>NC_071089.1:113881554-115229054 GCF_027358695.1 Spea bombifrons | reverse complement strand
CATTATCTTCAGGAATTCTCTGTCTTCTATTGATAGTGCTTGCTTGTCATCATTCCCTGTCGTCTGGAACACTGTACATCCTAGGTCATCAGTGTATTTTTCTGACTGAAGAATGTCTCCTTGTGTTTTGATCGTATACCCTTGTTTATCTTTGTTTCCAAGCTTCTCTTTGACATGGAAGTGATATGGACATGGTTTAAAGAGAGATATACGACCGTTCTCCAGTAGGTTTGTTCGTAGAGCTTTTACATTATCTGGTTTGCGTATCTTGTCAATACACACTTCGCCCACTATCACCCATCCTAGATCGAGCCTTTGTGCGCACGGAGCATTATGCTCCCCATTTCGTTGCTCACGGATTTTATGTGCTCTCATGATGTCTCTGCCAAGTAACAGCAAGATCTGGGCACTTCCATCTAGTGGTGGAATGCGATCAGCTATCGCCTGCAGATGGGGATGGTGGCGTGCCACATCTGGTGTAGGGATTTCGCTTCTATCCTCCGCCATATGATTGCACTCGATGAGTGTGGGGAGAGGCATCCTTACTTTGCCGTCCACTGAACATATGGTGTAGCCATTTACTCTCCTCCCTGTTGTTTCTATCTGCCCTGCGCACGTCCGGAGCGTATAAGGGGAGGTGTTATCTTGTATGTTGAAAAGGTCAAAGAATTCTGACCTGACCAACGATCGATTGCTTTGATCATCGATGATGGCATACATCCTTATGGCTCTTTCAGGTTGTCCGTCTGGGTGCACGGCTACAAGACATATCTTAGAACAAGATCTGCCATCACTGGCTTCCCCACAGACCTCGGTGCATTTAGATGCTACAGATAGGGGGGGTGTGCTTGGATCTTCTTCCTCCCCGCCCTGCTTTGTAACAAGGTTAGGGGCCTTGATTGTTTTAGTCTTAAATGTCTCTGGATGTAAAGCTGCTACGTGTCTGTCACTGCCACACTCTGTGCACTTTATAGCTTCTTTACACTCTTTGAATAGGTGACTTGTAGAAGCACAGCATTTAAAACAAATCCCCAATTCTCGGAGTAGGGCCTTACGCTCCTCTATGGGCTTCATTCTGAACCCAATACACTTGCTAAGCGGATGTGGCTTTCTATGTATGGGGCATTCTTTGTTAGGGTTTTTTGGTTTCTTGTTTCCATCGACCGACTGGTCTAAACTCATTTGAGTCATAGAGGACACGTCCGTTCTGTGGACGGAGATGGGTGTTCTAGTGTTATTGTACCTGGCTGCTGGCCTTTCGTTCCTCGTGTTCCTTGCACTGGGTGCAGTATGTGTATCTAACATGAAGCTGGGGTCATTTTTTGACCGGGCTGCTTCGCGAATGAAACTCAAGAAGAATGAGAAAGGGGGGTAGGCAACTTGCTTCTCACGCTTATATTTTGAGCCTTGTAAAGTCCATCTCTCTTGGAGGCTGTAGGGTAGCTTTTCCAAGATGGGTTTCACTCCACGAGCAGAATCAAGGACATTGAGCCCTTTTAGGGATTGGTCTGTCCTTGAAGATTCCAGCTCCTGCAGCAAGTCCCCAAGTTCTCGCAACTTTGAGTAGTCTTTGGTTGTAATTCTGGGAAAATTGTCTACTCTCTTGAAGAGTGCGTCTTCGATCGCTTCAGGACTACCATAGCATTCTTCTAGTCTTTCCCATACTAAATCAAGACCCACTTCGGGGTGGTTAACATTTGCTGATCTAAGCCTCTTTGCATGTTCTGCGGATTCTTTCCCCAGCCATTTGGTTAGTAGACTGAGTTCTTCTCTTGCCGAGAAGCCCAGACTCTTGATAGCGTCTTTGAATGTGGATTTCCATATCCTGTAATTCTCCGGACGGTCGTCGAAGTTGGTAAGACCTGTCTGCACCATGTCACGCCGGATCATGTACTTGCCCATGTCTGTTAGGCCTGATACATCGATATGTCGGTCTTGTTCTGGTGTGGTTTCACGGAAGGGCCTTGTGTTCTCCCTTTCCTTGGCCTGGATGTTTGATGATCGCTGATCAGTGTGAGGAGCTGTTTCTCTATGCGTGGGCCTACCTGAGCTGTGAGACTGTTGCAGTATATCCATATGCCTACTGACGTGTGGATCACCGCTGAGAACCTGGCTATCCCGGGTTGTGCGTACCCTTGAAAGAACAGTGTCTATTCTTTGTGGACCTAGAGAGTCTTCAGCGTCTGAGATGTCACTCAGGCAGTTCCGAGATGGTGTACTGGTATTGATGCTGAGGAGGCTCCTTACATAGTTTGCGGTGCGTTGATTTATATCTTCTGGAGCTGTCTGGTCATAGGTCTGCTCCCCGCCGTCCTGTAGTGCGGCTGCTTCAAAGACTTCGGCTTGCGCTATGGCGGCGGCCGCATCCTCTTCTTTGCTTAGGGCTTTCAAGTTTGCATCTAACTCTGCCTTCCTACGTGCTATGGCAGCGTTGGTGGCTGCTGCGGCGGCCACTGCTGCCTGCTCCTCCTCTTCTATGCGGGCTCTCTCTGCCCTTATGGCCGCCTCTTTCCGACCATATTCGGCCCTAGCACGCGCGGCCTCTGCGGCGGCTCGTGCCTTGGTGGCATTCGCGCTTGCACTAGACACATTAGATTTCACTGATTTGCTTGACCTGGAAGAATGCCTGGATGTGCTGGAGCGCTGCGATGCAGTTTCCAGGAGGAGCTCCTTTCTTTCACTTTGCGCCTCCATAATGGCGGTCTGCACAATGCCTTCGCGTTCCATATCGATTGTTTTTTGCAGATCACGTTCCCTCAGGCTATTAATTGTGTTGGTTCTTGTCAGATAGGTGAAATATGCTTGTGACAATGCTACATAATGTCTATGACATGACTTGATTTGAGTTATGGCTCGCTTAATGTCCTTTTCTTGTTCGCCAACATTTGTGGCATTACTCATTTCAATTTCGATTTCTTCCCATGCCTTTTCCAACTTAGCACGGTGCATCTCAATGTCAGCTTCATATTTTTCACAGGCTTTTTGTGTCAGTGTAACTGTTCGCTTAGGCCTTGCGCCTTCTTGTATCTGTTGCAGTTGTGTCGCTGTTTTAGTGTCTGACCTGTCACTCTTATGTGTTGTGTCTGGTGAGGGTCTGAGTTCTTCCATGCTGCAGGTGTGTGTAGGCCTTTAGCCAGTTCGTGTGGCGTGCGGTCTGTAACCTGTGTCAGCGGTTGGAGCCGTTTGGTGTCCTGCAGCAGTCAGCGTAGAGGTAGCTGTACTGACAGGTATCCGTAGCTCTGATCCCTATCTTGGCTGATGTCCAGTGGCGTGGCCCTTGGTAGCCTTAACCGTGGGGACATGCACAGGGGTAAGTATAACTGTTGTTCCTAACTTAGTAGCTGGGCAGAAGGTTAACCCAGGCAAGACACAAGAGTGATAATTCTATGAGTAATACACTGAGCTGGGTTGCAGCGCTGGTGCCTTTATATTGAAGCTGTGGAAAGCTGGAGCTTTCTGTGCTGCTCCCAAAGCACATGGTATCCGTTTTTACTATTCTGGAACCCCAGGGTCAGATGCCTGGATATGAATGTCAAATGCCAGGAAATGAATAAGGTCAGATAGCTTAACTCGTCCCCTATAAAAGCACACAAAGTCTTCTGTATTTTCTTAGATTTATTAGGAAAGTCACAGAAATAAAGGCACTTGTTGGTTGTAAAGTGTTGGAGCTTCTCTACAAGAAGGTGCTTTGTTATGGGTGGAAGTGCTTCTGCAAGGGGAAGATAAAAACGGATTGCCTTGCAAGGGAGAAGATAATCAGAACCTGTACTCACAGAGGCTGCTGAGATAGAATGTCCAGGGGAGAGATACAGGGGAACAGGAAAAACACCTAGAACAAACCAACTACAGAAAAGTTGCAGGGGAGGAGGAATAGCCCAATCTCAGCTATGAGAATTGGAAAGTTGCCAGGGCAACCAGCCACTTAAAGGGAAAAAGGGAAATAACAAAATAAACAAACTTGTTCCATGACAATGTGTGTGTGTGTATATATATATATATATATATATGTGTGTGTATATATATATATATATATATATGTGTGTGTATATATATATATATATGTGTGTGTGTGTGTATATATATATATATATATATATATATATATATATATATGTGTGTGTGTGTGTGTGTATATATATATATATATGTGTATATATGTGTGTGTGTATATATATGTGTGTGTGTATATATATATATAATGTTGTTGGGGGGGTTTTGTCCAATTTGGGTGTGTTATTTTTAATAAAGTGGGGTTTTTTTTAAAGGGGGGTCATTTTCAGTTTCGGTCAAGTGATAGCTGAATTTTCGGTCCAGAATTTTCATTTCGGTGCATCCCTATATACTAAGCCAGACACTGAAGCAGTAGGCCAACACCACATCAATGTTTGGCTTAGTATACAGTGATAGGGGTTATGCTACATTATTGGCAATGTCTGGCTCAATGTATAGTGATAGGTGTTGTGCTGTGCCTCAGTATATAGTGATATGTGTTATGCTGTACCCCTGTCAATGGTATGCAGTTTTTCCCAATAACAAAAATAGTAATATATATATATATATATATTTATATATATATATATATATTGATCCTTTATGCAGCCCGGAGCCCCCGCTCATGATTATCTCATAATTCATTTTTGCGGTGAGAATTTCACCTTTAGAATAGACCATGGAGTCAAAAGGGTTGGAAATATATAGCTCCACCCCCTTGCAATGTGATTTTTTTTTTTTTCAGCTCCACCAACTTTATATGGACTGTAGAAGCATATTGTGCGCACAAAATTTTGGGTCTGGGAAAAATTTTGCACAACAGAAATTTTCTGCGCACATCACCCAAGAAAAATTAGAGGGAACATTGCCTATGGGTGATGCAAACAGGTCCAAATGCCACAAAACATATTACATGAAGGGGAGGGTGGAAGACAGCAGAGTGCTTTGAAGTTGCTGTAGTTTTACTAGTGTGAACTAAAGTCCAACTCACAAATTTAATTAAGTCAACACACAAAACACTCTTCGCTTGCAAGCAATTGCCTGCTGGAGCTTCCAGTTAATGCAACTTGAAGACAGCAAGCAATTTCTGTGCCTGAGAGTTACAAATGCCGGATGGCTCAAGCATCATTAAAAGGAAAGAATGGTAAAATCATCATACGGCCCAGTAATAAAGCGGCACACGGCAATTATGTCAGAGAAAACGCTCGCTGTCTAGTAAGTTTTAGGTAAAGCCCCTAAATGTTTAAATCAGAACAGACCAACAACCCTTTGCTCCCCTGCTAGCCAGCTGTGAAAATAGAATTTCCCTTGTTTAAATTCCATGTTTTTTTTTATATACCTCCCAGGTGTTTCTTTTTCCGATGATGAGAACTGGAAAGTAATGAGAAGATTTATCCTCTCAACACTACGAGATTTTGGAATGGGAAAGACAATCATAGAAAATAAAATTAACGAAGAATGCGATTGCTTGGTGGAAAAACTACATTCTTACAAAGGTTAGAGCTGGCTTGTACTAATGCATTTGGGTTTGTTTATGTCAGGAAACTGGGTCCATACAGACGACTGTAAAGACCCAGAGCGCCCAAAGATGGAGTTCAGGAGGTATTGCGCAGTAGTGGAGTTTTACAGGGCCTGATGCAGGGCGACCACACTCACCCGGGTGTTGAGCACCTAGGGTTGTGTAGCCACATACCAGCACCCTGATATAGCGGCGGATGTAGTCCAGAACAGAGCAGAACCAAACTTGGCTGGATGTGGAAATCCTAACTAAACTTGGATCTGACAAAACGAACAGAACTTGGAGATATCCTGCAGGCACCCTGGAGCAGGCATGAAACATAGCACTGGAATCATGTGCAGGATGCTGCAGGCTGGGAGTATGGAAGCTAAGCAGAGTATCAACAGAAACGTAGCAAGCAAGGGGAACAGAGCAAGGAACAGGGAGACCAAGCAAGGAACATAACCAGACAAGACATACATGGTACAGAGCACAACAAAGGACAGGGAACAAGGCAAGGAACACAGGGGAAGGAGTGAGGAGCCGGAATCCCCGGACACTTCTGCTTTAAGCAAGGATAGGACATATTAACTGGGACATGGGGAGAGGAGAGAGGAACCGAAATCCTCAGATGATTCAGGGAAGGAGGGCAAAGGTACATAAGAGACAGACAAACATGAATACAGGAACTAGCCTAGGGCTATGAGATAACAATTGGAGATTCCGTCACATCTTATGGCCATAGAATGCTTAGCCCACCACTACGCCAAAGTACTCCAATGACGGTGGGTCCTAACGCTAAGCCCTGCATACGAAAGTACTGATAAACTAAACATTGAATCCAAACAAAGAGCCGAGAAGGACAAACCTTTAGACTACAGACTGAGACAAACAGAACAAACCTTATAAAGAACCTTATAAAGGAAACAGGAGCTGAAGCAAAGAGCAAACTGGATTCAAGGAATCAGAGGTTCAGGGCAGAGCATACAGAAATCCAGGAGTGGACCACAGCAAAACATGGGAACTGAGGCAAGGCAGGGAAAAACAGAGATATGCAGCTCCACAGCCTGGATGGACCCTGACAGTTTAGAGCTTTTCTGTATTGGTATAAAGTAATGCATTTGTTTCAGAGAAGTAAACGTAAAATCTGATTTCATTGATAGGTGATGAAGGTATCAAAAATTTAGAATTTGACGGCACATAAGAACCATTTGACCGATCTAGTCTGCCTGTTATATGATGCTGGTGGAACAATAACACTGTAAATAAAATGACTCATCTTCATAGAAACATCGCCTGTCAATGAGGTGCTTAATGCCAAGTCATATGTGTTGATTTTGTCGGGTATCATTAGTGCAGAAACTTTTTTATGTGGTGTGATTGAGCTCCTTTCCATTCTCAGACTCTTGGATTCTGGATAAAATGATAGACTTGTATATTGTGCAGTCACAGGCTGGCACGTTTTATCCGACCGTTGCTTCTGCCCCCACTGCATGGTCAACTTTGTTTCTCTTTCCAGGAGAGCCATTCGAAAACACCATGTTAATGAATTCTGCTATAGCCAATATCATCATATCCACTGTTATTGGTGAACGGTTTGACTATGACAACCCAAGAATTGTGAGAATCATATACTTAATAAATGAAATTCTAAGACTTTTTGCACATCCCATCACCCTGGTAAGAAGTTCTAGCCTCTTTTCACCTTGATAATTCCATGTTACTCTTGAAGTATACTCTACTAATTCTGATTCCAAACATAATCCTGATTCCAGTAATGCTTTTTGTCTACAAGGATGATTATCTACAGTTAAGTAGTCAAAAATAAACTACATTGAGGAATAACTTAATGTAGTTTTGATTTAATTTAGGCTTGAACAAACCCAAGCCCACTCACAGACTAATTCCCACAGAACAATGAGATTGAAAGGGATAGAATTTTTTAATTATGGGGAAACAGCTTCTTGATCCAAGTGGAGATCTGGGGTCAAGAAGGAATTTTTTTTGTGCAAAATTGGAAAGAGCCACAACTGGGGTTTTTTTTTTGCCTTCTTTTGGATCAACAGCAAGAAATAAACAGATATGGGAAAGGCTGAACTTGATGGACGCATGTCTTTTTTCAGCCTATGTAACTATGAAAGAGGTGATAATATGGTTCGAGAGCTGCAGATCAACGGCAGTTGGACAGCAGGTTGTAGGTTACCCCCTATGTTAATCTTCTGGGTTGTTATCCATTTGTATATATGACCATATGCTGTGGTGCCATTTGATCGGTTATGGGATGACCTTTGAATACAAGCGTGCTAGGGTTGTTTTACGTCCCCGTGAAGATCTACAGTCTGAAATGTAAGACCAAACAACACAACAAAAAAAAAAGAAAAGAAAAAAGAAGAGTTTCCAAATGACTAGTCATTAAATAAATATGTTTCATTAAATTATTTGAAAAGGTTCTTTTAACTGAAATCTTCTAAAAACAAACCAACCTTCTTATTTACTTTGTAACTCAGCGATTATGTTATAGGTTAGGTTAAAACCTGTACTAATATTTGCTAATTTTATTTTTTTACCAAAGCTATATAACACCTTTCCATCTGTCATTCGCTGGTTTCCTGGGAGCCATAAAACGGTTTTGAAATACATGGAGGAGCTGAGGTTGTTTTTTAAGGAGATATTTATAAACCGCAAAAAGCAACTGGACATCAATGACCAGCAAAATGTGATAGATGCATTCCTCGTCAAACAACGAGCGGTACGTGTCTATTCCATTTAAATTTGCACGCGTTACTGTGCTGTTTCAAACTCACCTTGTAGTAACACTGCCAAAACATATTGTGTGTTCTTCTTATATAGTCTATATTTTGCATATATACCATTCAAAAGATCACTCAGAAACGTCCTTCTTCTTGAGAGGACACAGAAAATGTGTCCATTAAAATACCATGAAATGCATGAGAAATCCAGCGCAGACGGGGTTAATGCTGTAATTGCCTATTGTAGCTGAAAACGGCTAATTTTTTATGGAATCTCTTCATAGGCGCACAGAGGCCCTTTATCACTCCCATCACTCCTTTATCACTCCCATCACTCCTGTGTTCCAATGGCACATTGTGTTTGCTGATCCAAGTTTAAAAGGCTAATTGATGGTTAGAAAACCCTTTTGTAATTATGTCACAGCCAGAAGTGTCCTTGTTTTCCATGAAATCAGCTGAGGGACCCCAACAGTAGCATGTATGGATCATGCACATAGAAAACACATAGAAAGCTTTAGCGCGCAGGTACACACTATAACGGTGTAGTCTTTAGCCATACCCTGTGATATATCGCCCACTGTCAGAACCAAAACATTTAAGTTTCCATATTCCATATTTTTCTTTACAGGAAAAGCCTAATCCTGAATTATATTTCCATGATCAAAATCTCAGAATACTTGTGACTGATGTATTTGCTGCCGGGATGGAGACGACCTCAACCACCCTCCGATGGGGCCTTCTGCTAATGATGAAGTACCCAGAAATTCAAAGTTAGATTACTGTGGCGCATTTAGAACTTTTTTAATTTTCCGTAGCACTCACCCCTGCAATGGTTTAGCCTCTGCCGAGTACCAAGATATGATGTCATACCCTGGTGCTCTGCTTCTCAAGGATGAACAACCGCATGCTGTGGGTGATAGGTTCACCCCAATGCTTCACGGTGCACCACAGAGCCAAATAACTCAACTGGGCGCCTGTCTGGACCTGCCACCTTGGACCTTGGTAGAATATGCCACTGAACACTTATATTTCTTAACAACTATACATAGGGATTTGCCCTTACCTCTGCATATAGGAGTTGGGTCAAGGCGGACGGTTATCTGGATGGGGCAGTTCTTGCTGCACCGTAGACTGTGGCTACCTTGAGCAGAAGGCATGGCTAGTACAGGAAACTGAGCAGTGCTGGATAGTTCCTAGATGCTATATTGATACAAATCCATTAGCCATAAAAAAAACTATTGATTAGAATTCAAAATAGCAGTCAATGTCAATTATAATTCCGTTTCGACTTTTCCCCACGTTAATAGAGTTTTAGTATTTAAAAACTTCTCAATCGCTCCTAAATCCTGGACTGTTAGGTGTGCCTTGAGGAGAGGGTTGAGGAGCACTCTTAACACATAGCTGAGTTGTTGAGCTCAAATGTTTTATCTCAAATGTACCCACATGATCTTAGGCATAATTCAAACTTAAATCTAAAACTTACATCATACATAATGAAGGTTGGGGAATATTTATTTTAACAGTAATAATAATAATATTATTTGGTATGACTTTAATACCTCTGTTGTTTATAGAAAAGGTCCAAGATGAAATAGAAGAAGTGATTGGATCTGCCACACCTCAGGCAGAACACAGAAAGTTAATGCCGTATACAGACGCCGTTATTCATGAAATCCAAAGATTCAGTGACATTGTACCAATCGCCGTTCCACATGCAACTACTCAAGATGTTATATTTAGAGGATATTTTATTCCAAAGGCAAGTATCTGAGTTTATATAGCTGGATAGAAACAACAATCTAATCTATTTTACATTATATATATATATATATCCATAGGATCACCCATCTTAACTCTCCAAAGGAGCCGCAAAGAGGTATAAAGGGGTACAGAGAATTCTTATAAAAGAATATGGAAATATCACATGAACAGGGTACAGAATTTCTTTACTCCATGAGGTTCATTTGTACTATAAACAGTCATGGCTTTTTCTTTTAATAGGGTACCGAAATCATCACATTTCTAACGTCTGTACTAAAGGATAAAGCTCACTTCGAGAAACCAGATGAGTTTTACCCCCAACATTTTCTAGACTCTGCAGGAAACTTTGTAAAGAAAGAGGCATTTATTCCTTTCTCATTAGGTATGATATTTGCTCTTAAATCATATCAAGAATATCTTACATAGTTTTGTTAAACTAACAATGATCAGAATGTTTGATTTATCTCCTGCAAGAAACTTGATACAGTTATTTCCAACATTGATACATATGACAGGGCAGAATTGGAGGGTTTCCATGGGCTATAGAATGCAATGCAGGCTGGCCTTAAAACAAATGTCCTTTGTGACCGAGGACAGCATACAATGCCCCCTATTCTAATGCCAGCATCTTGCCTCTGTACTGATATATACAGTGTACCAGTGCTTGATGCAGGCTAGGTGGGTTGAATGGTTCTTACGTGCCATCTTATTCTATGTGAGATGTGAGCACTGTTATACTAATAGCATTTAAATGCCTGAACAGAAGTTCAGGCATTGGAAATCTGGGGCGTCACAGCTTAGATTGCAAGAAAAATTGGGCATTGCAGGAAACATTGGACAGTAGAGATACTGCTGAGGCCTCTAAAAAGAAGAAACAAAGTATTTACATTTTTTTAAAAATGTGGAAAAAAATTTAAATAGGAAAAGAAAAACAAATCAAATAAAAAGGCAAATGTCCTCAAAGTAGAGCTCAGTGAAATGTGCTACTTTACACCCATTTTAAAAGATCACAGCGTTAGAACACAATAGAACTTTTTCTATTGTATAAAAAATCTTCTTAGATATTGTATATAAATCTCGTTCTTATTTTTAGGTCGAAGGAGTTGCATTGGTGAAAATTTAGCCAAAATGGAGCTTTTCCTGTTTATCATTAGGCTGCTGCAGAATTTCACATTCCAGCCTCCCCCGGGGGCTGAACTTGATATCACACCACTTATTGGCTCTACTACTCCTCCAAAACCACATTATATGTGTGCGGTGCCTCGCAAATAGTATAGTCGGAAACTGAGTTTTTTCTTCTTTGTAAACAGAAAACGCATTTAGAACATGTCTACATGTATTTACATAATAAATATATATAACGCTTATATGTTTAAATATTTTTTCCAATATTTATATATTTAACCCATTAAGGACATTGCATTGTGAGCCCGTACATGTACAGGCTACACCATACTTATTTTTTTCTTATTTCATAGGCATTGCTTTTTTTAGATTTGAACAACTCAGATGTGGCCAACTTCACATGAAACACTGTTGTGGGACGGGCATATGCTAGAACTGGATAGAGAAGGCCCCAACCATTTGTAAATTATGTATAAAGAGGGGGGTCAAGCGTGATGTTATAAGGACCCAGCAGTAGTTGGAGTTCATTTGAAGACACTTACTGTTCCCCTTTTGAAATGTGGTTTTGTAGACACATGTCTATTCTAGTAGGGGTGATCCCAATGAGGTGGGCTTCTGAACAACAAAGGCTGGACCTGTTGGTGGCTGCTGTCTCCTGACATTGAGGAGAGAGGCGCAGCTGTAAATGAGCAGGTGCCTAAAAACCTCCTGCCGCTGCAAACGAGCGACACATCACCCAGCTAACGTGCCAGGCGGCTGGCTCTAGTTCCTCTTACGGAGGAGGACTGGAGACTAAGGTGCCATCAATGGTGTGTGGTGCAGGTCATGCGCTGACATGACTCCACCTCCGAGGGTGGGGAACGACGGGGTACAGGGGGCAACATAATGAGGTTTTGCCTAAGGTGGCAAAAATCCTTGCATCAGCCTTGTTAAATATGCATTAAACCGTGTGCGCACCCATGACCCTCATAAGCCCACCATACCTCCACCTCCTTTATCGGATATGTTTTGGGAATTAGGAGGTTAACGTGGTTACAAAATCAAATTAGTTTAAAAATGAAACAGAAAATTACAAAATATCTACCTACCCCTCTCCCTTCAAGTACTTAAGGTGGGCAGGGACACAGTCTTTGGCCTTTGGGTGGCCAGTAATAATAATTACTCTCCATGTGCAGAAAGAAAGCAGTATTTTCCTGTTCTTATCTATCTCCTTCTTCTTAGGATAAAGGGTAAAGGGCTCATGAAGCCCAATTGTGGGAGGGGACACGGTATAGGGTGACTGAATCCTTGAGGTCCTCTCTTTGGACCTGTAAATTAGCTTAAATTGGGCTCTTTCTGCCTGCTAGATCTCACTAGTGCATATTGGAGGCCACTAGGACAGATTGTAGGGCTCACCAGGCCATGTGAGGAGGTAGTGGCTCAGCACACACAATTCCAAAATAATGCCCCAGCGGGGACAAGGGTAAGTTACAACTGAAAACAAACCAATCCCGTTCCCGGGATCAAAAATACCCTTATTATAACCCCACCCTAAAACATAACTTTTATTAATATGTTTGTTAAAAGGTTTTAAAAGATTTTTAAAAACACCAGTGTCACCAGTCCTACCATGAAAGGTATACGTCACTGTAACATGAGGGCATATGCCCACAGTTGTATAACACTAATAATATCAGATCATATATACTGTCAATGTCTGCAGTCCTAACAACAGAAATAATTGAATTATGACCAGTGACACAGGCTTATTAAAAACTCAGACGAATAGCCCCCCTGACATGTTTCGCTCCTCAGAGCTTCATCAGAGGTCTGGGCTAATGGCTTCCAAAATGGAGACTGTTTGGCCTTATATCTCCTTTGTTAATGACATCACGGCTCAGCAGACACTGGTGAGAGGGCACTTATACCTATCTTGCTGAAACAGTCCCATCACACAAATCAGTCACCCTGACCAGGTCAAACATTCTCAAATGCACGCTTAAATAACATACACCATATGGACAAAAGTATTGGGACACGCCTCTTAATTATTGAATTCAGGTGTTTCAATCAGACCCATTGCTACAGGTGTATAAAATGAAGCACCTAGCCATGCAGTCTGCATTTACAAACACTTTTGTAATGGGTTGTTCGAAGAGCTCAGGGAATTCATGTGTTGTAATTATGATAAGATCCCACCTTTGCAATAAGTCAGTTTGTGAAATTTCATCCCCACTAGATATTCCACGGTCCACTGACAGCGGTATTATGGGAACGTGGAAGAGTTTAGGAACAACAGCAACTCTTTAAGTCATAGAGCAGTGTCACCGAGTTTGAGGCGCTCTGCTGATTCCATAGCTGAAGCTCCACTTGGAGCTCTTACTAAACAATACATTTGGTAATTATACAGGTAGGACAGCTAATCTGTCCCAAACCCCAAAACCCCCCAAAATAACAGTTCTTTTACCTCACAGAACTGTTTCATTCAGCTTTGCAACAGCAGGTGACTTCCGAACTCTACTGTTTACAACCTCCTTAATAAGGCCTCAGTTCTTAATTAGTGGCTGCAGAGGAGGCTAATGGGTACAGCCGTAAAAACAAGCTGGGACCAAAATACTTTCCTTCCAGCACTTTACCTGCCTCTCTCCACCCTTTCTTGGTGTCTACGGGGTTCGAGACTCCCTTCATTAACAGACCTGCCTTTCTCTTCATCACTATAAATATATATATATATATATATAGAGAGAGAGAGAGAGAGCAGCATATCTGGAGTGGGCAGAGTGGCAGCATATCTGGAGTGGGCAGAGTGGCAGCATATCTGGTGGAGCAGAGTGGCGGTGTCACGTATGCTAGCACCAGAAGGCACTCACCGCAGGAGATCTTAAGAACAGGGAACCAGCAGGAATTCGGACGATCCCAATCGGGAGGAAGCCGCAGTGATAGCAGAGAAGGTGGATACTGAGCTGAAGCAGCAGGTGCAACAAGCAGCAGATGATGGGAACACAATGCAGGTAGTCAGACACGCCAGGGGTCAGGTACACTAAGCGAGTAGTCAGACGAGCCAGGGGTCCGGTACACGAAGCGGGTAGTCAGGCGAGCCAGGGGTCCGGTACACGAAGCGGGTAGTCAGGCGAGCCAGGGGTCCGGTACACGAAGCGGGTAGTCAGGCGAGCCAGGGGTCGGTAACAAGAATCTCAGGCAGAGGTACAAAATCAGCAGGCAGGAGGGTAGTCAGGATAGCCAAAGGTCAACCAAGGTAACAGCAAAACCACAAATGCAAACTCAGAGATAAGGACCACAACAGGGTGCCTGTGGACAGATCTGCAGGGTTTTTGAATCTGGCGCCACTTCAAGCCACGCCCCCAACAGAGCGTCAGGGGCGTGCCCTAAGACGTCCTTCTGACTCACGGCTCCAGCCGTGAGAATTGGCTGCGCCCCCAGTGGAGACCGGCCAACCGGTAAGTAAAACTTTCTGGGGATTCCTAAGGCAGCGAGCAGTCTTTATCCTGATCGCTGCCGAATCCCCAGACCTGCCACCCGGCTTCTTGCACCGGCGATCGGGTTGTAGATCGCCAGTGCAGGGAGATCGGGGACTCCGGGCCCCACCGCACTTACGTGCGGATGTCCGCCCGCCGGAGACGGAGCCCGAGCTCTCCAGCTCGGGTCTCCGTGAGCCGCGAGCGGATCGCCGCACACGAGACCCCGGGACCGCGACCGGACCCGGGGCCGCGACCGGACCCGGGACCGCGACAGGCGGCATATCTGGGGGCAGAGTGGCGGCATATCTGGGGGGAGAGTGGCGGCATATCTGGGGGCAGAGGGGCATATCTATAAGTAAGGTGCATTAAAATGGCTATTGGTTTTCTGTTTGTATGTAATATATGTTGACTAACTGCATAATAGATGCCAAAAATGTTAAAATACAGTGTGTGAGTTAGAGTACTGTTTTACTATTCCACTGATGTGTATTTTTTCAAAAAAATCAAAATTTTTCTTTAAAAAGCACCTAACTTTTAGGGTGCGGCCTATAATCGGGTGCGGCCTACAATCGAGCCAATACGGTATATTATTTTACATTTTTATATTACACAAAAAGTAGTTGGAGCTTTATATAAGAAGCCTTGATGAAAATAAATGCTCATCAAGTACCTCCTGATTAAATGTCTCTCCAGACACGGTAGCTATGGAGCTAGAGCGCGATTCCTCCTTATGATGAGAAAGATGGCACCTTGAGGCAATGTATTTATTATTTGCCTATTATTACTGTATACATCTCTGGGGGTTATTACTGTATACAGCACTGGGGGTTATATTACTGTATACCGCGCTGGAGGATTATTACTGTATACAGCACTGGGGGTTATTATTGTATACAGCGCTGGGGGTTATTACTATATACAGCGCTGGGGGGAGGGGGTATTAACCTCCAGCACTGTACACAGGGGTTTATGCTCAAAGAGATTTTTTTTTTTTTTTTCATGAGCTTCCCCTTTAAAAGAAAAATACAGCTTTGGGGAGTGAACTAGAAAGAATGATCACTGGTTGGACTGGTTTGGAAAGCAGATGTTTTGTAACAAACCAGTTATTTAAATGTTTTTATGCAAGGCGGGTGTGATGTTAACAGAAGGAGCACAAGAGAACGCCGGGGAACATCTATAGTTCTGTAAGTAAATAGCATCTGATAAAAGCCAATATGCTGTACCCATTGAATACCATCATGGGTTCAATACCTTAAGAATTTGATGGTGAAGATCAGTCCCTGGAGTGTTTGTAGTCCTGATTTTGGTTTAGGGGGTAAAGCATCCTGATCAGCCACATATACCGACAACCCAAAGCTGTCCATGTCTCTAGCTACACCTCCCAAAACAGGTGCCGTGGACATGTAAAATGTTGGTGGATATGCAAACTCGAACGGGGAGATTGAATCTACAGTCACTAGGGGGCCACACATTTGTAAAATGCACTTGGTACGCCATAAATCCCATGGCATTCACACACTCCACTGACACTGCACACTTACACAACTCACTGCATTCATAGGAATATACTCACAAACTCAACATTCAGAAATATGCACTCACGTTATAAGGCAGCCAGTCTGATGACATACTCAGGTGTCCATAGCAGTAAATGCATGTTGGAGGATGTAGAAGGGGCACGGTTGGACCTGGAAGAAGCACGGTTGGACACCCAAGAGCCCACAGTCCTAACAGACACTCACACAACTCATAGACACTCACACAGATAAACCTTCTCAATGTTACCTATGTAGGAAGCTGGATAGTCCGAACGACTACCTCCGCTGACTTGTGCTCCCTTAGCCTGGGACAACACACTTACCCCGGTTTCCCAGTCACTCGCCGAGACTCAGTGTAGGGTATAAACCAAAATGAAGACTGATTTATTTTAGACACAGGCGGCTGGATATATCCAGCAAAACACACATTAACATAATCAAGATATTGGGATACAAACCGCCCCCTTAATCTGCCTCCCAGAGACAACAGGGGCAGTAACGGAATTAACATTACAATAGGGTCCCAAACTCCACTATCTATTACTGCCCAAATCAGTTCCAGGGATGGCCGGGGGTAAATATCTGTAGTAGAGGAACTGGGGGAGAGGAGAGACTGATTTATGGGGTGGGGGAACTGACTTATACAACATATTAGTGCACCATGGGGGGGGGGCTGACTTATACAGCATAGTAGTGCACCATGAGTGGGGGAGAAGGGTCTGACATTAAACTGAAACAATGGCTGCCACTCCCTGGTCTTTTCAAAGTCAGGGCCCATAGTCGGTAGGGAGGAGGCCGGCTCTCAGGCCTCTCCAGTTGCCCCAGTGATGGAGGCTTCCGTCACAATACTGTTAAAATTCCTTGACGTATTTGCCGGGTCAAAGCTATGTCCAAATGTTTAAATATCACTAGTAATTTTGCATTAAGCTTCACGACATGCACCAATTTTTTATTATTATTTTTGTCCCCTTTGTATAGGTTTTTCTAAAATAAAATGACTCCTGTTGATCCAGCCTCAGTACTTTTTTACTTTATTCTCTGTGTGTGTTTCCTATATTTTTACCGTTCTCGGGGTAAAAATATTTATTGGAATTTTCCTCCGGGGCCAAATCTATTATCAATCATTGGGACTTTGCATGTTTGGAATCTGAAGAGACCCTTTGATACACTTTTAAAGGTAATATTTAATTGATTAAGAAATTCTGCATTGGAAAAATCAACCAAAAATATGATGTATTACAATCAAGATGTCTAATTTATCTAATTTTGTTGCAATAAACCCCCCTTTATCATCTATAAGCCTTAGTATTATTCTTAAGGATTATGAAATAGCCTTAATAAACCAGAATACACCACCGGTAAGTACAGTGCTGTGAATTCGGCTGAGGTCTGATCACAACTCCCACATGGTCACCTTGAGACGAAGTAAAGTTGTGCGCCGATATATGACATCATATCTTGGCATTCGTCTTTACTCCATTGTGACTCCATTTACTCCATTAAGCCCCCTGGTGTCTCACTACACAATGAGGCGGTTAGATGAGAGATCTTTGCTGTCCATAGCCTCCATAGACTTACATATACCTGATTAAAAGACCTCCATAGACCTCATTAAAAGACCTCCATACCCTCCATAGACCTCATTAAAAGACCTCCATAGCCTCCATAGACCTCATTAAAAGACCTCCATAGCCTCCATAGACCTCATTAAAAGACCTCCATAGACCTCCATAGACCTCATTAAAAGACCTCCATAGACCTCCATAGCCTCCATAGACCTCCACAGACCTCATTAAAAGGCTCTGTGTGACTTTAAGACACAGCACGGGATATGACGGCATATCCTGGTGCTCCGTTTGTATGGGATGCCAGCCATGCAGGGTACCTAGGGCAGCACCCAAGGTAAATATGTCACTGGCCCCAACTACAGCCACCCCTCCAACGGAGATGCCTTGGTCTAAGGAACTGAATTGTTGATAGGGTATTATGTTTTTCTTATTTTCCATTTTCAGTTATCCGAGCAGTATGGTTCAATATTCAGCATTCAGTTGGGTGTTGAGAAGATGGTGGTGCTGTGTGGCTACGACACCGTGAAAGATGCTCTCGTTAACCACGCAGAGGCGTTTTCTGGACGGGCCAACATACCAATCTTCCACGATGTATCTCAAGGATACGGTAAGTAAAATAAACGATACAAACCTTAAAACTTATAGTGCAGACAGTGATCCAAGCGCAAATACCAAAAACATATTACATGAAATGGAGGGCAGGTGACAGCATCTACATTATTCCCTGGCAATGTCCGGGACAAAAAATTACAGAAACTCTTCATGTAAAATTAGTATAGATAAATCATAGTCATGTTTGACAGTGGTGGTTATACCATATAAGATGCTCAGGTAGTTGCTCAGAGCCTCCATTTTTTTTTCGTTTAGGGCCCTTTCCAGGAATAAATTTTGTCTTATTCCTTAACGTTTGGCTGTAAATTCTACCAGCCTCTTAGTCTGCCTTTTTACGCACAGACACGCCATTGGTGGTTTTTTTTTTTACATTTATTTAATAAGGTTTTATGGGTAAAAAATAAAATTAAAATGTGTGGATTATTCTTCATACTTGCGTTCACTAATTTTTTGCTAAATTTTGCTAAATTGTTTGGGCAAAAAGCGTGATCTGTTGATTAAAGATCGGTAAAAAAAATGTCTTTGTTATTGTGATTAAAAAAGCCATTTTTTTTTAAGGTGTGGCTTTTTCCCATGATGAAAACTGGAAAATTATGCGAAGGTTCGCCCTTTCTACACTACGAGATTTTGGAATGGGAAAGAAAACCATCGAAAATAATATTAACGAAGAATGTGAATCCTTGGTGGAAAAAATCAATTCTTACAAAGGTTAGAGTTTGAAATAATGCAGTTGGGTTTGTTCCGAAACGAATTCTAATATCTGATACAAAATTCTGATACAAAAATATAGTTTTGCACATTTTACATTTGTTCTTGCACTTTTATTAATCATCCCCATTGAATGATTGGCTGTTTTATTGCTGATTCTTTCCAGGAGAGCCTTTTGATAACACCATGTTAGTGAATGCCGCTGTGGCCAATATAATTGTGTCCATAATTCTTGGCCATCGATTTGAATATGACAACCCAACAATTTTAAGACTCATGCATTTAGTAAATGAGAATGTGAGACTTGCGGGCAGACCTTCGGTGCTGGTAAGTTGTTCTAGCCCCCATGCCTTCTTTTCACGTTGATCTTGATCCGTGGTACTCTAGAAGTACGCTAAACTAACGGATGCTTGAAGCAGCCAGTCGCTGGCTGGAAAGCACTCTCACTAAAATGGAATGGAGCGCCTTCTGCGCATGCACGTGAGGGGGTCTTAGTAGACTGCGATGTACTTATGTCTTCTATGAGGGACAGTGTCAATGCCTTACTAAAATTGAGATATCAACAGCTCCTCCCTGGTCTATTATCTTAGTTGCCCAGTCAAAAAAATAGATTAACTTAATTTGACAGGACCTCTCTGTAGTAAACATGTGCTGTCCTTCCTAACACAGGATGCCACTAAGGCTCTTGTCCATGCCCGCTTTGTTTCCCGCCTTGATTATTGTCTAAGCTCGTCTTCATCACACCCCTCTCACCCCTTTACAATCCACCATGAATGCTGCTGCCAGACTTATCTTCCCCTCACATCGCTTTACTAACACCTTTGAGCAGGGCCCTCCTCACCTGTTGTCTCTGTGAATTTTATGGCGCTATATACACCAATAAATAATAATAATAGTGATAATGCAAACCATTTACTTGCAGATATTTAGCAGGGTTTCCATTTATTTGCCAACTACTGATGCAAGACTTACTAGTCCGCAGCTGGCTGAATCTTCCCTGCTACGTTTTTTGCAAAGTGGGACTGCAGCTGCCAACCTCCAGTCTTCTGAAACTACTCCTGCCATTAGCGACTGATTAAATAAGTATGAAAGGATTTGCCATGACACTTTGAAGCTCTTTTAATAACGGACGATCCCCTCTGTACATTTGCACGCAAAAAATGTTTTTGAAAAGAGGTCACTGAGCTATCACATGCATTTAAATACAAATGATGGCCAGGGTGCCCCTTTATGCCAGATCTAGATATAATTTAGGTTTACGCAGCCTACTCCCCTGTAGGACTGGATATTGCCCACGTACCTGTGCCTTCTACCCAGATGTGTTCATTTCACAAGAAAAGCCATTGGAAACAGTTTTCACCATGACGCAGACGACTAATACATGCAAAAAAATGTTACAACCTTATCTAATACATGCAAATTGCATTTTCTTGCCATAGCTGTACAACTCCTTTCCATCTGTCCTGCAATGGATGCCTGGAAGCCAAAAGATTTACAAAAACGCCAATGAGTTAAAGATCTTTATGAAGGAGACTTTCATGATCCACAAGAAACAACTGGATATTAACGACAAGAAAAATCTTATTGACGCATTCCTTGTCAAACAACAAAAGGTAATGGTGTATCGTTACCTGTTTATTTTTATATATTCGGCTTTACCAACAAAAATGAGCAAAAAGAGGTGATAATTAAACCATAACATTGTTTGAAAGCACTTCATCAAGTCCCCAAAACGTATCCAAAAGCATTGTATTAAATTATATATATATATTATACACTATATGACCAAAATGTATGTGGACACCCCTCATAATTACTGAGTGTTTCAGCCATCTTAATATTATTTATTTATTTTATTACAGGAAAAGCCCAATCCGGAATTCTATTTCCACAATGAAAATCTAACGATGCTTGTGATTGATTTATTCGTTGCCGGGATGGAGACGACCTCGACCACTCTCCGGTGGGGCCTTCTTTTAATGATGAAATATCCGGACATTCAAAGTAAGATAACTATATATATACCGTATTTGCTCGATTATAAGACAACCCTGATTATAAGACGACCCCCCAAAATCTGAATATTAACTTAGGAAAAAAAGAAAAAGCCTGAATATAAGACGACCCTATAGGAAAAAAGTTTTACCAGTAAATGTTAGTTCATGTAAACTATGTGAACAATTGTTTGTTAAAAAAAGCTATGATTGAGAAAAATATTTTGTTTTTATTTCTTTTTTTTTCAACCTGCCCCCCAGTTATGCACATCTGCCCCCAGGCTTGTCACTCTGCCCCAGAAATGCCTTATACCCCATATATGCCACTGTGCCCCATGATATGCCTTTTAACCCTCTAAATACCACTGTGCCCCATGATATGCCTTTTAACCCTCTAAGTGCCACTGTGCCCCATGATACGCCTTTTAACCCTCTATATGCCACTGTGCCCCATGATATGCCTTTTGACCCCCTATGTGCCACTCTGCCTCCAGAAATGCCTTATACCCCTATATGCCACTGGCATTTAGGGGGTTAAAAGGCATATTATGGGGCAGAGTGGCATATAGGGAGGTAAAAGGCCTTTCAGGAGGCAGAGTGGCATTAAAGGGGTTAAAAGGCATTTCACAGAGCACTCTGCCTCCAGAAATGCCTTACACCCCCCATTTAACACTCCCTCCCCCTCCCTCCTCCAAACTTACCGGTGCTTCTGAGTTGGGGGGGCGCATAACACAGGAGGATCCAGGTCCCCTGCATCTCAGCCCCCGGTGCTTAGTCCGGGCAGCATGTAGAGGACCACGCGAATCGCGTAGAGCTCTACACGCTGCCCGGACTAAGCACCGGGGACTCAGAAGCACCGGTAAGTTGGGGGGGGTTAACACAGGAGGATCCAGGTCCCCTGCATCGCTGCGGGGGATCTGGATCTTAATCTCATAATCAGACCTATTTGAGGTCTGATTAGAAGACGACCCTGATTATAAGACGAGGGGTATTTTTCAGAGCATTTGCTCTGGAAAAAAACTCGTCTTATAATCGAGCAAATACGGTATATTTCGTAGACCTTCCAGAGATTGATGATTTAATTAGATATTTGACAATGTATACATCTAAAGAAAGGCCCAGGATAGTAGACCGGAATATAAAGTAAGTCCCAAGCAATCGGGTGAGACACATCTAGCTGTACCTTCCTAACAAGGCGTTGTAATCATTGTCAGATTGAAAGAATTGGGTGAAACTGGAGAGATCACCAGTATGAATCCAGTAGACATTAAAAAAACACAACAAATAATCTAAAATAACAGTCCGTCAGTTAGACCACTATCCTGAATTCTGCTGTGACGGTGAGGTTTAATATTTTAGAAACTTCTATATGGCCTATCCATTGTATCGCCTGCATTAGAAATGTTTGCGCCATGTGCAATTTAATTGATATAGAAGTAAAAAGTAACAACGGAGAAAAACATATGCTTAAATGTACATTCTGACATAGTCTGGCTTAGACCAACTAGACCTAGGGCCGCCTGTCTATTCCCCCTTCTTGTATGGCAAGCAAGTCTCCTGCTATGCCGCTGCTCAATAAGTCTCCTACCCAGTTAACATCTATTTACCAAAACCAGCAATGTCTGCCTTTAACAATGTACTTTATATGAAGCATTTTGACTTACTAAGTTCATTATATCTTATAAAAGCCCAACTTTGATGAGTTTCTTCAAAAAGGAGGGCTAAATTGACACAGCATAATGCATAGGGGATAATCTCATTTATTTAATACATGCAACGTGATGATTGCCCCTTGGTGAGTTGAAAATGACATTTTCCCATAGTCACCATTAAAATATTTCCTTTTGTGGTAATATTGTTTTGTTGGTTAGAGTATAGAGTTTTCCTTATATATGATAATATTTTAATATATATAACGCTTAGATGGGGTACTTTATAACCGGCATTCTTTGTAGAAAAGGTCCAAGATGAAATAGACAGAGTGATCGGATCTGCCCAGCCTCAAGTAGAACACAGAAAGCTAATGCCGTATACAGACGCCGTTATTCACGAAGTCCAAAGATTCGGTAACATTGTACCAATCAGCATCCCGCATGCAACTACTCAAGATGTTACATTCCGGGGATATTTTATCCCAAAGGCAAGTCTCTGAGTTGAAAGCCGGATGAAGACATAAAAATGCTTTAAATGTTGATGCTAAATTCAGGGTAAACATTAATAGAACCCCACCTTACGTCTATGGGAAGAATCATCATGACTTCCTGGGGTATAAAGGGACATTCTTCAAAAAAGGGTATGGAAATATCAATATGTGGGATTTGTTAAATGTACACTTCAGATATCATATGCACTTTAATCCATATGATGGCTGAGTGTAAAAAATAAATATATATATATATATATATATATATATATACACACACATATATATATATATATATATATATATATATATATATATATACACACATATATATTAACCATTGGAATGCATAGAGGGACCCAACCATGCATTTTTCCCCACTAGTTGCTCCAAAAACATCTCTTCGGTAGAAATGTATTTGTGCGGGATACTCACCGCCAGCCTACTCCGGCACACACATAGCAAGCGATTGCCTCCCTGGAGTTGAGCATCCTGAAAGGACTTAGTAAGTATGTGCGCTCATGTGCGGTGAGGGTGATTAGGGCAGTATTTTGCCCCTTTAGGAAACGCATCACAGGCTGTAGACGTTCTTAGTTATTAATGAATGTATTCTCTTGTACCATGACCAACAGAGGGTTTTGAGTGAATCGTGTGGAATTACCTTTTTTATAGGACACTCAAGTCATCACAGTACTGACGTCTGTACTAAAGGATAAAGCTCACTTTGAGAAACCCGACCAGTTTTTCCCACAACATTTTCTGGACTCTGAAGGAAATTTTGTTAAGAATGAAGCATTTATGCCTTTCTCTGCAGGTAAACAATTTCCAAACATTTGCATCATGTAATATACCCTCAAGTCCTTCTAGATTTCTGGAAGTCCAGTTTGCTACGTGATGCGTTACCTATTATGTCCTGTTTACCATTATAAAACATTGCATAATATGATGATACTATGCAAATCAACAAATAATAATCATACCTAATATACAAAGAAGCCTGTTAGATCATGTCATCCATTTCTTTATTTATAGGTCGGAGGAGCTGCGCTGGGGAAAATTTAGCCAAAATGGAACTATTCCTGTTCTTCACCAGTCTGCTGCAAAAATTCACATTCCAGCCCCTTCCTGGAGAAGACCTCGACCTCACGCCACTTTCTGGGTTTACCAACCAACCGAAACCTCATCATATGCGTGCGCTACATCGCAGTTAGCATTAAACACCTGGACTTTTTATCTGGAATAAGCATTTTAGAATATGTGGCAATAAAATACCTGTTCTCCTGTTTTCTTCAATGACTGAATATAGTGCTACTTTTGAAGCAAAGAGAAGGACATTAAATACAGAAACATCTATAAATTGTGCAACGTAGAGTAAATAAAAGTGATTTAGTGTTCCAAGGAATTCATAGACCATTGACTCCAATTCCCCAAGGGCAGCCCAATATTTTTCTTCAATAAGTGCTTTTTGAATGTCCTCAAGTAAAAAAAATTACCTGGAGGCCCATGGGGCCAAGCAAAAAGTTGAAAACTAATTGTTAGCTATTGTTTGTGAGGACAAAGCAACTTACAGAACTAATAGATGGCATTGACAGAGTGATAGAACCCATTGGAAGTACGAGATGCAAATGAGGCATCATCCTACTATTTATGAGATTTTTACACCCCTTTAAAATATAGGTTAGTCTAACCACATTTCAGGTGTCCACACCTGCAATACTCCACACAAGATATGAAAAGGGAATGGAATAGCATTTTGGTTGTTCCTTGTTTAGGGAAAGGACACGTTAAGGAGATGTTTCTCAGGGGCAGGCTGCAGCATTCCATTAGTGACTTGACATGAAGGAGAAGAGCAGAGTGAAATGTAACACCAAGACAGCAAGCGTGGTCTGTTGGGTGGATTGTGGCATTCTTATTAGTGATTGAGAGTTCACATAACAGGACTAATCAGAAGCTCAGTCTTGAAGATGTTGAGCTTCAGATAATGGGACACCATGACCATGATGATGCAAGTCCATAAAGACAGTTGGTGAGATGAGTTAGAAGAAAAGGTGAGATTTCAGGAAAGGAAACATAAATTATCATGTCATCAGTGTTACTGAGAACCTATTTAGAACATATTATGTATGAGAAGGAGGCCGTATAGATGGAGAAGAGTAGAAGTAACAGATATGAGCCCTGAAAAACACCAAGTTCCAGGGAAGGAGACCGTAAAGGTGCAGGAAGAGAGGTATAACTTGAGGCAGGAGGGAAACCTGCAGGAGGTCAAGAGTGACGAAGGCTGTACTGAAGTCTTAAGAGAATATGAAGACAGAAGTGACCTTTTCTTTTAGAGATGAGGAGATCATTTGTTATTTTGGTGAGACTGTAGAGGGAAACTAGAATACTCGAGGAGGCGTCTGTGTAGCAGAGCCTGTCCTGGTGTGTGTATTTGGGGGTCGGTGTGGCAGAACCTGTCCTGGTGTGTATTTGGTTGTCTGTTTTCTGGCACTTTATTTACTGTAGGAATAAATAGAACTATGTGATTTTTACTTATCCAGAGATAAAACGCCCTCCTGAATTTGTAGTTACTTCAGATGACAAAACTTTCTTGGCCCAGAAACTAGTGAGAGGAAAAGTAAAGGCATTGTGTTATTTACTCTATTTCAACCTGCATATTTTATTAAAAAGGATTAGTGGCAGTAAATTGTGGCTTCAGGCATCCCGTGTATGATGACTTTTTTAGTGTACTGATTACTCTCAGTCCCATCACATAAGATTCTATTCTATATTATCTGCCGAACACTGATGTTCTTTATGCAGTACACATCGATGCAGAGGAGTTAAAATTCTGTATATCTTATTTATTTCTATAGTTTGGGGTAGCCGTATTAGTCCAGTGTATACGAATGCAAAAAACAGAATGTTGCAGAATCTTGTAATACCTTTTTTATTGGACTAACAGGTGGCTGTGTTGCTGGTACAGATGTGTTGGCAAAGTTTGCATCTAGCTTTGTTGCATGGTTTGCTTCCATTATCTGTGTGTGTTGTTTCAGTATGTAGTTTGCTACTAAAAGCTGGTGAGTAGCAAACTACATACTGAAACAACACACACAGATAATGGAAGCAAACCATGCAACAAAGCTAGATGCAAACTTTGCCAACACATCTGTACCAGCAACACAGCCACCCACAACAACAAGACATACAATATTAAAGGATCATACTCATGCACTTCACAGAATGTTGTATACATGATTCAATGCACCAAATGTACAATAGGGTGTTACATCGGTGAAACCTGCCAGCAACTTAATAAAAGGATGAATCTGCACAGATACTCCATCAACCATCATGATGAAGAAAACTTTTGCACCCCAGTTGGGCACCACTTTACCCAAACCGGTCACTCCATACATGACCTTAAAATCAAAACACTGAGAGGTCATTTCAAAAACACCCAAGAAAGAAAGACATTTGAAGCCAAAATGATACATTTTTATGATTGTAAAAACAGAGGACTTAATGTGGATTTGAGCTTCTTAGCACACTATCAAAACTTCCTATAACCTGTGCTTTTTTTTTTTTTTTTTTCCTCTCCTACATGCTCACCCCTGCTCCCCCCTTATCTGTGCAGTATATGCCACTATTTACTATTTACGACCCTCTTAGTTTTTGTCTGCAAATTCTCTACCTTGTTGTTTTAACCCCTGTTTTAACCCTGTATCAGAACATGTACTGGTCAGTTTTAAACTGTTTTAAACTGTGTTTTTCACTTGCTTGGTCAGAAATGCTTTTGACTTGATAAAGGGAGGACTCCCGAAAGCTCGTCTATTATTTTAAATACTGTTAGTCCAATAAAAAAGGTATTACAAGATTCTGCAACATTCTGTTTTTTGCATTTATTTCTATAAAATGGCCACCAAAATCCTCAGCACCAGGCCCATGATGCTCTTAATCCGGCCCTGATCAACTCAGTGTGCGTCAACCATCTTAAATCCAGCATGTACCCACAGTGTGGCTAAAAAGCCATATTTTCTCTCAGTTCTGATTAAGTGGCCCACTGCAGAAAAAACTTGGACACCCCTGCATATGGTGTTAGAATGAGTGAGTAAGTGTATGGTGTTAGAGAAAGTGGGTATAAATGTATGGTGTGATGGTGCATGCATGCATGGTTTGAATGCATGTGTTAGCAGATAGTGTTAGTGTGTCTGAGTGTTAGTATATGGTGTTACAGAGCATGTGTAAGTATCTGTTTCATCACTACGTTACCAAGGAGTACACATACCACAGAATTTCTTCACCCTGATACATTTAGCATAGGGTTGAGCCACAAGATAAGGTGACAGGGACTTTGATGATTCCAATAGTGTGGAGGCTCAGGTATAGGCAGATAAACAAAAGGTTATAGGTACAGGGGAGTAATAGATAGCAAAGCACTAGTAGGAGGTGCCAGACACCTGTATAAGTGATGCCACAGGTAGATGCCCAGTGCAGATATCACAGGATGCCAGGTCAGAAATGCAGGGTTAGCCAATGTCGGGTTTGGTACTCTAAATGGGTAGTTATGACAAAGCCAAGGTCAGTAAACAGAGCAGGTAAACAAGGCACCCAATGCGGTCAGGTAGCACAATGCTATGTGAACCTGTCATAATAACACAGCATGTTAGCATGTGTGTGTGTGTTAATCTGTGTGTGTCAAATACCAGGTTGGGGAAGTGAAGGAAAAAATATGGGTCTTCCAGAACCCTTTCAAGTGGTAGCAGAAATGCACCCCCTTCTTCCCATACATAGTGGGTAATGGGTAATGAAATAACCTAGTAGGGGTATAGAGTTTAGTAAGATTGGGGTTAAAATTTCAAAAACAAAAGTGATCTATGTGTGGAAGAATACTGATATTCTACATATGAGTCATATGTTGTTGACTTTGGGTCCTTACAGCTACCACCGGGTAGAAATGGTTAAGAATAAATTAGTAACTGTCTTTGTGTGAGTTTCGCGTAGTAAAACAGGAACACATGATCTCAGACAGAACTCATGATTTAACCTGATTATGCTTCAGTAAAGGATATGCAAAATACGCGCGTATAATCATAATAACTGCTCAATGTTGGGAATGTTTGCTATGCCTCAGCCCCTTTCTAGGTGGGTATAAATATATGTGCCTGTACGCAATAAAATCAGAGATCTTATTATACATACACGCCTGTCTAAATAGAACTCGAGCGGCTCGAGAGAAATCAATTTGGAACTCCAAGGTATAGAAGTACTTGGAAGTTCTCCGACACACGTTATGCCTGGGACTCATATTTTGCCAGTTTATAGAGGTAAGTCTAGGGGTCTTCTGAGGTCAGGATATATTTGGCCCCTTCACAAAAGTAGGCAAGGATATAATATCAAGCCTGCCCACATCACCCCACTACTTATTGCATATCTATATAGATAAAGTAAGGTCACAGAAGCCTAGCAACGTCTCTGGTTTGCTAAAGCCAATTAGCCCACAGGCCCTTTCCCTCTGTAATGTACAAATTCGCTTTAAACAATATACACTAATACACCAACACATTCTGACACCATACACTAACACACACACTTACTCTAACACCATACACTAAACCTCCCCAACTCACACACACTAAAACTCTGAGGGAATTGGTTAGAGGTGCTCCTTGGTGCTATGCAACCACCCCACCAGCTTCAGGACAACCCTGCAGACTTAACCCTTCTATACCTGACTCCCTTAACTTCGAAAGAGAGGAATTAAGAAGAAGAAAAAAAAGCGTGCATAGTGAATCTGTGGAACTGGAAAACTGTTCTTCAAATAAAGGACCTGCACCACCTCCAGCAAAAGAAACTGAAATTAATAGATTAGGTGATTTAAAAAAATAAAAATTATCCAGGATTATCTGTATTGCACTGGATTACTGCTTCTTTTGTCTAAGTTTACCATCATCACCTCTCTCTCTCTCTTTTGTCTGATACCAGGTGCTCATAAAAGTAAACCGGTTTAACTACATAACACGTTGGGAAACTATTATTAGAATTTGTATTCACTGCACTGATCTGCTTTTTTAAAATGTTTCTTCTCCCTGTACAGGTTATACTGGAGAAATGATTCCTATTGATCCAGTCGGAATACTCCTTATTATTCTCTGCGCATTTTTCTTATATTTTTCCCATGGAAAGAATAAGAATGATTATCAGAATTTCCCTCCTGGACCAAAACCGTTACCGATCATTGGGAATATGCACATTTTGGATACGGAGAGACCTTTGGATACAATTCTACAGGTAGAAATAATAAATGTAATCTCTAGACCAAATCGACTGTTCGGTTGGCAGTAGGGTAGGCGAGCTGACATATAATGATCCAGTATAAACGGCACCAAGAGAATAAAAATACATGTGATGCCAAACATATTTCTATTGCTATTCTTGTGCATCTCGAAGCATTGTCCACCTGTCATCACATTAGAATGATATCACTTACATGACATCATACCAGTATACTGTACAATGCAGCTGCATAAGGGAGGAGATCATAGAGGTCTATCTGTACCAAAGAATATAGAAAACATTTTTTCTTTTTACAGAAATGTTATATTCCATAATGAAAATTACATATTTTGAATTGTCAGATCATATTGTAAAAAACATATACCGGTATACCGAAACTGCACACTATAACAAATGTATATGTTATAAATTATTATATGTTATGTATTATTTGTTATATATTAATATTATATTTTATTAAAAATAAAAAACTGGTATTTTATGCTTTATGTATATGTTATAAATTATATGTTATGTATTATATGTTATATATTAATATTATATTTTATTAAAAATAAAAAATGGTATTTTATGCTTTATGTATATGTTATAAATTATTATATGTTATGTATTATATGTTATATATTAATATGATATTTTATTAAAAATAGAAAACCTGGTATTTTATGCTTTATGTATATGTTATAAATTATTATATGTTATGTATTATATGTTATATATTAATATTATATTTTATTAAAAATAAAAAACCCATTTTATGGTATTTTATGCTTTATGTATATGTTATAAATTATTATATGTTATGTATTATATGTTATATATTAATATTATATTTTATTAAAAATAAAAAACCTGGTATTTAATGCTTTATGTATATGTTATAAATTATTTTATGTTATGTATTATATGTTATATATTAATATAATATTTTATTAAAAATAAAAAAAACATTTTATGGTATTTTATGCTTTATGTATATGTTATAAATTATTATATGTTATGTATTATATGTTATATAATAATATTACATTTTATTAAAAATAAAAAACTGGTATTTTATGCTTTATGTATATGTTATAAATTATTATATGTTATGTATTATATGTTATATATTAATATTATATTTATATCTAACTTTGCCTTGCAGTTATCGGAGCAGTATGGCTCAGTATTCAGCATTCAGGTAGGAACTAAGAAGACAGTGGTGCTATGCGGATATGAGACCGTGAAAGAAGCCCTTGTTAATCATGCTGAAGAGTTTTCTGGGAGAGCCAAATTACCAATCTTTCAAGATGTAACACAAGGATATGGCAAGTAACACCAAGCATTATATTTTTTAAAACTGATAGAAACGTCATGGTGAAGTAATGACATTAAAGGCAATGCCTGTGAATAAAAGAAAACTTTCAGTGATAAGAAAACATACACCGATCAGCCATAACATTCCGAGCGCTGACGGGTGAAGGGAATAAGCCAAGGCTTATTGATGTATTTGACTGGCGAAGGCAGGCCTGTGTGGTCAAATCCAACAGACGAGCTACTAGGGACCTGTCAGGGTGCCCATGCTGACCCCTGCTGAAATCACTGACAATGGGCACGTGAGCATAAGAACCAGACCACGGAGCAATGGGCGAAGGTGACCGGTCTGATGAATCACGTTTTCTTTTTCATCACATAGATGGCCAGGTGCGTCACTCACCTGGAGAACACAGGGCACCAGGATGCATCCATGAAGGCTCCACCTCGTAACTTACAAGACTTAAAGGACCTGCTTCTGGTGCCAGATACCACAGCACACCTTCAGAGGTCTAGTGAAGTCCATGCCTTGACGGGTCAGGGCTGTTCTGGCGGCAAAAGGGGGGCCTACACAATATTAAGCAGGTGTTGATAATGTTATGGCTGATCAGTGTATGTGTAAAATGGGCATAGGGAAATCATGGTTAGATTTGCCATTGGTAGCTGGACCATTTAAGACCCTTAATGGCATGTGAAGGGTGAACAGCATGTGACGGGTGAACAAGAGCGCTCAATGTCCTCCACGGTCAAATTGTGAGCCTCATGGTTGGGTGGTAGGAGGAATTTGTCATGCCTCCTTGGTTAATAGGAGGTCCTGGGACACTAACATCAACTCGCAAACAACTTGACTGACATCTCAACTTTTTAGTGAATAGACTCTAGTCTTGTGCATTTGGATTTTTACCAATTTCTTTAATTCATACGAATGTCCGAAAACGAGAAAGGCCCCCAATGAAACTAACAAAATCAAAGCTGAAAGTTCAGCATTTTTGTTTTCTGAATTACTGCTGCTGCTCCACTTTTGTATTTCTCAGGTATTGTTTTTTCCCATGGTGAGAACTGGAAAGTCATGAGAAGATTCACCATTTCAAAATTACGAGATTTTGGAATGGGAAAGAAAACCATCGAAAACAAGATAAACGAAGAGTGTGATGCACTGGTGCAAAAATTCCACTCTTACAAAGGTAAGTGGTTTAAGTGCATTAGTGAGTGATCCATGAATAATTTTGTAATTTTATGATGAATAAGTCATGACTTTGGTTAATCTTTTTTTTTCAGGGATAGAGGATATCGTTAGCTAATTTAGTCATTCAACATGTTCTTCATTATGTCATTCGATATGCTCGAAAAAACATTTCATAAATAGTCTTACGGTCAGGCTGGATTAACCAAGGAGGACATGAAGCACTTGATTTGTAGTAACCTAAATTGTTCCGCTGTTATCATAACCTGCGCAAGTTCTAGATTAACGTGAGGGACTGTCGGACGCTAGGGAGAGCAGGAAGGCCTTAGGGCACAGATTGTGCTCTGATTGGCTGTTCAGCCTTTTTCCTCTTCTTTTGCGTCACTGCCCTCCCTTTCTTGTCCCTCCATGTTACATTAGCGTATGCATACCTCGGAACTCTCTGGCTTTGGCCACCCAGAGCCCCTTGTTGGATGCGGTTAGGAGGTCCCATTGATGTCAGTCGGCTGCCCTGCCAACACCGTGGGGCACAGGATATATTTAATGGGGAAGTAGACGAGGAGTTGCTCTCGCAACCCGGAGTTTCACCTTAGTGACCCCACAAGCCTGTGGGGACTAAATATCAGTCAATGCTGTGCTCCAATGGGGCATCAGCATTGAAAGAGTTATAAAAAATAATAAAAATAATAATAATTTAAAAACGAACAGCACTGACCTTAAAGTCCAGGGTGCGTCCAGGTCAAATGCTGTAAGTGGGCTGATGATGATCACATCACTCCTGGCCAATAGGAGGGATGGGATCATTATGGCAGCCCCTGGATGGCCCTGCCCTAGAAAGAGAGAGAGGCCATCTAGTGTAATTATGAAAAACCCACAAATTATTAATAAAAAAATACATAATTATTATCTCATCACTTGTCAGCGACATTTTAAGTCACTGATTAGTGATCGCGCTCCCTGATCGGTGTCAGCGGCCTAGACCTATCACTTACAAGTGATCTGACAAAAAATACTTGAAAAAAAGTGCGCACGTTCCAGTTTTGGCTCCACAATATCTGAGAAACATGACTATGCATGTGGGGTATCACTGTATTCGGGGGGTGTTTCTAAATAAAGTTGTTTAAACCATTTCATGTACCCAGGGGAAAAAAAATACTGAAATACTGTGTTTGGATAGAATGGGTTTGTTAAAAACTAAGAAAACATTTTTTACTGCAATGTTTCGGACAGACTGCCACTAAAATGGTTAAATAGAAAATGTTAAAATGCCCCAAGTAAAAAACTTTGGGATTTCAAAAAATATATACTTTTGTTGAGCAGTTTTCCTCTTAAGATTTCCCACTTGTGTTCCCGTTACAGGAGAGCTTTTTGAGAACACTGCCATCATGAACGGTGCCGTGGCCAATATAATCGCGTCCATACTTCTTGGCCATCGCTTTGACTACGATGACCCAACTATTCTCAGACTCTTGCACTTAATAAATGAGAACGTGAGACTTTTGGGAAGTCCAATTGCTCTGGTAAGCATATATTCGCTGTAATCCAGCCTCATCCCTCTTCTTGTTTTGATTTCATATGCATTAAAACTCCATTGAATATTCTGCACAGTGCTAGGGACAACAAATTTTCCTTCTAGACCTACCTGTTACCATAATGTAGAAAGAACATGTTTGGTGGTGGCTAGTGGTACCAGTTGGCTTTAGTAGGAGAACAATATTCTGTTAAAGAAATCCGTTTTCTACAGTAGATTTCATGACGTCTGTTAATGAACATGATTTAACCATAATTGTAGAATAATATATATTTCTAGATATACTAAACTCACTTTCTTTACTCATTTTCACCAGTTGTATAATGCTTTTCCATCCATCGTGCGCTGGTTGCCTGGAAGCCACCAAACTGTTTTTAAAAACATGGTAGAGATAAGACATTTTGTTAAGGAGACCTTCACAAACCGCAAGAAGCAGCTGGACGTACACGATCAGAGAACTCTTATTGATGCTTTTCTCGTCAAACAACAAGAGGTATTTTTTTTGGATTCTTTCTAAATCAGAAGAAAGTCTTTCCATTTCCCCACCAAACACGAGTCCTGATTTGTAACGTTGTCCAGAATCACCTCGACCTCTGTTCCCACAGCTGTTCCTTCTTATACAGACTGATTCACATATACATGCCATCACATACACATAAAATGCGGGACTGTCACGGGCAATTGGGGATTTATGGTCACCCTAGAGGAAACTGGGGAACAATAACATGGTACCAATGGATAAACCAAAAGTGGAGTCAAAGTCCACACCAAGGGTCAAAATCTAGATAAGAAAAAGTACTGTAAATCCACCGAATACATACATGGACAGGGACACAAGGCTCTAGCAAGGAGCCAGGAGTATTTATAGGCCCTTGATTCCCATAGCCAGCCATAGGTGAGGCAGAAGCAGACAGGTATCTTATATTAATGGGGAGGCAGAGAGACAAGTGACCCAAAAGCAACTTGGTGGCATGACCATAGTCATCGTCGCTGGTTCCAACTTTGAGAAGTATAGCTATATCGCCTTCTATAGTGCCCCAATTTTTAACTCAAATATATCAGATCATAGTTTATTTTTTTTCTGTGATTCCTTAGTATCTATATTTTTCCAGGAAAAGCCTAATCCAGAATTCTATTTCCACAATGAAAACCTAACGATGCTTATGGTTGATTTATTTTCTGCTGGGATGGAAACAACCTCAACCACTCTCCGATGGGGGATTCTGTTAATGATGAAATACCCGGACATTCAGAGTGAGAAAATTATTTGTGTCACCTTGGTTAATAATACTTTATGCAAAAGAATCAAAAGAGGCCACAAAGCAAATAAGATTCATAGGAAAATATAAAACAGAGCTGAAAAAGTTAGTATAAAAATGTCTGTACATATTACAAAAAGTTAGGTCACCAAAAATCTTTTTACAACGTCTGTGTTGCAAAAGATATATTAAATAGCAAATCCTTGATATAAATACATTTTATAGCAAAAAAACACTAATAGAAGGTAAAGTATATAATGTATGTAATCCCACTTGAAATCAATTACCGTATTGGCTCAATTATACGCCACACCTGATTATAGGGCGCACCCTTAAATTTGGTTTTATAGTATTTCTCTATCATTCAAAATGAAGCACCCATTATCCAATATTCATCCATAATCAAAATCATATTAATCAAAGCACACAAGTCGTGCAAAATACAGAAGCAGCAATATTCTCAGACATTCCTGTATCTATATGCCTTGCTCAAATTAAACAACTGATTTATCTATGTGATTAAAGCGATCCAGATTTTTTTTATATGGTCCAGAAAAGGTCCAAAATGAGATAGAGAGAGTGATTGGACGAGCTCAGCCTCAGGCGGAACACAGGAAGAAGACGCCATACACAGACGCCGTCATTCATGAAATCCAAAGGTTCGCTAATATTGTTCCAGGGAACGTTCCACACATGACCACGCAAGATGTCACATTCAAAGGATATTTCATACCAAAGGCAAGTGTCTGCTTTTTGGGTTTTTTTTGTGTACTCGATAAATAAAACCCATTATTGGTATTATGAGCCTGGACTGAACCAACAGTTTGCAGTGTTCTATTAAGCTAATTAAATAATGCATTTATTAGACAAACATAATGTATTTCTTTTTACACAATTTAATTGAGTAACTCGTTTTTGCTGTTTTTATCCACAATTTTGTCACTTTTACGGTTGTACAACACTGTGGAACACTCAACAAGCATACCCTAGTGGGGCTCATGGTAGGAAAGGGATTTGGGGCTCAAAGAGTAACTGTTACTCTGATAGAGGGCCTCGATGGATGACTGGTATGAGGTAATGGTAAAGTCCAGAAACTATGACATTGCCTTTATACGGACTAATTTAGAAAAAGGGTATAAAAACTTGTTAGAGGACATAGAACAAGAGACCTCTACCTCTACGGCAACGCACACTCACCTCCGTCATTCCTAAGAAGAAGAGCCTACAGTACTCAAGTTATCATCAAGGTTATGTGTCATCAATTAGTACTGTATGTATATATCTTGATTGTTCTTCGGTCACGGAAACATTAAGATATTTACAAAACACAAATATCTAACAAGCGGGAAGGAACTGATATACTTTTGGCCCTAATTCTTATAATTTTTTGCAACAATATCTCTTTTCAAGTGTCAGCTTCTTAACTCATTCTCGTGTTATTGACTTTTAGGACACTCAGATCATTCCACTGCTTACATCTGTCCTGAAAGATAAAGCTCACTTTGAGAAACCCGACCAGTTTTACCCAGAACATTTTCTAGACTCTGAAGGAAATTTTGTAAAGAATGATGCGTTCATGCCTTTCTCAGCAGGTACAGTATCGGGCACCATGTTACATACACTGTACAGTTTATTGGAAGACATAACAATGATGAGCCAGGAATAAGCAACAGAAGTCACAGGATAGCACTTTAGCACAAAGACATAATATTTGGTTGATTCAGAGCACGAACGGAGGACCTTTTAGCGTGTGTCAGGGGAAATAGGTTAATTACCCTGCCTTTGAAATATTGGGATTCAGGTATGAGTCCAACCAAGGCTTTTGTAGCCTGACACCAAGGCAGCAGTATCACCAATTTGGAAGGAAGCTCAGGTACAGCAGCAAGCGTATGAACCTAGATAGACTGAGTTCAAGTGCTGGGTGGTTGTGATAATGATAATGATACTTTCCAAGAGTCTCTTTCTATGAAACAAGGAGGCAACCCTGGACTCACAGGCACACCTGTAAAATTCAAGATCATGTATAGAAGAGTGACCTAGTTGTTAATTTAAATGGCTTCTTTCTTTTACCCCTTTGTGACCAACGACATACCAGGTACGTCATGAAAAGATGTCCCTAGAGGACCAAATGGGTACCTGGTAGGTGCATCAGTTGCAGTGATTATGGGGTAAACACTGTAGCTACTCCATGAACAAGGGAAATACTCTGCCTCTCATACTCACTGAGATCATGAGCTGAAGAGAGAAGTAAAATCATCATTTTTTTAATAAATAGGTTTATATTTTGTAGTTAGTGTGTGGGGATAGTTAGGATTAGGGTGATGTAGCGGTTATTTTAAAAAAGTCTAAAATAAGGAAATAATGGTTGAAGAAAGATATAGCAAAAACACAAAAAATGCTCTAGTCCTGTTGCATAAAATAATCTTGGTACTTAAGGGGTAAAAAAGAGATTGGTTTGCATGTTTCTCGAACTGTGTCTACATTATGAAACATTTGATTTATCATATGGGATTATAAACTGCTGGCGAAATACATCTTAAGTATTTATCTGTCTGTAAAATTGATTCCCTTCATTTTTAGGTCGGAGAAGTTGCGCAGGCGAGAATTTAGCGAAAATGAAATTGTTCCTGTTCTTCGTCAGGATGCTGCAGAATTTCACTTTTCAGGCTCCTCCAGATGCTGCGTTTGACCTGATCCCAGAGGTCGGGTTTACAACCCCGCCAAAACAATATTATATGCGTGCAATGCCTCGCCACTAGACCCCCGATCAATAAGATACTGTGATTAAAATTTTAGAATAATTCCTGTTATATGAAAAAAATTGTACTTTATATGTATATTCAACAATACTGTAATTTATTTTAAACACTTTAAACATTATTTCTATTTGGGTTCTCTGCTTAAATGCATTATATAAGATGCTGGTTTTTTTGCCAAAAGTGGATTCAACAGGGAATCTTTACAGCAGCGTTAAGGAGACTACGTCGTTAGCGCTTTAAGGGCATTTCATTTGCGTTGGGCATCACGTTAGTTTGCAGTGCATTCCGTTCACGCTCCCAGGGCATCTCATTTACACTTCCGGGGGGTCCCGTTGCTCCAGTTTGCATTTCGCTGCACCTCGCCTAGTCTCTCAATTCCCTGTCCTCTATGTGTCTCCTGACGTTCTCACTCAGCTTTCCACCCCTTCCCTTCCTCCTCCGTCTTCAGACCGGATGAGCACTTTCATTTCCTTCCATCTGCTATTCTCAGCACTGCCAGGAGCTGTGCAGAGAGGGGGGGGGTTGCTTAGACAGAGCTGCTCAGCAGCTCCACTCGTTTCATGTGCTTAATAAAAACAAAACCCCCTTTCTGTCTACCTTCAGTTCTACCTTTTGACACCTTCTGGCACACTAAATCTCAAACTTTCCCCCCATCTCTATCAAAAATACATAACGGACATGCGACATAAGGTTTTCCGACCACACCAGGATAGGCCTTCCCTTCTTACCGCACATCCCGAACCCAGAACTGGAGTTGAGAAGAGCCTTTAAAGACCTTGCAAACGAAAAAACAGCCAACACAGCCTTTATTAATAAATCCTACTTTACTCCTACATTTAATGTTGGTTCATTAATTTGGCCCCTATCTACTCGGGGGGGGGGCATATTTCAAATCCACCATCTATTTTCAGCCTGTATTTGTGGGAGGGCTATTTATACCCCTTCAGGACCCTCTCCTACAGGGTGTTTCCTTAGAGATTTTCCCGCTTGCCCCCCCATTTCACTCTTTCTGCTCCCTCTCAGTCACTATTTTCTATATTCTCTATTTTCTATCCCTCTTCTTTCTCTTTACCCAGAGTAAGACCCCCATCTTACCTACTAAGGGAGGTGTTATGAAGAGTGATCAGATGAATTACAATCAATTGCAAAGTCTTTCTTTGTCATGAAAATAAACTCAATCCCACAAAAACACCACATTTCAGCCCCAAAAGGACCAGCTGACATCATGTCAGTGATTCTCTCGTTCACACAGGTGAAAGTGTTGACGTGGACAAGGCTACAGATCACTATGTTATGCTGATTGAGTTAGAATAACAGCCTGGAAGCTTTGGTGCTTGAAATCATGGTTCTTCCTCTGTTCATCATGGTTACCTGCAAGGAAACATGTGCTGTCGTCATTGCTTTGCACAAAAGGGCTTCACAGGTAAGGATATTGCTGCTGTGAAGATTCCACCTAAATCAACCATTTATCAGATCAGCAAGAACTTCAAGAAAAGAGGTTCAATTGTTGTGAAGAATGTGTCAGGGCGCCCAAGAAAGTCCAACTAGCGCCAGGACCGTCTCCTAGTTGATTCAGCTGTGGGATTGGGGCGCCACCAGTGCAGAGCTTGCTCAGGAATGTCAGCAGGCGGGTGTGAGTGCATCTGCATACAGAGTGAGGCCAAGGCCTTTGGAGGATGGCCTGGTTGTAAGAAGAGAAGAAGCCTCTTCTCTCCAGGAAACGTCATCTTTCGGTCAGAATGTTACGGCTGATCGATATATACCGATATTCGATATTTATCTCATAGCTGTTTACAATTTGCTGCATGGGAGCAAATGTGCAGTGTTAACCCCACAGTCATGTTTACCGGTAGGGACCGGCAGGGTTTACCTCCTCCTGCTGCATGATCACTCCATTCAATGCCGCGATTACGTTATAAACAATCAAAGTGTCTTCATTCCCCCCAAAAGCTTGTGGGGACCAAGTCACAATCAACGCTGTGGTCCTATTGATGCTTCCAGGTTCGTCGCTGTGAGTTACGCAGACATCGGCTGATGATGATCAGGTCACTCCTGACCAATAATAATATAATGATATTTTTCCAAATAATGAATGATTGGCCTAGAAAAGGTCACAGTCAAGCTCCAAATAGTTACAAAGTGGAACGAGAGGTGGAGCGGCTTTGGCAGCAAAACTGGATAACGGATTAAATATTCACCCGGTGCAGGGAAGCCAATTCTGTCACACGTAAAATAATCACAGGACTGAGAAAGATAAGAGAACGGAGAGCATTATAAACCCACAGCTCTGCAAGGTTTGTATTTAAAATGTGTAAAAAGTATATAAAAATTACTCAATGACATTTGTAACCAGAGACATTGGACTACTATATAATTCTATTATTCTATTTAATTATCCGGTGCGTTTTTCCTCTAGTTCTAGACTTTCAGAAGCCATGTTTGGAATCGATCCAGTATCAATACTTCTGTCTGTTGTGATATTCCTTTTTATCCTCAATGTTTTCAATATTGGAAAGGAAAAAAATTACCCAAACTTTCCTCCCGGACCAAAACCTTTGCCAATAATTGGAAGCATGCACATTATGGACAGAAAGGAACCGTATAGGACTCTTCATGAGGTAAGATTAATAGAAACCGCGTTATATATATAGAATGTTGTTCTTGCAATCAAATAAGGTCATCTAACAAGACGAGATATTTCCTCACATGGTGGTTATTTACAAAGACAAATTCACAACTGGTTGTGATTGTGGTAGTGGTTGTGATAGTGGTAGTGGTTGTGATAGTGGTTCTGGTAGTAGTTGTGGTAGTGGTTGTGATAGTGGTACGACAACTTCTAAAACTTTGCACCAGAATATTTTTTTTATACATATTCTGATTTGTTTAAACACAGTGTATTCGGGAAGTAAACTCTCCTTTGCAGCTCCAAACATATTTGGCTACCCAAACAAATAATCCGGTCAAAACTGTGTAAAGCAACGAGAGCAATGAGAGGCCTGTAGAAGAATTAAATTTTCCTTTTAGTGAAAAAAAAATTAGGTTTCTGTACCTGGGTACAAAGTGATAAAGTTGAGGCAATCAAGTACAAATTTCCATTGGTCTCCATGGAAACGGACTATGACTCAGCTCCATTTTACTCTATACACCACCATGTGGCCATATGCGGAAATGCAAGTGAATGAAGTTTACATCATAACCATGTTGAAGTAAAAGTAGCGATTTGCCCATGGAGCATGGAGCCTAATATGGCTACCAGGAGAGGGTGGCTACATCGGCCCCTTACGTGGCACCCTGGTAACACATACGCAATGGCGGACTTTTTCACACACACTCTGAGGTTTGCAGAAAGGCAATCATGCACGCTAAATATATACACATTCTTGTTAACACATATCCCCTCTCACATACACATTCATGCTTACACATGCTCACCAACACACACTTGTTAACACGTACTCCCCCTCACATTGACTGTGAACAATTTTGGACCAGCCTGTCCTGTAATGGCTACCCTATTACACATATAGCACAGAAATAAAGGAAATGCTTATCCCATAGCTGCCAGTCTTTGGGTGTCTCTTTATCTGTACGCCCACAGCATATGACATCATATGACCTTTTAGGGCTTACACAGTACTCAACGTGAACATTGAGCATACACAATAGCCAGCAGTCAAAACAACTGGGACGGTGGTCCTGTTGTAGGAGCTGTATATATAAAATCATTTTTCAGTGTTAATTATGCACTCTATCAATCTATCGATGTCTATAATATCAATTTGCAATAAATTTAAATGGCTTTCTGCAGCTTTCTGAGAAATACGGCCCTGTCTTCAGCATTCAACTGGGAACTGACAAGATGGTGGTCCTCTGTGGGTACGAGACAGTGAAGGACGCTCTCGTAAACTACGCCGAGGAGTTTTCGGATCGAGCTTTTGTACCAGTGTTGCATGAAATATCAAGAGGATATGGTAACGACATTTGGCACTTTTTAAGAAAAATAAGCAATTAAGTATTAGATATTTTAGTCTCACTTTTTTTTTGTTAAATAGCAATATCACCACATCTGAAAATTAATAGAATTCACAGCAATGAGTTTAATATATATATATATATATTGTATTCCAAAACATTTTCTATGTTGGGACAGTCTATTCTTTTTTTGGCTTTTTCTACTCTTTTTTTTTCAACATGTATGTTTTAAAAGTGTTCGAAGCAAACATTGTGAGTTTAAACTTTATTAGTGGAGGTCAATCCATTGAAGGAATTTAACCCCGCATTGGATATAGCTATAGCACAATCCAAAGTATGTGTGTGTCTGTGTGCATATATATATATATATATATATATATATCTACACCGTATTGTAAATGTTGTTCTTAGCAACAACTTTCTATTAACTTTTCTCTTTTCATGCTTTTTTTTCATAACTTGGCTTTTTGAAAAACAAAATAAGGAGTCATTTTTTCAAACGGTGAAAACTGGAAAGTCATGCGAAGATTCACGCTTTCCACACTAAGAGATTTTGGAATGGGAAAAAAAATAATTGAAGAGAAGATTAACGAAGAATGCGATTCACTGGTGGAAATGTTTAAATCTTACAATGGTAAGCGTTTATTTGAATACTGTGACTTTTAATCACATGAATTAACTCGCTAATGCCCATATGGAAGTATGTCCACAGAAAAAGGTGTCAAGATGACTCTTTGGCCGTAATTGTACGGTCCAACCGTTTTGTAGCAGCAGGGAGAAACATAAGCATTGTCATATACTTTAATAATTTTTTTTTTACATAATATGCATTACAAGTTAAATTTTAAGTATTTAGTTTTATTTTGTACTGTTGATTATTTTAACTTGTAAACAGCATTTCATATATTTTTTTTAGTGTATAGAACTATGAAGTATAGGATTTGGAAAGGTGATACATTAACATTTACCATGCTTTTGTTTATGGTTATAGTCATATTGGTCCAAATAAAGATGAAGTCTTTAGTCAAAGGCTCTTTAACTAGTAGGCACCAAATAACTCCTCGTGGTGAAAATATCAATTGATTTCATATATTTTATGTTTTTGTTTTTTTTAAGGAGAACCTTTTGATAACACAATAATCATAAACACTGCTGTCGCCAATATAATTGTATCCATACTGCTCGGTCATCGCTTTGATTACAAGAATCCAACACTTTTGAAACTCATACATTTAATTAACCAAAACGTAAGGCTTCTGGGAAGTCGTATGATAATGGTAAGAATCTAAATCCATGTTTGTTCCTCCCATGTTTATAAAGTGAACTGAATGGACTGTGTAGCAACATCCATATATCGTCCCCGTGGACCCACTAAAGGAGGTAGAAGGAGAGCTTAAACCGATCCTGGCGTAGCTCCTGTTCATTGTCCTCTTCCCAATGTACTCCTCCTTTCTGACGTTCAAAGGGTTTAAAGAATAGTATAAACATGGGTTATATTCACAAACTAGTGCTAGTGATTTAGCTAGAAGTGTAAGTTTATAGCAGTATAACCCAACCTAAAGCTATATAATTTAATTGACCGACATGCGTCCTGCTTACTCTGTTTTTTACTTATACATAGCCCTTCTTAATATATTTCTCTGCTCATGTCCATAAGCTATACAACGCCTACCCTTCTGTGATGCGCTGGCTGCCTGGAAGTCACAAAACTGTTTTTAAGAATGCCGAGGAGTTGCAGAGCTTTGTTATAGAGACTTTCACAAAGCAGAAGGATCAACTGGACCTCAATGACCAGAGGAATCTTATTGATGCTTTTCTTGTTAAGCAACAAGAGGTACAAGAGTATTTTCTGACCTCATTAAAGATACGGACACCCATACCTGGAAACTTCCCAGGGTGGGCAACCTGGAGCCTTTTTTTGTCTGGGGGGTGGCTTCACGAAGGGATGGGATTAGCCATACGTGGAGGTGAGGCTAGTAAAGTAATCTGTGGGTCCTAATTGGGATCTCAGGTTTGAGTATAGCATTGAGAAACGCACCATAGACCAGAACTTTCTTTATTTCTGTACAATCATTGTTTTACGAGGAGCGTTACAAGAGCCGCTTGAGCCACCATTGCAATATAGTCTTTATGATGGAATATTAAAGGGTTAATATGTCTTTGGGTCGGTTCATCCAGAAAGTCTACAGGTATGGCCATCTCTGCCTAAATTCAGAGAGCAAAAAAACACTTTTGAGGTGTATTGCTACATCGTAGTTCCAGCCACAGCAATAACTATTTGCCCAACAGACAACGTTCCAGCAAACTCTTACTTAACTTAATTGCCATTAATTAACCAAATTCATGACAATGTCCCCCCCCCATATTCTCAGTCCTTTTATGGTATGGAATATCTACCAATGATCTCTTTAGTATGCTACTATTTTGTATTTCTGGTATATTTCAGGAAAACCCCGAATTATTTTTCAACAACGAGAATTTAGTAAGCCTCGTGAGCAACTTGTTTGTAGCCGGAACGGAAACAACATCTACAACTCTTCGCTGGGGTCTTTTGTTAATGGCAAAATACCCAGAAATTCAAAGTAAGAAGCTGCTTTATATCTGAACTGCTAATGTTGTCCCAATTGAGATGTATGGGCATCCAACCCGAAAGTTTGTGAACACCAAGAACCAGGTTACCCATGTCTATTAATATAATTTGGTTTTATTGATGGGTACTCCATACAGTGCGATTAAAGTACAAATTATTTAGGTAGTACTAAACAAGATGGCATTGTAAACATATGTACATTAACATATATGGCATATAGATGGCATATGTGCATTCACTATATATGTACACTATATGGACAAAAGTATTGGGGCACCTGACCAATGCACCAACAGGGACTTTGATAACATCACATTCTAAATACATGGATACTAATTATATCTATCTATATATATATATATATATATATATATATATATATATATATATATATATATATATATAATATAATATATATATATATATATATATATATATATATATATATATATATAGTGCTTCTGTTGGACTTTTTGACCATTCATCCAGTGCAGCATTTGTGAGGTCAGGCACTGATGTTGGACGGCTTGTAATCTCCATTCCAGTTCAACCCAAAGGTGTTTGATGGGGTTGAGGTCGGGGCTCTGTGCGGCCGGTCAAGCTCTTCCACCCCAAACTCATCCAACCATGTCTTTATGGACCTTGCTTTGTGCACTGGGGCACAGTCATGCTGGAATAGATATTGGTTTTCTCCAAACTGTTCCCACAAAGTTAAAACTATAGCAATGTCCAAAATGTATTGGTATGCGGAAGCATTAGGATTTTCCTTCACTGGAAGTGAGGGGCCCAAACCCTGATTTTAATAATCAAGAGGTGTGTCCAAATACCGTATTGGCTCGGATATAGGCCGCCCCCGTATATAGGCCGCACCCTAAAAGTTTGGTGCTTTTTTAAAGAAAAAGTTTTTTTTCTTTAAAAAAAGCACCAAAAAAACATGCTGCCACTCTGCCCCCCCCCGAGATATGCTGCCACTGTCCTCCCTCCCCGAGATATGCTACCACTGTCCTCCTCTGCCCCCCCGAGATATGCTGCCACTGTCCCCCGCGAGATATGCTACCACTGTCCTCCTCTGCCCCCCCGAGATATGCTGCCACTGTCCCCCGCGAGATATGCTGCCACTGTCCTCCCTCCCCGAGATATGCTACCACTATCCTCCCTCCCCGAGATATGCTACCACTGTCCTCCCTCCCCGAGATATGCTACCACTGTCCTCCCTCCCCGAGATATGCTACCACTGTCCCCCCCCCCGACTTACCGGAGCAGACTCCCGGGTGTCTTGCGGGGCCGGCGGGGGACATCTACGCAATACAACTTCCGGTGCCCGCACCGGAAGTTGTATACGCGTATTGCGTAGACGTCCCCCGCCGGCACCGCAAGACACCCGGAAGTCTGCTCCGGTAAGTCCGGGGGGGGACGGTCCGCACGATGCGCTTAGACAACCTCCCATGCCGGCACCCCCCCGTGGGAAGTGCTGGCAGGGGAGGCTGTCTGAGCGTTTTGGGGAGTAGGATGCAGGTCCCCTGCACCGCTGCGGGGGATCTGTATCCTAACCCCGCTGCCTGCCCGGCGCCCGGGACTGCATGTCCCGAGCGTCGGGCGCTAGACCCCGAATATAGGCCGCACACCCACTTTAAAGACTTAAAGTGGGGGAAAAATGTGCGGCCTATATTCGAGCCAATACAGTACTTTTGTCCATATAGTGGTGCAGAAAGCAAGGTCATTCGCTCTCTGATGCTGCAAAATAGCTGAGCTTCTTGCAAACTCTCTGCCCTGCTCCTCTAATCATGGGAGACGGTGTGCCCGGAAGCTACGCCATTTTGTAAAAGTTCAAAGGGAAGTCATGTCCACTGAAAAGTGGATGAAGAAAGAAGAATTTTTTGGATGAAGAAAGAAGACAGAAGAACAAGAAGATGCAGTATAAGAAGCGGAGCTGCGGGGCACAGAGACATAGACACAGAAATGGCCAGCTGAGAAGGTAGGGAGACATCTAAAGAAAGTGTGAGAGAACGTGAATGAGCGCATGAGACAGCATAAATGAAAGTGTGTCGGGACTCAGATAAGCAGGTTAGGTAGGAGCCCAGTTACAGGGGATAACAGAGACTCAGTTTGTAGTCCACAATGCATTATAACTGGAAGAATGATACAGACAGGCGAAAAGAAACACACCACAGGCTGAATAGTACGATATGGTTTGTACTGGAGAAGCTGGAAGACAGGCAAGTACAGGCTGTAAGTCTCTTGACAGGGCGATGTGGCTGGAATGTAAACACGGCAGGGACATGCATAGGGGACAGGCGCCTCGGAACACACAGCTGGCAGGTCCTCAGACAGGGCACTGGACACACGGCAGGGCACTTGACACATAACAGGAAGTCCTCAGGCGGGGCACACGGCTTGGAAGCCCTCAGGCGGGGCACACGGCTTGGAAGCCCTCAGGCAGGGCACACGACTTGGAAGCCCTCAGGCAGGGCAAACGGCAGGAAGCCACCAGGCAGGCCACTCTATGTAGCTGAACTGGCAGGAGCCTGCTCTGTGTAGCTGGGCTCAGAAAAGCCTCTAGAGGCTGCCACGGATATGACACCTAGAATTGAATACAGATTCCTGGCTCACAGGGTGGAATCCTGACAGTCTGAAAGAGCCTGAGTGAGAGAACCAACAAAATTAAAATGAAAATGCACACCATAACTTTATTCATGGTATTCCATGCTGTCATGACTTCATGCTGCCCTTCCATCCACCTTTAACAAAACAACAATATATATCATTTTGGTTGGTACGCTCAATGAGAAAAGTTACTGTTGGAGAAAGACATTGGAAAAGGTGAAAATCACTCAACCTCAACAGAAAAAGAGAATCTTTAAATGTTACACAATGCTTTTTTACAGAAAAGGTCAAAGATGAAATAGTCAAAGTAATTGGATCTGCCCAGCCTCAAGTAGAACACAGAAAGCTAATGCCGTATACCGACGCCGTTATCCATGAAATCCAAAGGTTTGGTAACATTATTCCCGGTAACCTCCCACATGCAACTTCTCGAGACATCACATTCAGAGGATATTTTATTCCCAAGGTAAATTAGATCTTTTAATATATATAGAAATTATTTTGTATTTGTGTGCATTTTCTTTACGTTCTGTTAGGTGGACATTAAATGTCCCAGTGTCTAAAAACTAAGCAGGTTGTTAACTGATTTTTTGAGATACCTCTGAAAGAAAGATGCCTTTTGTGTACGTGCTTACGGTAATACATTACATATTAAGACCTTGGCATCAGATTTAATGTAGATAGTTTCATAGGCAATAGTTTAACCCCTTCCTAGCACAAGCTTTTTTTTGCTAATTATTAACGATAACTCCCATGTTTAAGCATATTAATGTTTATAGAATGCTCAACAGGTCTAAAAAGAATCCTAGCGCGTCAGCTACAGTACATACAGTAGTACAAGACATACAGTAATCTCTGGGACATGCTAACAACTGAGCTGATGAATCTATTATGAGAAAGGACAGTGTTCATGGGAGGAAACCATGGAGGAAGCCACTGCTCTCCAAAAAAACCCCATTGCTGTACACCTGAAGTTCTTAAAAGAGCACCTGGATGTTCTGTGGCCAAATGAAACCGGCTTGGGTTGTTTGGAAGGTAGACCCAATGCTAAATGCAGAAAAAAGGCACAGCAATCCAACATCAAAGTCTTATCCCAATCTGTGAAGTACGGTGGAGGGGACATCATGGTTTGGGGCTGCTCTGCTGCCTCACAGCCTAGACAGATTGCTATCATCAACTGATCTGTATTCTAGCTACAGTACGGTATATTAGTTTGGTTTTAGATGAACCACTTACACCAGAATTAATGGTTTCAATAATGGTTTTCATGTTGCGTTAACATAATTGGAAAACTGTTACTTTTCCTTTAAACATTTTTTTTATTTATTTTAATTGTTAAACATGTAATTTTTTATATATAGGGGACGCATGTGATTCCACTGCTGACATCCGTACTGCAGGATAAGACTTATTTCGAGAAACCAGATCAGTTTTACCCTCAACATTTTCTGGACTCTAAAGGAAATTTTATGAAGAATGAAGCATTTCTGCCCTTTTCCACAGGTAAGCCTTATGAATTACAAAAATGTGGTTTTTTTGTTTTTTTTTTAGAGAAAGACAAGTGAGATTTGTAATTTCAATGTTTTAACAAAATTAACCACCCTATAGTCATACTCTATGGTTAAACCGATTTTGTGTATATCCTTAGCAGTCAGTAAAATTATGTGAGGGACTTCATTTCACAAAATGAACAAAAATGGAAACAGCTGTGTTTTGTTTCTTGTGAACACTTCTTTTGTCCCAGAATGCTTTAGAGTGTTATAATATAGACAGAAAAAGTAAAGAGAAAAATATTATCCCATCTTTATTTTTTCCTAGTCTCATAAGTAAAGGTTGCTTTCTTTTTTTTTTTTTTTTTTTTTTTCAATTCACCGTTTATTGTAAAGAGAGGAAACATCATAGCACAAAATCACAGTAACAGCATTATACAGTCAGAGTATACATGAAACAGGGTAAACGACAAGGCACAGAGCAATCCATGCCCGAACGTGCATGAGAGTGCGAGACTTCCGACATATGCATAATGTGGCGTAAGGAACCATCAAACATAAGTGCTACAAAGACGGTCGCATTCGGTAAACAGTGAGTAAGAGCGGGTTGTCACCAAGAACAATAACATTAACCAGAATAACAGAAGTACCTGGTAAATTCACACAAATGGAGGGTAGGAATGAGCCCGGTCACAAAAACCAGGCAATTCTAAGATCCAGGTATAACAGGAGCAGATACAAAACGCGTAGTCGCGCGTATAGCTCGAATATGATGAACATAAAAAGGAAAACAAAACAAAAGAAGAAGAAGAAAGTCCGGGCTGGCAATGGAAACCTCACACTTGCGAGAGAGGCAGACGAAAGTTCAAGGCCCCACGGAATCAGGTCTGGCAGATAGGGAGGAGACATATGCACGCCAGGGATACCATATGAGCCCAACCGAGTGTTCCTGGCCCCTTGCAGCCCCCGTAAGGGTCTCCATTTGATATAGGAATTCAACCTGGCGAAACCAGGCAGACACAGAGGGAGGGCTGGCAGACTTCCAGAATCTGGGAAGGGTAGTGAGAGCCGCATTAATTAAGTGAAATTTAAGGGAACCCCTGTAAGATTTGTACGGGACAGTGGTATGGTGCAGCAGCACCGAGGCCGGGGTGGCTACAAAGGACGGGTCCGACACATCGCGGATGACCGAGGATACCTTATCCCAGAAAGGCTGTAACACTGAGCATGACCACCAGATGTGGTAGAGGGAGCCTAGGGAGTTGTGGCATCGCCAGCACGTGGGGGGAATTTGGGGAAGAAACCTATGAAGGTCAACGGGAACTTTATACCATCGGGTCACTGCTTTCTACTTTAACATAAGAAAGTGAGTCATCTTTTCTATTTTAATATCTATTCCAATTACTAGCCTTTCTACACCATACAATTATTACAAATAGGCTACACACACTAAGGGTCAGAGGGTCCTAGAGCCTCAATGGACTCCTACACCATAAACTGCAGCTCTTGGGCTTTGATGGTCCACCAGGAACATCAGGTGTCAAGACCAGACACCAGGAGGAACCATTCAAGGTGAAGGAGGCAACAAAGTAGCTATAAACTGGAACATGCAGGAATCACAGTCAGGAGCAAGCCAAGGTTTGTACGCAGAAACCATAACCATAAAATGGAACACACAGGAACTGTGCTAGGAGCAAGCCAAGGTCAACCGCAGAAGAAAGGCAGCGTAGTCAGAACAGTCTAGGTCAAATAAGCACAGGAACCATGCAAGGGCACTCGAGTTTACGAGAACCTGGTATTTAAACCAGCTCCTGGGTTCAAGACCTATACAACAGAAGTGTAACCACAGACGATAAAGCAATCAGCATTGACTAACTCGTTTTTTGCTGTCTATCAGGAAGAAGAAGTTGCGCTGGGGAGAATTTAGCAAAAATGGAGTTGTTCCTGTTCTTCACAAGACTTATGCAACAATTCACATTCCATCCTCCAACTGGTGTTGAAGTTGATCTCTCCCCTATCAGCGGGTTCACGAGGGGACCTTCAGTACATGAGATATGTGCTTACTCAATCAATTAGAAGAAGTCTCTGGAAATTGGCACATTAGCCACAGAATCCATACCATCTTATTTTGTAACAGAGTTATGAAACATCCATACCCATTAAAAAAGGGCTCACTGGCCTTGCGATCTTGATCACGGTCTGATCAGAGGCAGGGTAGTCATCAAAGACCGCAGCAGGGTCTGTGCCGACAATGAAAAGCCTCTCTCCTGTTGAGGGATCTTTCTTGCTTTAATGTGACTTACAATTCTCTTACTTAAATACAATTACACAATTAAAATAAATACTACATGGATAATTATATCTGTTACATTAATTGCATATTCTGTTTCCACAGTCCTGGATACTTGATAAGCAATACCAACAATTTTGTTTAAATACTCTTTGCAGAAACATGAAATGCATAGGATTTGTAAGAGACGTGCAGCATAGGAAAGTTACATTTTCACATGGAACGTTTATTGAAATGTTGGATATCATGAGACCTGGACAGGGGCTGATTTTTGTTACATTTGCTACGCTATTTTGTATTCAGTAACGGTGTACCGTACTTTGAAAATGCTTTTTGGTCTAATCGCTTTTGCCCCTTTATACAAGCGTTATCACTACAATCTTATTTTGCTTCCCTAGTATTATGTTAATCTTGATGCTTTGCTCTTTTGCACGTTTTCCCTATACTTCAATAAATCTATCCTACATCTATAGATAATTGTATGTTGTATTTATAACACCAGATCAATCTACAGTTTGTTCAACAGACATTAAAAACCATAAAAATGTGGTTTATATAGTAAAGGACAAGGATTTGGTCTTCTTCATTGCTGATCACTGAAACATAATGTGAGATCCATCTTTGCAGACTTCAGGGATTTGCTTTAATACATACTATATAATAATAATAATAAAAAAATTAAATAATAAAAATAGCTTGACGGAAAAAAATCACTGCAAAATAATTAAACGTATCTTTCTGTGCTTGATGGTAGTGTATTATAATATGGCAGCTGGTTGCATAAGAGTATATATAAATATATATTTATTTGCATGTACCAGTGGCTCTGAGTGAAGACCATTAAAGCCTGTAGACGCAATTCAAGTCTATGTTGTCCATTCAAGTTAATAGAGGATACAATGCAATGCAGACTCATACATTTGCAGTACTGTATACTATTTTGTTTTCATTAGAACTTCCAATTTATGGTTAATTATTGGAGATTTTAACTACCCGGACATAAATTGGGATAGAGGGACTAGTGGTTCTGCAAGGGGATTCAGGTTTTTGAAGCTGTTAAATGTCACAACTGGCTTTAACCTTTTGAACACAAGGGGATGGGGTACATACTGTATTATTTCTCAAGGCAAGGCTGGACCAATTTTTGTCTTTTTGTTATAGCTAGATTTAGATAACATATTTTGTCCCATTAGCTTCACATATTTACTGAACCAAATCATTAAAGTAAAAACATGGAAGATGCTGGCTGCAGACAAAGGCTTCCATGGTAGCAAACATCCGTTTTTGGCTGCCTGCTTTATGGATTGATCCCTACAGGGATTACATTTTTTTTTTGTTTTTTTTTTTGTTTTTGGTAATTAGCAGCATTTTTTTTTATTTTTTTTTAGGTAACAAGGTGAGTTAGAATTAAGTTTCTACTCGTGTCTGCGACTTGCAAAAAACTGAAAGGTTATGAAATATTTTTTTCAACTTGCATCATGACTCTGCTACAGTTGAGTCCATGCAAATTTATGCAACTGCTCACAAATGCAAGTTAGGCAGTAGTAAATACCGTATTGGCTCGGATATAGGCCGCCCCCGTATATAGGCCGCACCCTAAAAGTTTGGTGCTTTTTTAAAGAAAAAGTTTTTTTCTTTAAAAAAGCACCAAAAAAACATGCTGCCACTCTGTCCCCCCCCCCGAGATATGCTGCCACTGTCCTCCCTCCCCGAGATATGCTACCACTGCCCTCCCTCCCCGAGATATGCTACCACTGTCCTCCTCTGCCCCCCCCCCGACTTCCCGGAGCAGACTCCCGGGTGTCTTGCGTGGCCGGCGGGGGACATCTACGCAATACAACTTCCGGTGCCGGCACTGGAAGTTGTATACGCGTATTGCGTAGATGTTCCCCGCCGGCCCCGCAAGACACCCGGAAATCTGCTCCGGTAAGTCCCGGGGGGGGGTGGTAAAACGCGTCGTGCGGACGATGCGCTTAGACAACCTCCCGTGCCGGCACCCCCCCCGTGGGAAGTGCTGGCAGGGGAGGCTGTCTGAGCGTATCGGGGAGTAGGATGCAGGTCCCCTGCACCGCTGTGGGGGATCTGTATATTACCCCGCTGCCTGCCCGGCGCCCGGGACTGCATGTCCCGGGCGTCGGGCGCTAGACCCCGAATATAGGCCGCACCCCCACTTTAAAGACTTAAAGTGGGGGGAAAAAGTGCGGCCTATATTCGGGCCAATACGGTATATATAAAAATATATAAACAGAGATCCAACCATCAGTATTTAGTTGCATTCACCATGAGATTTAGTAAAGGTCCAATGCAAGCCCTGGCCTAGATATCTGGCCAACAGCTAAAATGCCTGGTGGGCCAATGGCCAACAGTCCCCCAACTTGCTCAGTGATAGAGTTCTATAAACTTTGTAGTAGTTAATTGTTATTATAAGCGCAAGAGCTTCTCAAAGTACACTGTTTACATTTACTCATATTAAATTATATTTAAATCTTATAAAATTATAGCTTCTTAAAAATGGTTTACAGTACTTTTCGTTTCTGTCCATGGCATACAGTACTGTTAGTGTGATTAGTGTTCCCTTGTGCTTGATGGAATCCAGGACCCTGTAACTAAAGGATAAAGTATACACATGCCCTGAACACCTGTACTAGACAGACCCTAGGACTTTCACCTTCAACGGTCCCATTTGTCACTCGATACTCACCTGATGCCAAGACTTTGATGTCTATGACACACAAAACCCCTACGAGTGAGTAGCACGGGACTATAGAGATAATTGCGGTTGCATACAAACCAAGGTTGATATACAGAAATGATACTCATGGGTCAGGAATAAGCCAGAAATCACATGTGAATACAGACAGTAAGTATTGCAGAGACACCGCAGCTCCTTGACTGGACAAAGAGTATGGGTCTACAGAACAATCGGGGCAATCTGGCGGGACTGATAGCCGACTATCCAATGCTGGGAACTCCATGGATTTGCCCATGAGTCTGCGGGTCAAGCATCGCTGCCCCAAAAATATGACATTACGGAAATGCATGTTACCTCTGGGTATGTTACAGCTGTGGTGTGTAAATACCCTGATAATGTATTTGTATACATATATACATTGAATGCTTAAATTGCCATTTTCACAGACAGGTAGCAGAGATAAGTCATACAGCTAACGGGAGAGCAAAAATAAGACGTTACTTTTTACAACATTTTTTAAGATACTGCGCCTTTAAACCTTCATATTTACTTTGGGTACGTAAAAGCTCTTCTCCATGGTTTATTGACAAATATATTCAGAACAACAAACAGCGTTACTGCATCATTTAGCAAAAACGATTGGGGGTGAAACTTGGAAGGGAGACACCATTCAGATTTACTTAGGGAGCTCCAAATACATTATTGAGAGCGGAGAACTACGAATCATCGGAACAGGAGGTGGACTACTATATTCTTGTAAGTAAAAAAAAAAAAAGCTAAAACTGTTTATATTTCGAGTGATTACACTTGAAACTACACAGCATCCCTCATCCCAGATGTGTCTGCCCATGTTTTTCTTTTATCTAATTGTGTGTAACATTTAATCCTTAATGTCCATGCTATTATGAAAAAAAGGTGTTAAGCTGAGCTTGTGTACGTAATAGTACGTCGAACCTTTTGCGGCTGATGACATCTTGGACTGTCTTGTCCAATGGGTGCCTATACACCTTTACTGTTTATACAGTCAATTGAGTAGAAAGGCCTCTGGAGGGGTCTTTCCAGACCCTGCGAGGTACCCTGATCTCTCCCTGTTGGCAGATAAGAAGCACTACACGCAAAAATAAAGGGTTAACAAGCCCTGATTCCTGATATCAGTGTAACCAGTACGGGAGAGCTGAAATGGAGAGATTTCCAAAATATGAAGACAAAAAAAAAGAAAAAATGCAAATAAAAATGGGAGAGGGATCCCAATAATCTCACAGTGACATCACTGGAGTCCACAAGATACAAAATAGGGCAAAAAATTTTTTTTTTAAAAAAGGGAAACAAATAAAAATTCAGAAAAATGAACATGAAAATGTGTCCAATACAATGTTCCTCTACCACTAGAAGCATAAAACGTACAAGTTCAAATATAACGTACAAGATAAGGGTTGGATATGACCCCCTAGAACATTAAAAAACCACTTTTGTATATGGAGTATTACTGGACTCAGCGAACGTTGCTGTATATAAATCGGGTTATCGTTCAGAATTTTACTTTTTATTTTTGCATATTTGTAGTTATCATCGTGTTATACATATGTCTTTTTGGTTTAAAAGAAGGCTCTATTTGTCCTCGGAAAAAATAAACATAATTAATCTCTGTGGTACTTCAAACATGGAAAATGTTTAATCAAGATTAAGCAAACATAGGGTAAAATTGGCAAATGGTGCCCCGGTAAGAAAAATCCTCTGTCTTGATGAGGTTACTGAAAGTGCAACTTTTACATGTTTCTATGGTAATTCTTTAGAGCAGGTAAAAAAAAAGTTGCCGATTAATAAACTTGAACGGCTCTTCGCCATTAAATTCTATGTTTCTACCAACATTTGGTGATCCAGCTCTGGGACGTATTGACACATCTGAGGCTACACGATGTATTTTGCTTGGGGCTAAATCCTGTTTATATCGTTTGCTTTGAGTTTATGAGGGAGTTGAATTCAGTGGAAATAATAATATTCTTGAGCTTACTAGACGGAATTCTACAAGTAAAATCCCCAACTGCTTCCTAATCTTTCTGATGTCCTTTTTTTTTTTTTAGAAGCTCGGAATATGTATTAAGTATAGAGTCAAAGTCCCGATAAAGGGGCTGATTCGCTAAGAAAATGTTATGGGATTTATGAGTTCTAATACTCGCAATGCAACTTGTATATTCGTTATTATACAGGTTGATAGCAAGTAAGTGCGAGTGCACAAAATTTTATATATATATATATATATATATATATAAAAAATATAAAAAAAATATATAAAAAATATTTATAACAAATATATAAAAATATATATATCCCACCTAAATCTGCACCCGCAACTTGTCGACAATGGGATAGACAGGGAGAAACTTTAATATAAACAAGCCATGGAGGTATTATATTAATTTTCCCATTTTTTGACTGTTTTCATTTGTTTTCCCTATATAGTTTATGCTGAAGAAATGATTTCTATTGATTATATTGAAGAATTTTTTCCAGTTATAATACTGCTTTCCATTATCCTCTGTGCGTCTTTGGTATATATTTTCTATGGTCAAAATAAGAATATTTATCGGAATTTCCCTCCTGGACCAAAACCGTTACCGATCATCGGGAATATGCACATTTTTAATCTCAAGGGACCGTCTGATAAAATTCTACAGGTAAAAAAAAAACAACCAACATAGATATAATTATTATCTCAAATGTAATCTTCAGACTATATGCTGTGTGAAATCTAGAAAGCTTTTTTTTTCTCTTAACAAAAAGTTTATATTTCTTCAATTAATATAGAAAATATATAAATACAGTATATATATATATATATATATCACTATTAATATAAACAACATAATATTGTTCATATATACTATATATATAATATATCGTATGCTGTATCTCCAATCTTCCTTTGCAGTTATCGGAGCAGTATGGCTCTGTTTTCAGCATTTATTTAGGAACAAAGATGATTGTGGTGCTGTGTGGCTATGAGACGGTAAAAGATGCTCTCGTTAACTATGCGGAAGCATTTTCTGGAAGATCCAACCTACAAATGTTCCATGATATAGCAAAAGGGCATGGTAAATCATTTCTTAAAATTTATTAAAAAAAAATAATAGGTCCTACAGATAAGAATCCAAGCGCAAATACCAATAATATATTATGTATATTAACCTATGGTAATGGCATTAAAGGCAACGTCTAGGATAGAAAGTAAGGTTTTGGTTATAAGAAACCATTTGTGTAAGACGAACATGGGAAATCACCGTTGTTTTGAGATGGTCATAGGACAGCTGTATGTCCCCAAATTGGAAATTAGGAGACCCCGTTAACACTGGGGGGCTGGGGAAAAGGAGTGTCTTTGTTGGCATCCAACCTTAGTTAATATGGGGTCCTTGGGACTTTTTTTCTTTAATTTATTTATGTTTAATTTAGTTGTCTATGTATTTGGATCACTGGGTGTAGACAAATTATCCCGTGTTGACCATTTCCATCTTATTGACAGTTTTCCATAATCCATTTTGAATAACTCCTGTCGCTCCGCTTTTTGCCCGTTCCATATAATTCTCAGGTATTATTTTTTCCCATGATGAGAACTGGAAAGTCATGAGAAGATTCACCATTTCAACATTCCGAGAATTTGGAATGGGAAAGAAAACCATAGAAAACAAGATAAATGAAGAATGTGATTTACTGGTGCAAGAAATTCAATCTTACAAAGGTTAGTATGTGTTTTTTTCATTATAATGTGTAATTTTATGTTGCATAAGTCATGAATTCTGATCATCTTTGGAGATACATTTTTTTATTGGCTAAAGAAATCATCATCATCATAGTTAATGTCCATTGTTATATTTCCATAATTTCCATAGCAAAAATGAACTTGAACCTGGCTGACTAGGACATTTGAGGCCTAATTTTTAAGCCATTGAGCAGAGCCACATTGGGGAGCTTGATTTCCCCAACAAGATGTTCTACCCCCGTTTTGCAGCAGAGGGGCTACTGGCCCCCTGGACCTGTTGCTCTAGACCTTATTGGACTGTCTAAATTGTTGGGTATAAGAAAATGGAACAAACCATTTTCCTGTCTGTTCAGTCCAGACCCCAAATAAAAAAAGAAATCAGTGTGATGAAAAGGTGGTGGATAATGGTCATTCTGAGTTTAGACCAAAATCAACCAATCAAGATGCCTTACTACCTTGTGCATCGCTTCAGTACCTATTTTCAGTCTCTTCTTCAAATGCTTTGAGGAGAATTAACTGATGTGGACTAGGGAATATTTAGTTAAATCAAGATACATCCTAGTCCAGTCCAAGACCCTTATAAAGGCGTTGACGCCATTTAATATTCTAATAACTGTAAATGCTAATGTGGTACTCAATATACCCTGGTGGCTACATACGGTACTGCAAGTAAGCCACACAAAAAAGCTTAGGTAGATGCCCCAAATTTTAAATTCAAAGCATGGGGCAATTGAAGCTTTGCTAACCCTCCTATGGTATGAAGGTATCCTTAGATACGTTGGTTTTATTTTGCAACATGCCTCATGAGGATACACTGAATCGTCTAGAGGGATTTTTGTTCAACTGAAGGCTGTTAGCAACAGTTTATAATGAGGGGATATTTTTCCTAAGGAGAAAATATAAAAGATATATAAAAAACTGAAAAACTGAAAAAATAATTTATAATTCTAAATAACGTAATGGTGACAGTTTCCCTTTAATAGCCCAACATTTAATAAATACAGCTCAGTTTGACCATAGTTTGACCATAGTACTGAGATCGTCTGGCTGTGCGTTTTCTATTTAGCTTTTTAGTACTTGTTCTACTGTTTGGGTGCACAACGTTTTTCTCATTGCAGGAGAGCCTTTTGTGAACACTATGATTATAAACGCTGCTGTGGCCAATATAATTGTGTCCATACTTCTTGGCTACCGGTTTGATTATGATGATCCAACAACTCTTAGACTCTTGCACTTAATAAATGAGGGTGTGAGACTTGTGGGAAGTCCTATGACTTGGGTAAGCTAATCTTTAACACTACCTGTCTTTATCCATCTCCCTCTTTTGAGATATTAAAACTAGTGTCTCATGCATGCATTAAATGTTAAATTGACTGAGGCTGCATGCCCTTGCATACTATACCTTGCAAAATAACACGCTAAAATGCAAGTTATTTACAAATAAAAGTGTTATATATATATATATATATATATATAAATGCCTGCAAGTTTAAATTCTGTGAGTTTCAGGTGAGTGCATGCAAGTTGAATTAAATGTTGCAGGTCCAATCCTGAAGCATCCTCCCTGCAATAAATAATAATAAAAATAATTGTATATTTAAAAAAAATAAATAAACAGGGGTCTTTAGGACCTAATCTACACCTGATGGGAGCAGATTGTAAAATATATACACGCTTCGGTCCTTAAAACATGTAAAAAGCCTTAGCTTTAAAAACTAGTGGATTGTATGATTGATGTGTTTAAAACTTGATTCCGAGTAATTATAATGAATAATTAATAAGATTTCCCCATTTTCACCAGTTGTATAATGCTTTTCCATCCATCGTGCGCTGGTTGCCTGGAAGCCACCAAACTGTCCTTAAAAACGCGGCAGAGATGAGGAGCTTTGTGAAGGAGACCTTCACAAACCACAAGAAGCAGCTGGATGTAAACGACCAGAGAAATCTTATCGATGTATTCCTTGTCAAGCAACAAGAGGTATTTTTTGGGGGGATGATTTTTATGTTCACTGAACCAGAAATATTTTCGCCTTCCTACCAAACACAGTTCCTGACGTGTAAAGTTAGTGCGCGTTCCTGCTTATCTCATGTGAGAGTAGATGCACTCGCTCAAAGACATTGTCAACATAGCAACATAGCTTTACTCAAAATGGAGTCTCTCTTTGTCTGTACAAATACCCCCGCTGCAGGACAGAAGCCCCTATGTATGAAGTAGGCTCCTATCTGGGAGCAATTATTGGAACAGCAGGGATCCCATACTACATTTTGGATTTTAAATACTGGAACTTAGTTGGGCTGCCATCAGAAATCCAGCCATTGGGGTCCAGTACAGGCCTTAAGACAGGGCCCCCCTGTCTCATCCTATCCCATGCTCCCCCCAGTGCCCTGCCCCGAGGTCTTCCCAATTAGTTTTTCATAGACATTTCCTTACAAAAGTGTCGAAACGGCAATAAAAATCATGCAAAAATTTACAACAAGGCAACTTTATGGTTGTGTTCTTTTTGAGGTTTGTGACTCGGTCTAGGAGTCCGATTCTTGCTTTGTTTGCGAGATGCAACTTCTTTAATCTCATTGACAAAAAAATTCTAAAATGCCACTATATTCTATAAAGGGTTTTTTTTTTTAGCCTATTTGTCTAATTTGTTTGGGGAAAACCATTATATAAGCAGAATTAAAGGAGTGATTGATCCGTATTTAGTATTGTATTATAATATCAACAACCTAATATTTAAATCAGGTTTTTTGTAAGCACAGGGGGAAAGAGAGGGCTCGCTGCAGGATTAATAAAATTTTAGAGCAGATTGAACAGTGCATTCAAATAGCAAAATATCAAAATTGCACACTTTCAGCACTGCAAGTGTACAGATAATAGGGATGCATAGACGAAGCAAGGACAAACAACAAAATTAGATTCAGAGAAACATGAAATCTGTCCTGTGATTGAAAAGAAACCATCAGATCCCAGTTGAAGGAGGATGAGGCAGAAGGTCAGGAACTGCTTGCGTGAGGACAATTTCCTTGTGGCGAGGGTGATGTGGAGATGTGTGTGTGTGGTCTGGAGATCTGAAATGTGGGATCTTCAGGCTTCACACATCTCCACATTACCCCCGCTACAATCAAATGGTCCTCGCCCAAGCAGTTCCCGACCTTCTGCCTCATCCTCCTTCAGCAGCCTACTAAATTATAATAATAAAATTTTAATGTTATTGGTAATTTTGTAGCCTGACAGTTTTTGTCCTCTTGCTAATACATTTGTACAATGGAACATCATCTACGTTTTTCTAGAATGTCCGTGCTTCATCAATATATTTCTTTTTTTTCTAGGAAAAGTCTAAAAAAAATTTATATTTTCACAATGACAATCTAACGATGCTGGCGGTTGATTTATTTATTGCTGGGATGGAAACAACCTCAAGTACTCTCCGATGGGGGCTTCTGTTAATGATGAAATACCCGGACATTCAGAGTGAGAAAATGATGTCATTTTGTTTCATACTAATGTACTAATGAAGCAATCGAGCATAAAGGGATCAAGTTACACTGAAAACTTAGATACAAGAACGAAGAGCATCTAACAATTTCCCTTAAAAGTCTACATTAGAGATGATTAAGTTACACTATATAACCAAAAGTATGTGGACACCCTCCTTATTACCGAGTTTGGGTGTTTCAGCTTCCCTTATTGCCAACTAGTATAAAATGAAGCACATTGGCCGCCGTCTCCATAGACAAACATTGGCAGTAGAAATATGTTGTACTAAAAAGAGTATTTTAACCCCTTAATGACAAAGCCCGTACATGTACGGGCTCAAAATGCATTGTTTTCAATTGTATCCTTAAGGGGTTAATATGCTTTCTTCTCTCATGGGAGTGTCAGGGAGATTATCCAAAGACAAAAAATATAAGAAACAAAGAAAAAAAATATAACTAGCAAACTATATATTCTTCTAAGGATAGTCCCGTATCAATTTGCTTTGATCGAATTGATTTGTACATATGAAATGCTTTTGTGTGTTTCCCAGGAAAAGTCCAAAATGAGATAGAGAGAGTGATCGGATCAGCTCAACCTCAGGCGGAACATAGAAAAAAAATGCCGTACACAGACGCCGTCATTCATGAAATCCAAAGGTTCGCTAATATAGCACCAGCAAACCTTCCGCACATGACCACCCAAGATGTCACATTCAAAGGATATTTTATACCAAAGGCAAGAGTCAGATTTTTGTGCTAGATAAAAAAAAAAAAACAATGTACTAATGGGATTTACTATTTGCAGTAAAATAAAAGATTTCAACTTTCTTGAAATCTTGGTCCACGATGTATTGTGAAGATCAAACCCATGGGGGCAGGGGTGCAAGCATGAGAAAGACTTTGTTTCTATGTCTTTTACTAAGTGGTTTTGATTTTCATAGAAATAATAATTTTTAATATTTTTCATATTTTAACTTCCCAAATGTATCCTAGAAGTTTCATGAATTAGGGTCTCCAAATTGCAAATGAATAGCATTAAGCCCATTGACGGGTCAGACACGTCACGGAAAAACGGTCACTTAACGACCTATGACGTGTCTGACACCTCACTTAATTAAACAAGCTTAGAACGTGAGCTACGATCACTTTCTTTGCTTAAACAGTGTTGCTGTAATGCCTTGATGTCAATGGATCGATGTATGGGCACACTATAGTACATTAAGCTCTTTTTACAATAAGTCGTTCACATTAAATGTTTTAGGATTGTGAAAATAGTTAAATGTAAATAACCTTTGGTATGTTTTTTTTCATGACATGTTTGAACAGATTGACTCTTGTATTGTGGAGAGTGTGGAAGAAAGTTAATATTTAAGTTCTTTCTTGTATGTTAAACCACATTAAGCTCCCCAAAAACAAGCTTAATGTCACTCACGTACAACGTGGGAAACCAAAATCTATGAAACTTCTAGGATAGACTTGGATAGCTAAAAATGTAAAGCAATTGATTGATGTTTGGGCACATGTTGACAAATTAAGCTATTGTCACATTAAATGTTTTAGGATGTCCCCTTGGCAGGTAGGCCTCAGTCCCAGGAAAGCTGTTGAGTTTAAGTGAGAAGGTTTTTGCTTGAGACATTTTTTATTTAGAAATCACCTTTTTCAAATGTCAGTCACTCCACTCATTCATATTATATAAAAAAAAATATTATTGTTTTTTAGAACACTCAGATCATTCCACTGCTTACATCTGTCCTGAAAGATAAAGCTCACTTTGAGAAACCCGACCAGTTTTACCCAGAACATTTTCTAGACTGCGAAGGAAATTTTGTGAAGAATGAGGCGTTCATGCCTTTCTCAGCAGGTACAGTATCGGGGCACCATTTTAAATAAATCATTTTCTTGGGCTAAAAAAAATGTAAGAAAAAGGTAATTTTTGCAATTATATGGATGTCTGTAAATTTTAAACTATTTAATGCACATGATAGCTGTGTGGTCACTTTAAATTTTCATGGCGTCCCCCTTATAAATGCATGGGGATTCTGCATTTGCCTCTTCCCAACCTCCCTCCCAGTAGGCGGTATGCTTGGTTTGAACACTGAGGGCGAGGGTACGTTCAATTGGAGCGCTATCCTGCCATTGATTGTCCGCTTCAAACAACCAATCAGTGGCAAGAATCGTCAGACCACAGAGGAGAAGGGTAGCTTTTAGCTCAGATAAGTGGTTTTCTTCCTTTTAAAATAATGTATATTAAAGTACTCTTTTTTAGTGGGATTCAGGGAACATCAACTGACCCTTTAATTCAATAATTGACTGGTGCATTCTGAACCATACGTTGCAATGGCTCATCATCAGTTCGCTGTCCTGAGGTTCTCCCGTTTCTACGCGCCAAATCAAAAAATATATCATTTTATCAAACAAAACCAAATGGAGCGCAGTATGGCCACTTATAGACGCAAATGAAGGCATGATTTGGGATTGTGTAGGGAAGCAAGACCCAGTTAGAAGAACATAGCAATCTGAGAAGTAATCTTTTTTCTATAAAGGGTATTGTTACTGGTTTGTATCTGTTTACCTACTGTATGTGTTAAAAACTAACAAAAAAACAGGATTGTGGAAGAAATATTTGACATTTCACATCAATGCCGCATTTTTTTTATATCAATGGTATCATTTATCTGTTTGAACATGTAAAATGTCATTCTTAATTTTTCTAGGTCGGAGAATTTGCCCTGGGGAAACGTTAGCGAAAATGGAATTGTTTCTGTTCTTCATCAGGCTCTTGCAGAATTTTACTTTTCAGCCTACTCCTGGTGCTGTGCTGGACCTCATCCCAGAGGTTGGGTTTACTGCCACTCCAAAGCTCTATTATATGCGTGCACTGCCTCGCAGCGAGACCTCAGATCAATAAGAGACTATGGCTTGAATTTTATAAGAACTGTCCATACTATATAATCATTTTTAATCAGTTTTATACTTGTGCCCTATGTTGCTTCATATGTGTAAGCAGCATTTTGTGCAATATGTTTTAGCCTCTACAAATATATTAAACTAATTCATTATTATGATATATATATATATTTTCCTGAAAATTGAATTGGTCTGGGCTAATGCAGCATAGAAGAAACTAAAAAAAAGGGAAAATGACTCATTAATATGTATTTTTAATAGCAACTGTACCTTCTAGCTTTTTGCCGTCAACATTTCAACTTGGTCTGGGCTAATGCGTCATAGAAAAAACTAAAAAAAGGGCAAATTCATCATTTAATACATAAATTTGTATAGAACTGTACCGTCTAGATGACAAAAACAAGAAAAATTACTGATTTTTAGTACAGGTTATTGCCTCCGCAGAAGCTCATTACAGCAAATATGGTACAGCCAGGAATGAGAATACATTTATGTTTGATGTCTCTTTACATATGCAACCTGCTGAAGCTCTCTTACTGAAATGCATCTATGTTAAATTAATTTATGTGGTTTTATTTTGCTTTAAGGAGGCAGAGAGCTTTTTTGCTTAAATGTAAACATTTAAAAGAATACATATTCTCACAAATAATTAATATGCATTCTTCTCTGGTGAGTCTGTCTGTTCTTTTATCTTTTCTCTTTTTTTTAACGTCCACCCTTCTCTATGTCAGAAAGTTCTGTGCAACATTGCACATCCTTCAGACTCTAAAACAGTTATAGATGGTTTGGCTGTGTCTTATGGGCTAAAAACGGCCTTCTGACGTTCATTGTTAATATATATTAATATATATCAATTATAATTAATTGTTAATATATTCACAGCATATCCTAGGCGGGTCCTATGATTATACAAAAAGAAGAAAATAAACGTATATAAATATAACACCTTTCTCACAGCCCTAGAAAACAAAATTGCATCATGAATGTAATAATGTACATTTATGCGTAAAATGGTTTAAATATTCTCTGACTGATGAGAATACCGCTTCTCCGGGTCAAATCCTCCAGGGTCTTGACACGCCCCGCTCATTTACCCTTTAAATGGGGGCGTTTCCCGATGACATCAGGGGGAACTCCCACCGACATCAGAGGGAACTCCCAGCGACATCAGCGGGAACTCCCACCGATGACAGTGGGACCGCAAGGGAAGGTAGCCGGAGCTCAGAGGTTCCCAGGTATGCTAATGAGGCTATTCTTCTGCCTGTCAAGGGACAACTGAAATGTTAACCTGACTCTTATCAGCCATATAATTCCAAAAAAAGGAAAATTAGATTTTGTTTTTATCATTTATCCAAACCACATTAGGTACTCTATCCCTAAACATGTATAGACCTTTATAACAGGTGTGATACTTGGAACAAGGTTTTCTATATGTTTTACAATTAAATCTTTGTGGTTTTAAAGGCCATTTTCTTACATAAAATGTAAAGGGCAGGCAGAGAAAACTTTTCGGAGATCTTTGCGATTGAAGATGTGTATTTTAAGGGACATAAAAATGTTTCTAAGCATTCTAAAAATAAAGAATTATAACAAGAAATTGTGTGCTGGTCCAATTACTATGCTTAATTAAGCACTATTAAATAGAATATACAGATAATGTAAGTGTGCCTCACTCGTCATTTCTATAATACTTACTTCTGGAGTGTAGTCATGACACAAGAAAAGAGAGATTGAAAACGTGTGTTTTAGTTAAATAAAAAAGGACTCTTACCATTTGTGTGCAGTTTTATATATTTGAACTGTTAATATGTTTCTTTATTTACATTACAATCACTAGAGGGTGCAATATATCCTCCAACCACTTGGGGCTGCTGGTGCACAAGAACAAAGATTTTGACTGGACAGCAGATTGGCCCATCTAGTCAGTCTATCGAGGAGTATATAAACGAGCTCGAGGGCAACAAGCAGAGGCCATTTCTCAAACCATAACCATCGACGGCAGACTGGCTTAATTTTACATAGGGTTGTTTTGAGCAGTATATTTAGGAATGCATAAAAAAATAAAGCAGAAGAGTGGAATAGCATGCATGAATGTATTAAAGGGATAAATAGTTATTTTGTCAATAGGTTTGTGTAGTTTATTATTAACAGAACCAATTTGACACAATATATATCAATAATTTATTGTAAAATAAAAGCAAACATAACCAATTGTAACCATTTTAATAACCACTTAATAACCAAATTAATAACTAAATAAGTAACCTGCTGGTATGGGCGTAACCACCTGTATCCCTGCTGAAACTGCCGGCGTCCCCTAGCGCAGCAGTCACATGACCATACGTTTCACAGGGGCGCATGCCCCCGGAGTGTCCTGCACTTACACCTCTGTGCACCACAAGTAACCATACCTAGATGGTTAACTCCTGCACCGTACCAGCTTAAAAACCAGAGTACCCGGCAAACGCCAAAATTAGGGGAGGGATGGGCGGGAACATTTTCTTTAAAATGATTGCCCCTATAGGCCACGACCATTCCTTATATACCCCCCAGGGAGGGTAATTACCCCCTCCCTTCTGGCCCTGCACGTGCCACCAACTTAACACTTTCAGTGCCAAAATTTCCGCTTAGTCATGCCTTAACTCCTTAAACAGGCCTGACCATGGGTACCTCGTCCGCACTACATTCATGTGGCCCCTCTGTCCAATTCTTTTCCTCCGGGGCTGTTCTTTCCTTCTATTGTTTCCATATCAGGAATTTGAGTAGTTTTTATCTGCTTGTGGGCTGCTTATAGTCATTCTCCAGTGTGACCAGCCCATTTTAACTGCCTTCTGATATCCTTCATAATACATTCTTCTAATCCATTCCTTATCATATTTGGATCTTTATGTTTTCTAAAACTTTAAGAAAACTGGGGTTGTCTGACTTTTACATTTGAAACCATGAAACGGTCACTTTTTTAAGTCTACAAGTGGTGCGTGAATACCCTAGACAAGCAAAAATGTACACTTTTGCCATACACAATCATACAAACTACGTTTCTTTTTTTTTGATTCCTTATCCATGGTTTTATATACGCTGCCCCATTTGTACATGTCTGCTGTTTCAGTACAGTATAGAACGCTCTCAGTAAAGAACATTAAGACATGTCATATTATCTCTAGACTATGCTGGAGATGCAGATCTGCCGAAGGCAATTACCTCCATATGTGGTGGAAATGTAGAAACATTAAAAACCTTTGGGAGAAGGCCTTCGATCTACTAAAGTGTATTGCGAATATTGATATTAAAAAGAAAAAACACGTTTAGCCCTATTACGTCAGGGATGGCCATCTCTGGATCCAGCACCAAAAGATGCTTTTTTTTGCAGAAAAAAAATTATTAGCTAAACACTGGAAACAAGATCTAGATTTTCCTTTAGAGAAACTAATAACGCAGATAAAATATCAAATATCAATGTAAAATAATTAGCGGGATAATTGGCTCATCCCTGAAAACGAAGGCCATGTGGAGGAGAATATGGGAAAAATATAATCAGGTTATCAGTGACCCTGAACAATTAGTTTGAAATATTGTTTTTCATCAGTTTCATCTTAAATTCTTGTTCCCCGGTCTATCCCCACAAATATTTTAGAAATTAGATATGTATGTAGGTATTTATTTTTGTCTTTGTCTGTTTTGTATTGTTTTTCTTTTTCTTTTTGGATAATTCAATAAAAAGAGAAAAATAAAATAGGTTGGTTGATAAGATGAGGTAAGATTGGATGTTTTTGGGTTTTTTTTATATTATTATTGTTATCGGTCACAAATATTTAGCTTCATACAGGTCAGCGGGGTGCAAGATGTGAGACCTTGTTGTGAGCTTCAGTTAGGTGCCAGGTATTGGGGGGGGGGATAAATGTATCTTTGAATTAAATAATCTAAAACAGGCCTGACGGTTAAAGTGTCAGATTTTGCATTAATGTTAGATGGACATCATCAGCATACCTGGGAACCTGGGATCATCCGGGTCGCGGGAGCGGGGTCTTGACACGCCCGTTTCCCGCTCATTTTTCCCTTTAAATGGGGGTGTTTCCCACTGCCGTCAGCGGGAACGTCCCCGACGTCAGTGGGCAGTCCTGGCCGCGTCCCGCAAGGGAAGGCTCCGGGTAGTCGGAGCCAAGAAGTTCCCAGGTATGATCATCAGATCAGGATCAGGACAGTCAGGAGAGAGAATAATTAAATTAATAGAATGGCGGGCGATTGATAGATAAGTAGGCTGAGAACTTAAACGAGATTAAATGATGAGCTGAAGGGACATTTGCAGCTACAGTTTGGGACACCTGAACCTTCCCTACAACAACCAGAAAGACCAACCTCAAAGTCCCTGGCAGACCCATATCAAATGGTCTATTTAAATTTAGTTACCCAGTAGGCATATTACTTCTATGAACTCATTGTACCTTTCCCTGCTCCTGTTTTGTCATGTTAATAATTACTTTTCTTTTTTTTTTGCGGATAGCTCATTCTGCCAAGGTGGTAAAAGGGCAAAAGCTCATTAGGGTTTGTGTGGAAAGTTCAAATGGGTGTAAAATTGGTTGGATTCAGATATATCCAGTATCTATCTATCTATCTATCTATATATATATATATATATATATATATATATATATATATATATATATATATATATAGCTTTGGCTAATGCTCACCATCCAAGTGAAAGTCCCAGGGAAAGATAGTTGCTAGGCACGTTAAATCAAACACCCAGCCTAAAAAGGACCAGGCTGGTGTAACTGGTCTCCCTTATCTCGGCGGAGAAAGCTGGGAGATCTTAAACTAGTGGATTGTTTTATTTGGCTATTGAGTTGTTGGGAAATGGAGAAGACAACCTAACCTTAGAGAGCAAAACAAGTGTTTATTTAGTGTTTACTTTTTGATTGATGCTGTTTTTAAAGAAAATAGACACATCCACTTGAGCTGGACCTGCTATGTGCTTCTTAAGGATCCCTAAAAACACTAATACACAGGTACCTGTACCGTATTTGCTCGATTATAAGACGACCCCCCAAAATCTGAATATTAGCTTAGGAAAAAAAGAAAAAGCCTGAATATAAGACGATCCCAAAGGAAAAAAGTTTTACCAGTAAATGTTAATTCATGTAAACTATTTTTTTAATAAAAGCTATGATTGAGAAAAATATTTTTTTGCTTTTATTTCCTTGTATTTTCCAACCTGCCCCCCAGTTACGCACATCTGCCCCCAGGCTTGCCACACCAATATGGCACACCAATGTGGCCCATGATATGCCTTTTAACCCTCTATATGCCACTGTGCCCCATGGTATGCCTTTTGACCCCCTATGTGCCACTCTGCCTCCAGAGATGCCTTATACCCCTATATCCCATTCTGGCATTTAGGGGGTTAAAATGCATATTATGGGGCAGAGTGGCATATAGGGAGGTATAAGGCATTCCAGGAGGCAGAGTGGCATTAAGGGAGTTAAAAGGCATTGTATAGAGCACTCTGCCTCCAGAAATGCCTTATACCCCTATATGCCACTCTGGCATTTAGGGGGTTAAAAGGCATATTATGGGGCATAGTGACATATAGGGAGGTATAAGGCATTTCAGGAGGCAGAGTGCTCTATTAAATGCCCCCTTAATGCCACTCCAGAAATGCCCTATGCCCCCATTTAACACACACACACACCCTATACCCCATTTAACTAACACACACACTCTCTCTCCCCCCCCTCTCACCCCCTTCCCCCTCTCTCCCCCCCTTCCCCCTCTCTCACCCCTCTCTCCCCCCTCTATCCCCTCTCAGCCCTCTCTTACCGGTGCTTCCAGCCGGGGCAGCGGGTTGACGTCGCCTTCAGCTGCAGCCGGAAGGAGGTGGAGTTGGCAGCGGGGGTTTGTATGCGTCCGTCGCGTATACTTTCCCCGGCTGTCAGAGATCAGAGTTCCCCGCAGTGGTGCGTCACCGGTGCGGGGAACTCTAATCTCTGACAGTCGGGGAAGGTCTACGCGACGGACGCAGACAACCCCCTCTGCTAGCCACACCTCCTTCCGGCTGCAGCGGACGTTGTCTACGCGGATCGCGTAGACGTCAACCCGCTGCCCCGGCAACACAGCAGGAAGCACCGGTAAGTGTGTGTATGATGGGGGAGGGGCAAGACAGGAGGATCCAGGTCCCCTGCAGCGGTGCCGGGGATCTGGATCTTAGTCTCCTAATCAGACCTCTATTTGAGGTCTGATTAGAAGACGACCCCGATTAGAAGACGAGGGGTATTTTTCAGAGCATTTGCTCTGAAAAAAACCTCGTCTTATAATCGAGCAAATACGGTATTTCACGGTATTTCATGTATTATATATTGCAGATATCATATGCAGAACATACAACAAAAGGAGATGCGGCGGATAGAGGTGGGATGCCATAAACAGTCTGCCCCAGGAGCTTGTGACCTTAAACGCACCCTTGTCGATGGTCAAAAGTCCTTTTGATATCAACACACAATGTTACAGGATTTTTGGCAGTAACAGTTGGAGGTGGATTTGGGATGTGACCAATAATCATATCAACCAACCTGGATAAATAATAAGAGCGCTGAAGTTGTGGGACACACCGAACAGAACCAGAGTGCGCTGCGGACGCGTTTTATCTTGTAAGTAATAAGCGAAGATTACTAACCTAGTCTTCAGAACTTGTGTTTAATTTACAAAGGGGGAGATGATCGGAAGACCTTCTCTATTGAAGAGACCGTTGTCAGTGCTGAATATAATGGGGATATTATCTGTTTATTGTTAAAAATATCATTACTGCGGAATAATAATGGGAAATGAAATAAAGGGCATAAGGCTAAGACTTTTGGTCTGAGAGAAAGGCTGTTATAGGAGGTTGTGGGGACAACTGCCCCAGACAGGTCCTATTCCTCCAAAGACGGCAGTCCTGAAACACAATAAGGGATGTCCCGCCTGGAGACGTGGGCTCACTTGAGTCACATAATGTGATCGGTTCCATGTAAGGCAAGTGATTTCGAGTGTGTGTTACAGTGAGTGTGATTGTTGATAGGTAGAAGATAGTTAGATGAAAGATTTAAATTCAGTAATGGTTGACATTTCCTTATTTATAGGGCAGAGAAAGTCCCAGGATAAACGACACTTAGGAGCCCCATTGAACACCCAACAATAAAGAACCATTTGAAGGGAGTGGTGTTAATATTTGATACTGCAGTTTATCAGAAGAAAAGTGGTCGTGATTTATCCAATGCAGGGCTAACGCTCATGAGTGAATGTATCACTCATTTTACGTTTCTTCCCCTGAGGCCATCTAATTAATGTTCAATATCCCCCCAAAAAACCCAAACACATAGTGAAATCTATCTCATAGGGCTGTGCTAATCAAAAAATAAAAAATAATAAAAAAATAAATAATAATAAAAAAAAGCAAGTAATTAAATAAAAAAAAATAATAATCAAAGCAAAAGACAGAGGAAGGAATGTTGATTTAGGCAGAAAGAAAGCGGGGAGATTAATTGTGCTGAATTTGATGAAATGGTTACCAAGCTAGATTTGTGTGGAAATAAAAATGTACTAAATACTGGGTTTTAAGTTCCTAAAACACAGGAGATGAGAGGAGATCGGGCATTAAGATGTAAGAAGTTTATCTGAGGCTAAACATGAATTCCAGCAGCATATTTTTTTCGTTTCGTTTTCCTGTACAGGTTTTGCCAAAGAGATGATTCCGATGGATCCCATAACACTACTTCTCACCATGATCCTCTGCGTGTCTATTCTGGTTTTGTTTTATGGACGGAGTAAGAACATTTATCACAATTTTCCTCCTGGCCCGAAGACTTTACCAATAATTGGAAATATGCACATTGTAAACATGAAGAATCCAACGGAAACAATGTTGGAGGTAAACATGTAAAGCTTCTTATTCTTTATCTCATTAGATACACCTGTTTAACTTCTTAACAAAAATAATATATATATATATATACCGGTAATTGTTTTGAGGATGTAAGGTAGTACTTTGTGAGATTAATAAAAATGTAAGGGACTAAATTTGTGTAGCCAGGAACCGTAGATATCTAAACTGAATGACTGATGATCTGTTCCCTGTACTTTATACCTTAGCACAAATATTCAAGACTGTAATATGATGTAATATGTTGGTTTTACTTGTGAAATAAGTGGTTTAATATTCTGAAAAGAAATAATATACACAAAAAACCCATTCTCTGTGGATGTAAGGAACGTGTTTGAAGTGACATACTATATTGCTTGCTTTGCAGTTGTCAGAGAAGTATGGACCGATATACAGAATTCAGATGGGAACAGAGAAGATTGTGGTCCTGTGTGGTTATGAGATGGTGAAGGATGCTCTTGTTAACCATGCTGATCAGTTTTCTGGAAGACCAAAAATAGCAATTTTTGACGATATAACTGAAGGACACGGTAAATACATTTTGGAGCGGAATGTGCTAAGGCAGTCTGTATGTTCTATTGTTGATGGCTCTCAAAGAGTTTCTTAAGATATTGCAGATGAGATCAAGTTGGGCAGTGAGGGGATTTAAACATGTATGGGATAGACTTATGGCCCCTGAATCTAAGACAAGACCAAGGACTGATTAAGTCATTCCTTACCCTATGGACGTACTGGTATAGCCACAAAACACGTGGCAAGATTTCTCTTAAGAAAATACCGGGGCAATCTGGTCTCTCTTAAGGGGACTGTCTCATAACAGCAGTTCCTGGAGGAGTCATTTGATCATTTGTTTAATAAAACAGCATTTTTACCCATTTTATATATCCCATTTAACCCTATTTTGACCCTTCCAGATATTGAACCAAAATCTGACATGTCAAGTGTCATGTCAGATGATGCTGATGCCCAGGTTCAATTTCATAAAATGAGGGGTCTTTTTTCCCCCAATTCTGTTTTAGAATTTAGCAGTATAATTTAACCCCTTAAGGACAATGGGCGGACCCTTAGCCCATTGAAAACAATGCATTTTGAGCCCGTACATGTATGGGCTTTGTCATTAAGGGGTTAATATTTATGCTACCTATTGTTTGGCTGCTGACCAATGGTCAAGACGTCAAGCCTGACACCCCACTGACCCATGTGAAATTAAAAAAAAAAACCACCTTTGGTTAACCCCCTTGCACCCATTATCATTTTTTTTCTTGTACATTTTCCGAAATTGACATTTCAGAATGCCTGCATCAATGAGTCCCTTCTTATTTTCAAGGACAGGCGGTCCTAGGTATCACCCACTTTGCCAGTGAAATTCTGTCAAATACTGTCAAAAATGTCAAAAAGAGTTTGACACAATACTTGAACCTTTTGAGTATGAATTGATAACTATGCTCAATATATAGGTGTTATTTTTGCACGTGACGAGAACTGGAAAGTTATGAGAAGATTTACTCTTTCAACGTTGCGAGATTTTGGAATGGGAAAGAAACCCATAGAAAACAAGATAAACGAAGAGTGTGATGCATTGGTGCAAAAGTTTAACTCGTTCAAAGGTAAGACCTCATATTTACTCAAAAAACAACATCGGAATGATCCTCGAGTAAATAACTTCAGCTACAGAGATAATAGCTGTAAAAATACAAAAATCATAGTAACACAATTAAGTGTTCCTGGCAGAAATTACGAATGAAACTAAAATGTAAATACCGAATTTGCTCGATTAGAAGACGATCCTGATTAGAAGACGACTCCCCCAAAATTAGAATATTAATTTAGGGGGGGTGGGGCCTGAATATAAGACTACCCTACAGGAAAAAACGTTTTACTAGTAAATATTACCGTATTTGCTCGATTATAAGACGAGGTTTTTTCCAGAGCAAATGCTCTGAAAAATACCCCTCGTCTTATAATCGGGGTCGTCTTCTCAGACCCCCCAAAAAATGTCTGCTGGGGCCATGCTGCTTACCGGTCGCGAGCAGCGTCTCTTCTGTTAGAAGCAGGAGGACAGGAAGCTTGCAGCGTCCTCACAGAGCTCTATCTCCCCCTCCCTCCTCTGGGGGCGGGGCCAGAGAAGTTGCTCTACAGCCGGTCCCCTGCAGAAGTCTTCGAGTGAGAGATCTGCAGTTCAGGTATGGGGGTGGGGGAGGGTTTTTGGGTAAGTATGTGTGATTAATGTGTGTTTAATGTGTGAAGTATGTGTGATTAATGGAATGAATGAGTATTTAAATGTGTTTGTGTGTGATAGCATGGATGTGTAAGGGGGGTGGGGGTTGTAGCATGGCATAGGGAGGCTGTAATCCCACTACTATCATCCCCAGGTTCCAGCATGTACTGGCTGCCTTGGCTTGATAGGAGTGTGATTGCTGTTAGCAGTTTGATATATATATCAAACTGCTAACAGCAATCACACTCCTATCAAGCCAAGGCAGCCAGTACATGCTGGGTTAAAAGGCATATCATGGGGCTGAGTGGCATATAGGGGGTTAAAATGCATTTCTGGACCTCCAGAAATGCATTTTAACCCCCTATATGCCACTCAGCCCCATGATATGCCTATATACCTCCAGAAATGCATTTTAACCCCCTATATACCACTCAGCCCCATGATATGCCTTTTAACCCCCTATATGCCAGAGTGGCATATAGGGGTATAAGGCATATCATGGGGCAGAGTGGCAAATAGGGGGGTATAAAGCATTTCTGGGGGCAGAGTGGCATAACTGGGGGGGGCAGGTTGGCAAATAAAAGGAAATTTAAAAAATATATTTTTCTCAATCATAGCTTTTATTAAACATGAAAAAATAATTTACATGAATTAATATTTACTGGTAAAACTTTTTTCCTATAGGGTCGTCTTATATTCAGGCTTTTTGTTTTTTTCCTAAATTAATATTTTGATTTTGGGGGGTCGTCTTATAATCGGGGTCGTCTTATAATCGAGCAAATACGGTAATTCACATGTAAACTATATTTTCATATTTAATAAAAACTATGATTGAGAAAAATGATTATTTTTGTTTTTATTTTCTTTTATTTGCCAACCTGCCTCGTTCTGATGTTAGTTCTGACGTGGCTTCTATCACTGAGCACCGGACGGTCATGTCACACCTGTGCTCAGTCATAGAAGCCCCGGCGAAAGGTTGTTTGTGCACATCGCGCAGACATTCACCGGCTGCCAGAGAGGAGAATCCACATCCCCTGCAGCACTGCGAGGGATCCTTCTCTCTGGCAGCCGTGAATGTCTGCGCGATGCGCACAGACAACCACCGCTGCTGCTGGCTCTTCCGCAGGGGCTTCTATGATGAAGCACTGGAAGGTCATGTGACGCCGATGCTCCGTCATATAAGCCCCCAGGGGAAGTGCCGGCAGCAGCGAATCTTAGACCTCGGTTTGAGATCTGATTATAAGACGGCCTTGAATATAAGACGATGGGTGTTTTTCAGAGCAAATACGGTAATTATGTATAGAAAGGGTTTTGGTATTCAGCGGTAATGGTTTTTCAACGCAGTTAAAAAACTGTTATATTCAGCAGAGTAGGTGGAACAGCAGCTTTAAGAACAACTGTGGTCCATACAATACTTATCATCTCTTTTTTTCCGCGTTCCAGGAAAACCGTTTGAGAACACCATGATACTGAACACTGCTGTAGCCAACATAATTGTCTCCATACTCCTTGGTCATCGCTTTGAATATGACGACCCAATAATTATGAGACTCACACAGTTAGTTAATGAAAATACAAGGCTTGTAGGAAGTCCAATGGTTCAGGTAAACCATTTTTTTTTCAGTTGTGTTTATTTATCACATTGTAGTTCTGGGCCAGGCAAAGGATAGACTGGAATAGCAGTGTTTAGTGGACTAGGTTGACTAGCAGCAGCTGAAGGCTTGATTGCTGATCTCTCTCATAACCACCCCATACACACCTAGCTAACACAGCCTCCAAAGTATCATTTACCCACCAACCATTATTTCGTGGTGCTCAGCAGAGAAGACAGTAGCCACAAAGGTCAATGTCCACCCAACCTAAATACGTCACAGAAGTCATGAAAGTTTAACATTATACAAAATACCTCTGTTAAATAGGAAAGCCACACATTTAATGTTAAATCTGGTGGTTTCCTCTAAAAAGAAGACCAATCAGCAGATAATAGACCAATCAGCAGCTTCTATTTCAAAGCACTTAAATTCCAATAGTTGCTTTTAGGTGGAGAATGGCCCATGGAGCAGGCAGCCTAATAAGGCTGCTTGCTAAGATAATAACAGCTATGGGGGGATTAAAGTACGAGCATTATATTAAAATATGTATGGTCATTCAATATTTGAAATGGATGAACTGTCTTCCAAAAAACTGAGACTGCTGGGAAGCATGCATGAATACATGTATTAGGTCTTTATTTACCATATCAAAGATATTATATGTTAAGATGTTCTACAATATAACTTTATTTATTCTTCTCAGTTGTATAACACCTTTCCATCCCTGATGCGCTGGCTGCCTGGAAATCACAAAACTGTTCACAAAAATGTGGCAGAGCTTGAAGTCTTTGTAAAAGAGACATTCACAAACCACAAGGACGTTCTGGATATAAACGACCAGAGAAATCTAATCGACACATTTCTTGTCAAACAACAAGAGGTACCGAGTAATTTTCAAGTTTGGTTTAGTTTGCATGTGGTTAACAATAGATATATCAAATATTCAAGGTGGAGTACTGCTTTCCGGGGACTCCAGGATAGTAGTTTCAATGTCCAGGCAAGTGGTGTTTGAAGTCCTTAAAGTCTAATCTATGGCTAGCCCCAGTCTCAGTAATCTTAACCCACACAAAACAAACACAGTATATACACTATATGGAGAAAAGTATTGGAACACCTGACCATTACACCAACATGGACTTTGATGACACTCTTCTGGGAAGGATTTTGGGGAGTTTCTGTGGGAATTGTTGCCCATTCATCCAGTAGAGCGTTTGTGAGGTCAGGCACTGATGCTGGACGAGATGCCCGGCTCGTAATCTCTGTTTCAGTTCCTCCCCAAGGTGTTCGATGGGGTTCAGGTCAGGGCTCTGTGCGGCCGGTCAAGTTCTTCCGCACCAAACTCATCCAACCGTGTCTTTGTGGAGCTTTGTGCGCTTGGGCAGACATGCTGGAACAGAAAAAGGCCATCCCCAAACTGTCTCCACAAAGTTGGAAGTGTAACATTGTCCATGGGACAATTCAAGGTCTGACGTTTGACCGCCTACACGGGATCAGCTGCATCTCTAAGTATATAAAACAACCCGACCTTAAGATAAAAAAAATGCCAGCATGCTGACATAGCTAACATTTGAGATTATCTGACTAGCATGCTGTTAAAAAGTATGATCCCTGCTAAGGTGCATGAATCAGGGATCATGGGGTCATAAGTCCCCCCACCACTTTAAACCCCCAAGAGAAACATTGTACATTAAATAAAATACATAAACTTTAAAAAATATATATATATTTGATTTTTTTTTTTTAAAAAGACAGATTACCTTCTGTGTTTTCTGGTTAAGGGTGATGGACGTTTTAGCTCTAATTTGGATCTCCAAAGTATAAAAAGGTTGGCACACTTCTGGGCATGTGAATTTCCTACCTAAATGTTGTTTCTTTACCGTTATTATGACATTTAATCGTTACGTGTGCATTATATTATGTACCGTTACCTCCATGGGCTGTGTGTATAAGCTACATGTATTATTTATTGTTTTATACAGTGCCATCATATTCCGTAGCGCTCTACTATGGGTGTACAACCACATTTACTGCATACATTTAGGTGTAGAGGTGGTAGGGGGGCTTCTAAGAAAATTATTTAGTTTCTTTTATGATTGGATTGGAATCTATTTGGAAATAATGAGAGAAAAGTACATTTTTGATTACTTACACTATTATATGTTGTTATGTGATGCCTGGTTTGCCCTAAACTAAATATTTCTAAAAACCTTAAAACGTCCCAAAAGAAACAGAGATTTCCATATGTAAATATCTTTATAAGATTGCAATCTATCTATACCTATACCAAAACTGTTGTTCCAATTGGGAAAATGTGCCTGATTACAGGCACTTAAAGGGGTAATCATGATCCGGTAGTCCAGCTTTTTATACAGGGTTAACATAATAATTCATTTTTGTGGGGCACACTGCGTATGTTTTGTCTATAAGAATTATATATATATTATATATAATATATTATATATATTAAATATATAATATATTATATATATTAAATATATATATTTTCTATATTCTTTACAGGAGAAGCCTAATCCAGAGTTATATTTCCACAATGACAATCTAACAAAGCTTGTGACAGATTTATTTGGTGCTGGGATGGAGACGACCTCGACCACCCTCCGATGGGGGATTTTGCTATTGATGAAACATCCGGACATTCAGAGTGAGAATGTTTTTTGCTAAATATGTAACTTTTATAAGCCAATATACTGTAACTCGAAACTAAATATCGGGGGGAAATATGTGGTGCTGATGAACTTGTGGCAACACCTTTGGCCCACTGAAAGCTCAAAATTGTTCACAAACATAAGAACATAGAACTTAATGGCAGTGATTTGATTGGGCCGACCTAGGGCAGCACCCCTAGACACTACCCTATGGGTCAGTGTCCCAAATGCTATAAACAGTACCCCGGGATATGACATCATATCCAGGCGAGTCGGGTCTTAAAGGTGTGCATCATGATTTCATGAAGTCTATGGAGGCCGTCATAGCCTCTATAGTGTAAATACGCGGGTTGGGGAGATCAAAGATCTCCCTTGCAGCGAGATACTGGGGGGGTTTAATCACCCGAGAGAGCCTGCTGCCCCCTGGACCTGCCAGCACTGCTTTATAGTGGATAAGAACCATCAGCCCATCTAGTGTGCTTGATCACTTTTGCAGCATAATACGTGCCAAATAGGGTGGTGGGAGTTCCGCTTTAAGAAAAAAACTAGTATCGAGCGATTGAAGGTCCAATAATATACAAGACAACAAAAAAGCTACAAATAATTAAATTAAAAAAGAGGAAAAAATCTACAAGCACTAGGAGGAAATATATTTCACAACAGAAAAGATCACAGTGAACTTTAAAAAAAGCATTTTTAAAAAGCTTTGCCATGTGGTTTTCTCTTGTACATACAGAGAAGGTCCAAGATGAAATAGAAAAAGTGATCGGATCAGCTCAACCCCAAACGGAGCACCGAAAGCAAATGCCGTACACCGACGCCGTTGTTCATGAGATTCAAAGGTTTGCGGACATCGTGCCAACCAACCTTCCGCATGTAACTACTCAAGACGTCACGTTCAGAGGATACTTTTTACCAAAGGCAAGTCCCAGGGTCCCTTTTCTCATTTATGAACTACATTATACATGCAATGAATAACTCAGTACCAAGTAAAAAAAAGAAAACAAATAAATACATTTAGGAAGGTCCATTGAAGTCAGCCGGCTCACAGTAGATTAGCCAACAACGTGCCGCCACTACAACGCTCCCCCACAAGAGTATCTGTTTTTATGGTAGCAGGCAGCCATATTGAGCTGCCTGCTCCATGGGCCCATCGAAGCGATCGGATACTAATTTTACTTTTTTAAGTGTAGAGAAAAGCTGGTGATCGGTCTATGGCCGAGCTTTCTCTTTAGTTTTAGAGGAATGACAGTGTTTTCAACATTAATTGAAGACTTCTCCTGGAGTAGGTACAATGGCTGACGATCGGCTCCTGAGTCGACCAACCCAACTTCATTCATGCACAAAAAAAGAATTCTGCCAAAAACATAACGTTGTAAAAGTTCTGTTTACATGTAGTTAAACCTTAAGAGGAAAAAATAATGCAGATCTGCTAATATGTACTTGCTTAACACGCTGGATGGACAGATAAATGTTTTTGGGGGTTTTTTTGGCACAAAGCTGTAAATTGTGATATTACAATCATTATGCTGTAACCATGTTTTTATATGACAAGTATGAAGGTGCTTTCTAAAGTGATCAATTTATATATTTTTTTTCCACATTACTGTTTTTTTAGGGCACTCAAGTAATTCCACTGCTGTCATCGGTCCTGAGAGATAAGACTCACTTTGAGAAACCGTATGAGTTCTACCCGCAGCATTTTCTAGACTCTGAAGGAAAGTTTGTGAAGAAAGAAGCGTTTATGCCTTTCTCCGCAGGTAATATATGTTAATTATAACATACAATTCTATTGAATTACATATGAAAACTATATAATCCCGCTCTTTATCCTCAGGACGAAGGAGCTGCGCTGGGGAAACTTTAGCCAAAATGGAAATGTTCCTATTCTTCACCAGTCTGCTGCAGAACTTCACATTCCAGGCTCCTCCTGGGGAAGATCTCGTTCTCACCCCAGTGATGGGGTTTACCAATGCCCCAAAGGCCTATTACACATGTGCTTTACCCCGCAAATAAGACCAAGGGCCAAGTCTATCCCCTAAAGAAACATTGTCAATGAAAATGTACTTTGTTTGTTTTGTTTTGTTCTTTGGAAATATTAAAGATGTTGCTACATGCCGAGCAAACTAACTGCGTCAGAACAGAACGGATTTTAGTCTTTCTATTTAAAATTTAATCATATAAAAACAACACAAAAATTTTAAGAAGTTTTTACAGACAATTAAGTGCATGGGACAAGGCAGTTGGAACAGCTCCTTTAAAAGGAATAGTTAAGTTTGGGATGTATATATATATGTGTGCCCTGTATATGTTCTTGTATGAAATAAAATTATAATGGAAATGATGAATTGTAAGATAATGTGGTGATAAAAGTGTTGTTTATTTGTTGGGAAATTTATCAAAGAAAGTTTTTAATAAAAGATGTTACTATTTCAGCATGTTGTTGCGTATCTGAATCATTATTTGGTTTGGCTCATTTGAGTTTAAGTGCTTCTTTAATCTGTAAATATTAAAAAAAAAAAAAACTTTCCTGGGTCATACACCCAGACGATGGAGGGTGTTTGATGTCAGGATTGTCCCGTGCTACATTACAGGGCCTTCTACAAATTCAATGTTGCAAGCAGTCCCAACAGACAGCCTGGTAGAGAGCAGAATTGATGGTTCCATCAATTATGGCAAGTCGTCCAGGTCCTGAAGCATCAAAGCAGCCACAGACCATCGCAAGACCACCACCATGTTTATTGGTATGATGTTGTTACTGTGGCATGGTGTGTTAGCTTCACACCAGATGTAACTTAACCCATGTCTTCCAAAAGAGAAGTCCACATCTGACTCTTTTATCCATAGAATATTACCCCAAAAGTCTTTAGGGTCATTTCTATGTTTTTTTGTGAAATTTGAGACAAGCCTTTGTGTTCTTGTTGGTTAGCTGTGGTTTTTCACCATGTACGTCACCAATGGATTTTATTTTTGCACAGTCTTTTTGTGAAATCGTGAGCACTGACCGTAACTGAGGCAAGTGAGGCCTGCAGTTCTTTGCATGTTAGTCTGGGGTCTTTTGTGACCTCTTGGGTGAGTCGTTGATGTGCTTTTGGAGAAATTGCGGCTGGAAAGTTCACCGCTGTTCCAGGTTTTCTCCATTAAGGACTAAACAGTTGTCCATGAGTGGTGATCTGGCTACTGCATTTCTTACCCGAGTTTTGTCTAAAGGCTGTCCTGTACAGCAGGCAATTACTTTCAAGGGATCCATGTATAAAGTGGATATAGAGACAAAGGTGATCATTGTTGACCTTATTTGCATGCACCTACCCAGAATCCCTTGTGGTTGTGGCAGCACCATGAGATTTCTGAGGGAAGAAGAAGCCTTCTGGCTTGCCTGGTGTCTGTAGATGAGTGTTTAATAAAACTTCTACTACCTTAATTTTAAGTGGAAGGGTTTTCCGTCACCTTTACCCACCATAACTTATGTTATTGGTAATCCTTTCCAGAATAATAGATGTCAATGACTCTGTTCTTGAATTTCTTTAGATCGCGGCATCATGTGCTGCTCTTTGAGACCTTGTAGCCAATTTCACTTTAATTGGCGTTTAGATTCAACAGGGATGCCAGTAATCACACCTGAGTATCTCTCGTGAAATTGAATTATCAATAAAATGTGGTAATTTGGTTATTTAGTAACCTAGGGGGCAATAATTTTTTCACATGGAGTCGATATCTTTTTTCTTTGTAAATATATGTTTTATTGTTTTATCACAACAACAGGACAGGAAATAAGTGGGGAAGGGAAAACAAAGGGGGAAAAAAGGGTGGAGTCGATATCTTTTTTCCTTCTAAACATGAATTAATTTAAAAACTGCACTGTTTAATTGGGTTATCCTTGTCTAATATTAAAATCAATTGGATGATCTGAAACATTGAATTGTGACAAATATGCAAAAATAGAAGAAATCGAGAAGGGGCAAATACTTTTTCACAGCGCTGTACGTTCACACATGTACGTTGTACCAAACGCAGGCAAAACTCTTGCAGGACCTTTGGATGATTTGGAACTACGTATTGATAGAATCCTCGAAGTTCAGCATTAGAAAACATATTGTTCAAAAGTATTTAAATTTGGAATCTTTGGGACATTATCAGAAAACAGGTTCCAAATTAAAAATGGCATTGCAGGACACATGCCATTTTTGGAGGGGAAGTGGGGCGGCAAATTGGACGACCCTCAGTGACCCAGAGATGTGGCGCTTTACCCGGCTTTTTTTCAACGAATTATCAAGTTCTTGCACTTTATCATCTCTACACTTCCCTAAGTATTTGTTCATTTTTTGTTTCCAGCATCATTGGCACCTTGGTAACTCTTGACATTGCACTCTTTGGGAACAGCCATTTGCTGGGTAAATATATTAAGCGTGTAGGCTTTTCCATTAAAATCCTTCTGCCACTTCCATTTTTTTGTAACTACGTCAGCAACCAGTGGAAAAAACTACTATAAATACACTGTATCATTTTATAAAACTGATGTCAATAAGACGTCCACAGATGCCATTTTTGATCACAATCGCATTTGAAAAAACGCACATAATACGTCATAAAGACATGTCTGCTGTATATATACAGCCCCTTAAAAAAAGAGAGACATCAGTGAGGGAAAAAGGGTTTGTTTCCTAAAATGAAAAGCTCGTGGTTTGTGTTAGCGCTGAGCAACGATGTGGAACGTCAAACACAACATCCGGTTTCCATGGGACGCGTAAAGCGACGGACATAGGAAGTGCTCTTCATTACTTTGCATGCTGGGAGTTGTAGTTTACTGAGATCAAGAACAGTTTGTGGCGATCTGCGCGACACTGCAGGTAAGGTGAGAAGGGCAAATCGGATTAATGTCCGGATTAGACCGGGCCCCGGGTGACTGCAGCCATTATATATCATGGCGACTCTGTAAACATGGAGTGCAGCGTAACTACCCCACTTCTCCCTCTCACCTTGAGGCATGGCTGGCAGGATCACACCCCCTGTCAGTGTTTTTACACAGGGGTTACGTGTGTTAGTTTTCTATAGGAATAATATAATAATAATAATATAGTACCGAGACTTTAGCTGTATATCCGGTATGTAACAATACATTACAGAATGCAGCACATGATGTTTCCGGTCTCGGCTGTATAAATTATATTATACTATATACCAAAATATACATCAAAATATACAGAGCTTCAGGGCAGCCCAGGACATTGTGCTGTGTGGATCCCAAGATTAAACACACTAATGTACTGAAACACACACACAGTCACATGCTAACATACTGAGACACACACACAGTCACACGCTAACATACTGAGACTCACACAGTCACACGCTAACATACTGAGACTCACACAGTCACATGCTAACATACTGAGACTCACACAGTCACATGCTAACATACTGAGACACACAGTCACATGCTAACATACTGAGACTCACACAGTCACACGCTAACATACTGAGACTCACACAGTCACACGCTAACATACTGAGACACACACAGTCACACACTAACATACTGAGACACACACAGTCACATGCTAACGTACTGAGACACAGATACACGCAGTCACACTCTAACATACGCCCACACACACAGGCACACACTAACATACTGAGACCTACCTAGACATACACAGTCACACACTAACATACCAAGATACACTCCCTTCAGCAGACATACATTCACATAAAGACACACGCTAACATATCCAGTCACACACACACATAAGCAGACTAATACCGTGAGGTCACGCAATCCCTCTTTGAAATGAAGGCAATAAAGAGGAAAGTCTGGACTTATTCTGGGTTTTATCTCTATATGCCTCCGACCTGAGCATCCTGCCCCCTTCCTCGGTGGAGGCGATTGTCCTGTTTTTTTTTTGCCTGTTTTAGAGTCTTTAATAATGACATAAATAAAATATAATAATAAAATAATTAGCGAATACATGTCCTGACATATTTCATATCCCGAGGTTCATTCTCGGTTAAACCCTTAATCGGCCAGACCAAGGCATTACTGTCGCCGACTGGCACTTGAAGGGTCAATCCAGACTTCTCATAAGCCATGCATCCAACCCGCAGCAGAGGGGTAAATAACGTAGTCCTCGGACGAGCTGCTATTAATATTAATCCGTAGAGGCTGAAATCCTGTATGGAAATGACACAATGTCGTCGTTTTTTTGGGGGGAGTTTCACTTAATTTTGGGACGGAGGAGTACAGTTGCAGTTAGTATCGGATATGCAGGTTAAATACATCGGACTGAAAAGCCTGTCCCGTTCTGAAGCGGCTTCCCTGCGGCCGGGGTCCCCATGTCTCAGGAGCGTACGGCGTATGTGTCGGGATGCTGCTGCAGGTAGGGTGTCTGCTTAACCCTTTCAGTGCTAGAGCAACTTCCAAAGTGTTGTTAGGGGTTAAAGCGCCTGCGTGTTTTTTTGTTTTTTTTGGTTCTGCATGGATCGGCCTGCAGGGCGATTGCAGCCGGTGTGGCAGACAGATCTGCAGTGGCAGTAAGTTTAATTACTGCAGTAAATGCTGCCCTCTACCTACGGACTAAATCGCTCGGGGGGGGGGGGTGTCTCATACATTCTGACCGTATCCACAGGGAAACATGTCGGGTATTGGCTACTCATTCATAAAGATGGCAGCTTTGGGATAATCCCACTTTATTTCAGAGGCCCTTTGGGTTTATGTACTAAAGTTTAACCCTTTGAGGTCCTGAGGTCGGCCGAGGCCACATCATCGTTCTGGCTGGGAGCTTTGGGAGTGGAAATCCACAAACGCTCAACCGCTTCTAACGCTAAAGATACAAATGTCGATGTGCCTGTGAGTGTGTGTTTTTGTTATAGGGGGAGCCGGTCGTACTGTGGAGGGCACATGGGTTTGTTTCCAGCAGATATATAATGTTCCTTTAACCCTGTGAGAGCCATGCTTTGCAATGGCCCACTGCTGGCCCCTTAAATAGTTAAGCTTTGTGTAAATAAAAATGCTGGACGTATGTGTGCGGAACAATGTATGGGATGTTTGATAAAAGGCGTTTCACACTCGCCAGGACAATATGTATTGTCTGATGGACATAATGCCAGTACCCCTGATGTACCTGCGCAGGTTGAAGACTCTAGTGGTGTGTCGGCCTCTGTATTTGAAGTCCAAGTGTTGGTTTTAGAACGTTACCGGCTATACATTTAAATATAGCGCCCTCATATTCCACGGCGCAGTACAACAGTGTAAAGTATAGCAAAATATATTTATTGTTATTAGTTGTTAATAAGGTGTTTTTTAATGCAGTGTAAAGTGGGTCATCGTAGAGCTTAACCTGTTTGTGCTCCTTTGCTTTGCCAGTTCGCACTGTTCAGACTTCTGGTCGTCTCCAGACCATGCTGGGAGCGAGACTGCAGCATCTGCTGCTGAACAGCGCGTATGGAAGACGACGTCTGAGTCCCACCAAGCTACCAGCCCTGCTCACACTAGCCTGCAGCCCCTGCCCCTCCTCGCGCCTCCTCCACCATCGCAGCTTGCACCCAGAATGGGCAGCCCTAGCCAAGAAGCAGCTGAAGGGGAAAGACCCAGAGAGCCTGCGATGGCACACGCCGGAGGGCATTGTGATAAAGCCCCTTTACACCAAAAGAGACACACAGGATCTTCCCGAGGAGCTGCCAGGAGTGAAACCCTTCACCCGTGGGCCGTATCCCACTATGTACACTCACAGGCCATGGACCATAAGACAGTACGCTGGCTTCAGCACAGTGGAGGAGAGCAACAAGTTCTATAGGGATAACATAAAGGGTAAGTCCTCACACACGATAATCTCCCTGCCATTATCTGATGACCATCAGGTTACGCAGAGGAGACATGTTTGCTTTTGGAGAGTACTACCGATTTGATTTATTAACAGGCAATGTGGCGACTCCAGGATCTTCTCCTTCAAAATGCAAAGTTAATGTGGGGAGACTTCATGAAAGTCATGTCAGTGAATTAACTATGCATTATAAGGGGCCAGCTTAGCCCTTCTTGCCCTTTACAGGCACGGACTGACCACCTGGCAAACTGGATAAATGCCCGTTGGGCTGCTGGCTCACCTCGCCTTGTACTCACCCAATCTGCCTTCAGGACTGGGGTTCCACACTCTTAGGGCAGAGAAAAAAGAAAGCTGTATTTTGTTGCTGATTTTGTAGCCTATTAACTATTGGTTACTCTGACGTTTAATGGTGAAACATCTGAAAATGTCATGTCCAAAAGCACAAAAAGTAACAAATGTGTGTATTGTTTATTCGCAGCTGGCCAGCAGGGGCTGTCCGTGGCGTTTGACCTGGCCACCCACCGTGGCTATGACTCTGACAACCCTCGGGTCCACGGAGATGTGGGAATGGCAGGTGTCGCCATAGACTCGGTGGAGGACACAAAAATGCTTTTCGATGGTATCCCGCTGGAGAGAATGTCGGTGTCCATGACCATGAACGGCGCGGTGATCCCCATCCTGGCGATGTTTATCGTCACGGGACAGGAACAAGGAGTTCCGCAGGAGAAGCTAACCGGGACCATACAGAACGACATATTAAAGGAATTCATGGTCAGAAACACGTACATATTCCCCCCGGAACCCTCCATGCGGATTATTGCTGATATTTTTCAGTACACGTCTCAGGTACCCTGCTGGATATTTTTTTTTTTCCCTTCAAAAAAAGTTCCCATTTATTTCTTTTCAAGAATACCCAATTTTCTTTATCCTTTATCATATTTATCTTTTATTAAATATTTTATAATCTCAGTGGAATTGGTCGATTTATATCTTTATCTTGATTTTATTGAAGCTGAGATTTTAGTGGTCCAGAGGAAAGCAATAGTTTTCGTTTTTATATTTTCTTATTATCAGTTGTTCTTTTTATTTATGTCGTTTACTTATTTTACAGAACATGCCAAAATTTAATTCCATTTCAATCAGCGGCTACCACATGCAGGAAGCCGGAGCGGATGCTGTCTTGGAGCTGGCATATACCGTGGCAGACGGGTTAGAATACTGCCGAACGGGACTAAAAGCCGGTCTTACCATCGACGAATTTGCTCCCAGGTACAAAAATCTTTTTTTCATTCCAGTATTCTGCTCAAAATATGCAAGTGTATAAGTACATTTCCATTTTTATGCTTTGAAATTCAATTTTAATTTCAAAATAATTGGAAATATTAAATGTTATAGCCTTAAATATAAATAAAAATGGAATGCATTGAATTCTTGAGTCCTTTTTCTCTTTTCTTTTTTTTTATTTTTTTTTTACAGTTTCTTATGTTTTACTTTGAAACTACATTTAAGAATAGAAGTGGCATTCCTTTTGATAAATAATCCACTTTTGGATCTGTTATTTTATTTTAAAAAAATCATAATAATAATAATAAAATCAGGATCCATTAATGTACCATTGGAATGATCACTAGTTAATGATTAATTTACCACCATGAGTCTGACCAGTTTCCTTTTTTTATTATATATTAGAGGTTTTATTTAAAATTGGCATTAAGGGAAAGTCTCACCTTTATTATCTATTCAGTCAAAATGGTTTAAGAATAATCATAGCGTTTTATGTTTAAAAACAGAAAAAAATCTACTTTTATGTATTTTTTCTTAATTTTTTAAACAAGCAGTTATGGCATAATGAGTATTTTTGCCCCGTCTGCAGGTTGTCGTTCTTTTGGGGAATAGGGATGAATTTCTACATGGAAATAGCAAAGATGAGAGCTGGCAGGCGGCTATGGGCACACCTGATCGAGAAAAACTTCCAGCCTAAAGAGAAGAAATCTCTTCTTCTGAGAGCCCATTGCCAGACGTCGGGATGGTCCCTTACCGAACAGGTACACGCAATGCCTTATGTCAAACTTGGTATGAGGAGTCCCGTCCCCCTTCCCAAACCACCCCTTGGAAGAAAGCAATTCCCACCCAACGTATGGTATGGTCTCTGATATCTCCCACCGACACATGGAGATATTTCTGTTATGTTATTAAGTGTCGGTAGAGAAGGAAAGTATCCAGAAATCCTGACCCCACTAAGATATTACATAACATGTTTGCATGTAGGATATACTTATTCTTAAAAAATAACATATTGAGAAGAGCCTTATGAGGTCCATATGTATTGCTTACCATATAAAGAGAATTGGGAAATAAGTGAGGTTTTTGGACATATGTTTGTGGGCCGTTTGATTATAATGGCTTGTTTTATTCTTTGTGTTCGTTTCATTGGCTTCTGTTTTCAGGACCCTTATAACAACGTTGTCCGGACAGTGATCGAAGGGATGGCGGCTGTGTTCGGAGGCACGCAGTCCTTACACACCAACTCGTTTGACGAAGCCCTCGGCTTGCCGACCGTAAAGAGCGCCCGCATAGCAAGAAACACGCAGATCATAATCCAAGAGGAGTCGGGAATCCCCAAAGTGGCGGACCCCTGGGGAGGGTCGTACATGATGGAGTGCCTCACGGAAGATGTCTATCAGGCAGCTCTAAAGGTGAGGCTTTTGTTTTAGGATAACTCGTCAACCTATGACCAGATCCGCATTCCGTCTATAACCAGACTTAAGGAAATGTATTAAAATATAAAAAGAATCCAAAACTCTTTACTGCTTTGGATAAAAAGGGCTAAAAAAAATATGGATGGATGCATAAGCACATGGTGGGCATTATTACCTAAAACCAGGGAATGGTATGATGGTGAGAGGTCTCAATTCTGGAATTTCTTGTCTTAATACTAGAAGAATAAAGAGGAATCCAGAACTCTATCCATTAAGATTTTTCTCCATTCGTTAAATGTAATCGTATCGTTGCGTAGCGTCATCCCTCTGTATCGTTGTTTTATCGTATAGCTTATTAACGAAGTTGAAGAGATGGGTGGAATGGCGCGGGCCGTGGCGGAAGGAATCCCCAAGCTCCGGATTGAAGAATGTGCGGCACGAAGGCAGGCGAGGATCGATTCAGGTGAGACGCGGGGTCCGGCCGCAGGCAGATATACAATATGTGCTACCAAGCTACTCCACCGCTAGCGTAATATCTCAGGTTCGTGATACGAATTACAAAAAAGGGGTACGCCGTTGTTTGTTGCCTGATAAAGGAGTTATTGCTCCCATTCCCTGCTTTGAGTGTTTTTAACTGGCCAGCCGCTGCAGGTGATTGTGTGACCTGGCCGTTTAACCAGCAGGCGTGGGATTACCGAGGTCATGGCAGCGGACGGGGTAAACGTACTATACACGTTGTGCTTTTTTGTTTTTTCAATCAGTGTAATTGTTTTGGAAGGTTCTCGGGTAAAGGTAACCTTGTGATCTCAATTTTCTGCCATGAAGTTCTCTCTCTTCTCCTTACAAAGGCTGCCTGAAACAGTGGGTAACTTAAACGCAGGGGAGAGATAACACGACAGGAAAGGAGGGATGGAGGAGTGTTGGTTGTAGTGGGTCAAGATCACAGAGATTTCTTTAGGTTTGCGGAGTACGGGTGGAAGGTACGGCGAGGTGTAGGGGTCCATCGAGAGATCAAAGGAGGAGGTGAGGGATAACTGTTTGGAGGCAACATAAAAAACCCATATTGCATTTGAGGAGGCTTGACATTAACGTCCAGACCAGTGCCTGATTTGTTGGGACCGTCTAACAAATTTGAGGCTGTTGGTAGCCATGCGGTGAAGTCCAACAGATAGTGCTGGACTAAAGATTATTTTTTCAAAATGTACGCATTTTGTCATAATTCATGAATGGTAAATCCAACCGGAACCCCTAGAAAGACTTGGACAATGGTCACTGTAAAAAAAAAAATAAAAAAAATTCAGTAGACATATATTCTGAAATCACTACACGTGCATCTGTGAACGTATGTAACATGTTCGGTGCTGCAGTCATGTACGTGATAATGTGTGGACTGGCTAAATGGCTACAGGGTGGGGGAAAAACTCTCCAGTAGGTGGCAGTGTTGTACCTGCAAATAAATCACTGAATGGGTTTTTGTAAATGTAAGCATTTCACATGGGTTCAGGTATTTTAATTTATTGATTTATATGAGCAAACAGCTAGTCCCAGGCTCAAATAACACAAACTCTCTGCACTTCTTATATTTATTTTCATATATATATATATATATATATATATATACACATACATTGATTTATATGATTCTGCAGTGACAACAGTTTAACTCATGGAACCTGTGTGTGTGTGTATATATGTATGTATGTATATATATATATGTGTGTATATATATATATATATATATATATATATATATACACACACACACTTCTGGTACTGCTAAAGGTTATTGGGGCACATTTTTTTTAGTTTTAGTTTTTTTTCTTTTTCATTATTATTGGTATAATAATAATCCTCTTTTTTTTTTGCACGTTTACCAGTGTATTATGGGTAGATATAACCTTGGATCTTGTAGATAAAATTTTAAAAACTACATTTTTTTATTTAATTTTGTATATGCTTCTTCAGCGTCTGATCTCCCCTGTACTGATCACACTGTGATCAGTACAAAGCATAGCTGAATCGTTGAGATTCCATCTCGCCGTTTATACCATATGATGCATGGCCAGCTTATTCCTTCCCGCTAGTTCACTGCGGACGGCAGTCTTTGTTAGAGAGATGTTTCAACTTCTTATACTTGGTGACTGTGAAATCTCCTGTGTGTGTTTAACATTTAAACACAGTGCACTCCCTATATGTTTGTAAGAATTCTCTATATTGGATCAATATTTTATTTTTACATTTTTCCTGGGTTATTAACGTTAAAAGCTAAGCTTGCAATTCATGGCAAATAATGAAAAAGTTTGATTATTTCCCCCTTTTTTTTTTTAAATATTGTTTCACTGGGAAGGAGTATTATCACGTTGTGTAATGATGTCACATGATCAAGCAGTGTGAAGTAGGTAATCGGTATTCTAAGGAGGATTTGTGTGCGCGCCAGGGACTTAAAGGTTGGCAATGTAAGAAAAGCAGCAGAAACATCGTCGCGGGGTGCTGGGGTGTATGGTCAGTGGCATAAATAGCAGGAAGAGGGGGAAGGTTCTCCAACTTCACAGATCTTTGGTCAGACCTGATCTAGAGTATGGCGTACAGTTGTGGAGACCCCAACTCCATAAGGATATTGATACATTATTGATTGATTACAGATTGACTCAGAGGAGGTCAACTAAAATAGCGAATGGTCTGCAGGTTAATAAAAATCAGTAAAGACCGCAGGATCTTAGTATGTACGGCTTGGAGGAGGAGATGTGATAGAAAGATTTAAATACATAAAGAGATTTAATGGAGACAGGAGGAAAGGATATCCCAAAGGAGGAGAACTGCTAGGAGAAAAGGTCATTGTCTACATCTAAGGCTTGGCCCTCAAGGTTTAATGTAAGGAAGGTTTGCTTCACAGAAGAAGTGGTAGATAAGTAGAACAGTCTTCCAGCAAAGGTCGTAGAGGTTAATACAGTGAGGGAATGTAAACACGCATGACATAAAGATTATGGCTATCAGTTTTAATGTTTGTGTGAGCGAGGCTCTTCGTGAATAGCAATGCATTTATGGTAATAACCGGAGATGCATTGAATAGGAGCGGCTCTCCTTTATTACTCTATATAGGAAGCGTAATTCATTGTGTGTATACACAGTAATTGTAGATCGATAGAGGCGTTCACGCTGTTCGTGTATTTTCCCCATTGTTTGATGTCTTTATGTGCAGGCATTTAGCAGGCAAAGTGCTGGGAAGAAGCCCACTAACCCGATGGAGCGCACGGAAGCCGCGCTTCCCGAATCGCCTTATCCCAAAGACTTAAGCCCTGGGTTAATTTAAATAGAAAGCGGGGCCGTGCATTAGGCGGTAATTACTGTCTGTCAACTGGAAAATGACTTGGAGATAAAGCCCGGTGACAGCCTAGCGGTGGAAATCCCATTGTCCGGGAACCCATTATATACTGGTTTAGATGGCTACTTGTGACTGGACCGTCATTATTTTTTTAATTGCTTTTCGTGGTGCAACGCCGAAGCTTTCAGTTGTCCGATGTCTTTAATACGTTCTTTGATTCATATTAATTTAATATTCTAGTGCGATTATTTTTTTTAATTTATTTTGTGTGTACTATTATTATTTATTTATTGTTATATATAGCACTGTCATATTCGCAAGCGCTGTACAAATGAGTAAATGAGTAGTCCATCACATAACAATATGACTTACGGAAACAAGCAGTAAGGAGCGCCCTGCGCAAAGGAGCTTACAATCTAGAAGTCACGTTAAACCTTCCCGTCATCCCACTCTGAACGCTGCGCAAAAAACATGGTAGAGGGTAACTTGCTGATCAGATTCCTGACATTTACTAGTTAAGAATCTGTCATTTTCTTCCCCAAAATGTCATATTACTAATATATTATTACTAGCTGCACCTGTCATTAAAAGCATGAGCAAGGAAGCTGCAGGAAGCGGATGTGGGCTTTAGAGTCAAATAATGGCGTTGTTTAGATATATTTTTTGACATTTAACGCTAAAAACAGGTCCTTAATGAAATATAATTTAGATTTGAAAAGGCATTTCCAATACTAAAAGGAACACAAGTCTTAACCAGGGGACTCATTTGCAGCATCTCGCCCTCTCTCTGATATTAAATGGGGTTAAAGGGCAACACATTGCATATTAACCCCGATCCTATTTCTTACACTTACAAAGAGTCCTGCTTTTGCGAAGACCTACCTCCCACTCGCCCTTCTGCAGACTCCTACATATGCAATGGGCCCTCTTCTCACCCCTCAACTAAATGTCATGGAGGAGGTCTGTTCCGCCCAACATCCCCCCGCGCCTGATATATCTACCTACAGTCAGCTCAATGGGAGCACGTTCCGGCCATGTATAGACTGCTAAAGGCAGCCAATCACTGACAAGAATGGTTGGAGCATGGAAGGGCAGCTGCTGCAGCGAGGTTGCATCTTCTGTGTCTGCATAATGGAATTATGTGTTTGTGTTTATGATAATACACGTGGGTCTATGAATCTCTCCCCTTCTGCCGTTTAACATGTAGGTTCCGAGGTCATTGTCGGTGTGAACAAGTACCAGCTGGAAAAAGAAGAGAGCGTGGAGGTCCTGGCCATAGATAACACGGTGGTACGCAACAAGCAAATCGAGAAACTCAACACGGTATGGAGTTCTAAACGCAAATACTATATAGTGATAGGATTCCACTAGAACATTTATGGTGTTTATTGCAGAATATGTTCTTCAAGGGACAGGAAAGATATTTAGATGATTTAGTTTCCTGAACAAAGTTTGTTTTGTTAGACCCCCCCCCCAGTCGGGATGGGTATGGCGAAGCCATTTTAAATGCTGGATTATGTAGGTTTATGGTCTCCACATGGTCGTCGAGTAGAAAGCAATGAAGAGAAAGCCAAGTGCAGCCTTCCAGTTGTTGGCAAGACCCCATAGCCTCCAACAATCTATTGCTCGGAGGTTCTCGACATAAACCACCAACCTCCATAAAGAAGATCTAGAGCTGGGGTGTCCAACCTACGGCCCTCCAGCTGCTGCAGGACTACATCTTCCATACTCCTCAGCCAGCCCCTTAGCTGAAAGAGCATTATAGGAGATGTAGTCCTGCAGCAGCTGAAGGGCCGCAGGTTGGACACCCCTGATCTAAAGGTCTTGCTGTCCATAGGGATTCTCTGGCCCTAGAGGAATAGAAGAATGTGTAGAGGATTAGGCTGACGTTTCAACTCATTCCTTAAGTTGCAGAGAATGGTCAGGGCAGGTCGCTAAGTAGACCAAGACCTCTGTGATGGAGTCAAGTGGAAGCGGTCAAGTGGTTTTCATAAGCAAATGCGAGCAGAACTAATGTTCCAAACAAAAGTAATCATTTCCACATGCTTGCCACCAAAACAATCCCGCATCATTTCATAAAGTAACAAATATGAAAAAGAATCTTAAATTGCCTGCAAAGAGAGGAGATGTTACGACGTTCTAGACCAGCGTTCTCCGCCATGCCGTTATGAACAATATCTATGACTTCTCTCGATGTGTGAATCGATACAGAAAAGATATCTGCTTAAAAAAAGACGTGAGAACAATTAGGAAAGATAAATGTTTATAAAATAACACAGAGGGTGAAAATGTCTCCATTGCTCACTTTAGTAACGCACTATTTGTTAAGTGGTCAGACGTCGAGTGCATCGGGTAACCGATTACAACATTCCACAGTCTTTTAATAGAAGAATATCCGGCAACCTCTTTAACACCCGATAACGTGTTACATTCTGCACAAAATTGAATTGTGATTTAATAATTTATAAGGAACAAGCAAAAATGAAACGCAGGCGAGCTATTCACGTCTAAACAGATAACAATGGAGGATGCGCTCTTTCAAAATTGGGACAATATGGGCTCGGGGGATGATATATTGTTACTCTCTCCTTTCATTGTGCTCTGTGATCCTTTTGTGAGATACAATGGGGACAGCTGGTAGCTTTCCACGTCGTTACAATTACTTTCCTCATGTTTTTTGTTCTGTGTTGGTCCAAGGGACCTTCCTCTAAATTGGAATTGCCGCGTATGAGATAAACCTAGAGCCGGCTCCAGCAACAAAGACCGTCTATCGCAAGTGATTTCATTTATAAGTTGTCCTCTTAGGTGGCTTAGATTTATTTTTCTCAGCCTTGACGTCCACCAAAGGCATGCCGGAACATTTCATGTGAAGTGTTGTTTTTTCATCTCCCATGATCCCTTAGCGTGTACCGTCATCCCAAACGTCGTCATAAGCTGATTCCTGGACTCTAACCTGCGTTGTTTGGCAGACTGAGTGCGTTTTAAGTGAAACAAAAACCCATTCCTTCGCTTCTTTTGGTGGGAGCTTTGGAGCACCCCTATCTCCACCACTTCAGCCCCACACGCACCCTATCACACCATCATCCTGCTTTTCTTGAAGAATGAAACCATGTTTTATGCATTTTTTTTCTGGAGATGCGATTGTAAGCTCTGTTGTTACTTTGACGTAACCATATGATTGGGGTACGTGCTGTACGTTAGTTTCATTGCGGTATTTATATGAAACGCATGATGAATGGCTTGTAGTGATGATGCCAGGCCCGGACTGGCCGTCTGACTCACCGGGGCAAATACTCGGTGGGCTGCTGGTGGACAGCGCTCCATACCGGGATATGTCCAGCAGCGTGCTGACCCCAGTATAAAAATACAGCCACGCTTAGGTCTTTGCCAACTGCTGGCCTTAAAGTGCCAGTGCCACCAGACACCGGATGCCGCCGTTGCCCTGCGCTGCTTCATAGCACAATATTTATTGTGTTGTTTATTCACATTGTGATGATGATGATGAAATAACAAATAACTCTTTAGAAAAATGACTTCTTAAGTAAATGTATGAAGAGAAACTTGGGTCATTTCTATCTCTCTTAGACTCTTAACTGTGGGGGATATTTATTTTTTATCTGATCCTTTTAAACTTATTTAATAATTAACTTTCCTTCTTTCTGCTTTTATTTTTAATTAAAAAGTAGATGAAGCATAACCATTTCTGCAAATTAAAAGCACTTTTCACACCAAGAACGCGGTGAAAGTGGCAAGTATAGGGTGCTGCATGCAGTTAAGTGCATTCGTGTGTTCTCACTCGCACCTTTGGGCCGCACTTATTTTCATGCTATGTGTTAAATGTTTATGTCGCTGCGGTTTTACAAATACTATTATTAGGTAGTCATTTAATTGACTTGTATCCTCCATTTAAAGCCCAAAGTCACACAGGAGCTCCTGCCGTTCATCCATAGACTTTCATGGCTGGGTAATCAAGACTCTGCCATTCTATTGTTTGAAAACGTTATGTTATTGGGCAAAAACTATTGAAAAACGTATTTTTAATCTGAGACTAGCAATTAAAAAAAAAATGAGGGACCCCCTTTAAGGAACCCGAGGTGCTGGAAGATATTTAACCTTTCCTAGTGTAACTCAACATGATTGGCATCAGAGACTCGGCCAGAAGACGTGGGCAATTGTCTTTTAACAGAAGTCAGAGGGTCCGGTATCTGTGATGACTGCAATTAATGAGCATATAAATAATAAAGAGTTTAAATCATATCTATTCTATGTTCTGCTTTTAGTTGATTGCTTAAGACGAGGTTACGGACAGGGTGCGCTCTAAGTCTGTTATCAGTATCTGGCCAGCTGGGGATTGTTATTCCGCAGCAGCTGGACGTGGCCACCTTATAGACCTTCTGGATTTACTGCTTTCCTTGTTCTTTTGAAAACGTTCAGCAGTGCATAAAACTCCACGATGAACTATAGCGTACCTTCTTGCTTTCAGGTGAAGGCTACCAGAGACAAAGCAGCGGCCGAGCGATGTTTAGCTGCAATCACTGAGTGCGCGGCGTCCGGCAACGGGAACATCCTGGCGCTCGCGGTCGAGGCGGCCCGTGCAAGGTACGTAACGGCAGGAGGGGGGAGATGTCACGTCCCGGAATCCCGCATGGTTCCCGACACCTAATAAATGTAAAAATGTAATGATGTTCACCAAAACAATAACCAATGTAGGGCAGTATAGATATATAATGATCTTAATGCATCTTTAATATGACTCATCCATAGGACCTGGCCAAAGTAAGGTCCAACGCTTCTGCCGTTTTTTTTTTTTTCTTCACCAAGAAAATATGGGCAGATGTGATCGGAATTAACTGTTTTCCTTTATTCTCATAATTCTCCAGCTTTATGTTGTATGTTATAATGACATCATGTTAATGTTGTTATTATGCAAGCAGTGTGACTCGATGCACTTTGCGTATTGTGCGTTCCTGTCGGCATTCTGTGATGTTCGGCGTTGTGTAAGACATGTGACCTCAAAGACCGATTTAAATTTAAAAAAAATAATTAGTTTTACAAAGGCTTCCCAGAGCCGAATAGCGCCGATGAGATAAGAGATAACACCAGGGCTACAAAACGGCACAACTCCCTCCCGTCATCATCATCAGCGTGTTCTCTGTGTTCGCATTTGACATTTGACATTTTTAAAGCCAATGACGAAAAATGACAGCAAAATTACATTTATTGGCTTTTTTTTGTGCTCAACCTATATCTGATGGTAACTGAAGGTAATGGCTGACGGTGCGTACAATGTAATCTCTCATCAGTAAAGTAGACAGTTTGTGTCACAGGCTGCACCCGGCATTTAGAGAGTGCGAGGCGTAAAGTGCCGTTATATTGTAGATGAAGAGTTGATGGACTCTTTGGATTGTATGTCTCGTTTTGGATGTTTTGTCCTTATCCCTTCGTGGTGGACTTTTTAATACAGAAGAGATCACTACTTGCGGGTTAAAAGAGTGAGGGGGAGAGAGGTGGCGAGGAGTCCACAGAGATGGGGGACAGGGTCTGTAAAAAGAAGGAAGGGGTCTCAGAAGAAGGGTTGAAAGGATGGGAGCAGCGGCAGAAAAGCGAATGAATGAGAAAATGTGAAAACAAAAGGCTGGAGATAAAACGTTAAGTAACATTTTCGACTGGGGGGGCGGACAAGTCAAACATTGTCCTGTTACGTACAGAATATACAGCGTTTGGGGATGGTTTGGAAACACCGTAATGAGTCGTGGAATAAAAATACTGCGTTTTCTTGTGAAATGCTTTGCCCTTTAGAAATAACTCTCCTGCTATTTTCCACCCCCCCCCTGCTGTTTGCCGCTCGTCTTCTTATCTTCACATCCCTGCAATTCCAGGTTTCTTTTTTCGCAGAGTAGTTTTTTTTAATGGATTCGTCGGTGTTTGCAGCCAAAGGTTATAAATTAAAGGACTATAAATGTAGCCTAGTATGAAAAGGCGCAGGCCTTTCAACAATTATTTTAAGTGGAGTTGTGCAATTGTGATCGTTTTAATGTTTATCATCAAACTATCAGGAAACCATCATCATCTACGGTTAACCTCTTATGCGCTGGAATACAGAGCCCCGTATGAATGTGCAAAGCCCTGTGCAACCCTAGGGGGCCGAAAGTGTTAATCTAGATATCCAAATAAGTAAGAGTGTATTCGTAGCTGTCTAGTAATGCACTCACATTTTATTTTAATAACGCGGCTTAAGTAGATGATGCATTAATGGGTGCGAGAAGCAGCGGTTGAGTATCTATAAAGCACATTAAGCGTGTGCCTAGGGGCCCCTGGTGCTCTGATGGATGATTTCCCACGGCATTGTAGTAGCTGGACTATTTGTAGCTAGAAGGTGACCAGCGACGTATTCAGGCCTAAGTTGCCTAGCCTTAGACCTAGGATGCCAGGTCCAGGTGGACAGTGGCCCCCTGTTTCAAAACCAGGGGATAAATTGCCCCCCCCCCCGGATGTCGGGTGGGTCCTAAGGGCCCCATAGGGTCTTAATCCGGCACGGATGCAGGGACCATATGCAGGGACTGTAGGCCTAATATCAGGCTATTTCACAAAAGGACATCCTACCACTTGTCATGCAGCCATTTACCATTTTTATTTTATGCGAACAGTATCCTGAATACAATCGTTACCGCCGCCCAAAACACCCACAACAGTAATGCCCCACGTGCTTGGGTTTTTTAATGCTTTGGAAAGGAATAAACAGCCAGGATGCTTCCTTACATTCTACGCAGTTTACAGGGGAAAAAAAACATTATTTAATCAGTTTTTTGGTTGGTGGTCAGCGAAGGGACTTCTTTAAGCTTCGGCGTTGAATGACATTAAAGTGTCCCCACCGAGATTATGAATGAGGCCAAAATTGACCTGCTTCAATATTGCTGGCACTCGGGCATTTAGCGGCGTTAGGAATTTTCCAAAAAAAGTTCAGCAGCGTAGTTGGAGCAGAACCTTTACCTCCCAAAGCTTAGCGACAAACAAGAAAATCAACCGTGAGATAGAAAAGGCCTCTGATCTGTATGTTGAGAATGATTTCATTCCACGCATTGACAATTCTGAAAATACTTTAAATGAATGACATACTGATCAATTGGGGACTTCATTAGCTAAGGGATTAATCGGTGCGCTCCTGCCCGCTACCCGCCATGAGATAAGTTTATTTCTGTCATTATTATGGACGTTCTTCTCCTATGAAGGACATGAATGAGTCCTCGAGGAGAGATCTGGGAAGGATATTTCTGGGTGCTTTTAAACATTTTGAATCATTTTATGAAGACTTGCATTGAACTATCTCTTTTCACAAATCTTGAATTTGAAATGTTTGAATATTATAATAAAAAATATATATAATTAACCATGTATTAAAATCCTACCTTGTGTGTACCGCGGAAGCAGCCATCTTTACTTCCTACTCTCAGGATCTTCATGATTTATACCGATTTGTGGGGGAGGGCACACGATGTAGCTAGTTCTGGTAAATTGATTTTGTTATGTTTTATAATAAGGTGATTGAGATCATGGTCATCTTCTTGTGTGCCGCAGGTGTACAGTGGGAGAAATAACCGATGCCATGAAGAAGGTGTTTGGCGAACACAAAGCCAGCGATCGGATGGTGAGCGGAGCCTATCGCCAGGAATATGGGGAAAGCGAAGAGATCGCCTCTTCACTGAAAAGGTAAGCATCCGTTCTGTGCGCATGTACCTGCCAGTCGCTGTCTGTGTCGTTGTTTCTGGAAACAAAGCCACCTTTCTTTGGCTATACACTGATCAAACAGCCTCGTGTCGAGCCGACGTCAGGATACACGACCGTTTAAAAGTTTGGGGTCACTCGGCTGTTTTCATGGAAAAGAAAATTTCTGGCTGTAACATAATTACAAAAATGGTTTTCTAACCATCAGTTATCCTTTTAAACGTAAACTTGGATCAATGAACACAACGTTCCACTGGAACACAGGAGTGATGGGAGTGATAAAGGGCCATTGGAACACAGGAGTGATGGGAGTGATAAAGGGCCGTTGGAACACAGGAGTGATGGGAGTGATAAAGGGCCATTGGAACACAGGAGTGATGGGAGTGACAAAGGGCCGTTGGAACACAGGAGTGATGGGAGTGATAAAGGAGTGATGGGAGTGATAAAGGGCCTCTGTACGCCTATGAAGAGATTCCATTAAAACTCAGCCGTTTCCAGCTACAATAGTCAATTACAACATTAACCCCATCTGCGCTGGATTTCTGATCCAATTTATGTTATTTTAATGGACAAAATTTGCTTTTCTTTGAAAAACATGGAAATTTCTAGGTGACCTCAAACTTGAACAGTAGTGTATATGCAAAAAATTAATAACATTCGTATTCATTAAAGCAACTCCGAGTAAGAGCATATAGCATGTAGAATTTAATGTTTTGCAAGGGCCACGGTGACATCCCCGAGTATCCATAAAAGGTAGCCCAATAATGTGTGCAGCATGTTTTACATCATAACGCACCGATGAGAAAACATTACGTTTATTTATATAGCGCCAGCACAGTCCGTAGCGCTGTTACAATCAGCTGAATCATTTAAATTCACACACAAGAAGAAACTGGTACAAAAGGAGAAGCGGGCGCTGCTCTTGTGAGCTTACAATCTAGTCGGTGCTGGAGGGGGAGGTGAAGCAGTAGGGGACGACGGCTTGGATGGGGATGAGTTGATGGGGTCCGGATGATCTGTAGAGAGGGCAGGAGGCTGGCTGAGAGTGTTAGGAGGAGAGGTTGTGGACGAGGTGGGAGAGGGGGAGACCGGTTAGTAGGGAGTTGCAATAATCCAGGCGGGATATCACAAGGGAGCGGATTAGTTTCTTGTGAGAGGAACGGGCGGATTTGGGAGATGTTTTTGAGGTGAAGGAGGCAGGATTTGGTGAATGAGTGGCTGAAGGAGAGAGCAGAGTCAAGGAGAGCACCTTTAGCTCTTTAATACCCCGGGCTGTCAGTGCAGACCATTGAACGATTTCACAGGATTTCAGTAATCTTCCTGAATAAAAAATCAAATGTTACATTAAGTAAGACTAAGGGGTGAAATTATACACAAGAAAAGTAAGTTTAATCAAAAATTACTGGTGATGTCATTGCGATGGTCATGCTGAATAATGAAACTCTTTTGTGGGAGCTGAGAGAGAAAAACTAGAGAAAAATATGTACAAAATAAGTGTATTTTTTTCAGGTATTGTGGGCTCTTGACTTATCCTTTCGTGAAATTCTGGCCGTGATCGTGTCCCAGCACTTTAATTCTCCGACAAGTGTCTCTGATGGAGCCGTCCTCGTCGTCCGCCGTCTCTCACTAATAGCTTTTCTTGCCGCTCATTCTTCTAAATCCATTTTAGATTTTGAAATTAAATATCCATATTCTCTGTGGGCAACACAATTCGCTTCTGTAGAATCGAAGGGGTGGAAAAAAAAATATTCTATATGGATTACGACATCACGGAAATTATAACAAAATATGACAAGCATCAAGTGCGTGGAAATCAGTAAACAAATGGAAGCTAAAATTAAGCAAAAAAATATTTAAATAAATTAGAAAAAATAGAAGCAAAATAGGACAGTTTGTCTAAATAGAAAAAGCTGTTTTTATTCTAGAATTTATTCTAATTATTTTATCATTTTTGTGTTTAGGCGCACGCTGATCACATACGTTTTACAGAGTTTGAATAATTGAGCCCTGGCTGTTTATACTTCTTAAAAAACTGGTTTGAAACAATTTGTTTAAATCGTTTTGTGGATTTTCCATAATAAGTCAATTCACTTAAAAAAAATATATTTAAGAAAATAAAAGAAAAAAAAAAAAGGGATTCTATTTTGACCAGGTTTTATTTCACACAAAAATGTGTAATTTACATTACAGTAATTACAGTAACCAACCTACGCTCCAGATCGCCAGTCTGTGATATTATTTAACATATTGTTTTATTCTGCTCGTTTTTATTATGTTTTTTTTTCTTCTAGAGTCCAGTCTTTCATGGAGCGAGAAGGACGTAGACCTCGTCTGCTCGTAGCAAAGATGGGACAAGACGGCCACGACAGGGGTGCCAAAGTTATCGCCACGGGGTTTGCAGATCTTGGTTTCGACGTTGACATCGGACCCCTATTCCAGGTGATTTCCCCCCCCCATTCCAGTTATAATTCCACAATCGTAAAGGTATATTATTGACAGGTCATATTTGGAATCCCATTTGTGTTGTGACATTATCTATAGCTCTTGAAGGCCGTGCAGAATTTTCACTATAAAGATCTGATTGAAATCTTCACTAAATCTCTTGGGATATATAAAACTACCATAAATAAATAATATAATTAAAAAGCGATTGAATATAAATATATATATAAGTTCCTTTTTTTCGTCACGGTGAACCTTCGTTTTTGTTTTCCTTCATGTTCATTTTCGCAGTTCGGTTATTGTTACTTTTTATTCTGCATATGTCCGCTTTCTGCGCTGATTTCTATGGTATTAGCGAGTCTGATGATGTCATTCTTCATGCTTTCTCGCTGTGAAGTGCTGCTTCATCTACTAAACCACTTCACCCCAGCCCCACTTAAGCTGCAATAGAATCGAAGCTATAATGATTTTGAGAGTGTGTCGAGTTAGTTTCAAGTAATAATTGAACTCTATGCACTCGAGTCACCCTTCATTGTTTTCCTTTTCAGACGGCTAATGACATTTTTTTCAATAGCTTGCAAAAGTGCTTCTATCTCCATGATGATACTCGGACATGTGATAAAGGAGTGATGGGAGTGTTAAAGGGCCATTGGAACACAGGAGTGATGGGAGTGATAAAGGGCCATTGGGACACAGGAGTGATGGGAGTGATAAAGGAGTGATGGGAGTGATACAGGGCCATTGGAACACAGGAGTGATGGGAGTGATAAAGGGCCATTGGAACACAGGAGTGATGGGAGTGATACAGGGGTGATGGGAGTGATAAAGGGCCTCTGTACGTCTATGAATGATTCCAAATCAAATGATTAAAAATCAGCCATTTCCAGCTCCATCAGTCATTCACAGCAGTAACCCCGTCTGTGCTAGATTTCTGATCCTGAACATATATAGTTTCACCTCGTAAGTGAGTATTATTTGTCTTACTGTCAAACAGATTTTGTTTTTTTAAACTACTTAATAAGGATATCAAACAATTACAGATGAGGGAAACCCCCTGAAAAAATTGCTTCTCAAAGAGTGTTGAGGTCTTCCGTCCTGGAGACAATGGCGAAGCCTGATTTCAATATAACAATATCATCTAATTTAAGGAAAAAAAACATAGAAACATAAAAATGTTATATAGGCTGAAATAAGAAATTAAAATTGCCAATATACAACATTAACAATGATATTAACACGTCTGACATACTGATGCGAACATATCCAGTATTTTGTTGTGGTCAGTTGTACTGGTTTTCACCCGACATGTATAGATCAATGTTTCGACGACTTGGTACTTTCAAGAGGTTGTTGCGTGGATCAAACACCAAAAATATGTTAATTTCCTTTTTTTTTTTTCTGCCTTTGCCAGACACCCCGTGAAGTTGCCCAGCAGGCGGTAGACGCCGATGTGCACTGTGTGGGGGTCAGCACCTTAGCCGCTGGCCACAAAACTCTTGTCCCCGAGTTAATCAAAGAGCTGAGCGCACTTGGACGTCCTGATATCCTTGTTGTTTGTGGAGGCGTCATCCCACCACAGGTAAGGGGTCACGGAAATAAATGTTTAAGCGATTCATGTGTTTCGGATGAGCTGTTTTGTGCAGAATTGTTGACCTATTCTTTATGAAGCTCCAACCTCTATTGCCCCTACTTCTACCTCTTCTGCCCAACTGGCCCTGTTCAGTTCTGGGGTAAGTTGGTGGGATTCCTTGAGAAACCTCATGGAACGTCTTCACGTTCTACAGGGGACTATTCAGCACTTCTTGTCGTAGACGCCTCGCTGTGGTTGACCTTCATGGTTTATAACATCACTGTGATTATGATACCGTCCACCAACTTCTGAGACATGGGTCCTAGTCCACCCACGATGGCAAGTTCCTGAGTGTGCTTAGTGTTCCTCTTAGTGTAGCCGTGTAATTCTCAGTACTGACTCTTGAGTCAAGAATATATAGACTCGGATACTATAGAGGTAGGCAGGCTATCAGATCCAAATAGGATGGGGATTATGCGGTGTTTTAATGAATATGCTCTGTGTTTTTTCATAGGACTATGAATTTTTGTATCATGCTGGAGTATCCAGCGTCTTCGGACCTGGAACCCGTATACCAAAAGCTGCTGTTCAAGTGATCGACGACATCGAGAGAAGTCTGGACAAGCGACAGCAGTCAATGTGAGGTCGAATTAGGCGAGGGTCACGTGACTGCCCGGAATGACGCGATTGGCCGTATTTCAGAGGCCTATTTTAATACCTGCTTTGTGTTTTATTCTCCGAGAGGACACTGAAAACCAAAGTAAAGGTTCCATTAAGTTCTTTTATAAGAAATGACAACTTCTGTTCTTTCTGCCTTTCATATTGGCCTTTTGTTTCAGAATTTCGCGTTGAGATGTTTGATTGGGCAGTTGAAATAAAATATAATTATGTATATTTGTGTATTACATTCAAAATAAAATATTTCTGAGTACCGTATTTGCTCGATTATAAGACGACCCTGATTATAAGACGACCCCCCAAAATCTGAATATTAACTTAGGAAAAAAAGAAAAAGCCTGAATATAAGACGACCCCAAAGGAAAAAAAGTTTTACCAGTAAATGTTAATTCATGTAAACTATTTTTTTTAATAAAAGCTATGAAAAATATTTTTTTTTTGTTTTTATTTCTTGTATTTTCCAACCTGTCCCCCAGTTACGCACATCTGCCCCCAGGCTTGCCACACCAATATGGCACTGTGGCCCATGATATGCCTTTTAACCCTCTATATGCCACTGTGCCCCATGGTATGCCTTTTGACCCCCTATGTGCCACTCTGCCTCCAGAAATGCCTTATACCCCTATATCCCATTCTGGCATTTAGGGGGTTAAAATGCATATTATGGGGCAGAGTGGCATATAGGGAGGTATAAGGCATTCCAGGAGGCAGAGTGGCATTAAGGGAGTTAAAAGGCATTATATAGAGCACTCTGCCTCCAGAAATGCCTTATACCCCTATATGCCACTCTGGCATTTAGGGGGTTAAAAGGCATATTATGGGGCAGAGTGGCATATAGGGAGGTATAAGGCATTTCAGGAGGCAGAGTGCACTATTAAATGCCCCCTTAACGCCACTCTGCCTCCTGAAATGCCTTATACCTCCCTATATGCCACTCTGCCCCATAATATGCCTTTTAACCCCCTAAGTGCCAGAGTGGCATATAGGGGTGTAAGGCATTCCAGAAATGCCACACACACACACACACACACACACACACTTACTTACCGGTGCTTCCAATTTCCTGCTGTATTGCCGGGGCAGCGGGTTGACGTCTCATTCCGCGGCAGCCGGAAGGAGGTGGAGTTGGCAGCGGGGGTTTGTATGCGTCCGTCGCAAATACCTTCCCCGGCTGTCAGAGATCAGGAACTCTGGAACTCTGATCTCTGACAGTCGGGGAAGGTATTTGCGACGGACGCATACAAACCCCCGCTGCCAACTTCACCTCCGGAAGCACCGGTAAGTGTGTGGGGAGGGGGGGGGGGCGACGACAGGAGGATCCAGGTCCCCTGCAGCGGTGCGGGGGATCTGGATCTTAGTCTCCTAATCAGACCTCTATTTGAGGTCTGATTAGAAGACGACCCCGATTATAAGACGAGGGGTATTTTTCAGAGCATTTGCTCTGAAAAAAACCTCGTCTTATAATCGAGCAAATACGGTAATTGATTTTGTGTGTTAATAAAATTGTTTTTTTCCAAGCAGGTTTTCGTAGTAGGCATCGTTGCAGGACCACCATCTTTTTAGAACTCTCGGGTCTTTTGGTCCATCAGAAGACCAAGTAGTGCCACCGCTGCTGTCTATGATGCACTTTGTGGCCTTTATTTTACAGATCTTATGAGAATTATACGTTCTGTTGGCAGCTTACACTTTTTGGTGGATCTGAACACCCATCATGGGCGTTTGGTGTCATTGGACAGTTTTATATCCTGGTTATTTGTGCGGTGTTGTCTTCTTTAAGGATATTTTCTCCTAAAGGTTGTCAGAACATGATTCCAATGAATGCAAACTATATGATACTGTAATGTAAGGCAATTGTACCTAAATGGGAGTGTGGTGGATAAGTGGAACAGCCTCTCAACAGAAGTGGCAGAGACTAATAGTGAGGGAATTCAAATTTCCATGGCATAGACATACGGCTCCTAAACCTAAGACGAGACCGACGACTGATCAATGCCAGGAAAAAACGGGCGGACTAGATGGGCCAAATGGATCTTGTCGGCCATCAAATTCCATGTTTCTGTGTTAGCCCTTTACATAGAACCACTTAAAAAGTTAGAATTTGAATGAAAAAGAATTTCGCACAGAAAGAAAGCCTAAATAGAACTTTTCATATTGCAGAATAACTGAATATAAAAAATAGAAGCCTATGATAGATTATTTTAGTGCGAGACTCCAACGTTTTATCTCAAATGTGACAGCTGCGCTTTAATATGAATAAGAAGTTAGGAAAATGTAATATAATATACCATAATTGGTAATATTCTGTCTGACGGCTACCTGCAGAGCTTAGAGGTTGATTGCCTTTCATGGTGTGCTGTTTCTAAGTAACTTAATGTTCGACCTCCTCCATAAATAGCAATAACAAAAATGAATAGAATTTACTAGCCAAAATAAGTTACTGATTACCACTGAAAAGTACGCTCTTTTCTGGAGTTCTTATACCATTATTCCTTAACTGCTTAACAGCTCTCTGTGAAAGGTCATTGTCGAATTCTTTTGTAGCCAACAAAGATGCATGCTGGACGTGAGCATCGTTATCAAGGGTTTAAAAAGAGTTATAAAAGTATGCTGCTGATTTATTAGCTCGTTAAAAGGAGATCTATCATCATCATCATCAAGTGAATTTGCCTATATTCTGTATTTCTGATTTTGTCCCATTTTTGTGCAAATTAAGTGTAAAGCGGACTACTTTTTAGCTTCTTCCAGCTAAATATGAGAAATAATGGCAGAGTTGAAATGTGTAATGAGCTTCCTCTGTGGAAGGCTTTTTGAAAGCCTTAATCCCAGTTTGTATACTAAAAGCAAACGTGCATGCACAATATACCGACAGATCCAAGCTCCTGGGTCCAGTGCTCAAGGGGACGCCCCTGCCGGACATGCGGCTTAGTTTACCGACACTTGAATTTCCTTATTTTTATGAGACATAGTGGCAAGATAGCGAAGTTCGCTAATACTCAATGGAATTATTTGGTGCTTCAGGCGGGGGAGTTAACCGAAATCTACAAGAAACGTCAACACGGAACTGGTGGAGAAGGGATGGGCCTTTTTAAAAAAAATAAAAAAAAACCTTAAATATATTATTTTCTTACTAACTGATGGCCAAAGTCTAACGTGACAGAATGTATGATGTCACTTAGGCACTTGGCTTTGATGTCATTCACCTAATGTTCTTCAGGAGCTTGGTTTTTAATACTCTGGGACTGCGTGTCCTCCAGAGAAATGATAACGTGATCCCGTAATTTAAAAAGTGATTGTCGAGGTAAACCAGAACTCATATAATTTTATTATATTACTCAAAGGGATTATTAATGAGTGACGCTAGCGTGATTACTTTCTTTTTTTAATAATAGATTCAGCCAACTCCCCCCCCCCCCGCATCACCCTGGTCTTCTATGCTGATTAAAATTTTCTGATTATTCTGATTAGAATGTTCCAATAAACGGGAATATTTCATTAGTTTCCATAGTTATAACTTGTTAACCTTTGCCCTCCCATTTTCCTTTTATACATAAACCCCCAGTACCCCATAAGAGACTATCATTAAAATGAAGGCCACTAAGATTAAGAGATGGAGTATGTGGACTTAGCGCAGGTAGCCTGTGGTAGAGTGGTTATAAATCGGGAGGGCAATTAAGGATGTGTCTGCTGGAGTCTTTATTTGAAGCTGATTCCCTTAATTGGGCCAGCATAGAAAAAGATGTCAAGTTACAAAAGCTTTTGGGATCTGAGAGGTCTTCAGATGAAGAAGGCAGCAGAAGAAGGGACCTCTGAGGTCTCTGGAAGATTATGAAACTTGGCGTCGCTGTCTCTGTTGGTCCAATAAAAGGTACCAAGTTCGCCTAAAGACTCACTTGTCTCACATAGTTTAACCGTGACTCTAAAAAAAAAAAGAATAGTTTCCACCTCTCCCTTTCCCCAGTAGTTGCTGCCATAATACTAAGGAGAAAACATTCCACCCCCATCTCCGGTGGTTTGTTCCGTGAGCATGGAGTGCTTCCCCTGACATTTATTCACTACAGAAAAACACGTTTATTCACTAAAAGGAGAATTGTGTTTTCACTCCCTGATTCCACTATTCGATATGAAGGGCCAACCACCGCGAGCCTCTGCTGCCGGAAAAATTGGGCTGTCCCTGTATAATGTATAATGCCCTTCTTGCTGGAGAAACCTGCCGGTGTCGCCCCTTCCTAATGAATAGTGACATGAGCGTTAAAAACCACAACTCTCCTGCCACATACCCCCCCCAAAGAAAAGCAGATTCTTTTATATCACATTTGATCGAGACAAATATAAAAACGTGATATTCATGCCAAAAATGAGAAAATTCACAGTAGACTTTTATTAAAAGAAAACTAATAAAAATAACCATATTTGTTAACTTTTCCCCATGTAAAATCTCCTAAATAATAATAAAATAAATAAATAATACAGTTCACATGCGCCAGTCACTTGTTGGTGAGCATTAAAGCAAATAGGTAAATAGATAACGCAATACGGGTTAACCCTTTCTGTGACTGCTCACCGTAGCACTGATCACACAATCAAAAAATCATATGTCAAAAAGAATACATGTTCCATGTATGATCGACCACAATTTAATTTTTTTCAATTGTTTTTATGCCCCCCTTAGTTCTCAATCCAGAACATCGGTGTAAACAATTGTTTATTCTTGTGTCTCTATCTAATGCCACATATACATATGGTTTTATTTTTAAAAATACATTACAAATGCACATTAATTACAAGATTTCTTTGTTTTCAGTGTTCCTGTTGTAGGGTGTCGTATCGTAAATGTTTTAATCGAAGTACCTCGTTTACATTTTTATTGCGTCACCAATGAGCCGGAATTTCCCGTGTTTATTTTTAAGACGGAGGACATCTGGACGTTGTCTCTTCCCGTCCAGATCACCGACACCGCCGGATTCTCTGCCGAGTTCTCTTGCATGAAATGGATCCTCCAACCACAGCAACATTTCAGCTGCTTAACTTTCTGTCTGAATGTCTTGCTGAACATGTAATAAATAATAGGATTGAAGGCGGTGGAGGACTTGGCGAAGAGACAGGGCAGTAGAGTCACCACTGGCGGGATGTACTCGCTGGTGTAGAACATCGACCAAAAGCTCACCGCCGCGTAGGGTGTCCACGAGAAAAGAAAACCGAAACTCACCAGTACTGCCATCTAAAATAAAAAGAAAATAGGGTTTATGGCGGGATTCGCAGGGAAACCGGGCGAGGGTTACCGCTTTTTCGCTTACTTTGCCTGCACTGGGACTTTACCAGCAGATCGGGATGGGGTATAATGAGCTGGTAGATCCCTGGGACGTGGGAAAAAGAGATTTCTATGGTTTTACATATCATCTGTTCCTTAACAGGTCTAAAAATTGGGTAAATACAACCTCAGATCAACAGCGCATGACATATTACACCATGTCGTGATTTATTCAACAAAAATATAGGGTCGTTTTTATTATAATTGGAACTATGAGATATTTACAAGCGATTTGGACCCTTTTTTTTTTATGAGCAAAATGCAAACAAATTCCATTTTGAAAGCCTTTAAAGCTAAATGTATTATAAATATTCATGAGTTCTTAGAATTATGTATTGTAATGGCACCTATAAAAAAAAAAACATATAAACAAAACCTTAAGGGGTGACCCTGGGCAACAACGAGAAAGAGAATATGATAAAGAGAGTCATTAGATGATACGTTTTAAAATTATCTCGCACGTCCAGCATTATCGCTATAAAAAATTCAGCGCAAGGCAGCATATCCCTTCCAGGCCAACCTTGACTTAAATATGCAAATGATATGACAATTCTTGGAATTGGCAGGTTTTTGTGCTTTCTTCGGGCATCTGGGCATAATATTGTTTTCCTGATTGTTCTCGGTAGCCTTTGTCGCGATGTGCATGTGTGGGCTTTGTAGCCAGTGGCCCCGGGGTTCTGTATCGTCTATTTCACTCCACACATACAAGCGTACGTTAGAAAGGTCTCTTCTGATGCTGGACTGTCTGTACTTTTAAAGAAAAGAAATCATTTATTTTCTTTCTTTATTAAAATATTGAATCCTGGTTGTCAAAGGGCCACTTAAACCTTAATTAACAAGTTACACAATCATAATTTAACATAAACCCCCCAAAAAACCTGATGAGGCGCCCGATAGACAGCTGTCAACCCCTAGCACCAAAAGAATCTTAAACTATGGCTTGGCTACCTCTCTAGAATCCAACCTTGTACAAGTAAACCCTGGCCAGGTAGCCGAGATCTCTACTCCAGAGAGATCTTCATGCGAGATCTTCACTCCACCGAGATCTTCACTCCACCGAGATCTTCACTCGAGATCTTCACTCCACCGAGATCTTCACTCCACCGAGATCTTCACTCGAGAGCTTCACTCCACCGAGATCTTCACGCAAGATCTTCACTCCACCGAGATCTTCACTCGAGATCTTCACTCCACCGAGATCTTCACTCGAGAGCTTCACTCCACCGAGATCTTCACTCCACCGAGATCTTCACTCGAGATCTTCACTTAACATGACCTTCATCAAGTCATCCTCATCTAAGCATTCCCTAACCTTCTGTCACATTCTTACTCAACCTCCTATAACAGACTTTGAGCTCTCAAGGTCAGGGTCCTCTTCTCCTTCTGTCCTTCTGTGTTTTATGTCGCTGATGTTATTGTTAATGCTGTAGATTGTTATTGGTGACTTTGTATTCTTACCCTGGCCATATCTCCAGCCATTAAAACCAAAGTGGTCCATTTGAAATGTTGGGAGCATACCTGGGAACGTTATGGCTCCGGCTACCCGAATCCCCGCCTGTGGGATGTGTCAGGAATTCCCCCTGACGTCAGAGGGCGTTTCCGATGACATCACAGGACACACAGCTATTTAGGGTGGAAATGGCTGGTGAGTGGGGTGGGTCACAACGCCGCTCTCGCTGGAGTTTTCTGGTGGCGACCCAGAGACCTGGAGAAGCAGCGCTTCTACCTGGGTCTTTGGGTGAAACCCAGAGAGTTCCCAGGTATAATTGGGAGGGATGTACCAGTATTGGTAAATATTGGTACAAACTTACCAAATTCCTCACTTCTTTGATAGGTTACTCATTTTTTTAAATATTTTAGGTATAAATCTAGCATGTCTTTGGTGGGTAACTTTTATAGGAAAGTCTTTTTTGAGGTATATCAAGGTCATGAAAGCCTCTATAAAGTCTCTTGTTCCTTCACTCCCAAAATGTCCTTCTGTGGCCATTTAAAAATTTGGAAGATATCCTGAAAAGTTCATAAATTTATATCATTAGATTAAACAATAATAATATCTCACCAGAGTGATTTTTTTCTCCAATTTTGCAGCGTTGGGGATTTTGTCGTAGTTCTTTATTTCTTGATAAGCTTTATGGAGTTTCCACGCTATCTTGGCATAGCATGTGATGATGGTTATGGCCGGTGTGACAGTACACAAGGCGAACATGGACACAATGAAAGAAAATCCATTGGAAGTGTTCTGGAATTCATTCCACGCGATTGTGCAGGAAATGCCAAACGGTTCCGGACCATAATGCCCCCAGCCAAGCAAGGGTAACACTGCCCACAGCAAGGAATAAAGCCATATACACGTTATCACAATATACATTGCATTCTTTTTTATTCTGTTACCTGTAAAAAAAAATAGAGAAAAATTATTATATTTGCAGAATAACCATGAAACGTTTAAAAAAATTATGGAAAGATTTTCTAATTTTAGATTTAGAGTAAAATAATATATATATATATATAATAAAATATTATTATTATTATTATTATTATGTGCGGCTAGACGCAGGAAGGACATGGTCAGACCCTGGAGGGTAAGTGGTTAGTGGAGCGACCACCTGCCCATTTTGCCCAAAGCGCCACCTTACGTTGATCAGCTGCAGAGCATTGCGAGGTGGCCATGTGGAGATCAGAGGATCTCTCCAGATCCCTGGGTTGGTCGAGAAAGATCAGAGGATCTCTCCAACCATCCCATGATCCCCGCCGCCCATAAAAGCAGAATAGTGGGGCAGCTATGCAGGACAGCGAAAGAGTGCAGTACATTTGGGACTGCCCTATGAAAATGAGACACTTGGGAGTTTGATCTATTTGATATCAGAAATAGAAACCATCCAAAGTCTGTATTTATCTGGACATAAGCACCCCCCAAAGATGGCCGCCCCTAATGTCTCTTTCGACTCTAAGGGTGAAGGCCAAATGATATACAATCTCAGATTGTTGAGGGGTTGTCTCATTCATTCATTCATTCATTCATTCATTCATGGCTTAGCTCCTACAATAGTGATTTATGATGTGATTATGCAAAATGTGCTTGGAAACTTTGCCCTGGAGACAATGCCAGGCAACACTCAAGATCATTATTTTAATATGGCTTCTTCTTTACATGACTGTTCAAAAGTTTGGGGTCACTTAGAAATGTCCATGCTTTTGAAAGAAACACATTTTCCTCATTAAAACGACATGAAATGTTTCAGAAATACAGCACAGATGGGGCTAATGTTGTAAATGACTATTGTAGCTGGAAACGGCTGATTTTTAATGGAATCTCTTCTTAGTCGTACAGAGGCCCTTTATCACTCCCATCACTCCTTTATCACTCCCATCACTCCTGTGTTCCAATGGCACATTGTGTTAGCTGATCCAAGTTTAAGCTTAAAAGGCTGATTAGTCGTTGGAAAGCCAGAAATTTCCTTGTTTTCCATGAATCCAGCTGAGTGACCCCAAACTTTTGAACGAAAGCGTGTGTCACATACAAGACACTGAAAGGTCACACATAACAGTTTATTATAACCGTGTTAAAATACATGGTGCTAAGTACATCTTCTGTGTTATATTCATTGTTACAATCATCTCTGAGGGACAGTTTCTCTTTTTATTACGCTAATTAAGCCATTTTGTTGAAATCTGATGATTAGAGGCGGCAAGGTCTCTGTTAATTTGAACGTATAAATATAACAGACATAATTACAAAGAATGACAATAATAACCCCTCCGGGGCATGATAATAACGGACGCATTTAGCGCTGGTACGATATTAACAAGTCATTAGTAATCTTTTCCAGTGCCTGTTTGTGGCAAATACGGCCTGATGTGAATGAAAACGTAACGTTCAATGAATGCTCTTTAGGTTCAGTACAGTTCAGTTCTGTGGTGACTGCACCATATTCATTCATGTATAGGCAAAAGGTGATAATTGCTGACCTTATTTGGCATGCGCCTACCCAGAATCCCTTGTGGTTGTGGCAGCACCAGGAGATTTCTGAGGGAAAAACAAGCCTTCTGGCTTGTCTGTAGATGAGTGTTTAATAATGCTTCTACTACCCTATATATATATATATATATATATATATATATACTATTCACTCCTATACAACATCTCCAATCTTTGTGCAAATAATCGTCCGTATAATGCTAGTCACCCATGACTGTATGTCGGCATCATTGGGCAGAAATCCCAGTGTCTTATTATTACTTATTGTTTTATGAAGCGCCATCGTATTCTGTAGCGCAGTACAATGGGTGTGTCTTCCCATTTATTACTACACCATCTTCATGAGTGGTGATCTGGCTAGTGCACCTCTTCCCGAGTTTTGTCTAAAGGCTGTCCTGTACAGCAGGCAATTACTTTCAAGGGATCCATGTATAAAGTGGATATATAATAATAATAATAATAATAATATAGAGGCGAAAGGTGATGATTGTCAACCTTATTTGCATGCGCCTACCCAGAATCCCTTGTGGTTGCGGCAGCACCATGAGATTTCTGAGGGAAAAACAAGTCTTCTGGCTTGTCTGGTGTCTGTAGATGAGTGTTTAATAATACTTCTACTACCCCATTTATTATTATAGACAGCCAATGACCCAAGTCTGAATGCTATGAAACCCCAACGCATGGTGTGATGCCAAGCTTGACTCCTGGTTGCCTTTACTTACGGTTGCATATGGGCGAGCTGGTCACTAGGTACCGAATCACAGCCATCGCCGTCAGGGTCATCATACTGGAGACTCCGAAGAGAAAGCCCATCAGGGCATAATAAAGGCAGGACGTATCTCCACCCAGCCACGCGTGGTTCCAGGCGGAAGCTATAGCCAGAGGGTACATGCTGATAGCCATGCCGAGGTCTGTCACTGCCAAGTTTATAGACAGGAGGTCGGGGGGCTTCAGGTGAGAGGAACATTTCACTGCGGTGATCAATACGGCTAAATTGCCCCCTATAGTCAAAATAGCTGTAAAATAAAATTACGGATTAACGCTAATACATCTCATCGTATACATTCACATTGAAGAACATCAGTATAAACTATGTATGTATATGTATATATATATATACTGTATATGAGGGTTAAAGTACAGCTCTCCAGGTGTTTCTTGAACTACAACTCCCATGATCCTCAAAAGAAAAGCGGTCACTTGGTTACCTGGATTTTTTTATTTCCAGGGTAATTGGATTCCCAGACATTTTTTCTCAAGTTTTTCTCTTTTTTTTCACAGTTACATTCACAAAACACTTGATACATGTATTCCTATTATTATTTATTACTTTTTTTTGCTATTTTTAGTTGTCACGCAAAAAAATAAGTGAAAAGTCTCTAGATCTTTTACATAAGGGGATCACAGCAACAATAATTAGAACATACCAGCAAATTACATGAATTCATTTTTCTTTCACCTGAACGCCCTACCCGTCTATTTACAAGAAAAATAAATTCCAGTAAAACAATGCCATTTTATGTTGGTCTTTAATTAGTTTTGTTACTAAGATACACACGAGCAATGTAACTTCACACCACTAATTATCTCTAATTAATTAAACCATAAAATGCTTCATATTGCTTTTTTTGCAGTTTCCATACATAACCGATGCAAAAACATTTGTCTCATTCCATTCTGATTGTCAACGGGGGTCCCACTGGGTTCCTTTTAGGGACGGTTTTACAAGAGTAACATTTAGAGGACATTGCTTGGTTTCCCAGATAAAAACACCTCAATATAGGCATAGGCCAGGTGGGCCACTGGCCAACAGCGCCACACACTCACTCAACCTGCCTCTCCAGCGCTTACTAGGTGAGCATACCCAGACGTTGTCCACATTTACATGTATTTCAAGTGCCAGGGCCACCTCGCCATTGCCAGTCCAGCCCTGCCTCAACTCTCCCAGGGGAGTCGTGGCCCAATGATACCACGCCATATAAAAAAGAGGATGAGATACTCACCAAGAACGGACAGACGCTCCATTGCATGTCCTACAGTGCGTCCTCAAATTTAGCTCTTTTGTGTCATTACAGGAGAAAAATCTCCATCTACATATCAGTCTGATCCCACCCAAAAGGGCAGCCCAGAACCAAATGTGAAGCAGATTTACTCCGCACAAGGGAACCAGCAACCCCAGACGTACATTCAGCCTTCATTGGCCTCGTTGGTGGGGTACAGTTGGTATTTCTCTAGACACAGGAGAGGAAGGAGGACCACGTCTGGACTCACCTTTACACTTTGGGTAAACCCCAAGAGATCCCTGAAGGGTAAAATGCCATCCAAAAAGAACACGAGATGCTCACCAAAAACAGACAGCTGCTTTATAGCCTGTCCTACAGTGCCTTCCCCGCTTGTGAGCATCTCAAATTAGAGAACTGAAATGGGAGATGCTCCTAAGTGGGGACCCACCGTAGGACAGGTCATGAAGACAAGACAGAGCTAATGAGTAGGCATATTCTAAAAATGATGAGGCATGTCGTGTTTCCACTCCACAACCTGTATTTTGGCCCAATGTCTTTGTGGCCAATTACATTATGTATGTCATAATGTTTCTTGTCATGGTTCAGAAAGTAGGGTTGGCACCAACATTGCTCATGGTGGACATTTACTGGCGTCTGGGGTGGAGAATTTAATGATGTTCCACGGACCTTTACAAATCTTGCCATGGACACTGGTGTCCTGGTATGGACACCTCGCCTATCCCTGGTCATGTACAAGCATGAACTTCATAGTCATCAACGTTCCCTTGGGAGGTTTCGAGAAAAGTGGAAAAGTTACAAACTGTCACTTAGGGGGAAAAGTTAATTTGTTGTCCAGTTCTCCATTTTCTGAAGCACATTTTCCCTCCATTCATACACCATTCATACACCAACATACACCATCCATTCATTCATACACCAGTAAGAGGTTAACCACTCGGCCACAATTATGGTCAAATTATTGGCCAGTTGTGTAAGAACATACAAAAAAATAATCTTCCATCAAATAAATACTTATGGGACTGTGTTTGATCTCTTGAGTCCTTCTGCGGCAAAAGATGTTGAAAATGCACTGTTTTATCGCTTTTGACAACATACGCTGTATTATTAATGAGCAAAAGTGAAAAAAAATCATTTTGCTTTGCAATAATTCAACAGTATGGAAAAATAAAGTAAATAAAATATCAAGACTAGGGGGTCTATAAAAATATTTACAGCTGGGGCAAAAGCAATGTCTGGTTGCTTCAGGGACTTTCTGCCACTTTGTAATGATGTCATAGACCACTGGCCAAAGTTATCGCTATTTTTGATCAGAAAAGCAACAAAGAAACCAGCAAACAAACAAAATCTCAAAAAAAAGATAAGGATCCAGTCTGGGTGTAAATGCTGCCTAAGATATTGTTATTCTAGGCACCCTGGTGGCTGTATGTGGAACTGCAGATAAACACCCAAAAAGCTTCAGAAAGCTGTCCATGTATTTATCTGAATTTATTATTTTATACAGGTATTAAAATCAGAGAATATCTTACTTGCAGTGTTCATGGAAACTCAAAGTACATGAAAGACGATTATTTTGCATCCTAATTTTGTTACATTTGATTGTGGACGATAAGCAGATAGATCGATAAACAGTACGGAACACAATATATCGGGACATTAAATTATCCAGATTCTTTTTTTAAGTTTTTTTTTCTAGCTCAAAGTAACTAATTGACTTAAAATGTTGCTCTTAAAACCCTTATGGGATTAACTCCTCGGATTAAGAACTCTAATAATAATAATATAATAATATATTATTATATAACTATAATAATAATAATAGTGTATCAGATTTGGAATGCAAAATATTAAATTAGTAACTTAAACAGCACAGGCGCACATTGATGAATTCTAACAAATGCTGTGAATACTTTCGTGTATTATTATTATTATTTTATTTGTTTTATATAGCTCCATCATATTCCGTAGCGCTGTACAACGGGTAGACAGGACAGTACATAACAGAAACAACTAAGTACAATAGCCAAAGAAAGGTAACAAAGAGATTTGCTCACCTATTATCAGCAAAAATATCCCAGCAGCGTAATCCACAAGAGGATGTAGTTTGGAAACATACTGTTCCATTATCCAAAAAATGTAATTATTATTTTTTTAAGCCATGAAGATGAGAAGGAAAACAAAAAAAAGGGAATATTTTCTCTTCTGTTCTGTTGGTTGTAATCAGGGGTATGAAGAGGAACGTAAAGAACAGTCGGGCAGGAGGGGATGCTGTATACGTACGAGAAGAGCGAGGCAGGGTGATTGGAAAGTCCTTCAGACTCTATATAAAGCGAAACCCCGGAGAGAGACGAGGAGGAGGAGGAGGAGGAGGGGTATTCCACGAGATAGGGGGGTCATTTTATAGACAAGTCCAAGAAAAATGTTTTCTGGCTGATAGATAATACAAAGCGGAGGGGATTGTTCAGCCGCCGCAGGGAGAAGATTAAACTAAGGAGAAAAGTGATCCATGGCATTAAGCCTTAGGGGTTGGTATAGCATTGATCCGTGCATGCGCTGGGAAGAAAAAGAGCCAGTTTGGTAAAGATGATACCAGAAAAGTGAATAGTAGTAGACTGCATAGAAAACATATAATGTGATAACAGATCAGAAGCATTCAGCCCATTTAGTCTGCCTGTTTTCCTTATGTAAAGACTCAAACCTTAATCAGTCCTTGGTCTCTAAGGCAGCCATATGCTTATCCGCTAACACTTCTGCCGGGATGCTGTTCCACTGATCTACCACCATCTCAGGTTGTGTGTACGGTGTCATATTTACCAAATTTGCCCTTTTGGGGCTGATGAGATAACCGCACGTCTCAAACAAGAAATTAATATGACAGCAACGATGTAAGATGAATTAAAGTTCCAGAGTTACCCTTAACGATAAGATATTTACGAAAATCAAATTTACCTAAATAGAGTTTTTATTTCTTAAATTATTTCTTAAGTTATTGCCCCCCCACCCCAGGTACATAGTCAAGATAAGTTTTGGGGACCCAGAGCAAGGATATTTAGGGGATGCCCCTATAGTATAAATCATTAAAAGAATATCTAGATTATAGTAAACAAAAAAAAACGTAATGCTTCCTGTAAAATCCCGGGTATAATACGCACCCTCTGCCAGAAAACTGGGGGGAGATTGTCCTATTGGGTAATTAGGCTCCCTAGTGTCACAACTGCCCCATTTATACTATAGGGATATGCAGAGACAGACATCGCATCATGCATCGCATAATTTCCTGTACTGAGAGTGCTGGGATATGATGTCATATCTTGGCTCTCAGAATGGGTGGTAGGTGGTGTGGGAGCTGCCATGCGACAGGACTAGGGCAGAACCCGACATAAATACACCACTTTGCTCGGGACCGTTTGGGGGTATGACCTGATATTCTGCTTTGGGGCTATTGGCCTGCACTTTGGGGATCACCCATTGCATCAGTTAATAGTGACATCACAGAAATAAAGGGAAAAGGTTAATGTATCGGGGTAACGCTGAATTGGTTTTCAATATTTCATCCTATTTCAGCTCTAATCATCACTACATTAGCGCCCCTGGAGAGAAATTATCTAATAAGTATCAGTATAGAGGGGTTGGGGCCACTTGTGTACAGGTCGGTGGTGCATTTTATTGGCAGAAGATACATTTTTGTAACTAAAGGATGCAAAATAACCCAATTTGTATGTTTTTATATTAGATATATGAGAGGCCGTCAGTGATAGTATGGATGTGTATAAGTAAATGTGTCTCTTTTTAAGTGTTTGTATAATTTCGTTGTCTATACGTTAATGCGTGCCTTGTCCCTATTTTTCCGTTCCCAGGGGCACCCGAGTTCCATAGATATCACCTTCCATGGGGTAAAATAGTACATTTAGATCTAAATATCTCCAAAACAATTACACCAGTGGACAATCAGAAAAACACACGCTATAGGCAGCTTTCATAAATGGATTGAGCTGTGCTTAGTGCTGTGATGCAGTTGATTTCCCTGTGAATATTGTGTATTTCAGAATTTTTTTATACTACACACATATCTTATATAAAATACGGTATATAAAATATTTACATAATTACATAAGTGTGAACCCCCTTTCCTGCCAGTAGGGGCAGCAGAGTGCTGTTTTCTATATTACAACAATGCAGCCAAATTTCCTAAGGCTAGAAAAGGTGTAAAAAAAAATGTAAAGTTCCAGAACACTTTAAAATAACCTATGGGTTATTTTTTAAGAAGTGAGAATTTTTTACACTGTCCCCTCAAATTTTGAAAAACTTACAAGCAGCTTTCTCAGGGTGACTAGATCTTTCTGGCTCTGTCTCCCTGCAGCCCCCGCTTGCAGGATGTTCCGTCCCAGGATGGTCCCTCTGACTTTGCCATTGGTCCCTCTGACGTCGCTGTTGGACGGGAAGTGGCAGGAGAGCGGGGCTGCCCCAACTCCGCTCCCTCAATCCGGAGTTTCCCCATAGTGTCCCGGAGAACCTGAGAAGTGGCGCTTCACCCAGAGTCTCCAGGTGAAGCCTGGAAAGTTCCCAGATATGGTGATGAATCTACCTTTGGGGGTTGCCCTAGGCCCGACCCCTCTACAGTTTCCAACCGAAATCCTTAATCTGTGCTTATTCGGTGCCCTGTATCAGCTGGATGGCTGATATGCACCATGACATCATCGCCACACAGATACAGGAAATGAGGCGTATCTCTGTACCTCATTTTCCAAAAAAAAAAAATCTAAAGGGAATTAAAAATAACTGTCAGGAAAGGCATATATAGTTTAAGAATCTATATACTTATATTATAATTTATGGATTTATATTTATTTAGTTTTATAATTTATAACTTATAGATTTATATTATAATATATAATTATATAATGTCATTCTTTTGGTCACCACGACCCAGAAAATATTACACAGCCTTAATTAGCACTCCTGTTAGGATTTATGTTTATTCCCCTTGTGTACAATCCCGTCTGTCCCCGTACCTTTCAGGAAAGATTTGTTTTCCAATATTAATACAAAAGCCAATAACATTGAAACTATGCAAATTATTTTGGATGGGGGAAGTTTAGAACACAACATGAGATTCAGATGCTTCGCATTATATTGTTACTTAATTCCAGTATTTTATTGGGCAGAAACGTACCCTTTTTTGGTTAAAACGAGAAACGCCGATATTAGAACAAACACAGGGAGAAGCTAAACGCAACAGGAGGATAGTCCAAAGCAGATGTTATTTTTAATGTACAGATTCTGTTGCGAAATCAGTCGACTTTTTGCCATCATTCCATAAGGCCACGCACAAGGAGACGGCTAGAAGTTGAACTCATGGAGGCTAAAGACCCTCTGAGCCAGCTCAAAATCAATTCAAGCCAATTAACATGGGGATATACACAATGTTAACGAGACTAATGAGGAGAAGGGCCTTTTCATCTCTATTGTAGGATATTCGCTAAAAATCCATTAAAGGGTTGAGTGACAGACCTTGGTATTCAATTCACAATCGCCCCCCATTAAATTGTCAAAGAAAAAATATCTAAATAATTCATAAAAATAGGTTTGGGGTCCTGATTACAGTGGGGGTACCTGCTGGAGGCTCTTTTCTTCTCACACACCGGGTCGCATTCCTCAGGGCAGGGCAGTAGGGGAAATAACGCATCCTAACAAACAATTTAAAGGGCCTAAGAGGGCCACTTTTGTTTTAGGGGTATGGTTAGAGGTGAGGAATCAGCAAGACTTTTTATCTCTTGAGATCTGTTTTTGTAACCAGACAAATATTTTTTTTTTAAAACAAAGAACTTTTGATCACATTCAGTATCACTGATGTCATTTTTAAGGGAGGTATTAATACAATAAATTGGTGGGGTGTTTTACAATGTCATTGACTATATATCAGCACCTACCATGTATGTGATACAGTATGTGGTATCAGGGCCACCATCAGAAATCTTGGGGCCCAGTACAAGCCTCCATGCCTGTCCCAAAACTCAGCCCCATGTCCATCCTGCCCCATGTCCATCCCATTGTCCTGCTCATTGCTCCACTCATGTTCCACCCATCTCCTCACCTTATGGTCCTCACCAGAAGCACACCTTATGAGAGCAAGGGCGAGCCTAGGGTTAGTGGCTCCTGGGTGCAGTATTTCTTCAGTTACCCCTGTAACTAATATGCATCCATACTAACTTGCACACTCACTCTAACACCCACTCACTCTAACAATATACACTAACACACACACATTCTTTCTCCTGCTCCTCCTATTCCCCTCCCAGGCGCCACTACCTCTGGTAATGCAAAGGGTGCAACTTGCAATAAATAATCAATAAGTTGTATCAAAAGCTAACAAGGACAAGGAACATATTCCGCAGACACGCTCATTATTTGGATGGAGACAAACATCCCGGCAGCGCCAGTGCAACGGTTTCCAGCTGGCTGTCCAAAATGATTCATTCTGACTTATTCTGTCTGCTGCGAATTGGAACGTTAAAACGATAAAACATGCCTGACCGTGGACGCCAAGTCAGTGTAATTTTCAGTATAATACAAATGACTTAGTAAAGAAATCTGTTCATTGTTTGAATCCCGTTAATTAGAGAAATGAATTCATTGGTGTGGAGAGAAATTGCCTGGTTTCCCACTTTTTAGAAGGCAAGCGGCCGGAGCTAAATGTAATGGTAATAAGCCCATTGCTAGGGCCGGCCCAAGACAAAATGCCGCCTGGGGCGAAGTTTAAAATGCTCCCCCCCATCATTATCTACCCTTCCTCTCCCTGCCGCCCCCCTATTATCTACCCTTCCCCCCCCCGTACTTACCTTTCAGCAGTCCTGCGGTGAGTCTCCCTGCTCGGTCTCGGTGCCGGCTTGTAATGCTGAGCGCCGGAAATGACGTCATCTTCCGGCGCTCAACATTACAAGCCGGCACCGAGACCGAGCTAGAGGGCTCGCAGAGGAGAGAGAGAGGGGCACCGAGCGGGTACTGACATTTCTGCTCCATTGTCGGGCCGGCCCTGCCCATTGCATTGTTTTTACTGCGAATGGGGGTGTTTTATAATGGAGTATTTTTCCAACATGAGTGTGTTTTTTTTGCCTATTCACTCCCATCTTCCTCATTTGGAGTCTGTTTATGGCTCCAAAAAGCTCGCTTCTTCTCCTTCAGTATATTTCCTACGTCTGCGGAGACCACCGTGGTTTCCTTTTTTTTCCCCCTTTCCTTTAAATAGTCCCATATCTCCTGAACTTCATCTAAAGATATCCAAACCATCAAAAATTCACCTATAGATCTTGGTGTTAGTGTGAGTCAATGCATTCTGAGATGTTTTAAATTACACTAAATGTAACACTAAATGTAAGTTTCTGAAAGGGATTATATGTAACTAATTTACGTGTAACTCTATATATTTACAATACCACTTTAATATTTCATTCACTGGGAAATAAAGCCACGTATGAAAGGATCCGTCCTTTATGCTTTATGGCAATGATAAATTAGTCATTCTATTATTTCCCACAGGCAGTATGATAAGGAGTCGGGGGGTTTAGTAGAGAACTAAATACAAATGGCTGATATACAGTTGTCTGAAACCATTAAATTATGAAAAAAATAGAACTGTTTTTTTTTCTTCTTCTTCGTCTTCTTCTTAAAGGAAAAAGCACATATTTTTGAAAGCGTATTTTTAATCGGATAATCTGATAGGAATGGAACATTTGGTGGGACGTCCCCCTTCAGTGTCGCAATATTGCAGACCTGACCCTACCTGCACTTAAATAAATGCGTTATCTGGAAATGTCGGATGAAGGGAAATAAAGTGCTCTTCTATGAGGACGGCTTTGTATAGAGTATGTCCTCGCGGACATCACGGTGGCACATATTAGTGAACTGCATGTAACTGCTACCTTTGCTTTGTAATTTAGCAGCTGTGAAATGAGCTGACCCCGAGGCTCTTCAAATAATAACCCTAATAGTCCATCACAAAGATCTATTGTAGAGACTCAGTAATGGTGTCAACAGAGCCTTTTATTGGGCCAAGATAGAAATAGGAACTTCAGAGTCCTCTTATTTAGATTATCTGTTTCCATTCATGATCTGGTAATTGGAGAACATTTGGTGCCAACACATCTATCAGTAACCCAGGAAGCCTTGTTTTGGAAAGGTGGGGCTATATTTTATATATATATTATATATAAACACAGAAACAAGGGGCAGATCTAGAGCCTGACCACTGGAGGGCCACTCACACTAACACACTCCCAGTCACACACATATACGGACACTCGCACTAACACACACATCCAGACATGCACACAGACTCAGCACTAACCTACACACCCAGATACACACATACGAACACAACTATATATTCAACACTAACACATACCCAGACATCGAGACTAACACACACATACACTAACATATCCAAAAACACATTTTCACACACTAACCTACTCACACAAGCATACACATACTAACATACACAAGCATACACATGCTAACATACCTGAACAAAGACATGTTCTAATAAAAGACGCTCAAATAACCTCAAACACACTAAAATACCCAAAGACACATGTTGATGAAATAACATACACAGGCACACACTAACATACCCAAATACACACTTTAGCTAAAATACCCAGACACAGACGCTAACATATCCGAAGACACATTTTCACGTGCTAAAATACCAAGACATACATACTATCATACCCAAAAGACACACGTTCACACACTAACATACCTAGTCACACACCCTTTCACTAAAATACCTAGTTACACACGCTAACATATCCAAAGACACACGATCGCACACTAACATACCCAGACAAACACACACTAACATACACACACACTTTCACTAAAATACCTAGACGCACACGCTTACATACCGGAAGACACATGTTCACAACTGAAATACCCCCCACACACACTAACATACCTAGACACCCACTGTGGGATGGCCATGGGTTACAATGTGGCTCTAGTGTGGCCTCTTTATATGCCAATTTGTTTATGCTGGTCTTTGAAGATCAGTGGATCTATTCTCACCCGCTTTTTGTGATGGCTCATCATTGGTGGCGATACATCGACGACATTTTGGGATTGTGCCCGGGCCTGATGGAACCCTTTTTTTATTTGATTGAATCTTAGAATTTTGGCTTATCAACAGTTACATTCAGAAATGTTATTCTTTTGAGTGTTATTTTGTGCTGCCTAGAAGCCAATTTGGGTGTATGCCATCAAGAGAGTTAAGAAAGATGGAGTCAGTTGGTAAGTCCAACCTTCATGCAATTTTTCATTTCTTTCCCAAGCAGGAGATTGCTTTAGAATCCTACTAATAGTTATATTTTTTTGTTATGTAGTAAAATTCAATTTACAATGATCCAGTTTCTTGATATAACGTAGCCAATGGCCCTGACCCTGAAGAGGGCATTCAGGATCCAAGAGAGACGCTGAGATGCGGGAATTCTCAGGACCGGAACATTCTGACACATCCCCGTCTCTATGATCCACATTCCTTTATCCTTTTCAATTGTACAGAAAATGCAATACAAACGAAAAAAACAACATTCAAGACTAGGGGACATAGAACATAACGTTACCATGACAAAGACAACTGAGGTAAAGCGAAGAAGGTGGCTTAGGACACAGAAGACCTCATCAATATGTTCCATTCATACCTACATATTGTTTGTATCTAAGGAATTATTATTATCATTTTTACTTTGATCCTTCTTTATGAAAGGAGCCAATGTACCTATAGATAATAATAATAATATTAATAATGTTTTTACTTTAAGATAAGAATTCCATAAACCACTTCTTCTATAAGCTAACATCTATATAATTAAAGCTATAATAAGCTAAATGATATAAGATTATCAACACTTCAGTTTTACTAAGGGTTCTTGAAATAGAAGATACCCATCCCACTCACTGCATATTAAATTTAATGATAGGGATGCAGAGCATTTGGCTTCATTATCTTAGAAGGACTTTAATGATCCTTTTGGCTATTACGAGCGGTCCGGAATCAAGAGGGTATACAATCAAGAGGGAAAGGGCGACGTACATAGAATATGGGTGCTGTTTCTTCTTCCATTCTGGAACAATGTAATTCAGAATTAAAGCTCTGAAGTATTAATGGGTTGAAGAAAAAAGGGACTATTAAACATGGTTGGGGCAAAACTGATAGGAATGGATGGCATGATGATAGGACAGATGATGGGAAACTGGGACATTCTGGGGGGATAACGAGGGGTCCCTGGCACCTTCAGGTGTTGGGCATCTAACGGTCATATAACGCTGTCTGCATAGGGGTGACATCTTGGAAAAACAGGAAATGTTACATAGATGACAATCTTGGAAAAGAAGGAAACTGTTTTGAAAAAAGTGATGTCATTACCCATTGTGCAGCGCCGTGGAATATGATGGCGTTATATGAATCAATAAATAACACTGATTAGTGCTATTATTTATCCTTCTGTCCTGTTTGATCAGGAGTAGCAATAACTTATTTAACATTTATTTACTTGTATATGAATCCAGGATAATAAAATATTCATTTCACATGCATTTAGATTGCATTGACTTATGTTGAAGGGAATGAATGGTGAAGAGGAGGTGAGAGAATGTCAGAGCGATGCCTTGTTGTATCGCTGGCCCGGCAATGACACAAAACACGGCTATCGTAATGGAGTTTTGATGTTTTTACAATAAATATTTTCATTTGGAGAGAGCGTGTCGGACAATTCTTTTTCACATTCTCTTGAGGGGTTTTGTAGGTCACTCTGCTCGTCTACGCATCTCCGCGTTAGATTCAATCCAGAAACTAATCTCAGGAGATCAATCAGCACCATACTTCTGATTTATGCTTATATTCCGGCACCGTATTAGCTTCTACAACTTCTGATGGGAGGCTGTTCCTCTTATCTACCACCCTCTCTAAAGTAAAACCTTACCCTCCATGTAAGCCCCTGCCCCCTTCTGGTTCTAACATTTCTGTAACATGGTCAAGGAAAATACACAATATGGACAAAAGTATTGGGACACCTGGCCATTACACCAACAGAGACTTTGATGACATCACATTCTAAATACATAGACATTAATGTGAAGTTGGTCCCCCCTTTGCAGCTATAACGGCTTCCACTCTTCTGGGAAGGATTTCCGCAAGATTTGGGGAGTTTCTGTGGGGTTTTTTGCCCATTCAGTAGAGCATTAGCACTGACCATATTTGATCTTTTTCCTCCCTTGACCGGTCAGAGGGGATCGGAGGGTCTTCCCAACCAGCGCACGCTCCCAAGTGCCAAAACCAGTGACAAAAATAAGGGCTGTTGGGAGGTATGGGTGTAGATGGATGGATATGTTTGCTTACGGTTTTAAAGTTACTTTAAATGATTAAACAGAATATTCTAGAGAATTTCCTGAGACTTGGGTAAAGGATGTGGTAACCTATGGCTACCTTTCCTACTTTTTCCATCTTATTAAGTGCTGCCTTGTCCACTTTCCACCCATTACACAGGACAAAACGCTTCACTGACTCATGATTCACCTTATATTGATCGGTTCCCATCCCCGTCTGTATACTGGGATTAGCCTTATGTCTCAATAAAAGAGATCTATTAAAATATTCACAAAGGTACATTTTCTTTAGGTCACATTCTATACATGTTCACGATAGTCAAAAGTGTAGGAAAACTGTAACACTAGCAACATGTTTAAGGAGAAGTTAACAGTTCTAAAAGAACCTGACTTTGGTAACTGGAAATGTGACTTGAGTGAACTTTTCACATTTGATGTATATATATATATATATATATATGTATTAAATATGTTGAATAAATTACATAGTAACATAGTAACATAGTAACATAGTTCATAAGGTTGAAAAAAGACCAAAGTCCATCAAGTTCAACCTATATACATATTGTGTCCCTACCGTGTTGATCCAGAGGAAGGCAAAAAACCCTTATGAAGCAGATACCAATTGCCCCATACCAGGGGGAAAATTCCTTCCCGACTCCAAATATGGCAATGAGAATAAATCCCTGGATCAACGTTGTGTCCCTATTAATCTACTATCCATAACTTGTGATATTATTGCTTTCAAGAAACACGTCCAGGCTCCTTTTAAACTCTTTTATTGAGTTTACCATTACCACTTCCTCTGGCAGAGAGTTCCATAGTCTCACCGCTCTTACTGTAAAGAACCCCCGTCTGTGCTGGTGTAGAAACCTTCTTTCCTCCAGCCGTAGAGGATGTCCCCTTGTTATAGATACAGTCCTGGGTATAAATAGGTCCTGGGAGTGATCTCTGTACTGCCCCCTTATATATTTATACATAGTTATTAAGTCCCCCCTAAGCCGTCTTTTTTCCAAACTAAATAACCCTAATTCTGATAATCTTTCTGGGTACTGTAGTCCTCCCACTCCCCTTATTACTCTGGTTGCCCGTCTTTGAACCCTCTCCAGCTCCACTATATCTTTCTTGTACACTGGTGCCCAGTACTGTACACAGTATTCCAAATTAAAGAGTCCGCACCTTGCTACATAAAAACTCAATATGTGATTTATAAGATAATCATTAAACCAAAACCAGGCAATGTGTGTGCCGAAAAAAGGATTGGATTTGGATATGGGTGGAATGCCTCGGGTAATCACAATCCCGTCGCTGGGCTTTGCTTATTATAGCGGAGGGGCAGGAGGGTTCCAGGTCCATAATTCCTGGCCCTCCAAAATGGATAGTTCAATGAATGAGTTGCTATTTGAAATGAATGCTTTATACAGGGACATCCAAGCTATTTTTTTAACCAGAAGCTCACGCCGGTTGTGCCTCCATGATATAAAGCGAAGTCAACAACTGCAACTATTTCTGCCCCTCTCCCCCCCCCCGAGGTCCCTCTTTTCTAGGAGCTCAGAATGTTTGCTGGGTACGAGGGTATCACAGGGTTCTACAGCCCTAAAAGCCACAATAACCGATGTAGAACCACAAAAAATGCTTGCATAAAACACAACTCAAACCATACCCTCATTCCAACGGTGTTTTTGCCATTTGGAACGTTGGGCTGCAGTATCAGAGCTCAGAAAGCGTTCTGATGCGAGTGGCGAATACAAAATACAGATATATCTGCGTTTGCCTCGAATCACACGGACTGTGGATTAGAGTATCCTGTGAATGCAGGCTGTGAGCCGAAGGCCAAACGTATCTCCTTCAAACCAACGGAGCTGGGGGGCAGGGAAGAGTGCCAAACGTATTGAGAGGATTCTAATGAGTCCCTCTATCCACTTGGATACAGAAAAGAACATTTTAGATCCATTAAAATCTAGAACATACCTATTCAGAATCAGGAACCTATCATCTGAAAACCGATACATATGGTGGACCTAGTCTGGGATTCTTTCTTCTCGGTTTGTGTCCGTCTGGAACCTCATTGCGTTGAAAGTCTTTCATTCTAGAATGTCTAAGCTTTCTGTCTTTGCGACTGAATTATATTTTCCGCTGCCTCGTCTTTACCATGTTTTAACCATATATTGCCTTTCAGTAAATCAATTATAAAAAATATTACATCCCAGCATCATTTGGCTCGTAGGATGGGGTTGCAGCCATAAGACAGAAGAAGAAAGGCAAGCGGTTTTATTAATTTACTAAGCAGAATGATTAAATATTCTTCATCCAAGATCCAACAAAATGCTTTCATTTATTTTACTCTCTGCTACCATTGATTAAACCATTACGAAAATGGATTCAATGAAGTGGAATGGCTACACAAATACACTTTCAAATATAAGTAGTCTGTCTTAAAAAGATGACAAGAAGAAAGCGGAATGGTCTGGGACTTGCCAAACGTTATCGAGAGAGAAACGAATGAGGTCTCTCCCGCTCCGTAGCCCACCTATAGCTAATTCTAATTTGTTTGACCACATACGATGCAAAGCCAAGTCTATATTTTCACGGTAGGGCAGATGGGAGTCATCGAGCCAAACTGTCTCCTCGGAGAAGGATTATGGATAAACCCCAAACCAGATAAAACACACTATGTTTGATAGCCAACAATAGCTGTGAACGTCAAAGCTTCTGACATTTACTACACGTAATCTCCTTTCTTTTATGCCAGTAGCGCTATTCCAGCTTAATGCTTTTCCTCCACTGTGTGTGTGTGTGCATGCATATATACTGAACTGTTTATATATATATATATATATATATATATACACACACATTTATATAAAATATATATATATATATACCGGAAAGTGGCAGAACCCTAACCCTTTTAAAAAAGTAACATTCTCTGTGCCTTCACTACTAGGAGATGACACCAACTTTGCCGTGAGAATTCCTGATTTTAATCATTTTCAGCAGCTATTTATTCTTCTATTTTTTTGTGTTATTCGTTTTTGTAACAGTTCCGACATGAACGAAGCACCCAGGTGTAAGAGGTGCTGTACCAAATATGATTGGTAAAAAAAAATATCCTGATTTAAGGGGAAAATATTCAGAGTCATCTGAGGAACACCAATCCTCACACTACAGAATACTCAGCACAGGGTTGCAGAAGACCGATTTCTCAGCCTTTTCCACTTTGGGAGGATCTGTTGGTGGGTCCTGAGGTCTCATGTTGGAACTTAATGGTGAAGAGCAGAAGTCCCGAACACGGTGGGCAGTCAGGTCAATGCCAAGTAGCCCGTGTGCAATAATCATTATTAATCGCCACTTGTTGTCTACATCAGAGTGTGGTCCACAAAACATTGTGAGGTTCTATAGAGGTTCTATTGCCATAAACATTTGGGGTTAGCGAGTGTAGGGAATGGTCCATGTAAACCCAGCGTACATCTTTATGGAGCTTTTCAGTGAGATGCAGCTGGTATCTCTCGTCAAATCAAGCAAGTAGATCTATACCTGGACCTGGACAAGACTTTGAGTCTTAGGAAGAGCCTGTAGAGCCCTCAAAAACTACAAATGATATTCCCAACGGCCTAGATAAATTAATTGGTAATGATACCTCGTTAATGTGGGTATGAAGTTATGGGCAATAAAATTCCAAATTAAAAAAACTCGCTCGTGGGTTATGTTTGGAAAATCATAGAATCCTGAAAAGGAAAATATCTGCGGGCCTACTGTGGTGAGCTTCTCAAATTCTGAAATGCGCTGAAGCGAGAAGGACTAATGGACTCCTGTGTGATAAAAATCAATCTGGATTTTGCAAACCGCGAACCTGATGTTGTTACCAACATCAAAAGGAAAACGTTACGAAACGCTCTTTAATCCATACGCTCGCCCCGGATCCAACGTTCTCTCGAGATCGAAAGGGATTATCAGGAGGAAGAAGAAATGGCTAAGCTTTCAAAAGGAAATAAACTTGTTTTCCAAAAAGTTATTTTTCGGTGTTCAATACTTTTGTGAGTTTACAAAGGTCAGTAAGATGGGATCCTAAATGTAGGTGTGTGATGCAGGGTGAGTTTGTATATGTGAGTGTAAGCATGTATATGTGAGTGTGTACATGTATATTTGAGTGTCCGTATATATGTAACTGTGTGTGTGTGAATGAGAGAGTTTATATAGACAATTGTAAACTTATACCTGCGTATTACACCTGAGATTTTCATATTAAGGCATTTTCTGTGTGTTTTTACACGGTGACACATTGTCATAATATACATGCACACGTACATTCATAATGAAGTATTACTTACCTAAAGAAATCCTTTGCTCCTTAGCCTTTTATGTGTCAAAACCATCTGGTGATTATGACCGAGGCATTCTATTGTTTACAAAGTATGTATACAGTAATACCCCCCCCCAGTGATGTATACAGTAATAACCCCCAGCACTGTATACAGTAATAACCCCCCCAGCACTGTATACAGTAATAACCCCCCAGCACTGTATACAGTAATAACCCCCCAGCACTGTATACAGTAATAACCCCCCAGCCCTGTATACAGTAATATAACCCCCCAGCGCTCTATACAGTAATATAACCCCCCAGCGCTGTATACAGTAATATAACCCCCCCAGCACTGTATACAGTAATATAACCCCCAGCGCTATATACAGTAATGTTGGTTGACATTGTGAAAACCTGGTTTTATCTCATTTTGTCCCAATAAACGTCCTCTTAATTTGATGTTAATAATAAAAAAATGATTGTCTGTCTTTAAGGTATATCTGATGATGTCTTTCACGAACATTTGAAGGTCTGTTTGCTACGTCGTAATGCTCTACTTTTGAATATGTTGTATGGGGTGACAGAGGTCAAAATGAGCAAAAATTGATAGTTCTTTCACAGATAAAAATCAATGCAAACTATCATGGCCTATTCATCAAATGCAGATGGGGGACTACAGGAGAGGTCAGACACCAGCCACAGGAGCTTTCCTGCCCCCCACCAGGCGTGATTATCCCTTATCTGAACTGTCCTAATCTGGGACAAAATTCAGATTTCATCTACCTACATACACTATATGGACAAAAGTATTGGGACACCTGACCATTACACCAACAGTGACTTTGATGACATCACATTCTCAGTACATAGACATTCATATAAAGTTGGTCCCCCTTAGCAACTATAACAGCTTCCACTCTCCTGGGAAGGCTTTAGACAGGATTTTGGGGCGTTTCTGTTGGATTTTTTGCCCATTCATCCAGTAGAGCGTTTGTGAGGTCAGACACTTCTCACTTATGTTGTTAACTACCTGTGTTGGTGCCACCAACGTGCCAGGGGTTTGGCAAAGAGAGCCTCCCTGGAATCTGGGTCCACTATACCTGCGGTCGGTCTCAGATTGCGTCACGTCTACCAGTCTACCAAAAACCTACAATTTACACAAAACCTCTCCATACGGCGATGTGTCTTGATTGGAAGTTCAGTAATATCCTCTTTGTAAAACATCTTTCTTTAATTCTCTTTGTATTGCAAAGACATTCAAAAAAAGTCTTATTGAAATTCAGAATAAAGCACCCCCCCCTCTTTCATTCGATAATAGGTATTAAATTGTGGTATGTAACATGGATGTAAAAACCAAAACAACTTGCTTAGGTCCAAGGCATAATGGTATGGCCTTGGGTGAATAAAAGAGCTCTACCTGTCAAGAAACATTGTGGACTGCTTCCATAATCAAAGGGTTTCTAGCCTTCACTTGTCATATGTAATTGGAACACGATCAATATATTTCTCTGAAGATTTCAAATAATTGATTTATTTTGGTTTAACTAGACCCGGGAACATAACGGGTTGTCAGACATGGTCAAAGTTTGGTCAACTGGAATATAAAAAAAAATGCGATTAAGGTTGAGAATATTGATCTATAGATTTATGGATCTGCTATCCCCCCCCAAAAAAAACAACAAATTAAAAATCCTTCTCGAGACAGATAACTAAAAATAGTAATAGAAAAATAATGAAATAAAATAATTTTTAAATAAGCATTCCATTTATTGTCCAGCTACAAATTATCACATTTGTCCGTAAATATATACAATGTATTTATATGAAAGGAATTACTTTAAATTCAAAATTCAGCTACATGCAGAGATTATTTTTAAAAGAAGCAGAATATGGACTCTTTATTTTTAACAAGTTACTCTCGTCAATAAAAGGAATTAGATCTCTTTGATATGATCCCCTGCGGCGATCCAGTGCACCTCCTAGCTATATCTTTCAAAAGCATCGTCAACAATTTTCAGGGATATTTACCAAATATCTATCTTACTGCACTTTGTGGAACGCGATTCAAATTTCTGTCATTCTCGTTTAAAAACGACTCCGTTCTGTCAAAATGAGAAGGCTGGATCATTAAAAAGCATGTATTGCATTACACTTTATATACAAATTCCATAGTGCTGTTACAATAGGGGAGAATGAAAATGAACAATAATATTTAAATTGGCAATAACGCTAACACACTTTAAGATAAACTGGCACAGAAGAGGACCCTGTTCTTGGGAGCTTACAATCTAATAGTTGCTTAAAAGAACGTCTACTGTTTTTGGACCCTTTGTCACAGGTGTATAAAATCACGCACCTAGCCACGCACTCTGCATTTACAAACATTTGTGAAAAGAATGGGTCGTTCTGAAGAGCTCAGTGATCAAGCGTGGTACTGTGATAGGATCCCACCTTTGCATATACGTCCTGTGTTATATAAGTCCTGTGTTATATACATCCTGTGTTATATACGTCCTGTGTTATATACGTCCTGTGTTATATACGTCCTGTGTTATATACGTCCTGTGTTAACACGTAGAGGGCGCTCCTGAGCGCAAAGCTACTTGCTTGGGCTCAGGGGCAGGGGCTGCCTTGGATCAGCCCCGACCCTCCCGTGCTGCCCAATCGCTTCCCGAGGACGGCCGTCCAGAGGTAACCCTTTCAGGGGTTAATGTTTGTGTCTTCGGAACCCACAAGCTTGTGGGAACCAAACCACAATGCATGCCGCTGTGTATTCAGCAGCAAAGCTGCTTCCAGATCATTTGCTTTCAGTCTGAAGTAGTTTTTAATTGCCAGTCTGGAGTGGGCTGGTGGTGATTAGATCACTCTTGACCAACAGGGGTGATCTGATCATTATGATGCGGCCCACACACATACATTTCTGATGAAGCGGCCCGCTGCTTTATTGGCTTGCTGAATAGCATTAGACTGCAAGCTTCATGGCTACTCAGATCTCTTCTTCAAGCATATGATAAAGGAGAGACCAAAGCAGTCTAACGCAACTCAGTTCGCCAATAGAGGTATCAACTTTTACCAAATTTGCTAATTTTCTTTCCACGGGTAACAATGCACAATCCTACACCTCTATAGTTTTCTTTGACACAATAGAACAACACCTTGCGTTGACCTTTGAGAGCCCAGGCTGATCACCTTAGGCAGCTTTCTGGTTACATGGGCTTCCTCGATCGCTTGTTTTGCTCTATACACTGCAGGGCTTTGTCACATTTGACCCGCCATAAGCATACAGAACATGTTATAATAATTAAATTAATTCAAAAAATCAGACTGGTTAGTAAAAGTGAAGAACATGATGTCACAATACCCAGGGGTTTATAGTGCCACCTTGTGTTTCTTTATAGAATTACATGCATCAGAGACTAAGCAATAAGGCTATGATTTATCTGTTAACCAGTGAAGGTCACGAGAGTTCAGAAGGAATCAATCTTCAGTCAATATATATCACAAGTGAAGTCAAAATGAAAAAGATTAGGATAAATCTCTTATTTAATATTTTTGCTCAATTACTGTGATGTTTTCTGTAATCTAATTTAATTCTCAAGTCTGTATTTTGATGTTAAAAAATATTGTTGAGATATACCTTGTATAAAATGTGGAATATACAGTATATAACGTGTTATAAGGACGGGATTAGTTATACGGGCCGGAGAGTATATAATATATAAGATGAGGAATATACAGGATATAACGGGTAATAAGGACGGGATTAGTTATACGGCCGGAGAGTATATAATATATAATATGAGGAATATACAGGGATATAACGGGTTATAAGGACAGGGTGGCGCCGGCCCTGACTGTCATTCAATCGCTATGGAGCCCTGCATGGTGGTCACAGTGTGATCGGTACGGCCAGATCAGGAGGAGGAGACGGAGAAAAACAGTTCCTCTCCTTCCAAAACATTTTTTTTTAAATTAAGGGGAAAAAAATAACTAATAATAATAATAAACATAAATAAAATTGATATGGGGCCCGGTGATGTCACCAAGTATTTTTTTTTTCTAAAGAATGACCCCCCCCCTAATATTTTGCAAAATTACGCCAATAATAAAAAAAATATGTAATATGTAAAATATAAAGCAGGGATGTCACCCTCTGGAACATGAAAACACGTACGTGGGGTATGACTGTAATCACATAAATTGGGTCGTTGCTCAGCTATATATAGTTTAGTTTACTATAGTATCGTTTAACCAAGATTGAAAAATTTGGATTTTTTTTCTATTTTAGTATAGATTTTTTTTAACCCCTTGATGACAATTGCCGGTCCGGGCACGTCACGGCAAACACTGGGTATTTCTAAACTCAGGACAAATAGTAGAATCTATTTAGCAGGTTTTTTCATTACCTTTTATAGATGAGTAAAAGATTTTTCAACTAAAAGTTAGAAACAGTCATTTTTTTCTAAATTTTTCACCATATTTTATACTTTTTTTAATAGTAAATAATATGATACAATCAAAACAATGTCATCTAAAGAAAGCCCTTCTTGTCCTGAAAAAAAAACCCAATATATAACTTGTTTGGGTTCAGTAAACGGGAAGGAAGAAAATTACAGCTAAACACGAGCAGCGCAGAAATGTTAAAGGCCATTGTCATGAAGGGGACAAAAAGTAAAATCAGCCTTTGTCACGAAGGGGTTAATTAATTATCTATAATAATTATAATGTTTTATGTATATCTATGATTTTAAAAGGCTCTACGTCTCCTGGACAACATGATAAAATTTGTGCGGGTTTATAAAAAGATGACATCATGGTTTAACAAACACATTGTTAACATGACAAAAAAAATCTCGCTAGGTTATAAACCCGCCGGGCCTGAAGTGGTTAAACAAAGCAACGCAGACTGTGTCCGGGAGCCACCAGCATCCCTGCGGCTCCCGCTTTGCGCTGCTTTGCCGCGGTCCTCCTGCCAGCAGATGGCGCTCTTCCGCTCCCGCCACACCATGTCGCTCACTCCTCTCACTTGTTGCCACAAGTCTCGGTCCCGACGTGCTTTGCGCGTCGCAAGCACAACATTCGGCTCGCTTTACGGCGTGTTTCTAGTAGCGCACGACCCGTGTTACTCTGCCTCCCGCTTCGGCGGCGATATTACATTTTTACCGTCAGAGCAGCCGGCCAGTGAGCCAACGACACCGCCAACATGCCGCGGATAATGATAAAAGGAGGGGTGTGGAGGAACACAGAGGTGAGGGGGCGCCTTTGAGGGCACTGAATGGGGTTTCGGGGCGCAGGGCTGACTCCCCCCCCCGGGCTCAGATACCTGCTGCTGGGCAGTATGAGGAGAACTCATGCCCTCTGGTAGCTACAGGTAGCCTGGGTAATGCACTATGTTCAGGCTGGGGCCTTGTGGTAGAGGTTAGGCTGCAACTCTCATCACCTCCAGTCAGTGTAGCAACCAAAGCACCAGAGGTGATGGCAGCAAGTAAATGATGTATGGGCTCTGGTTGGATGAGAAGGTCACAGGATGTGCATTATGGTGCATTTTCTTAGCTGTGCTGGCTGGGAACGCTGAGGGTTGCAACTCACCTGTAGCAAGTAGTACATCGTAGTAGTGCTTGCGAGACAAGGCCAACCATCAGGAGGCGAGATTATCCCCCTCCCAGGCTGGCCTTGTGGCTCCCTGTGGCATGAACCCGTTGACGCAGGGCAATTATAAATAATATTGATTCAGTGGCGTGTCATGTTAAAATCTGCAGATGAAACGCTTTGATCCGATGATGGAACTGCAGCGTGACGATAAGATACATCGCCCATGCGTAAATAAACAGCTTAGCTTGTGCTTAAAATGTATCAATAGCTATAGGTGAAGTAACCTCTGTGTGAAAATTTACCAGAAATCGGTTTAAACTCCCAGAGATCGTCGTGTGTTTTTAACTTACGTTGTGCCCAAGGTTCTCCTTGACGTAGCTTGTTACATGATCTTCTGTTGCTGGGGAAGAGCTGGCTAAGGGTTATAGGAGCTGTTTTTTTAGCAACACATAGTTCATTACCTGTCTCTCCCGCTTAGTAATAGAAATGCCCTCGTCTAGAGCCTCTAAAGTGTTTGTGCCAGCTTACATGGTGCTGAGGATAGCATGCATCAGATATTCTTCAGTATATACACTATATATGACTAGATTGTAAGCTCACAAGAACAGTGTGTGATTTAAAACTATTCTGCTGATTGTAGCAGCGCTACGGAATCGGCTGGTGCTATATAAATACTATAAATGATATATATATATATATACACACATACATATACACACACACACACGGCCATCTAGTCTTCTCAGGCCAGAGGTCTGAACTGGATTAGGAAAGTAGTGATGCAAAGAAATGGTTAACGACGCTCATATTACATGTTTTCGTTTTTTCTCTCTCTCAAGGATGAAATTCTCAAAGCGGCTGTTATGAAATATGGCAAAAACCAGTGGTCTCGTATTGCTTCCCTTCTACACAGAAAATCTGCCAAGCAGTGCAAAGCACGATGGTACGTACGCGGCTGGCAATAGATTGCCACTTAGTGATTTGTCACCACAAACAATGCACTCCGTTAAGGGTTATTAACCCTACTTCTTATTGTACGCTAACTGCAACTATGCAATTTATCCGATAGGTACGAGTGGCTGGACCCAAGCATCAAGAAAACGGAATGGTCACGTGAAGAAGAGGAAAAATTACTGCACTTGGCCAAACTGATGCCAACTCAATGGAGAACAATAGCCCCTATTATAGGCAGAACAGCTGCCCAGTGCCTGGAACATTACGAGTATCTATTGTACGTACCATCTGAGTACTTTCCTCATCACAATAGTGGCCGTGATTTGGTCTGCAAGTATCTTATGTTTTAAAGTTTGTCTTTGTTTTTTTTTTTGTTGTTTTAATATCACTTCTGCCGTACCCCCTCTGCACCCAGAAACTTTATACCGAAAGAATCCCTTCCGTTACAGCCGGAGACAATATCTGTTATGGATGTAACGCTGACTGTGTGTTCTTTCTTCTTTAAGAGATAAAGCTGCGCAGCGAGATAATGAAGAGGAAGCGGCAGATGATCCAAGGAAACTGAAACCTGGGGAAATTGACCCAAATCCAGAAACCAAACCTGCCCGACCTGATCCTGTTGACATGGATGAAGGTACCTTGATCAATCAAACAATTTAATATCAATACCCGGGGTGCACAGAAATTCTTGCATTAGAAGCTCTCTGAGATTGGGCTGTCCTAATGTATAGTGAAGAATGGCGAGTTACATCTCCGCTTGAAAGTCTTCCTGTATCTTTCTGCAAGTTACTAATGCAAAGGGCCACTAAAAGGATTATTTATACCAAAGGACTCCTGGATGCTTACACACACACATTATATGAAATTCTAAATTGTGTATGTGGTAAGAGGTATATGGTTTAATTTCCAGATGAGCTTGAGATGCTCTCCGAAGCCAGAGCCCGTCTTGCTAATACTCAAGGAAAGAAGGCCAAGAGGAAGGCCAGAGAAAAGCAGTTGGAAGAAGCGAGGTATGTTTGAACGATGGAGGCACCGTAGGTAAACCAGGTCACCATTGCTTTATTTACCTTATATATAGAAGTGCTGGCATGGCTAAAGACCGAAGTTTTCAGAGTTTTTTTGTAAAAAAAATAAATTCTCATATTTCTATATTTAGTGTAGAACTAAAGTTTGTGAACTTGGCTATTTATTAGAGGACATCTAATCCCTGCTCATGGAAACCTGTGTTGCTATTCATTAAGTGCTGTCTGCTTGTAGCCCATCCTACATCCTTTTACAACTGTTTATACAGGTCATACATAGCATTTAGGATTTGTTAAAGGTTATTTAAGGAATCTGCCATCATGTTTTCTTCACAACTTTCTCTAAACAGGCGACTTGCTGCTCTTCAGAAGAGGAGGGAGCTCAGAGCCGCAGGAATCGAGATACAAAAGAAAAGGAAAAAGAAGCGTGGAGTAGACTACAACGCCGAAATTCCCTTCGAAAAGAAGCCGGCCCCAGGATTCTATGACACGTCCGAGGAAAACTATGACGCCTTAAATGCAGACTTCAGAAAACTTCGCCAGCAGGACTTGGATGGGGAATTAAGATCGTGAGTAACTATTGGTTATATGGAATACCTTACTTTGTTTAGTGGAAATGTCACTACACAGCAGGTTAAATAAACATACTCGCAGAACATAACCTGTACTCTGGGCACAGGTAGGTGACTTGAGATGATACTTATATCACACATTATGTGGTAGCAGCAGGCCCCCATTGCTGTACAATGGGATATGCAGACTTATGATAAATGCATATGGTGGATGTGCCATGAAACTAGCGCGTCTTTAACAATGTTTGCTGTTCTTTCTGATGTGGAAGTTTCATGCAGTCTTACATTGGCTACCTTTGCTTTACCAAAAATGTTTAAAAAATAAAAATAAAAAAAATCCTAATATATGTATTATACCCTAATCCATCCAGGGAGTGGGTAAAGCTTGAGCCCACAATTATTACATTTTAATTAGCGCTGGTAGGTGCCAATGGACGGTTACGATGGGGAGAACACAAAATAAAATTGACAGTATACAAATTTAACAGTAACATGGACACATCTAAGACATACTAATATATCTAATGCTGTATTAATGTATGCATTCCCCTTCCATAGATTTATACATATGTCTTTTGATTGGTTACAAGTAAAATTGTCCCTTTCAGTCTTCCTGCGCTGTGTTTCTATAAGAAGCGCTTGTGTTCCCAGCATGCAGCCCCTGGGAAGATACATGAACGTTCCTCGGTGGGAGGATGACTTTAAAGCTGTACAGACAAGTAAACCTGTCTTTCTAACAGACTTTGTGGACATCATGCGGCTCCTTCACTAATCCAAGGAACACACAACTTTTTCCCGGGTTATACGTTAGGATGAAATTCAGTTTATTTTTCCTGTCAGGGTGTTAGCGGAATATTTGCTTGCACTCTTACTTTAAAGGACAGAGCCGTGGAAATATTTTCATTGCTCTCTATTAAAACCAATCCGATGCAAGCTCTCACGTGCTTCGCTTCGTAGTCAAATCAATTCCTTATCCTGTTGGAGACATTCCATGGCTTTAAATATCCCTAAGAAAATATATGTATTTCTTTGCATTAACAGTGAGAAAGAAGCCAAAGAACGAAAGAAAGACAAGCAGAATATTAAAAGGAAAAAGGAGTCTGATCTGCCGTCGGCAATTCTTCAGACAACCGGTGGAGCGTCAGAATTAACTAAAAAGAGAAGCAAGTTGGTCCTCCCTTCGCCTCAGGTATTGACTAGAAGAAAATGTGTCTTATGAGATATCGATATATCGAAGCATAACTTAATTACGAGGTATTTGGTTGAAGGTCATTATGTTTTTGAAAAGTAACGGTCACCGTGTGTCTGCGGTGTTTAATTGGAATGTGTATCAGCGCCCCCAACCCACACCCAAAACATGTTCATATAATATGTATTGCCGTACACACAAGTCACAGAGGTCTTTATACATCAGTGCTGGAAGTGTTCTTTGATACTGGCCCTTTAATGAGCTGCCCTTTATGTGAAGGCTTTGGACGTCATTGAAGCCCATAGATGTACCTTGATTTGGTCTGTAGGCTCGCTACTTAAGTACTTTATTTTTTGGTCGCTTTGGGTGTGAAGGTAATGTCTTGATGTTTTGTTCTTGAAAGGAGCAAGAATATATATTGCTGCTTGAGTGATGCCACATATTATTGCTTATCTTTGGTCTGACATTTAGTGCCATGCTTGTCCCCTTTAGATATCGGATGCAGAACTTGAAGAAGTTGTTAAGATCGGCCAAGCCAGTGAAGTTGCCCGACAGACAGCTGAGGAGTCTGGGATCACCAACTCTGCTTCTAGTACGCTGCTGTCTGAATACACTGTTGCCAACAGCAGCGTTGCCTTAAGGACCCCTAAAACACCAGCCGCGCAAGACCGGATCCTACAGGTAAAGGGTGGTTTCTCTGGGTGCCGTATGAAAGCGCCTAGTCAAACTTTTTGGTCTGTTTAAAATGTAATGGCAGGACATTGGCAAGTTTACAATTTGGTTGTATTTGTCACAGGAAGCACAGAATTTGATGGCACTTACAAATGTGGACACACCATTAAAGGGTGGGCTAAATACCCCTCTACATGAGAGTGATTTCTCCGGAGTGACCCCACAGAGACAGCTCGTTCAGACCCCAAACACAGTAATTTCCACGCCTTTCAGGTAAGAGTGGCTATTTAGCGGATAATTTAAAAGTTATTGTGATATAATATAATATGGGGTGGGTGTGTATACACATGCACACTTAAACATAGCTCTCAAGTTTCCCTCTCTCCCCCTCGATGTCTTTTCTGGGGACTCAGAATGCTTTGAGGGTAGGTACAATCCTAAAAACTGTTAACAGGAAGTGTTTGTGTTCAGGTTGTATCAAGAAAACTTGCTCATTTGTGGGTGCTTTATAGCTTAAACTCTAAACTGTATTACCTTTACTAACCATGCTTTTATTTTTTTTCTTGGGGTAGAACTCCATCCCAGAGTTCAGATGGTTTGACCCCTCGTGGCGCCATGACACCTAAGCCAGTTATAGGAGCCACCCCAGGGAGAACTCCGCTGAGAGACAAACTGAACATTAACCCTGAAGATGGCTCTGTTGACTACAATGACCCATCTTACGTCAAACAGTTGGTAAGAAGCTGAACTTTGTTTAAATACTTTTTGAATGTCGCATCTCTTCGTTTTAACGCACATCTGTTTTTCTTAAGTACTTGTTAGTGTTCTTCGTGCTCTGAGAAGTAGACAACCATTTCTAAAAGTCCATGTAATCTGTAATTGGTTCACTGCTGCTCAGCATTCTGTGGTTTGGGTTTTAGAACTCATTACAGGGATGAGTATTGGAAGTGACTAATGCTTAATGACAAGCCTTTATCATGTTTTAACTCTGGCTGATGTCAAGTCTTTACTTTTATCCATTTCATGATGGATGAAAGTATCCATTTCTTTCAAATGCCTGCTATGTCAAATGATTTTTGATTGTGAGAAAGAACTGGAATAGAATAAGTACATCTGAATGTTACTTTATACTACGAGAACCCCATCATTATGGTATGATGTTTCATAATGATGGGGTTCTTGCTTGGTTTGTGTTGGCTTTTAAAGGCTGGCTTATTTCAGCGTTCGGAAGCGTTCTTCTGGAATGCTGGCTTCGTATCCTCTGCTGGCGCGTTAATTTGATAAGCTGTATTTCGCACACAGGAAAGGGAGTCTCGTGAACAACTGCGCCTGGGATTAATGTCCCTTCCAGACCCCAAAAATGACTTTGAGATAGTCTTGCCTGAAAATGCGGAGCAAGAACTCGAGGAGCGCGACCAAGAGGAATCCTACATCGAAGATGCGGCAGATGTGGAAGCGCGCAAGCAGGTTAAATGATTTGACTGTCTAATTGTCTTCTACTGTTTAGTATTTTTTTCATTCTCAGATCTATTTAAATGTACATTCTTCCTGGGGGAAAAAAAACTCTAAGGATATTCACAACAACACTAGGCTCTGTCCTTGTCAACAGCCGCACTGCCCTCTAGAATTACCTGTAGGCTACCGCTTAATATCTCACTTTGTTCTTAAACACGCTGGAAAGCGGACCGTTCCGCACTCAACAATGCAGTGCAGGCTTGCAAAAAACTTCCGCAGAACATCAGATCTGTTAGGGCAAACATTTATGGCATTATGACTGATAACTTTTTTCTCCCCCCCCCCCTATAGGCATTGAGGGATGCACAAAGGGCCAAGGAGCTGAAGCAGAGACACAAGTCGGTGCAGAAGGGCTTGCCAAGACCCTCTGAAGTAATTTTCTGTTTTTCTCTTTTACATTTTTTTTTTTATTTTTAAGTACCAGATAACATTCACGTAGAAACTAATACAACCGTGAAGTGGAAAACATGTATAAAAGCACATGCTGTGCTCAGCTGTTTTTTTGGTTTTTTTTATATTATGACTTCAGGCTCTTAAATATTTGGCTAAATACCAAACACGAACCTCTGATCTTTTTCTTTAGGTAAACGAAACTATTCTGAGGCCTGCCAATGTCGAGACTCCGCTCAGCGACCTGCAGAAAAGCGAGGAGCTGATTAAAAAGGAGATGATCACAATGCTTCATTACGACGGTCTCCACTATCCATATGGAGACATTGCTGCAGGAAAGAAAGGAAAAGGCCCTGGAGGCACCAACGCAGAACACGTAGCTTTTTTGGAGCAAAATCCATATCTAAAGATTTCAGAAGAAGAGCTGAAATATGTGAGTATGTCAACAAAGATAACTGTCTTCGGAATTCTATTTTTATTACAGTAGCAAAAAAAAAACCCTTAAATACTTTAAGTTTAAAGATTTTGGGTAACTGAGCTCTTGATGTCCTATTGTATAGTGTACAAAACTTAATTGGTAATTGTTACAGAAATCAACAGGGGAAGTGGTTGAGTTTTATTTGCCTTTGCAATAAGCTTCGCTCTAATCAAAGAGGAAAGCCTTCAGTAGTTTAGTTTTGTGATATTAGTGCATGCATGCAGTTCTATACTATGCAGCGTGGTAGGTTAACTCAGCAGGTAAGGAATTTAAACGTATTATTTATCCGGGGTCAGCACTACTTATTCACACACGTCACATCGCGTAAAATACGCAGTGTGTGTTCTAAAGCTTTATTCTTACGTTGCCACGGAATTTGAATCTTCTTCGGCAATGTGTTCCGTTCGTTATGTACGTGTTCATTAACATTTGTGGTGTCTGTCTCTATATTACAGGCAGAGGACCTCCTTCAGCAGGAGATGGAGGTTGTGAAGCAAGGCATGGGGCATGGTGACCTCTCTCTCGATTCCTATAACCAGGTGTGGGAGGAGTGTTACAGTCAGGTCTTATACCTCCCCGGCCAGGGACGTTACACTCGCGCCAACTTGGCCAGTAAGAAGGACCGGATTGAATCCCTTGAGAAGAGGCTAGAGGTAGGTCATCCAAAACCACATCCAATACTTAACCAATTTTATATAGAAATAATCACTTCCTGCTCATTATTTATTTTGCATAAGTATATAACGAGTACATCTATCTTTAAAATGTGACATGTGATGGTAAAGTATTACCTCTAGATTACTTTGGTTAATGTATATAATGGCAGGGTCCCTTTAGGTTTTCATGTGGTCTATTTTGCAAATGGTCGGAGTGAAAGCATTTAGCCCGTCTTCCCACCCCTCAGCTAAATGCTGTGCGGGAAATGCTTTCGGCCAAACACCCCTCCTTGCGTGAGATCTACTCGTCTCCGGACAGCTCCAGCGCTGGCTGTTGAGACCCACGTACACACACGCAAAGTTCTCCCTATAATTACAATGTGAGCACTTTCCTGCCGCTGATTGACAGCTTCAAGCAGCCAATCAGTGTCAAGAAATGCCAGATCATGGAGGAAGAAGGCTTTTGAAGCATGGCTGCAATTTATGTGTCAAGTGCTTTATTTCTGCTATATTAGGGGTGTCAGAGAGATTAGATAGTCCCTTAAACTATTAAATGTACCTATAAATCGGCTGACAATCACAGAATAGGGTATATGGTGCCTTACGCTTTAAATTCACCCGATTATTGCACATCTGTAGAAGTGACCTTTCAGGTATTGGCTAATGATGGATAGCGGCTGCGTGCCACCGAGGACCTCCACGCTAATGCTAGTTTGATATAGACTGTGTAACCAGAAAAACCCAATATGTAGGAGTGCATAGCACTTGCTACGCCATTTCTTCCCTTCTGTACGGCTATTTAAATTATCTTGTGGGTATTCATAAAGAAATGTTCCAGTCCCTGGTAGTGCAATCACCTTGGCAACCAGTTGCATGTTCTTGCTGACACTGGACTTTTACGATGACCTCTTTCATGTTTAACAAAAGACGAAAAAAATGCCCCAATGCATTGTATTTCATGTCCTAAGATAATCTTGTGGGTTGTGATAACAGTATATTACTATTTGCGGCTGGACTTTGCCGCAGCTTTTTTTGCTATATAATTACAAAGGAAGAAATATTAAATTTGTTTTAATTATTGTAGACGTCGCTATGCATTAAGAAAGGACAACCTCTGAGCGCCCCCTGCAAGAAGGGCTGGCATACCCTGCGTAATGTATGTGTAATGTGTGCATGGGCTCAGCATGGCAGGGTTAGACCCAATAGACACAAGCATGTACTCCTTGAAAAGAATATGGCGTTTTAGAATGTCTCGTCAGATCCTGGCAGACCACAAAGCCTGTGCTGCTATAATGAGCTACTTGTCCCCCCCCATTCACTATCTGCACTGGGGGCATTTGTATGAACTTGGTCTGCTTGCTGCTCTCGTCTCATTAGACCAGCACATATTGACAGTTGGCCATTTTACCAGCAGGTGGCATTTGTGTTCTTCCTAATGTTGCAGTGGTTATATCAGGAGGCGATCACCTAAACCCTGCCGTACAAAGAATATAACAAACTTTCACTATTTCTGCTCTCCCACATCTCATCGCTCCAGCAGACGCCGGTGTAAATATAATATCACGTTTTTAGCCTTCTCTGCTTGTATTTACCGACCCTGATGTAAGTTAAAAAAAAATACATATATATTAATATTTACATCACTGGCACCCACAAGATACGTGACAGATTCTCAAGGGATCTCTATTCATTTTGCACCAGAAAGTAAACAAGAATTTTTTTTTTTATAAAATTAGACATAGTAATTTGAATAAAACAACTTCTTAGCTGCTCAGGCACAAAATATAAAACCCACGTTCATCTGTCCTTGAACCTACTTTCACTTCTTTGTATTAAGAAAACTGCATTATCAGTTGAGTAGATTTGGAGTTATTTTGGGGTCGTGTATAAAAAGTTTGAGAAGTGGTCTTATCACCATAGCAACCCGTCTACCCTTTATATTAGAATCCCCTTTTACCCATACACCCCATTTAACAATCCATGTCTCTTTAAGCCTCTACACCCAGATCACGTGTCGATTAGTTTGGCAGAACCGGTTTCCTTTTGTTTGTCGTCGGTTATTTTTGAGCCGGCATCTCCGCCGTTAATCAGCGATTTCCCCCGTGCTGCGTGCTTCCAGCCGGGAGTTATATTGGCCGACCGCCAGAGGGCTGGATTTCTCTGTAAGCCCAGAGAGCATCGAAAAGGCTGGCATCGACGGTGATTATTTGGCAACCAGGGGATTCGGAGCTGGCAAACAACCACCGCTGTATCTACATGCCCGCAAACCCATCACGACCGATCAGAAGTCGCTTTCTACTTCATCGCAAGGGTCATAAAAGAAAAAAAAAATTCTATCTGCCCCAAGTTTAAGCAGAAGAACATAAGAAATAATAATTCTAATGCCAGGTCCCAATCTGTGACGAAACAATAAAATGTAACATTTAGATGTATATTTAAACTTCCTTAAATGTAATCACTGATGGCGGTGGAACGGTTGGCCATGCTACATGGGCCGAATACATTCCTGATCCCATCCCAAATCATTGCTAACATCTGCAGGAATTAATGGTGTGTGGGGGGGCTTTGGAGTCGGACCCCCTTGTATATAGCTCCTCATGCCGGGGACTCCTCTGATCTGGTAAATATTTTTCCTTTTGGGTATCGTTCTGTGTTCCAATCAAATAGAGAAGGTGAACGTTTTGAGATACATTTCCAGTTCTGTGGGTTCCTTTTGGTTTTTTTTTTTTACCCAAACAGTCCTGTCATAATTATTTATCCATTTGAAACATCAGTCTCCTGTTTTTTTGGATTTCGAGCCCCTGGAATCCAGCAGCTGCAGCCAGCTCTGTCGTGATGGGTATGCCAACCACGCTATTTACCGATCTATCGAGGCATCTGGAACTCATTTCTCTACTCGCGTGATTAAATTCTTTGGCAGCAACGTTTCTAGTTGCTAATAAAACGGGAGAATTATGATTTTGTGACCAAGGAGTGGCTTCGGTCGTACAAAGGAGAACTCTGTTCAGCGTCCATGGAAATCATGCCGAAACAAGAAGGGGGTTCTTATCGGTCGGGGATTCTTCTCGCACCGTCCTCATCGAGATGTTCAAATTCATTTAAGGTGTAGCTGAACCTGATTGCTGTGAACGTAATTTTTACTGCAAGCCGAAAAGCGTTTGTTGGAGGAGACCTTACGGTTCGTAACGTCGCTGTCCATAGCTTTGTTAGAGTAAAGTCTCCCATGATGCGTTATGGCGGTGCGTGGCCGTCACGCGGCTTGTCAGCTGCTACACGGCGGAGGTGTGTCATGTCTGCGCATGCTCCTGAATTACAGGACAGGTGGGCTACAAAGGTAAAGGAATGGAGAATTTTAGTTATGGAGAGACTAGAAAAACTGAAAAGAGACATCTAAGAGGGGATCTGATCACATTGTACAAATACATACAAGGTCAGTATATGCAGCTCTCTGGTGGTCTATTCACCAAGAGGTCTCTATAAAGACACAAGGAAAGGAGATTTCAGCATCGGCAGAGGAAAGGAGAGTGTAGGTCCCAGGCATGAGTGGTATGATGCAGCTGATTTGGAACTAGACGATTTTAGAGTAAGATACCAGCTGAGCTCAAGGTCACACCTCGGAAACATTGTCTCCATCCAGAATTTTCCAGAAAAAGCTTCAGAAATGTAGTTCTGGATACCAAAAAGATGGCCTAGTATCCGCAATGATTCTTCGATAGAACGTTCTCTTAATCTTCGACAATTGACTTGGTTTATAGCAGTTTGTCGGTCTAAATGTGTCAATGGCTCAATAAAGGATTGGAAAAATATATATTTAAGTACATTAAGTTTCAAGTCACTGTTAAGGATTTAATCACATTTTGCCTTTTTATTTAATTTGACTGTTTTTCTCACTTTTATTGATGGGACATGGCTCATTAAAACACTCTCTGAATCTGCTGCGTGAGTGGCATGAGACAGTAAACATTAACCATTTTTTTATGCTCTAAATAGGCAAAAAAGTGTTTTCTAAAGATTGTTTCCGCAAAATGTTTTTGGCCCACAGATAAACAGAGGTCATATGACGGCCGAAGCCAAGAGGGCCGCGAAAATGGAGAAGAAAATGAAGATCTTGCTTGGCGGTTACCAGTCGCGAGCGATGGGATTAATCAAGCAGCTGAACGAAATCTGGGATCAGTACGAACAAGCCAACCTGGAGCTACGGACCTTCGAGGAACTTAAGAATCATGAAGATGTGGCCATTCCCAGGCGGATAGAGGTAACTTCTGATTGGCTGATAGGGGACCCAATCAGATTAAAAATCTCACGGTACCTTGTCTCATCGCTATTACAAGAATGTTGGTTTTTGGTTTCTTTTTATAAAAACCTGCAGGCCTACAGTTTAATGTGTGTGAAGGAGATGACTTTGTTATACTGCTGGTCTTGTAGAGCAAATAGTTAAACCTAAAATAGAGAAAAATCTCCCGAAATGAGCGTTCCTGCAGGAGGCTCTCGCTAGTATTTCAAATTGAGGCTGTTGACGGTTGGAATGCAAACTCCGTTTAGCGGATCCGTCTCTAGTAGCAATCGGCTCTCGCATCGTAACGGGGAATATCTAACACTTCTCTCCTGTGCTCTGTTATCGCAGTCTCTGAAAGAAGACGTCCAGCGGCAAGAAGAAAGAGAGCGCGAGCTGCAGCAGAGGTTTGCGGAGCTCGTGCTGGAGAAAGAACGCTACGAGTCCAAATATTAGCGCCTGTTCCGTCAGCCACGACTCCCATGCAAGCTGCGCTCTAAACAATAATACTATGCAGAGCTGAATGCCCATCCGTCTGCAAATCTGCCCTTAAGGGATTGTTCGCTTTTTGTCACCAGACGATACATTTTAACCAATGGCCGATTGTTTTGTCGTCTTACATCGTGTAGATCACACTTGGTTTCGAGGCGTTCTCGGTAAGGGGAAATAATAAAACGGCGGGTGTATATTTTTGATTTTGCGATACGCATTCCCATTTTTTTTTAGCGTGTTGGCGCAAATATACAACGATGTGAAAAGCTGTCTGTTATGGCCGTGTCGCTTTTTGTCAGAAGTGAATCAAGTACTCAGTCACTTTCTGTACATTTTTGTCTTTTACCTGGCAGTGATTTATTTTACCGAATTAAGATATGTTATTGGATGGCTCTTTAATCTCCGCCCTACACATTGCCTGCGGATTATCGATGTTCAATAAACATACAAGTGAACTGTGAATTTTAATGTCTTCTGATTTGCAATCCACGGATGTTGTTTCCCAAGCCCCCGGTTACAAATGTAATCTAAATCGACATGTCAAAATAAAACCTTTACTTTTTTTTAATGCAGATTTTCCGACAACCGTTATTCTTACTTGGTTTGCTATCTGGTTTATTCCTTTTAGGACCTTTGCCCTGCCACCCACTTCTGTAGATCAGCAGTAATCCTTACTTTGGAGCTTTTTCTTTTTTTATTTCATAAAACTTTGGATAATGGGTTCCTTGGATGATCAAAATTCTTACTCTTAAAAACATGCCTTTGCTGGGTACTCACTAATACCAATGTACAGCGCTATATAAACCCATTAATAATAATAATCAGTGGGCAGGGGATTTAAATGGTTAACCCCTTTGAGTGCCACAGCTCTGGCCAAGTTTTCCCCTCCTGGGAGGCTGACATTTTTTAACATTTAGTATTAGTTTAATCACAATTTTTTGATTTGAATTTTGCATTGTGGGACAAGATATAAAAAAGAATAAAAACTACAACATCCCAAGTATATTTTTAGTAGATAAGTGTAGATTTAAGTATATTTTCCCAATCATAAACTGAAAATTGATAATAAAAATACTAAATTCCATGGTAAGACTGGTATGAAGTGTCAAAATAAAAGTGTTTCCTGAAAGCTCAGAAGAAGGGGCAATAAAATAACCAGAAGTTAAAATGTTTGTTAAAATATTTGTTTTATTGAGCAACAAATTTTTTTTTGTTTTGGTTTTTATTACACGATAAATACAGCATCGGAAAATTTACGTATGATTACCTATTTCTCAAATATTAGCTGAGCAAATGAAAAAGTATATTCCATATAAATCTCCAGGGTTCTAAATAACACAATACCACATGTGTTACATTACTCATGGGGCCACACAATGTCCCCAAGTCATTATTATTATTACAATAACCCCCCCCCCCACAAACTACTGTTTTAAAGCACACCCTTGGAAGATTTCAAAGACACCCCATTTACCTTTCTAGGTCATCCACCTCAACAGCAAATCTCAAAACAAAGAATAGAGGCTTCCAGATATATTTGAGGATGGATCCTGTTCCCTGGCCCACCTGGAACAAGAAAGAAAACACAAAAAAAGTAATCTTCCATGTCCTCCAAGTACATACATACCACGTATGCGTGGTCAGTTTGTATTGTATGTTCACGGGGAACCTTAAAATCGGAGTATTTGAGTTCTTAAAGTGATTTCAAGATGAGAAATTTGCACAGGTGAATCAAAAATGCACACCTAGTGTTTTTTTGGGGGGGATAACTGTCCCTAAGTAAAGTCTCCCTGCAACCACAAATCTAATGAGAACACAGATTTTGAGTTTTTTTCACATATCAGGCCACCTGGAACATGAAAGGAAACACCAAGAAAAAAGAATTCTCCACTTCTCTGTCTCTGCACTCTGGGATCTACCCAGGTTGCTGCTAAAAAGGCCATGAAACCAGGTATCGTGAAAACTTGAAACTTAATATGTCTCTGGCTTAATTTCCCTAATCTTTCCAACTTTCTCTCACCGCAACGAAAGTAAGTCTCCTTCCAAATACTAAAACGGGATATACCCGGTTCCTCTGAATGAAATTCTGCCTCTTATCTACAGGCAGGACGGAGTTTCGGATGCCCTGTACACACAAAACAACTCTTGTATTAACTACAACTTTATGGCGCCCAAACATCTACTACAGAATCACAGGTAACCATTCTCAAATCTCTTGGGATCTTTTGAAAACCCACTGCTGGGAAGGGGAAAAGGTTAAGAAGCCTCGTCATCTCCCAGCACGGATACCTCACTCACTGCCAATTCTATTTTCCAGAGAAGAGGCAAAAGGAAGATGCCTGCAGAATTAAATTAAATACATCTGAATGTCCTACCAAAATAGTGCCATGCAATGCCAGAGCTAACTTTTTACAACAGAGAATCTCCTAGATATAACATTGAATGGGACAACTAAACCAAACACACCTCATACAGGCATGGACACTTTCAAAGCAGACTTAATTCTGTCAAAGACAGTGGCCTTACCACCAGCTGTAAATTATAATAGTGATGGGCATCATGGATACTCGTCACACACAACCAATCATCCCTTTACAAGATGATACCAGACGGATACAAGTTCCACGCGAAACAAAAAAATGGGAAAGCGGTTATTGGAGGGGGAGTGGCATAGGTCAGTCGAGACGACAGACCATGCACCATAATCAACACCATCAACAACATCCCCTTCCAGTCCTTTGAACACATCACCATCAGGCATGCATCAAATGGTAGCAACAACGTAACCATAACCACAATATACCGCCCGCCAGTGCCATTCAAGTTCTTCCTGACTGACACCCAAGACCTTGAGGCCCAGCTGACCACCAATAACAGCGAGAACATCATCGCTGGGCATTTCAACACACAGATGGACAACATCTCGGATCCCAATGTCATAGTCCTTGACGCAGCCATGAAGCCACTTGGCTTCACCCAGTTGATCAAAGACCTCACCCATGTACATGGACGCATCCTGAGGACAATTTGGAAAAAAACTTTGCTGGAAGAAAAGCAACCTCATGCTGACGAGTCCCTTTAAGGACTAAACAGCTGTCCATGAGTGGGGATCTGGCTACTGCATTTCTTACCCGAGTTTTGTCTAAAGGCTGTCTTGTACAGCAGGGCAATTACTTTCAAGGGATCCATGTATAAAGTGGATATAGAGGCAAAAGGTGATTATTGTTGACCTTATTTGCATGTGCCTACCCAGAATCCCTTGTGGTTGTGGCAGCACCATGAGATTTCTGAGGGAAAAACAAGCCTTCTGGCTCGTCTGGTGTCTGTGGATGAGTGTTTAATAATGCTTCTACTACTGATGAGGTCACTCCAAAGCCTTGACTTTCCGTTGTGGACCTGCTTGTATGCTTCGGATCGTTGTCCAGCAGCAAAACCCAACTGCGCTGGACCTTTAGGTCACAAACTGATCACTGGACATTCTCCTCCAGGATTTTCTGGTAGAGAGCAGAAGTCATGGTTCCATCAATTATGACAAGTCTCCCAGATAGCACAACGTCTATGGAGAGTGAATGCCACAGCTTTATTGCTCTTACTGTAAAGAAAGCCTTTCACTGTTTTAACCGAAAAATCGGTTCTTGAGGTGTAACTGCCTGACAGTCCTATTAATGAACATCAGAGAACTTTGTTTGTTGGCTTTTCTGATTGGTTGTCATTTGATATTATTTTGTTTTTTTTCAAACATATTTGTTTTTCATTGTTCGTTTTAAATCGAATGTTTTGTTTGTTGTGGAAAAAAAACCAGCAATTTCTTTCACGAGATACACAAGCACGTTCAATTCTGGAGACCAGGCTCGTGATCACTTACTGTCTCCAAAACATATTTCAAGTCGGTCGAAGCAGTTCTTTCAAGTTAAAGTCAAAGGTTCTCCTTAATCCGATAAAACAGACTTGTCCTGTAGGATTGTGAGATCATTTTTACATTTGCAGCTCGTAACAATGTTTCTAAAGCATTTAAATTGCTATTGTGTTAATATTCCCGACGGAGATGCAAAAACATCCTCTTCAGATCATTCATGTTCAATGATTGCGTTTACGAGTTGTAACAGGGAACGGAGACTATATTTGTCATGTATTCAGTTCATATATCAGCGTTCTTGCCAGCCAGATGTCACAGGTAAGTGCCATTTGGGATCTAACTGAATGTTTTTTTGTCTTTTGAAAACATGTGTAGTTCATTTGCTTTCATTGTGATCATAGTGTTCCTGACAGAACGTAGAACTTTAAAGACAATATGGTGCGTAATCCTTTTTATGTGAGAGCCGGAGGATATCGTCAAGCTTCTGAGGTGCTTGGTTTTATTTGGCTACGGGTTTTTAGAAACAGAACAGATAGAGCCTCGATATTTGGGGTAAATATGAAGCAATAAAATACGCTGGTCAAAAAAACATACCAGCGCGCCAATACTGCCCATGTGTGTTCAAAGACATTGGTCTCCTGATAGAAGCCCCTGGCAGACGAGGGTAATAGATCCACAAGAAAGCAATAAAAAAAACAAGATCATTTTGCCATGGAAACCAGAGATTAAAGTGTGTACCCGTGTTGCCAAGAAGAGAATATAGTTCGTTGTTAAAGGCACATTTTATTGTCCCGTGTAGTTCCGTCAATGAAGAACGCATGTTAAGGAACCGTAGTTTGGTTTCTTTAACAATTTATGGAAAAGGGCTTCCTTCAGGAGGTTTAGTTTTGTGGCACTTTAGGGCCTATGGAGCATGCACATGCATGTGGGGGTCTCGTTAGACCCTCTGGAGGACTTGTTTGAGCCCATTCTGTAGCTGGTTGGCAGTGAGGATAGCGCGCATGAGCAATGGTAACCAGGGGGTGTGTAAGCAGATGCTGGGGACGGGGATTCGGGGAACAAGGGCGGAAAAAATCAATAATTTAATGGGGACACGCAGCAGCCTTAAGCATTAAATTGTACATGATGGTTCGAGCGTCCCTTTTTATAAGCATTCAGAGTCCTTACTGTGAAGAATGCCCTTTGCTGTTTTAAACGGCAACCACCTCAACACTGCAGCACTCCGTAGATTAATTTTCCCCTAGCAACCCCTTTGCGGCTGGACATGTGACTGGATCCACCAATGACAGGAAGGGGTTGTTTTTCCAGCGAGGAAACAGAAAAATGGACCCCGAAGAGAAAGCGGTTCCTGACAGGCCAGAAAGATATTAAACTGCTGCCTAGCGCTCCGTCTCACTGGAGCAGGAAGACCATTGTCTCCCCAGGCCAAGTTGCCCCGAGGTGTACAATATGAAGGAGTTAGATCCATGCTTTTAAACAGTACATCATTTCATAGCTAAGGGCTAGGGCCTAAAATAACCTTTTTTAACTTTCCTTTCTGCCCTCACATATTGCACTGATTTTGTTTGTCCATGTTAATTAATTTTGCAGCTTTTGATTGAAATTGATTTAATTTCATAATTTAATAATTTATGGCTGGATATGAGCTGTCGCATGCTACGTTTTTAAGCTTGCGTACTATGTGGCCAGATCGAGGCAGTATGGGGTGCCAATGGCATTTGCCCAATGTACCAGATGGCCAGCCACTGCCTAAGAGGAACCCAAGTAGACTGGGTCCACGGTGTCTCCTCCTAGAGGGTTTGACTCCTTACCCACACATTTTCATCATCAAGAACAGCACCTTTCTTAAAAACATCACCCTGAGAATCTGCCCGTCCACTCCGAGACCCTGGGTGATTGAAGGAAACTCAGGAGCAAACCTACAGTTCATTTTAACATCTTTAACATGATCCTTCTCTACCTAAAAAAACCCCACACAAATTGGAGTGAAGAGCAATACTCAGCGGGATTCTGTGAGAAGCGGTGGGAATTATCCGTCATCTGGAATTGTTGCAAATCAACGTAGCGATCGCTGCACTGTGATAAGGCTGCCAAACTATTCTACTCCCTAATAATCAGTCTCTTTAGACAATGATTAAAGGATTTTAGTAACCTTGAGGCATGCTGATATGAGTTAATAGCTGGCTCTTGTACGGCTTAGATTTAATCAGAGTTGTGTCTTTGATTGTGTTTGGACATTTTCCCGATCCACTATATTTTGGTCAAGCAGACAAGCATCTCCTTTGAAGAAACAATAAATAAAGAGAAAAAAAGCACAACCTAGTCTTTTATTTCTTTGTCAAAATTTGGAGCTTTTTAACTTGATGGATTTTGGGGTCATTTTAGTGAATTTTGGCTGGGGGGGATAGGGGCTTTAACATTTTATATTTAAAAAAAATAAGTTCCTTCGACATAGAATGTGAGGGCAGATAAGAAAAAGTTGGCCCATCTAGTCTGCCTTTTTTCTGCTGTAAAAACCTGAAACCTCATACCGTCCTTGATCTTGTCTTATTTGAGGACATCATTGTGTTTAAATGTTTAAATTCTCTCACTATATTAATCCCTAACTTTTCTGGAGGAAGGCTGTTCCACTTATCTACTACCCTTTCAGTAAAGTAAAGCCTCGAAACATCTAATGTTGGATGATGACCTCATTGGCCATTTGTCAGCTGTGCATGCTTGGGCCCTGGGCAACTGTCCCCTTTGCGCTCTGGTAAAGATAGCCTAAAGGTAATAAATCTACTTTCCTCTGTATCACCAGAGTCGCAGACACTAGAGAATAAAACCTGGAATGTGGGATTGTGGTCCTGAATCACGCTGTCCTGCCGAGCTCGACGGGACAGAGGTAGAGCTTGGTGGGACAGAGGTAGAGCTTGGTGGGACAGAGGTTGAGCTTGGTGGGACAGTGGAACAGAGTGGCAAATTGGGACTGTTGGAGGTATACTATAGACTAAGAGACCCAATAACATATATGTATTAGAAACCCACCTTATGAGTAAATCATGGAGACAGCCATCTTTATTACCCTCATGATCTGCATGATTACATATCTCAGCTTATCAACTGTACCAGTTTTAAAGCTCCCACATGGCCACCTTGTATCACTCTGAAGATGAGCGCTGCACGATGGCTCTTCCTGTAAGAGGAACACTTCTGGCACCAACCTCAACCACTTCTAGTGCTGTCCTGATTTATATACCTGAAATGTTGGGACTTTGTGATCATTCTGTTATCTCAATACCTGGGAACTCTCTAGGTGTGACCTGGAGTCTCCAGGTGAAGCCCTTCTTCCTTGAGTCTCCATGCCGGTTTATTTTGTCTCTGGGCAGGGAAACGGCGTTTTGGCCCTGACAACTTCCTACTCCTTGCTCCGTCAGGGCTGTCTAGGTCTGGATCTGCCCATGGGGGCCAGACCCCTCTCAACGTACGGCTAGAACCCATTTCAAAAGCTAATTCCACAATAGATGGAGAGCTCCAGGTAAGGAGCTCTCCATCATGAGGTTCCAAAATCACATTTTTCTCTCTCCATTGTTAAGTTGCTGACTGCTGTAGATTGGTTTAGGCAGCCTTTGTAAGAGTAGAAGTGAAGATGGGAGAGAGAACAGATCTCAGATTTTGCAATATTAAAATAGCTCATGAGATGAAAGTCACCTTTTTTTAAATTAAATATCTAATTTAAATACCTCCAAACCTATCGCATTAAAAACATAAAACAAGCACAAAGTATAGATTATTTCATGCTTTTATGACTTAAAAACTGTGAAGGCCACAATTCACCTTCACCAAGCAAAGAGAGCGTCTGCGGAGTACAGCAAGGCCTCAAAACGTTTTAAAACGGCTAAATATATCTCTATAAAAACCCTAACATTGCCATTCCGACAAACAGGTCGCAGCGGACGAGTTAACATAATATTTTCATGACTCTTTCACACCGGGACATGTTAGGTCGAAAAGCCTACGTCGCCCATTTGAACGGCATTTAATTCTGGAATCCCTGCTTACTTAATTAATAAAGCGGCTGCAGTTAAAGCTTTTTAAAACCAAAGAAATTACGTGCTCTAAAAGAGTAGAGGAGGGGGAAAAAAAAAAAACACTAAAATGTCTGGACACACACAAAATGTTGGTTTTTCCACACAGAAAGAATTTTCAGGAAACACGTTAAATGTGCTAGGATTTTATCACAGGGCTTCTTTGGCTCATGCTCGGGGAATAATACTATAATTATCTGCCGTTACAAGGTAGTAACGTGATCCGTTAATAGATGTAGCCCAAGGTGTTTAATATGCCTGTCTTATTACTACTGAACGGTCTAATATAGCAAAAACGTTACCGTATGCCAACACTCCAATTCCTTTTCTTTTTTTTTTTTTTTTTACTGTTTTCTGCAATGAAATATGAACAAAAGAAACTATTTTATATTAATTTGTTTCCAGAGACTATTTGCTAAAGCAGTTCGAGTTAAAGGATTTAAGGTGAAATGCAGGAGAGTTTTTAAGGGCTTCGCAAACGATAAACGCAGAACAGAATCGTACTAAAAGGCCGTAAATATCCGCCCCCGCTAGGGTAGAATAGACAGAAATATATAAAAAAGTATAGAATAAAAGGAAGAAAGGGAAAAAAAGTTTATTAACGGTGACCTCTGACCTTTTAGTATCAGATAAAAAATCGGTTTTGTGGTTTTCTTTTTTTTTTTATTAACCAGTTCTAGTTTTTGCTCCATATTAATATTATAATATTATTATTATATATTGCATTTAGCCGTTTACAGTTGCATTCCTAAAAGGGGGCGGTCCCAGGAAATTCGGGACTGTTTGCAGGTATGGGTAGGTTTTGGTGTTGTTTTTTTTTCTTTTTCTGGGTATGATAAGGTTGAACTGTTGAGTTTGCGCGTAAAAAGAGATGCAAAAACAGATGGAAACCCCACAATGATATCGGTGGCTGGCTGCTCAAGGAGTGTTAAAGGAACAAGAGAAGAGTCTCTGGCGCATCAAGCCAGGACTGAGCTTTACATGGCGAGATCGTTGAGCTCGGCAAGTCAAGCCCGGGGTCCACGTTGGCCATGTCTTGCGACACACCGCAGACAGGCTCTCCTAGTTATCGCCCCCATTATGCAAATTGTTTCCTTTGTGTATGTAAAGTCTTTTTTAACCCCTTAATGACAAAGCCCGTACATGTACGGGCTCAAAATGTATTGTTTTCAATGGGTTTAGGGACTGCCCATTGTCCTTAAGGGGTTAAATAATCAAAGTTTTCCCAGCATTAGTAAAACTTGATATTTTAGATGAGGACTGGGCAAACAATTATTCTTATTTGCTATCAAAATCTTTTTCAAACAATTAAGCTTGGTTAATTTCCATACACTCATCAAACGAGATCTATAACCCCCAACCCATGGTTAAAAAACAAGCATTCTGTTATTTACCACAAAGATTCAAAATCTTATCGCACTTGCACCCTGTGTTTATTTCCTCTATAATAAAATGACGCGGAATTATAAATTACATTTAGGCAAAATTAGGCAAATTAAACCCAAAACAGGTTATTCACTAAATATTGCAGTTGTAGAAATGCAGTAATATAATAGAACGGCAAAATCATCGTCACCTCAAGTTTAACTTAAGAAAATGGAGAAAACAAAAACATACAATGACATTTATCAAATCTATTAAATTGTCTTTTTTATATATAATTATTCTATTAATTTATTTAAATTGAGATTTTTCTACACCCGAAAAATGTCAACAACACTTATTGTTACACTTCTCGGGTACACGCTGGGAACAAGGCCGGAGTGGCGATGACAGGGCGGTCCTGGCACTCCAAGGCCAGCGGCTGCCTGATGATGTAAGCGCGTTTGGTGGCGGGAAATGGGTGGCCACACGCTACGCTTTAATGCTCCCGTCATACATCTTCAGTCACTGGCTGCGTGCCGGAGCGGCACATGGGGTGAGCGCGTGGTGCCGTCAGGCAGCGGCCCGCCGGGTATTTGCCCAGTGTGCCAGATCGCCAGTCCAGGCCCGGCTTGGGAATAGGTAGCCTTTTGCCTTGTACTTGATTATTAGTTCCAAAGCACTCTTTTACAGAGATGTTTTGAAATCCACCGATAAATCCCGTAATGTAAAGTAAGTGCTTTTTATCCCGAGGGATTGCGGAATGTACATTAAATTGGAATCAGAGGAAAAGATTAAAAGGAATCTTCTACCCTGGAAAATATCTAGGAATTAGCTATGTCTAATGTTACCAGCTAAACGATTGTTACCAGGGGAAAGTCCGATGTTCTGTGAAGCATAGCACAGCCACAGAATTGTTATCCTCACAGAGCATATATTCACGTGACGGAGGATAATTTGGATCAAGGCGGTTGCTTGGGGGTGTCGGGGGGCCAGGAGCCCCATACTCCATCTGCCCATTCCCATGTCTGCAGACCTCAACCACGATATATGGGCAGCAGCATGACGTCGCATCACGTTCTGCCCCATTATGTGTTCAACTAGAAACCAGAGGGTGAAAATACAAATGATTACACCGTAACACACGGAAGCCGATATAACAAACTCCGTGTACTTAAACTCAGCAGCGAGCCTTCCCGCGGTAACAGTACAGCGAGTGACATCATAGCCCAGTGATGCAATAAAGGCACAGCTGGGAGAGAGCACAGAGCGTAGGCTCAGACATTCACTTGTTGGCCTTCACTGGAGAAGAAACATGTTGCCTGTGATTTTCCTCTCATTCCTGCTGATGTGCGAACTATTCGCTGCTCCGCTCCCGGCTACACGGGGTAAAGGAGACGGCGACGTGACCCGGGAGAAGACAGCGGCTTCCGAACCCGGACAGACCCCCGCGGCCCCCGCTGCGTGGGGCATTACCGTAGTGGCACCGATGATCGCTTGCTTCGGACTGTTCTGCTGCTGTTTTGTTGTCCTCTTCGTTATATATAATAAGAAACGCGCGACGGAGAACACAGGAGCCGCCGACAGCAAGCCCGATGGCCCATAATACGGAGAAGATGGGAGCTGCGACAGCGAGCCCGATGCCGCATAATATGAAGACGGGACATCCAGCCAGAAATGTTGTTATTCTGAGTTCTTTATTATATAATAAATAGTTTTCAGTTGAAATCGTTACGAATCTTTGTTTTAGTGCTTTGTTCATATTTTAATAAAATGAGAGGGAACGCGGTTAGAAGAACGGCTCAATAGTAAACATTTGCTCGATTATAGGACAAGCGCTGCTGGGGACCTGGATCCTCCTGTCTCCCCCCCCCAAACTTACCGCTGCTTCTGACTCCCCGGCGTGCAGCCGGGGCAGCGGGTAGACATCTATGCGATTCGCGCAGACAACTTCCGCTGCAGCCGGGAGGATGTGCGGTTAGCAGCGGGGGTTGTCAGCGTCCATCTCGCAGACCTTCCCCGGCTGTCAGAGAGGAGTGCCCCATCATATGCCTTTTAACCCCCTAAATGCCAGAGTGGCATATAGGGGTATAAGGCATATCTGGGGGCAGAGTGGCATATAGGGGGTAAAAAGGCATATCATGGGGCACAGTGGCATATAGAAGATGTCGATCCTTCTCTTAAAATCATAGAAATACATAAAAAAAATTATTAGTGATAACAGATAAAACAAAAACCTATACTAAAATAGAAAAAAATTCCAATTTTTGCAATCTTGCTTAAATTTTCTTCTATGCTACAAATGAGCGACATCCATAAATATAGAAATAAAGGTCTATTGAAAATAAGAGCTGCCGACAGCTGGCTGCCGGGAGTGCCGGTCGGCAGTGGTGTCTCCAGCTTTCATATTTAGGGGGGGCACATGGGGGGCCAGGGACCAAAGTAGGGGGGCCAAATTATAAAGCGGTGCATATACACTATATATATATATATAGATAGATAGATAGATAGATATGCGTTAAACGTGCATTTTTAACTACATAATATGTATTTATCTCTCTGACGTAAAGACTGTGATTGAAATATGATTTCAAAATAACTGCTGAACTGGCAGTTATTTTTCCATTCTTTAATATTAGCCCCTGCTGACAATATGTATAAATATTAGACCCTGCTTCCGATATCTATTACTATTAGCCCCTGTTGTGGATATATATAAATATTCACCCCTGCAGCCATTATATATAAATATTAGCAACTGCAGCCAATATTTAGAGATAATAGCCCCTCCTGCCAATATATATAAATATTAGCCCCTGTAGCTATTTATTGATAATAGCCCCTGCAGCCAATATATATTTTTATTAGCCCCTGCTGCCGATATATATAAATATTAGCCCCTGCAGTCAATATTTATAAATATTAGCCCCTGCTGCCAATATTTATTGATAATAGCCCCTGCAGCCAATATATATTAATATTAGCCCCTGCTGCCAATATATATATAAATATTAGCCCCTGCTTCTGATATTTATAAATATATGCGACCCAGAATTTCCCCTTAATGACCCAGTGACCCCGAGAAGCAGAGCTTCACTTGGAGTCTCTGGGCAAAACCTGGAGTGTTCTCGGGTATAAGCAGGACATCTCATCATCTTTTACACCTACTCAGTGGCCAAATCTTTAACTGGTGTAGGATTGGAGCTCCCTTATGCCCTATGTTCCCCAAGGCGTGCTAAAATCTCAGTCCTGGTGAAGATACACAGGGAGTTTAGTGTATGTCCGTATATTAAATTGCACGTTGTATCTGCATGATGATGCTTAGGGGCAGTGTGTCACAGAGAAAAGGAAAGGACAGGATACTGAAATATTTTATTAATAATAATAATTTAAAATACTGTTCCTTTACATCCCAAACAATGTCTAAGTTGGTCAAAATGAATGTGAACGGTTACTAGTTTCTTACAGGGCCGGACTGGGACTGAAAAGTAACCCTGGAAACATTTGGAGAGCAGCCCCATATAGTTTATCTCGCGCTCGAGCTCTTATACCCACACTCACCCCTTATACATACCCGAGTCACACTATTTACCGTACAAATCACTATAAAACTATAAATGACAGTTTCCAGGTACGGTCATTCTCAATAAACGTCCAACAGAAACCAGAGTTACAACGTAACACACGGAAGCCGATATAACAAACTCCGTGTACTTAAACTCAGCAGCGAGCCTTCCCGCGGTAACAGCACAGCGAGTGACATCATAGCCCAGTGATGCAATAAAGGCACAGCTGGGAGAGAGCACAGAGCGTAGGCTCAGACATTCACTTGTTGGCCTTCACTGGAGAAGAAACATGTTGCCTGTGATTTTCCTCTCATTCCTGCTGATGTGCGAACTATTCGCTGCTCCGCTCCCGGCTACACGGGGTAAAGGAGACGGCGACGTGACCCGGGAGAAGACAGCGGCTTCCGAACCCGGACAGACCCCCGCTGCGTGGGGCATTACCGTAGTGGCACCGATGATCGCTTGCTTCGGTCTTTTCTGCTGCTGTTTTGCTGTCCTCTTCGTTATATATAATAAGAAACGCGCGACGGAGAACACAGGAGCCGCCGACAGCAAGCCCGACGGCCCATAATACGGAGAACACAGGAGCCGCCGACAGCGAGCCCGACAGCCCATAATACGGAGACCGGACCCAGTGCCAGAAATGTTGTTATTCTGAGTTCTTTATTATATAATAAATAGTTTTCAGTTGAAATCGTTACGAATCTGTTTTTTAATGCTTTGTTCATATTTTAATAAAATGAGAGGGAACGCGGTTAGAAGAACGGCTCAATAGTAAGCATTTGCTCAATTATAAGACAAGCACTGCTGGGGACCTGGATCCTTCTGCCTTATGCCCCCCATTTAACACCCCCCCCAAAAACTTACCGGTGCTTCTGATTCCCCGGTGTGCAGCCGGGGCAGCGGGTAGACATCAATGCGATTCGCGTAGACAACTTCCGCTGCAGCCGGGAGGAGGTGCGGTTAGCAGCGGGGGTTGTCAGCGTCCATCGCGCAGACCTTCCCCGGCTGTCAGAGAGGAGTGCCCCATCATATGCATTTCAGCCCTCTAAATGCTAGTCTGCCTACAGAAATGCCTTATACCTCCTTATATGCCACTCTGCCCCTTAATACGCCTTTTAACCCCCTAAATGCCAGAGTGGCATATAGGGGTATAAGGCAAATCTGGAGGCAGAGTGGCATATAGGGGGTCAAAAGGCATATTATGGGGCACAGTGGCAAATAGAAGATGTAGATCCTTCTCTTAAAATCATAGAAATACATAAAAAAATTAGTGATAACAGATAAAACAAAAACCTATACTAAAATAGAAAAAAATTCAATTTTTGCTTACATTTTCTTCAATGCTACAGATGAGCGACATCCATAAATATAGAAATAAAGGTCTATTGAAAATAAGAGCTGCCGACAGCTGGCTGCCGGGAGTGCCAGTCGGCAGTGGTGTCTCCAGCTTTCATATTTATGGGGGCACATGGGGGTCCAGGGACCAAAGTAGGGGGGCCAAATTATAAAGTGGTGCATATACACTATATATATATATATATATATATATATATATGTATATATGCGTTAAACGTGCATTTTTAACTACATAATATCTACTTATCTCTTTGACGTAAAGACCGTGATTGAAATATGATTTCAAAATAGCTGCTGAACTGGCAGTTATTTTTCCATTCTTTAATATTAGCCCCTGCAGCCAATATACCGTATTGGCTCGGATATAGGCCGCCCCCGTATATAGGCCGCACCCTAAAAGTTTGGTGCTTTTTTAAAGAAAAAGTTTTTTTCTTTAAAAAAGCACCAAAAAAACATGCTGCCACTCTGTGTCCCCCCCCCCCGAGATATGCTACCACTGTCCTCCCTCCCCGAGATATGCTGCCACTGTCCTCCCTCCCCGAGATATGCTACCACTGTCCTCCTCCTCCCCCCCCCGAGATACGCTACCACTGTCCTCCCTCCCCGAGATATGCTACCACTGTCCTCCCTCCCCGAGATACGCTGCCACTGTCCTCCCTCCCCGAGATATGCTACCACTGTCCTCCTCTGCCCCCCCCTCCCCAACTTACCGGAGCAGACTCCCGGGTGTCTTGCGGGGCCGGCGGGGGACATCTACGCAATACAACTTCCGGTGCCGGCACATCCAGTGCCGGCACCGGAAGTTGTATTGCATAGATGTCCCCCGCCGACCCCGCAAGACACCCGGGAGTCTGCTCCGGTAAGTCCATGGGGGGTTGAAAAGGTAAAACGCATCCGCACGATGCGCTTAGACAACCTCCCGTGCCGGCATCCCCCCCCGTGGGAAGTGCTGGCAGGGGAGGCTGTCTGAGAGTATCGGGGAGTAGGATGCAGGTCCCCTGCACCGCTGCGGGGGATCTGTATCTTAACCCCGCTGCCTGCCCGGCGCCCGGGACTGCATGTCCCGGGCGTCGGGCGCTAGACCCCGAATATAGGCCGCACCCCCACTTTAAAGTCTTAAAGTGGGGGAAAAAAGTGCGGCCTATATTCGAGACAATACGGTATATAAATATTAGACCCTGCTTCCGATATCTATTACTATTAGCCCCTGCTGTGGATATATATAAATATTAACCCCTGCAGCCATTATATATAAATATTAGCAACTGCAGCCAATATTTATTGATAATAGCCCCTGCTTCCGATATTTATAAATACCGTATTGGTTCGAATATAGGCCGCACTTTTTTCCCCCACTTTAAGTTTTTAAAGTGGGGGTGCAGCCTATATTCGGGGTCTAGCGCCCGACGCCCGGGACATGCAGTCCCGGGCGCCGGGCAGGCAGCGGGGGTTAGGATACAGATCCCCCGCAGCGGTGCAGGGGACCTGCATCCTTCTCCCCGATACGCTCAGACAGCCTCCCCTGCCAGCACTTCCCACGGGGGGGGGTGCCGGCACGGGAGGTTATCTAAGCGTTTTACCTCTGCCCACCCCCGACTTACCGGAGCAGACTACCGGGTGTCTTGCGGGGCCGGCGGGAGACATCTACGCAATACGCGCATGCAACTTCCGGTACCGGAAGTTGCATACGTGTATTGCGTAGATGTCCCTCGCCGGCCCCGCAAGACACCCGGGAGTCTGCTCCGGTAAGTCGAGGAGGGGGGGGGGCAGAGGAGGACAGCGGCAGCGTATCGCGGGGAGGGAGGACAGCGGCAGCGGATCGCGGGGAGGGAGGACAGCGGCAGCGTATCGCGGGGAGGGAAGACAGCGGCAGCGTATCGCGGGGAGGGAGGACAGCGGCAGCATATCTCGGGGGGGGGCAGAGTGGCAGCATGTTTTTTTTGGTGCTTTTTTAAAGAAAAAAAACTTTTTCTTTAAAAAAGCACCAAACTTTTAGGGTGCGGCCTATCTACGGGGGCGGCCTATATCCGAGCCAATACGGTATATGCGACCCAGAATTTCCCCTTAATGACCCAGCGACCAATACTTAAATATTTTATTAATAATAATAATAATTTAAAATACTGTTCCTTTACATCCCAAATAATCTAAGTTGGTCAAAACGAATGTGAACGGTTACTAGTTTCCTACAGGGCCGGACTGGGACTGAAAAGTAGACCTGGAAACATTTGGAGAGCAGCCCCATATAGTTTATCTCGCGCTCGAGCTCTTATACCCACACGCACCCCTTATACATACCCGAGTCACACTATTTGCCATACAAATAACTATAAAACTAAACAGGTACGGTCATTCTCAATAAACGTCCAACAGAAACCAGAGGGTGAAAATACAAACGATTACAGCGTAACACACGGTATAACAAACTCCGTGTACTTAAACTCAGCAGCGAGCCTTCCCGCGGTAACAGCACAGCGAGTGACATCATAGCCCAGTGATGCAATAAAGGCACAGCTGGAAGAGAGCACAGAGCGTAGGCTCAGACATTCACTTGTTGGCCTTCACTGGAGAAGAAACATGTTGCCTGTGATTTTCCTCTCATTCCTGCTGATGTGTGAACTATTCGCTGCTCCGCTCCCGGCTACACGGGGTAAAGGAGACGGCGACGTGACCCGGGAGAAGACAGTGGCTTCCGAACCCGGACAGACCCCCGCGGCCCCCGCCGCGTGGGGCATTACCGTAGTGGCACCGATGATCGCTTGCTTCGGACTGTTCTGCTGCTGTTTTGCTGTCCTCTTCGTTATATATAATAAGAAACGCGCGATGGAGAACACAGGAGCCGCCGACAGCAAGCCGGACGGCCCATAATACGGAGAAGGTGGGAGCTGCGACAGCGAGCCCGATGCCGCATAATATGAAGACCGGACGCCCCCACAAAAATGTTGTTATTCTGAGTTCTTTATTATATAATAAATAGTTTTCAGTAGAAATCGTTACGAATCTTTGTTTTAATGCTTTGTTCATATTTTAATAAAATGAGAGGGAACGCGGTTAGAAGAACGGCTCAATCGTAAGTATTTGCTCGATTATAAGACAAGCGCTGCTGGGGACCAGGCCCCTGGGAATCAGCGTAGCTAAATGGACAGGGAGCATGTATGTGTGTGGGTTAGTGCATGCTCAGGGCATGTCCGTGTTTTGATTGGGGCATGTTAATTGAGGGGTGGGAGACCCTAGGTGATATAAGGTGCCCCCTGGGTGACCCCGGTCACTGTCCTTTTTTACAGACACGGCCAACAGACTTACCTGCTTCCCATCCTCCCTCCCTATTTTTTGTGTACTAACTTTCTTTCTTTTGTCACAGCTGGCGGTTTGTGTGTCCTTGCCGGTCTGGTTTTGGTAAGTGATGGAGTTTGGATGCTGGTGTAATGGAAGGCTCAATCCTCCCCTAACCTCTGGTGTTTTATTGGACGTGCCCACCGAGCTTGTTGGACGGCTGGTGGTTAGCATTGGTGGTGGGACAGCGAAAGGTAGCTGTCAATCTGGTTTGGACGAGGGGGGAGGTGAGTTCCTGTGGTCTGGATTGTGCAGTGTGAGAGGCCGGCAAGGACGAGGTTAATTCGGTTCCTGTGTTGGTTATGTTTTGAATATGTTACGGTAATGTGTTATGTATATTTGTATATTTGTATTTATTATTTATCGGTTATTGTATATTATTCTTATTGGTTTATGGTGTTTTGGGCCAACACAGTGTTTTATGGTTTTATAATAAAATTGTGCTGTGGCCTGCTTTAGCCAATTTCGGTCTCCGTGTCGTTATTTGGTGGGTTATACTGGTATTGGGTTACAATGCACGATACACACTACCTACATACATGGATCCTTCTGCCTTATGCCCCCCATTTAACCCCCCCAAAAAACTTACCAGTGCTTCTGACTCCCCGGTGTGTAGCCGGGGCAGCGGGTAGACATCTATGCGATTCACGTAGACAACTTCCGCTGCAGCCGGGAGGAGGTGGGGTTAGCAGCGGGGGTTGTCAGCGTCCATCGCGCAGACCTTCCCCCACTGTCAGAGAGGAGTGCCACATGATATGCATTTTAGTTGGTGTTTTTCACACATTGCATGTTTTTCCTTTCTTGCCCAGAAAATAAGTGACTGCAGAAAACTATTTAGAACACTTATTTTCTGCACTTTCCCCCCCAAGTTAGTTTAGCTGCCCCCTAATTCAAATTTTTCCCCTTCAAAGTAGACTTTCTTACTATATTTATTTATGTTATGTAACTGGAGAGTGGGTAGACGGGTTGAATAGGTGTTAAAAATTCTTATAGGGCTATATATGGTGGTATATTATTAATTTTTATTCATAATAATAAGGTATATTTAGTTTAGATTTTTCATGAAAAAAAAAATTTACTTTAATTTCCTTTAAAATGTTCTTTATTTCCCTCCCAATGTACAGAGATTCACTTTGGGGTCTTTTAGGACCCAGGGATCTCTATCAGCACCGGGGAACCCCTGTGATGTCACTGGTGACATCACCTGTTGGGGTTCCCAGCACAGCATATAAGCGTATATATTAAGCGTTTAATACAACGTTACACGTGCGGTAAAGCTGTGCAGCAGAGATGATTACCTGCTTTTCTCTCATTTTGCCCAAATAAAGCCCCTTTATCTGCAGACCTGGCGGCGGCCATTGTTGTCAGTCATGTGATATTCTGAGTAACTTTTCCCGGCTCAGTCACCACACTGAGCTGATGCTTTATGGCGATGCTAATGAAGTCCTGTTTCCTAATTACATAGAAAGCGACGGCAGATAAGAACCATTCGGCCCGTCCAGTCTGCCCGATCTCTGAGTCTACCCGATCTTTCCTTAGTCCCTGGCTCTAATCCCGGCCCTCATGGAAATCTTGAGCTGTAACGATATATTCAACAGTCACCTGCATTCAAGCAGCTATATCATATTAGAAGCAAGAGCACCAGCTGGGGGTCTTCTATCCAGTCGGTGTACAGGAGGAAGAAATAGCGTTTAGACTGTGCGACCCCGAGAATCTGCCCCTTTCCTAAAAGATTTACCTACCTGTGAATTCTCCCAATCTTTGGGTATTGCAGAGGATTATCAGACCCCTGGGGTAATCTTTGGTGGTGGAGAGTGACGTTTCTGCCCAGCTTTTCTATTCTTTACCCATTAGCCAGTATCCATGATTCTGCAGATAGCTCCACCCACTTTGGATATTCCTCCGCCCATCACTAGCCATATATGGAGATAGAGAGGAGACCTCCAGACAAGAATATTTGGAAATTCATAATGATTCAGGGCATCTCAATGCACAAGGATAAAAAGAATGTCACTTATATACTGTGTGTGAGTATATATATTTATATATTGTGACAAACCCTATAGCATGAGGGCCATACATGTCACTTTTAGGGGTCTTAAGCACAGTCCTCTAGGGCAATCAGAGTCAGCAACAGCAGCTTTGAACAAAACAGCGCTTTATTTTTAATTGCTGAAACCCCAAAAACCAAATCATAAAAAGAAAACCTAGCTCCCAATTGGAGCCCTCTCTAACTTAACTATGCTGGTCTAAACTGACCAGCCTAATCACCCACTACCTCAACCTCCCAGCCAGACCCAGCTACGCCAGGCTCTGGAAAACCTCCCCCAGACAACACACAAAACGTCCAGGCAGGTATTGCCTCACTTGGCTCAGGGATTGTCTTCTTCAGGGCCTCTCCTTGCCCTGGGAGCACAGGGAACTTCCTCTTCCCCCAACAGTCTCTCTGAGTATCAGGCTCCAGGGGTTTTTAATGTCCAGCACCTGTGCCTGATGCCGGCCCCATAGGAATCCCGGACCGGATCCTGTGGACTTCTTGCCTCCTGGAAAACCCGGCATGGAATTTCCACAAAATGGGGAAATGGAGCATTGGCCCACCCTGCTCTCCAATTGCTCCACCCCAGGGACCCATATGTATAATCTGCATAGCAACTGTACCCAGATGCCATGCCAATCAACTCCCTGGGGTTCACAGTCTCACATATACTCCCCACCAGCTCAGAACCATGGGGCTGAGCGACCATGGGACTAAGCAGCTCTGCTGATGATGTCCCTCTTAGGTTGGCATCAGGGGGCTTTCCTGTCCACACACCATAAATGTGGCCCGGTAGTGGATACTTTCTCCTTGTATCCATCACAGCCGCATCTCTTCTCTGTACACACAAACGATACTGGAGCTTGCTCATCCAAAAGTTCTACCCTGCGTGGTCTACATGATACAGCCAAGTGCACACCATCTTCCAGCTGTTTCCCAGTAGCATGTTCACCATCATTTCTTTTAATGCCAAGCCCATGTTTATGGTCATTTACCCTAGATGCATGTAAACGGTGTACCTTACTGTCACCTGTAGAAGGTTCCACCTTTGAAGTAGGGTTTCTACCGGACCTGGGATCACCTGCTCCCTGGAGCAGCTTACTGCCATGTTGCTCTACTAGTTGGTCAGTACTTCCAGCACCATGCATAGTCCCTCCATCACTTAGGCCATAAAGGTTATTTTCCATGCCATTCTTCTTTTCCTCCAGGCAGCTTGTTTTGTACTGTATCTGCTCACTTGCTGCTTGTGCAATTTGTGACATTTCAGATACTGTGTCCATTTCCTCTTGGACCTTAATCTGTTTCTGTAGAGCTAGCTTGGCCTCCCTTTCTTCAGCTAGCTGTATACCCAGTTCATCTAACTGGAGTTGTAGTAGTCCATGTTTTTCTACTGCAGTAACCCTTTGTTCCTCAAGGGTTGCTTTCACCTCACTCAGCTCTAAGGTTGATATTGCCAGTTGATACCTGAGGAATTTATTGTCTTTATCCAGTTCAAGCCCAACATGTTGAAGCTTTACATTCGAAGCCTGGGCGTTCTCCAGACTCTCTGCCATTTTGTCTCTCTCAGCCTGGATATCAGCAAGCTGCATCAATAATGTTTGCCTGTCCAGCTCTGTATTAGTCAGTATTGCTTCCAGCTTACATTGGACCGTATCTCTTTCCCTTAAAGCCTGATCTCTGGAGCGGATAGCCAATGCTAACTCCTCCTCTTTTAGAAGCATAACTGCCTCCATTTGCTCTGACAGTCGGGGAAGGTCTACGCGACGGACGCAGACAACCCCCGCTGCTAGCCACACCTCCTTCCGGCTGCAGCGGACGTTGTCTACGCAGATCGCGTAGACGTCAACCCACTGCCCCGGCAACACAGCAGGAAGCACCGGTAAGTGTGTGTATGTTGGGGGGGGGTGAGACAGGAGGATCCAGGTCCTCTGCAGCAGTGCGGGGGATCTGGATCTTAGTCTCCTAATCAGACCTCTATTTGAGGTCTGATTAGAAGACGACCCCGATTAGAAGACGAGGGGTATTTTTCAGAGCATTTGCTCTGAAAAAAACCTCGTCTTATAATCGAGCAAATACGGTATATAATATATATATATTGTGGATGAAGTTTTTATTACAGAGAGATGAAATATTCTCATAGAGTAAATCTCAGACACTGTATAATTTTTTAATATATATATATATATATTGTTCAAGGCACATTTAACAATTTCCATGGATTTAACATGAAATATATTTCTAATAAATATATATTACTGCATTAATCACAAACTTCATATTCTGAAACTATGTTGGCTGCCCCACAACAAGTTCATAAATTGTGCAAATGCGTTTTCTTATAATTCGCAATGAAACATGAAATTTAATCGAGTGGATAAATATAGTAAAAAAAAAAATTATAAAAAAATCCATTCATGAATTATGGATATTACTAAATTGCACTTTCTTCAATTGTTACTTCAAAATATAATCATAAAACAAGAATATTTTTTTGGCAGTAGGGATTTCCTTAGTATCCTCCTTCTGATTTACAGAAACGTACGATGTAATGTACAATAAATCCGTCTGAATACTGTTAGTTAAAGTATGGTTGCGCATGTACAAAAAACAAAGTCTCTGAAAGGAGACTTTTGTGTTGCCTTTGGCTTATCGTAATGGCATCTCTTTTATTTGTAACAGCTTTCATGGCAGAACACGGTGTGACGGATCATACGCACAAGAGGAATACGTTTTATGGAACTAAAATGAATGTTTATTTAACAGGGTGATAAAAAAGGCAATGAATATATTTGTATAATTTAATTATAAATTGACAATAAAAATGTAATTAATAATTTATTTGTTTAATTCGGTAAAGCTCACTTAGCGTGTGCGAACATCGTTGCCGTTCTTTAGCTATACATGGGAAATCCAGATGTTCTTGTTTGGAGGTCTCCTTTTTCCATATATGGGCAGTGATGGCAGTGGGTGGAGCCAGGACAAAAACAGGCGGGGTTATGGGTATCAGGAATCCTGCTTATGGGTAAAGAATGGTGTGGGAAGTGGTTGCCCAACAGTCACGTGTGCCAACACACACAGCTATTACTTTTTAAATGAAAAGATAAAAAATCATTAGTATGTTCTATTCCTAAACAATGGCTTCAGTTTCGAGGCGGTGCTTGTTCTGACTTAAATTAATATGAAAAAGGTAAATGCCTGCCCGTGACGGACACAAAGCTAACATTATTACCAAAGAATGACAAGTGTCACAAGGGTCAAAGTATAAAGATCATAGCATTAATGGAAAGTAAATGGAAGTTTTCAGGACACCGCGGTCCCTTCTTCAGAAATGGTTTGGGGTCAATGAGCTGTTTTTTTGTTTAGATATAGTTTCTAGCTGTAACCTTATTGCGAAATGGTTTTCTAACGATCAAATAGTCGTTTAAACCTAAACTTGGATCAGCGATCACAACGTGTCGTTGGAACACAGGAGTGATGGGAATGATAAAGGAGTGATGGGAGTGATAAAGGAGCAATGGGAGTGATAAAGGGCCTTTGTATGCCTATGAAGATACTCCATTAAAAATCATTCAAAAACAAGGACATTTCTAAGTGACCCCATGTAAGGCCTCTAGGCCCCACCACCTACCCCATACTGCTTCCTCCAGACCTGTTCTCTTTGGCGGTGGTCCGCGTCCTCGATTACCGCGCATGCGGCGCTTAGAGGGACAGTTACAAAACAGGCTGCACCCCGCAGCTTTGACTGTCTACTTCTGGGTGTCTACACCTCCTGCCTTACAGCTCCCAACCAAGTCCCTACAACCCAAATCTTTGAAAAGTAGTGTATACCTGCTTACAGTTGTTAAAAATAACTCCAATTAGCTGGCTCCAGAATCCTACTGACGTTCAAGGTTAGCTGGTAGAACAGACAAAAGTTAGGTGTCTCCATAAGTGATCTTCCACCAAGAACAAACATGGGATGAGAAGTAAAGACATTTTCCTTTTGTTTCATTTTGTTCATTATACCCCTGTGCAGGGGGGTTATTAGCAAGCAATGTGTTTTCATTCTCCCTCTGCTTTTAATTAGGTCTATGAGGTCTATGTTGCCTTCTTTGACTATGGCCAACATCAAAATGTACTCAAGTTCCTTCATTCAACAGTGGAGAATTCAAACCATTGCAAAAAAAAAGTATACCAGATGTAATTAAAAGTACCCAGCCCATACGACATGGTTACTTTTAAACCACACGGAAGGGAAGATGGTAATTGACAAAGGTTTGGTAACTGGGAAGACACCAAGTGACGTAGTAAGAGAAGACCACCACCAAGCTGGATGCATTCGATCTGCACAACCCAGACGGAATTATTCCATTACCCCAACTAAAACACAAACTACCCGTGAACTCTCTTATAATAACCTGCAAACGCCTCCCAAATTATTTAGACTTAATTAAAATACTCGCAAGTGACCTGAAATGTAACATTTGGTGTCTGTAACCCTCCCGTTTCCTAGGCTGGAAGTGGATGTGTTTCTTAGCTACTGGGCAGAATTCTAGAGCCTGCCAAAAAGCTTTCAGGGAATTTCCTCACCGTGTAAAGAGGTTATGAGTCATACGAGAAACTGGGAAATCGTTCAAGCAGCTGCTTTTACTTGACTTGTAGATTTTACGGCACCTCGGTGCATCATCTTTATTGGAAGCCAACAGAACGCTTTATTGGAACATCAAATGGCCTCAGGTTCCATTAAGGGAAGCTCGTCTTTAAAAAGGGATAGTGAAGAAGCCGATGGATTGTCCAGTAAAGATAAAGCACACACATATCTAAGCGTGTGAACCTGCGGTGCGTGTTTGAGTGATACCCAATGACGCTTACCATGCTACTATGCTTTTGCCACATGTTACATGGTTACATAGCCAGTGAGGTCACGGATAAAGACGCACGGCCATAAAGATCAAAGGATCCCGGTTCTTCTTTTACATCAGGGTTTCCCAGACTTTTGCCTATAAAGTATCTTATTGGAAGTATAGTATCTAATGCTTTTACTTTACTAAAAGGGTCGTTCGTGAGTGGAACAGCCTCCCAGCAGACGAGGTTTACATGATGAGGGAATTTAAACATACATGTAAATAGATATTGTAGGACTGCCATGTGCCACAGATTAGAGAAGCTCTACAGCACACTGCATTTTTAGCAAATAGTTTTACAAAATGTTCCTTTCTGACTTTAAAATGGCTTACTTGTTTCAAATTAGTAGTTTATTTATCAATTCAAAATTTTCCAACCGAATATGATACATTTTTTCAATCTTCAATGAATGCGATATCACCGGACAATTCTTATGTGCACTGCCCAACGTAACTATGTTGTCCCATTTAGGCAAAACATTAATTGCCCCCCCCCTCTAGTTTCCTAAGGAAAGAAGCCATAGTAGATCCAAAATTGTATTCTTTCTTCTGATGGTTTAATTACATAAAAGCAACACAGAATTACCTATGAACATTATTACCTCATTGTTACATCATTAAAAAACAAGAATCAGGAAGGTGCGCTTTGTCCAAATCTGAAGTGCATGTAAACACACAAACGTGTCACGCGTGATGAATAACACACATATGTATACTTAATACTTTATCCTGAATGGTCTTCAGGGGATCGATTTCCAAATCATATAACATGTAAAGTAAATACAAAAACAAATATATAGTGTGATATGTTCAACAAAAGTTATTATAAGTGTTTTCAAATATATTGGAATCCCACTCACTTCTTCTAGAGCACACGCCCGCTATATGGACAAAAGTATTGGGACACCTGACCATTACACCAACAGGGGCTTTGATGACATCACATTTTGAATACATAGACATTAATATGTAGTTGGTCCCGCTTTGCAGCTATAACGGCTTCCGCTCTTCTGGAAAGGATTTCCACAAGATTTTGGGGAGTTTCTGTGGGAATTTTTGCCCATTCATCCAGTAGAGCGTTTGTGAGGTGAGGCACTGATGTTGGACGAGTTGCCCGGCTCGCTCTATCCGTTCTATTTCATCCCAAAGGTGTTCGATGGGGTTGAGGTCAGGGCTCTGTGCGGCCGGTCAAGTTCTTCCACCCCAAACTCATCCAACCATGTCTTTATGGACTTTGCTTGGGCTTAAGGAGTAAACATAGTCTCCCCTACATTAACGAGGTATATAAATCCCGTTTCCAGTTCTTACAACGTGGCCGAGGAAGGACTACATAGTGCGTATAGTGGTAGCCTTCATTGTTTTTCAACTAAGTCACTACAATGAAAGACTTGTGGACAGCCGGTAGTGGGAAATCCTGCCGGAAATACTTCACTTTCCTATACTTTGTATAATAATTCAATGACAAACTGACACGGGCCATCTCAGAGCGATAAACACCTAAACTGGTGAGATCTTTCCATTGCATTTAACTCTTGAGGCACAGTGAAGATTTTTGCACACAGCAGACAGACTCTATGCACTGGTCACCATCCAAAGGATTCAAGCAGGAGGCTTTATATACTCAACATCAATTTATCAAGGAATTTATGAGGAATTAATTCCTTGATTTTCTTTAATTTTCTTTATTATTTTCAAAAAAACATATAAATGAATTACACTTGATTTAATTAATGATCCTTGATTCACTGAACTATTTGAATGAATGTAACTTTGTTAAAAATTGAGAGATCATAATGAATAGATTACTTTTAAAAACTAAATGTTTTTCTTTATTTTTTATGAAATATTTTTTTATTTTTTTTTGTGAAATATTGATCTACATTGGGGTTGTTCTTCACCAATTTATTAATAAAAATATGTTTGATACTTAAATAAAATATATATTTAAATGACTCATATGGTGTGCAGTTCTGCTGTATTCCTAAGTATTCTATAAATGTTTTATAGGCTGCTCAGGAGACTGTTTATTAGCAGTCCTACTTCCAGTCAATTAATCTATTAACATATTGGCTTATAATTATTTTTTTTCTACTTAATTATCATGTGACATAGAAGCAGTCACTGATAGGTTATTGCCATATTAACTAAAAAGTCTTTTTGTGTTTTATTGCGGTTAAACCTTCAGAAAAATGAATAAAATAAATGAAAAATGAATTAAGGAATAAAATGATTGTGAGAATTAATAGGAACGGTTCTATATCGTTATCCTATTGCGAATAGATTTTTAATGTTGTTATTTGCCTCTTTGGAAGAATAATTGGTGGCGATCGGGATAAACCTATTGGGCTTGGCGAGAGTCTATTCCTGTATAGAAAACTAATTGCTGCGAGAGAAAACAGACCTTTTCCTGTGTGACTTTCATCTCTATGATTTAAACGTGTTTTACTGTATCTTACTTGTGTAAATTGGTGCAGAAGCGGGCCCCGTGTGACAATAAAACAACCCCAGTAATACTAACACACTGAGTATAATAAACTTCGCTGCGCGTTATAAGGTAACATAAGTAACATTTGATACATAAGGCTCTAATCGTAACATTTCTATATATATTTAGTACCGTTCAAATGTTAGTTGGAAATGAAAAATAACATGAAATGGATCAGATTCATATTCTCCCACTCACTCTCTCACACTCTCATTCCTGTTCACACTCTCTCTCTCACGCTCTCTAAATCACCACTTCCACATCTTCTTCATCTTCTATATTTTATCTTCTCCCTTCTCTTTTCCATTCTCTTGTATCTTTAATCTTCTTCCTTCGTCAGCGTGAACTTCTGCCAAATTGATTGAGCTTCCGGTGATGTCCTCTCCCTGATCATTCATTCATTCATTCATTTTGCCTTAACTTGAACAGAATTTTCATTCTCCAAAGAATTTCTGTTTCAGCAAAACTGGTTCAGCATTGCCCATTTTACGTATTCAAAAGAACATGCACTGTGTGTGCCACGTTTGTTAGTGCACATCTAGATCTTATCTTCAGCTTCATATGAATAGGTAATATGTAAAACACATAAGAAAAAAAACCAAGAGAAAAAAGGAACTCTTAGTGCAGTATATTAAAGCTCTTTTTAGGGAAATTACTGCTCTGGTTAATGGATGTTATAATCCAGAAGGTGTCCAAGTTGTATCCAAAATCCTTATTTATGTCGACCTATTGAGCTTTAATATACTACAAGATTTTTTTTTTTCATTTTTTCTTTTCATTTTTTTTTTGAATTTGTAATAAGGGACCTTTCACCTGACAGGTAAAGATCACAAATATAACACTACGGGAACGTGACACTGTGGTTTGGCTGTGAATCTGACGGTACCCCCAAATTAATTTACTACCACCCCACCATATGGCACCCTAAAGGACGCTGATGGATGGATCTCGCCTATACCCAGCCATTTAATTTTTCGTAGTATTTTGGCAGTATGTTTAAAAAAGAAGGAGATAGGAAAAATTACTCTAACTATCAGACTGGACTCCGCTGCCAAAATACACAATCCATGTCAACTCTCTCCTTCTCTATTGTACATTCAGTTTATTAATATCCTAAGCAAATTATTCTACTATATAACTAAATAATAAAATAATTCATCAAAAAATAATGAAAACCAGATCCCCACTAGCTGACAAAATAACTTAATAGCTTACAAAATGCAATGTAAAAAAAATAAAAATATATATTTGTAGGGTGCCTCATCAGGGAGGGGAGTCTTCAATTAAATGTAGCAATTTCCTCTAACGAACATTCTTAGAATTGTGAGATTAACAAATTTATTGAGGGTAAAAAAAGAAATAAAAAAACCAATAGCATTACTTAAACACACCAGACGCAGCTAAAAAAATAAAAATAAATAAAAATCAGAAAAAACTAGCTGATTATGTACAGTGCAGAAATCTGGAACATTACGGAAAAGAAAGCCCTTACCATTAAGTTATTATATTTCTTTAGGGATTCCATTAAAATGAGTTCTAAATAGAAAAATCCGAGCGGCCTAATCCCAAAAACATTTGGTTTGTATGAGGTACAGAGACGTAGAGTTTTGTCAGATAGTTCCACGTATTGTTTTTGTATAATATTGTATTATCCGTGTTTTCCCTGCCAAGGCACACAGTTCCGAGATCACCATGCGCAACCATTTCATAACATGCGTTTTTTTCTTTTTTTTTTTTTTTCTTTCTCCTTTACTACTTAAAACCAGACTTTGGGGTAAAATTAAACACATTTGGGCCAATAAAACACCACATCATAGAATTTATAGTTGGTTCGAAGAGCAAGGTGGGTGGTAGGTTCATGTGGACTCCAGTAGCCTACTTCCTAAATCAATAAGTCTAACCGTCGTGTAAATCGATAGGAGCTTTTTACACTGTTTACACATTACTTACAAAAAAAAAAAAAGAAATTCCTTCCCGACAGACTCTGCAAATGGATACTTTTACTTTTGTGATCTCAAAAGTGAATTATTTCATTATGTATTTCTGCATCACAAAAAAAAAAACCGGGGAGGAAAAAAAAAAAAAAGAGCTTAAATAGTTTAGTCTGGAATATGCAGACTGTGATTATCTAGCTGAAGTCTACATTGTTCATATATATATTTTTAGGAGCCAACATTAAATTGAAAAATAATAATATTAAGCTAGTGAACTATTAACACTTCAGGAAGGAAGAAGGCTGTTCAGCTTCCTAGGTTAAACATTAAACATATTGTTTCTGTTAAAAAAAATAAAAAAATTAGGAAAAAAAATTGGAACTAACATTCTTATGGGTAATAAGCTAAAGAACATATGAAATAAACCAGGTTTAATTCATCATTGTTTTTTTATCTGTTTTTGACAGATGACCTGAAATAAAGAACAAATGGGAAATACAGGCTATTTTCCTGAAACATAATCTGCTGCTTTGTAATAATTATACTGAAATACTAAAAACTAGTAAAAAAACTAAAAACCCGCCTTGTATAATTCTGCGTATTAATTATAGGTTTGGCGCTGTGTTGCATTGCAAATGAGAATGGGACAAAAAATAATAAATGTACTACAATAACTAGGAATAAGAACATTGCTATTCGTGACGGAATGGAGTGAACGATGGAGATTGTCTTGCAAGGAATTCTGGAGTATTTAGACAAAATAGTGTGCTTATCGTACGTAACAAAGCAAGAATTCAGCGCATGCCCAGCGAATACTGTTGAAAAAACACCTATCTACGGCACAAATATTGGGGATATTGCCATATATATATATATATATATTGCTTATTGGTTATGTCCATATAGTGTGACGGAATCCCCTATATTTATGCCTCAGGTGTTTTTTGAACGGTATTCCCTGGGCATGTGCTGAATGTTTGCTGTTTTTCTGCAATTATTATTCTCGCAGTAACCCAGGAATCTGAATTTTTATGCTTTTTTAGGTTGTGCGCTCCTCTATTTTTGTAAATTTTTTGTGCTGGTCATACTTGTTGCTATAGAAGTTGATTTAGGAGATACAGCCCGTTATGTGTTGTATTTTCTAAAATTTTAAAGACCTGACAATATTGACATAGAAACAACAAAGGTGGACCTTATGCCTCCTTGAAGAATTGTGCAGTGTTATAATATACCTCTATGACTGTTTATCTCAGGAATGGGAGACCTATGAGATCCCAAAGGATATATAACTTTTACATCTTTTTCTATGTTGGCCCAATAAAAGGCATCAACTTTAACCAAAGACTCAATTTTCTCTTGGGCTAATACGGCTATATCAATTTTCTTATCTATGGTGGATGAAAGAGATGGATATATACTGTATATGTGACTTGAAGCAAGGGGTGGCAATCAAAGCAGTGGCGGAACTACCGGGGTCGCAGGGGTCGCGACTGCGACCGGGCCCCGGCGGCAGGGGGGCCCAAGCCAAGGGGCCGCCCGAAATCTTTTTTCCGTTTTTTAAAAAAAAAAATAAGGCAGGGGCGTCCAACATGCGGCCCGCGGGCCAAATGCGGCCCGCGAGACCTCGAGGTGCGGCCCTCGTAAGATCGGCAGCCAGGGCAACCGATCTTACGCGAGCCGCACCTAACAGCAATCACAGTCCCATCATGCCTAGGTTCCAGCATTTACTGGATGGATGTGTAAGTGCTGGAACCTAGGCATGATGGGACTGTGACTACTGTTAGCAATCACACTCCTATCATGCCAAGTCAGCCAGTACATGCTGAAACCTAGCTAGCTGCCCCCCTTGTGTAGTGATGCTGCCAGCAGTATGGGGTCTGCACATCACTTACAGCCACCCTGTACCAGCATGTACTGGCTGACTTGGCATGATAGGAGTGTGATTGCTAACAGCAATCACAGCGAGCACAGTCCCATCATGCCTAGGTACCAGAATTTACTGGTTGCCAAGTCATATTGCTAATTTTGTTCAGTTGTGTGTTACCTACTTTTATTAAAAATGTGAGTTTTTATTATTATTTTTAAAGGTGGGGGTCATTTTCGGTTTTGGCTAAGTGAACCCTGAATGTTTTGGTCCAGAATTTTCATTTTAGTTCATCCCTAGAATAAATCTAGGGAATCCTGAATTTGTAGTCGCAAAACTTTCTAGGCTCAGAAATCAGTGAGAGGAAGAGTAAAGGTTTTGTCATTTTACTTTATTTTAATCTGCATATTTTATTAAAGGCCATATTTTCTCACAGTGAAAAATGAGTGCGGCCCGCGCACGTATACAATTCTGATGAAGTGGCCCACTGCAGAAAAAACTTGGACACACCTGGATTATGCCCTTTGTACATGCGCCCCTTTTTCTTTGATTTTTTTACAGATATGATTCAATATGTAAATTGAATTTGTTGAAAAAAAATTGTTGGATAAAAATCATGTTTTTTGGGGGGGGGTGAGGGGGTGGGGGGGCCCTTAACAGATTCTCGCACCCGGGCCCTAAGGCGTCTAGTTACGCCCCTGAATCAAAGGTATGGTTGAGTAAGAGGTGGGTGGAACTCAACCTAGGGTATCACACCATATGGGGTAGTTTCTGGTATACCTCAGTAATTTGCCTCTGATTGGGTTCTTGCAGAATGTGTTATATATTTTACCTGTGGCCGTGTTGGATGGTGTGAGACATGGCGCTGGGAGCGCAGTACTTCCGATAGGCTTCTACACATCTACGTTGCAAGACTTTTCCCATTCCTTGGCTCCCAAATCTTCATATGTCGCATTTGCGTTGTGTCCGATCTGTTTCCTTATTTACTCCCAATGCTATCTTACACATCATTGGAAACAGTCTTATCTATGATTACCATTCTCATGTAATCTCATTCTAAGTGTTACTCCAAACGTCTTGTTCTAACACTTTATTCCCGGTCCCCAAACGTGGAAGACAAAGAGACTAATTACTACATCAACAGTCATGACGGCTGCTTTTTAGGTGATGTCTGAAGACGGTTACAATCGCTTGTCATGCATATGGCGGTGAGTGTGTTTTTTTTCAGTCGGCTAGACTTTAGCTTGTTTTGTCTCTATTATCCTACCATATGCTTCATGGCTTTTGTTACACTTGTTTGCCAAATACACTAATGTGCAACTTCTTTCTCTTAAAATGCACAGCACATCGTTAGGTATTAACTATTATTTACGAACAGAACGCCTTCACATAAAACCTAATATGTGTATCGCAGAGACTGAAAAGGGCTTACTGAAAGTTTTCTTGTGTTGTTATGTGATGAAACGTTCAGAGGAAACAATAAAATGACAAATCCGCTAAAATGTATTTACCGAGCATGTTAAGGATTGCAATCTGGAACAGAACCTTTCAAGCCTCACTTGTGGCTCCAACCATCAACGCACAGTGAGGACTACCTCAACCCATGCATCTGGTACCTCCAAATGTTGGAGGTCAGTCAATGGAGGTCCTTGGGACATCTGCCTTTCTGCTACCAGCCAGAGCATTGACCCGATGATCATGGGTAGGAAACAAAATGCCTTCTGATGGACACACGGCCAACATGGACTTCCACAAGCCTGGCCACAGACACTGGCGTGTTGCCTCCCGCGGCTGACAATGTGCAGCTCGGCTACATGTTACCAACGCAAGTGATATAAACTCATATAGATAAAGTAAAGACACCCTTCCAGGTTTAAATGCCTTCTGTCTGGAATCCCATTTATAATTTAAAGAGTGCTGCACGGGGTTAACAATACACCATAAATCTGACATGAAAGAATTAAATGTACCTAATGCTGGAATAGTCGGTAGTAAGGGCTCTTGGAACTTTGGCAGCAGAAGAAAGGGTTTTGTTTGAGTCGTGTTTCAATAGAAAGAAAAAAAAGGCGAATGTCCTCAGGGGGGGAACATATCTAACATTTCCATCTGGGATGCCCGTACATGCTGCCGAGATGCTACATTCTGCTGAATTATGATTCATCATTGTAGGGTTCTTTGATTCTTCTGGAGGTAGAATTGACCTCTCTGACATGTTTCACCGCTCAAACCGTCACAACTGACAATGGACAAGCACACAAAATACCGATACTGAGTAATACACGATGCCTATTGATGTTTAACTCTTCGTGTTCCAGAGGAGTGAGCAGTGCATTGTACTTGCACCTCTGTGACTTAAAGGGACACTCCAGCCATCATATGACCTTCAAGGGGTGATAGCTGTGCGGTCCCTTTAAATTGACGTGTTGCCCCTTTTACGCCCCACCACAGGCGGTGGTCTGTTCGGACGTCTGTGCGCACGTGCGGAAAGCCAATGATTTCATTGGAGCACTTTCCTGCAGCTAATTGGCTGCTTGACATTAAATGTGAGACCACAAAGGAGAAGGGCATCTGCAGTTGCAGGGCTAAAGTTTCTACCTGGGGTAAGTGTGTTTTTTAAAAATATATATTTTTACATTTTTGAAGAATGCGTATTAAAGAACTCACTGAAGGTTAGGATTACTCACAGAGTATTTTAATATTCATTCTACATCATAAACTGTCCATTTAAATGTTTGCATCAATATTATCTAGACTTGCACAATCGTATTCGGGCGAACATAAAAATGATCCCGAAGGGTGCGTTTTCGTTGTTCAGCCCGAATACCGAGCTAAACGAAGACGGAGACGTACAACGCAAAGAATCTTCGTCTTTGTTAAACTCGTCTCCCTGGTCCTTTCCCCCTCTAGCCTACCTTGTCTACAGAGATTGTAGACATAAACCCCAAAGAAGCACCGTTTCACCCAAAGACTCCAGGTGAGACCCAATAAGACCCCATGGATATCTACCCTGCTAGCCATGGCAACTTAATGATGACTTATTTTAGGACTATACATTATGCCGTCATCCACTGTTTATACATCATGTGTGTTTCTTCCCGTTCTTTCTGGTTCCCCAGTCTTCCATTTGGTGAGTTAATCCTTTTTTGTTTTTTTAACATCTATTCCAATCAATTGATTGAATGATAGACAAAGAAAGACATCATAAAATAAAGTTCACAGGGGTTAACAGGGGTTAACAGGGGTCAATGGGAGCGGGAATCCATAGGATCGTGCAAGGAGTTAAAGGTCCATGCGAGCAACTCTATTAGTCGCCTGCATAGGCCTCCTCTGACATCAACCAAACGGACCTTTAACTCCTGGAACCCCCCAGGCGGATTTTTGCCGTCAGGAGTTAAAGGTCTGTGTGAGCGACTCTATTGGACACTCGTACGGACCTTTAACTCCTGGAGCGGGGAGACCAACCCTGCCGGTGACCAATAGAGTTGCTCGTATGCACCTTTAAAATCCTGGCACCAAAGCTGCTGCGTCCCGTTTATGCGTTAACTCCGTAATAACCCCTTCGAGAAAAAAAAAACCGCGAAAAACGAAGAAAAAGAAACGAACATGAAGAGTGTACACGAATATTCACCTGACCGGGCGAATATTCGTGGAATATGAAGATTTTTTCCCCATGAAGACCAACATGAAGAGTTGGCCCGGTGTCCGAGTCTAATATTATGATTGTAGACCATTAGCTTTTGCTTTCCTCAAATAGAAGTGGACATGAAACTTTCATCTTATGTGTGGTCAGCACATGTATTTAAAAGGTTTCCATTTCTTTTACCACATTTCACAAACAACAAAGTATAATATTAGGAACAGCGGCGGTTCTAGGTTTTTGAGGAACCTTAAAAAGGAAAGATTTAGGGTTATTTTTAACACGAGCTACAGTGATAACCAGATTTAAAACCAAATTATGTTGTAGGGCATCTTTTGACGGGGTTGTAATAAATAATTGGGGGACTAGGCAGACTGCCTATTTTTTATATATATAATTGGGATACAGTAGATAAACACACAATATACACAATATATATATATTTTTTTTCTTTTTATTGCAGTAGAGGGCAAAAACTTTTTTTTATGATGTCTTTCTTTGTCTATAACTCAATCACTTCATTGGAATTGATGTTAAAAAAGGATTAACTCACCAAATGGAAATCTTAAGACTGGGGAACCAGAAAAAACGGGAAGAAACACACATGATGTGCCCGCTTTGGAAATGTATATACAGTGGATGACGGCATAAAGTATAGTCTTAAAATAAGTCATCATTAAGTTGCCATGGCTAGCAGGGTAGATATCCATGGGGTCTTACTGGGTCTCACCTGGAGTCTTTGGGTGAAACGGTGCTTCATCAGGGTTTATGTCTGCAATCTCTGGGTGGGGAATGGTGTTTGGTCACGCCCACTCCCTGCCCACTTCTGTCATGGCCCCACCCACTTCCGTGTCCGCATGGGTTTTATGTTCACGTAAATATTTGGCACCAATAAATACAGGGAAGAAAAAATAGTCCCAAGAAACGATGAACCAGTTGGAAAAAAAACACAGGTTCAAAAGAAAGTGAATTGAATATTAAAGTAAAAACCGAGGCTCAGGAATGGATCGAACTGAACATTTTGTGATAACTATTATTTCAACCTCTAAGTAGAAAGGTGGGTTCTGCTAATATTTTATTGTATTATATTTAGAATTTAGTGTTATTAAACCATATATTATTTGCGTAGAGAAACTATAGAGTTTGTGTCCATTTCAACCATTACCTGAACTCTTTCTTCATCGTTATAAAACGTTTAAAGCTAAATTCCACTTGATGTTTCCAGAATAAAAAACCCCGAATGTGTATTTGGGCCAGATGGATATACTTGTGGCTATTACAAGACGTTTATTAACCTCTTGGGACTCCACCAGCTGGAGTGATTTAAAAATGTTCTGTCTCACCGTCACGTACCAGAGGATCGAGCCACTTTTTATATTGCAGTCAGACCGAAACCAAGGATGACCAAACATTATGTCAGAATTAGTGTCCGGTTTTATTACACAGAGAACAGTCTTGGCTTCTATTACACAGGACTTAGATGTAAGTGGAGGTATTGCTAAAGAAATATTAAAGGGCAGACCCTGTCGCTTTATTCTACTTGTGCCAGTTTATAAACCGCCTTTAATCAGGCTCAACATCTTGCAGTTGAAAAGAAAAAAAATTTAGTTTTTTTATGAAAATGCTTACTTTTTTTTCTTTATGGTATCTAAAAAGCTCTTCATCATTTAGTCCGTCTGATAAAAGTAAAACGTATCTTTGCCGGTGGGACAGTTTGGCTCAAAAAAAAGTTTCACTAATAAGCACGATGAGTTGGCTTCCAGTGGGATTTTTTACTATGGCACATTCTGGTAGCCAAAGCAGGCCACAGCAGCAAAAGGGAATTTTGGGAAGAGGTCTGTGCCGGCTTGTTCTACCCATGAAGCGGAGACCTGGTAATCAGCTTTGACTTCTGGGGTTTCAAGGTGAGAGATCCCGGATATGTTATTGGTATACAAATAAGTGGTCGAACACTAAGCAGGGGAGAGTTCTAATACTAGAAATGTAATAAAAACAGATTTTTTGGGGACTACACTATAAGTAATTTGTTTCACTGTCTCTTATAAAATCAATATACCTGTTAAGCTATTCTTTAACCCGGAGATAGCTCTGACTCATTTTACAGACTTCAAGACCAAATTTCTACTTTGGCTCCGTATGACGAGGTCCAAAAATAACAGATTCAGTTTGGATCCCAGTTTCACGACTCCCTCCGAGAACCCGTAACACCTTCTCTCCCTGTCATCACCCCTCGCTAGCGTTTCGTGATCCCATCTGTTGTACAAATACTGCGTCAAAGCATCTGAATCCAATAACAAGAGTGGAAATTGCTTAATGGTATTAAGCCATGATAGTTATATAAGCCAAAGAAAAAGTATGAATGAGCACCAGGTGAATTAACATGAATTCACGGATGATCATTTTATGTATCAAAACATCCTTCTCAATTTCAATATAATACACGGTGCGCTACGATCACTTGCAGCAGCTCATGGTGGCCATAAGTTGATAAATGATTCAAGAGAGAAATTGTTTTCTTTTGCATATTTTTCTTCTTTTTGTTGGTATATACTGAATGGTTACCCCCCCCCCCCATTTCACTTGCCGTTCTACCTTGTTTTGGTAATTTGTTTTTATGTTCGCTGAGAAACGAATGTCCACTTCTCAACAAGAAGTACAGAAGATGGTTGAAAGGTAATAAGGGAAACCACACATTTTCACCCAAATTCAACAGTAACTCATGCAGGAACCAAGATGCATCTGTAGATGTCTGGAATTTGGTGGCCAGTCAACCGAGGTTCCTTATTACGTTCCTAAGAATAATTGTTTTTGCGTTATCTCGCTCACATTTGCCCAGAGGCAGATCATCTTTAGAATGACCTTACAATGGATCGTTCTTCATTGTAATCTTTTATGAGAGAGCTGTTCTGCGCCTCCATTGGCACACATCATGGTATCCATCCTCCCCGGAGAATCCTCACGACATTGGCTAAAGTTGAGCTCGTGTGACATTATACTCTGGCCCTCTATGTCAAGAAACCCCAGCCAGGACTGCGTTGGGGCCACATTCCCAACGGAAGAACAGACCAACTGCCTACACCGGATGGCAATGACCCCCCATCCCATCCTGGTAGCATAAAGATGTCATAAAGTATTTAAATATATTTTACTCTATACCAATATATATATATATTCCACCCCAGACAGGTCTCTTCAAAGCCTTTATGATATTCTTCATGGTCGGAGATACTGAGAAACCCAGCTGTCAAAATTAGCCTTACGGAAGTCTACCCATGAAATACTCTTTCTAAATGAAGTCTCCCCATTTTGAAATCTCCGTTGTGCTTTACTTTCCACTCTTGTTTTTTTAAAATGGACTTTTGCAAACTTGAAATTTTCTTTCAAATGGCAAAAATTCATATTTTTTAATATTTTTCTTGTAAAAGTGATATCAATTCCTTTACAGCTCAATATATATATATATCAGCCAGCCTAAGAGATGACAGAAAAGAGACTACCTTGAAATGAGATTATAAGATGGAAAACAGACATTATTTAATACTTTCATGGTATCCAACTTTCCTTCACGGGACCGACACTGTTCATGTTTTTGATGTGCCAATGGATTGATCGCTTGCAAAATCGCCGTCATAATTACTGTGGTTGCGTCTACCCAACATTCAGCTCCGTTTTAAATCGCCTGCACAGATACGCCTGTCAGAGTTGCTCCATCAGGACGGCATTGTATCACAAAACCTCTTTTTTCTCCCCCCCCCCTCTTGTCATGGGATATTCTGCAAATCCTTGGACCTCGTATCGTATCCTCGGCTCATTATTTTGATTCCAATTACAACACCGTAGCTTCCAAAGTGAAAGCCAATTGATTTTCCAGAGTTTATCTTTTTCTTTCGGTAATTATAGGCCGTTCCCCATCCAGAATTCACACAAAAACTTCTGTCTCCACACCGCAGAATCGGGAAACACTTTTTTTTCCTGAGCGTTCTAAAGTTTCCTCCCAATATGATTTAGGATGGAAATCTGCATTTTACTCAACGGCACGATATTGGATTAACAATCTTAATTTTACCGGTCATAACCGTTTAATGAACGGCACACAAGGACTCATAAGACGTGTATGGTTTCATTACATTTCTCATGTTCATGCCTGTTAAAAAAAGAACATTTTATGCACATCCCTTACAAAAAATTACTGCAGTTTTTCTGAGGTAATGCTGCAGTTTTTTGGACATGAAAAAACTGCAATACTGCACTTTTACTGCAGTATTACTGCACATTTACTGCACTTTTTTTTTTATATTGCAAACCTTCAGTTGTACTTCAATGTACTGTAGCTTTATTGCATTTGTACTTCCGTACAAAAATAACTGCAGTAAAACTGCAGTACAGTGAAGTACAAATGCAGTAAAACTGCAGTAAATGTGCAGTAATACTGCAGTAAAAGTGCAGTATTGCAGTTTTTTCATGCCAAAAAAATGCAGCATTACTTCAGAAAAACTGCAGTAATTTTTCCGTAAGGGATGGAATGTAATTTGTCTAAAACTGGCTACTGATGGGCAGAATTGATGGGCCAAATGGGTCTTATCGGCCTTAAAATTCAATGTTTCAATCAGCCGAGCATCCTAACAGCGAACACCTAATAGCTATTATATTTTTAACTGGATTTGTATGTTTTTTTTTTCTTAGTTTTCAAATGGGTTAAAAATTATCCGGCTATATTTTAAGTAATAAAAAAAAAAATTATTGTACCTCATACTATTTTCATAAACACTGCAACCATGTAAAATAATACCTTTCAAAGCTGTTCCTTTGGAGATAGATATTCAAGGATGACTGAATCAAATGGGATTTATGCTTCAGCCTTTTATAATATTTCTCCTGAAATGACCTTAAGGGGAGGAAATCCCAGTTATACAAACAGCACAATAAGAATTTCCTGGACCCTCATCAATATAGAATGTCTCGTATAATTGCCGAGGACTGAATACATTTTGCAAAGGATTCATATATATTTACTGACAATAAAGTCTCACCAATTAACGCATTATTAAAGGGTCACAGCAATCATCATATGCACTTTGATGCATATGATAGTTGAGAGGTCCCTTTACATTTAAGTAGTACCCCCCCTTGCAAACGCATGGAGGGGTTCTGCAGAACCCCCCCATAAGCATTTTTTGCTCCTTTCCCCACCTCCCAGCAGGAGATTTGTTCAACCAAACACATGTGGTTTATTTACCTCCATACAGTCCAAGTGACGGCTCAGCGGTCCTCAGGGGCGGGTCTAACGAGACCCCCATGCATCCAGTTGATTTCAGTAGGAATACTTTACCGCCACTGCTAGGCTGCTTCAAACAACCAATCAGTAGCAAGAATTGTCGTACCACAGAGGAGGAGGAGCTGCAGCTTCTCCTTAAAATAAGTTATTTTATTCCTTTTTCTTTATGAAAAAATGTATAATCAGCATTCTTCTTTGGGGAGGCTGTTAGGGACATTAAACTGACCCTTTAAGCAAAATCAGTTAATTTTGACTAATTTACAGCCTTTTCAAATGACTTTGTGCTTGGCTGCAGATGGTGGTCCGCAGAGGGCTTGGGGTGTTTCAGCAAAGCTACAAGAGGGGAAAAAGAGAGATGAATAAGAAAAGATTGCGGGGTGGCGGGGTTATGGCTGTAGGAAGCCAGAGGGGGGAAGCAATCAAGACAAAGGGCTTTCCCAAGATAAACAACATGGTAAATATATTCAATGACATTTAATTAAATAAACAAAAAGATTACTTTTGAAACATAATTAAGGATAAAGAATACTAGTAAATTCCTAAAAGATCTTAACATGCGTAGTGTGGAGGAAAAGTGTCAAAGAGGGGAAAATATCAAGATGGCGGAACAACCTTAAGGCAGAAGTGGTGGAGGTTAACACAAGACACGGCCTGAGATCCAGTAATATCCAAGGCTTTTACAGCGAGTAAAAATGGTAAAATCTGATTAGTTTCATAAAATAGTTTCATATCCCCCGTCAGATTGTACATCAGCTGTCTGTCAAGGTTAAAATTTTATTTAAAGAGTGTGATAAATAATAATAATAATAAAAAAAAATATTATTTTATCATTCAGCCCCATCAGAAGATCTGTAATATAACAGAAACACCCTTACCTATGACTTATATTGTCTGACAGAACAAATGTTTAAAATTATAGTTATAGAATTTCTTCACAGTGGTTCTAGCTCTGGACAAAAGCAGTTTTTTTTTTGGCTTGATCTGTGCTCCGTCTTCTCAAATATGCCCGAGATACATACTTTTGTGTAATATTGGTTTGCTGATCTTCTGAGTATCATCCACCTAGCCAGGAATCAGATTTCCGCCGGTGCATTTAGATTTTTTTTTTTTTAGTAGTGGAACAGGATGTTTTTTTCTAATTTTCCAAAGGGGGGAAAAAAAAAAAACCCCAGATGTCGGACGAGCATCCTTTGGCACTCAGAAGCTGTCTGTGAAGTCCAGGACTGCATGTTTCTTGGCTAGCTGGAAATTCTACTGAACTTTGGGGTCCTGTAAGTGATTGTTCTCACCATGAGCTCTTGGACGCTTACAACGGTTGCCCATATGTCTGCGAACCATTCCAAGACAAGTAACGTTTGGAAATGACTCCGTTTTTATCCACTTGTTGCAGACGTTAGTATGACTTCCTGGCGTGTTTCTAAATTGCGTCAGAAATTTGCCCACGCAATGTATTTTCTTCAATGCGAAATGTCGTTTGTGAGCTCTGGAATGTGCTTCATGGTTCTGGAACCATCACAATTGTCTTGGCTTAGATAATACATGGAATCTAATTTTCTCTACAGAAGCTGAGTGTCTCCTTTGTTGAGTGCATGGGACTTTCTTTATCTCATAACAATACAAATACAATATGCCCTCAGGTTACCATTTAAGAAAGGCACAAAAAAATATTATAGTCATATGTAGGATCTTCTAGGCTCCTCGGAACTTTCCTGCTCCTTATAGGTGGGAACCGAAAAGGGCCACACATCGGGGTGGGGCTAGTCCCAAATAAAGACATCATATGTGTGTGTCCTGGGGGTAATAAGGGTTGAGGAAACCATAGGTTGCACTACTGCTCCGACTACCCTTAGCACAAGACATTTATTCATACACATTGTCTGAAGACATATATTCATCATCATCAACCTACTTTGTATGTATAAAAAACAAAGAAGACCACACACCCTGTTGTACAGAGAATCTCTCACATTTACTAGAGAAGTGGTTCTGTGTCCAACATTTTTTACATAAAACATCGTTTTATCAGCTTGACCACACAAAGGCCCAGACTGCAGCCGCTTTAATTAGAGGCATAATTCCCAGCAGTGAGTCTACAGAACCTTTCCTCCAATATCACTTTACGATTACAAGCCATTAGAGGGTACTGCGGAATTTCACTGCAGAAAATACTCCGCGATACACCTTCTCAGAAGCAAAAGTCCTTAGGTTGGTTTCCTTAACATCTACATTCTTTGATGGTGCAAAATTCCAGTTTGTAGCCATGGCAAGTTTCAAGTGAGAGATACTCGGGGGCCGCATTAGACTGTAGAAAATGTATCCCGGAACGGTTCTTAAAAATATATTACATTATTTTAATTAATTTTCCTAAGTACAATGAGAAAGCTTAAGGTGCCCAAACAGAGAACAACACAAGTCTTCATGACCCGTGGCCAATACCCAATGAAGAAATGCATTACCCGTTATTGCTACACATAATTTGAAACATACATGCAAAAGTATGAAAAAAAAAACAAAAATAACAATTTAAAACACACCTTTCATTAGGAAACCATTAAAAAAGAGCTGTATAGAGGGGACATATTTATCAGAGAGACTTGGACCAATGAAACATACATAAGGCTCCTTTTTCGTGCTCTCGTCTCATCTATGCCCTTATTTAAGGGGTTAAATCTACCTTTCCCATGTTATTTTTTTATCTTTATTGGCAGGGTTGTAATATGAGTAATTATACTCTCTTAATTCACTTTTAACCCTTTTGTTTGCTATTTTAGTTTGAGGTTCAGTTGAAGTTGCATTTTGGTATATACCGGTATATAGGATATGCTTTAATGGTTCATTCAATACACTTTTTATCTATAGTATATATAGTATATGTAGTACATTTTACTATGGATTCAACTTTCATTCAATTTCCAATTTTCTTTTTAGTATATCTGAATGGAAAACTTACACTAATACAGTTCTGCACAAGCTTGAGGCTATTTTTTTTCATACACCGATTGGCAAAACAAGATTTATCTATTTCGGACAGTTTTCAGCAGTTGCGTCATATTATCTTTGTTTATGGATGCGTTTCTCGGTTCAATAAATCATTTTAATGTTGGTGCTAAATTAGCAGCGCGGAGGTTAACTACCAAGTCAACCACACACTTAACCACAAAACTTATCATATCTTAACATTAACAATATTAATTATTTGCCTGCTGCGGTTTGGCTGGGACTCAGAGGAGCTATTGATACGGGGGGAATCTGTTTGGGAAGGAACGTGTCTGTAACTATATAACTCATGTAATTACAATGAAATTAAACAGATGTCCTGCTTCGTCCTCGCTGGAAGTCCGTCGAGACTTGTAGAGAACGCAGGTTTACAGATCAGTTATACAACTCGAACAAAACAAGGTTTTGAATTACTTTGCGTTTTTTTTTTTGTTTTTTTTATTTAAATATTGAAAAGGAGCTAAAAAGTTATTTATTCTTTAATATCATAAAATTTATCGGAATGGAACATCCAATCAGGTGTCGTGTCTTCTGAAGGTATAGATGCAGTTCTCAATTAAAAAAAATAAAAAAATTATAAAAATTCTGGTTTAATTATTAATTGATTATCCCTCCAATGCATTTGCAACAGGGACACCATGCAGCTATCATGCGCATTAAACTGCACGTGGTGGCTGAAGCGTCCTTTAACAATTCCAACATATTTTATACATTCTACAGGGTATTCACTTTGTAAATGTACTTAACTAAATGTGGATTTACAGTAAAGCCTTCACAAGAATTTGAGAAATCCTCCTGGATTCCTTTGATTTTATTTTCCTCCCTTTTTTGCTATAAAGGATGAACCATATAAAATAACCTTTATTTATGTAAATGCACTTTTATAGATATTTTTTTTATTTTTATCCATGGATGACATTTATAGAGAATGACAACTAATAATACTTTCATCCTCGCCGAGCAGACCACGAGTTTGACGGTTATTACATGAATTCATGTACGATGCTACTGAAACGTCTAAAGCTTGGTAACATTATGCAGGGAAGGACGTTAATTTTACTGAAGAGAGTGGGAATAAGAAGCAAAATCTGTATTCAATACTGGGTTGGAAATGCAATACTTCTGTGTTTTCACATTCCCTGTATATATTTACACGCAAGTCAACGTAAGGACTTTCTGGCCGTCTGGGATCAGTAAGCAGCCGCCCTCCTCTCATCAGGGAAGACGGCACTGATGCCTCAAAAAGAAATATTGCCATTGCAGATTCTTTAAATTCAAAAGTTTATGCATCCAAAATATTCAATAGCGTAAGCTTATTGTACCCTTTTATTTTATGTTTTTTAATAATTTTATTAGATTAATGTTATTATTGTGTTAAAGTATTACTATTATTTGGACACATATTTTTTTTTTTTACACAGAATAATAGTAATTTCCCTTTTGAATTTTGGTGAGTTTAGTCCCCATTAGGAAAACACGGTATACATATTTCTCTGCCTTTCGCTAAATAAAACTTTGGCGGAAGTTCACATTTGGTGGCACTTCCCTTGACAGAACGTCGGTCAGGGGAGAGGATGTCAGCGAAAGCGAGCAGATTTTGGCAGAAGGGCACCTTATGGCAAAATGAAGGATCTGGGGAGAGGATGTCAACGGAAGCGCCACCATTTTTGCGTAAGTTCTCGCCATGTTACGTCTGCAGAGACATCTGTGGACGAAGATAGAAGGGAGAATGTAAAAGATAAAGGAGAGAAGACGAAAGATAAAAGGCAGAAGAGAGAAGATGAAGAACAAGTAGATGCAGAAGTGGTCGGCACAGAAGGTAGGGATACATTTAGAGTTCGTGAGAGATTATGGCAGTGTTCCAATTAAAAGGCGATCCTTTGGTTGGGATAAAAACATTTCATGTAAAAAAAAATTAACTGACCATTCTTTAAAGGTGATTCTTTTTACTTTTACAGCTCACAGCATGAACCTGTAACAAGCCCCGGCTGAAGAACAGTAATGTTTCTGAAGACATTATTTTATAGGTGGAAAAAAAAACTGTAACAATATAAAATTGACTTCATTCATTGAAGCTTTCTTTGAGATTTTTGACATAGATAATGACTCGGAAAAGTGGTATAATAATAAGCATTAAAATTATATAGAATAAGCTGGAGGCAGAAGAAAGAAAAAAGGAGAAGGCATGGTATATTTTCTTTAAAGCCGCTACTATTTCTAAGCGGCCGTTCGATTGTCTGAAATAATACTAGAAGCTGCCTTGTCAGTAAAGATTTATTTTTGAATAAAATCACAAAGTCCTCTTTGTTTCTTTACTGCATAGCGAGCATCTCCGTGTTCTCACTTATTAAAGAACCCTTTGCCCGAAGCGCAATGAATAAATCTTCACATGTGGTTCCCATTTCATATTTTTAAAATAAAAGAAAAAGTAATTGTTATTTTTGTTCCTAGCGTAAGCCATTCTGGGCCACTGATTCAAGACATATTGACGATCCAAATGGAAGCAATCACCAAGGTGATTTGATTGTTATCTTTGTGGCCTCATTTTTCTCATTATCAATTACCACCTTCAAATAATCTTCTCCCAGTTATAGCCGTTGACCATGATATAACTAACCTATTTGGCTGCAGAGCGCCTGAGGCTCAGCAATTTGTAAAATAATGGAAATACCAAATGGATGAAGGCCTTTTGGCCGGCTTTAGACTTTTTTATATATGTCCGTAATTATATTTTGCCAGTTGAATTGGTTACTTTAGGATAGGGGAAGTTCCTGAATGAAGGTAGAGCATTCTCGCTCATGGAAATCCAACCTAAAGCTCTGTAGCAGGCAACACATGTAACAGTGTGCCATAAATTAAAAAGTGGCATACCTTGTATCCTTACCTATGTGCCCATCTGAAATAATAAGAGTGTATTGGCCAAAAAATATTGCCCTTCCATAAATTTAACAACTCCAAGCCACAGAATTTCATGCATGATTTTTCCTACAATCAATTCATCCTAACCCAGGCAGTCCCTCAAAAATAAAAAATAAATATAATAATAATACATTTAGCCAGTTTATCTTATAATCATATCACAAGCATGTATTGATTCCACATCTAAATCTTGTCTAATCAAATTAAAACGTCTATTTGACTTAATTGGTAAGTTTTTGCCACAACAGAAGCTCATTATAGCCAATGTGGTACAGTCAAGAGTGCAAGTTGTTGATAAATGGGATAATTACATTTATGTGTCAAATATTGAGGTGTAAAACAGTAGCACTTCTTCGGGATGCATCCTGGGAACTACTACGTATTATATGTGTTCTTTCCCCAGTGACATGTGCCCAAATATTATTAGATTTGTGAGTGGTGATTAAGGAATATTCACGGATGCTGGTGTTATTATATTGTTTGTTATGGTTTTTTTTAGGATTTTTGAAAGTGAAAATGTTTGGATAAGAAGCCATCACTGTGGATTTGCGATCACTATTTGGAGTTTAGTCTGGTAGCTTAATCACAAATCATTTTCAACATTACGTTTCTGTAGTTCTATAACAATAAAGGGACAATATAGAGCTCATGCTGAATAAGAAGGAACAAAGATTATCAGCATTGCCATAAAGAATCAGTTCAGTGTGGTGATGAAGCAGAGAAAGTCACTCAAACTATGACATGACTGACAACAATGGCGGCCTCCGGGTCTGCAGCTAAAGCAAGTTTATTGTAACCAAATTAGATAAAACCAGGGCCGGAGTGGTCAATCGGGAAAACAGGAGAGCGGTCGAGCAGCGCTGAGGCCGTCTAATGTTAATAATGTGGGCCTTAGTGGCATAACAGCCATGGCTGCAGGGGTCACAACTGCACCTGGGGCCCCACGCACGGACCCGCAACTTACCGCTGCGGCGCTCGCATGCCTGTGCAAGCAACCTCTCTTTTACCACCCATGTATAAAAATAATATGTATTTTCTGACTAATAATAACAGTAATAATATTTTAAGGGTTTGATGGGCATGAGTGATGGCGCCATCACACGTGACAGGATCAGCCGAGAAGAAGCTCTTTTTGCAGTCACATGTTGCAGTTAGTAAGATTGGAAGCTGCATGGCTCTTTGCTTGTAAGGAAAGGCAAGGATCAGAGTTACCGTGTCTGAACCCCCATCCAGGGACCTGCAGCTACAGGAAAAGAGATGCTCTGCAAGTAGGAGCTCGGATTTGTCTTCATGGCAGTCGGTGGTGGACACAGGTAGGTAAGCTGGCGGAAGAATGACCGACACAATGCTGGGGAATCAACAGTGTCTACACCAAGTTCACCCCACCAAGGGAACGTCCAAAATACATAAAACAGTGAATTTCAAGGCCAGGCTGATAACAGATGTGGTCAGAAGGCAAGCCAAGTCAGGAAACTGACTCAAATCGCTCTCAAGAGACAGAGAGAACTGGCTTATGGAACCGATAATGGCAAGTGAATAAATATGTAACCAGAGTGCATTTAGTTAAGGTGTAGAGACTCTGCTCGCTGGCTCCAAGCAGGCAGTGTTGGTTGTCTGGAGAAAACAGCCTGCATTTTCTATAATACAGGCTGCTTCCTTGAAGGCATTCTTTCTCCAGACGAAGCCTAAGGTCGCCTGAGTAGCTAGTCCGCTGGACCTGAAACTGTTAGAAAATGAACGAGAATTTGAAAACATTTTTTTTTAAATCTAATTGCTATTGAAGTGTTTCACAAATACCACTGTTCTTTATGTACCCGCCATTATTCTGACAAAACATATGGGACAAATAGCACTTTATGCTTCTACTATAGGTATGCTAGTTTTGCCACTACTTGCCACACATATTTTATACAGCACATCCTAGCGCACCAACATGTTTCATTTAGTTTCAGATCACCTGTAAAAGTACAGTTTAGTGAATAAACCATCGATACGTTCCAGAGCTAGAAGAAACGCAGAGCTTTTCTCAGTAAGCATTGCAATAATTTAGTGTATTGGCAGGATCCACGTGCATTAAGGTGATGCTACGGCCCATGAAAAAGAATCCCCCTTTAGTAATCTCATCTGTTAGCCGCTCCGCACAGCCGGCAGATGCATTTAACCTTCCTTACGGTATCAAATGATAAATTATTGAAACACATGTTCGCCTTTTGTGTTCAAGGATTTATTTTCCGTATTTCCCTCACATATTGAAAATATTGCAACAAATGATTCCTCAGGGAAGATCCCCAATCTTGTGAATCAGACTCTATAACAAAAGGCATAAATTATGACGGGAACCGTTTCTATAAAAATTCACGTTTTTTTTGTAGAATATTTCTATGACACCGATCCCTTAACACCTTATCCGTTGCGAACCTTGTGCCACGAGTAAGAGGGAATTAATGGGAATAATTTGGATTTACTTCATCTTGTAGGACAGTAAGAATATTCATCTGTTTCCGTTCTTTCACGATTTCAATATTTGTTCATCGCTGACATATACCGTGTCAATATGTTCCGTAAAGGCGACGGTTTAATGCCCAGCCGAATATGAATACAAACAGTCCCAGCATTCACAAAACAGTCCTCATTTCCAGCCATTGATCTGGGTAGCTACCCCACAGTCCATTTTTAGCTTGCCTTGGGGATCAAGGGTCACTTGGGAAGATCCTGTGATCAGTGGGGTCACCTAACGCCATCTTACATGACTCTTCGGCAATATCTCAGGGATAAGGGGGATCCAAAGGACTCTATCAACAGAAAGAACTGACCTATTACCTAAATCTGAGACATCCAAACAAGATAATAATGTCTGCTGTATAGACACATGTAACAAGGCATGGCCTACGGTCAGACAAATCTTCAACAAACACTAGGACACATCATTCTGAAGAGTATTACCAAATAAGTCCCCAAATTACCCAAAGAAGGGCAAAAAAAAATATGATAAGCATGTTCCTTCACACCTTACGCCACAAATTGAAACTACTTGGGTACCATCTCCTACCAAGGGCTGTGCTGTATGTAAACATTGGCAACCATCATTTTATTTTTACAAGTAATATTACAAATATTAAATATACAACTAAAACATTGATCAATGGCTCAACCTTAGATACAAAACCCCTACGCATGAGAATTGTGGAACATGTGAACTCTGTAACTAATAAACCAGCTACACCGATTGCTCGACATGTAAGACTATTTCACAACAATGACCCTGAAGTTTAAAATTCACAGGGATTGAAGCTATAATTAGAAAATTACAAGGGCTAACTGGACTAATTACAGTGTGAATCCCTTTGAATTTTAACTTGAAAGACAATCTCAGAATGGATTAAATTCTGACTCCAATTACTCAATATTCTGACATATATATATATACTGTATATATGATGTAACCCCTGTCTATTAGTCTACTGTGTTTGAGTATAGTAGTGCATGTGAGGGTATAGTGCTAGAGTGAGTGTGTTAACATATAGTTTTTAGAGTCTGTGTTAGTGTGTGGTGTTAGTGTGTGTGAGCACATGTTCTTAGAGTAAGTGTGGGTGTTCATGTAGGGTTTTAGAGAGCGAATGTTAGTGTATGATGTAAGTGGTAGTAGCACACTTGCACTGTGTGTGTGTGTTAGCTGCTTTGAAGACACAACACTAGGTAAGAGCACATGTGTGAATTAGTGTATGGTGGTAGAGTGAATGTGTGTTAACGTATGGAAGTAAAGTGAAAGTGTGTGTCAGTGTGTGGTGTTAGAGTGTGGATGTTAGAGCATGTATGTGTGTAACCCTAGGCTTATCCTTGCATCCCATTTACCTCTAGAACTAGGACAGCCCTAGATCTAGACGGCATTATATGAAATGTATGCGTGTCTTGGAACAAAAATGGCTGATGTGGTCATCCTCAAATGTTAAACCCCCATCCCTATTTACTATTAAGTGGCTGAGATATAAACTGCTATTTAAAACACCGAAAAATAAGCCTTGTATCAGATAAATTTGTGAACCCAACAATGTCGACTGCATGGCCCTTCTCTACTGCAGGATTTTTTCGCTGTCAGCAGAGACAATGACAACGAATCAGGAACACATTAAAAACTGGTTTTAGGTTAATAGAAATAAACACACTGTTAAAACTCTATGAAAATGGATACCTTTCCAATGTTGTGTTCACCGAGATGTTGGCACAATGAGTTTCGAAAGAATACACAAAAAGTGTTGGAATTTAATGTATGTTAGTTTTTCCTCTAATACATTTCAAACATCCTCGTAAAAAAAAAAAAAGTTATTGCTCCAGGCGAGAAATATTCCAGAAATGTCCAGCTGCAAAAAAAAAACCCAAGTAATATTAACTTGACATGCTATAATTTCATTTATTTATTCAGCATCTTTCAAAAGAAGATGGCAGCTTCAAGCTGCCAATCAAAAGCATTACAAATGATCATGAATAACCCTTTTTACTTAAATTTGGACCCATTTTAAAATTCTCGTTTCACATCCATATTATTCTCCTCCCGGAGCTGGCATCATCTGCGTAACAGCTCTGCACCTCTGCTTCATAATAAACTACGCGAGAACAAATATTCTGAAGGGGATCTATATTTATTTTTTATGATCATATAAATTCAACACAATAATGAATATTTTACCCATGGTATTTGTGTGTCTTTCTTTGGGGGGGGGGTACTTCTCTGGGCTCCATATTCCTCTATACCTTTTTTCTTTTTATTAGAAGCTCGGAAAGTTTGCTTGGCGTGAATAAATCACAGTGTTCTACAGACCTAAAAGTCCTATAGAAACAGCAGAAATTGGCGCTATACATTGTCATGAAAATAAAATAATTATTCTTATGGCTACAGCCCCCCTTATTGGCAATTTGAAATGTTGGGAGGTCTTGTTTAGCCTTTGGGGCCATTAAGGAATGGTCTTGTCCTGAGTCTTCTGACCTTCCTTCTTCAGGACAGGACTTCGCTACACAGGAGAACCTGTATGATGCCTTCAAACCCTGGCCCAGATCATGAATATATTCATAGGTGTCAAGCACTCACACTTAGCTGGTTGGCATGGTTGGAAGAAAGCCTCTTCCAGGGTAGGTAGGACATCCGGCCACCAATGATGGGAAGGTAGCAAGGATTTAGTCACACTCTGTAAGATCTTTAGTCATAAACAGCGCTTTTGTAGTCTTCACTTGGGGCTTCAGCTTTCTTGGTCCAGCCACTAGCGATGGCCATGCTGTCAATGGGAACCAACAATTCTAACAAAACAAGTCAATTAATGAATGTTTAACCGGGACACCTGTGCTCATGCCGAGATGTCCGAAAACCGTGGCCATGTTTGCACCCTCAAGAAACTCTAAAAGATAAAATACACAATAATCAGACAAAAGCCCCCAAATGATACAAAAACAGTGATCCTGTATAACGCCGATAGTCGCTGAAAGACTAGTTTATTCATCACGCTAGTGAAGCATCTAGAAAAAAGTGTTACAAAAAAAACCTGGACTTTTATACTTTTTTTCAATATTTTTTTTTTGGTCTCCAAGGGACCTTCACGCATATAAGACCCAATACCAGGAAATTATAGGGCTATAATATCACGCTCTTAATATAAATTGCCAATGGCAAATTGAAAACATCTTAGAAGTTATTTTTCCAAGACTATTACTTTCTACTGAACTTTTCCAATTGCTAATGCACTTCTGGGATAGAATTGTTTTGGCACACGCTATTGACAGCAGATTCCCTTCTGTACCCTCTTTAGGTAAATATTTCAAATTTATTTTTATGGCCTACCACGTTTTATTGAACCACCCGTTACTACTAGTGAGTCTGTAATAGAATTTACGTACCTTTGGGGCTAATAGTCCTATTTATTGACACATTTCTTCCATGTGCTAAAAAAAAAGTCAACATGAAGAATAAATGTTTGAAGGACTTGTCTTCTTTTAAGACCGGTTGGTGTATAATATCTCGGCGCGGTTGGTGGGGCCACCTGTGCTTTTGGCACTTGGAACTTAGCAAACTTAGTAAAACTTACCAAACTTTGATGGATATTTGACCTCAAGTTTGGCAACGTATTTGGCTGCCCACATGTCCACGGTGAAGTTGTGGTCGGCTTGCACCTCCCCCAACATCCAACGGTATTAGAATTAGAAGGCTTTTGTATCTTTTTTGGTAGAAGGGGGACAATTAGTGTCTTACGACTTACTATTAATGTTATCCACGCATTCTTTCTGTATCTCAGCCCGGATGACCGGCTGGGGCCATAGTAGGATAGACTCAACATTAAGAGAATCATTGACTGTTCATTGTTTTTGATATATGTCTGTATGTAGCATGTTTTATATCTGTGTTTGTAAGTATGTAGCATGTTTTATATCTGTGTTTGTAAGTATGTGGCGTGTTTTATATCTGTGTTTGTAAGTACACTTGGTACAGAGCGTGAAAATTCTTGGTTGGGATCTACATCACGCCATGTTTTATCACGTCAGCCATCATTAATGAACACCTAATTGTTTCAGGGAGCAGGATTTGAGAAGGGTCATGTATAAAGGGTGTCATGGCACACTGGCTCATCTGTATTTTAGTTTTTTTAATGAATACTAAATATCCAAAGTTTTACTCGAATTAATGCCATTAGATTATGTTAAAAACATATGATTTTCATATCGTATTGAGTGAATGCACAATGTTTTGTGAGTCAACTTTTGTGCCATAAGCATGTGTTTAAAAATATACATTCGACAGTGAAAAGAACAAATAGAACAAAGTAGTTATAATCACAATACCATAAAAACCAAGACGCCTCTGAAGATTACAGTTTTAAGATATAGGATTCGTCTGTTTCTGTTGTCGAGGGAAATTGCTTGGAGTCGCAGGGAATCCAACCTTGGCTCCGGTTTCATAATTTCTAAATATTTTGAAGATTGGATTCAGATAAACTAATTCCGTATATTAATATCATGTTGTTATACTTTTGCTAAGGAAATCCCAGGCCCTGTAAAAGCAATTTGTGCTAATGCCGAGGACAGCCAAGAACATGAGAACTTGCGCATAATAACTCACCGGTCAGCTCCATAAAGCCTTTGGAGGAACCGTAAAGCACATTGTAACGTACGCTGCAGCGCAGAAAGCTGGATATGACAAAGCTGAGGTCAAAAGGTCCATCCTACGAGCAAGTCGAGTCGGTATCCAAGTAATAAAACATGGCATTTTATAAGTATGTATTTAGCGGTTGCATATTGACACCCCGGAGAATAGCGTTGTTGTGAGACGAGGGTGCTTAGCGATGGATTCTTGAATACTCAAATAACCCCGTTACAAAAGCAGGTAGGACCTTTTAAAACAAGAAACGCGCACAATGGGGGAAAAAAGACACATTCTTTGATGTCAGCACGGCCTTCAAAACGCATTACTTCCAACGACCGATGAAAAACCACATCTATTTTAAATGAGTAGAAGTCTCTTTCAGAACCGAGGAGGGGCAGTAAGAATTAGCCACGGTTCTTTCTTTTCCTGGCTTCAGCCGGGCCTACGAAAAAAATTTAAACAACAAGGGGGATTTGCTGCCCTCAGCTGACTCACTACGCTCCTTAAAAACACTACCACCAAGAGGGCATCTGTTTAAACACTTAACGGAGGAGATCTTTACGCCGCATTATATAAAAGTTATCCGCATGACGGCAAGTTTTATGGTTACTTTTGGAAGTTCACCCAGGGTGTGTACAGAATTCATGTCGTTTACTTCTATATGTCTATTTTATCTATCTATCTATCTATCTATCTATCTATCTATCTATCTCTCTGTCTGTCTGTCTGTCTGTCTATCTATCTGCCTACCATGTTCAGTTTAAATTATGAATTTATTTGCTAAGAAATACCAACATCGCTATCAAATATTGGCCAACATATTAAACCAGGTAAAGTTTGTCCACAAGCCAACATGGATTCCCATAAATTGATTTAGATAGATTTCAAATATTTTATTTAATGTCATAGATCTAGGAAACAATAAACAATCACACGTCCCGAATAGGCGAGATACATTCTTAGTGGCCCCTCTGTTTCGTTGTACCTGTACCATGCCGATGGGTAATTCTGCTGTCTATTTATGCTGGCAGGACATGAAGTCAAATAGCAGGGAAGAACGCGGTCCGCAGATGTTTCTAGGTGTTAGCTGCGGATGAAATGGGCTTTATGGACAATGTTTGTGTGCCTTTCCCGTGAAAGCGAAAGGGTTGGGAGTTGCGGCTGAATCTGCTTTCTGCTCTAAGTCAACAGAAATGTTTATGTCGGCCCTAAAGCTGGACACGATCCTTGGGCAGCAGAGAGATAGAACGGAATATATAGATAAATAGAGAAAAAGTAACATTTTTGTGTAATTCAACATGAGGCATCACTGATGCCACCAAATCAACGACTTGGCGCGTATGACCCGTACAATGAGAATATTTTATTACATTTTACAAAACAAAGGTTTATTGTGAACATTGCTCGGCGTAAAGATCGCCATGTTTGTCCCAGGAAAGGCCGAGTCTATAGAAGTTTAAGGAACCTTTTTGAGAATCATAGAAGAAGATTAATAGCTACAAACGTTTTCAGGACCTCCAGTAAGAAGAAGACATCTAAAGGAGGGACCTCTGAAGCCTCTGTGCTCTTAACCTTTGCATATGGTGGCCATATGGTGGCCTGCCGGACAGTATCAAAAACTTCTAAACACTTAATACAGAATACATTTTACAACTGTCGGAACCCTTAATAAAATAAAACTGTACTCCTACTCGTAGTTTAGCTATCGATACGGACCTTTGCCATGGTTTCCTCGACACATGGCGAAGGCCACTGCAAGTTTTTGGGTTTGCCATGAGGATATATGTGTTTAATCAGTGCCTTGACAGGTGAAGACTGAGAAAAGAGGACATTTTGTTCTCCCAAGTTGTTCAGTCTCCTAGTCTTGTATTTACTTTGGAAGTAAATGAATAACATTGTACTGAGAAAGGAAATTAAAAAAGCAGGGGATGTAATTTACAGTAGAGAGTGGAACAGATTTAAGATTTCTTTTTTTCCCTTTTTTTTCCCTTTTCTTAATCCTTCTTCTACGACCTCAGATCCAAGCTTCGTAAGGTGCCATAGCAGCAACAGAACAGAGATTTTTTTTTTGGGGGTGGGGGTTGTTGTTTTTTCTTCAGTTTCATCTTTTTTTTTCCTTTTACTTCTGGCAACAACAGGTCCTCTACAATTGCCAGGTCTAACGTGCCTGCCAAGAAACGCTTCGAGGCGACATGGTTTATAAAAAGCGAATGCCAATAGAAATCAAAAATGTTATACGTCCCAAGTCAAATTTCGAAATCCCTTTTTTTTTTTTTTTGGATAGACGACGAGATAGAGGCCAATCTGCCAGGCAGATGGATTGACCCTTCTGATAACCCAAAGGGTTAAAGGAATATACGTTTTCATCTATGTGAAACTGCAGCCGGTGGCATGTTTTTGGTTAGCGATCCCTCGGCCAGCTCACCCTCGGCATTGATCGGCAAATTGCTCGACTATATTACTTTCGTTAGCTACTTAAAATTTGTTACAGATTTGTTTAAAATATTAATGTTGAAAAAGAAAACCCAATTGTTTGGAGCTGTGGTTACTACCGCCTGTATTATTGATGGCGAGGGAAACATGCGCCGGTACAGAGCAGTCGGTTGGGGTGATGTTAAAATCACTCTGTAGGAACTCTAATGCTCCCCATAGGTCACATAATATACAATATGTGCTCATGTGTTTAATCAAATCAAGTGGCGCATTACGGTGGTTCTAATTTAGATTTATAGTAAAGTCAATAGAGTGGATTTGCATTTCTCTTCTCTAAGGGTTAAATCCAAGGGGCACTATTCTATGATAATCCTACTGGAACTTTCTGCCGCTTTTGATGCTGTGGACCACCCTCTTCTCCTTCAGACTCTTCACATTCTTGGCTTCTGCGACACCGCTCGCTCCTGGTTAACATCCCCCTTTCTGATCGTATCTTCAGCGTCTCCCACTCCAGGAACACGTCCCCTTCCTCTCTCAGTCAGAGTATCCCAAGGCTCAGTTCTAGGACCCCTTTCTGTTCTCACTTTACACTACCTCACTTGGCAAACTCATCTCAACCTTTGGCTTTCAAAACCACCTGTATGCCAATGTCACCCAGATCTACCTATCCTCTCCTGATCTCTCTATCCTTTATAGATCATGTAACTAACTGTCTTGTCTCTGATCTCTCATTCACTGATCTGTCTCAAAAATCTGCTGTCTCCATCTTAAAAACATTGCCCGCATTCATCCCTTCCTAACACAAGATGTCACTAAGGCTCTTGTTCACGCCCTCTTGACTATTATAGATTTATAGCTGGTCTCCCTCACACCCCTCTACGATTGACCATGAATGCTGCTGCCAGACTTATCTTCCATCACTTTGCTAACAGTCTCTTCATTGACTGTCTATACGCTTCGGGATTCATTTCAAAATCCTGACACTTACTTTCACAGCTCTTCATATTACTTCCCCTACTTACATCGCCTCACTCATTTCTAAATACACTCCTAACCGGTCTCTCCGCTCATCCAGCGATCTCTGTGTGTCCTCTGATTTCTCAAAGGCCGCCCCTATCCTCTGGAATGCCCTACCTTGGACTATCCATCTTCTCCTTACCTTCGGTCCGTCAAAAAATCCCTAAAGACCAACTTTGTTAAGGATGCCTAGGAACTTACGCTTTTAAGCCATTCCTCCCATTTTCCTTTCGCTCACCTTTCCTGGTACCTCTCCTGCCTTCAGACAATATTTGTGCCGCTGTTGTGTAATACTCCCTAACTCCCTCTGCCCAGATCTGCCCGATGAATAGCCACCTAAAAACACCTGCTTTCAAACTATGTTCCTAACTTATATTGTAAACCAGAAAATAATTTTAGGCATTCTCCTTTAAAGACTATATTTTTGCGGACTAACATTCAAAAACACGTTCCTGTTGTAGTTGAGGTGAATGATTAAAGGTTGACGCTGTTATTCATGGTTAACTCACAATGATTTATCACTCTTTTGCTGTGTACAATCTGTCCGTGTCCCGTGCCCATACAAGCACATATTTCTAAGGTTATACCCTAGAGGTATCACATCTAAGCCTTCTTGCATGGGTTTCCCCCATATTTTTCTTAAGTAACCACCGTGTCTTGCCAGCCAGACTTAATCTAGATCTTTGTGTTCTTAAGAATTTTCAAGTCAACACCGCGTATCCATCGGATGAAAACTTACTGAAGCTGTGCCCTCTTAAAAAAAGAGATGTGTAAAATAGCCAAATATTAGATTTTTGCTGCTCGTAAAAAATCCACTAAATTGTCAACATTGGCAAATATTTTCAAAGCTTAAAAAAAAAAAAGTTGATTACTTGCTATAAATTCACGGGGAATTCATGGTTTCCTTAGCCAATTCCCATGTAGTTCTTTACAGCTGATTGGTTCCACAAATTATTATGTTTAAATTTATGTCGGAGCTTAATAAGGATTGGTATGATAAGTACCAACTGGCATTGAACAGCCAATTGAGGACTTTGCTGATTCACTGCTCTTTTGTACGATGGGAAAATCCCAAATAAAGTTATATTATATTCATCTATAATGAGAAAGTAGGGATGACAAGTGTGGCCCTCTAGACTGCTGTAATATAAAGATTTTTTTAACATTATTGATTTTCTGTGTTTTAACTGAAGTTCCCCATTTAACCACTAGAGGGTCTACAGCAACAGAGATATAGACAGCACTTACACCCTGATTGAAGTTCCCAATTTAACCACTAGAGAGTCTACAGCAACAGAGATATAGACAGCACATACACCCTGATTGAAGTTCCCAATTTAACCACTAGAGGGTCTACAGCAACAGAGATTTAGGCAGCACTTACACCCTGATTGAAGTTCCCAATTTAACCACTAGAGGGTCTACAGCAACAGAGATTTAGGCAGCACTTACACCCTGATTGAAGTTCCCAATTTAACCACTAGAGGGTCTACAGCAACAGAGATTTAGACAGCACTTACACCCTGATTGAAGTTCCCCATTTAACCACTAGAGGGTCTACAGCAACAGAGATTTAGACAGCACTTACACCCTGATTGGATCTATGTTTTACTTTATGGATTTTTATGTAGCCCCTGTTATTGAATGTGCAGTATGTTGGAAATGATTAGTGCATTGCCCATTTCTCTGAGTGTTGTGCCTTGGATTGAAGGTTCCTGCGGAGACCTCACAGTTCTGCCCCCTCCCTCTTTTTCTCCTCCATCTTTACAAATGCTCCATGATCCAATCAACAACAATCAGCAACTTAAGAACTTAAGAAGAGAAATAACATAATACGGGGGCGGTCATCATGTAGAGTCCAAGCAGAGGGAGTTAATATTACTTATTTGTATCTGTACATACCGTAACAAAGAGTTATTTGGGAGAGGAGAAGCGAACAGTGCAAACTTTGTCTTTTCTCTAAAAAAAGTAATAATTTAGAATTTGAGTATTTATTCTCAGACATTGCAAGTGTAACTTTCAGAGAGTATTCCCACACAAACACTATTTCAGAAATGTCTTCAAGGCTCCATGTATACCCGGCCCATGGCATCAGGTTTAGATTGGCACCCAAGTTATAATATCACATTTTCTCATTATTTCAGCTATGAAACTAAAATCGCTGCCTATTCTCGAGCATTTGAAGCACAGCGGGGCCTGAATACTGGATAGCATGCATCCTACACTCTGTCCCTATGCACATTCTTGTTATGATTAGTTCCTATGAATAAATCTGCTATTGTAATTTCATCCAGAGTAATTGGATCACTAAAGTGAAAAAAAAAATCACACTCGGGTTACTTTTTATTATAAGTAGAAAATATAATATTTGAAAATCTTAATGAAAAATATAGAGAAATGCTCCTTGTGGCCAGCGGTTGCATTTTGAAATTATTTCGAACCCGGTTACAACTAGTCAATACAGGATTATTATTATACCTTTACCCAAGAAAATATATTGAGACAGAAAATGGATACATTTCTTCACGGGTTTTTCAATATGAAAGGGGTTATAATTTAATTCCTGTATGAGTTAATAAAATAAGATACATTTTTTCATTTAACACTGAGGTTACTATTTCACATAAACATTTTGAAGTCGTCGATGAGATTATAACATTTTTGATTGCTGCTTTGTTCTTAAAAAGTACATCTAGAATTTAATTTTTGAAGAACTGTACTAAATCAAAAAGTATTTGGAACTTTCGAAAATATTATATATATATATATATATACACGAGTATTATTTTTTATAAACAAAAAAGTGGTCTTTTTTCAGATGGAATAACGCTGAGGTCCCTAAAGCTTGTCATTTTTTCATTCTTTTTCATTTTCTACATTGGCCCAGTAAGGACTCTCTTGGGCTATTACGGACATATCTCCTAATAAGCAATCCTTGTTACATACTTATGTTTAATTCATATCTGCCTTCTTGTCCTATAGAGGAGTTTTATGTCCATCAGCAATGATATTAGAGAAGCAATTGTTGATGCCCATCAATCTGGGAAGGGTTATACGGTCATTTCCAAACAATTTAAAGCCGATTATTGCACAGTGAGAAAGATTATTTAAAAGAGGAAAGCATTCAAGACAGTGACCAATCTTCCCAGGAGTGGAGGAGTGGCAAAGTCTTCCAATGGCCCAGTCAATAAACAGAGCTCAACCTGATTAAAATGCTGTGGTGGGACCTTATGAGAGCTGTGCATAAACACATGCTCACTGCCACGTGAGAGACTGATAAAGTCATACAGAAAACTGTTACTTCAAGTTATTGCTGCTAAAGGTGGTTCTACAAGCTATAGAATCATAAGGTGGTCTTAGTTTTTCACACATGGCTTCTCCATTTTGGCTTTATTTTTGTTGAATAAATCATGACACGATGTAATATGTCATGCGTTGTTGTTTACCTGAGGTTGTATTTACCTAATTTTTAGACCTGCTAAGGAACAGATGATTGTTATTTTGTCCTGATATGTAAAACCATAGAATTCAAAGAGGATGTACTTTCTTTTTCACACGACTGTTTATATAATTATTCTGGATGAGTCCACTTGTAACAATGTTGTTCTTGGCCTGAAGTTATCTGTGCAAAATAAGAACAGCAATCTTAATTTCATGTTCCCAGGATCAACATAATGACTTCTCCCCATAACATCTCTCCTCAGTTGCTGATTATTGATAATTGGTTATGGCTGACATTACAAGGATGGTGAAAGGAGAAGAAGAGGACAAGATTGGAAATTAATTAGCAGACGCTGAGATCTTTCTAAAGTAAAGTTTAAACCAAAGCAATTTAACATAATGACAATACAAAAAAAACCCACACAAGCTATAATTTATTTTAATAAATTAATTTAGTTTTGCAAAAAGCCATAAAGAAGACAGTTTCCCTTTAAATATATATTTGAACAGGCTGTATGTCTTAGATGACTCTTCATGCCTGAAGTGTATCAAGTCTCATAATTGTGGTCTATTGTGGTCTTTACAAAAATCAAGAAGTCTATGTTGTTTAATAAATGCAACAAAGATTTCTCTTTCTTTTTGAACCGGTATTTTCTGTTTTCTGCAGTCTAATAGGAAACGCATCCAGGTGGAATTTTCCAGGAGAAGACAAATATGCAGTTAGATTCGTCCTACATGTGGCAATTTGATGTGGGAGACTTCAAAATCGACAAACTATTTTTGTATATAACGGAGCAAGCTGCATTAGGATTTTGACTTAAAAATACCCTAAAATTTACACACAACACACACATATATATATATATATATATATATATATATAAACATTTGTTAAAGTGACACTCCAGCACTTTAATGCCTAGGATATTCTCCTTTAAATTATGATTCCTTCCTCTCTTTCCGCGTCTTTAGAAGCGTTTAGGCTTTGTGTTTTACGTGTATAAGCAGTAATTCGGGACTGTTGGCAGGTATGCAGCGTGCCTGTATTTTGTAAAAATCATTATAAATTTAATTTCAGAAATGACATTTCTCAGGGCAGCACAGGGTACGCTGCTAAGATTGGAAGGTAAACGCAGCAGGGACATTAATTAGTAAAAAATATATGTATAAAAAAATGTAGTCTGCAAAAAGCCCAAGAGAAGAGTCGTGTCTCCAACTGCTACCCACCACAGACGAAACCTTCTAGAGCTGATTGATTAATGAGAAAGAAAGTAGGAGGTGTGAATTTGTTTTGGATTCCAGTGGGTTTGAAGAAGGTTTGGCAGAGCTAAAGTGTTTCATCAGCTCAGATCTTAGGAGGCTTTTTTTTCTTTCAAATCTCCAAATGATGACCACCTACAGGAACCCTTCAGCTGCTCGGCGCGGTGGATCCAGGTTAAAGACCAAACATTTTGGACTGAAAGATTGTTTTTAACCAAGCTTCCTAAATGCAGTATGGGATTAAGAAAAATATCACTTTCGTTCAAATAAACAAAATGATATTTCTGCTGTAAAATATAAGCGTGGGCACGCAGAGGAGAGACATCCTTTTCAGAATCTTAATTTAAGCAGAAAAAGACAGGAACTGAATACGACACACGCGCGATGCTTGGATACAAAATGGAAATTCACCATAGACATTAAACTAGGTTCACCTTCCCTAAAATTTGCTTCTGTTTTTTTTTTATTTTTTTACATTTTATTATTTTTTAATCTGAGACCATATTGATTGATAATCATTAATTCGGGAGGAAATAATATGACATTTCATGAAGATTTTAGATGATGTAACAATAAAAGCAGTGACAATGTTGTCTAGCATTGACAGAGCGTGAGTAAGAGTGCGTGAGAATGAAAAAGCAACAAAATGCAAAGTAAACACTACACATTCTGTCTTCTTGGTCCACTTCTCCCTGCTTAACTTGGCCTCCCTGAGTGCTTACGTAAAAAGGCGGAGCCTCCACTCAACCCTCTCCCCCAATTGGAGAAATGGGAGAGAGGCTATCTCTGTGGGGCTCCGCCCTTTTGCGGAAGTACTCCAAGAGGCCAGAATAATGTAAACAGATCCGCGGAGAAAGATAAGCGTTTCTGCACCTCTCTTTCGCTGCGAATCCAACTGCATTATTCGGACTGCATGAGTGAATGTGAATTCATGTGATACCAAGTCATAGGTTCAGGAGGGGGTATTTTCGCTCTGATAGCAACCCCTAAGGCAACATTAATGAAAAGGCTGCTTGATTGGGCACGGACTATCATTAATGAGCAGATTCACAGACAGACAGACAGATATGAACAATAGTCTATCTATGTAATACTATCATCTGGAGCTACTTTTCTTGTTTTAAATAAAACAGATTAAAATTTAATAAAGTCTGACATTCATTTTCCAAGCACAGTTTTAGTAATATTTTCATGGTTATTTATTCAAGTTCCTTGACTGTAAAAAAAAAAAATGGAGCAGAGCAGTCCAAAAGAATAAACATTAGAATTACCATATGGAGGGCTTCCAATAGATTTCAATACACATTATTTTTCTTAAAGGGGCAATCGATTGACCCACGGAGCCCTGCTAATGCATTGTTTTCAATGGGTTTAGGGACCGCCCATTGTCCTTAAGGGGTTAAAGTCTGAATGGATGACGTCTTGGTCTTTGCACATACTTATTAACGAACAGATCATCAGAGGGCGGCTGCTATTTTCCTTGTATGTATTCATATAATGACATCATACACCTTTTTCTAGTGTGAATTGCGGCCATAAAGTCTCCCCGGTCTGTGTCACCTTGTATATATTCTACTCTTATTGTTTTTATCCTTCATTTTGTTCTTTTTTTTTTATTCTATTTTTTCATTTGCTGTGTTTGATGTATATGCTTTACTAAGTACAGTATTCCTATGTGGAACATTATTTGTATATACATTGAATGTGATCTTTTTATTGCATAACATAGGTAACATAAACAGTAAAGACACAAGTCCATCAAGTTGCTGTGGATCCAGAAGAAGGCAAAAAACCCACATTGGAGCAATTTTTTATTGGGGCTCAAAAAAAGGGGGGTAAAATTCCTTTTCAACCTCCAAATCTTATTTCTTACTAGATTAATCCGTGTTCTAAAGTCACAATAATGTGTATAAAAAATTGAGAAAATGTGGTTATGAATTAAATGGTGTACTTAAATTAACTACTCCTTGAAAGCTTCAAAAGCCCAAGAAAAAGAGAGAAAAAGAAAAAAAACTAAACTTGCTTTAAACATCCCTCATTAGGAGAACACTGCATAACAATGTAAATAATCGCACAACGGACCGTTACCTCCAACAAGAAAGCCCGAACGATGATTTAATTTCATATCCATGTAAACAGAAAGTCACCCCACCCTGTTTTTGGGTGAAGAATTCCTGTATTAATGCATGTTGACTCTTACATATGATTGTTATTATAATGTGTATACTTAGACGACTATTTCAATACTATTTCTGGGACCGTATGAGGTTTACGGTTACTTAAATATACACACAAAATCAGTTTTATTTAAATGATCTGCTGCACCAGCATGTCAGCTATGCTTCTGTTTTATATCAGTTTGACGAGCAAAATTTTCCTTGTCTTCTGATATTTTTAGATGTTTTTCCAAAAAGTAAACTTGGTGAGTAAAAAGCTTAAGTTCCTTTGTATTTTAAGCAATTGTACTCATTTTTTTTAACTCTTAAGAAAACAATAAAGCAAACCTAATTTATTTTAACAGTAAGGTTTGAACAGTTTTCTTAACATTTTATGTGAACCCCCAACCCTGACCCAATCTGCTGATGCACACCTGGTACAGGTTGCAAGCTTAATGTGTTAAAAATGATATGCAAGATTTCTGTTACAGAGGAAAGCCTCACATTTATAGTTAGTTCACTGTTACTGTTGGTCATCAGCTTCTCAAACAAAAAAGAAAGGGTAAAATATGGTCCCTGTCTAAAGGCTGGGAACAGTCCATGGAGCGGGCAGCCTAATGTGGCTGCATGCTATTATTATTATTTATTGATTTATATAGCTCAATTGTATTCTGCAGAAAACAGGTAGTGCATAACATAACAATTTAGACTTACAGAAAAAATAGGTAAGAAGGGCCCTGCTCAAATAAGCCTACAATCTAGCTACCTTGGTAGCCTATAGTGCTTCCGAAAAGATGTAAGAACTAAGAAAAAGTAAAAACATAGACAAATGAACTAGTTTAAATACATATTTTTTTTTATAAATAAAAAAGGGCTTCTGTTGACTACAACTACCATTGACCCAAGCCTGAATGATGATGAGGGTGATGGGAGCTGTAGCCCTCAAAAGCTGGTGCATCAGGTTGTAAAAATGTATTTTGTTTCCATGGCATAATTAGGGAAATTAATACCTTTTTATCTGTGCCAATCCGGATATATATTGTGTATACTGTGACATATGTAGGCCTTCCACAGAAAAAATGTGTCCCAACCCTTAGCACTGAAACGGTTAATATTTGATTTTCCTAAATGTACAGAATTACATGCAATATTCAAATGTTCATGTGCAAACATTAACAGACTTTCACACACTAACACTAGTGTGTTATTAAACATAAATCTGCATTTTTAAAACTTCTACCAGATCAACTTTATTATTTAGGGCAAGAATTCAGTCAATAAAAAAACTCCAAAAAACTCCCAAAAAAATAAAATATATTGTTCCTGGGGGAAAACGTTTTTTTTCTTATACTCTTATATTGTTACAGATTGGGAAACATTTTCCTTAAAAAACAAAACAAAACAAAACAATGAATGGCTGAATAATTTATAGGATGGCTTAGATGCATAGGATCCCACATATAGCCAAACCATAAAAACATCTATTCAAAATAATTTATTTAGTAGGTATGGTAGAAAACGTTATACCTGGTTACACCACAAGGGGGCACCATAGATTTACAGCTCATTTCTACATGGAATAGTTTTCTAAAACAATAAAAGGTCATTTCATGTGATGGTGAATAATTGAAGTGCTTAAATAGTCTTATTTCAGCTGTGTGCAAATTCATCATTGCACATCGCATTTAAGTAAATACAATTCAAATATGTTCAAGATCAAATAACCGGTCATTTACAAACTCTATTATACAATAAACGCTGTGAATACATGTACGAAAACTGACAGCTCTAAAATAACATGACACTGAATAACTTTATGTTATGTTTCTAATGTCAAACATAGGTAAAGAGCAGAAGAGCGGAATCTTTGGAAATGTTTAATTTCCCCTTGAGATTTTGAGAAAACTATATATATATAATGAGATGTTCTTAAGGATCTCTTGTTTTGGCTCACAAAAGGTAGAGGGGGATCAAACAGTCGGCGACCAGGTCACTGTCTGCAAGCAGTCGATGCTGGTCATGCTGAAAAGCAGCTCGTAACCTCTTAAGTAGACATGAAATGAGGGGGCAATATATTGATCTAAAAGATTAGAAATTAGATAATAGAAAATATCAACTGTAAGTTCATTTAAGTACTATATATATATATATATATATATATATATATATATATATATATTGGATATTCTTTCTTAGTATCCCTGTATATATGATTTGGCACTGCAAAGACCTACCTAAGCCTTTAAGAACAAAAGTCTCTCTGTTAAAATGTATAATATACACTGACATACAAATGTGTGGGGTCACTCAGCTGTTTTCGTGGAAAACAAGGAGATTTGTGGCTGTAACAGATTTGCAAAAGGAGTTTCTAACGATCAATAAGCCTTTTAAACTTAAACTTGGATTAGTGAACACAATGTGCCATTGGGACACAGGAATGATGGGAGTGATAAAGGAGCGATGGGAGTGATAAAGGGCCATTGGAACCCAGGAGTGATGGGAGTGATAAAGGGCCATTGGAACACAGGAGTGATGGGAGTGATAAAGGGCCATTGGAACCCAGGAGTGATGGAAGTGATAAAGGAGCGATGGGAGTGATAAAGGGCCATTGGAACCCAGGAGTGATGGGAGTGATAAAGGGCCATTGGAACACAGGAGTGATGGGAGTGATAAAGGGCCATTGGAACACAGGAGCGATGGGAGTGATAAATGGCCATTGGAACACAGGAGTGATGGGAGTGATAAAGAAGTGATGGGAGTGATAAAGGACCTCAGTGCACCTATGAAGAGATTCCATTAAAAATCTGTAATTTCCAGCTACAATAGTCATTTACAGCATTAACCGTGTCTGCGCTGGATTTCTGATCCATTTCGTGTTATTTTAATAGAAAACATTTCTTTCAAAAACAAGGAAGTTCCTAAGTGACCCCAAACATTTGAACGGTAGTGTGTTTGTATTAAACTATATGTAGTTTCAATAAATTCATTTAGTTACGCTAAAAGTTGTGGCGCGATGGTACCCTTTTAAGCAACGGTATTAAGTTATACTTGTGGGGTTTTTTTTAAGTTTTTAAAAGTTTTTTGCAGTAATAAACTAAGGCACTAGTGTTTTGTATGAAGATCTTCAAAAAGTTCCTTGGGTCTGTGACAGCACTCCCAATTCCTCTCCTTTTAAGATTATTAGCAGGAAGCACCCATTAGACGTTCTCTTTTTTTGGCACGTCAGCTGCTACACTGAAGGGACGTAGAGATCAAACGTTGCTTTTTCCTGTGTGACCAGATTCTGGAGTAGAGGACTGCATTGGGGGGCGGGTCCTGCGGGCGCGGGCGGTCTTGCTGGTGCTGTGGGTGGGAGCGGGCGGTCAGGCACTGTACCTGCGGGTCCCGGTAATCCCACGCAGTCCTGCAAGGCTGCCTTCTTGCTGCTCCCTTACAGTGTCTCCTAGCTTGCTCCGCCCACGAACAAAACGGAGTCACGTGAAATGATGTCACTTCCTGTGACTCCGCCTTGTTCCTGGGCGGAGCAAGAGAAGAGACACTGTGAGGGAGCAACTCGAGGGCAGCCTTGCGGGACTGCGCGGGAAATCTGGAGTTCAGCTAAGGAGGTGGGCGTGATTGGGTACAAATGTGGCGGGAGCGGGCGGGATTGGCCACAAGTGTGGCGGGAGCGGGCGGGAGTGGAACACCCACATTGCGGGAGCGGGCGGGATTGGGCAAAGAATCAGTGGGAGTGGGCGGGAGCAGGATTAAAAAAGCAGTCCCGCGCAGGGCTCTAATCTGGAGGACTTTCTATCCCATTATTCCTGATGTATTAGGCAATATAAAAGCTATAGAGATGCCAACTTTAACAAGATACTATGTATCTCTCCAATATCCCTCAACAATCTCCTCTGTGAGATAATAGCTTTAACCAACCAAAGGAAGCGCAAATTAGCAGAAGAGGCTTTATCTGCTGAATAAAGTGTCTGCAGCAAAAGTGTTGGGAAAAGGTAAATACCACAGCCATTTATTTATGAAAGAGAAAAGAAAACAAGCATGTTATCCTCTTTAAATCTCTGTTTCAGATGTTGCTGTCCTCCCAAGGGATCTTACATGTCTGTGATGGCTCTTCAGAAGTTGTGTGGGTGGCTTAGAAGAAGATCCTCCGAGCCGTCATGTGGGAACGCTGTCTGACACGTTGACCTTCTGGACTTCTTCACTCAATTACTTGATGATTTTTACTTCCTATACAGCAAAATAAAATGTATTTTTAGTAACTGCTTGCTTCGTCAAAAAAGCACATCTAGGAGAAAAAAATATATCCAAATCAAGTGCACATGTTACATCAAATCAACGTGAAGTATTTACAACCAAAAAAAAAAACCATAAATGTATTTTGAAGGTAAAATGTAGTTCTTACTTCTTAATGATATCATTATTGTTGGATGTTTTTCAGCTGCACGGCGTGAAATCCAGAAAAGAACAATCCATCTTCTTTTAATGAACAAAAAACGTAACGGAACAATACTGTTTTCCAAGGAAAAAAAAAAGACAATTCCCATTTTAACACAGCATTCTGTTTAATTCGATACAATTTTATTTTAGATCAACGTCTTGCTGTTCGGCATGTCTGCCTTGGGGCTTCGATGTACTTCCAGAGTCAACAATTTAGTATTTTTCTGTACTGGATAATACAGTCTATATCAATTCCGAATTTTTTTTTTTAGGTTTTAATGAGAAAGTGAGTTCTTCAAACAAATAAGAAACGGTCTATGTTCCATAAGTGTCATAATGGTCCTTTATACTTCATTCCTTCAAATTCCAGGCATGGTCCTACCAAGAGCCACCGCCGCAGACTTCCTTACTGGGTCACGAAAACAAGAAGTTATGAAGACTAAACTCCAGATGAAGAGAAGCTCGGCTCAAGCACATACTTCTACTGTTCTGGGGTAAAGGGCTTTAACCTTTCTCTTAACCTTTAATATAAAAATATAAAAACAGGCAACCCCATGACAGAGCTTGATCTGTTCACTTACTGTTCAAAATGGCATCTCAATTTCTGCTGAACCATGATGTCCAACATGTAGAACCTTGACTGAAGATATCCTTCTTGGAAGCAGAATGCAAAAAAACAACTTAATACATCAGATGCTATGAACTTATGATGGTTACTTCTAGGCCACCTAGGGTTCATATGATTGCAATATCTTCTGCTTTAAATGATCTGCTTTGGAACTTTGAGATAGTCTGGGTAGTCCAATTCCCTGGGGGAAGGCTGCCCTGAGCTCTGGTGGGGCGGCTTCATTAGAGCCAAGGCTGAGCACGGAGCTAGGGCTGCCTGTAGCCAACCCTAAGTGGGCTGAGAGTAGTTGGGGAAGTGGGTGGTGAGTGAGCATGGCCAAAAACTGCAACTCTACCCAGAGGAGGAGGAAAGTAACCAGGAGACTCAGGGAAGCAGCGCTTCACCCAGAGACTCTAGATTAAACCTGGAGAGTTCTCAGGTATGATTGTCCAACCCGGTATTTGGTGTGTGAGTATTTTATATATATATATATATATGTTTTGACAAATTGCTGGCATTTACTTTTATACCCTGTGTCAACACAGCATCATGTTATTCTAGCAGCCCCATCAGTTTAAATCTGTTCAGTAGAAGTCATAAGATGCGAGCGGCGGAATAATCACGCCTGTGTTCCGCAGGACATTACTGTTTTACAAGAATAAGAGCACAGACAAATTATCAACGAACAGATCTGTCTGTTTTTCAATCCTGCAAGTTTGGAACTTACACGTTGTGCCAAAGCAAATCAGAAAATGCTGGCAAGGGCAAAGTCAGTTCTAAAAAAAAAAAAAACATTGCATTTTTTTTTTATTTTATTTTTTATTTTTTTTACTGCTAATGCTAACACGTTAAGGAAAACCAAGCCTTGCTTTCTAAAGCATATTTTTATCAGTAAGATTCCGTCCAAACAAAATCTTGTAACAATATGTAAATATATGCAGCCTGCGAATAGTCGAAAATATTATTATAATTTTTTTTTTTTATAAAGATAACAAAAATAATCAGCTGGATCAGAATAAGATATCGTTAGTGTGTTTTTTTTCTTATTTCAAATAGGAAAAAAAAAAACACTTTGGGAAAAAAAAAGCTTCTTGCTGGAAAGCCAGTGTCCCCTAAGAGCACATTCCTAAGACGGAGCAAACTAGTTAACGACTTGATTTTTGACAACCTAATAAAATACAGACAGGGCCAGCGTCAACAGATCTTGGGCAACGCATAACCCCGTCTGGAACAGATGGGTCCTCGGGTCAGAAAATTTCTGGAAAAAGGTAGATAAAAAAAGGAAAGTTAATATATGCCAGCCACACATCTCTCATTCTTTGATCAGCAAAGCCTATTTATACTCTAAGGGTTCTAATATTGCGAACGCATGACCCACGTATAGTCATATTTTTTTTTGGGTGCTTTTTGCCAGTATTTAAAAAAAAAAAAATAAGGAAATCCAGAGTTCACCCAGAACAATTATCGCAAATCAGCAATGATTTATTTTAGCAAAGAAGTTTTTTTTATTCATTCTCCGGAGACACGTTTCAATCACAATGACTTCTCCGGCTTCTTTCTTTTTATAGTAACAGCAGGTGGACGTTTCAAGGATGGACGTCAACGATGAGCCATTCCAGCAAGAGATCAGAAACAGCACGGGTTTAACTACCGGCCGATCCGGCCAAACAAACGTTTTTTTTGTGACTGGGTAACAAACAAAATAGGGCCGGGAGCAGCTGTTGGTATAGAATTCGGTGAGGCACCCGGCACCGTCCTCCATAGAATAAACACATGGCGGTCGTTGGGTTTGGACGCCACGATGGTTGCTTGGATAAGGCAACGGTCGGGTGGCAGGAGGCGGAAGGTTTTACATTTCGGGGAACCCTATATATGCTGTTCAGTAATGCCTATTTTAGGTAATAAGAACTACTAGGTGATATATTAAGTATTTTGTAGCCTGTCTTAGATATTCTTCTTTTGATTTTGATTCTAATTTTTGATTGTGTTGGTAAAAGTATATTTTTGCCAATTGAAGGATTTTTAGAGGGTGAGAGGGCATCTTTAAATCCGGGTTTTACATCGGGTTCTATTCCCCGAAGTTGTGATTTTTTACTTTCTTATGCTATTCATTATGAAGGTCCAACACCAGTAGGTTTCTCCATGGCAGAGCTGGCCCTGTATAATGTATAATGTAATGGGTGGGGAGATGGGGGGGGGTCACTGATTTAACTACGCATTAGACAGGGCCAGCCAAGCACCCGCAAACACTCCCATCAACTCTACCTTTAGTGAATACACTCCGTTACCCCCCAAACCCTAGCATTGTTTTCCGGAAGAATGATCCCATTAAGTCGTCAGAACGCAGCACAAGCGTTATTCCTCGGCAGCGCGGCGGATAAACTTCTTCCATTGGACTTTTGTGGCTAATGCGTTAAGGGGGTTTAACACGATATAGTATTTAAGTGACATTTATTTTAAAATGAATAAAGGATTAGTTTAACGACAGTAATATTATAAAGCATAAAGCCTTTATATATTGCCATAAAATCCCATAAACGGATGAGTAAACTACAGGGTCTTCTGCCCCTGTTACAGCCTTTCACGTGTGATCGGGTCTCTTCTATAAATCCTAATAAATGCTTATTTGTCAAAAAGACACTTTTGCGATTTATACGACAGGTCATTAAAGTCAGTACAGGTTTGCGCCAGACCGTGACTAACACATTACGACAAAACCGGGCACAGGTTTCGTATGCAGCGTGTGCCAAACCAGGCTTATATATATATTGTTCTACATGTAGAGTGATACATTGTGGTGAAATAAACCGAAGGGTTTTCACTCTGCCCCCTCTAGTTTGTGTACTAGTTTTGTGCAGCGGTCCTTCTCGGTCCTTCAGCGGTTAAGGTACATTATATTATATTTATTTATATAGCGCCAGCAGATTCCGTAGCGCTGTTACAATCAGCGGAACACAATAACAAATCGATACAAAAGGAGACGGGGGCGCTGCTCTTGTGAGCTTACAATCTAGTCGGTGGTTGAGGGGGAGGTGAAGCAGTAGGAAGTGTTTATATTATTGATAGTACTAGCAGTAAAAAAAACTTTTTTGTGGTAGAAAAGGCCGAATATTCTATATATCAAAAGATTTAAAAAAAAAAAAAAAGCATTATAGGGAGCCATATGGGCATTCCAGAAGTCACTTCAGGTACGTCCATCTAGTTAAGCAAAAGGGAATTTTTGTGTCCAAAATGCAAATTTCAGCATCAAGTCATCGAAAAAAATTATTTCTAAAAGGATCTAATAAAATTATCGTCATTTATTGTTTTTTTGGGCGCCAACAAATATGCAGTTCTATGGATTTATTCACTAAAGCATGAATCACAGGTGCCGGACGGGCGTTCGCGAGGCGGCCCTGGACCTTCATGACGTAGTTGTGTCTGACGGCTGGATATATATACGGCGACGCGCGATGCTTTGATGCTGCATCCAGTGTGCGGCGGGCACATTGTGCCACTGGCCACGCGCTATAGCACCCAATCTGCTGCTGGAGCCCCCTACTGGCCACCATCGCATAAACGCAATAAATTCAGCCCGACCGAGGAAATTCTCCCGGGACGGCCTTTCATAACGCTTTGCGAAGTCAGCGATGGGAGGGCAGATAATGTATATATACATAACAGCGACACAATGAGGGATTTGCATGATCCAAACGTGTTCTTACCAAACCAAACACCCAGACTGGAATCTGTGGCAATCTAATTATGGTGAAACATTGTATCAAGGCATTTTTTACGAGACCCGTCTTTATTGTTAATAGAGGATGTTTAAACTGCATCATAATCCCTTTTATTAATAACGACACGAGGTCCTTGAACAGCCATCCTTTGGCTCTGGTACAGAAAATCTTCAACGCTCTGATTTATTTGCTTAGGCCTCGTCTGCCGGCGGATTCATTGTAATGTTTGATGGTATAACTCGTAGTCTAAACTGAGTTACGAGCGAAAGTGGTTTCAAACTGGCTTCACGTCTTAACCGCCTCTGTCTAGCTTCGTTACATGTTAACAATGTTGTTGGTTTAACGGCGTTATTTATCCTTTTGGCACACAGAGCTTTTTAGGTTTTTACAGCGTTCTTCATTAAAACGGGTTCTTAAATAGAGTTGGTTTTTTTTTAGTCTGAAAGTTTATTATTACAATCAGGCCAGATGGGATCGTGATCGACATCAGGCCTCGGGACGAAGACGCGTACGGAGACAAGAAGCACACGCCGGGATTAACGTTCTTCACGGCAAGCGACGGCCTTACACATTCTGTAGGCGAAACCGGACGCAATGATTTCATATTAAAAAGGGATGCTGGTCCCATTCGGAATGTTTGAGGAAATTAGAACGCGGCTGTCGAAGCTCGTATCGCGCCGCCTTTCTCCGAACACCTGTTGGAAGGAGCCGTGCGTGCGCATGACGTTATTTTTCTAAAGGGCGTTCGACTTGTCAGTAGTCGAGACACCCCGGTGTTTTCTTAGCGGCCCCGTAACGGGGCCCTTGGAGCCGGTTTCAAACCCCCTTTTGCCAAATTATACTTTGTAAAGGTGTCGGATATCACGATGGTGTTCCCAATGCCAAGCTAAGCAAAGAAAAAGGGGAAAAAAAGGGGGGGGGGGATGGATTTTTTTTTCATTTTTTTTTTTTTTTTTTAATTGAAAAGAAAAACATGGCTGTTCCAAGTTGGCCGTTTCCTTTTAAAATAATTAGTTAAGCAGTGTATAAAAACAGGTAAGTCTGTTCTGCATCGCTAAGGGACTTGGCAGGATTGTGTATTCCTGGCCTTGCGGAGGAATTTTTTATGATTAACTAACTCGCAGGACACGGGAAAGGGAATTGGATCGCCGTGACCCAAGGCAACCCAGCTTGTAAGGTTAACCGTAATTATTAAACCAACATGACCTTTTTTGACCTCTTTACAATATTATTTACGAAGGAAAAACAAAGTCTACTCAGACTGTGAGTAGAATTGCGAAGAGACCCGTTACTAAAATGTCGGGGAGAATTACCCGGGCAAAAACAAATTATTATTTAACTAAACTTCCGGTAAGGGTTCGAGACGATCACTGTCAAAGCCTGGACTTTAATCCCCGTTGGCATACGAGACGCGTGAAACTACCGAACATAACTAATATAGAAGCAGACAGCGGGGCTCAAACAAAAGGTTTTATGACACGTAGGTTTCCAAAGGATGGATTATATTCCTACTATACGCAATTAAATTGTGAATTTATAAACTGATTTTTGTGCTGGAATGGGTGGGAAATCGCTTAGAGAGGTAGATCGCTGGCGCTGCTTTCCAGCGAAGGCTGTTCAGGCAGTTTTGTTTTTCTTTTTACATCTTCTGGGAATACTGAAAGAGGAACATTTTCATAGTTGTTACCATAACTATAATTTATTGAAACTACCAGTAGCTTGTGTTTTTTTTCTTTTTTTGCAATCAACAGTAAAGAGCATTTTGACCCCATGGAAGATGAGATGTATGGAAGAAGGTAGATAAAAGAGTGGCATATAGGGGGTTAAAAGGCATATCATAGGGCAGAGTGGCATATAGGGGGGTATCAGGCATTTCTGGGGGCAGAGTGGGAAGCCTGGGGGCAGATGTGCATAACTAGGGGGGAGAGGCGTATCTACTGAAAATAGCGCCTATGGCAAGCAATGAAATTGCGCCCCTGTCCAGATATCTAAAACCCATTTATTAGACCCTGCTGCCGATAGCAGGTATAGATCAACACATTAACACACAAACCCAGCTTTGCATGTATAGATCAATTGAAATTTACTTGTGATCGCAGCACTGAAGGTATATATCAAATAAACAGAATCAGACATACAAATCCTGTATGTGCAGGTATACAATAATAATATATGAAACGTAGCATCGCAGGTATAGATCAAATAAATACATGGAAACAGCATTGCAGGTATTAATCAACTGAATAAGACATATTAACCCTGTATGCAGGTATACATAAATAATGTATGGAAACATAGCATAGCAGATATGGATCTACAGAATAACACAAAAACTCAGCTTTGCAGGTATAGATCAATTGGAATTCACATAAAAACACGGCATTAAAGGTATATTTAAAACCCCCTAAATTACAGGCATAGATCACAGGTTGCACACCCCAAAGCCAGCCCTGGCGTCCATATTGCCCACATGGAACCTGACCAGCACCCAGATCACACACATAAGATTTGCCATCTTTGTCCCCAAACAACCCAGCACAAGTCAACTTTTCCCCAAACAGTCCGGCCTGTGCCATCTTTGTCCTATATACACCCGTCCTGTGCCATCTTGGTCCCCAAGGCTCAAACATCCTGCTAGTGCCATCTTTGCCCTTCCACAATTATACATCTATGATACACACAAACACTTTTACAGTCACTCACTAATTTCATTCAGACAATACATCCACACATTAACTCACGCTCTCCCTCATTCAGGCAGCTCATGTTCTCTCTCATTCAGACAATTGATCCACATATTAACTCCAGTGGCGTCGGCAGGGGGGGGCAGAGGGGGCCATGGCCCCCCCTACATTATGCTGTGCCCCCCAGTGTGCCCCCCCAATTGACCCGGCTCACCGCTGGGAAACGGGGACATTTCCCGGTGTGCCGGCACATTCAGTTGAAATTGCAGCCGATGCGGCTGACAGTTTCAAAGCGGCTGTAAAACCGAAGCGGTTTTACAGCTGCTTTGAAACTGTCAAGCCGCTGGCCGCTTAATGGCTTGCCGGCATGCCGATCATTGAGGCTCTTCGTCCCGCCCCTTTGAAGATGCTCAAGGGGGCGGGCACTTACGGAACAGATGCTGTGACAGAGAGCACGCGGTAGAAGAGCAAGAGAGCAGCGGTGTTGAGGCAGAAAAACGAAGACCTTCAAAAAAGTAATTATTTAATTAAAAAAAATAGTTGATAAGCAGAAGGGTCTTCAAATGTAATGTGTTATTAGAAGTAATGCACTAGAGTAAGTACACCAGATCTCACCGGAGGAGGCACATTAACAAGGGGGGGGGGGGCTGCCTTGGGAAAATTAAATACAAAAAGATGGTGGCTGGCAGGCTGGGGACATAATTACACATCAGGGGGGGTTAATACACATTTGTATGGGGGCCATTATAATAACCATTACAAGGGGTTGGTGGATCAATACACAAGGGAGGGGGGCAGGCTGGGGGCATCAAATAAATCAATACACAAGGGAGGGGGGCTGGCTGGTGGCATCAAATAAATCAATACACAAGGGAGGGGGGCTGGCTGGGGGCATCAAATAAATCAATACACAAGGGAGGGGGGCTGGCTGGGGGCATCAAATAAATCAATACACAAGGGAGGGGGGCTGGCTGGGGGCATCAAATAAATCAATACACAAGGGAGGGAGGCTGGCTGGGGGCATCAAATAAATCAATACACAAGGGAGGGGGGCTGGCTGGGGGCATCAAATAAATCAATACACAAGGGAGGGGGGCTGGCTGGGGGCATCAAATAAATCAATACACAAGGGAGGGGGGCTGGCTGGTGGCATCAAATAAATCAATACACAAGGGAGGGGGCTGGCTGGGGGCATCAGATAAATCAATACTGGCAGGCTGGGGACATAATTACACATCAGGGGGGGGTTAATACACATTTGTATGGGGGCCATTATAATAACCATTACAAGGGGTTGGTGGATCAATAAACAAGGGAGGGGGGCAGGCTGGGGGCATCAAATAAATCAATACACAAGGGAGGGGGGCAGGCTGGGGGCATCAAATAAATCAATACACAAGGGAGGGGGGCTGGCTGGGGGCATCAAATAAATCAATACACAAGGGAGGGAGGCTGGCTGGGGGCATCAAATAAATCAATACACAAGGGAGGGGGGCAGGCTGGGGGCATCAAATAAATCAATACACAAGGGAGGGGGGCTGGCTGGGGGCATCAAATAAATCAATACACAAGGGAGGGAGGCTGGCTGGGGGCATCAAATAAATCAATACACAAGGGAAGGAGGCTGGCTGGGGGCATCAAATAAATCAATACACAAGGGAGGGAGGCTGGCTGGGGGCATCAAATAAATCAATACACAAGGGAGGGGGGCTGGCTGGGGGCATCAAATAAATCAATACACAAGGGAGGGGGGCTGGCTGGGGCATCAAATAAATCAATACACAAGGGAGGGAGGCTGGCTGGGGGCATCAAATAAATCAATACACAAGGGAGGGAGGCTGGCTGGGGGCATCAAATAAATCAATACACAAGGGAGGGGGGCTGGCTGGGGGCATCAAATAAATCAATACACAAGGGTGTATAGCAAAAATGCACAAAGGAGGGTGGCTGGGGGGGCACAAATACACAAGGGGCAATACACACAAACAACAGAGCAATGTGGAAAGCATTTTTATACTAGTAGTAGTATATAATTAATAATATTAGTAGGTTATCCCATCCTGGTGTGGGGGTCCATGTGGCAGCAGAGCCTGCCCTGGGGTGTGTATTTGGGTGTCAGTGTGGCAGAGCCTGTCCTGATATGTGTTTGGTCATCTGTTTCCTGGCACTTTACTTGCTGTAGAGGGTTAAATAGAACTTTGTAATTTGTATTTATCCAGATTTTGTGGTCACTTCAGAGGACAAAACTTTCTAGGCTCGAAATCAGTGAGAGGAAAAAGGTTTTGTGTTATTTACTCTTATTTCAGTCTGAATATATTATTAAAAAGGAAACGTAGATGTTGGTCCAGAGTTTGTGGAACTAAATTCTCGATTACAGTATACAGGACACTATTCCCCTTTGGTTTCACGGCCTTCTCAGACCAAGTGGTGCTCAGCTTAGTTATATGCAGCTGTATGCATTTTGTTATCTGTGATGAGGCGTTCATTTGGTGACGCAGCGCTAAGATGGTTGTGATGCATTAATGGCTAAAAGTTTTGTTGAAGTTTCCATTATGTCTAATCTCCTTAATTTATTTGGGCCTTTTAACTTTTTTGATTTTTGGGATTTTAATAATGTGATAAAAAAGAATGATTTATAGTTGTTTGGATGTCAAATAGTGTGTCAAATTCTGTTGATCTGTATCGGCTAAGTTTCCATACATTATTTATGTATACCTGCAAATACAGTTTTTTTTTTTATCTCATTCAGTTGCGTGTGCTGTTTCCATGTGTTGTTTATTTGATCTATACCTGAACTACAGGGTGTAAGTAAAAGAGCGGTGTGGTTTAGTGAATGAGGGGACAAAGGGACTCTGGGGATGATTACAGGGGAGAGGACCTCTCAATGTCACGGTGCAGTCAGAAGGAGGGAACACTGCACTGACTCTCACTGTCTTCCCCTGATCTGCAGTCATATATTGGCAGCAGGGTCTAATATTAATATATATTGGCTGCAGGGGCTAATATTAATATATATCGGAAGCTGGGACTAATATTTATATATATCGGCAGCAGGGTCTAATATTAATATATATTGGCCGCAGGGGCTAATATTAATATATATCGGAAGCTGGGACTAATATTTATATATATCGGCAGCAGGGTCTAATATTTATATATATTGGCAGCAGGGGCTAATATTAATATATATTGGCTGCAGGGCCTATTATCAATAAATATTGGCTGCAGGGGCTAATATTTATATATATTGGCTGCAGGGACTAATAATATATCGGCAGTATGGGCTAATATTAATATATGTTGGCAGCAGGGTATAATTTCTATGTATATCGGCAGCAGGGTATAATAGAAGTATATATCCGCAGCAGGGGCTAATATATATATCCGCAGCACTGGTTAATATTAAATATATCGGAAGCAGGGTGTAATATTTCTATATATCAGAAGCAGGGTCTAATATTTATATATATTGTCAGCAGAGGCTAATATTAAAGAATGAGAAATAACTGTCACTTTAGCTGTTATTTTGAAATCATATTTTAATCACAGTCTTTACTTCAAAGAGATAAATACATATTATGTAGTTAAAAATGCACGTCTAACGTGTGTATGTATATATATATATATATATATATATATATAGTGTATATGTACTGTTTTATAATTGGCCCCCCTACTTTGGTCCCTGGCCCCCCATGTACCCCCCCTAAATATGAAAGCTGGAGACGCCACTGATTAACTCATGCTCTCCCCCATTCACTCAATGCATCCACACATTAATTCATACTCTTTACTTCTTCCTCCCTTATCACTTTCTACCCCCTCTCCCTCCCTTATCACTTTCTACCCCCTCTCTCTCCCTTATCACTTTCTAACCCCTCTCCCTGCCCCTACTAACCTTTAGGTCTGCTCTGCTGCGGTGCCCGGCTGCCCGATGCTTCACTGATAAGCGCCAACATATGACGTCATATTCCGGCACTCAGCATGAAATGCCGGCACCGGGATGGAGGTAGAAGCCTCGTGGAGGAGAATGAGGGGTGCTGAGCGGTTGCTAGGCACCCTCTCTCTCCTCCGCATCAAAAAAAAAAAAGACATTGTTTAAAAGCCGCTCACTGGCGCCCCTTTCAAATGTCGCCTATGGCCTATAGGTGCCATACCCTAGATACGCCTCTGCTGGGGGGGCAGGTTGGGAAATAAAAGGAAATAAAAACAAAAAATATTTTTCTCAATCATAGTTTTTATTAAATATAAAAATATTGTTTACATTGATTAATATTTTCTAGTAAAACTTTTTTCCTATAGGGTCGTCTTGTATTCAGGCTTTTTCTTTTTTCTCTAAATTAATATTTAGATTTGGGGGGTCCTCTTATAAATCGAGCAAATACGGTACTATCAATATTCATAGACAATGTGACAATAACATTAACACACAGTAAGACATACTGATACTGAGGGGGGGGGGGGGGTACATTAGTCAGCGTCCAACAGACTCCAGTAGAAGTAAGAAGCATAAACAGAACGTAACAGGTAGTTGATGCTGCAACTTCAGAGATAAAAGGAGATTTCCTTCATTAACCTTTTGAGTGCCAATCACGTATGGCATATGTGTTTAGAAAAGAGTAAAATGGGGAATCAGGTTGATCCCATTAGCGGGAACATTTCGGCGGTTGGGTTCACGATAAGTCGACCTTTTTTTAGCGCCTTCGGAAGTTAACGCATTTCTTTGCTCTAAAACCCAAACAGCAATGTCTTAAATCAGTGATTTTATTCCATGGTCTGCAGCGCCAACATGTTCTTTTTGAACAATAAAATCACCGTTATTGTTCCTTTATAGTTTATAGTTTATTTGATTATTGTAAATGTGTCACTTTGTTTAAAGTCACCAACATCTCACGATTTATGCAAAACCCTGGATTTAATTGGGGCAAACTGCACCCCTGTGTGTGGCTCGTACCCCTTTTTTCTCCACACAAATTTGGACCCATAGGACAAGAACCCAAAGTGAGCCATCGTGATAAGGCCCCGAATATGAGAATGAGCCCCATGAGACAAATTCAGCAATTTTAAGGGTTCTTTCTTTAAAAAAATAAATAAATTCGTATTTCTTTAAATACATTTTAATTTACAACTTTACATCCCTGTATCTCTCTAAGACCCTTCAAAATCTGCTGAGAATTTGGATTCACTCGGCATGCCCTGCTTTCTTCTATGTGTGACCTATAGATAATAAATTACATTTCATGGATCCAAAACTAAAAAGAATGAAGCACTTAAGGGATTTTGGAATGGGAAAGTAATAAAACCTCACATCCCAAAACATTAAAATGATTGGTGACCAAATACTTTATAGGAAAGCATGTATATCAATTAAACATATCCGCAAGAGGAAGACAAACTAAGAAATACAATTAAAATGGAACGCTATCATTGTTATTCATAAAAAATATTACCTACAGTATATTATAAAGAAAACGTCTAGAAAAATGTAAATTACTACAAGTTTTAGAAGGATCTCAAAGAAGGAACTGCCTGCTACAAAATCAGTATGTTTGAGGCTCGGTCATTGTATGTATTTTAAGTTGCGCATGGACAGAGGACCTGCCAGTAACGCAGGAATGTCAGGCACAACGGAGTTCTTGCTACAGAATACAGCAGATGTAGCATGAAGTCTTTAAAACTCGTGCACATTGCAAAATATAATAAATCATTGGTATAATGGCAGCCCCAAAAAGTGTCCAAAACTTGAAAATAATGTCAACTTTAAAGTTCCAATAAATGTTTTAAATGGTTTTCTGATAGAAGGTAAAGTTATTTCTATAATAATATAATAATAATAATATGAATTATTGAGGGCATTAAAGAGAAAAACGTGTTATTTTTATAATAATAATAATAAATAATAATATTTATATAATAATATTAATAATAATAATATAATAATAAAAATAAAATATGATTATTATTGTTATTATTATTATTATTATTACAGTTTGCTGGCACCTGAGTAGATGATAGGGACCAAATGTGCTTTATCACTCCATCATGGATTAAGTGTCTGTTTTTCAGATACACAGAACCTTTATCAAAATGTATTAAGTGCTGTAAATCAGACACAATGGAAGCTTTTCTTGTACCTGGGAGCTCTCTAGGTCTGCTGGGCACGAAAAAAATTCAAGAAAATGGGCATTCTATGATGTAACGAAGATAAAAATATAATATGGGGAAGTGCACTATGACATCACAGCAAGAACCCATGCATGACCTTACATACTCTTATATACAGCAACCCAAATGTTGGAAAGAGAGGTATTTAACTGTACAAGAAGAAAACTAAGAACAGTAAATCCGGTGAATGATTCATAAAACTCAATACAAAAGGCCAGCCAAGACCCGGAGCCGAGAGCCAAACTTGCGAAAAATAGAAACGCTAAACAGGAAATTATACAATTTACATAATGATCCCCGAAAAAAGATTTGCCGTTAGTTACATTACGCAAAAATTGTATTATTCATTTAAAAACTATGGTTTTTAAACTATGGGGTAAACCTTTAGTTCATTTTCTCTGAATTTTTATTACGTCTACCTTTGTTTTAAGACATATAATTTTTATTTACTTTCCAGCGGCCTTGTAGAAAGTACAACCTTTAATCACGTTTTCTTTACACTATACGCTGTCAGAAGATGTCTTTATAATGCAAAGCAAACAGAATTTTTTTTAAAAAAGAAATGCATATAAAGCTATTTTTAAAGAAAGAAACTGTTTCAATCTGGTGCTCTTTGCCACAATAGGAATAAAAAAAAAATCATAGCCTATAAAATCTCTAATTATAGTTTTCAAATTTCTTGTGTTTGAAGCCACTCGGCATGTAGAATTTGATGGATGATGTTGGTGTCCCAAACTCCTAATCATCAGTCATAATATCCAAAGCAAACAGAAACCGAGACATACGAAATAAAATAAAAAAAAATATCTAACTTCATCCTATGTGGAAAAGTAAATCATTAAAATAATTGTAGAAAAATACAAAATATGAATATTTTTATTGAGCCGGTCCTAACAAAATAGAGGTCATTTACATTTATCCACAAAGCATATAAGCCGTCTTTATTTCGTGTTCGGTTTTTATTATTATTTTATTTATTAACCAACAGTTCAATTTTTTTTCTTAACTTGAGGTCCACTTCAAGTCTGAAAAGTGGTTTAATCACCAAAGGAACCAAAAGAATGTCTCACTTTACAACGAAACCTAGTAACCTTGGAAATCTTGGGTTTGACTTGGAGTCTCTGGGTTGAAGCAATGCTTCACCGGATGCCCAGGCCACTTTCATCTTTCACTGAGCAGTGGAGTGGTGGTTGGTCATGCCCACACTCCGCCCACTTCCTGTTCCTACGCTCACTTCTCCTTGGGAAGCTGGGGCTAGCCCCGCCTCCACGTGAAGCCTTTCACCCAGAAGACGGAGAACTCCAGGTAGACCACCTTGGGAGCTCCAAGTATGTCCATCACAAAAGTAACCAACCAATGTAATGTTTCCTCTGATTGGACCACTCCACTTCAGTATTGGTCCAAACTCTGCATCAGAACCATAAATACATATATAGGTGACTCTTGCCTCCTACAGATTTAAAGAAAAATGTTAACACAGCCATGACCATTTTCATTCTTCAAATGCTGATGTAATGTGGTCTCAAGGGATTCCAACATTTTAATAGTTATGGGGAATTTAGTGCGATTTTTGACAAGAAAGAAAAATTGTAAGGGTTTTTTTTTATTTTTTTAAGAAGGTATCCACAATTGGATTTTGTGAGTCATATACTGTTGGAAATGATCTAGGATCATTTTGAGATCTTGACAAAGTACTCAGTGGTGAGTTATTACTCCATTCATGTGGGATGGTTAGGAAATCCTCAAATGATTGGCGTAGGCTTTAGTAAATGGATGTCTTTTGGAGGATGGATTAGGAAAAGGATTCTTTCATGATAAAATCTGGAGGGGTTCTAAAAAAAGCCAAAATTAAGAATCTGTGCTAGAGATGCCAAAGTTATACCAAGTACTACTTTTCTGTGGTGAAATGGATGAACATTACCTCGGAAATTAATCCCTCCTGGAATTATGTATTTTTTAACATTTTCTGTTGCAGAATATGTTTGACACAATTAGGACCACCATTAACTCGAATCGTGATATGGCCTCCTAAAACAAATATTTTATATAGTGAACGTATTTAACAATCTTCACCCAACTCTGAGAGTTCAAGGTCAATTTTTTCAACGCGTGACCTTCCCCATAAACAAACCATTTTCACACTTCACCTTCTGTCTCGTTCCCCTCAACCTCCTGATAGATGGTAAGCTCACTATAGGATGTCCCTCTTCCCCTTCTGAACCAGTATGTAATACGTGTTGATGTGATCGTTTACTTCGTATATTGTCAATTTTGATTGTCATTTTGTATTGTACCCTATTGTAATAGCGCTAGTTTTTCTCACTCTGTAGACTTTAGTGGTTCTAATCAACAAACAGTTATATTCCAACAGTAGGTTGTGGTACAGAATTGTTAGTACAATATAGAGAACACAAATCTAAAAAAAAGAACATATGATACTAGATTTTTTTTTTATTTTTTATTTTTTTTTTAAATCAATTCGCACAGAAACCTTCATTCTATGATTTCGAACTTAAAAGCCTTTTAGGCAGAAATCCCAGAAATAATTGAAAGATTCAAAGTGTATTTTTCTTGTAATCATGTGAGCCAACATGAATTGTGAAACATCTAATTATTCATGCGCTTGGTGTCTACACCGTTTAGCAATCTCTTGATCATACACAGCGTAAGTATTCTGTCCGTTATTAGGATTTTGGCACCGTTCTCAGCAATGACCTTCGTATGAAGTTGACTTTCTTGGAAGTAAAATCTTTTGAATATTTGATAAAGATAAGATTAAGATTCTACTTCCGCTATGATATTTTTACTCTCCATCTACTTTAAAATGTAACATTGTCTTGTAGGAGTTTTTTCCAGAACCTCAGTAATAGTTATTGGAAATCTTATTGATATTTAATCTGAGGTCCGTATGTGAGAAAAATAACAGAATAGGCATGCCAGGATTGGCTTTCTTTATCTATCAAAGTCAATTATCCCACTGCTTATTTGGATCTTCAACTACATTTATGTTTAGATAAAGACAAATTATCATAATTGTTGGAAATGTGAAACTGCAGGAAGGCAGAAGCAGTTTTATTTTCTTTGTATTGTGTGTTCTCTTTTTGTGAAACCAACTGTCTGAGAAAGTTTTGAGGTCCATGGAACAGTAAATGATGAAAAAAAATCTGAACTGAACAAACTGGTTGCTGAAGACCAAATCTCCAGAGCCTATTCAAGTAGAAGCTCATTTTTACTACATAAGTAATATAAAACTATATGGACAAAAGTATTGGGACACCTGACCATTACACCAACAGGGACTTTGATGGCAGCAAATTCTAAATACATAGACATTCTTTGCCGTTATAACGGCTCCCACTCTTTTGGGAAGAATTTTCTGCCCATTCATCCAGTAGAGCGTTTGTGAGGTTTGGCACTGATGTTCGACGAGACGCCCGGCTCGCAATCTTCGTTCCAGTTTATCCCAAATGCGTTCAATGGGGTTGAGGTCAGGGCTCTGTGCGGCCGGTCAAGTTCTTCTGCACCAAACTCATCCAGTCATGTCTTTATGGAGCTTGCTTTGTGCGCTGGGGGGCAGTCATGCTGGAATAGAAAAGAATCTTCCCCAAACTGTTCCCACATAGTTGGAAGCAGAGAATTGTACTAAGACATTTTGGACAGTGCTATGCAGAGTGCCCCCAGTCAATTGCAAAAGTGACAAGGCCAACATTAAAAGGGAATGTGTAGCTCTCATCTGTATAAAAGTAGAAATGATGGCCGGAATGTCCCTTTAAGGGTCTCTGTGTCCATTACAAATCCATCCAGGCATGGTGGGGGCATAATCGGCCAATGAACTCACTTAAAGGGACAATTGAATGTCCTGTGGAGTTATTCCAAAGAATAATTCCTATTTAATTACTTTCCGAGTATATTAATGTGCATCATAGAAAAAGGTAAGGTGCATATGATGGCTGGAGTGTCTCCATAAGTGGTCTTCCTTTCATGATGTACAAAAGAACTGCACATAATTTGGAAGCCTATTCCCTAACACCCCCAAAACTGTGGCAGATAAAGTTTTGGGGTAATTTATTGGCAACACAAGAACAGGAGATACAGCAGTAACACTTTAACCCATTAGAAAATCAGGTGTGCGCCCCAACTTGCTGCCCATGTTTAATCAGTGTTCAAGAAGGCCCCCCAGTCTTTTAGTCGTAGGGTTTAATCAAGGAGACTTGTTCTTGTAGTAAACGCGCAACAATAAGCTCTCTGGTTGCTGTGGAACTCGACCGCTCATAACTCATAATATTTTTGGCTGTTGGACACCCAGCTTAGAATCAGAGGGGTTATAATTATGAAGATTTAGCGCTTAGCTGCCCCCGATGTAGACTGCCCCCGATGTAGACTGATCTCCGTCGAATATAGCAAAGGGAAATAATTTAAGGACAAGAAAGTTGCTTTAGTTCACCAGCCACACACCAGTTATCAAAAACACTCTGTTAAAATAAAGACTTTTCCTGTTCTTTTCCAGGGTGTGAGTATTTGTGTGGCCTCCGCAGAACTTGGCTTCATAAATCCTGTTTCCCTTAACTTTTCAATAAATGGTCTAATATCCAGCCCTGTGGGATACACAATAATCAGGGCAAATCACTAGACAAAACGAGGTACAAAAATAGCAAGAACTTAAATAATCATTTACTTTCCATTTCTACACAATGCCACGAGACTCTGCGGACATGATGCCAAAGTTCTAATTAATTAAAAAAAAATAATTTCGATTTTGTGTGCTTCATTTTTTTTTCAAATTTGTGAACAAAATATTTATTATTTCAATTTGTTTGCGTGACACCTGAGCATGAGTACGTGAATGAAGGCAAAAGAAAACGATAGATTAAGACTAATATTAATTCCGCTGGCTTGTCTTTTTTTTATTTTTATTTTTTGGAAAAGCTGATATTTGAAATACGCCGCAATGGTTTTGCAGATTTCTTTTTATAGTCTGTGTTACCTTATCCTAAAAACATGTTTTCAGAAATAAATTTCCACCGTTGTCTGTCTAGCACCTTTCAAAATCACTAAATATCCCAATAAAATAGAGGCTTATGCTTGTATCCGATTTCCCTCTGATGAGACCAACATTCCCTCCGGCTCTGACCACGATCCGCATTTCATTGCGGGCTATTGTCATCCCTCAGTTCTAAAATTCTTCTTTCCCCATCTTCCCCCTTCTCTCTCGCTCATTCTCTCGCTCATTCTCTCTCTCTCTCTCGTTCTCTGGTCTCCTGGCTGAGAAGCTTCTCAGAAGCTACGAAAAAGTCATAACTCAAAAGTTGTGACCAGAACCGTAACTTGAAAACAATTCAATTGTTACATCATCCTTGTTCTGAAATGTCTTAGCTGGCTTCTTCCACAATCCCCCCCCCCCCCAAATACTTAAAAAGGTTTGGTTTTGTAGCTACTGCAGTTACTCAGTCTCTCCGTTCAGAGCTATGTCTACTCTGCCTCAACATCCTTAGACTCTGATGTCAGCCACTCTATGTATTTTTCTTAAAAAAAAAAACCCCCAAAAAATCCTTACGATTACAAAAAAAAAGCAGACTACATACCTCAAACAACAGTGTTTTTTGGCCTTTCCAAGAGAATGACAACATTCTCTGGCAGGTAAAAGCCGTATTCGTACTTCAAAAAAAAAAAACTTTTCCTCCAGAATTTTAGTAGATGCCATTTCATTCCTCCTGCTCTCTCTAACGAGGAGCCCAGATGTTCCTGGATTCCGTGGGCATGTTCTCCTGAGGTCTCGTGCGTGCATCAAGAATAACATAACGTTTAGCGTGTAATAGAATACGTTCACCCTGCATTCTAAAAATATATATATATATATATGGTTATTTTTCATACTGCAAATGTAATATTGGAAATATGTAGCCTTTTTTCCCCCATTGTTTAAGAAAAATGAATCATTATCTCATTTTTTTTTTTTATAATTTTCTTAGGAAAAAAAACAGTGAACTAAGCTGATTTAGGCATCTTTGTAATTCCAATACCATATTTAGTTTTGTTTCATCTACTGGAACCTGAAGGAGAACCGAACAAGGTATGCAAGTGAAGAGGGGACGTAGAACTTTATAATAGAATAGGAAACGTGTGATGGGAGAAGGCGCCCAGTTGGTAAAAACATGTTCCAGGGCTTGGTATCGGGCAACCTCATTCAATACACGTTAAGCCAGGCAGCCACTGCCCATCTTCATAGTATAGAATGGAGATACCGGATACTTCTCTTCTGGCCTGGATTGGCCACCTAGCACACTGGGAAAATGGCCATTGGGACAACGAACCCCACCCTGTGTGAGCATAGAAACAATGTGTAGCCTATCATATTCCACTGTTGGTCATTGGTAATTTGGCGGCTGCTGGTATTAAAGTGCCAGGGCCCCCTCGTCATGGCCCTACTCGTCTCACTGGTCACCATTTCCCGTATAACAACATGAGAAGAGTAGACACTCTTGCACCACATGCACCTGGGTGTATGTAATTCCGCCCCTTTGCTGTTCATTGTTTGTTTTGCCTAAATACGTGATTTAAAGTAATAATCCAGCCACCATATTCACTTTAATGCATATGATAACTTGGAACCCCCCCCTTTCATTCCCACTCCCAGCTCCTTGGCTTGCAGGAGATGCGTCCAGCTGAACATATCTGATGGTCGCCATTGCGTAATCAGGCTATACTCGCCTCTATCCAGCTCCAGCATTCTTGACCAAGAGTTCCAGGGAGTCCAACGAACCCTTCGACGCGCTTATGTGCAGAGAGAGCTCCTATTGACTTCAATGGAAGTGCTATTTGGCTGCTTTAAGCAAACCAAGAGTAATGCAAAAACCAGACCACCAAGGGGGGAAAGCTGCAGCTTCTCCTAAAGGTACCGTGACCTTTAAAGTCTACAGTAAAAAATGCATATTAAAGTACTTATACAGCATTTTAATTATTTTGGGGAGGCCACAGTTAACTATCGATTCTTATATTAAAAAAAAAAAAGAGAGGTTAACTCTTTACCCAATTATGCGACATTTAACCCCCTAGGACAAATGTATATCATTTTTGGGAGGCATTTTGCTCTTTTCAGCCTTTTTCTTAATAGAAACTTGATAAACTTTAATATATTCAGCCACATTAAGTCCGGATGACAGGCTCTCCCCGTTTGATCGTACCCCCCGCATCGCCAGGGGCTTCTGTAGACTGCTGAAGTTCTTAAAAATTTGTATTCTATTATGCGGTGACCTTGGAGAAAAAAAATATATATATTTTTTTGAGCAGGCGAGAAATAAGATCTCATTTCTGTTAGAGGCTACACAACAAATATTTGGATTTTGTCTAAAAATAACGTGGGTAGGCTCAGCGAGAAATTATTCAAAAATAAGAGAGGTTAAACCCGATACGTCTCAGAATTTTATAAACCTTTCTCAATGAAAGCAATGAATCATGAGTTAAATTTCCTCCCAAAGAATCACCAATTAAACCAAAAACGGGCCGGAGGGTGGTTTTCTACTTTGTCGGAAATAAAACTTGCTGTTCCAACACATTTTCTTCACACCGTGTGTCTTATTTTATAAAACGGTAGTCAGGAAGCGGGATACGTAAAAAAAAAAAAAGGTTTCACGCGGACAAGTAGATGTTAAATGTAGGAAGTTACATAATGCAGTTTAAATATCCCAAACATAAATCTCTCCATTAAAGCAAACCAATTAATCTATAATAGTTTTCAGAGGTTAAGCAGCGAGCCGTAGACGTGTTATTTTTTGCATTTGATATTATTATGGTTTCTGAGGATATTGCTGAATTTAGAGTATTTTATATTTCAGTCCTAATTTTGGAAAAAGTACCAACAGCGAAGCACGGAACACTGTTTATTAGAACGAGCTCGACGTCAGGTGAGCCAAAAACGCACGTTTTCAAGGTAAAAATTTTGAGACCGCTTAAGTTCAAGAAAAAAAATGATAATTAAGAAATTAACTCCGAATGACCAGCACAGCATGATAAACTCATTTTGTTGGCAACGATTAAAAATATTATATCTTATAATATTATTATATATTATTAATATATTAATAGTATTATACATATTATCAATAATAATAATAATAATAATGTATTTTGTCATTTTTCACAAGGTTGGTATTTTTGCCCCATAAAAAGTTGTAGGTTGGAATACTTTTTAGACATCCTATTGTACAGCGCTGCAGAATATGGTGGCGCTATATAAACCAATAAATAATGATAATACTATGAATGTCTTATTAAGATATCTTCTTGATTCTAGTCTTGGTTTAGGTCACTCAGATTTATATATTCATGGACATTCTGTGCTATTCCAGCATATTATCTGTTCAGTAAACATTTTGGAACTTTCTGGATCTTGGATTAATGTTAATAAAAAATTTGATTCCAACGAAGAGTCTTCAATCACTTTTGATTACAAACCCAACAGTTATGATTTGCTTCTGCGTTCCCCTGAATCTCCAACGAGTGATTTATGATAGGACTGCTTACATTTTTATATGGGAATCTTTGATTTATTTCAGGGCGTATAAATCAACGCGTTTCTCACTTCATTGGTCACTTAAAACCGCTTATCGGGGCTTTCAGAGCACAAAACCTCACGCCTCTTAACCATTCGTGTGCCAAAAGCGAACAGGCAAGGAAAGCGAAATATTAAAAAGCTTAGCAATGGGTTTTGTAGTAGATTTAATAAATACATTAAAAAAAAAGCATCTGGAGCAAAATAAGCAATATATGCATAGCGGGGAACTACCTCGTCGGGGGGCAAATGCTTTGTGAGGGGCAGAACTAATGAAGCATGTGGGCAGGCATTATAACACAGGCAGGATGGGGTTAAATGCATACATTGTGTTGGGTAGGTGCGGAATTCGAGGGGCAGTGGGTGCGACTAGACGGCGCTCTTGTGACCCGAAGAGTTCCCAGGTATGAATATATGTATTAGGAATCAGGTTATTCTTCCTTATTCATTTATCCCTCCCCTGTGGTTGAGTTGCTGATTGTGCTTGATTGGTTCAGGCAGCCATTGTAAAGGAGGAGGAGGAGATAACTTCACTTTTGACACAGATCTTATAGAAGCAAATGAGCCTTTAATTAAAAAGTTATATATACAGTAGATGTCAGAATTATGATTGGGGAAAGGCTGTAAAAGAACCAGACCTGGGAAGAAAAGTGGCCGTGTATGGAACATGCGCGGTGTTTATCCTCCTACGGCTGCACATTAAAGCCCCAAATCTGCGATGTGAGCGACGGCGCCATCTGGCACCAGCCCACCGGGCATTCGCCCATCTAATGTCAAATAACAGCATGCTTTTTGGGTTATATACCTACAAGAACAATGCAATACCATTTTACAGGAATATCAAGCATAAAAGTAGCAGAATGAATGTACTTTTTTTTTTCAGTTTGAGTCACCCCGTAGAATTTGGGATTTGTTTTTTAACTGTCCATAAAGATGTCATGTCATCAGTTATTGTTATAGCTAAGGCTTTCGTTGTGGTTTGTTAAAATAGATGTATTGCAACTCAGTGTTCAGCCAAGTGCAAAAAAAAAACGCTGGCGCCACAAACTACTAAGAAAAAAAAAAACACTGGGTTTATTTAAAAATGTTACAGATATGAAAAATATACATTTTCCAAATCTCACAATATGAAAAGTTGGGAAAGGGTATACAATCAACAAGAGCTGCTGGGGATATAGATGAAACGGTCGTTTTTGGGTCATTTTTCGCTTTAAATTATTTCCTATACAGCTTGGAGGGTCACATTTTAAATGCCCAATATAGTATCTCACAAAAGTGAGTACACCCCTCACATTTCTGTAAATAAAAAAATAATAAAAGATTAAATGAAGATTAAAAAATAAAATAAATACTTTCCATTGGCTATAGAATAAAACTCCTAGTGCAACAAACAGTTTCAATAAACAATAGAGTATAAAAAAAAAAGTTTGTATTATGTTCTACTGGATATGCAATTAGACAAAAGCCTAAAAATCACAAGTTATTTAGATAATCTGTGTGGTTGGAAAAATAATTATCCCATTTACAGCACAAAACAAACAGCAGAAAGTTAGCCAAAAAAAAAAAAAATCCTATTAAAAAAAAGTTAAAGAAAATAAGCGGAAAATATGAGCAGGATCCTTGTGGGATTTTATTTTTGTCAACAGTTTAAAAGTGTCTGAGAGGAAAATTATGACATCCTCTTCATTCTGTTTTTACTTCTTTCGATGTCCAAGTAAAACATTCAATGAAATATTTTTCGCAAACAGGACAATATGAAGAACTGTTTGAATAGAACAAAAAAAAAAGGCAACATCGTGTTCCTTTCATATTCCCCTCAAATGAATTGCGCAATTTACATTTAGTCCCATTAATGACTCTTTAGTTGAATTATGGGATATATATATATATATATATATATATATATATATATATATAGATAGATATAGATGTATATATATATTTCCTAGAGGTTCAGTGTATCACTCTGAAGAGGTTGAATGGATGAGCTAGGCCTAGGACATTTTGTTTTGAGGTCGACGAAGCGGTAGAGCCGGAAGGCGGAAGCGTTTGTCCTGTGCCGACATGCTTGTGCACATACGCTGTGCGTTACTAAAAAAAAAAGTTTTGTCCTTGTTTACGGGATACATTGTGTTACACAACCTCTGTGTAAAACTATTTCGGAACATGTGGTTATTTGGTAAGCATGTACATGATACACCAGTACTTGTTATATGTTACAGTACTTTTCAGTGTCTTATGGCTGACATCATGACAGCAATATGATGTCATGCCACATTCTGCCTATGTAACATAAATGGATATGTGATGTCAGGATACCACCCACAGAATTTAACGCCTCTTCCCCTATTTCCTGTCTAATTCAGGCTCCGTACATTCAAAGCTGCCAACAGTCTTTACACACGTGCTCTGAAAGCGATGATGGGGCTATCCCTCCCCTAACCTTTGGTGTTGGTAATGGATTATGGCCGTGCCCAATGAGCTAAAAGCCGGCTAGTGGTTGGCCAATTGTTTGGTGGATGGGGGGGGCAGCGATGCACCCAATAGAAATTTGATGTTATTGTTAATAAAGGTTGGCAAAGACAAGTTATTTTGAAAATTTTATATATTATTTTAATAAATGGGCTATTTTCAAGTGTTGTGTGTCTCAATTATTTGGGGGTAGGTTGGTTTGGTGGTATACGTTCGTTCAGGATACACGTTACCCACTACCTTTGGGTCAGTTGTCCCAATATTTTTGTCCATATAGCACATGTGTTTGTATTTTCATGAAATTGAACACCGGGACTATCCGGTCTACCATCTTTTGGGAAACAGAGGGGCCCCCTATCATTTATCAGGGGGATCATTCTCAGGTGGAGCGTTTTTATGCTGCCCATGAACAAAAATGTTTTCATAGGCTAAAAATAACAGAAGCCCCCTCCTCATCCCAGAAGCCTCCCCCACCTCCAGGTCCTCCTACCCCCTTGACCCGCCACCTTTTGCCCTGGCCCCCCACACCCCAAACACAACCCCCTGGTTAATGTGTAAGTCTAAGACTGTTCTCTAGGACTCCCTTGGCTGGACATTGTATATCCAATAGGGGTTCCACACAAAGCATGAGATTAATTAAACTAAACTAAGCAATTATACTGATGAACAAACAAAAAAAAAGGTAGTTTTAATTAACAAATCTGATTAAACTAAAAGCTTGACAGCAACATTTCTCCTTTAAGACATTGGGTCCCTTAATGAATCCAAGGCAAATACTGGCACAAATAACTGTATTAATGGACCATTTATCTTGAAGCCTTATGTCTTTTCGTAAAAATTCGGTGTACCTTACTCAGATTTCTGCACAATATAATGAATGTGTAACCTGATCACTGGATATATAAAAGTACATTTATTCTCATGTCCATGAATAAAGTCAAAAATATAAGAAATTTTCCTAAAATAACAAATCTGTTTCCTCCATATGGTACCCCCAAGTGCACCATTTGACGGTATTTTCCAAGCTATTCAGGGTCATATGTGTCTATGAAAATATGATTTAAAAACAATTAATATATTTAAATCAATTTGATTACCGTCATCTGATTTCTCTATTTGTTTTGATATTAAAATATAAGTCAATGAGGCAATAATTCAGCCCTTTCCAAATAACCCCTTATTTCTTGTATATAGAAAAATAATATAAATGTATAGTTAATTTAAGAATGGTATTTCTCGGGGACGAGGAGATACCAAAAGGTATGGTTTGGAACTGAAGCTGGGAAACTCTGGAGGGCATGGGGGCTGCTACCCTCAGAATCTGGTGGTGAGTGGGAAAAATCATGACGCAGGGGGTATGCGTCCTGTGAGTCCGGAGCGGCCATTAAATTGTTGACTCGGAAGATTTCTACTGTTGAGCGAAGAGTTTTCCATCTTGAAATGGATATGGAAAATGGACTTGTTGACCAGATGAAGATTTATTATCAATCTTAGTTTGCCCGAGGATTTGGGTACCGCAAAAATGTGAGAAAAGCTACCCTTGCAAGATTGATCAGAGGAACTGGAATCAAGGCTTGTCTTGAAAGGAACTCTAGAAGCAGAGACTAGAGCGCCAGTCTTTGTGTTTGGTCTTTGGGGAGATGAGACAACAGGAACTGTTCAGGAGGCATATGTGGCTGATGATATGTAACATCCAGCTATCCGATTTGATGTTTTCTAATTCTTCCACAAAAAAGCATAGCCTCCCTCTGACAGGAATATGCCTGGCATCAGAATTAGGAGAAGAAGGGCTTATCTGCTTCCCCTCACCCCCCTACCTGGCTGACTCTGGGTAACAATTTATCTTGAGATGTTTTGGAGCCTCTTTGAATCATGAGCTCTGGACTCATGAAAAGTCTGGGTACGGAATCTGGGAGTTCCTCTGGGGAAGCCGATTCTTATCTCTCAATGGTCTTCTCAAGGGGAGTCCCTCGTTCCTGGCCAATCAAGTGTTTTCCAAGGAATGGCATGCTGCAGAGCCTGTTTTTTGATGCAGTGTCTCCAGAAACAAATAGCCCTCCTGGCCCTCAGGGCTGCCATGTGAGCTGAGATCCTAACCGATTCAATAGAGGCATTGCATAGGAAGTCTACTGCAGACCGAATAGCTACCAGCCTCTTGGCCATTTAGTTTGGGTGCACCCCAAAGAGCAGGTCTTCCTCGTCTGTTGGAGACAAATCTTCATAGAACTTGCAACAGATGCAGAGGCTATATCAACTTTCCGATCTATAGGGTCTGGAAGATACGAAGCATCCTCCAAAGGTAGACTCAGAAGACCAAACACAAGCCGAACAGATCTTGTGCTTGGGGTAAGACAAGGACTGGTTACAGGAGGTGCATGCAAAATGTTTAGTCTTGGCCAAAGATTTTTGGGGGTCTGATATCAGCAGTAGGAGTTTCTGGAATCTTATCTGAGGACATCTGAGGAAAAAAAAAATTAAAAAAAAAAAAGTAATTGAAAAAAAATTAAAAAAAGGAAAAAGTTCTACTTAGGCAAAGACATGGGAAGCCAAGCAAAGTAGCAAATCAGTCAGCAGCCAGAAAAATAAATACTGAACTGCTCATGATCAGGGGTTCTTGTGACACAGTAGTAGATCCCAGAAACACGGGCCACGCATGCACTCTGCCGCCAGCACTCTGGGGTTGATCTCACAGGCCCCAAAAGTTGTAGTCCTCAAAAGCACTTGCACCAGACATGGCAAAGTTTACATTTCTCTTAGTATTTGGCATTTCTGGGGATAATAATTGGTGCTAGTTATGTTTTTTTACCATTATATCATGTATCATGCACGGTTTGCTCAACTGTCAAAGTTTAGGCCGTTTATAAAAGTTTGTCAAGTTTTGTATAACAAAAATATTAAAAAAAAAGCCCCTGCCACTCATGGAGAAAAAAAAAAATCTACCCTGCCCCCCCCTCCCCAGCACTCAAAGAGTTAAGGGATTTATTAATCTGTATTTGATGTAAAATAATTACATAACGGAATTTATTATATCTGTGTCTGCAAAAGGGGTTATTAAATATTTTCTAAATGACTAATAAAGGAACTCGGGTTAAGATTCAGAGGGTTGTTAAAATATATATTATAGGAAAACAGCAACACAATTACTTACCCTCCCCCCCAAAAAAAAACAAAAAAAAAACAATAGTTAACACTACAGTAGTTGCCAGAGCCACCGGGTCTGACAGGTTGTAACATTTTAAGAGTTGTTAATACTCCTGCATTCAATGCTCCTTGTATTACTGCGCAGCCTCGGCACGGTGAATATTCCGCGTGCCGATGAATAGTACCGTTGTACTAAAAACGAGAGCCCTTTCCAATTAAATCTACGGTACTGCCAATTAGTCTCTGGAGCCATCAGCCACACCAGATTAATTATGGGTGAAATATTTATCAACTTCAACTACGCGAGACTGCCAGATTTATCCGAAGCAAAGAAATTGTACTATAAAAAAAAAAAAAATAGAACGTTAATGAGGGGGAAAAGTTTAAGCCAAAAAACAATTAAAAAGGCACCGGTTTAGCAGACTTCAAACCTTCGAGATGACTGTTCTGCCATTGAGGCGTTCTTGTCTCAGGTGATAAACTTAAACATCCCTAATGTTCCTCTCGGGGCCATTGGCAGAACTTGATAGCTTAACCGCAGAGCCATGAAACCCACGAGCTTGCAGTTTTATTTTCCACTTGCTCATTGTGTTTGTGACCCCTGTGAACCCACATTTTCGTTCGGCTTCCTTCTGTCCCGGATTTTTCTGTCTGCTGCTCACCAACTACAAAGTTGGACAGACGCGTAAGGATTCGATGACATGGGTAGGCTAAGAAAGGGCAGCAGATACCCCAAATGTCGAATGAGCCCATTTGCAATTACTTTGTGGTGGGCGCTTCTGGAATATATGTCCATGCGCATTGAGGCACCATGGACCTGATGACATAGTCTGACACTTTGAGTTTCACAGCTACGTAAGGGACACAACTATAGAAATTGGTGCCGCGGGTACACGCATACCAATATAAGTCAACCACGGAGCATGAGTATGTGATCCTAAGTAACTTAGTGATAACAGGGATCCTCAGTACATGCGGAGCCAAACCTTCACTTCCTAAACTTTCCAAGGTTCCATCGCGGAACACTGGAGAATATTTGGACAGTGGGAACCATCTCCACCAATAGCTGCAGGTCGACCCCAAAATGGGACATTTTGTAGGTCTGCCAACAGCCAGGTCGTATATATTTTATGATCAGGACTGTCCTGGGGGTAATTCAGGAACTTTGCACTTGAGAAAAGAAAATCCTTAAGATGGGACAATGAAAGAGTAGCCTATTACTAAGCAATTGGTGGGTTCCATTGTTCATAGCGAGAGGGGGTGAAATATTAAAATTTAAATTTTTAGGAGTAACTGTGAAATTTGCATGCTTGGGCTTGTAACATCAGTGGAAATTTCTCCCATCCAAGATATTACATGACTTGTGACATCACAACATGTAACACATATCTCATGACACTCGGTGTGTATATTAGAGAAAAGTCTGATTCAGGAACAATGTATTTCCTTTAGGAGTTTCGGAGATAACTTTTTGGCTTAGCCACGGCCCACTTTTGTTAGAAGATGAGCAGGGAAGGTTCTGCTACACTCAGCCCAGGAGGCAAGCCAATTGGCCTGTTAATACGGTAGTCCAAACCACATATACCAAACGGCACACTGTGTTATCCAGTCCTATCCAAAACACAGTTACAGAAAGGCAAAGCATAAAAAAGCCCACAAAAATGAGCATGGGCTTGATCTGGTCGCGGTGTAACTGTTGCCAAAATCCTTGTTACATTAGACCCCTAGTGGCTGGATGTGGAATTGCAAGTGAAACGTACGAAAAGGCTTCAGGTAGTAATCTTTAAATCTTGAGAATATGTAAATCACCTTTCAAGCATTCCAAACTAAAATGTTATGAAAACCAAGATTCCAATAATACAGTAAAAAAAACAAACATTTTTCATATTTTAATTCACAGCTTGATCTGCGCAGCTCCGCGTTTTAGGACTAGGAGCTAGGATAAAATCAGAAAAAAAACGGTCCCTTTCTGTAATCGGATATTGGGGCAGTAACCTGGTACTTTATTTGCCAAGGCTTGAAATAACATATACAATGCAGGTGAAAAGTACTTAAATATTGTGTGTGCTCCCGCGACATTTAAAAGGTATATAAAATTAAGTATTTTTTGGCAATCAGAATTTTAAGCAACCTTTCCTGGTTTTCAGTAAACGTGCCAAGCAGCGTGCAAAATATGCTTCCTTTCAGAGAGTTTATTTTCTTTCAATTTAGTGCTGTGCTTTATGGAGTTATTGAGCTCCTATAAAAGTGGCAATGATCCCCATTTTTTATATTTATTTCAAGGATCAGTCCTCTCTCTCTCCGTTTATATAACGCAGAGGATTCGGATCTAAATGACTTTGTCCTGAGTCATGATATATTATTTAGGAAATGAACACATAAGTAAATGCTTATGAGATAAAATAATATGATAAAATAAAGAATAAAGGGTGGCCGAAAATGTGAAATCCTGCACACAATATCTACAGCAAACACACAAACAAACAAAAAAAAAACAAAAAAAAAAACAGATAACCTTGCGCAACAAGCCAATGTCTAAAAATGACTGCTTCTTTGACCCTTTAAATGTCAAACTCATCCATCTATCACTAAAAAGTGATTTTTACCAAATGATCAGTGCTCGATTCAGACATTTTTTGCTAATCTGACGCAATCCCGTTAAAAAGGAGCTCCGCTGGGATCGCCGACAGCACCGGTAAGCCTGCTTCTCGGGACAGGGCCGGGAATTTAGAACGTTGGCAGCTAACGGCGAGAAACATTGTTATTCTGACCCTGAACATGTTAAGGGTTACTCCTGGAAGGACAGTAATTATCATGATTTTGGAAGAGAATTAAAAATTGCAGTCAGTCACGAGAATGCGGGCGACAGGGAAAAAAAAAATCGACCTCAAAACATAAAAAATATATTAATTGGTCTGTTTTATAAAAAATCCGGCCAAATGAAACAAACCGTGGAGTCAGATATCCCATGCCTGTCCGTCGATGTTTGTAGGTACGGAACACTTGCCATGTTTAAAAGGAGATCTCCATTAATTTTACATTTCCTGATGAGCGCCTAAATTATTTAAACATATGTTATGTTAGATACTCTCGAGGAGTATTATTAACAAGGAAAATGAAAACTAATATTCTTGGCCTGACTGATAGGTGACACGAGTCATTTTGGAGAAATTGTTCAGATTATCCCGTTCAGTTAAAGTTAATATTGTATCTGGGCTGTATACAGAAAAAAGTAACCTGGGGGGAAAAAAAAAGCGAAGTAAATGGTGTATTTGTACGGAAAGTCTGCGGAAAGTAGAATTTGTACGCCAACTGGATGATTCAAGTCAGAAAAGGAGTTCCTTCCAAAGTTTAGTGCCGATAAAAGTAACTTTTTCCAGTAATATCGAAGACAATATAAAGGTATAAACACACTACGTAATCAGTTGTGTTTTTTGAGGTTTCAGGTACACAATTTTTCTTGTCCTTATGATCTAGATAAGAGCCGAACAACCGCAATCCTCGAGGGGGGGGGGCGACAGGCCAGGGATTCTGTATAGTATTTAACCGAAAACAACTCGTTGGGGGAGAACGCCCTGTAAATGGTATAGTCCAGGGGCGGCCAAACTTGCTTAACGTAAGAGCCACAGATACCATAGACTTCAGACACATTCTGTTAGAAAATGATATATAAATATTAGCACAATCCGTGTACTTATTCATTATTTATATGTAGTTTATAAAGTTTATTACCTACACATATGAATAAATGATAGAAACTGTTATTGGTTTCAATAATCACAAAGTACACAAAGTATCCGTACCAAATATTTTCTAAGGCAGCTTACTGATAGTGGAGGTCTTGCGTGTGTCTACCCATTGTACAGCGCTACGGAATTAGATGGCGCTATATAAAACAATAAATAATAATAATAATAATAATAATAATCAACATTCGTTGCTTAATTCAAAGAAGAATATTCCCTTCATTGTACAAACTTTAATTTGAACAAAATTTAACAAATTGCGTTAATTCGTACAAATCTCCAAAAACGAGAAGTATCCCCAACTAATGAAACGAAAACAAAGCAAAGGGCTCTGAATTTTTGTTTGTGTTTCATTGTTTTTTCACTCACTCGCTTTTACTCACACTCTCTTTTGCTCACTCATTCTTACTCCAACTCTCTCTCACTTACTCTTACTCACGCGCTCACTCACTGGCTCAACGCCTCCCTACATTTTCCATTGATCGTTTACATGTCCTTTCAGTGGCGTAACAAACAATGTCAGACACACAGTAACATACACATATGTACTTACACATATTATATATTTCACACACTAACATACTTACACATGCACAGTAACAATAAACTTACTCATACTAACACACACATAAGAAATAACATGCACACACACTACCATACTCACCCTCACACAATAAAATACTGACACATCCACAGTAACATATATACACGCATTATCACACTTACACACCCACAGTAACATATATACACGCATTATCACACTTACACACCCACAGTAACATATATACACGCATTATCACACTTACACACCCACAGTAACATATATACACGCATTATCACACTTATACACCCACAGTAACATATATACACGCATTATCACACTTACACACCCACAGTAACATATATACACGCATTATCATACTTACACACCCACAGTAACATATATACACGCATTATCACACTGACACACCCACAGTAACATATATACACACATTATCATACTTACACACCCACAGTAACATATATACACGCATTATCACACTTACACACCCACAGTAACATATACACACGCATTATCACACTTACACACCCACAGTAACATATACACACGCATTATCACACTTACACACCCACAGTAACATATACACACGCATTATCACACTTACACACCCACAGTAACATATACACACGCATTATCACACTTACACACCCACAGTAACATATATACACGCATTATCACACTTACACACCCACAGTAACATATACACACGCATTATCACACTTACACACCCACAGTAACATATACACACGCATTATCACACTTACACACCCACAGTAACATATACACACGCATTATCACACTTACACACCCACAGTAACATATACACACGCATTATCACACTTACACACCCACAGTAACATATACACACGCATTATCACACTTACACACCCACAGTAACATATACACACGCATTATCACACTTACACACCCACAGTAACATATACACACGCATTATCACACTTACACACCCACAGTAACATATACACACGCATTATCACACTTACACACCCACAGTAACATATACACACGCATTATCACACTTACACACCCACAGTAACATATACACACGCATTATCACACTTACACACCCACAGTAACATATATACACGCATTATCACACCCACAGTAACATACTTACACACATATACTAGCATTCATACACATACAGTAACATACTTAAACATACTAACATGCTTATTTACACGCATCCTACCTTTGTTGGCTCAGGAAGCCAGTGCCAGCTATTCTACAGGCCATTTACAAAGCTCATACAAACAAAGATAAAAGAGTTAAAAGACCACAATATAATTATTACTATATTATTATTATGAGTGGTAGCATATCTATATTTTCATATTAATTTTGGGATTGCATTTAAACATTTCACGTTTCAAGTTTCAACATTTTCAAGTTTCATGTTTTGTTTTATCTATTTAAATACTGTATAGTGTTATATTATATATAAACAGTATGTTTAGCATTATATTATGAGCTATGGTTAGTACTAGTAACCCATACAGCTTCATGTGAAGTTTAATAATAATAATAATAATATTAGCACATTTCCATACATTGCCTATGCACGAGAGCGATGAATATTATGACATTCTAATACAATCTGCATCAAATATATTTCTCCCAGGCTCCATCCTATAGAATGGCAATTTAAAGCAGAAGCAAAGGGTTAAAGCGGTTAAAGGGTTATGAAAACATCAAATATAATTTAGAGTTCGATGTATCTTGATTTTATTTGAAAGGTAGACTCATCCATCGCCATCACTTTCTCCCCATAATTCACCCAACATCAGTGCCTTCTTTTTTTTTTTCTCTGACAAAGATTTCATTATTCGGAGCAGTCGTTTTCGCCCGATTCGTGTCGGCAGTCAGAGATCCGAATTAAGCCCACATGTTTCAGTAACTCCGCGCAGCGCTGGCATCGCTTCACGGTTTGTTTTCGGAATTTCGCATTATTATATATTCAATTGGAACTCGTAATTACCAAAATGTAAAACACGGAGAAATATCTGCTATAAATCACTATTTCAAGAAAACTATCTTTACTTTTACAAGACGGGGTTGGATGCGTTTAAGTGAATTGGAACCGTCCAATTAACATATACAGGAACATTATGCATTTACTGTTCCGTTTTCGCTGGCAAGAAAACAGTATAAAAAAAAAACAGATGCAATATAAATGAGAATTCCTAGAGATTTGCGGCTAAATTATTATTTTTTTCATATAGCACCAACAATTTACAAAGAGCTAAATAAATTATATCAACGAATAAAAACTGAAATAATGGACTTCAAGAAGCAAGAGAGTAAATTTGGAAAGAGTCTTTTGGCATCCCATTGTACAACGCTGCATAGTATTTTTATTATATATATATATATAAATTAATAATAAAATCTAGTACTTATAAACGGAATGCCTTAAAGAAAAGTAACCAGTATGACAGCTGCAATCTTATAAAAAGAAGAATATATTAATGTGGTTTATTTAGGAATTTATTCTAGTAGGTAATAAATAAAAAGTAAGAAAATTGTTGATTTTTTTTTCTGTGTAAGACTCTTATGTTTCTGTGCTATGATTATACGTTAGAATTCCAACTATAGTCACGTTAAGGTTATTACAAAATGCCTGCATGAGGTGATTAAACATGCTTTTAAATTAACAAACTCTATTACATTTTTTTTTTTTTTTTTTTTTAATACAAAGGTTTGGACGCTACATTTATCTACAAAGAGCAGAATGAAAGACCGTTATGGGGTCTATAATACGCATTCCCACCAAGCTTCCTAACATCCAGACCCTTTTATCTTTAGCGAGATCTTCACCTTTGCTGAACTCAATTGACCAAAGAAGTTTTTTTTTTTTGTTTCTTGCCATGTCCTAAAATTGTGACGGAAGCTCCTGAGTTTAAATGGCTTTTATTAAGTACCCTGGGATGTTAACTAAAGTAATAAAGCTCTATCTACTCTCATCGAATATACTATTAAAACCTAAAGGACATCTTGGGCGAGGGAGGTGAGGAGAGGGGAGGTGAGGAGAGGGGAGGTGAGGAGAGGGGAGGTGAGGAGAGGGGAGGTGAGGCTAGTGGAGGGCTGGAGAGGAAGAAACTGGGGAATAACAGAAAAGGTTTTCTATGTTTTATTTTTTTAACACTATTTTTTTATTTTTAATAATAATAATATAATTTTTATATTTATATATATATATATATATAAGCATTACATACTACTTGTTATATCCTGTCTACCCATTGTACAGCGCTATGGAATTTGATGGCGCTATATAAAACAATAAATAATAATAATAATAATTATTATTATTATTATTACATAGGCTCATTCAGTGTACAGAGCTATAACCTGGGAGATTCGAGAAAAGTGACGGATCCGCTTTAATAAAAGCTTCATCGTATTCACAGTCTTGTGAACGAGTCCTCTTTATATTAAAAAAACAAACTTCTATTTTACGGATACATGTTATATAACCCGCTGAACGGTTAACGAAGAGTCCTAAAAAAGGAGTAAGAAAATATTCTGACCACATCGGCCATTATTACTCACAACATATTCTCCAAACACGTTATCGAGAAAGAGAAACATCCTTTAACGACGCAAACGTTTCTGAAAGAATCTCTAAATCTCATTTATTCTGGATCTCCATGTCTGCTGCGCAATTAGCAACAAGCACTGTTTATAAACATGTTTCTGTTCCAATCTGTATTTATTTAAAATATAAAGAAGAAAAAAAAAGGAAGATATCTCCAGAGTCTGTGGGCATGGTGTCCAAGATGAAATAGTGCCACCCACATTGATGAGCGGAGGAACAGAGTTTGTTAGTCTTGCTTTTCTATAACAGATCTGTATGTGCCTCATTACAGCCACATGAAATGAATAAGATCATTGGGAACCCACTAAAAATGCAGCGTGTGCTGACTTTAGCCACATATTGGAAGAGAGAAGGGAAAAATAAACCACAGGATAAATTTTTTTTTCTGTAATAAATGCGTTAAAAAAAAAAAAAACCCCTATCCGCATTGCAATGATATGACTCCATTCACAACGGTAGCGAGCTGAAAGACATGAAGTCAGCTATAGGGATACATATCATTTAGACCTTTAATAGCACGTGCACCAAGAATGTGGACTCCTTCCAGGTTTAACCATATCTCTTGCATGGTTGATGATGATGATGATGACAGTAGGTCAATTAACTCCACTAGAAGGCACTAAAGCTATTGAGCCGTGAGCACATTTTTTCTTTTTAGAAGGAGGGAGACTTTGGTTACAACTTTGGTTACAACTTTGGTTACCTCCATGCTGCCCTAGACCTTACCCATGGCAGCACTACCAGCCGCCGCTCCATGCTGCTGCCCTTGGTTCTAAGCTCCAGAATATAATAGACTCCTTTTAAGCGTTCGGAGCTCCGGGTGGAAAATTAACCATGGAGGCTGTGCCAACTCTTTACAGTGGTCCATAGTGTTAGTGCGCTGAATGGTGCGATCATTGACCTCCCTATTAACCGGTATATTCAGCAGCACTATAGAGAGCCTGTTTACCCCCCAAAAAGGCAATTGGTTCCCTGTTATGCTCCAGAGGGGCAGCCACCTCCACTGGACCTGCTGGCCTGGATACACCACTATGGATAATGTTTCCATGATAGGCTCAATTTATCTGCTTTTTCATTAAAGCTCTTAGGAGTACTGGAGAGCATGGGGGGAGGCAGAAATCATCAGTTTATGCCCACTGAGGTCATAAGGCAGGCAATATAGAGTATTTAACACTGTACTCGAGTTTCAACCATTTTTTTGTCCAATATGTGATTATTAATGGCAGATCTTTGGGTCCTTCCACTGGTAATATTAGAGAGTCATGAAAACTCGCTATAAAATGTAAAAGTGCAAGCATTGGCTGCATAGCTCCAGTCCGTGATGTCTGCAAACAGACCACAATTTATGGATATCTCAGCTTGAGCACAAGCAACAGAATTAGAAATTAAACTGCTTGTATTCAGGCACAAATGCCCAGAATTCCCGGCTTGTGGATCCTACAGAGGCTGGAGTTGCGCAGCCCTGCTCTTACTTGAATAGGACACATGAAATATTAATGAAATTCAAATCAATGGCAAAGCAGAGCAAAAATGAAAACGTAAAAAAATAAAACAGCTTTGTTTAGGGCCTTCCTTTGGAAATCTCCTGGAAATACCAGCATGGAGCTTCCCAGCGCAGGCGACACCGAGCTTTCCCTCTTCTGGCGGAGTCGCTTTGTGAAAGGCAGGGTTAGCAGGAGCTGTTACTCCTACTTATATGATACTCCATATTTATACATGTGTATAGCCCTTTATAGTGGCCCCTACTTTAATCCCTGTTGCCCTACCCAAATCTGATGGCTTCTGTATGTTTTATTTTTATATATTTAATTAGAAAATGCAACAAAGGGTTTTGGCAAAAAGTCAGTTAAGGGTTAATATGCCTTTTCTTGTCATTACATTCATTTTTAGTATAAAATGCCTTTAACTTGCTGTTCTCAGGTTATATCATCATGGATGTAATAATCCTCGCTGATGCCCTAGGCGTAAGATTTCTTTTGTGGTTTACGGGACACGGACAATACGATAAGCACATTTTAACCCCTCAAAATGCATTGTTTTCAATGAGTTTAGGGACCGCCCATTGTCCTTAAGGGGTTAAAACCAAATGGGCTTGATAGACAGATACAATTGTACATTGTTACTCTGAACACATAAATACACTTTTAATGAATAAATAAAAGATCTAAATAAAAGACATTATTTATGCGACTTTACTCTATGAACACTAGCTCACTCAAAGTTATCACAAACATATTTAACTATCTCCTCTGGTACCAAAATGACATCATCTATTTTTGTGCTACTACATTTAAAAGAGAGAGAAAATGTAAAATGCCTACAGAACGTTCTTCCAGACCTCAGAAACGTAAAGGGTTACACAGCAATCCGAACCCAATCTGCCGTTATCACCGGGTTCTTGGCTTGAATAAACTGGGTTTACCAGCTATTTGCTCACCAAGTAGATACGGGATCAAAACCATTTCAAAACAAAATGTTACGTTCTCATCTAATGATTATGCCTGACAAGAAGAATACAATTGGAAGTACAACGAAAACCAGGTTGGACACATTGGCTTTCCCAAATAACAAAAGCGACTTTTCAACAGGCAGCGTTATTTTAGTAAATAATAATGTGTTGAGGGTTGGGTGATGCTGGGACGTTTATCTCCATGGATGGGAACAGGTGTTTGCTCTAAGTTTTATCTTCCGGTTTGGGACATCTCCAGCTCGGTTTGCTATATCTGTGCTAACCATACATATTCTTCTTACGTAACCTCAACTGATTATTTCTTCCGAAAAATGAATGGGGGGGGGGGGAGTTCTGCTTAAGGCTCGGGAATAGAATTATGTGGTTTGGCAAAAAGAAACAGAGGCTTTCTATCTTCAGGTCACCACTTAAACCCGGTTCAGGTTGGTAGTAACTGATATTCATTACGGTACTGCAGCTGTTGGGGATCTTAGGTGAAATTAGTTTGCGGTCTTGTTCTCAATGTACATCAGTTTATCCACATCAATACCACCTCTGTCACAAACCTCACGCAGCTTGGCCATTTGCTCGGAAAAGTCCGGAATTAATATATATTAGTATGAGATAACCTCCGTCCGTTTTTCTACCGTGTTATTCAGATTATTAGGTTTTTTTGCTCTTTCATAACTTAATAGGGAATAATGGTATTTGTTTTGTAATTTTTTCTTCTTCTATATTATCAGAGTAATTAGCTTCTGTTATCGGGGGGGGGGGACACAGGTGATCATATACACCATACCTTCTTCTCAATTAAATACAGGTTACAAAGTATATAAATATGTCTGAGACACTAGCTGTACATAGGCGCTGTACATAGGCACAGAGACCACTTTTTAATCCAATGTAGAATTAAATTCATACAAAAATAGTTTAACAATATTCTAATATGTTTGGAATTACAGGCTTGGATTTTCTTTCAGGAAGGGGCATCTCCTGGTATGTTTTTTAGATGTCATGACGGTCTAAATCAGTAGAGGGGGGGGGCAAAGTATGTGAGAGGGGACATGAGGTAAGAAAATAAAATTATACAATGCAGCATTTGTCCCACGCCGTTTGCTACTTTCTTGAGGTTTGACTTTATCAACTCAATACTAGATTTAGAACCGCAAAATATTTTTAGAATCTTTTTATTTTTTATTTCACACAATATTTTTTTTTCCATTTTTTAATCACATAATGGAAAGTACAAGCTATCACGATTTTCTACAAAATGTTAAATTTCATCCTCCCTGTCGTAAAATTGTCACAAATATTTAGAGAGAAAAAAAAAACCCATACATGCTTCCCACCACACACTACGCCCTGTGCCTGCTTGGAAAGGTATTAGTTTCACCAATATTTCTTTATTAGGTTTCTAAAGCAAGCTCAAAGGTTGTTAGAAGCAGAAATGTGAAGGCCTAAAACCACATGTTTATTTTTCTGAGCTATAAAAAGTTTATAGATGCAGGATGGATCCTTATAGGGCACATGGCAGTAATTTGCAACCGCATTCCGTTCTGATACAGAGAATCACTGTCCTATACCAGAGGGAAATCCTTTTTAAAAATGATTAGAAGCCCAAACGAGAACACACACATTTCCAAAAATATATCACAAATATAAAGATAATTTACCATTTCCTCTTGGCCAAAGTCTCCGCGTTTTAACTTCATTAATAAGCCCTGTGTGGCGTTAAAGACACACTTTTTTTAAGACGTATAGAACAAGTCCAGCCCCTGGAGCTTTTTAATGAAAGACGTCCTTAGAGGCAGATCTCCGGTGTCAGCGCACGGAAACCAAAGACCCTCCTTTTAAACGTTGAGGTGTAAACCAATGTACTCATTGAGATCAATATACAGCATTAACCACATCCCTGGCACAATGTCCAAACTTCCTTCCCTTTACCCCAAATCTACATGTTACAGTTCTATACACTAGATAATGGTGTTTACTGATTAAAGTAAGAAAGATTATACATATATATATATATATATATATATATATATATATATTTATTTATTTATTTATATATATTTGCAACTTCTTGGTCTCATGAGCTGCATGACTACCCCTCTTAAGGGTTATCCCGGGTTGTTAAGCTGCTGATTGTTGTTGACGGGTTCAGACATTTTTGGTAAAATAGCTCCAATGTTAATATATTTTTGTAGAGGTTTAGCTAAGTGAGCTGGTGTGGGTTCCAGTCTAAGATACCCGTTTCTACTTGGTAGTTGAGTGTAGGGAACATCTGGTTTGGCTCGTGCATACTCACCTACCTCTTTTTTAAGAAGATGATTCTCCAAACCCTCAATGTCCAGGACTATATTTTCATTGTCTTGGAGTTCTACCGTATAGCACTTTGAAAATTAATTTGGCCATCACACATACAGACCCCATTCACATATCGGCGCATGGAGATGTATCACGAGGAGTTCTGCTCCTCTCAGTAATGGAATTTAACTATATGTTACTTCAGAAAATGTAGCTTTAAGTACTAGAATATTATAATCGGGGTAGAGCTAGACCTTACATTGGTACCAGTGGGTCCATGGGACCCAGGTGGCATTTTAATAGGGGCGGCAATTTGCTTCCCCAAGGCATGTTCTTTCGGGATAGATTTGTGGGGAAAGAGAAACGTTGCTGCGCCTCTCTTTCTCCGGGAATCTATCTGCATTATTCTGGCCTCCTGCTTCTGTCTCCTTCCACTGAGTAAGAGTTTTGAGAGAGCGTGCTTGAGAGACTCGAGTACAGGGCCCCCATCAGAAATGCTGGGGCCCCTTACAGAACAAATGATCTGGCCCACCTTCCCAGATGACCGTCCACCACCTCCTACTCTTTTTTGGTGGCAAAGATGGCACACAAGCAGGCTGTTTGGGGGGAATTGGCAAGCTGTTTCGTGGCAAAGATGGCACAATCTGTTTGGGGGCACTGGCAAGCTATTTGGGGATAAAGATGGCACAAACAAGCTGTTTGGGGACAGATATTGCACTGGTGTCTCAATACAAATTATATTTTTTTCCCATACCTTGCATTTTTAACCACATTGCTACTGCTCTTGGATCACATCCAAAAACAAATGGAGTCTGTCTAAGCAGGCCTCCGAGGACAGCCAACCTCTACAATTATAACAGTTGTATCCCTTGATGGCAGCCCTGCATGAGAGAGCATGCGAGTGAATGAATTAATCATGATATATACTGAATGATGCGGGCATGGTTTTAGTGGGATGGTTTTGTGGGGGGCAGCATTTCATTCTTAGGCAGCACAATGTCTTGGGCTGGCCCTGATTAGAGGTATTTCAGTTTTTCTTCAAAAATGATTGCAGTACAAAAAAACATACATATTGAATAAAGAGTTCTTTTTGCAAGCGAACTAGAAACAGAGAATATATATTTGACTTCCAAAATTCTGACAGCATATAGGACGTAATGTTCCCACTAATTCAGTCTGCCATATTGGTGTCTTACTGTTTTTACCTTTGTTCCAGGGGGGGGGACTATATTAAAAGGTTGAGTATTACTCATCCGAAATGCTTGGGACCAGAAGTATTTCAGAAACTGCTCATCTACTGGGATTTTAACCCAAACCATCTCAGAGAATGGTGTGAAAAAGAGAAAATATCCAGTGAGCGGCAGTTGTGTGACGAAAATGTCTTGTTGATGTTAGAGGTCCGAGAAGACTGGTTCCAGAAAACAGGCAACAGTAACTCAAATAACCACGCGTTACGTTCAAGGTATGCAGAATACCATCTCTGAACGCACAACGCGTCTGCCTGTCTGGCACCAACAACCATGCCACGTTCAAAGTCACTTAAATCCCCTTTTCTTCCCAATTCTGATTCTTGGTTTGAACTTCTGCAAGTTGTCTTGACCGCGTCTACATCCATAAATGCATTGAGTTGCAGCCATGTGATTGGCTGATTAGCTATTTGTGTTAACAAGCACTGGAACAGGTGTACCTAATAAAGTGTCCAGCGAGTGTATATGTTGAGATCCTTCAATCTTTCCGGATCGTTTTTATCCTTCAAAACCAGTCACCTTGTTAATAATGTTTACATCAATAGACTGAAAGTAAACCGACTATGTAGGGAGTTTTCAATGGGATCTCGACCTCAATTAAATAATTACAGATAACAAAAACAGAAATTAAAGGAGTTTTTCTCACTTTAGAATTGACTTCTCTTTCTAAACATATGGTCTACTCTAAAATAACATTTTCACCACTACTTGAAATAGATACAAACAACGTCACTCAGCTGCTGGTAACCATAAAGGAAATCGGTAAGGACTTGTGAAGGATTAATTAACCAGCTATGCAAACCTCTATGACATCGCAGACCAAAAGGAAATAACTGGGAGTTGCTGTCACACCACACGGGTAACGACTGCCAAATTGAAACAGATCTCGGTAAAGGACTGTGCCAGTACTGCAAACAAGGGGATATCAATGGAACAAGCAACATCGTTCCTATAATAATGAGCCCAACCAAGGTGTCTCGAACCATCGCAGCATTCTACAGAGAATGATCATATTAAATATGGCTAGGAGCTTTGGTAGCGGGCCATGTGTCAGTAGATTCGATACTTTAACCCGGGATCATGTAGTGAGATCCTGTAAAACCCACTCTGGTTGAGGGATACTGAAGATTAGAGAAACTAAAGATTATAAAACGGAAAAAAAGGATTTAGCAGAACAAGAGAATACTGATGAGCATTAGTTGAAAGAAAAAGGTTGTACGCATGCCTCCCACATGTCCATCTGCAGGTCCCATCACCATCATTTGGGACTAAGGCTTTTCTTACTTACTTTGCCAGAATGTATTAGCATGAGGGTGAAAATTGCAGAACAATAAGGTACTGGAGTTAAAATAGATTGTAAGCTCACCTGGGCAGGCTCCTCCTTACCTGTTTCTCTGTAAATGTAATTCTTATGTTATACACCGATCAGCCATAACATTATGACCGCCTGCCTAATATGTGCCGCCAAAACAGCCCTGACCCGTTGAGGCATGGACTCCACCCTGAAGGTGGGCTGTGATATCTGACACCAAGACTGGTCCTGTGGCTACGAAGCCCTATACACAACAAACTGTGATGCTCTGCGTGTTCCGACTCCTTCCTATCAGCAGTTTTGCCCCCACGGGCCAGCCTTTGCCCCCACGTGCATCAATGAGCCTTGGGTGCCCATAACCCTGTCGCCTTCCTTCCTTGGACCACTTCTGATCGGTAACGACCACTGCAGACCGGGAACACCCCACAAGAGATGCAGTGTTGGAGATGCTCCGACCCAGTCGTCTCGCCATCAATTTGGCCCCTGTCAAAGACTCTCAGACCCTTACGCTGCCCATTTTTCCTGCTTTTAACATCAACTTTGAGGATGAAATGTTCACTTGCTGTCCAACATATCCCCCCCCCCACTGACAGGTGCCATGATAACAACATTATCAGTGTTATTCCCTTCATTCTGCGGTCATAATGTTATAGCTGATCGGTGTATACTGCTTGTCATGTCCTGTGACCATTGTACAGCACTGGGGAATATTATACCTCTATATAAAATAAAAATAAGAATTATCATAAAATAACAAACTTAGCTTTAAAGTTTGCAAAGTAAAATGACTGAAGGATAAGTGAAAGTACTAGAGCTCAGCTGTAAAAGGCATTACAATAAATCCGACTTACAAAAAGTAGCTAATTCGACATTAAAGAGATTTTAAACAAGCAACCAAATTCCAAAATTTAAAAAAAATACACTTTCCAATGCCTAAGTTCAGCGCTAGAAAAATAACATATTCAAACATCAACCCCATTGTCCCATGGAGAGATGAGTAACTATTTTATGTTCTATTTCTCCCAGTAAAACATCTCCTTCCTGAACCGTTGGGATCTCTCCAGATCCAGTGTTTCAATAAACATTTATCTGGGCAGAATACAGAAAAAGGTTATATAATAAAAAGAAAAATATAAACAACAGCCAATGTATTAAAGTAGCGACTCCAAAAAGCACAGAGAATGTCTTGAAATAGGGGCCGCAGCCTTCAGGTCTCTGCCTCTCCATCGATATCGACATGAAGCACAAACGATAAAAAAAAAAGGCATGAGATCTCCGCGAAAGCCAACAAATAAAGGTGCTGACGTCTCAATAGCGCTTTCACCTTCGTTTGTTGGCTGCGGCGGAGATCTCCTACGTTCCTGGTCGTTTGTGCTGCATGCAGATTAGACATTAGTCTTAGGAGCATAAGCAGGTGTTTACCTTTTATTTTTTTTTTCTTCTTCTTAAATAAGGACGGTCTTAAATATGCCATCACATTCTTTACGAGAAACTCCATGTTTGTATAATTAATGACCTTACAGGAAGATTGGGCTCGGTTGAGCGAGGCGGAATAAAAAAAAAACGTCCATTTTCAAAACTGGTGTTAATTTCCACCCTGGAAAAAACTCTCTTTTGGAGAAAGCCTATAGCCGCGCCAAATCTTCCTGACACGGAGGGCACGGGTTGAACATTAACCTGTGTCTGCCTGTTACTGACGCTGCCACTTTCCGTATAGCATCCAATGCTTTATTTGCCCCCCTATGGGGAAACCCACCCCCTCCATAGAAGACAACCGAGCAGAGAGAATTTATTTCTTGCGCGTTGACCAGAAAGCCACTGGGGATAATCGTTGGCGCACGTTCTCGCTTCACACAGATCCACATGTGATATGTTTACTAGAAGAAGCTCTTATGGGATCACGCCGCATTTAGCACATCCTCTCTTACCCCTCGTATTAATAACATTGATGTTCTTTTGTTATTTTGTTTCTGATTCATACAATCCTGACCATCTCCCACACCAAATCTGTTGGGGGGGGGGGGGTTATGGAAAAACCTGTCCGTGGCCAAACGATCTTAAATCTAAACCATGTGTAACTGCGTGAAATCCTTTTACAGGCAGCTACATGGTTAATGTGAGTCAACAGCTATTGAGTTTAACCCTTTCTACTGCATGAAAAATTCCTTTCACTGGGCAACAGGTATACAGGTATTTTAATTAGGTACTAAACCTTCATAGCGAGTATTATTTTTGTGCCAGGTGTAAATATATGTTCTGATGATATATATATATATATATATATATATATATATATATATATATATATATTTAGCAGGAAGGTAACAGGAAGAAAGATTGTTAACGAATGTTTTTTGATAGTTTGTCACAAATCATCTCATATGTGAGATCCAAAGAATTTTTATTTCAAAATGATCTTTTTGTCCTCTAGTACATTTTGTTCTTTCTAGTTCCAGCGCTCAAAATGTAAAGATCTGCCAAAATCAATCATCTTTCATACTCGTAATGATTTTGCTTGTGTTATATCCGCTTAACGCATGATCGGGAAAAAAAAAAAGGATGCTTGCCTTCTAAATGTGTTTTTGTAGCTGGGTTCCACGTAGAGCCTTTAAAAACGTCCAGAAGCTGGCTTTCCACGTCACGAGAGGTCACTGATCCATTTATTTAAGATTCACAAGCATCCCTCACAACAGTATGAACCCAGGCCAAAGTTAATAAACTACCATTTTCATCCATCCCTAACTTCTGTACCGCAGGGGTCTGCAAATACTCGGCCGCAGCGCAGAGAATTCTCAGCAATAACTGGAGAGGTTACAACAACATCACCTCCACACAGCTCCTGCTATATTTTGTAACTCAACGTTATGTGCTAACTAAACCTAGATTACGGCTTTTACTTTTTAAAATAAGCAACATATCTGTATGGAGAAAAAAACACATTACTATTCTACACCATGGACATCACCACCATCTCAGCTTTCTGTTCTTGAGTATACTCTTACACACTTTGGGGCAACTTGAAAGACTGTCTTTAAATGCACATTGAGGGGTAGGATTCGGCCATCTGTGAACAGTCAGCATGGATAGGTAACCTGCGCATGCAACTTATACTAGTAGCCGAGAGAGGGCGCTGAACACAAGCGTCATCCAGGTCCCATACTCATCTCCAAAGGGGTAACACTACCACACAAACAGCCACTTACTTTGTGCACCATGGATTGATAGACGTACCTGGGAATAGGCTTTCTGGAGTATTCCCTCCCTTGGAATGGCTTCAAGAGGGCAGGGCTAGCCACAGATGAGGGAGGTTCCTGGCTGAAAGAGAGGCGTGGCTAGCTGCAGACAAGGGCCGGGCTAACCCCCTATAGCATTAAATAAGCTTGGAATGGGAGGAGAATTGGACATGAGTGGATGCAGCTAAACACAACTTCCCTGCCATAGATAACGATAAGAGCGACCTGGAGACTCAAGGTAGAATCACTTTACCCAGAGACCCCGGGTCCACGCACCATGTGTGTTCCTAGAGCTATAACGCCCGTCTACATACTAGACTCCTTAGCTAAGTGAAGAGACTGCCAAACTCAACTAATCCCCAATCTCCCATAATAAGCAGAGGCTCAGGCAACCGGAAGCTCCATGGAATGACACAATCTGAGGGCAGATGACAGCTGGTATCTGTGTGGCCGAGAAAAGGTTACACCATTATGGGACGGAGGCAGCATTCGCCATCAACTGTCAAAATCACGGACATGGTTCGTTTACCATCATATGACTTCCTGTGTCATCAACTGTCACTTTAGCATCTGGACAAAATGTCCATGATCGGTGAAACAGGAATTTAAAACTAATTGTGTTCTCATGTTTGACAACCAGTACACAACTCCTGCCTTTTATTATTATTGGTCTGCGGCTTATAGTATCCAGACCACATGCTAACAACTCATAAAAGTGCAAACCAAAGTGCTTAGACTTCATTGAACATATCCCCCATATTTACATATATTTATACATATATTTACACATATACTCACACACATGCAGTCATGCTATATGGGAGCAAGATTCATGTGATATTGATTGTCTGAAATGTTCCAATGTTGAATTAAAATGTCTCAAATATTCAAAGCTATAAAATATTGTGAAAAAGTAGACTTCCTGATATAAAAGAAACCATAAATCCCCCCCTCCTTTTTTTCAGACAAGGGGGGGAAAAAAAGGTATCAATGTGATATTTTGTGTGAAAGGGTAAAAAAAAAAAATGTACAAAAGAGTGGAGTTGGTAGAAAGCCCCCAGAGGGCATACTTTTCTTGCCTTTGGGAGTCTGACGGAAGTCTCTTGCAGCCGAGTGCACAATTCCTGTATAATAAATCGGAATAAATTTCAAATGCGTTTTCACTAAGCACTGAAGCATTCTTAAGACAACCGGAGGAAATTCGGTGTTTAAGCCTGCTTTCAAATACCTGCTGTCACTTTCAATGTACAATGCCCTTACTTATATCCCCAATCCACCCTCATTTACTTTTATATTCTTTGTAAGAAATGAAAACCCTTTTTATCAGTAGACAAGTGTTGTTTTTGTATTTTTAGAACAGGATACATTTTCAAAAAAAAAATTAAAAAAATTTAGCTTCTGCTACATTTTTAACGATTAATGGGGGGGGGATCCACTTTCAAAGTAAATCAAACTGAAATTTGACACATGAAGAAAGGAGGTTCGTTGGCAACGTCTGAAGCCATCCACCAAACCAAGAGTCATCTGTTGGCTTGTAGGATGGAGATCCATCGCTTCAGAGACCACGGCTCCGGGGTCCCATGGCCGCATGCTGTACTCCACTCCAGCCAAGACCCGCCGTCGGGCATGCAATCTTGGGTTTTGTCGGCATATGATCAGTCAAGGAAACTCATTTAATTAAACGTCTGATGATGACATTACTTACCGGAGAACTTTTAACTGAATGTCCCAACCAAGGATAGACCTCTTACGAGAGCTTGCGCAACCTACCACATCATGGCTGTGTCCATTACTACCATATTCGTGTTCAGTACGGAAGCTGTTGCCTGAAGGTCAACAAGACTATACTATAAAGGTTTCCCCAAAACAGCTTTTTAAAACCTCTTTTACGATGGGGTATTATTACCATTTAGTAAAGAGATCATTTGGGTGATCCCAGGAAAAAAAAGAGAATTAGAATAACTTGGTCTGTTGTAAGCCTCTCAGATTTAGGAGCGTCTTCATCTTGGTAAATTAGCTTAAATGCCTGTTTTTCCGCTGCAATCATTGCACTTTGCGAGGTCTGCACATGTATTTTACTCAATATGAGGGTTGGTTTCCAAAGAAAAAAAAAAAACACACGCAGAGGTACAGCTGGACATGGGTTGTGGTCCACTAGACAGTATTCTTTGTTTAAGCCCCCCCCCCAGAAAACACCCTGACGTGATACTATTAAAAATGATCAGCTCTTACCAGCGCTGGGATTATACCCAAACACAAAGAACCACATCAGCCAACAGCCCTTAATTTGCTGGGGAAGTCCCACCTTGGCTTATAGCTCTGATCTTGGAGACGTTGTGACGCCGGGTTCTTTGGTTGAGAAATTTGTGAAAGATGAATAGCCAGGATATTCTACGCAAACTCCATTTCTCATGACCCCTCAGTGCAGACTGCTTAGGAATCCTACTGTGATCCCAAGCAGGACGTTGTAAGGAAGAGAAGCCCCATGCGCATGGACAGAAAATAGTCTTCCAGTGTGGATAATTTTTAGGTAAAGAATGCATATTAAAGTGATTATGGATAGGAATATGTTGTATATAGATGTCAGAATTAGAAATGTGAATAATCTTGAATATTTTAAGAAAAGTATGACGTTATTGTAACCCAGAACAAACGTGGCAATTAACTTTTGACAATGTTTTGAGGCACCTTTATTTTTTACCCAGCGGTATTAACCCCTTAATGACAAAGCCGGTACATGTACGGGCTCACAATGCATTTTTAATAGATTTAAGGACAACCCATAGTCCTTAAGGGGTTAAAATATGCTGCTTGTGAAGCTTTCAGGAGGAGAGTAGGTGATCAGCTAGTAGGCACTAGCAGATGTATTGTAAAACACAAAGGATACCATAACAGCTTAAAGCATACATGGAGTCTTTAGTTGCAGTTTAAGTTTATTGAGCTAATATAGTAAAAGATATTGTTTCATAAGCTTTAGGGACCTCAGAGGTCTCTTCTGTAGAGGGAATAACAGGAATGTACATAGATAGAATCATAGAATGTGACGGGACATAAGAACCATTCTGCTAGTCTGACCATTTTGGATCACAGGTCGCCAGCTGACACCAAGGAATAGAGAGGAAGCATCCATCGTAAAATGTATCCATAAACCATAAAATCAAAGCGTGGGGTACATAGACAGGCAGAGAATGGAGAATTCAAGTAGAACGTCTTCCTCTGCAAACACCCGTTTTACATGTCACCCCATTTCTCTTTGCTAACTGGGCTCCCTCACCGTCATCTTCCTCTGTAAAAACAGGACATATTTATAGAAGCAGCCAACTAGATCTCCATCCACATTTATATAACTCCCTTCATTTGTCTTTTGTTAGATTATTCCTGGTTTATATTTTCTTCTCTCACTTATATATCTAGAAAAGGTTTTATCGCCTTTTTTGTTAACCCGGCAATTTTCATCTGCGTGTTTGTTTTCGGTGAATCTAATGATGCACCTTGGTTTTGGCGCGGTGCAATGCAACCCCTCTCCTTATATTGATCCACGTTGATTGATGATCACCGGAACCCAAACACTCCTACGGTGACATCCGAAACAAAGTCTCCATTTGTAAATCCTAACTCCAGCACAGCCTCCTTCCTTATTGGCTCCTCTACCCAATGTATCACAAAATGTTTCTTCGAAGGATTTATACATTTAAAGTCACTGGATTATTATTATTTTTTTTCTTTCTTTTCCTTGTTACATTTTTTTATGGAGAAAATCCTGTCTATAGTTAAGTATCCTGTTGGGCTAAAGACTTCAGGGTTGGTCAATAAGTCAGGAGAATAAGAATGAGTTTCATGGTTACCATCTTGGAGGCCAGTAGACTGCAGCTGTTCCGGGGCATGTCCGCTATGCCAAAAGCAACGTACCATTTTTCCAATTTTTTTTTCCCCTGTATTACAACAAGCTGCCGAGTTAGCAGAGGTTCCTCTTGGTCTGGTTCCAGGAGACATTCCTCCGGCCTCTCAGCGGACTGCTAGGTATAGAAATGTTCTCAGTACAATTGTAGACCCCGGTTACAGGGCAAGTATGCGGCTGCCTCTGTTTCTGAGAGCGTTTGTTCTTTATGTTAAACATCAGTCCTATAAAAAAAATCACAGGATCTTTGTATTTTAACTCTAATGATGAAACAGCATTCAAATAAGATTCCGCAAGCTCTGTTTCATATTAAACTTCCCCAGATAAAGAAGTTTGCCTTGGTGGACCTTTAGAACACAGACCACAAGACAACCTGTCACGTGGATCCATGTTTATAAAGTAAGCTTACAAGTCCTCGGAGGTCACTTCCACAGATGCCTTCTCCGAAGATAACCAACTATTTATCTACTTGGGCCGTGGAGATCGGAGCATTTGATTTCTGGAAGGTCTGATGGAATTTGCTGCTAAACCTTGCACATTAACATTGGCTGCCCACCAGTGAAAATGGAACTCCATTCATTAAAGCTGCCCGAGTCCGATAGGAGTTGACATTCGGTATGGAATTCGAAAACGATACCATAGAATACGCCTTCAGGTTCCGTGAATGACTGTGCTGGTGTCGCTGGGAAACAGGGGCGACGGGATTAAAAAGCTCCAACAGTAGCAGATAGTTTGCAGGATAAATAGAAAAAGGGAGCAGCAGTCTTTACACTCCATCAAATTCAGTAATTTTATGCTATTTAGTTGTCCAAAACACACTTTAATTCCACAAAAAGCTGTTTTGTATTCGGATGCCAAAAGCAGGTAATTACGGATTTGTTTTCCAGACCAATACTGAGAAGTCTCAGAAGCCGAACTATATCAAGATTCATTGGTCTGTGTGTCCGATGATCTGGACCTCATTGTACGCATTTCATTACGCGAAGATTTATTGCCCTGTTCTGTTCTGTAAACTTGAATAGACAAGTAAGGAGGCTTATACCATGTTGTGGCTTTTCTGGTCAGAAACAGATTTGTAAATAACCGTCTGTCAGACTGTTCAAGATAGACAAACATACGCCGGACCAAGGAAAACAAAATCAAGCTTCTTACTTGGAGAAATTCATGTCGTGTCTTTATACTCCGAGGTTCTGCCAGCCAAGACCAAAGTAACCTGTGACTGCGGACACCATCTGCTTGCATTGCAAATTGGCATCTCGAGTCAAGTACAGCAATGCGCTCGGTATACTAAATCGAGCCGTTGCTTAATATTCAGTAACGCTTCAGACATGAAATGCGTTATATAAGGACCTTATAGTCGATTGACGTCTAACGTCTAAGTGGGACACAACTCAACCTGATACGCATAGCTGCCAATAGTACTGAATTTGGACAGAATTAGGGCACTGTGCGTTCAAAAGTGGCCAATGATCCCCTAAAAACATTTTCCATCAAAACACCTGTGAAAATAAGTAAAAGTTAATAAAAAAAAAAAAAAAAAAATGCAAGCCATCAATCCAAAACAGGTTTTTTATGCAAATATTTGTAACCTCAAATATAGGCGTGGACAAAAATACATACATTTTATATACAAAGGCACATATATAATTACGCATATAGAGAGGTAATTATATGTCACGTTATAAAAACATTCAATTGAGGGTTTCAGATTTTTTTTATACTCTTTCTTACAAAGCAAACACTAAACGATGATAGAGATATATATATAATTAAATCAGACGGTTACGCTTTACTTTATTCAGTATTAACTTGTGTTATTCTGGATTAATTGCTAATATGTTTTGTGCCAATTATCAGTACTACAGGAGAGAGACTAGGAAAGGTGAGCTAAAAGAAGACCCTAAAGTGTAAGAAGCGGGTCTTGAGGGATATTTTTGAAGGACTGAAGGCAGGGGAAGATGGATAGACCGGGGAGGGCATTCCAGAAGATAGGGACAGCGCTTGTAAGCAGGCACGAGAGCTAGAAATCAGAGGAGTGGACAGACGAGATCATCGGATAAGCAGAGAGACCAGTGAGGAGATGTAGGTAGGTGAAGGGCTTTGAAAGTAATCCTGAAGCGCACAGGCAGCCGGCGAAGAGGGGAGATGGGTTAGTAAAGCGATGTGAGAGGAAGATAAGTCTGGCGGATGAGAGAGACCAACTAATCAATAATCAAGGCAGGAGATAATGAGCATGGACAAGAGCCTTAGTGGAATTTGGTGTTAGGAAGGGACGGATGCGGCAATGTTTTTAATGATGGAGACGGCGGATTTTTGAGACAGACTGAAGGGTGATATCAACGCAGCGTGCGTGAGGAGCAAGCGATAGCACTGTTATCATTAATCTGTAGGGGAGTTGATATGCTGTGTGGGATCAGGAAAGGAGGTAATGGAAAGGAGTTTTAAAGCCAGGGGGCTCAAAGGGGTGTATACTGGGATGTCAAAGTCTCAAAGGATGACAGAGGGGACAGCAGAGGTTACATTATTACCAAAAGCTTCTTTTTTGTTGCTAAAATGGAGTTCAGTCAGCAGTTGGAAAATGCTTTTAGGCTACCTACCTGTGGTGAGCTTACACGAGAACTGTCCGGATTGGCCAAGAGTCTCAGGGTTGTCATCTCTGGATGAATGTGCAGATTTTTAGGGTTTGGATCTGACTCCTCACAAGCAGGCCTAGGCTGGGCATCCGGCACATGCCCGCGGCTGGATATGCTTGGCTACGGCCATTGACCACAATGGACTTAAAGTGCCAGGGTGCCAATGCGGTCCGGCTCCCAAGTCATGGTTTTATTAACAATACATTATTAGAACCGTATGGTTGCCACCATTACCGAATCGCTGCGAGAGAATCCGTTTGATGTGCTATTAATGGTACACATGAGTAAAAATAAAAAGGCATTACTATGTATGTTACATGGGACACACAAGCAATGTTTTCCTTCCTGTCCAGTAAACCTTTCCTTTGACTGAAAGAGTTTAATTATATTTTTCCGGGCCGACCCTTAAACACCTGTATGAATGAACCTAAAAAAACATACCAACTTCAATGGCAATGAGGCAGTGATTTAAAAGGTCAGCGGCATCAATGACACAGATAATTACTGAGGTAGAAAGAGAGGCTTCACATCTTTGCTTTACCACAAAGAACACGGAACACGAATTAGAATCATGCTTTCCTCACCTGGAAAAAAAAACATGTATGTCTAGGTGGAGGAATTATGTGCACACCATTCATACACAATTTACTGAACACTAAACCAATCTATATCTAAATAAATAAGTATTGTATTAACAAAAGAAATCTCATAAGACTTTAGTTCTGTATTTTGGCCAATGAACAAGCTCACCTGGTACATTTGGGCACCCAATGGGAGGTCAGAAAAAGGTGATGCTTTACTAAAAACTGTCTTTTTTTAATTGAGGCATCTTTGATTAATTGGATGAGGAATATAACCTTCATATTTCACTTAGTATTGAAGTCCAAATATTTTATGGTAACAAAGTAACACTGATGCGGACTCAAGAACAGTAGTGTATATCAGAACCCAAAAGAATATTGAAACCAGAGCCTATTAATTAATTAAAAAGTAGTATTAAAAACCCACGCAGCGTTACAAATTGTGCAACCAAGTCAATTTTATTTTTTTTTATTGAAAATACAAAACTGTTGGCTGAGAATATTGGAATACAAGACATGCCGTGAATCAGGAAGCTGGGAATCTAACCAGAAAACCTGAACTATTACCGAAATCTTTTTAAATACACAAGAAACAGAATGGTCTCGAGAAGCTGCGTCACCTAACCAATGATTACAGCTTGAATGCGGAACACACGCCACATTCAGTGTTCAGTAAGCAAGTGCATACTCACAGCAACGCCTGTTCACTAAAGGGAGAGTTTGCAGGAGAGATGTGGTTTCAGCTCCTTGACTTCTCTATACAGTATGCAGGTCCAACCCCTGCTGCAGGAAGAGCTTGGCCGGCCCTGTATGATGTATAGGAGAACCAGAGATTTCTCACCTAGACCTTTGAATTATACATTACACAGGGCCACCTTATCTTGCCTTGCTGGAGAAACCTGGTGTTGTTGCTAAACTCTCCCTTTAGCGAATAGACCTCAAAAGAGATACACTTGTGTCCTCTTTTTTTTTACCTCCTTCAACTCTGACATTCAGGTGACATTATCCCTTTAATTTCGACTTTAGCAAGCAGCTGTCCTAAAACAGGGGTTATCCTACAACTCATTCCATATGAATAGCTCAGAGTGATGAGAGTTGTAGTTCAACAAGAGCTAAAGGGTTTGCAGCCATCCTTCATTTACAGGATGTACATACATACACATATATATATTTTTTTTTTTAATTTGGGGGAAAATATGACCCAGTGTAATTTGCCCTTTCTGCTGGTTCTGCCTCGGAAAGGAAACTTGTATAAATATAATGTTTAGGGCTAAAATAAGAGCTGACGGTGTGTTGACCTGTTGCTAGCGACAGGGCTCCGTGATGTGCGTTCTTCCCCCACCTACACAGGATCCCAAACATCCTGCCATTAATTAGCCAACTCTTCCAGCTGGTAAACAAGCAGACGCGCCTGAGGGGGCCAGGAGATGACACATACGGTCGCGTCTGTCCATAGTCACAACAAATCAGCCCACTCGCGTCCCTCTCCGGCCCGCCGAATGTGAAGGAATACAGGTTGCTTCAGGAGAACCCTTTATTTTTATTTTTTATTTATTTTTTTTCTTCTTCTTGTTACTTTTGTAACATCCGTGTCATTAACAGGCTAAAAACGGCATCCCCATCCTGCGGTAGGCGCTCTGTGAACACAAAACAGAAAATCTGCGATGAATTAGCGAGTCAGCGTCTCACATGGAAAACAGGCAGCTGTGAGGCAGCGCAGAAAGCCTTCCTGTTTTGTTAATGATTCTGGCCTCTGCCCGGTCATACGCCTCGCTCTTTAAAACGTCTAATAAGGCAGGGCCACCTCCTCGTCCGTTTAAGAAGATGAGAAATCGCTGTGGTTAACAAGTGGTTTGCAGCCGCATTATAAGGAGCGGGCGAACGACAAACAGCATTTGGTTAGTAGGAAGGATCGGGTTATAACTCATGATTCCTTTATACAGTTGTCAAGTTCATGTTCACCCCCCTTACGCTTCTGTAACACGTTTGTCACTATAGGGCTTTTAACAGGGTTTGTAAATACACAGAGATTACATTTTTTGTTACAAGTTTACAGCTTTACAATGCATAAAATGAAAGGGAAGAATAATGTTATTTTATTAGGATTAAAACTTTGCCAACTGCGGTGCGAAACTAATAATAAAGCATTGGAAACAGAAGCCAATTTTGAGTCACTGTGGCAGTAGCCATGTTTGATGTGGCAGCAGCCATGTTTGATGTGGCGACACCACAATGCAAAAGGAAGGGTGGACCGAATGGTTCATTAGAACATCATGTTTAGGCATATTTGAATATCCTGGCATTATGAAAGTTAACCAAATTGTTAAAGTGTATCAAGGTCTCTATCCAATATGGGAAACTTGGATTTTTTCTCTCTTTGGAAAATAATATAACTATAACTATTAACAAAGACATACATTACATGTCAAACTTTCCTTTTTGTGTAATTTACCCAAAAGAGATACCCTTTCCACAACGCAGTTTGCCTCCTTCTTGACTCACTACTTTTTCTTGTGGGAGACTTAGTTTATTATTTATTGTTTTATAAAGTGGAATTATATTCAGCAGCTCTGTACAATGGGCAACCAGGACATAAGATGTGTATCATGTGACAAATTGGACCTATAGAAACAAAAAGAGAAGAGCGTCCTAGAAGGGGGGCTGTTATAACCACAACAAGAAAAAGTGTCCAACATTCCAAACCAAGAAGAAGCTGAACGTTAGAAGGTCACATTGTGGTAATTGTATTATAAAGATACATCTTTAAAAGGTAAAAAACACCATTTTATCAGAACTTCTGTGGCCCTGAAAAGAGTACGTCATATTTTTTCTTTGACCCACTGCAGACTGGATATGGAAAGATATCCACTAAACACTTGCATCCAATGGCACCTTGACCAAAAGTGGGTTCCATCAGTTTGGACGAGTCTAGAAAATCCCTTACAGCAACACGAGTTGGAAAAAGATCCCACCAACAGATAGAATCCATTTATACACTGGAACCACTGGGTGGTTAAACCCATGTCCGTCACTTTCTAAAAGAATCGAAACAACACCACGAGCCGACCCAAGCCAAGTCCCTGCGATGCGTAACAGACACCGTAGGTTAAGAGTGGCCAAGATTCAAACTATCACTACAGTGACTGGCTCTAGAACCCTTTGTCCGGCACCAGCAGAGTCCAGTCTGGTGGCCCCTCCACATCTTCCTCATAACAACAGCCACCATTACAATACCCTAAAATGTTTGTTTTCTCTAGGGTTTCAAATTCGTCTGGACTCTACGTAGATATCATACGATCTCCCACTAAATATCTACATCAGATTAGACACCTATCCTTGTCGGGTTTACCAACGGCACCTGCCGCGGAAAAAAGATCCATATAGCTGAGTGCTGCCTCCTGCCACACTCCTGCCACACTCCTCCGATAACTACACCTTAAGCTAGTGCCCACTATGCCCACCCTCTTGTCTCTAAATGCCGATGCAGCTACAGTATATTTTCCTTAGCCATTTATATATAATCAGGTCTTTGTCTGCCGTCCCGCGTATACAGTATGTAGCCACAGTAGTAGCTTTACTAGGAATATTAGACAAGCCGGTGGATATAATTTACATCCTGTTCCGAAGGCTAAGAAAGGGTTAAAGCAATAAACATATGGATTTAACACAAAGCCAAGCAAACAACGTACTCCTTCTAGAAACAAACCCTTTGGCCTCCTTAGCATTTGCACTTTATGCACAGCAACTCGCCTGAGCTCAACCTGTCAGTCTCATTCATGAAAACGGTTAATTTTGACGGTGTTAAAGTGCACTGAGCAGAAACTTCGTGAATGGGGCTATTAATGTTTCCACAGATCTCTTTAACGTGTTTATGCAGGGGTCTGGATACATTTTATGTACATTTTTTTTCCTTTCTTTATTTAACCTTGTGGCCTATTAAACCCAGAAAGCCTAAATAACATAACCGACTAAGGACAGGCAACCATCTCTCTCTACAGACGGCATGGACTATAACTCTCATCACAATCAGCCAAAGGGTCTTTTGTTTGCAGGGAAGGAACATTAGTGTTCACTAAACTGGGCGCAGCTGGGGATGATGCTGTTATGCCATTGCTCTACTGTACACTACAACTCCCATCATCCTCGCCAGCATTTACGTGCTTGAAATATTAAATTGCAGTAAGTGCGATGCACGCCTAGAATTATTTTAACGCCTTTACGTAATCCGGTGATCAATTACTCCCCACGGCAACATTCTAAAGGGATATTCAATCCCGTTCGCCGGATTATACGGGGTTCAGTAAAACGTCGAGTCGCGTATAAAGTTGAAATACCGGGTGGGTGGTCGCACCTTTGTTTTGGAAGGATTTTTGGCCAACCAATAGGGTAAAAAGGTAGCGCAAGCCGCTAGTGGGATATCAAATAAAACACGTTTCCAATACGAGCTGTAAATTGTACAATTACCACAAAAGAGGTAGGTGTGCGTGCGCGGAAACCTCCCACGTTCCAAAACGTTCTCTGTTGCTCATAAGGTTGGAAGCACCTATTCCTGCCAGGAAAGTTTCCTCTGAAATGATCACGTTAAGGCCGAGTTCTGAAAAATTCATTCTTTCTTTCAAGAAACGGGGTTCCCGATTCTTTCAAGGTGGTAACTTATTGTGTATCTTGGCAATTTGTGTTGCCTTTCCATAAAATTAAAGTAGTTAAATATTTGTTTTAAAAAATTGTATGCTTTATCGGAACCTGCCTGCGGGACCTATTGGCCCAGTTTTCTGAATCTGACCCATTTAAGCATATTAACTCAATAAGGGATTTAATAAATCTAGCTGCACCAATTTGAAACATGAGTACAAGTTTCCGAGATCGTCTACTGAATAAATAAATTTGAAGAATAAATAATACACCTAATTGCGAACCGGTTCTAGTTTTGTTGGACCTTTTGAATGTATAGACTGTAAGAAGAGCTGCAGACATTGTTGGTGCTATATAAATAATTATTACTACTACTAATAATAATAAATGCAAATGATTACAACTAATAATAAATAAAATGATTACAGCTACTAATAATTATTACTACTACTAATAATAATAATAAATACAAATTACAACTAATAATAAAATTACAGCTACTAATAATTATTACTACTAATAAATTACAACTAATAAAATTACAGCTACTAATAATTACTACTAATAATAAATAATTAGTATAACTAATAAAAATAAAATTAATAAATACAAATTACTACTACTACTAATAATAAACAGATACACATTTTCTCCTTCTTTTGTGTTATTACTTTCTTTTAAAGGGTGTTATACACGGGATTAACCCACGACCTCAGATGGCGGCAAGTTGCTAAATCACCCACAGATAACGTCGTGCTCTGTTCAATAAAGCTTTGGGCTGTTTACACATTTGACCAGAGAATAAATATAGTAATAAGTTACATACCTAAAAAGAAAAGCAAAAATTGTTTAAACACGGCTCCTTAAATGATTGTGGGAACAATAAGCTTGCAATACAATTGTAAGAATCTTTGTGGAAGAAAAAAAAAAATAATAAAAAAAAACAAAAAAACCCAACAATATAATTGATACAAAAAATTACTCCGCAAAGAAATAAAATAAATAATAATAATAATAAAATGGGAAATAAATTCTCACGGGAATAGGACTTTGTGTTAAGAGGATGACTCATTGTCATGCTCTCAAAAACATACATTGTACTGTACGTCAAACCCAAGACAGATCAAAACGCCGTCAAAAAGGAATTTCATACAGAATCTACAAAAAGAGAATATCGTGTGTGTGTGTGCGTGTGCGTGTGTGGGCATCTGGTCTAATTAACATGGATTAGGACAAATGTCATCCTCCGAAATCAAAGACTAACTGATGGCTGCTCTTCATTACCCCATCTATATACAAACGCTTCACTGTTTCTGATGACTTAACATTTCTGTCCAATTTAATGACTTTCCCAAAATGGATCTGTGATCTTTTATCCCCCAAAAAGTCATTATTTTCTACCACTGTTTCTTTTTTAGGGCTTTCAGTTTGTTGACAGACATGTACTATTTTTATATATATATTTTTTTTAAACATTCCAAGCCTTAATATCATAAAGTAAAATGATAAAAATATTTTTTTACAAATTTAATTTCCATTTTTTTTTCTTCCACTCTAAAAATTTTTTTTTTTTTTAAAATGGTGTAATAGTAATTTGATTTTTAAAGTTGTATTATATAATTCCCCTTGTGTTACAGTTCATGTTATTATATCATATAATATATTATAAAATATATTTTGTAGGGTCGGTTTCCTGAGCAGTAAAGGGAATCCAGGCTTGTATATAAGATATTCTTGGATTTTACGTTACAAAATTAGAAAAAAAAAGCAGGAAGTAGATTTTTTTTTTACTCTTATTCCAAAAACCCATAAAACCCAAAAATCCCTACCATGAAACACGCTACTATTCCTGTTTCCACCTCTTTTCCATTTTATTTGTGGAATGTTCATTTGGAAATTTCCTAAGCACCTATAAAAGCAAACAATTCGTTTTGGACATTCATAGCCTCACGAATCTTAAAATACCTTTAAATTAAAAATGTTTAAATTCAATTTTAAAAAAAGCAAAAAAAAAAAAACCTGACTGCAAAGCAGGGAGTTAAACGTTAAGGTACATTCCGATTATGTGCTTTCCTCACACCTCCTGATAAAAACCAAGGATGTCTTTGGTTTATAAGTCAGTTTAGAAATAATGGATTCAGTAACGGAACAAAGATAAGTATTTGTAAAAAACATAGCAAAAGGTGTTTAAAAACAATAAAAGTCACTTTTTTTTTTGTTTAAAGCCACAAGAAATGTACGCTAATGCGCAGCACACCTGGATTAGATATTCATGGCCGGCAAACTAAGACTTTTAAGTAGACTACTTAAATCACAATATTTCAACTGCGGTAGAGGATTTACCGGAGGGAATAAACTAGAGAGTAAGGATTTAGGTGTTTATTGTAATGTGGGGAAGTATTTTAGAGGTAGTGTAGGAATGAGTTTCTTTACTGATATGGTTGTAGGTAAGCAGAACAGCCTCCCAGCAGACGTGGTAGAGGCTAATACAGTGAGGGGGGTTTAAGCATGCACGGGGATAGGCATGTGGCTCCTGAATCTCAGACGAGATCAATGTACGACACCAGGCATGAGATACTACCCAGATAGGAAACAATAACTGCTGTTAGCTGGGCCAGGTTAACACAGGGGCTCATAGAGTTAATCCAGGGGTCCGCCTTGCCAACCATGCATCGCGTATGTGGTTGACACAGAAATGGTTAAATAAGAGCACCTGACACAATGTAACAAACACCACAGGAATGGGGCGACACAAGGCTCATCTTTACACCACATTCGTAACGCTGACTGACACACAACTCAGGCTGTATTGGAGCTCGGATCCCGATACACGGTCAACTTTCTAACTCCAGATAAGGAGAAGCCTTGAACACCGCGCACAACACGATATCATTACGCTTGTTGTGGCTCTTAGAAGTCTTTGAACTCCTGGGAAAAAAGAACTTCCTTTCTCATCTGTCTTGGATGCTCATAGTTTCTATAATTAGCACTGAACGGATCGCTGCACTGCTGGCCTGATTCTATAAATTGGGACATTTTCTATGAAAACATCTCACGTCGACAAGGTCCTGATGATGACGAGGCATCCAAATCCATTGTTTGTGAATGTATCAAAATGTGGATCACTAGCGGACCGCAAGGTCTCCGGGGTTGACCTCAGAATTAAACAAATTATGGAATGTGCCCGGAATAAGTCATTGGGAGCATGAAGAGTTTCTTATCTACCAGAAACCTTTAACCAGGGGTTCAGAATGATCAAACTGATATGAGGACATCAATTATCAAATGTATTTGATGATTCAATTAGACACCCACGGGCGTCACTACCGCCGGCCGTGACAAACTTAACATGGATTAAATAGAAATTGTCTTTCAAAGTGAAGCCGGCTTAAAGATCTCAAAAAGAACAGAGGAGGAAAAAAAGTCACCGACCTCTATCAGTCTGAAAAAGGGCTAAAAAGCTATTTGCAAGGCTCTGGGACTCGGCGAAAAAGAACCCAGTGCTGTGGCATGAGGCAGTTCATGCCCAAACTCTCCAATGTGGCCGAATTAAAACAATTCTGCCAAGAACAGCGGCCAAAATGCCCCCAAAGCTATGGGAAAGACTCTTTGCCAGTTATTGTAAATGTTGTTGCCCACATAGGTGGCACAAGCAGTTATCAGGGCAATTACTTTTTCACATGGGTGATTTAGGTTTTGATGATCTCTACTTTTAGTAAATTAAATGATCATTAGAAAACTGCATTTTGCGTTAACTCACGCGGTCTTTGACTTTCAAATTAGTCTTGATCAGTCTTTTTCCAATGGTTCTGTCATGAGGGTTATTATTTAACATGCTGACGCCTGTATAGTCTGCATACCTGGGAAGTAACTCCGGGAGAAGAGCCGCTTCTCCGGGTCCACACCCAAATCCTATCAGTTTTGACACGCCCCACTCCCCACCAATTTGCCCTTTAAATGGGGGTGTTTCCGGCGATGTCAGCGGGATCGTCCACATACGTCAGCAAAGGTATGCTCCGGGTAGCCGGGCACAGAAGTTCCCAGTCTTGGTCTGACCTTGGGGCGAATTTGTCGGGACGTCCACAACTGGGAAGATTGGCAAATGTCCTAAATGTTTTCCACTTCTGAATAATCTTTATCACTTCGGAATGATGGACGTTAAATTGTTTGGAAACGGCCTTATAACCATTCTCAGATTGATGGGCAGAAACAATTACTTCTCTCAGATCATTGCTGATGTCTTTCCTCCCTAGCATTGTGTTAACACGGGCCTGAACAGACGGTTGTTATTATGTCCTGATATGATATGCGATAGAATTCAAAGAGGATGCACTTTCTTTTTCACACAACCTACATGGACATTATATATATATATCTATATAAAGAGAGAGAGAGAGAGATACACAGAATACAGAGTAACTTTGGATGGAAACAATCATTTTTTTAAATTAACAGGGATTTTCCCCATTGTTTTCTAATTTAAAGTGTCTCTTAATACAGCTGCCAATAATTCAGGCTGCTTGCTAAATTATGAGTGCAAACATATTACCCGTTAAAGCTGCTAATGGAAGGCAAGTGTTTTTTCCCCAACGGATTTCTCAACAAATGCTTTACTCTGATCCGCCGAACGAATGCAAAGCAGGACAGGAGGGAACATAATGAAGAAGAAAACGGACAGTAATCATCTTTAAAAGTTCCTGTGGATGACTTCTACTGATAAGGGGTTCCACTGCATTATCTGTAACCACCTGTTTTCAGGATACATATGATATCAGAAATGGGTGTAATATTAAATATTATTTATATATATAAACATATAATAGGAATGTTCACCAAAGCCTTGTTTGCATGATGGTTTGGCTTGGCTTTTATTGATACCAGAAGTGATCGTTGCTAATACACCAAGGGCATTTAAACATGGGATAGACACACGGCTCCCAAATCTAAGACGCTACCAACGACTGATTAAGGTCTGAGTCGTAGGTATCAAGCAGAACAGTTTGTCTGAATGTTGAATTCTATGACTCTGTTAGAACGGCCAGGTTGATTGTTTTTGTCACGGTTTCTAAGTAAGTGCTTTTTTAGCCAGTAAGTAAGGTGTGCCTCAAAATCGGCTTCATTAAGGAAAGTTAATGGTTTATCATAGGAAACGGTTATAACGGGGGTTACAAGGAAATGTGGTACTTGGTTTGATAAGTCAGACTCTAAGAATAAGCCTAGCTGACACATTAATAGCATTTTAATTAAAAAAAACTTAGAGAAACTGTCATTTTTTCTTTACTTTGAGTGCTTAAACTACATAAAAAACAAAAAATTTTAGGAATATATGCTACGACGATACGATGGGAGTCATGGTGTACCACTGTCCGGGAGCGCCTGTACCGAGGAGCCTGAAGCCCAATCTCACGGGGTCTTTGAGCGGCTCTGCTTTTTTTTTGTGGCTTTGTCCTCACCAACCCACAACTATGCCCACTATTTTTTTTTTCAGGAAAACTCTACCTGCAACTTTGTATAAAAGGAAATCTTAGTACGGGCCGACTGAAGGATGGAACCATACCCCACATGGTTTTAAAATAGTAGCACAAAAAGGTTACTTTTTTAAACATATATGCTATATATACCGTATATTCTGGCGTATAAGACGACTTGGCATATGAGACGACCCCCAACTTTTGCAGTTAAAATACAGAGCTTGGGCTGTACTCGCCATATAAGACTATCCCTCTACCCAGTATTCAACAACCAGCCAATCACGGCAAGCGATGTACCTTACTGGTGATTGGCTGGTTGTTGTATACAAAGCCTGCTTGGATTGGGTGGGTCAGCTCTCCCTAACATACGTACACACCAGCTTACAAACACACATATACACATACACTGCCCATACACACACCTGTCCATACACAGACATATACATACATACATACACTGCCCTTACACACACACACACACACACACACACACACACACACATATATATATATATATCTACACATACTAACATACGCCTGTCCATACATACACATTTATACACTGCCCTCACCACACACCCCTGCCTTTACACACACACACATTTATAGCATCAATAGCCGGCGGGTAGTGATAAGGGAGCACAGAAGCCGAGGTCTGAAGTGCCAGACCTCGAGCTCCCTAATGTTCAGGGCCGGACTGGGACTGAAAAGCAGCCCTGGAAAAATTTGGAGACCAGCCCCATATAGTTTATCTCACGGTCGCGCTCTTTAACCACACGCACCCCTTATACACACCCGACTCACACTATTCGCCATTCTTTTTATCTCATTATTTGTATTAAAATGCCAGAAAGCAAAAGTGTTAAAAGGCCCTAATAAATTAAATACATTACACAGAATGGGATCAAAACATTTACTACAGCGAACATTTTAGATGAAAAAGTTCAGTGGAACAAAACAGTGATCACATTATTCTTCACGATATTCTGGTAAGAAACTTTTATTTCTTTATTAATTCATGTAGATTATTTTTTTCCATATTTAATAAAAGCTATGATTGAGACATGTTTGTTTTTTTTTTCCTTTTATTTGCCAACCTACCCCCGAGTTATGCACCTCTGCCCCCAGGCTTGCCACTCTGCCCCCCTGATATGCCTTCTAACCCCCTATATGTCACTCTGCATCCAGAAATGCCTTATACCCCCTATATGCCACTCTGCCATATAGGGGGTTAAAAGGCATATCATGGGACAGAGTGGCATATAGGGGGGTATAAGGCATTTCTGGAGGCAGAGTGGCATAAAGGGGGTTAAAAGGCATTTCTGGAGGCAGAGTGGTATATAGGGGGTATAAGGCATTTCTGGAGGCAGAGTAGCATAAAGGGGGTTAAAAGGCATATCATGGGGCACTCTGCCTCCAGAAAAGCCTTATGCCCCCCTATATGCCACTCTGTCCCGTGATATGCCTTTTAACCCCCATATGCCACTCTGCCTCCCTGATATGCCTCAACCCTCCTATATGCCCCTCTGCCCCGTGATATGCCTTTAACCCCCTTTTTGCCACTATACCTCCAGATATGCCTTTTGACCTCCTATATGTCACTCTGCATCCAGAAATGCCTTATACCCCTATATGCCACTCTGCCATATAGGGGGTTAAAAGGCATATCATGGGACAGAGTGGCATATAGGGGGGTATAAGGCATTTCTGGAGGCAGAGTGGCATAAAGGGGGTTAAAAGGCATTTCTGGAGGCAGAGTGGTATATAGGGGGGTATAAGGCATTTCTGGAGGCAGAGTAGCATAAAGGGGGTTAAAAGGCATATCATGGGGCACTCTGCCTCCAGAAAAGCCTTATGCCCCCCTATATGCCACTCTGTCTCATGATATGCCTTTTAACCCCCTATATGGCAGAGTGGCATATAGGGGGTTAGAAGGCATATCATGGGACAGAGTGGCATATATGGGTATAAGGCATTTCTGGAGGCAGAGTGGCATAAAGGGAGTTAAAAGGTATATCATGGGGCACTCTGCCTCCAAAAAAGCCTTATGTTCCCCTAATATGCCACTCTGTCCCATCATATGCCTTTTAATCCCCTATATGTCACTCTGCATCCAGAAATGCCTTATACCCATATATGCCACTCTGTATATAGCATATAGGGTGTATAGGCATATAGGGGGTTAAAAGGCATGTCATGGGACAGAGTGGCATATAGGGGGGTAAAAGGCATTTTTGGAGGCAGAGTGGCATATAGGGGGACACACTTACATACACACACATGCTGATTTTTTTAACACATACAAAAAAATATTATACATTTTGTACAAAAAAATACATTATTTTACTCACCTTCTACTTCTCTTGACTTCCGTCCTCTGGTAGCCGCACGCTGTTCTCTTCTCTCTCCTGACAGGACGTCACTGGCCTGACATCCGGTGCTGCAGCAGTGCGAGGGGGCGGAGCTTCCATCTCACGCTGCTCCCATCACTATGCAGCCATCAGACTGCTGGGAATGTAATCTAAACGGCCGGTGCGTGCTGATGCCGCCGGCCGGCGGCATCAGCACGCACCGGCCGTTTAGATTACATTCCCAGCAATCTGACGGCCGCATAGTGATGGGAGCAGCGTGAGGGGTGAAAGGTCAGTGCGAGGGGCGGAGCTTTCACCCCTCACGCTGCTCCCATCACTAGGCGGCCATCGCACACGGGTGCTGGGTGTTGATGCGGCCGGCTGGCGATACTGTAATACATTTTTAAAATTTAATATGGCAAGCCGGACCAGCTTGCCATATTAAATTAAGAAAAAAGTATTATAGTAGCGCCGGCCGGCCGCATCAGCACCCAGCGGCCGCTCAGATTAGATTTCGGGCAGCCTGGGGGGCAATTGCCCCTGGTCCCAGCCCACGGACCTGCCGGCCCACCGGGAAATTTCCCGGTATCCCGGTGGGCCAGTCCGGCCCTGCTAATGTTGGGCTAATTAGAAGGAGGTCGTGATCTCCCCAACCAGCCCTGCTCATCGGGCGCCCGCCCGGCGTATAAAACAACCTCCGACTTTTGAGAAGATTTTCTCGGGTTAAAAAGTCGTCTTATACGCCGGAATATACGGTATATGCTTCATAGTTTAAGTCAGAAACTGTAGGGTGAAAGCATTCTATCTTCACTCTCCTAGTCAGCACCTCTAGTCAAGTTCTAGTCTCAGCCTCATGTGCGGCACCAGAAATCAGATCGAGGTCTGCACGGTTTTGATGGATCTCTCCGTTGACTCCCATCTCATGCCAGATTCTATCCTGCTTGTTTATTAAAAGCCTCCATCTGGCACGGCATGCTGAATGCAGAAATGCGATACGTATGATTAAAAAAAAAAAAAAAAAGTTCAGTAGCAGATCCAAAGACCAAGATGTAGTACCCCAGCCTGCCAACTTGAAGATTAAGAATGGAGACAGGCTTAGAATTCTAGGACACGCGCCAGCAAAATCGGAGTCTAAAACACAGATACTCAATCCATCGGCAATTATATCGTAAATGCATGATGGCAACAATGTACCCTTCTCTAATCACAGAGTGCGCTAATGCCAACATCGAATACACACAATCAACAAACGTGCTCAGTAAATGCCAAGTTCAACAATGAAGGATCCTTCTTCTGCTTTGTGGCGTGCCTTGTGCCCGTCCCAATGTCAGCTACCCTAGAATTACAACCCCCCCGAAAGAAAAATACCCTCACCAAATCTCAACGATCTACATAGATTACTACAGATTAGCAACCGTTCGGTGATAATCATGTAGAAACATTAAGTGCGTGTTGGGTAGAATCTTGACCTCGTAACACTCATGGAAGGTTCTAAACGCTCCGTAGGACTCCTTGGTGATTGCTGACGTCTAATTCCTTACAATCACTCGTACTTGGTTGAATAAATGCATTTGTGTGTATTTAAGCTTCTGGGACACTGCCCGTGACGTTGTATTATTTTTCGGTATAATTAACCTTTCTTGAGACATGTCTCAATTATTTGGAGAGGGTGCCGACACCGGCAGCTAAACCAACAGTTTCAACGAAGTGCAGACGTTATTTCAGCTTAATTATTCTAGTAAGTGTCACAATTTAAATACTTCTAACCGCAAACATTTAAATATGCAGCACAGCCAAAAATGTAAGATGACAGCCATTTCTTCAAAGCTTAATTTAATGAAAGCGTATTAAAGAGACTCAATAATTAACTTTATATTAAATGGATAGGAAGCCTTCATATTTTTTTTTGCTCCGCTTTTTTGCCCGGCTGTCATTATTTATGGCTTATGAACATAACTAAAAGGAAAAGGGAAGGAATGGCATTTTGGATGCTTTTAAAAGAATATCGTATGTTTCGACACTTGCCAAGGATTTGGGGATCTAGCTTCTAAACACCATCCCTTTAAAGTAAAAAAGTACAGATAATTCTCCTATAGGAATTACAAACAGCCGTTTACATCTCAGAAATACTTTTATAGAAAAATACATGAAATTACAAAAATGCTTTAAGGTTCCTGAGACTTCTAGGAAATCTAAGGTGAGGTGGCTCGGAGCGGGGCGACGAGCTCGGAGCGGAGCGACGGGCTCGGAGCGGGGCGACGGGCTCGGAGCGGGGCGACGGGCTCGGAACATCCGTACATTACCGGCTCCTCTGTTCCTGCCTTCGCATCCCCTGAATTGAAGGGTAACGTCTAAGGTATAAAGTAACGTGTAGTAATGGCTTGGAGGTGGCTGCCGTCTTTCTAGAGGCTCCATGGATATAAGTGGAGGCCTGGTTATAAGATGACAAGTCCGCCTATTATAATAAAGCATGGTTTTTAGATTGCTCAGCCTTTTTAACGTCTTTGCTCCGCTGCATGGGATAAGGAGATATCCAATTTAAAGATCTTTATGTAGGGGATGTCGGACTCTGTTACGGACTGAGGATGGTCTTCTTAAAACTGAAACCAACCGCTGCAACAGCTACCAAATAATCAGCAAGCTGAGGGTCGAAAGTCTAATCGTTGCTCCATTTGTCCGTTGGACATTCTGGGATTGGGGCCCTTTTTGTAACACGCAACTACGCTTGCAGCGGTTGAATACTAGAAATAACACAATATCAACTTAGCTTCTTGTGTTATTTCTGGCTTCGGCGACCTTCAATTACTCTATTTTTCAGATAAAGTAAACACCGAGCTTCTTCGAGACGTGCAGGATTCAAGATGACTTCTGCTCCCTGCAAGCCTCGAGACCACAAACCCTTAAACACATAACAATGTCTGCCACCACTCCATCATGTGATTGTCTTTTAATAGCTCCAATAAAACGCGAGCAAGGAAATAATAGTCTGTGCCCTTGGCGCTTCACCGTACAGCATGGAGCGTCCCAACGGAACGGATGTCTGAGTCGAAAGAGCTACTTTAAGAGTAAAACAGGAAGTTCTGTGCATTTTTTGTGCTCATTTTTCCCTTTAAACACGGCGTTCCAAGATATCTCAGAGCAATGAGTTATTGATATCCATAAGCCAAGTTTTTTTTTCCCCCTCCTTGTTTTGCCGAAACGAAGACGGAAGAAAATTGTTTGTTCTTTTCCTGTCTTCTTGGTTGTAAAAACCAAATCCTGAGCCAAACTGCAGAAAGCGAAGGAGAGGGGAAAGAGATGAAGAAGTGAAAAGAAACGATGTTTATCTATGAACGATATGAAAGCGCCAATCCGGGGTGTAGCAGCCGCCAAATCTCTCCGCTGTATCCTTAAGACAGATACACTCTTCTCCAGGAGATGACAGAATAATTATACAGCTACTGCCAGAGGGAACTCACACATGCAAGCCATTATACAGAATATAGACATTTCTCCTCTCTTAAACATTCATTAGACACGGTTTCTCGACGGCTATAAAGTCAGAACCAAATACGAAAGTAAAGTTTCAAATACACCAAACCTCGGTCCCGCGTGCATTGTCGGTAACTTAGAAGCCCTTTTAAAATGCGGTTTTGCATTACATTATTCATTTTTCTAACAATTTATTTCTGACGAGCGGAATCCTCGGCTACCCCTTTGCCCGTCGGCCACACCACCTCCGCATACATTAATGTGTCGCATCCGGACACTCGCGAAGTAAAGACGAACTGGCCCCGGGATTTTATTAACAAGTTAATACATAAAATAACAGAATTGTGCTAGGGCAGCTTATGTTGCAGAATGGGCTTCTTTGCTTGCTTTACCACCAGAGTATCACCATGAGTTGCCTCCACCCCGGCCTATGTGGTTTAATAAGAGCTGGCTATATCACCGTCTCTACCGATTATAAATCCTAAAAGCTCATCTTTTCACCCGAATGGGTACCGCTAGTGTTATTCCTTTCAATTAACCCACCGGACACGAGCAGCAAAAATCTCCAAAAGCTCGCCGTTCTTCACACAGCAAGAAGATGGCTTAAAGACCAAAAAAAATTACATTTTGGGGTTTCAAAGCCTCAGTGGGCAGAGGGAAGGTAAAACGTTTGTTTTGCAGCCACAGGAGTGATAAAAGCATCGATTTTTGTGGGTTTTCTGAATACCAAGCATCTTGAAGAGGCAAGCAAGGTACGGAAATCCCTCAATATGTTCATAAAGCTTTCTTGCCTTTGGACTGGATTATATTGGAATCTTTAGTCTGGTGCAAGAAGTGCTTAGTGCCATAGAAACTGCTTGTGTTACAGAATTAAATGATATTTTCGATTTAGACCGACTAGATCTACCCCAGGATGAAACATTCCCCCATTCTCGTCACCTCCTAAAAAAGCAGGGTAGCTGGGAGTAACTTTGGCCCCTTCTAAGCCATTCCTACCTAAGGACGCACTAAGCTTCCTTTATGTAAAATATATTAATGTCCCATAATTATGCATAGAATCTAATTAAAAATAATGTAAAAAATATTCAATATTTCCCCCACATAAATAATATATTTACTAAGCCGACGTACGTTACCACACCGGACCAGTATAATGGAAAAGCTGTAAAAGCACGACCAAAAAGTTCTTTTTAAGAGTTGGCTGTAATTAAAATCTGGCATTACTGGAGATGTAAGGAGGGTCTGCAGATTACAATAGGCACATCGGCGATTAACATAAACCAACAAGACTTCCACCCCTGGCAAGAACAGCTCGAAAAATTCATGACGCGCACTTTCCCCCCCCCCCCCCCTTAGGAAAACGTTTGATTTGAACCTCACCTGAACCTTATATTTGTGGATCTCGGCGTCAACAGAAAAAGAAAGTAACAATATTTGAAACAGCGGGCCAAAGAGAGGTTAAAGGGTGAACCGGGAGACTCTCTCCTAGGTTTTAACTCAGATGTGATGACACAAAACCGAGAAACGAAAATAGTTCGGAGCTGAAAATGATTTAAATTTGCCAGCTCGGATTTTTTTTTTCTTTTTTTTTTTTCATGGAAATCTGCCAAGACTAATTTGGATCTGGGCATTTCAAAGCTGTTTGTACAGCTCTAAATTTGCCAAAAAAAAAAAAAAAAAAAAGTGGACTTGTAGCGGAGGTTAAAAAAAGTGCAGCACAAGTAGCTGACTGTTCTCCGCCGAAGGTGAGGCCACAATTCAGATATAAAGTATCGGCTAAAGAATCAATATCATTTACAGCCGATAACGAGGAACTGCAATCCCTTTGTTTTACTTTAATAAAACCAAAAAGTTAAAAAGTTTGGGAAAAGACAAAAAAAACCCCAACATACTTCCTGTAAGATCTAAGTATTGGTAGATAACGGTCCTCTAGAAATAGGTGTTTACGTCTTGGCTTTGATGGTTGCATTCAGTCTAGCGTCTTCTTGGTCAAGCATAAATTATTGTATATACATAAAAAATATTCTTGTAGGAGATGAGGCTCCGCATGTAAAAGTTCTGAATTAGAACGCTGAACCAATCCAATGGGAAACCAGAAAAGGGCTCTTCTCTCATTGGCTACACGTGGGTAGCCAGTCTACTGCAAGAACACCCCCATGTAATCCTCATTCCCAGATCCGATGTCGTGATAAGCACATCAAGTAGGCTTCTACAAACATTTTGGGATCTTTAAAAGTGTGCTACTTGTAATATCTCGAAAAGGAACATAAAAGACAAGACCAAGGTCTCCAAAAAGCAGCAGGTATCAAAAATGGGCTAAATCGTTCTTTTCTATCATAAGATTTGTACCAGAGCACGCTGCAGATACCAAACGCCACAAGGCTGTGTGATGTCAGAAAAATATTACATCACACCATGGTTAGATCTTTAATCTCCAGACAAGGTAACAACTTCACTCCCAACTTACTGCCTACAGAATAAAGTATTATTTATTTTTAAAAGGGGAGACATACCTCCCAGTACATTTTAAGAAATACTGTATTTAGTGGGATAAAATCCTAGCATTTGAAACTCACATTTATAAGAATGCTGTGGTTTGTGACATTACCAATCCTTAATCTGTGAAAGTTTTTATTATCTACTCCTAGACAGACAACTCAAAAACCATATCTAAAACCAAGGGTTTTTTTTATAATTAATTAGGTAGCGGGGGAAATAAAAGGTCAGCCTTTTCAAGGCACCGCTATCTATGCTGATCCAGATGAGCATCATGGGACTTGTAGTCTGCAGCGGCAGATAAGCGCATTTAAACAAAAAAAAAGAAAAGAAAATTAAGTTGAATCGTTAAAGGGTGAGGAAAAAGACTCCAGTCAGCCATATAAATATCATTTTGCCGTGGTTTGTTTTGCGTAAGTAATTATCCTGATCATAGCCCCGTTTTGGCCTTACTTAAAACACGGACTCTACATGTTTTTCTTCGATGGCCTCAATGTAGCACTTGGCTTTTTATTTTGAAGCCGATGCAATGTAGCCATAGAAAACAGAACAATCTGAAGATTCTATTTTCAGAATGTATATATTTCGCAGAAACCCACGTGTGACGTAGAAAGACCTACAGGGGACAGCGAACTTCTTACAGCCTCTGCCTTCTTCTGGTAGCCAGTGCCTGATTTATAGGGTTTCTTCTGGTGGACGGGAGAGGTACATAAATATTATTTTACACCGGTTGCAGGAGCTGACCTCGAGAACAGTAGGTGTTTCTGAGTTTAACGCGAGTCTTTTTCACTTAATCGTTACCAGCCTTGTATAATAACCCATGCAAGGAGACTGTAATAATACAGGGGGGGATCACAAGCATGCGAAACCACAAAGGAGAGCTTCAAGGGGTGGTCGTTATTTATTTTTAGCTACAAAATACATGTTTAAAAACGAAGAACATGACAGCTGTATACAAACTAAATCATGCGGTGTGTTAAACGGGGGCTTCAAGTGTGGAGTAATCTTACGAGATCTTCTTCTTAATTAAGGTAGAACTTGACGGCAGACGAGAAACGTCTCGGCAATCTAGTTTCGTCTTGCTGTAAAAGCCTCACACCGTATGCAGTTCTTTGCCATTTTCTAGTTTTGGGAGCCATATGACCATCCCATGTATATTTAAATTATCTCACTGTTTTAACCTCTACCGCATCTGCTGGAAGACTAATCAAAAGTCACATGCATGCGAGCAGCCAGAAACGAAACAGAGTGGGTTAAGGGGGTAAAAAGGGTGTATGTATGTATTTTACAGCGAGTATGTGTATAAGTGTGTATGTTAGCATGAATGTGTAAGCGAGGGGGGGGTAAAGGGGTCACTTGGCTTATACCTGCCTTGCACGCCAGAAGGTGCCAGCCCTCCCCTGTAATATGGAGGTGTTGGCCGGAGGTGAAAGGAGCGGAGTTGGTGCTGGATGGAAGAGGGGTTGTGGACACCCACCCACCCTGCAGGAAAAAAGAGGCACCTTATGAGGCTCAGCTACAGTGCGTCACGAGGTGGCCATGTGTGAGCTGCAATGGAGGTCCGCGCTGCCCTGGGCTGGTCAGAGAAAGTCAGAGGATATCCCCCCCAACTGGTCCATGATCCCCACTTGCCCGAAAAAAGCATGGCACAGTGCGTCAGCTACCAGGGATAGCACCCGAAAATTGTGACTGTCCAGCAAAAACCAGGGCTGTTGGGATGTATGGTGAGGACAAGCGGATGTTTCTTAAACTGCTACAATGTACTGGCTGGAAATGCAAACGTTAATGCCAAAGAATGTTTATTTCTGTGATTTTTGGAAGCGAAGCCAGCTTCCGCTGGAAGGTAACAGACCTCCGAGTACAGGGAGCGTGGGGAGCGTTTCCATACATTAACGCTCCTTATGATTAAAATAAAGCATGAAATTCACATACGATTTCTTCCTTCAAATATTACTATTGGTGCTTTCCCAAATTTAATAACGCTAGAATGCACGGCTATTTATCATGTAACCTTTTCCCCCGGCCTACTTCTATTTTTCCAGAGTGGAAACGTGCTGTTTCAACAGAAACGCTCCTTCTATTTCCTCGCCCGCTTTTGCATATGACAGAGTCAATGTTTGCTTTCAGCAGCTAAAGAAAATAGCTTGTGATGTCATAACATAGGCCGCTAGAGACGGGCCAAAGAGCAGATCGCAGCCCGCGGGCTTAAATATCACAGAAACGGCTTTTTCTTTTCCTAGAAAGATAATAACAGTCAAAGTCAGCCTATAATTGTAGATATATAAAAAAAAAAAAAATCTGGTGTTAGAACTTGATCCATTGAAATGAAATGTTAGACCATTATTTGGAAAAGTATTCTCAGCCCCAGCACATTATTATTATTATTTATTGTTTTATTTAGCGCCGTCAAATTCCGTAGAGCTGTACAATGGGTTTGGGGTAGATAAGGCATACGACACAACTCAGTATAGGAAAGATATTTCAATATTGGAGAAACGCAAGGACAATAGGACCTAAAACGAGGGGGTCAGCAGCTTCGGTGTGATATAATCTTACCTGGGAACTTCTGAGCTCTGACTACCTGGAGCCTTCCCTTGCGGGACGCGGTCAGGACGGCCCAGTGACCTCAGCGGGCGGTCCCGTGGACGTCAGCGGGCGGGGAAATGGGCGGAGAGCAGGGCGTGCCAAGACCCCGCTTCCGCAACCCAGAGGATTCGGATGTTGACCCGGGGAACCAGAGAAGCGGTGCTTCAGCCGGAGATCTCTAGGTCAAACCTGGAGAGTTCCCAGGTATGGATATAAGGAAGTTTTACTTTACTGAAAGGATGGTAGATTGGTGGAACTCTCTTGCAGCAGGGGCGGTAAAGGTACACGGCCACCCAGAATCTAAGGTTTTTACTGAATGTAGGAAATAAAAGCGCAGATAATATGGACCTTTTACTGTTTCTTAGAGTTAACCCAGGGACAGCATGGGGGTCTTTCTCAGAGTTGATCTTGAGATTGATCTGCCTGGTTTTGAAACTTGAGTTGAGATACTCGATATCTGTAAATACCGACTTGCATGAACCTAACTCAGGCAAATCTATGATGAATTTGGGAGCCAGGAAGAACATTATAGAAGCCACTTTAAGAGCCAAGTGGGCATTGTGTCCATAGGGATCAAGAGAATTGTGCTAGCATCAATGGTGGGATTTGTCCGGCCCTTGCATTGATTAACTAAGATTAATATTAAAAGGTCCAGTTAAGATGCTAAAACATTTAAAATGCTAAAGACAATCGAGTAAATGTAAAGTGGAAAAAACTTCTGAAGCTATTAAAGAAAAAGAAATCCTAACCCAGCGAGTTTAAGTGCGCCGTTAACGTTATTTCAGGTGGCGGGTTCATATCTTCACAGAACCAATAATTATATTTTACTCTCCATCTCATTAAAACGACTTAGGATACCCAACAATTAGCCATTCCCGAAGGACGAGATCATCTACTTGGTTTTTTACATTTCTGAGATATAAGATCATGAGATTTTCTGAACATTCCGCACTCTACGCCGTAACCGGAGGAAACAACCCCATCGGTGACCGACGCATCCGAAAACAAAAGGCAGATACACAAAGCATTTGGGACATCTAGAACCTGAACAAAAGCTTCTTCTCATTCATGGTCTCCATGAGGGAAATGGGATGTAGCTGCGTTGGTCCCAGGTGTAATATTACCTTAAAAAATACAATTCTGAGACTAGACTGTTCATTTACATTACATTCAGCCTCTATTGTTTTGCAGCAGGTTTCTACAACATTGTTACTATCCAAGTGTAAGGAGGAAGCATAGGAATTCTTTAGATTTTATGGTCTCAAAGTGTGGGGGGGTAAAGATATGATGTCATATCCCAGTACCATGCTACTTCATCAGGGGCCCCCCGAAAACCCTCTTGGCCCCAAGCCTCACAAACCCCGAGGGCAGCCGTGGGTAACGAGGTCGGCATCTCTCTCAATGGCGTTCCAATTGCAGTTTATGGCTTGCCATACCCTGTCCAAACCTAGTTCCTCCTCAGCAAAGCTCCATATGGAGAAGTAAGGCTCCAGGTTCATGAACATGGAACGGTATCATGCTAAAAACCCGCCATTTTGCCCCTAGATTTTCGGCACCCACCCTGGAAAAAAAAAGCCTAAACTGTAACATCTGACCCAGAAATAAAAAGACAGAGACAGAAGGCTTGCGACGCGTCCAGATTAAGGGATTGGCTTATTTAGGATTCACAAATCGTCAGATCTCTGACCGCTCTTTAAGGAAGGTTTCTCCTCGGATGCCCAGTCAGACCCCAGGGCTGATTCCACGTTAAACCTGGTTTATAGCAACGTCTTGTCAATCAGCCTACACCATATAGCCTGCCCAAAACACCAAGCGCTCTCCTTCCACTGGGGCCGGTGAAACTCCCAGAGCCGGTGAACATATTTCCTGTTGCCATAAAATGTAACTGTAACCGGCCAAGTGTATGTCAGAAGTGACTTCCAATGACCACATGTTCTCTCGTGTTTGCTCAAAGTAATTTTATATGTTTTTCTTCTTGGGGCTTTTTTTTTTTCTTCTTATAAATAGGCTGGGTTTTTAATCCCCCCCCCCAAGGTGGCATTCTCAACTTTTCCGTTTGACCGTTCATATAAATTGCAGGCGCTGGAGAACGTGTAGTGAAAAAAAAAATATACGCCGATAATCATAGGCTACAAAGAATTGTATATTTCAGGTTACTCCGATAATTTCAAACACGGAAATGAAAGCCGGGTTTCCAATTTAACCCAACCTGCAACCACTAATTAATCAGAGCAGCCTTACAAATAATCACTTAAAAAAAGATGTTTCGCAGCGTGGAAAGAAATAAGTAAATTAACAAAACTAAAAGGAAATCACGAGACAGCAGTTGTTCCTTACGGCTATTCGGTTAATCAAACACGCAAGAACAGAAATGAGTCAAACGACACTCATATATACAGCATATTATGGTGGGCCACCAATATTACGCGTAACCGTTATGTTTGAAAACCCTGCAGCTTCGACTGCTTCAGAAGGTGTCTCAACCGGGTAACAGCGGCGGAAGCTTCAGTCGACGGAGTGTTGTTAAAACGACACGAAGGAACGCGGCTTTATGGAATCAGATCTCCTGCTAACGAAAACCAAATGGATTCCGGGTCTCTATCTCCAAATTCACGTACTTTGCCAAAACGCTCTCATACCCATAAAGCGTTTCCTTCACATACCTGCCCGTTCATGTTTTATGCCAAATACTCTGTACAATGGAGCTCAGCCGCCCCGGCCGACTGACAAACCTACGCTGACAGCACGCAACGCGGTGATCGCGCTATGATTCCAGCAAACAAACATTCCCAACAGCTTGCAAGGTTCCAAACCCGGTTCTGATAAGTTTATTTACCAATTAAATGCAACCCCAGCAGTCTGAGGCAATCCGCGTTTAACGGAAATAAAGTGCTCACGGCGGATCAGAGAATTATTTTTTTCTGTGTGGCATAGTCTCCAAGGTCACAGCTACGCCGTACGCCATCAGCATTGTGTTCGAAATATCCAGCGCAAGCTGCGAACGATACGATAGTAAAATAACACACCCGGTGTGCGGGTGTTGGGACTTACCTGTTACAGCTATGAAGAATAGCGCACCTTGGATCTAAAGTAGAAGGGGTACTGGGGTGCAGAGAATAGATTGTAAGGATGTACGAAGACCGGATGCTTATATAGTTTGTGATGATTTTATATACTTTCTATCAGGCTGTATAACCAGACATGGGTCGTCATAGTACAGGCGATAGCCAAAGGGAGTTTTTGATCACTTACAGACGATCGGCGCGAGTATGGACCGGAAGAGCAAAAAGCGGAGGGCGGGCGACTGTCCCGGACCATGAACAGAACCATTAGGTAAGTCCCTAGCTTTAAATTCCCCGTATAGGGTTTGGAGCAGGGGCTGTGGGTAGGCAGCGTAAGGCGAGTGTGAGAAATGCCGACATTCGCAGCCTCGCTCTCCCCGTTTCAACAAATTCACATTTCTGGAAATCTAATTAAATCCAATTATTGTAAAAAGCCCAGGAAGGAAAGTATTCTAAAGTGCGGCTGAACTTTGATATAGTTTTCAACATACAAGAAAAGATGCTTTATTTATTTATTTTTTTATTTTTAGAGAACAGCGGATAAGCGCGATGCTCACGTGTAAATGACTCTTCTATAAGGAAAAAAAGGAAAAAAAATAAAGTTTGACCAAAACAGCCGTAATTAGCCTGCTGCTATCAAAACCACGTCCTTGAAGTAAAAAATATGTTTGTGAACATAATCCCCTTCGAGTTTCATCTCGTAATTTTGGTGTAAACTACAGGCTAAATTAAGAAATAAGTTAAAATAAGTGGGAATCCGATACGATATCGCGCTGTTCCGAAAACAAAAACACTCCGCTGCTAAAAACAAGATTACTCTGAAGACTCCCTCGCAAACAGAGCGGCCTTAATCAGCCACGTTGCGCAACCTTCCTTACAAAGGTTTTTTTTAGTATTATTTTTTTTTATAATATATACTAAGCAAAAGTTGGGTCTTTTAACCCAAATTAACATCCTGTTTTGTCCGGCTGTACTCCGGCTACCTTTGGGAGAGGGAACTCGGCGTATTTACCGGATTGTTATGGGTAGGGCGGCTCCTGTTGGACCTCCAGAAAAAAGGGAATAATAGTATATCTAATGCGGCTTTTGTCAATAATTATACGTTTTACATAAATTCAGATGGCATAATAAAAAAAACCTGCCTAGATATCGAATGCGTTAACGTTTTGAAAAAAGTCGGTAACGAGCATGTTTAAGAAAGAAAATTCAATTAGACGTGAAACGCAGAAAATAGACTACAGAGGGACTTCTGAATATTTGGGAAAGTGGCATTAACAGCAGAATAAAAAAACCAAAATATATTAAAAAAGGAACCAAAAGCCATTTATAACTTTATGTTAAATAGTTAACGGTTACCATGGTTACCATGATTGGTCCTTCCAAGGAGCTAGCGATCAGAGGGGTTCTGGAGTACGGCTTCCACTACTGTTTCTGCTGAATATTCATATTCAGCAACCAAACCTGTTTTTAAACAGCAGCGATTCGGGTTGATATTTAATAAAAATACACACATCCTTCCCAACGAGTGGCCAAAGAAATACGATGTTGTGGTTAGGGGCAGGGCTTTACCAAGCTTTAATCTAACTTTGTGACCCATTGACAGCTATTTATGTAACTGAAAGAAGGAGAATGTCATTTATGCATTTATTTTATTTATGAAGCAGTTTTCTGCTGTTTCTAGACACATTGTTGGGGATTTTAAGGTTGTAGAACCCTGCGATCCCCTCATACCCAGCAAACATTCCGACCTCCTAGGAAAGAAGGGATGTTTCTATCGTAACGCTATAAAACAAAATTGCCTTCAAAACCCATTAACTTGTAGTAGATGGGGGGGGAGGGGTACCAGTATTGGACATCATCTTAATTCTTGCATTACTTAGCAAAGCAAATATAAAGGATTATAGGATTCATGATAGGTGGTCCCTTAGGCAAATTCCCAGTTTAAATACCTTTTTTAGTATAAATAAGAAAACCCAATTAATGCAGCTTGGCTGGCATAATTCTGGATAAGCAAACCTACAGAAAACCAGACGCGCAGGCGCTACTCCAGAGCACTTACAGATAGAACAAGAAAAAAAAACAAAAAAACTTTAAAAGTGCAGCGGTTTCCATTTCCACACCAGATATACACGGTAAGCAGGATCGGCCGCTTCCACGCTGTTCCGTATAGCCCCACTCACAATAACACCAACGCATCACGGCACGACTGGGAGAAGCAAACCGGATAACATTTAAGAGTTAAAAGAACGGCACAGATCTATCGGCAGAGATTTCCTTACGGAGTAGGATATAAATAAGTGCACCCCACCGGACCCCATCAACTCATCCCCATCCAAGCCGCCCTCCCCTACTGCTTCACCTCCCCCTCCACCACCGACTAGATTGTAAGCTCACAGAGCAGCGCCCCCGTCTCCTTTTGCACCACTTTCTTATTGTTTGTAATTTTAAATCATTCCACTGATTGTAACAGCACTACGGAATCTGCGGGCGCTATATAAATAAATGTGATGTAATGTAACGCAAAAGTGTCCTTCATTGGTCACTGGAAGCTAGAGTTCCGCCAGGCCGTTACAAAGTGTTATGGAACATTTTTATGCTCTAGAGCAGGGGCGTCAAACCGCAGGCCTCGGGGGCCAAAAACAGACTAGGACTTAGGCCAATCCTCGTTTGAAACATCTGGGGTATCCAGAAAAGCTGTCCTGGATCTGGCCCTCAAGACCTGGAGTTTGATATCCTTATTCTATAGGTATAGATATATTCTAGAGCAACGATGGTTAACCTTTAATGCTCTGGCTGAAGGGGAATCCACTTCGTATAATGCTTAGCAGGTCATACGGAACGGAGACAACGGTAAACGCAAAGGTCCAAGGCAGATCAGAAGAATATGGAACCGGTATATACAACATGCTTTTCAGGTTTGAATGCCCTCTTGATTATTATTAGGTTGATTTTAGATGAAAGACCTCCAGCTGGCGGTTAACAGATTCTCCAGCGATTTACAGGACAGCAAAATAGGTCTGGGAAAAGAAAAAGGAAAAGATGCCATCTCTGCCATATGGAGGATTCTATTAATACTACTTCTGACGTGCAGCAATCTATGCAAATAGACAGTTACCAAAAAAGTGTATGTCAAGCTACACCACTTAAAGCTGTATTTAAATGTAAAATATGTGTATACACAATGCTGATTAGGGGTTCTCTTTAAACCTCTGAATGGCAGTTTATTGGCATAACTGTAAATTCATGCAAACATCTACGACAGGGACTTAAATACAGACACGGCAATAAAATACGCCTCACCCACTTATTTTACTGCAGCGATCGCTCGAATAAAGGACCCGAGGGTGGATAATTGTGCTGTGTATGATTGAAAACGTATTTTCCACTAAAAAAACAAAACCAAAAATGTTCATTACATAGATGTATTTGCGCTACCAAAAAAAAGTTATTCCTCCCCGTTGATTTACCCCACCTCTCTGGGGGAAGGTGATTGGCTCTAGCAGCCTTATCCGTAGCAAAAAGGGAATAATGTCAATAATGTAAATTTTGTTTTCCTCTTCGTCATATTTGCCGTGATATATATATATATATATATATATATATATATATATATTTTTTTTATTATTATTTGTTTTAAAGCCAGTATTTTATTCTGTATAATGATGGCTTCTGGCAGGGAAGGAGCAGTTTGTGTGACTGGTCTGAGAAGCCTGGATATCCGTATATATATTTTTTAGTAGATGGGTTCATGGAGAGATCGCAGCACCGTTTAGTATCGGCTAGTTAGCGTCAGGAATGAGCTGAATGACTCATGAAGGGGATGTGTGTGTGAATTACAAACACTGCGTTGGGTATAATAAAGAGCCGGGTTATTTATTGCAGCGATGCTGCCGTGCTTTTTCCTGCAGGGGCGCCGGTTAGATTGTTTGGGAAAAATACATAGTAAGTACTGTTGTAAATTAATGATAAAATAATAAAAATATATGAAAAAAAGAAATATTTTTGTCCTCAAGTAAAAAAAAAAAAAAAAAAAAATATATATATATATATATATATAAAATGCAATATTTTTTTTCTTACTTTATGCTATAAATACATTCTAGTCTATCCATGGCGTTGCTTCAAAAGGATACAAAATAGTTAATTTGAGAAATAATATTGGCAAATTGAAATAAAAACCCTCACTTGTTTAATGTTTTGGTCTCGTGTATAAGTGCGGAGGTAAAATGAAAACTAAGAATTCCATTTAATTGGACATTCTCTCAGTGGAATTCTATTGGAATAGGAAAGAGTGTCGTTAGTTTGATCAACAGTTGTGGGAAATAGAGGTCAGGCAATAATTATAAAAACGGCGTGTGCCCTGGAATAGGACCCCAGGATGATGAGTTTAGTTGTAAAAGAGCGAGAGAACCTGTTTAGAAGCCAATATCTGCCATTAGGAAATGGAAGCCTACGGGCAGCTGGCACGGTAAAAGTCCACCGGCTTGGGAGACTTCAGCATTTCTTGTGTAACGTTAATTCGGCTTGCGTGGAAAGGTTCTGTCTAACTGGCCAGAAATGTTGCAGAAAATCTAGTTAGATTACAAGGTTCTTTCTAGAAATAAAGGGTCCAGAGCTCTACAGCCCAGCTAGAAGTGAGCTTCTCATTATTCTTTAGACCTTAAAAGTCCTAGGACGTTAGTATAAGCCTATAAAATGCTAAGCAACGGCCCAAAACAGGTCCTGGCTACTTTGCTTTTAGAGAATCAGCCCTACACAGGTCCTTCATGGGCGAATGGTGTTTTGTGATGTAGAAGTAGGACCTGAATTTGGTGAGAACCCCCCAATTCACAACACAATTGGTTCCAGTTGCCAGTGTCAAACTTTGCGTTGGTCTGCCGAGACATTGTGGGATGCCTGGTCAAAAGGTCGTTTCAAGAATCTGAGCCCAGCCTGGTCCCAAACCCATCCATTCACTCAACTCTATATGCCTAGAACCTGGTTCTAGAGGGGAACGAGCCCGCCTTGACACCCCATGCTCCAAACCCTACCATTAGATCAGCTCTTGAGCTGCAAAAGAGCTGAACATGGAAGTCTACACATGAGCCAGTACTCTTGTAAGGTCTAAACTAATCAAGGTGATAAAGGCCTTTTAACGGGTCCTGTCCCAGTTCACAAGCCTCTTCATTCGATAAACTGGGCGCTAACTCCTTCCGGCTCGCCCATCCAGCTATACTCAACGTGCTCTGGATGTTACAAAACCTCACAAGTCTTGTAGAACCATGCAGTTATTAGACATTCTGGACGTGAAACCACACAAGTATTTAGCATGGTTCCTTTAAACCCTTTATTCTTAAATGTTAAGACCTCTATGACACACATTGTGTTCCCTAATTACACTCATAAACCTCACACTCGCGGAGTAACAGAGCCTGCCTTCGACATTTCCCAGATTTTCAATGTTTCCATTGTGTCGGCACCATTACTAGTCTCATTCGTCAAATACCTCGCCAACACAACATTTGAAAAGATCCATTAAATCCATCACTTTTCTATTATTTTCAACCGTAATACTTATTATCAACGTTAAAAACGTGTAAAGATTTTACTACCCGCTTAAAATAAGGCAGAAATTTGATTATTGGACTTTCCGCCCCCCCTTCTATTTTTCATAATAAATGTAACACACAAAAGAGACAATATTCTAGAACTTGAGGTCGGGAGACTAATTGCTGAATTACTTCATTTTATGATTCTGCAAAGAATGGGTTTTATGCCTATTTACTCATTAAAGAATAATTATATATGTCTGGATAAAGCATAAAACTCGAAACACATTACACGGGATTATTTCGCGGCGCTTGTGTGAACAGCATGTTTGGCCAGATATTCGGAAACAGTGACACGGCTGGCTGTAGGCAAACGTATTCCTGGACTTCTGGGAGCAACTAACTTTTTCTAGCTAATTAAACACAAATGAAAATGTCAATTCTGCGGTAAAATAAAAACCTAAATTAGGTTTAGTCGAACGGTAAAATGTTATATATATGATTCTACGGTAAGTTGCTATCCGATGAATGGATAAGTGCGATCCAAATATGCCATGTCATATAATTTTATTTGATGCCAAAAGCGCTGTATGCAGAGCCAGCTCGGCGTGGTGGGTACCGGCGGATAAAGTGCAAGATGGCCGGCTTGCCAAGATACAAGCAATAAAAAAAATGCAATTATACCGCTCCAGCATGGAATTGTGACCCAAGCAATAATGTAAGCCCATGCAGGGTATCACAATTAGGGTGCCATAATGAATAACAGACTGGTTGGGTCATTTTGCTGTGTAAATTGTGGGGCAGCAGCTCTCTGATTGCTCATTGAAACAAAAAAATGGAACGTGATGGCAGATCAGCCCCATTCGGCCCCCATCTAGTCGCCCGTTTTTTTCCTGCTGTAAGGACCCAAACCTTAATCAGCCCTTGGTCTCGTCTTAGATTCGACCTCAATCACCATTTGTAATAAAATAATTTGAATCCACCATTATATAAAATCACCCGAGCTATTAACACAACGTATTCAATATATAATCTTCTCAGAGATGTTGGGAACTATTTGTCGTTGGGGAACCACTACGTGGAACTAAGAATAAAGCAACAGATGATAAAGTGAAAGCATGCGGTTTCACCAGACCCTTTGGTTCCCATGTTTAGTTGTTAGTTTGGACAAGTCTACAGCCATCTTGTAGCTGTCATTCCAGAAAGAAAAGTGATGGAGCGACCCCAATGGGGATCATTGTTGAAGTGGGAGGAGGCAGCAAGATTTATCTCGATGATTATTCACCTTCTGCTCCTTTTTATTGAACACAATAATGAAAGGAGATGTTGGAATGTGCCGTCTCATACGGGAAGTCTTGTTCGCTGGTACAAGCGCCAGCAGGGCAGCGGTGTAGTTTTGCCATTGGCGTCATTGGTTGTATTTCTTTCTCTAGGGCTAATAGTGATACGTAGCTCTTCATTAGGTTCAGATTCTCCTGGGCATAGATGACCCACCCAAGATTACCCTCTCTAGCCATTAGATACCAGACTCGTCCTATACATGTTCTCTGTTGAATCTAAGAAGCTCCAAACCACTTACCTATATATAAAAAAAGCTCAGGTTTATTAAAGCTTTTATTATTTTTGATAGATAAGTAAAATATTGATATGATCAAATGTAAGAACATGCATGATCTCTGAAAGGGTCTAGGAATTGTGCCTGTAGAACACGCTGATGACACATAAGTCTAGACATGTTAGATATGATGCAGGGCTGAGTGTTCATGACACACGCCTGCTGGCTTTAAAGTTGTGGCTTCCTCAGAAAGAACTCTAATTAGCTGAGTCAAGTTTTCTGTGCAGTAAATGGACTCGGCGTGGATAATTTCCACTTCTTTGCTTGTAAGCACTCATTAACCGTCCGGTTATGGACATTATCCAAGCGCAGAGACCTGCCAGGATTATTATACCAGTAGCTTATTTAATTTAAGAAAAAAAAATGGACGCTATTCCAAAATGTAGATTGACCGAGAGCACGCACCCAAATGAAAGTCGGTAAGATACGATGCATTTGCCATCTGCTCGCGGTTTCTGTATCAATACATATATACGCCGTCAAAGCAATTGTTTAAAGAAAAAAAAATCTTCGGAATGTAAAGGTAATAGATATTTCAATTTTGTTTATATGGCAGATGGGCTACAACTACAATCTCTGGTTACCAGCTATAGACGTTAGCCCGATGGATTAGCAGCAGAATAATAGTTATGTCCTCCGGCACGAGGTTTAGAGGCTAACTGTCTGCTATTGATATTGGCCACCAGAGTCAATAACGGTCCAACGGTAACCATGAAGTCTACAGCCACAGCGTAATAACCACCAGCTTCACCCACTACATGCCGAGAGTCTCTGCCTAACTCATGCCAAACGCATTTAGGGCAAATGAAGGACCAAACACACTGATTATAGATCATATTAGTTGAAATGATCACCTAGGTGGGCTAGAAACCGGTTATAAAAATAGAACTTTGTCCGAAGAGCGCAATAATAGAAATTCATAACATTTACGGGACTGGGGGGGGCTCATTCTTTACGAAGAACAAGATGCCAACACAAATTCCCTTGCGTGCCGCTAGTATTATTGCTAGCGCGGTTTTATATGTCAACTGCTAATTCTCCCTGAAAGAATCTATAAAACGGGTTTAGAGAAATCGCCCTTTCTCTGCTCTAGATTTAGAGAACAGAGAAGAGACAACTGGGGGCCTCTACAGATTTTTTTTTTATGCAGCTCAATTTCTTCTAATCACACCTTAAAGTACAGGCTTGCCAACAGATTAAAACAATTGTGTTTTATTGCCTCTAATAGACTATAAATTGAAAATGATTCAAACTTCCCTACAGTCCAGAGCTAGACGTCCAGACTATTAATAAAAAAATTAAAAAGGCGCGATTATGAGAACGCAAATATAGCTTCCCTGAGGCGACGTTTATATTTCATTTCTGTTATCTCTCCCTTTATATCTTTTCCCACTTCTGCAAGTTCTTTAGAATTGGTGTGACAAGAGACCAGACAGTATGGCCAAAATATTCATTCCATAATAAGATGGCAGGCCGGTATTATAAATGTCTCTTTAAAACGGATAAAAAACTATCAAACAAGGCACAGCAACATACGTTTTCTTCCACATTCTATATATATATATATATAGTTCAGGTTACGGGCGCACGGTGATACACATCGAAGTAACTACAAGGGAAGCGCATCGCTTCCTTCAAAGAAAAGCCAGAGAAAGAATATAGGGGATTTATGCACAAACATAATGAATTAACGGCATCAACATTCTACTGGTTGCTAAGGGCAACGCGTCACTTTGCATCAGAATTGTCTTTTAGAAATTTGTAATAACGTAAATTGAATGTGTTATCCTCGTATCCTCTAGATTGTAAGCTTGCGAGCCGAGCCTCTCCACCTAATGTATCGGTTTGTCTTAGTCTGTCAGTTCTCGTCTTGTCAGACCCATTGAATATATGTATTGTATTAAGCACTGCGTACATTGTTGGCGCTATATAAATAAAAGATGATAATAATCCCATACCGCTAGGAACGCCCTGGCGATTAATTAGGAATAATATAAGAAATAAGGTTAAATAAAACGTATTTCAGCAATCTGAAGACTCTGCTATAGGTATGCTAAAAGCGAAATACATTTAATGTATACAGATGTCCTCATCTTTCCAAAAGGAGACCGATATTACCGAGTTTTATTTCCCTGGAGAAATATTTCCCTTTCACAAAGAAACTCACAGAGACCACAAATTACTTGTAAGAATCTCGAAAGCTTCTTCCTACGACCACTTGAAAAACGGAATCTCCTTGAGATTACGAATAGATTTTTTTCTTCTCCTCTTTACTCTGTTATTACGCACCGTGAACGGGGAGAGCGGGCCAACCCTGTGGCCGTAGCGGCGGATTGCCTCTCTGATGTGGCCGGGCTGGATGGCATCGCAGTTCGTTTCTGCCCCACCAGTCGCTGCGCTCTGTGACAGGGGGGGAAAAAATGAGAAGCTCAAACTTATTTAATGAAAAACACACACCACCAAAATCAGGTTTTTCTTTGTTTTTATTAGTTTATTTTGAAAGCAGACGCAGACGATTGCCGTCCATAAAGTTAATTACAAACCCCCAGACACTTTCACATGCCCTGTCCTTACCAGGCTCGTAGAACGGAGTACGGGAGAACGAGATCTTAGTAATTCCGCACAGGTAAGGCACCGGGTATCATCAAAGTTACATTTAAAAACCCAGCATAACATACAGTGATAGAACGCACCGGGAGAAGAGTTCATTCTAAAAATAATATTAATGCCAATGAAGGATTGCCTAGAATCCGGACACAGACTTTAACGTACTAAGTTGTGACTCTTTGTTCGCACTAAATCACTTTTTCTATGGACGTGGTTGCCCAAACTCTAGGTTTAATAAAGTATGAGCTGGACGTATATATACGTCAGAGGAGAAATGTAAGTACAAGCGGCTTAGATGTAACGCAATGAAGTTCTATTTCACCGAGAACAGACTTTTAGCAGATTACTACTAATCATAGCCTTTCTATTGAACACATGCCCTTTCCTACGGTTCCTTCGCTTATTCACTATTGTGATGAGGGTGAAAAAAAAAAAAAAAGAAGTTTTCTCCAACGAGAAAAGTAGATGTTTTGACCCCCTGAGAAAAAGAGCCATAAAACTGAATGAAAGCTGGATATCTCTCCCTCTCCTCTGCAGGAATGACACGTTTACAAGTTGTACCAAAATGAAGTCGGCAAATTCATTAACCCGGTTTAATTTTTTTTTTTCGTTTGACTTTTTTACTCTGCCTTTTCGAAACAAACATTAAAGTTCTTAGGCGGTGGTCCGCTCGGTACGAAATATCCCCGTCGCTGGAAATTCCACAGTAAATACAGTTTAATTCCTTGTCCTTCTGAAACTGGAAAGAAAACGATGTCCCCGTAGAATGATTTCAAATGGAGAACGTTTGCCAACAGAAATAATTAGCAAACAGTAACTCTTGCAAAGGCGGACAAATCTAGTTACAATTAATCTCCTCCAAACGCTATAAACGAAGACTCCAAAGAGATGTAAAAATAACACGCCAGTTATGTTTGCACTGCAATTTGCATAAACCACTATATTTAAAAAAAAAAAAAAAAGTTTAATATTTTTAGTTTTTATATGGATGATTTGGGTCAGACCACCTCCAGCAATGCTAATTTCGCTTTGATGAGCGTCCCACGGGCTTCTGTAGAATTTAACATACTCGTTCGCAAACATATTTTTCCTATATTAAAATATCATTTTTCTTCGATTTGTATTTTTTTTGTTGTTGAATTACCCAGTCTGTTTCAGTATTCATGGGGGAGGGGGGGGGCCATTAACGATCTGCCTTTAACGAGTCCCTTTCTTTAAAAAGGCTCGTTCTTGAAAATGAATGAACGTCCATGAAAAATCAGTAAAAACAGTTACTCCCATAATGACCCCAAGACAGTCCAGACGGTGGTATAAAAGGTTCCATATCTTGTTGGGATGCATTTTGACAGAAAAAAGGGTAGGGTCTTTATCCATAGGAAGAGACCCCATATTTTATGTGACCCGACATCTTTTTCTATGTTGGCCCAATCAAAGGTTCTCACCTTCAGCTAAAGACTCCATCTTCTCGTGCACCAAGATGGCTATACCCATTTTTTTTGGGGGGGGGGTCTTTATAATGACGTCGGGGGGGGAATGATGATGTCATAGAAGATGCAGATTTTGCATAGAGAGAACATCACAATCATTATGGGTCTTTAGAGGCTGACCTGTGAAAAGTGAAATTCTCAAACGGATAGGCAATATGTCTCCTACCGCTGCCTGTCACCAAGCCCCATATGCAAATTATTACGTACAGCAGTAAGAGACTATGTTGAATGTTTATATTCTTCACGGTAAAACATGTTTTCACCCATGTTTCACTATATGTACATATATAGGACATTGCATTCCGTACCTTTTTCCTTTTCCTCTGCTTGGTTTTGGAGTCTTGCCCCAGGCTGCCGTTTCCCAGAGCTCCGGCTTGGCTTTTGCCCTGGTGTGGGCCAGAAGATGGTGGGGTGGGGGTGGCAGGCGGTGTATTTTCTGGCGTGTCAGGATTACTCTTTAATGTTGGTGCTTGAGATGCAAGTAACTTTTGAAAGAGAGGTACACGAAGTTATAACATATACACTAATTTTATCAGACGTGGCTGAGGTTAGTATAGCGAGGGAATTTAAACACGCATGGGGTAGGTCGAGAGGGTACGATGAACATAAGACAAGACCGAGACCCAAGTGTGAGGTTTTTACAGCAGAAAAACAAACGATGAAAGTCTGTTTCTATTACCATATAGCCACTTCAATAATCATATCATGTAATATCCCCAGCATCGTAACGGAATCTTGCAGGGAGTCTTATAATTATATATATTATATATAGTAAGAACAGGAATGGTAATACCATGAAATACTATACTTTATTCGTTCTTACCTCAGAAGAGTTCCGACTCTGGGTAAAGGTGGCGGACATTGCGTGCGTGAAAGGGTCGCACGTCTTCGGCGCCATATCTTGCTTCACCAAGAGGGCCAGATCCACTAGCTGTCACGTGTGTGAAAAGGATTGTAAATTAGAGATATTTTATTGCATTGTATTTGGGGCTATTTCCACACGCCTGTTTTGGGCAGTCACAGCTTCACGGTAGACTTTAAAGAATTCCTGCAGGAGTTTGGGTATTGGAGTAATATGCATAATATTTATTATCAGTATTATTGTCCACAGTATCGGTGAAACAGAACCCGAGGAGAATCCATATCCTCGCATTAAAACATATTGAATACTAAAAAGGGGTACTTTACACCCTCACCTGAGCCACGGTCTCATATGCCAGATAGGCCAAAATCTCCATAGCGACAGCATTCGGTTTTATCTCCATGCTGCTGCAGTCCAGCCAGTCCCGGAACTTGGAAGCCTTCTTAGCTGCAGGTTAAATGTGAAAGGCCAGTTACTTCTTCTCTGTATCGTTAACAAGGACGTGATTAGAACACAGTATACTATTTAACCGCTTTGTTAAATATTTTTATCTATTGCTTTTATGAAAACTACAGACATGTCGGTTGTCTCTAGTACATTGTATAGCAAAACTATACTAAATATATCCCGAGATAAGATTTATTGTTTGGCGTCAGATAAGATCTGGAACATTCTGGAACGTAAACAATAACCAAGAAGTTACAAATCCACGTTGATCTAAAAACATAAGGATGAGCATAAAGTTAAATAGAATAGAAAACACATGATTCTAACTATTTCCATTTTCAAAACATTCAGGACACACAGAAGGCTTCCCGGCATGCATAACAGCACCGGATCAGGGCCGTCATCGGACATTTTTGGGCCATCACATCCCACAATGCTAATCCCCAAGGTGCCCTCCACGTCTTAAAAAGAAAATAAAACATAAAACAAAATGTCAGAATTATTAAAATATATACTTTTGGAAACTCTTGTGGGACACAGAAAAAAAAATGTAGACTGTCGGGGGAGATTGAGGCTCAAAACACAAGGACACTTCTCGCACTTTTTAATGAAAATAAGTTAAAACACTCCCAATAATAATAATAATTTTGTACACATTGTGTGTGGTAAGAAAAGTACCCCTAGAAGGGTGAAAAGAACGGGACGTATGAACCCCGTTCCCTCATGTACCGTTATACAGAGGCGAGTTATTTGTGCGCATAGTCGGATGGAAAATAAATTTTAAATCTAAATTGCTGCCTCTGATAAATGACTGCAGGAAATTGAGAGAAAATTAAATGTTCAAAAAGAAACATTCATAAAATAGAAAACGTTGGCTGGAAAGCAAACTCTGGTCCAAAAGAGTCTAGCGATTTATACTCCGCTGATGTTCTGTGGATGTCACCAACATACTTGATGGATTTACTTTTAAACGGTCGCCCCTCGCGAGAGACTTCATGCGTCGTGCACATAACCCCCCGAGATGACAGGGAATTTACAAAGAAGGAACTGTCCAATTATAACAATAACAGAACCTGCTGTGACCCAGGAGCAGTTCGCCTCAATATACTTTGGAATTCCACCGTTGAGTGCATCATCGCAAACCAAAATGGCCGCCTTTCCAATAGGGGGGATTTTTAAAAATGTTTTTTATTTCATTTCTTGCGTATAAAGCCATTTTTATTCAGAATCCAATCACTGCCTTTATTTCTATATTTCCTTTTTTTATAAAAAGTCTATAAAAAAAAAAAATATATATAAAAAGTGGCTAATAAAGCCATAAAACTGAGCCATAAGGACACAAAGTATAAATCAATACGTCTGGTGTAGAGAAGGGTCTATGATTCTACGAAATAACAATACTCTGGCGCGGTGGCCGTCCAGGTAAAGCTGTAACTATGCGGCAAATTACGCAAAAAGAAAAATGTATATACCGCGGTACGGATTCTTTCGGACAGCGGTGAAAAAAAGTGGTAACATCTGCTAGGATTACACATGTTCCTCACAGGATGGTGGCCACCATGTGGTACGGTGGACATGTATCATAGACCACAAAGTTCTCCCATCCCTGGCTTCTGAGAAGAAGTTTCCTCATATCAAGGAAGCTTTGCGCTTCTCTTGGTTAAAAAAAATAAATAAAAAAAATAAGAATCTGCCTCACCAGTACCGTAAAACCCGCAAAACGCCTCCTATTTATGGACAACTTAACAAAAAAAATACTTGAAAAAGAAAAAAAACCCAAATGCGCATTTACACGAAACCGGCCTCCACATGAAAGATTTTTAATTTCGATATTTATTGTCTTTCCCTGAGTAAGCAGTATTCCTTCTTTTTTTTTTTTCTTTTTTTTTTTATTTACATTTCTGCCGGAGCCTTGATTATAATTTTCAGGTTTAAAAATGGTTTTATCGCAAACCTCTCATTTACTGGAAGTTTGAAGTACCAGCGGCTTAATGTCTTGCAGATGCACCCAGGCAAATCGCAGCCGCTCGTGTAGGCGAAACCAAATTTAGATTTTATAATAAAGCTTCACAAACATGTTTTTCAGGCTTTTTTTTTCTTTTATTGACATTTACATGAAGCTGTATGTGTCATATGTTCTTTCTTTGGTAATCCACGCATAATAAGGACATTTCATAAACATGTTGTTAGGTTCTTAAAGACGCTATTGTGTTACCGGTTCTGGGGTCACATGACAATTAGTAAATTATCCTTGCGGCTTTGACCCTCGGCATTGGCTCTTAGTCACATGCTCTCACGCGATAAGTGTTGGCTAATGTATTCGTCCGCGTTCTGGGATTTCAGGGGTTAAAGATGATTAACCCTTGCCTTTGTAATATGTTTCTCGGAACCGAGAATGCAAAGCCGGTATTGGACGTAGCATTCTGTCATCCTCGTGTTAGATCACGCCGATACGATTGTCACAAACGTTCCACAGACGTCTAAAACAGAAGCGCTTAATACAGCAAGAGGACTACGAAAGAGATCTAAAGGCGGTGACCTAATGCCGAGTTTACACAGAAAAAAGAACGTTTAATAAAATAAATGGAATTTAGAAGAGGAGAAAGCGGTTGATCTAGGCATAGTTAAATTGGATTTGTCATTTAAAAAGGTTATAATCCCATTTCGCCATTAATGATATAAATAGCGAGCGGCTGCATGTTTATACTTTACACGGATGCCAGCCGGTTCTTGGTTCATTGGCCTGTTTATCACATGTATCATATGCTCCGCAACGAAAATATGCCGACATCAAAGGGGGATACCCTCGCGCAAGCTGTCCTCCCGCTATGTCTCTCCCTCACAGTATTTTAATGCTCCCTCCCTCTCACTTAAACCACTGCTCTTCCTCCCCCATCTCCTTTCCTACCAAGTTATTTAAATTACAATATATATAAAATATGAAATACCATATTTTTTAATGATATTATATTCATGCTATTTTATTAGTAAATTATAAATATACTGAAAAAAAAGAGCAGAATCTTCACAAAAATATCTAATCTCAACTGTTCTCCTTTCGCAGAACCTGATAATTGCCATCTTGTAATTTGCACATTATATATTAAAGGTGTAATATATATATAATATATATATGTATATATACACAGAGGGTACTTACAGAAGCTCAGCTGGCGACTTTCACAGAATTCGGCATACTGCGTGGAATCCATACTTCGGGTTTGTTTTTCTGCTCTCTACAATTTAAGTGAAAAATATAAAAGATTGATACATAAAGGGACAGCTTATAAGATATTTAAAATGAAAATAACAGAGCGTAGTTTTCCAATAATTCGGGATGTTAAATAAACCAATTATGTGTTTAAAAGGTAATTTGCAATATAAATCATTTTGCAGCGAGCTAGGATTATCGCCGACGTCATAACACATCGCGGGGTTCTACAGCCCTAAACGTCACGATAATGGGTACAGAGAAAATAAATTGTGTGAATATAACCTTACAACAGCTACAGATAGGACATGTAGAAGGAGGCTAGCGGGCACGCCGTGCGGCAGTTACCTAGTTACCCACACTCGCTGCTTCTAACTTCATACAGACATTATTATTATTTAATGTTTTATATAGTAAAAAAACACATGACACCTCACATGAGGTGAGAGTAGGTTCTCACCCTATTAAGAGTGTGCCTTGACGTGGCGGGTGAGCTTAATTATGCTTTGGCCAAATCTCATTTATATTATGTTTATATATTTGTTGCCAACTTTATTAGGGTAAGAAGCGCAGACAGTATTTTGTTTTTGTATACATTGTACAGCCAATACACTGTTTCTTGCAGCATGCTTACACCTGTTTGGTAGGCCTCGTATTATACATTTGTATTATTTGAGCCTGTGACTAGCTTAGCGCACCGACATTTTTCCTTTTCAATGTTTTATATAGTGCCTAACGACTTTGAAACATCGAGAAGGTGCTGTCCTCCTTGTTGTTGTATCATGGAACAAAATATTGTCACGCACACCGATAATGAGTAATAACTTCCTGTCCTACGGTTTGATTTTTAAGTGAAAACACGGTTAAAATTTTAACAGCTCAAATGTAATAATTTAAAAAAATAAATAAAGGTGGTGATGGCTAATACTATAAATCCTATTTACCATTCACAATATTTGGACCCAATTATGTTTTGAGAAAATGTAAATATGGATCATTAATAATGTAATACAATCCCATAGAGGCTCCGGATCGTGTTGGGGTTTTAAATCTAGAACCCCAACACACGCACCCCTAAATATCCCCAATACAATGAACAGCAGGCTACTGGAAATCATTCGGTGACGGCCCTTTCTATTCATTATCTGGCGTTTAATTATCACCAGAAGTTATTAATTTATTCCTCAAAGATAAATATTTGCTGTTGCCTAATGCTTAAAACACGTATCATTTATTTCAATATTGTCTTTGATGAGTAAACGCAACAGATCCTCACCCAAATAAATTATTCCCAGGGTGTTATTCTCTCACCATGCAGGCGCATATGATAACAGTTACAGATAGAGGAATTATCACATAGAAGGAAATCTTCCATTTTGTAGCTAAAACATGTTTAAAATGAAAAAAGCATTCATACACTTCATTTGTACATATTTTCAATGATTCTCCCTACGCCAGATCTAGTTACACAAAACTGTGAATTTAGCAATTACTTTTTCCTAAAATGCTCTCAATTCGGTTTTTCTTTCTATTTGTTACGATACACTGAGGCCGGACCCAGATGCAGCCAATCAGTAGCTTATGGAGACGCCACCAAGGATTTTTAATGTGAGTGGTGTTGGGGTAAATGTGTCAGTATATGGTGGTAGAATGACTGTATGTCAGGGTATGGGGTTGGCGTGTGTTTAGTATAGGGTGTTGGCGTGAGAGTTTGTGTCAGTGTATGGTATCAGGGGTAAGCCTAGGGTTAGTGGAGGGGAAGAGAGTGTATGTATGTATGTATGTATGTATAAGTATGGTGAGAATAAGTGAATGGGTGTAAGTGTATGAATGGGTGTAAGTGTATGAATGGGTGTAAGTGTCTGTTAGTTACAGGGAGGGGGCAAAGAAATGCTGCACTCAGATGCCACTTACCAAAGGCTCACCCCTCCATCTAACCAAATATCAGCAAACGTAAGCACTCGCACAGCTGGCTTTAGCACTTTGGCAGTGGCAATTTCCCGTGCCAATGTCGATTAGACGTTTTCCGCACCGAGATACACTCGATAAGCGTGTACGTGCATGTGAGCACTTAAGAGTTCGTTTTTTGGATATATGCCCTGGGAGCTGAATCGCTAACTCGTGAGTCTGATTTTAGAGTGCAACGTTCACTTTGAGCAAGAGTCGGGATTTTCGACGGGTCATTAAATTCAGCCCAATATGTCTGACATCTTTGTTTTTTTTGATAATGACGCGTTACACGCTCTACCGTACATTCAAAAAAAAAAAAAAAAAAAAAAAAAGCTAAATATTTTGCAAGCCACACGCTGATTTATGTTTCTGGGGGGGGGGGGGACGGTTACAGCAAACCTCGGTGTACTACCTTTTGTATCTAACTTGATTAATCAGATCAAAGCTGCTCCAGAAGGAAGTGTTTCAAAAACAATCTATTTTTGTTTTAGCCTTTTCTGGCAATTAGCGACAGCGGGACCGAGTTAAATATAAAAGAAAACAAACAAAAAAAAAAAACAATAAGATAAAACATAACCTTAAAAAGTCATTAAAATCAAAGGGAAAATCAAAATAAACTCGAAATGTTTGTAGCCAGGAGGGAATGTTCCGTAACGCCGCCACGGTTCTGCTCCAGAGTCACGAGAGGACAGGCTCGGGTTAACTCTTTTATTGCTGGAGTCTGCAAAACTTACTCCAATCAGATCTATAAAGCCCAGCAGAGCGGCAGCTACATTTTTGGAATACCCGAGTTGCTGAATTTGGTCACGGTCTGGGTTTAGCGGATTAACCCTTACAAAAGGTTTAAGCATCTGTGTAGATTTCACGATACAGCGGTCAGGGTTGCCTTTGCTTACACTTTGGCCCGAGGCAAGCCTGCCCAAGTGCCCCAAGCCTTCTTGGTTGCAGGTGGTATAGCGTGGTGGAGGTCTGTGCCTAGTGAAGACACATCAGGAGGTGAAACACCCTGACAGGGGAGAATCAGGACGGCAAAGGTCTGTGGAGGCGGCTGCGCCCGCCACCATCATGCTGCGCCCGCCACCATCATGCTGCGCCCGCCACCATCATGCTTCACAGACCTGCAGTCTTGAAGACAAACTCAGCCCCAGGGCAGCTGCCCCTTTTCCCCCTGGTCAAAAGACAGCTCTGGGGAGTTATAGAGAAGAGGTTGCCTACCCTGGTCTTGTTTGGAGATATTTCTACAAATGAAGCAGATTGTACGTTAGTTACTTTAAACATTTTAGACGCACACTGAAGAATCAGCAGCAACATTCCATAAAAACAAACGTTTTCCCGATTGTGAAAAACGTAGCGTTTCGCACTGATATCGCTCCAGATTTGCCTTCATAAACACGGGTCGTTGTTATGATGAGAAAGTAAAAAAAAAAAAAAAAAAAAAGAAGAAAAAACATTAGTTTGGGATGTCCTTGAGTAGCGGAATACTTGAAAACGTAATCTCTAAAGGGTCACCTCAATACGAAGAGCGCTTGGCTTCAAGTGAAAGAAATCTCATGTGACGCGAGATATTCCATTACAAAAAAAAAGGGAAAAGAGACAGAGGTGACCTTGTGGATGTCCACTTCGAGCAAAATAAATAGTGGAAAACTGGACTGTCAGCATGAGTTTGTTATACTAACTAAATTGTAAAAATACAAAACGTGGCAGGCTAACGATAAACTGGTAGACTAAACATCGCTGCCCGGAAAATCTGCGAAAAATTGTTTGTCATTTACCAAACTCTGGGTTAATAATATGTAAAAACTGAGGCGACTGCTACTTTAAGAGAAGAACATCCAGAAATGATCCCTCACCGTGACAGCTCTATAAATAAAAAGTAATAATAATATTAATCTCACTGAACTTGCCTTCAGAAGCCGGAAATATTATTATTACCCGTTCGGTGGCAAAGCGCAGTGTTTGGATCTACTGCGCGTTTTCATCTTTGTGTATTTAGGGAAATAGATCATCCTAATTGTAGTGAATAAAAGCGAAGCGTACGATGCACTTACAGATTGTACGCGCAGGCAGGTTTCCACGCTGGCTCCTAATGATTGCCTGGAATCTGAAGACAGCACCGCGTTCCGTCCCTAGAGAACGTTACCAAATACTTCTAGAAATAGGGAACGATTGGCTCATCGGAGCTTTCTGCGCTCATTGTGAGTTATAAAGCGGTGGCGGGCCGCGTGTGTTAAATCGAATGAACTGCTCTTTTATTTAGGATATAGAGAAAATTTTAGCATCGTTAGACAGACCATACAATGTGACTAATAGGAAATCTTGTGACAAAAAGGATGGTCTCAATGTTATGGTGTTATAGTCAAATGTTAGATTGTTAATTTTGATGTTATCACTTTTTACCATTGTAATACCGTTATGGAATATGTTGGGGCCCGATTACTAAAATAGGTGCCGTCCAAGTCAAATGGGGACATAAATACTCCTACAGGCTGGGAAGAGTAATTCAGATATGGACTCCTTGGGCACCGAGCACAGAGGTAAGGTCTACGAGAAGCAAAAAGAATAAAACATCTATGGTTGGCTGTCTCATGCAAAGATCTTATAGACCCGGAAAGTATGTTTGGGTGGAAGCAGCCTGATATGACCATAGAGAGGTTTCTTCTGCAACAGCAAGCGAGAAGTCCTCCCAAAAGGCACCGTCCGATGGGGTGAATGAGGTTCATCTCTCTTCAGCTGGCATCTCTCACATGTTGCTAAACCCACTTGCATTAGAACTGGCGATGAAATGCATGAGGTTATAAATCGGTGTGTTACAGAGTGGAACAGATTCCAAGCCTCCCCGATGCCACAGCAGATACTCTTTGGACTAACGTGGCGACAAGCGCATTGACCAAAAGATACCAAGACGTGGCATAGATGGCCAAGGACACGCGTGCAGATACAGACACCGGCACGGTGCCTCGCGGCGGAGGAGACTTCATCACATTTGTTCTGGCAGCGTCATTTTGCACAAAGGCTCTGTGGAGCGTATGAAGAAGTCTGGTATTGTGTTACGGCTGGCCATTTGCTAGGAACCACTTGATCAAGCGTAAGGGAACAGATCACCGTCAAAGACTACTGCAGGCTGACCCTTGGCTTGCTTAAAGCCTACTCTGCCATTGGTGAGAAGGAGAATGATTAATGTCCAGGCCACCTACCTCCTCCCCGCCAGATGCCCCGGTATCATTCCTGCCACAACGCCACATCTCTGTACTATGTTTCACACCAATGTATCAATGATTGTTGGTGTTGTGACAAAGACATACACATTAATAAATGTTTTGATGTCCAAGATTTGTTTCATTATTATTGACCGTTTGTACGTTATAACTGTATATACTTGGCTGGGCTGTTGCTGTTTGTTTTCTGTGCCACAAAATGCCGGTTATTTATAAAAAGTGCACCAAAGCTATGTGTCGTTCCCCACCAAAATAGTGGATACAGATACTTTAAAAGTATATATATATATATATATATATATATATATATATATATATATATATATATATATATATATATATATATATATATATATATATATATATATATATATATATATATATATACACGCACACGCACACACACACACATATATATAGTATTACATTTGGGTCTTCATATTTCCTTTAAAAAAAATTTTTTTTACAAAAAATGGAAACAACGCCATGCTATTAAAAAGCAATCCCATTTGGTGAAACATTAAATAGCACATTATGTATGAAAACAAAGTAAACATTTATCCTGGCACAGGAGAGTGGAATTGGACATTTGATTTACTTGGCAGGAAAGGTAGTACTATATTAGTCTCAAGTATGTAGAAAAGCTAATATAATATTTAAATATTTACCTAACTCGTTACCTTTCTAAGGGTATGCAGCGGGGTCTTTGTTAAACGTGGGGTCTTGCACTACGGCACGCCACCTGCCACGCACGTCTGTTAACAGCTGCGTCGACTCTTGTGGCTGGTTGCAGGCCACACAAAGAGTTAAACACATCTGTCTTCAAGCATTGTACTGGGAAAACTAGATCCAGATCCCTTTCTTACCCCCAGCATATACCAGTAACAGCCATTTGGCCCATCTAGGCTGCCTATTATTCCTGCTGTAAAGACCTTAATCATCACTTTTTTGTCTTATAACAGGAACATAGTATCGGTTCGTACCTTTATTTACTAATATCGTGTATATTTTTTCTATCGGGTATGAGGCTCGTATATTTATTACAGCACAGCCTTAGGACCATTGTAGAGGAAACTCCAGTGGGCTACGAAACCTATTGGTCTATGCTATTTTTAATCGTCTAATTAGTACATATTCCCATATGATCGGCATTTTGTGTACTACTTGACTCTTATGCAGAAATGTAATATGCTATTAAATAAAGAGAAAAAGAAACAGACCAATGAAAAAGAACAATACCAATGCAGCCCAGTAACATGTATAGAAGAGTAGATCGTAAGCTTGTGAGCAAGGCCCTGTGTACCTCGCGTATCATTTGTCTTATGAATGCACGGACTGTAAGAATCACTGTGAGAATCGTAGACCTTATTTAGTTATAAGATAATAATAAAATAAAACAGTTACTATGCGTGGGAGAGACTATTCCTCCTATTACTTCTAAAGTGGACATCAAACCCAAAAAAAACACAGCCTTGGTCTGTAATAATGTCCCAGTAAGGAAGAGAGTAAATTATTATAATTAAAAGTCTTACTTATAAAGCACCAGTAGATTCCATAGAGCTATAATAAAGAAAAGAGGATTAGAGTTTAATAACATTACAATTAGGATAAAAGGCTACGCTCTCGTGAGCCCACGGTCCATTAGGACGTCCAGGGCTGGAATGAGACAGAAGGCGGGTAGCTGTTTGGAAAGAGGAAACTTTGACTTCCAACAGTTGGTGAAGAACGAAGGGTTTGGCGTTCCACAGAAGAACATAGAACGCTAAGTCCCTAAAAAAGGGTTAATGGATAATGGAGCCAGGAGCAAGGGGGGTTGGGAGCAATTCACGTGGTATTGGATTCTGGATTTATATTCTTCCTCCAACATTTTTTAGCAACGATTTAGTGAGAAAGGAAAGCTATTACGGTATTACCCCCCTTGCCTCCTACATGCATTTGGTCTCATCTCCTGTGCTTTACCCAACACCCATGCCTTCTCCTCTTTCCTCCTCTGTCCATAGGGCCAGTCTGTCCGCGCGATGCATGGTCATATCCCTCGATCCCGACAATCGCTAATTCAGCTAGGGTTGTTTACCGTGAAGTCTGGTGCAACCCCTGTGGACAGCACTTTGCCAGCGTCTGACGAGTCAGGGGCTGAAAAGCTTTGTTGCTGAACGAAACCGGTCAGGAAATCCAGGCTGGAGATTACCGAACCGGGCTTTGAGAATAACAGCAACAAGCGAATTCAGGGTTTCCATTACGCATGAGTCCAACCAAGTCGACTCAAGTTTCATCTCAAGCGCTAGAAGGCCTCTCTTTTTCACATATATTATCCTGTTTAGTTTTATTTAAAAAATAAATAAAATGCAAGAACGATCAAAAAGGTGATGGATGTTAAGTATAAATGTAACACGATTTGTGTCGGCACTTGTGTTAATATGCAAGCATCTCCTGGTGAACACAAGGATTCCCTGGTTTCGACCGGGCGGCTTATTGTCTTACTAGGCCATGCCTATCATCCATATTTCTGAATACAGAACAAAAAACATGAAATGGAATGGCCCCCACAGCCATGGCTTTGACCCTTCTTTCCAGCCCAATTATCCGTATTATTCAGAAGCAGGAAAGCGATTATAACCCCCCACACATAACGTATTAATAAAGATGATTCATTTATCACACGCTGGGGTACTATGGTTAGACACCAAGCCAGAACTTCTTCAAAGCAGATCTGGTGAAGACCACGGTGAAGAACTTAAATAGAGCGCTGTACATTATAACAGAGTTCTAACGGCACGGGCGTTTTTCCGTTACCATGTAGCGATCTCTCACAGTTTATAAATTTGAGTGAAATTGCAGACCTGCAAATAATGAGACATTTTCCCCTCGGAGATCATAGAGCATATTTTATATGAAACAGCAGCTCAATTTAAAGGATATGGTACAAAAAAAGTTTTTTTCTTGGTTTGATTTATATTGTTAATGACACATTGTGGATTATTTCGCCTAATAGCATGAACATCTAAATATATAATATTTCAGGCAGCCGGCAGGTCCTGTGGGTGTAGATGTAGCTGGAAAAGGCTGTAAAGATACAAAAAGCACCGCGGCAGAATGCGGTATTGGAGCGGCACGCACCCACAAACGCTTAAAGTGAGGGGTACCGGCTGTGACTAGGTATCCAGCTGAGAAGGTCGGCCTAGTTTTGTAAAAAGTAACAAAGTTTGTGAAAAAGATCCTTAAAACCAGACACACAAACAATAAAGGATCCCCCACCTTTACCAAATATTACATTTATTACATATTTACAGATTATACATGATTTAGGAACTCACCATATGTTCACCATCTGAACTTGTTCTTCTCATGATCTCCCTCCCAATTATTGCATTGCTATCCCTTTATAGCGACAGCTGGGGGGGGGGTCTTATTTTTTTTTTTTAATGGATATCTTTTAAGGGTTGAAGGCGATAAAATAACATCCGAGCAAATAAATGATGATACAATGCTATTTTTACAATGTTTCCCTACAGACGTCCGTTCAAAAATAGTGCTTTTAAATCAGATGTACAGGTTGTTTCAACGAATGATTCAAGTCGTAAGCACCCAACTTTTCAGGGGCTCGCAAGGGGACCCCGTTGCGAGGACGGCATGGTTAGAGGTGGGCAGACACATGGCAAGAAGCGGTGCATTAAAGGAGCACCCATATCAACCTTCAGTCCATTACAACTGGTACTGATGATTAAGGGCAGTGGTGCAAAATTAAATTAAATCTCACATTTTATGGGCTGGCCTGGGGAGATCCCCCGATCGCCTAAACTGGCCCAAGAACCCCACTTTTTAAAACTTCCATAATTACGCTATCCGCCTTGGAGCTGGGTAGACTACGCTATGGAGGCTACGCCGGCTACAGACCTCCCTTATAATTTGGCAGCACGGCACAGAGGAAGCCTGAGCAGGCAATAGGGCAACCTGCCCCAGATTTTGTAGAAGAGGGCTTCCACCCTAGGGTCAGTCAGTCCTGAGTACAGGTCCAAATAATACCGTGTGGCAGGGCTGTTTCGATCCATTCAACATGGACAAATATAAAAATCCATCAAAAGCTAGACTGATGTGATGTGATGTAACTTGAGACTGGGTGAAATAGTACTTCTTTACTTAAATACGGCTTACATTTATCGATGAATAAATATTAATACATTGCGGTAACAACCGCATTTTACCCCGAAGAAATATCGGCACGGCTGAGAAATACCGGAAGCCAACGCGAGAACGTCCATTAAAACCCACCTTTAAGTTTCAGTATTCCCTTTCTGGATCTAGAGAGGGATTTTTTTTTTTTAAATGACATCATTTTTCAATTTTGCCTATAATGCGGAAAAAGGTGCTCATCGCACCATAATAAAATGTAATATCCCCGAACCCGTGACTGCATTTCCCGGTACCGAATAACTCTACGAAACGTCGCTCAGCCTTGGAAAATTTGCTATTGTGCAAATCTGTTAATCGCCAAGAAGGTGACAATGATATTTCATCTAAAACCAAATTGTTTAAAGCACAAAACTATATCCTGCTTTAATTAAAGCGTCTTGCCCCCCCCCCCCCTTGGCTCCTAAAAAGAACCTTTGTGCAAAGAACCGGAGCGCTAAACGCTCTGCTCCGTTGATTTATAGTTCTGCAACGTACGAGTGTTGGAAGTGCAGTGGAAATCACTTAAAGGATTAGCTGCTAAGGTAGTAAAACTCAAAACTAAAATAAAACATCAAAATGAGCCAGACTCAAGAATGGAATATAAACAATGGAAATTTACTAACCTGCTAGCACAGAGCCAGTAGAAGGCAAAGTTCAATTTCATAAAGTGCAAAGATATTAAACAAAATGACACATAACCTCCCCAAAAAAACGTCCTCCTCGCCGCTCGCGGTTGTCCAAGTTGAACTTCAGGAAAAGATGGACATCACGGCCAAAATGTATCATATAATGAGTATGAGAGGTTCCTACTTGTTCCTCGGCTGAGTTGCCTTAAATTATTTTGAGCCCTTTTGGTTGTTTTATAGCACAGGATTGTACAATAGTCTAGATATTACGGACTGTACAAACCGAAACACAAAGGGATCGCACGCAACTATCTTGATGATTATACAGTGTATGGCTTGCGTACAAACGCTCTGTAAGCGAAACCACACCGCAACAAAAACATATCCTGTTTAAGCCGTGTTGACGTCAGAAGTGTGTGTTTATCATCTGTTCTGGACGCGCTGCCATGTTTGTAGGCCCAGGGCAAAGTCTGAACTGAGAGTCTTTGCTGGCGTCCCAAACCACGATCACTGGACGGCTTCGAGGTAATTGATCCCTCAATGAAAGGGCGCTGCGGGGTTATGCTTTACGATCGGAGGATATTTCTACGATTTAAAAAAGGTTTTCTGCAAAAGAGGGGGGGGGGGATGTCCGTACTCAACCCGAAACACAACAGCGGATACGGCTTTACGGACAAAGTTCCAATTATTGAAAGGAGGATTCGGAGGAGGAATAAGGAACCTGCTATTTCTTACCCGCTCACACTGCTGCTCCGGGAATAAACTGAACCCTCCTTAGTCAATATGCAGCAAAAGCAGCTGGAGAAGATGGACCGAAGAGATCTGCGTCATTCAGAATTTGTACATTCATCTGTAAAATGGGCTTTTATTGGGCCTCCAAAAATCAACCAACCAGCGATAAAATATAAAGAAGAACGTCTGAATCCACTAGTGGTAAAAAATGTTTATAATCATTCCAACCGGGGGGTCCGGGGACCACCGGGAAACAAATCCATTCGCAGACTAAAATTACCGTAGCCCTCATGGCTCAGTGAATGGTGGAAGATGCTCGCGGGTTGCCGCATTTTAATTCACGGGGTAACATCTTGGATTCATGAACTCCGGCCCGCTGGGTCATATCGGTTCATGCTTAAAAAGCGATTATTGTACAAACCTTGAGAACTAGAGTTATCGCCGTAGCAACCAACGCAATCGTTCATTGCATTACATTCATAGAACATCAGCAGATTCGGAAGCTGTAACGTTAAGACTGAATATATAGAAAATCGGCAAAAACATGAACGCGTCAAGACATGGATAATAGACTTAAAGTCTATTCATTGGCAGCCAGCAGGCAGATAGCATTGGTTCCTACGGTGCGATGACCACCGTAGAGTTAATCTTCTCCATTAGGAAATAATCCTCCCAAAATAAATTTTCTATCGTTACCTGGTGGTCTGGAGTTTAATTTAAGTTCCAAAACCTCTCCCTCGCTCCTTAAAATATTTCCACGTCACTCCGGAGCGATCCAGCGGTGGTCCGATGGAAAACCTCCACCGGTACCTTGTAATTATAGGGTTTTCAGTCTTTCTGAAAGCATGGATTGTGGCAATTTGTACATTTCTAGGAAAAAAAGTAACTAAAATAAACAGGCAACTGCAAGTAGGAGATATTACTGCTATAAAAAAAAATACATTCGTTTTTTTAAATTGGTTACGGCCATCAAAACGTGAGTTAAAAACCAACGTTATTTACTCGGTAATAGCCAATATTTCCTGATCTTAAGCGATATCCGATCCCCTACCCGAGAAATGTCAATGTGGGAAAACTACCCACCAGATAACAAGAACGTGTTTATTTTAGGAGGATATTCTATATTTCACCAGAATAATAAAAAAAGTGATTCTGGAGAAAACTGTGTAGCCGTATTACCATAGCAACCAACGGTACATTCCTGCTCCATGGACGATAATATTTATCGTATCCAGATAAGCTGCATAATGGTCTTGTTAAGCCCGCGTAGGAAATACTGCCCTTTGTCGGCCTACACTGAACGACAAGAACATCACAATATCAGTAGGTCAGCGTCAACATTTGGAGTGTTGAGGCTCTCCTGTCCTCAAGTGACCTTCCGGTGGGTGTCAGCAGCGATGCCTACCGGAAGGGAATGCTCAGTCGTTCTGAGCGCCATTACAAACAAACAATTGGTCAGTAGAAAGCCATGCTGGCATCTGCTGGCAGGGGAGGTCCAGGCTGTCAATAAACACATTCAGGACGTACCAGTACGTCCTAATGGGCGTCTAGGCACAGCTTTTAAGAACGTACTGGTACATATATATGGACGTGAAGGCAGATGACATTCCTTAGTGTGCATTGGGCAGATGGGTACGCATGGCTTCACGCTGCAAAAAGCGTAGCATAGGCCCATGTGTTGTGGCTACAACCAATCCATGTTTTTAGTTCTCTATACAGATATTTGTATTCGGCATGGATGAAACATCCTAGGAATGTGTTTTTGATCATGTGACAGAACCAAGGTCTTTCTGGAATCCTAGCATGTTAAATGAATGGCCCATTAGGTTTAGGAAAATTTAAATATTGCCCCACACGGTAAAAACTATACCCTAACTGGTATTGTAAAGGGGTATAAGAACTGATAATTAGCGGTGTGAGGTCTTTTCAAGAACCTAAAGCTACAAGCACTCAAGCTCCATCGCCCTGCTTCTCTCATCCGTCGTTAATTAGCAATGCGTGCTACTTTGTCTAAAAAACCTAAAATACAAAGAAGCTGAGATTTCATCTCATGGTCACAAAGATACATAGATATTCCAACAAAACAAATATCTGAGACAAACATACGAGCAGCAGAATTGGATGAACAACGACAGTTCAAAAATTTGAGATAAAAGACAAAAATCGCCTAGGACGGAAAATGTACCTCCATTCGTTCCTGTTTAACTTCATCAATCTCATCGTCTTCCATCAAGGCCAAAAGCTCCCCAGTCTGGTCTATGGAGCTGAGGAAGTCCTGGGCCAGTTTCTGTCGTTTGTTGGCATTGGCCGTGCTGTTCAGCTTCTCTGCGGAAAGAGAACAAATTGAAACGGTCACACGCGACGCGCACCTCTGGTACGGCACTCACATAGATTACTGGGCCTCTTGACTGGACTTGGGCTAAAGGTTGGCATTCTTCCCCATCAGATAGATCCTGGGAAATCATTATTCTTACCGACAAATAGAACATTTTTTTTTCGAAAGGAGAAATTAGATTCTAGACGGATTTTTAGGTTCTAATGATTACGATCAAGGTACCAAATAATGATAAAGGGAAACTGTCACTGACTTGGTTTTTAGCATAACTATTGGGGTGATCTCCCCAGGTAGCGCCATTTACACTACGGAGTACTATATGTAGCTGAAATAGTCTTCAAAACACAAGGTGTATCTGAGAGAACCCCAAACAACCAAGCAGTACCTGGCAGAACCCATAACAAAAAACCAGCAGTACCTGGCAGAACCCCCCAAAAAAACAGCAGTACCTGGCAAAACTCAAACAAAACCTCGGCAGAACCCCAACAAAATCCCAGCAGTACCTGACAGAACCCCAAAAAAAAAGCAGTATCTGGCAGAACCAAAAAAAACCAGCAGTACCTGGCAGAACCCCTGGCTGTTTTGGCAAACCTCTGGGTTAAATGAGATATTTTTGTTGCGGGTTTTGTTGCATTGTAATGAATAATAGAAGATGTTTTAATGCTCTTTCAATCCGCGATAAGTGACTTAGTAGCGCAGCATGGTGACATCTAACAGAAATATTTCACATGGAAGCCCCCTGGGGTTCATACACTCGTCCTCAAATAAACCCCACACGAAAGTAAGCGAGTTATCTTTACTTGGCCAGTTATGGCGTTTAAGGATTAAGCTCCGTTTTCGAGCATGACATTTTTCATGTTGAATACACGGAACCGTAGCTTTGGAGAATAAGAAAAGTAATGCTGAACAATACAGCCTTCCTGTAATTAGAAAGGGCTTCTATCAGGCGCACGCTGTGCAATATATAAAAACGTTAAGGGCAATATTTGAGCATGTAGAATAAAATATGAAAATAGTTAAAACTGTACTAATAACATATATATAGATATATAAAATCTTCGCTCTGTTAATTACTACATAATCCCTTCCAAGGTTACTCTTCTCTTTCCTGTAACGTATTATTTCAGGTGTTTTGAATCTCCTTGCAAGCTACGGTACTCTTTTCATAAATGGCAAATACATACAGGGACACTAAAGGTGAAAACTCTGCATAAAAAAATGAATTTATCCTGCTTAAAAAAATAAAAAAAAGCATTATATGTGAAAAAAGTATGGAGGCAGCCCGGGGCAAATTCAGATTTTGTGATGAATTTTGTAAATCGGGCCACGAGAATCCCTTGGCGACTAGCAATTACTTTGTAGAAAGTGGCGATGCCCAGCCCCACCGTATATATGTTTATACATGGAGCACAGGGGAACGCATAGACCTGAAATAAATACACCTCCAGCATGAAGAACCCCAATGTTCTCCTGCAGACCTCATGCTCTGCACATTTTCATTGATGGCGGCAGGGTATGATGTCATAGCCCGGTGAAAAGCGCAGTGTACAGTGTTGGAAATACTGGGGCTGGACAACAATCGGGACAGGTAAACACTTTTTTTGTTTAAACTTATGAAAATGATTAAGCAATTACTTACGATTTCTTACATTAAATATACAGTTAAATCCATCATTATCAGAAGAAATGATAAAAGTAACTTTAAACTCCCAAAGAGTGATTTCTATTGACTCCAACGTAGAATTTTTCACATTCTAGAACATAATTTGCAAAATGGTTTTCTAACGATCAATTATCTTTTTAAACTTAAACTTAGATCAGCGAACACAACGTGCCACTGGAACACAGGAGTGATGGGAGTGATAAAGGAGTGATGGGAGTGATAGAGGAGTGATGGGAGTGATAAAGGGCCTCTGTACGCCTATGAAGAGATTCCATTAAAAATCAGCCGTTTACAGCTACAATAGTCATTTACAACATTAACCCCGTCTGCGCTGGATTTCCGATACATTTCATGCTATTTTAATGGACAAAATGTGCGACCCCAAACTTTTGAACGGTAGTATAATATATAATCTAGCAAAGGTTCTCTTCCCTTTTAAAAGAAAGAAAAAACTGATAACTTAAACCCTTTTTGTTTTAATATGTTGTACATATATATATATATTTGCCCCCCTGAAAGAAAAGCAACTGCATGTTAAAGGATAGAGAAACGAGTGCTATTCCCATTCAAGCGATGGTGGAACGTCGAGGATTCTTTTAATGATATCACTCATACATTGTAACATAATTCACAACGCGCTCGTGTCAGCAGGCAAGCACGCCACGGATAATTTATTCTGCGTGTGTCACCGGCAGCAGTTCCCAAGAATTTGATCGGAACTTTGTGCGGAACGCATTAACAGCTGTCCTCGGTAATAAATTTCAAAGCGATCCTTCCCCCGCCTATTGAATGAAATTATAAATGCTGAAATCAATTAGCCTTTTAATCAGTCCCAGCTCCTCAAAATCTCCCTGAAAGGAAGCGGCACACAAACAAGGATGTTTTACCGATTCCTCTGACGAGGAGCCAGACACAATGTAATCATTTTCTTGTTCGTAAGCAACCAAAAAATAAAATAAAACAAAACAAAATAATTATTTTTTAAAAAATCGTCAGCGTAGGAATAGCGCAGACGGGACGTCATGCGCAGCCTACCTTCCATATCCTCTTCTTCTATGCCTTTAAGTATTTTGGATTTGTAGTCACGAAAACCCATGTATTTCAAGAGTCTTCTGAGCTTCTTCTGAAAAATCACAACACATTACAACATAATACAGACGGTGTTACCTCTAAGGTGAATACATCCGATAATAAATGGTTATTTTGGCGGGGAGACATTTGTAAGCGACATATGTATAATAATATTGATGATATAAACACACTCAGGGATTTGTTATTTTTTATACAGAAATCTCAGAATCCAGGAAAATCACCATGCCTTTAAATACCTTATCTCTGCGCATCAGGAAAAGGAGATCTTCAGCGGAGATCACGCGGGCTCCTCTCATCTGGGAAACATCGGCCGCCTGCTGGAGCTGCGAGAGACAGAGGGGTTAATCAACTAAGTGTCGGATCACGCCAGAGCGTCACTCGGGTTACTTACGTTCCATAGGTGGAGAATCCATCACATCAGATATTCTTATTAAATAAATAAAAGTACTTTTCACCGTGTCCTTTTTATATTAAAATAAGGCTTTGAAGACATTATAAGCAGCGACGTATTCTGCGTGATGTAGTCTGACACGGCCTGGGGCAACAGCTTCTGTCCCGCTTCCTCACCAGCAAATCGTCCTAAAGGACAACTGGGACACCCAGTTGGTTGCAGCTGAATGGGCCAGTCGGGGGGATTGCCCCTTAAACTGGTTCATTAACCCTGTAGAGGTCTTTGCGTTGGCCGGTGGAGACCTTTGTGGTCTCGTTGAGGAGGCGAATGAGGGGAGGGATGTATGACTGCCATGTACCATATCGGCAACTGCTGCTTGCGCGGTATATGAGATAATTCTCTTGAAACGCCAGGTCTCAAAGCGTATATGGGGAGCCAATGTACCCAATGCATATGACCAGGACCCTTGCACACTGAACATTACTGTGTGCCGGCCCCCGGGCCCTTGTGTGGCTGGTGTGTCAACTAAAAAAATATAACTGACCCATTTTAACGTGCCTCCAGGTGTAAGTCTTCTAGTAGAGACGGTGCCTCTTTGGGCCCCATAGCTCACCGTCTCTCCGTTCCCCTGTTATGGTTTCCTATATTAAAACACGGGTTTTCGGGAGATTATTGTGACTCTGCTGCATATATTTAAACCCAGAATGGGATATGTAATATCACTGAAAGCGGAATGAGAAAAGCCTACCCGCGGCCTCCACCGAGAAACACAATCTCTCGCCTCAATCACTTTGTGTTTGGATTCTAGGAAAGGAGAAAAAGCGTAGAGCCAGGGCCGGCCCCGACACCCGACAGCTCGCTGAATGAAGGCTGTGATCTGCGTTTCCGCAGAGCAGCTCGAAGCGGAGAAGTAATTAAAGGAACACGGCGCGGGACGTCGTACATGCGCGAAGTGAACAGTAACACCGCTTCTGACAATATCTGTCACTTCACGTCAGCCTCCGAGTTCAGCTCCGGGATTGAAGCCGGGCTGAATGGGCTTTACACACGTCAAAAACAACAAAAAAGCACAACTGTTACTTGTTATTGTTACATTGTTCTCTTTAAAAGGACATTCAGACAAAATAAATGCGTATGAAAGTAGTTTGTAAGTTCAGCACATATAATATGCTCTTGGGAATCCATTACTTGTGAGAAAAAGGGGCTTTCATTGCCTCACATGAAGCCCCTAAAAACAAAAGTGACCCCCCCATTGGGTCCATTTAAAGGATTGACATTTATGATTGTGTTACTTTTGTTGCGACAACTATTCTGCGTGCGCAAGTATCTTGATGAAGGGGTTTAGAACACTTATAATTAAAGAGAAATTCGGGGCCAAACCACCGCACGTGGGGCAATAAGCGGAAACATCCCGTTGGCCCACGTCCGTCAAGCTGCCAAAACTTCTGCTAGCCCTGAAAGAAGCAAACGTTCTGTCTTCTGTAGCACAGGCGCTCGTAATAAAGACATTTATTACGGCTTCCATGGAGACCCGCACCGAACAGGCCTTTCCACGGGGATCAATCCGAAAAAGAAGAAATTCCCCGGCAAAACGCGCAGGAAGCCCGGTTAACAGGACTTTCAAACTCGCACATTAGCAAAGCCGACGAGAGATTTGAATGCACCTGAAAATCATTTGGTGAAATCCTATCCGTTGCCGTCTTGCACACTCCGGCTACGTCTCACTCAGTAGAGCTGTCTGAATCGGTGCATTAATACTTTTCAGATCCCTTGCTGCTATGATTTGAATTAGGTCTATTCAGAAGTTGAAAAGATCAACAAAAACAGTAGCTGTTTCTAATATCCAAATGAGAAAAAAAAAATAATAAAAAAAAAATAAAATATATATATATAAAAAAAGTTGGCAAAATTACACCGGGCAAAAAACTTCAGTCCATAAATCATAATACGGCACCGCATGCATTTTTTTTTTTCCACACTAATCAGACGCACACAAAACATTAACTGTGTGTCGCGCAGACAACAGAAAACATACTGCGGGGATTGTCAGGGAAATTTCCCCTGCAAAACCCACTTGGGCCCTTACTGCTACAACCAGGGCAGAAGCTAAGGGAGTTCGCAGGAACCCCGCAAAAGTAACATAATCTAACTTGAAACTGCCCTGGAAAATGTAAGAATGTGAAAAACGATCGTCCTATGTGCTTGGCAGCAGTAAAATCGACTTTTATTCTGATTAGATTCAGGGCATGCAAGGTAGATTTTTTTTTTCCACCAGAAAAAAAATGGAAAATATTACACGCAGAGTTCACTTAATGCCATTTCTGATCAGTCCTGGTCCCCGGTTCTGTCGTCATCAGGAATATTATTTCATGCATGATCCGACCTCTCCTGGAGGTATGGGGCAGGGGAAGGGTTAATGTTAATGCCAAATCAAGAGCTTTTATTTGAATATTAAGTTATTGGAAGGATAGAGGAATGTGAACTCATTTCCCACAGAATGAACAAAAAAAACTAAATAAAAAAAAAAATTAAAAAGGAAAGCAAATTCTAAATTGCAATTTATTAAACAAAGCGGGTTTCCTTTTCAATAACTATTTTCTGTCTACATACGTTTCTCTACAACGTATCACTGATAAGGACCATAGGTACAGAGATATCACTGAAGTGCTTTTTGTCCCACACGGCCAGCAAAAACCACACAAAAACTACACACAAACCTGTGCGCGAAGCAGGAAAGGTAGGGGTTAATAAAATGATCCTGCCATAGGCATACTGTTTTATTATATATATATATATATATATATATATATATATATATATATATTATATATACGCAGTAGCTGCTGCACAGACTTCACATACACAGAATGATGGACAGATCCGATTGGCCAACTCTTCCCTATCTTCTATCCAAATATTTATCCGCACGCTGCAGTTACTCACCTCAGCGAAAAAAGATTATTATCGGGAAAGATAAATAAATAAATGTATGTTATTTGAGAACACCCGAGGCGTTTGCATCCAGCAAAATGAATCATTCATGCAAACTCATCAATGAAAATTCAGATCATGTTATGCCATGCTTAGGCCATCTACAGAGCCGGGGGCTATTTAACCACTGGCGAGTCAGAGGCTATTTAACCATTGGCAAGTCGGAGGCTATTTAACCATTGGCGAGTCAGAGGCTATTTAACCATTGGCGAGTCAGAGGCTATTTAACCATTGGCGAGTCAGAGGCTATTTAACCATTGGCGAGTCAGAGGCTATTTAACCAGTGGCGAGTCAGAGGCTATTTAACCATTGGCGAGTCGGGATGTATTTAACCATTGGCGAGTCGGGGGCTATTTAACCATTGGCGAGTCGGGGGCTATTTAACCATTGGCGAGTCGGGGGCTATTTAACCATTGGCGAGTCAGGGTGTATTTAACCATTGGCGAGTCAGAGGATTTTTAACCATTGGCGAGTCAGAGGCTATTTAACCATTGGCGAGTCAGAGGCTATTTAACCACTGGCGAGTCAGGGGCTATTTAACCATTGGCGAGTCAGGGGCTATTTAACCATTGGCGAGTCAGGGGCTATTTAACCATTGGCGAGTCGGGGGCTATTTAACCATTGGCGAGTCAGAGGAGGCAAGGTATGCCTCAAATGGTTATAGAATTTCCATGCAAGTTGTTCCACTGGCTGACATTGAAAAGGTTTCTTACGGCCGCAGGATTAATGAAGAGCTTATCTGTTTAAAATTGTTTAAAATTTATCATCTCATCATGATTCAAGCCACAGGGATTTCTAAATTCACATGTGCACACTGGAAAAAAACACACACGTAAAAATACAGCATGGCGTTTGATACCTTAGTCTCATAATTACCAGTTAGGAGTCCAAGTAAAATGCCAAGTGATGTGGAAAAAAGGAGTACAAAGTTGGATCAAACACTGAAGTATGCAAATAACAGGGTCATAAATATTCATACTAAGTTACTTAAAGAGAAACGTTAATTATACCAAAAATAAAATATAAAAGCCAGTTTTATGTCAATTTTTTTTAATCATGATATAATTGTGGGTTTTTTTCGATACGTTGTCAAATGTAATTTATAAATAGTTTTAAAGAGTTCAAAATAATGGGGAAAACATGTAACATTTTTGTTATTTATTAATCATAAGAATCATCTAAGTGACCCCAAACTTTTGAACAGTAGCATATTATTGCTTAAATTCTATAACTGTCGCTTAAATATTCAGATTCAGATTATTTAAAGTAATTTAGGGTTAATACATGTAATCTTATTGACGTTTTTGGGGGGAAGGAGCTATAAAATATATATTTTAAAGGGTTAAAAATGCCCGGTCTTTAAAGGCATTACGAACCGACCATGTGGGCCTTATGCAGAGAAATGGCACGGGGCGGATGTGTGTTTACGGCACAGGTCACAATTGTCCCTTTAATAACCAATGAATAGTAACTTTTTTTTTTTTCCTTTTCCAGACCTTTTTTTATTACAATATATAACATAAAAAGGAGAATTTAGTTTATAAAAAAGGGTGCCTGTTAGAGAAAATATATAATTTTAGGTCTGTGCGAAATAAAAAGTTTCACAGTCTGCAAAGAATGCAATAATCTCCTACTTAAGGCATGTAATAAACAGTAGTTCCATCAACAAAAACCCAAGCTTTGCCATAACACATGGAGCTGATTTGTGAAATCCTGGTGTATATACAGCCCATCACTTAAACCAAATGAACTTTTAAATCAATAACATGTACGGCGGGGTTCAGTAGACTCGACTAAATTGTTAAAAAATAAACATTTGTGTCAAAGACGAAAAATACAAGCCCGGCCCCGTGTATTTTTTACATTATCTAAAAAGCTTTCATGTGCGGAGGGCGCTGAGGCCGGCACTTAGAGACGCCAGTCACAGACGCGCCGGGCAAACTTTCAAGAGTTGGCAGATTAAATGCACGGGCGCTCGGATCGTCACTCCGCTTCGTAAAGATTGCAAGCTTGCGAGCCGAGCCTCTCCACCTAATGTATCGGTTTGTCTTAGTCTGTCAGTTCTCGTCTTGTCAGACCCCTTGAATATATGCATTGTATTAAGCGCTGCGTAAACTGTTGGCGCTATATAAATAAAAGATAATAATAATAAAGGATTCGTTCTTATGAGTTGCATGTGGCAGACTTGCAGTGTACCTGTTGTGGTAAATGTGTCTTAAAAAGATATTTACAGCAATACCTTTCTTCCAATTGTTGCAAAATTCCACATTTTTCTTTATTGTTGAATCCGGTAAATGACTCTGCGCTCCTGGACTCTAGTGGTGGATTAAACTTTTCCCGAGACGCGTACGGGATTGTGTGTCCTGGCAATTTTAGATTTCTGGTTACAAATAACACTACCTAAAAAATAAAACGTAAGCTCTGTGCTCAACTGATTAAGCGAGATGGTGTGAAGCGAGCATCCCCGGGCAAGCTAAGAGGGGGTCTCTATTAAATGGGCTCCTCTGCCATCACAAGCACATCTCCCCACACACTGTATGTATATATATATATATATATATATATATATATATATATATATACACATATACATACATATACACATTTTATAGGTAAACCGTTCGGAGCGCCTGTGCATGCGTGGTAAGCCGCCCCACTGATTCAAATGGGAACACTTTCCTGCCATTGATTGGCTGATTCAGGCAATGGAATGAGCACCATAAATATTTATTGAGATTTATAAAAATAAATAAAATCTTTTAAAAAAATAAAATAAAAAAAATCAATATTACGTGCCTATTCTGCTATGCGAGGTGTTACGATTCATTTAATATTATATTTTATATATAAAAAATATATTTGATATTAGCACAGTGAGGAGGCAGCTGCCATCCACCGCCCTAAATGAAAATGTGCTTATGACTAGCTGAGCATTCTGGGAGTTGTAGTTCCATAACCCTGCCATAGTGAATTGCAGCCACCTTGTAACCCTGGCACTGGGTTTGGCCGGTTCCTAAGCCCACGGAGGAAGCGTATCCAAACCGGGACGGACGCGGTACGTCAGAGGAGCCGTGGGTTAAAGCAAACGCGGCTCACGTGCCCTCGCCGGGGGCAATCGGTAAGCGCGCCCGGCAGGAGCTGGACAGATACCTGGTTTTGATTTTCAAACGCGCTTGAAACCAGAGGAGCGGAAGCTGCGGTATTAGGTAAACATCACCTGCCAATTTGCATGCCTTGGTAAACTTTGTGGTGAAGAGAAGAAAGGATTTATTAACACAGCTTACAGCCACTACCCGGGTCACAGAAAGTCAGATTATATCAACTCCGCAGCGGAGGAAAATCATGACGTTTATTAAGCTACAGAATCTAAAATTTCCGTGAAGAATGGGCTCATTATATTACGACGAATAACTCAATGCACTAATTTGGGCTAAACAGTAGCACTATGGACTCGGGCTGGCGCTGGGCCAAACCAACCGACAGATTTAGTGGGGAAGCAGAATGAGCGTTCGGTGCCTATACAGGATATTTTGCATTAAGTTACGCTGTCGGAAAAACCCTATATACCGGAGAAGAAAAAAATGGGGGGCGCATGCGTTATATTAATGGGTTTAGCTATTGGGTTAGGATCAGTAGCTCCCGGGCTATTAACAGAGCAGACATTAACATATTCCATGATGGATAATCTGCGGACACAAATGCTACAGGAGAGCTTATTCGGTCTATTAATTACTTAAGGACTCGGTGGACTCTGCGACAAGTCACATGACTCTTATTCACCAAGCGGATGCCGTAGAGCTATTATAATAGCGGGACAGCAAAAATTCACAATAGCGCTAAAAGTGCAGAAGGAGAAGATGGTCGCGCGCTTCGAAAGAAGGTTGTGTTTAAAAATACCTTAAATAGATTAAAAACGGATTTTAATTCAAGCCTATGGTTCCATGGAAACAGTAAGAAAGCAATACATGGGCACAAATCCGAGCTCTGCCGAGACACAGGGACTTAATCCGAACAGAGCTTTAAGAGTTTTCGTCAATCACGTGAAATGACGTTCCCGGTCTAGAACCTTTTCTTCAAAGAACTATCTGACGCTGACATTTATCAGAAAGTGATATAAGGGAGTGATTTACTTAACCCAGCGCTTAATCCCAATCCTATAGTATAAACGGAAACGTCCCTCTGCTCGCCCAGCCCTGCCACCAGTAAACCAATCGGAAGCCTCCGCGGAACGAGCCGTATTCTCAACGCGTCTCCAAAGGAGATCCCAACACGACGCCACACACGATTCTGCATCATCACAAACCTTACAAAGGGGGGAAACCGAGGTGACCGCACGGCACGAATAACAGCACCGCACGACAATAGTATGATTATTGTGTTATATATCGCCGTCATTTACTGCAGCGCTGTACAAAGGGTAGACAGGACATTACATGTAGTGCAGAACAAGTGGAATGAAAAGGAAAAAAAGGAGGTAAGGAGGGTCCTGCTCAAAGGAGCTTACAATCTAGAAAATATTAAGATTGCTTTCTTGGTCTGTCTTTGTATGTGAGCAATTATTTTATTATTATTATTTAAAGTGTCGCTCTGGTCATTGCTTCAACATTCTCCTCCCGTGGTAGACACAAGTGCATATATATATTATATCTATATCGCTATATATAATCTACCTCATTTATGTAGGTTTATTTAGTGTACAGAATTGTAAAATCTGCAGATCCGCTCCCGAAATGCATGCACTTAAGGCTGGAGTATGTAGTAACGTTTCTAATTTAATCAGTTTGTGGTTATTTGCCGCCATTCACCTCGGAGGCTTCCTGACATGATTCAGGGTTATGTGACATTGCTGGCGAGCTCCGCTAACTGGCACAGACCTCATTACCTCATACCCAGAGCGGGGCTGAGGTCACTCGCTCGGAAGCGTGGGACACTTCACATTTCAGCCAATTCCACTTGCTGCTTCCGTAACGTTGCTAAACAGCATCCTAATATCCCCATTACTCAGCCGGCCGCGCGAGGCTCGTTCCAGCTCTGCCCCCGCTAGAAAGTCACAAGTATTTTATTGTTATGCCGCCCCGAAACCCCCAACAAACACAGCAATGTCCCTGCGCATCGTCTAATCCGCTTCAAATGCTTCTGTAATCTCTACTTGTTTGGTATTTTTTCTCTCTCATACACGCACACGCATGTGATGTGTAGACGGGGATGCTGACAGCTGTGCAGTTAATCTGTAAATATAGTAATAATAATAATAATAATAATAATAATAATAATAAGTATCTTAGGGCGAGACGGCAACTAAAATCACAAGAGAGAAGCAGAAGGACGACAGAAGTATTAGATGTAATGGAAATCATGTAGAATGGGCCAATTCTGTTGCCGCAGTCGCTCTTTATGTTGAATTCAGCATATAACAGATCAGTCAATATATTCACATTAACAAGTTTGATTTCCCATCCAATACGGCGTCCCCACCGGTCCCCGTATCCACAAATATTATTTCAATAGTAATACCAAGGTGCTCGGGGGGGGGGGGTGGAGTGATTTGCCCCTTCAAATGATTCACAATTCCTTTGATCGATATTATCAACAAACCACAGCTCTTAGATATTTGGATATCAGAGATTAAAGGCGGACTTCAGTGTCCAAGGCATCCTCATCAACAAGGAACGCATCGCGAGTACTTCTTCGCTAACACGCATTCTTCGATAAATAAAAGGGTTTCACTTTAGGAGAAGCTGTAGCTCCAGCGCTGAAGCACAACGCCCCTCTGCGGTCTCCTTTTCGCCTTATTCATTGGTTACCTGAAACGGCCAATAAGTGGCAGAAAAGCACCCACACTGCAATCAATGATATATGATATACATATAATATAAAAATATATATTATATATATATATATCTCACTTTATATACACAGGCATTGGGGTCTCGCTAGCACTGGCGCCGTGAGGATTCCTGGAGGGTGTAGAAAGCAGGAGATCTACTGCAAGCCACATAAACGGGGAGTAGGGAAGGGGCAAACATATAGAGGGACATGCATTTGAAATAAGGACCAATCAGCTATCACGTGTATCAGAGGTCATACTATGGCGTGTCCCTTTAAGAGGAAAGGGTTCAGTAGAAGAAAGTGAGAAGCCTCGTATCTTTGGTAGAACTCCACATCACCTCACCAAACGAAAACATATGTTTCCAAGATGTGACTTCTGTCACACGCACACAAAGCCTTCCCTTTCAACCTCCAGATTAACCCTTGCTCTGATGAAAAGGTTCATCATACGTTCTGAAACAAAGAACCACTATCAAAAAATTAGCGAGAGACATTTAATTTCCAGACTCCCATCACTCAAAAAACGCTGAAGCGGAGGAAAACTGCCAGAAGAAATATCCCCTCCGCCGAAAAGCAAGGGGGCCATTCTTCAAGCTCACATGGAAAGGAGAAAGAAAATTAATCAAAAAAGGTTTTCTTTCAATGCGAGACCTAAAATATTTCACATTTATACATAAAGGGGCACGGCTTTGTTTTAAAGGAAACAGTAGACTCGAACTGCTATTATATTTTAATACAAACTAATGGTGGAAGCCGCCAGCGCTCCAGGACGTTAAGGCAGACTGACGGATATATGAAAGTTAACCCATTAATTGCCTTTACTATCTATACCGACAATTGGTAATAACAGAATGGATAAAAGGAATCCGACCAGGCATCATGGAAAATACAGCCTCGGGTCCTGTCCCCGTAAAACTCGAAGATGGAGTCTTTGCCCAAATTCTAGAAAAAGGGCTGATGTTACCCTTCCTTTAAATGAATAGTTCCGATACATACCCACTCCCACTACCCTAATCACGTTACTATAAACCCCAACCCCGCTGCCCTTCTCTGCACTTCCGCTACATACAATTATCACTAATCCTAAAGCAAAAAGGGTCACCGACGACCTCTTCATCTAGTGATACCCCAGTAGCCCACACACAATATATGTGGAGCTTAAAATGCAAGCGTGCAATAGAAGTTTCTTTAACCCCTTCATGACAGGCTCACAATGCATTGTTTTTAATGGCTTTAAGAGCAACCCATTGTCCTTAAGGGGTTAAAGCCTCTCCAAAAAGCTCGAGGTATAGACACAGTGATATATACACACGGTACGCCAAGGATGAGACACTCGGATACAACATGGTGGGGGCTTTAAAGACGCATGGGACAGGAATAGGACTCCTGAATGTAAGCAGAGACCAGCGACTGAAGTCTCGAGTCGTGGCATCAGGAATAGCGGCAGACGAGACGGACCCAATAGGTCTTATCTGTCGGCAAATTCTATGTTTCTATATGAAACGTTACTCAGAACTTGGTGTTACTCCGCAGACCTCGCGCCTCTGTTCCCGTAATATTATGCAGATAAAGTCCCCACTTCTTTTTCTTTTTTTTATTTTAGTTTATATTTTTTTTTTGTAGGTACAACATGTCTTGCTAATTCTCAGATGATAAAACGTACTCATAGCCTTGTCAGCGCAAAACAGAGATACCCCGTATCGGAGAGCGATGAATACGCTGCTAATTGCCTCAAAAAACACTCCTCGGGTTCTGCGAGTTTTGAAAATATTTTTCTTCCTGCTTCGTATCTTCCGCGCGCAGCCCAAATAAGAGCGCACACATACCAGGCTGTTTGTGTCGGAAGCACCGGACTGATTGGGGACAAAAAAAACCCAAAATAAAATAAAAAAAAAATTAGAACTTTTGAAGCAAAAGAGATAAAAATAATAATAATAATAAAAAAGATTAAACAGCAGCGATGGAAAGAACATCCACCCCGAGATTGTGCAGAAGAAGCCATGTGAGAAGCTGCCCTTGGAGCGGCTAAAATATTTTTTATTTTATATGCACGCAGCGGTTCGTTTGAGCGGAGATTATCTGCAATATACATAACACTACTAATTATACTCGAAAGGAACAAAATATTTATTTCTTGGTATCAAACGTTCGGTGAGCAATACATTCGGATTCTTTATACTGTCTCTCTTACCAAACAGAGGACGATAAAAAGAAGATTGTAAATTACGGTAAGCGATGAAAAAATAGGCGATCCTCTGCTTTTTGGGTATTTTCTTCAATATTAAATTCAAGTAGCTTTTTGGGACTCAAAGCCTTTTTTTTTTAAGTTTCTTTTAAGAAAACAATTCATGAAACCAGACATTAAAAGTACGCTCCGCACGATCGTTCGCAGATTAAGCGAATAGGGCCCTTTTGCTTGCTTGCGGAAAAGCACCTTGTCCCTGTTCTTCAGAAGAGCCGTCTTCAACTATTGCCTCTATTTTTATGAGATTACATCATATTATTATAAAAAAAAGCCCCCCAAAAAACTGCAGAATCATTGTTTCCAGATAACGAGAATCTGCAGATATTTACAAATATCTGGAGTGAAAAAAAGCGAGCCTTCTTTAATTTACGGGATTTGATGTATTAACGTATTTTATCATTTACTTTATTTTATCCATTTAAACCACTAAAAACAGAGTTTTCTACTTTCCCCATTTATTTTTAACAAAGAATTCTAGTTTTGCTGAAATCTGCCATTAAATGATGTACTCAGCACACTTAATATTTACAAATTATATTTTTTTCTTTAAAAATCCAGTTTTTTTCCTGCAGTTTGGAATCAGAAGTTATCAGTCCTCAGGGGGTAATACATTTTATTCTATTTCCATCATTCTATAGAATGGGGGGCGACACTGACATCTCCAGCGAGCAGTAGCCAACAAGCAGCCGTCCTGAAACATTTAGATGACGAGGACGAGTATCGGCCGTTGCTACAAACGTCGGGGTCAGCAGACATGAAAGGCTTCCTGAGGTCAGTAAGTCATGAGCGCTTGTGAGTGTGCGCTCTCCCTCGGTAACCTGCCGGGACGGAAGTGCAGACAGCCTGTGAATCTTAAGACAGTATTTGGTGCAGACGCGCATGGGGAAGCGCGATCAGACGAACCGTGAGAAAAGGGAAGCCCATGGTTTGGGAACTCGGCTCATCCTCACTGTCCCAAACAGGTCGTCGATATATTATGACTGAATATCAAAGCCCTGAAACTACTACTTTAAGCCCATTTGCTCCCACGCTATCCGAGATAATTATTTGCACTTAGAGAACAAAGAATAATAAAACACGGATCAAACTTTAAGGGCAAGCGAAAGCAACCCGTAGAACGGTGATGAGGAAGTTATAAGGGTTAGTGTAAAACTGACCCCCTTTGAAACGTGATGTTAAAGAGGAACCGTCAAACTCCGAAAAGCAGAAACTTTGACGTTCTTTAGATTGAATAATGCTATATAACAGAGTCTACACATTAAATCAAACAGTATATGTATCATAAAACACCCTTTACATCACGGGAGCATTACATTACTTTTATTCATATAGCGCCAGCAGATTCCATAGCGCTGTTACTACAGAGTCAGTAAAATCATTTTAAATCACGCACGCAATAAAGCAGTAGAACATGAGGAACGGGCCCTCATTTTTATACGTTCTCAGGACCTACGCAACTAAGTTATCGCTCCCCGATGGTTGGAGATTCTTGTTGGTTGGTTTAGGCAGCCGGGTGAGAAGAAGGGAGAGAACCTCAGGACCGGAGATTGAGTTGACATTCTAGTGGTGTCACCGCCTACCATAAAGTTCTTATAAACCAAGTATCTCTCACAACAGTTACAAAGTTACATCCGGCCCCTATCTAGTCCACCTGTTTGTCCTGCTGTAACGACACAAACCTTAACCAGTCGCTGATCTCGTCTTAGATTCAGGAACCATTTGCCTATCCCATGCATGTTTAATACCCACACTGTATTACCCTCTACCACTTCTGCCTATTAAATACTTAGTGATGCTAAAAGTTCTGAAAGTAACCCTTTATAGAAACACTTAGCAGATACTTTTGCCTCTTCTCCTGGCTGTTGACCTACAACATCCCTGTAGCAAACTCTGTAGCTCTTTTAGAGAAGAACACAATGTATAGTTTGCGTTATAATATGCCAAATAAAGCTAAGACACAATAAAGCGTAATGATGACTCAATATTCGCCATGACCACGGAGCACAGGGGTTTTTTCCCCTTCACGGCAGACATGCGGTCATCATGAGAATAGTAATTTAATACCTACTGTATAAAACAAGCCAGGGGAAAGTCTCGCAGCTGCTTTTGATTAGATCCTTTCTGTGTAACAATGGCTGCTAACCTCCTGGAGACGCGTACAAGCTGAACATCTCACAGGTAATGGTAACCAGATGGCAACCACCTCGCGCTGAAAATTATGGTGTGAAAAAAAAAACGGTCAGTCAAGTCTTCTAAACCTTTCACAGCTTCTGTGGCACCGTAATGCTTTCTATATTAAACTAAAAGGGAAAATCATTAGTCTGGGCACGTGCAACCAGCCCCGTTCTGGGCTTTTTTTCCACCATATTTCAGAGCGGAGCGGAGCATAAAGTGCAGGAGGTGGGATTAGAGCTTTAGAGGCTCCGAGGAGTTATCGGCTTCACGTCTGACTCAATTAAAGTAGCCGAGTTGGCTTGATACGTGATAATAGGTCATCGGTCGTCAAGGGGATTATAGGGACAAGGAGCTGACAATCAAACGAGGGCAGAGTCCTTAAGAGAAACCTTTTTAATCAGCAGAACATAAAAGTCTATGACATAAAACACCGGCTAAGAATGTTTCAGAGGAATAATACATCTATCATTTGTTTTAATTCCTTTAGTTTTACTAAAAGCTGTGACCGAAGCCGTTCCAGTATAAAAATTGAATTTTTTTTTCTGTTTTGGGTATATAATGATATATATATATATTATACATTATATATAAATATATATAATTCTCCAGGCAAATCTCAGTGATCCCGTCGTATCTGATGTGTCTCACAGATAATACCCCAGATCAAACTAAAACTTCTTGGCAAAGATTCCAAAGTAAATGCATTCCACTCCATTTGAAGTGCACTCATCCTACCCTTTTGTACCGCGATTTTCTGATTACTCAATGCCATTCTGCGTTGCAAAAAGAGGGGATTATAGGAAATCCCTTTGCTTAAGTTGTCTAAGTGGCTGATGAGCCGAGCACAGAGATACTTAAACCAGTTTAGAACGTATAAATATGATTCATTGCTTTTAATAGGGGGTCTCTCCAGCTGCCACTGACTTACGTACTGGGCCCAGTTTAACTTTTTTTAGTATGGATCAAACCAGGAATACATACTTACTTTTAGTCGACCCGGCTGAGAATCATAGGAGTAGAAATCCAGCAACCCAAAAACTCAATCATCCACTGATATTTTTATTAATTTTTTTTTAATCATTCATGGTGCCAGATTCAGAGATCAGTACATGCCGATAACCGCCGGCAACCAGGATATAAGCCCGAGCCATCATGACTACACTGGCAAATTCAGGACTGTTGGCAGCTGAACTCCTGTAAACCAAAAGCCTCGTGAACCCCTATACAAAAGGGTTTAAATTACACCTTAAATCCCCCACAACCCTCCTGTGGTCAAAAGCATTTATATTTCAGTTTGTAATTCATTATTCCTACTGCTGCCTCTAACAATATTGGCTCCATAAATCAGCTACTGTGTGTACGAGTCCGCACACGAAAGCGGGGTCTGGATATTCACGTGTATATAAAAAAGAGAAAAAAAAAGGTTTTCTTAGCTAAATGAGACTTTCGAATGCGTTACGAGGAGCAGGAATTCCGATGTTCTCCTGAGTGTGAAGCTGTGGATATTCTTTTTCCCTTTTTTCCTGCCAGAACAGGAACAATAGCTGGCAAACGTACTCTGCTGCTCGTAAGCGTTAAAACGTGTCAAGTCAGCGGCAAACTCCGGAGGAGCGCGGTACCACCCAGAAGTTAGAGTCAGCACCGGCACACCGTCAGCCGTGTAAATCTCCCGCGCACAACAGAGACCCAGAAGGCGTCACAACCGTTCATTCCACGCAGATCTCCAATACTGAATCAATGTTTTCGTATTATGTATAAAGGTTATGCATTTATATACTTGGTGAAGCAGTCGATGTTTATGTCCTGTGCTGCGTCACAGCATGTTGTGTCTTTGAATTAACCCAATAGAGCCACTGGCCACAGAGGGTTAAATATACTATGTGGTTCCGGTGCAAAATTACAGCAATGGTTATAAAACCTCTTTGAATATCTCTCCACACAATTAATACAATTCCTGGCACATAAAGGGTTAATGACACCAATGGTTGTTACTAACCTTTTACTCGTATAGCGCCAACAACTCCCGCAGAGCTCCTTACAGTCCCTACATTCAAAGGGTCTGACAGAACTAGAGCCGATAGACTAAGACAAACAGATACATGAGGGAAAGAGGGCCCGGATCCCAAGAGCTTACAATCTAGAGATTATGAACAACTAAATACATTTCCCCCATTTATAGAGCAGTATATCAGCGCTGCCGCCCCACCGTCAACCCACTCAAAAGCCACTTATTGGTATATGAAATATAAAAGGTTGACGGGCCGAATATTATGATTATTCATTTATTTAAATTGCATACATCATAATATGTAGACATCCAGATGTTTCTGTACCAAACCCTGACTGTGGCCCATTGCGCAAAATCATCTACAGAAAGAAATCGCGTTTGGAGAAATTGCTTTATCTGATTACAAAATAAACTTCTCAAGTAGAATACATCTACATGATGTCACTTTCTCTGCTTTTTCCCTCCATCAAGATAACGGCCCGGCCAGCGCGTCGAGCTCGACGACAAAGCGACTTTAAAATGTAAATTAAAATGTTACAAAAAAGTAACCGCAGATTATAAAGGATCTGCCGCAGTCCTTACACGACCTGTTCCGGCACCCCCCGCCAGCTCGTCCCTCGCCCCGCATTAACCGGCAAACGGGAACGTCCTGTCACAACGACATTTTCCCTGTTTGATCATTTCACGATGGAGACGTCAATTTCTCCGCCTGCCCGCAGCCAATTCCGCAGCCCTCCGATAGACAGGGGAACGGCCCCGGCTCTGAACGTACTTTTTTCACGGTCTGCGTCTCGAGGGTTCTGGTCTTGGAACGAGAACGTGTATTTAAGGTGCGGCCTCGAGACTCCCGAGGACGGAGACGAGAATAATTACTGTACGTTGGGAGAATCTGAGAGGTTTAGTCACAGATATCAGTTTGTGCGTTTATTCAGGGGATACAATTCCAAGAGGAACGCTGTGCAAAGCGCCAGGCCGGAAAGAGTAATAGCAGCAGGGACATATGGTATGTAACGGCATGTAGTGGAGCGTCTGCCAAGTACACGTTATTTTCCCTAAAGTATACACGTTATATATTTCAATTCCTCATGCGAGGCTTTGTTAGGTACAAAAGCGTGCGTTTAGGAGCCGTTACAACGTCTCAAACTGTTAAGATAGCGGCTCCGGATACAAATATAAGAACATGCGCATCACCCCATTGTGCACTCATGATTTATAATGGTATTTATTATTTATACGTTGTCACTAGTTATCACCAGATACCATAGAGACCTTCCTATCGAGAGTTACCTTATAGCGTGGTGGGAAGCCACCTATGACGGAAGGTGCACCAGCCAACCCTCAGCGAAAGTAACTTTATCCTGTTCCTGGCCCCGAAAACAGCCCAAAGCATATCCATGTGATTATTCTCCTCTCTCCCCTAATGAAGTCATCACTTTAGTAGATCTGTCATTATTTCTTGCTACAAACCAGACACCTTCAAGAAGCTGCTCAACCCAATCAACACCTTCTACCCGTCTCACGTGACTCCAAGTCAGAATTTGTAAGAATGTTTTTAAAAAAAAAAAAAAAATTCTGAATTAAAAAAGGAATATATATATAATGTAAATGGGTTACGCCGTATTAGTCCAAAAAATAAATAGTGTCAAAAAATCTGAGTATTGCAGAGTATGCGTTGATACCTTTTTTATTCGACTAACATAATATTTAAAAGACAAGCTTTCGAGAATTATCCTCTCTTCATTAGGTCTGAAGCAATACTGATCAACATGACAGAGGTAACTACTTAAAACAAGTGATGCTATTAGAGAAGGGGAGGGGGGGTTAAGTGGGATATTAGAGAAGGGGATGGAGTGCTTGAGTGGGGTATTAGAGAAGGGGAGGGTGGGGGTTGAGTGTCATAAATTGGCCTGGAGGTGAAGAACACAGAGAGGTGGAGAGACAACCGAAGGACAGAACAAATAATCCTAGTGAAACCAACAAACACATCAGATACAATAACAATTAGACACACGTTGGACATTAAGATGAATGTCATATGAAGTTCTGGTAATCCACATTAATTCCCTCTTTTATGGTGTTGAAATCTGTTATTTTCATCTCAAATGCTTTCCTTTCCCGAGAGTCTCTGAAATCCCCTTTGAGTACTTTCATTTTCAGGTTTCGGACGGAGTGATTATTCTGGGTGAAATGATGTCCTGCCGGGGTGCAGTATGTGTCTTACTCGTGGTTTTTGATAGAACTTCGGTGCAGTTTAAGACCCGTTTCTCAGATGTAGCCCCGTTTGTCACATGCAGAACATTGTATCATGTACCCCATGTTTGCAGATGTACATGAGTATGAATTTTTGATGTATGTTTTGTTGTTGTGACTGGCTGTGTTACAGTTACATATATGTTGGCATTGTTTGCAGTGGGATTTGTTGCGTCGTACGGTGCCATTCTGTGTATGCTCCTGTTCTGGGGCCAGTTTGCTGCACACAAATCTTTTCCTCAGGTTTGGTGGTTGTTTAAAAGCCAGTATTGGGGGCTGAAGGAATATTTCTTTATGGGGGATGTTGCTATATAAAGACTCCACATCCATGGCGGTAAGTATAGTATTAGCAGGTAGTGAATTGGCTGAGTTTATTAAGAAAATCTGTGGTGTCCTGTATAAAGCTCTCAGTGCTGATACCTAGGGGCTTAAGATTTTTTTCTATAAGGCCAGATATTGATTCAGAAAGTGTTCCCATAGCTGTTATAATGGGTCGCCCTGGCTTGTGGATTTTAGGCAGCATGTAGAAGGTCCCTATTTGAGGATTGGGAGGCACAAGATTTTCTAATTCTTGTTGCATGTGTTTTGGGAAGGATCCGATTAGTTTAACAAGTTCTTCCCTGGTGGGGTCCTGGTTCAGTTTTTTGTAGTAGCATTCATCGGACAATTGCCCATTTCCTTCTGGAATGTAGCCCTGGGTGTTCATGACGACTACTGATCTAACATCATCACTTGTTTTAAGCGGTGACCTCATGTTGTTTAATATGGCTTCAGACCTTTAGAAGAGAGGATAAGCTTCTCGAAAGCTTGTCTTTTAAATATTATGTTAGTCCAATAAAAAAAGGTATTACCGCATACTCTGCAATATACCCGTATTTCCCCATGTATAAAACACTTCTATCATGTCCAGGTTCCAGGATGAGTGTGATGTTAGCTGTGCTGGGCATGATAGGAGTGTTATTGCTGTTAGCAATCATGTATTTTTAATATAGCAATCACACTCCTATCGTGCACAAGCAGCCAACACATGCACATGCACATCACTTTCAGCCTCCCTGTGCCCTGCCCCCCCCACTTACACATCAATGCTATCACACACACATATTCATTCATTCCCTCATTCACGCAGACTCATAACCCTCCCCCACCCTTACCTGAACTGCAGATCTTCCGGTGCCGCTCGCAGACTTCTACAACCACTGTATAAGACACACCCTGTTCTTACACCCCAAATTTTTCAAAAAAAGGCACGTCTTATACATGGGGAAATATGGTATATCTCTTCAAACTGGATAACTATCAAGCCAAGACACAACCATCGTTCCAGATGTACACGTTAATCAAATATTTCATTATGACACAAACCCTAGCCAAATGAACACATGCGTCCTATGAGAAGTCATGTCACATGCATTACAAACACACAAAAACACAAGTAACACAAAAAAAACCCCAAGAGAACGTCGGTGTCTATTTTTCTCCGTCTGCTGGAGTTCGGGACAGGTGTGCCGTGATGTGGCCGTAAATGTATATTTACAGTAGGAACAAACTGCATACTCCGGGGATATGTCACAGATGGTTCTCGTGAACGGTTTTATCCCGTTCATGTAAACACAGGCCAAGTTCCGGTTTGCTGAGTTGTATATACACTCGGCGACTTAGTATAAAATCTCAATGTTTAGCTTGCCAGAAGATTGCTTCCATCCTGTGATTCATTAGGGTCCCAGCGGTAGCTCCACTTCCTTTATTTTATACAATCACAAATTATATTAGTTTGTCTTATTTTGATAACCTTTCTTAATTAATGTCCCACACAGGAAACTTTATGACGGCTTTAAAACAGGGACTTTATTTCAGTGACTGGGGTGGCATGAGGGTCTGTTTGTGAATACCAGACTGAAGACCGACTGGTGCCTGCCGCGCTCTAATTGTTTATACCGCTGGATTATTTAAGTTAATGCAAGTACTGTTTTCATTTTTTAAATCGCCTCTTCTGGGGAATTTCAGAAATGTGGAAATTAAGTGTATAGTGTTACCGTCTGACGGGGAGAGAGAGAAAAAAGAATAACGTGTGGGAGGACGGAGATCATGTTTATGGTGCAAGTAGCAAGGCAGGCCTAATGAAACGGATTAGTGTTAAACTGAAGCCTAGGCTGTGCACAAAGGCCTGAAACAACATTGGAATATGTCAAAGTTCTATAGTAAGAAAAAGAAAAACACTCTCCAAAGTTTTATAGAAGTGTAGGGGGGGTTGTGGTTAGGGCAGAACGGTCAGAATGAAAAAACAAATTCAAAAACCCTAATGAACTAAAATCGTTACCGATTGTATCTGATGAGAGATTTCGCTTTTTTCCCCCACAATACGTTACAGAAGTTTATTTTAACCTCTTTGCGACGACTTTTGCCACCCCGTAGTGATCAGTATTTTTACCATATTATTATTCAGTCATGATTCTCCTATTTCAACCGTAAATGTACCCAAAAAAATTAACTTCTTTTCAAAAATACATTAAAAATATAGAGAAAGAACAATATATATATATATATATATATATATATATATATATATATATATATATATATAAAGAACGTTTTCCCCACTATGTAAATTGCCACTTAAATAGACTGACAAAACACACAACTTAGATAAGTTTCTTAGGTGATTTTGATACATCGTCTCCATTATTATTATTTTTTTTTTAAATACAAACATTCACAGTTTAGCAGCCCACCAGTTCACAATACCCCAACATAAGAATATATACTTTTTTTTGTAGAGACCACGTAGACACTTGGCGCACAGCTCTTTTATCACAAATCCTTACCAAAATGTTCTGAAATATTAATTCAAAATCCCCCCCAATTATCCCCTTTTGTTTGACCGACCCGTGTATTGGCTGCAGCAACCAACGCCAACCACAGAATAGCCTTTGAAAGTTTTTCTTTATTTTTATAATATCTGAAAAACTTTAAGCTGTATCCTTTGAGTATCGCAGTACCATTTATTTTGTTCCTGGAAGCAGAAGCAAGAAGAAATAAACTTTATAGTAGAATGAGGCAGACTAAAAAAATGAATTGGCTCACGGCCATCAATATTACAATTGACGTCAGGCGTGGCTTGAAATGGTAGAATTTCAGGGACCACCCCGATTACCCATGGGATTTGTGAGCCTTAATTTTGAAGGCTGAATGAGAGAGTCAGCCGGAGCATCAGATATTTGGTGAACATCTGATGTGGTTAAGGTGCTATCTTTGTGAACTAGAGCAGCGGTGCCAGGTTGCGCCATCATTACTTTCTCTCTGCCCAAATGCTGAAACCCTCTACATTGACCTGCGATTCCCTCTATCCACTCAGGGGGTGAAGTGACGGGCGATCAATGTGGACCGCGGTGTAACAATGAATGTCGATGTTCGGTCTCTCCCTTGCTTCAACACAAGATGAAGGAAGAGAGGCAGAGCGTTGAGACAGAGCTGATGTTTACCAACATGGGTGCATGTGATCACTGCGATTGGCAATCAAATATCACATGACTTTGAGGGGTCAGGATTGGGTCATTGGGGACTGCCCTGGTTGGTAACAGATGGGGCCCCCTAAATATTCCTACTTAGGGTCCTAACAATAAAGCCAGCCATGTAAATAAGATATTGCCTTGTCAAGGGAAAGTCCTAAACTGACAGAATACAGTAATTACTGAGCTCAAAAAGGTACTCGCTATAGGATAAAGAAGCCAATTAGTTGCACTATGACATCATTCAGAAAGGGATGTTTGTAATTTCTAATTTTGCCAAATCCTTCACCTAGTTTTACCCATATGTTGCTTCCCAAAACCTGAACTCAACTCGGATTCTCTCACAAAATATAGAATGTCCGAGGAAGACAGAAAGGAGCGAACAGGGAAATCCATGCCTGGTTTCATAATCATTTGTGGTTTCCAAACAAAGAGTTAAAAATAAAAAAAACCTCAATAATGCATTCAAAGTCAGGTAATAAAGTAACCGCAATGCTGTCACGTTAGTTAACAGCAGAGTTTATTACTTGTTTCATTGTGTAAGTTGTGGAAAGGCCTCCTTTACTGCGTAGTTTTCTTAGTTCTGTGGCTCGGTAATCCGCGGGGGTCAGTAATCTGACAGCACTCGCGGTCATTCCCAGAGCATTAGCGAAGACCCCCACGGCCTGTGCGATACCAACAACACAGACCTAGTCACCTTTGGCTAGGCCGTTTAAAATGATGTGTGTATAGCCAATACAAATCCATTTAAAGAAAGGACAGGACATGTTCAAGTGTGAAAAGAGAATTCCGCAAACCACATGTATCCTGAAGAGGAGAGCGGAATATAGCGGCACCTAATTAAAATTCTTGCCCTGCCTACCACGGTGTTCGAGTAACTAAACCAATGCATCTAGACATCATCTTTCATGCACGATGCTCTTCTTTTGCTGCCCCACTTTCGGAAACAGTCTAACGGCTCCCTATTACCTCAAGAACTGATCTTAAAATCTTTACACCAACCCAAACCCATCCATAATGCTACTCCTCCCATACATTACTGCCCTCATAACAAAATACTCCCCTACACGATCTTTACATTCTTCCATTCAACCACGACGGTCCTCCTCGCTTATCACCTCTTCCTTTGGCTGCTTAAAAAAATTCATTCGTGCTGCCCCCATACCAACTCACCTCTACCCAACCTCCAGCTTACCTGCCACAGTCATCTATGGCACTATTTCTCCCTCTCTCTCTCTTCTGTCTTTCTATACGCCATTCCCTCTAGATTGTAAGCTCTTGCAAGCCGGGCCCTCTCTACCTTATGTACCACTTTTGCCTTTGTCGCCTTTGTTGCCTGGATATATGCAACTCATATTTGGAACACCGAGTGGTCTTATGCCCAGTGATTTGGGGATCATAAAGAATAAACCATTTGACATAATTAAAAAGAGCAATAGAAATATCTACATATTACTTGAAATGTTCCGTCTGTGTGTGACCACGGATAGGATCATTTAGTTTACAGGTCTGCAAAAACATGAAAGAAAACCCGGCTCCCAATGCAGATTGTGACTATGCAGCTTTTTTATGTGCATACAAACATAACATTATATAACGTTGTGCAATAAAATTACTTTTATATTAAAAAAAACAAACACAAATCTGTTCTCCAGAATTCTGAGTTTTGATTGCTTCCGCCAGGAAACAATCACGGAAATACCGGGAGCCGTTGTACCTTTAGCAGCCGGCCAAAGACATATTAGAACTAATCAGCAATCATTACAATCAGATAATGGAGTATACCTTTACAGCCCTAAAGCAACGCAATGTACATTGTAAAGTGAATATAATCACATGATAGTGTGTGTGGGGGGGGGTTACTAGGCTCTTAACATTATTCAGAGGGCTGGGGATTGAAAGGGTTACTTTATTATGAATGACTATCTGTGCATCTAAACCACCTACCTTTGCATACAATATATGGACAAAAGTATTGGGACACCTGACCATTACACCAACAGGGACTTTGATGACATCACATTCTGAATACATAGACATTCATATGAAATTGCCCCCCCCCCATTGCAGGTATAACGGCTTCCACTCTTCTGGGGAGACCTAGCTTTGTGTCCATATATTTGGGCACAAAGCAAGGTCCATAAAGACACGGTTGGATGAGTTTGGTGTGGAAGTAATTGACCGGCCGCGCAGAGCCCTGACCTCAACCCCATCGAACACCTTTTGGATGAACCGGAACATCAGCGCCTGACCTCACAAACGCTCTACAGTTTGAATGGGCAAAAAATCCCACAGAAACTTCCAAGAACCTTGTGTAAAGTCTTCCCAGAAGAGTGGAAGCTGTTATAGCTGTAAAGGGGAGACCAACTTCGTATGAATGTCTATGTATCTAGAATGTGATGTCATCTAAGTCCCTGTTGGTGTAATGGCCAGGTGTCCAAATACTTTTGCCCATATAGATCATCTATAGACTGAAAAGAGGCCAAGATCTGATCATACGCGTTGAAATTGTTCCATAATAATTTATATATTAAAATCCCACGTTTTTTTTTATTTTTTTTGAGGATTCCACGGGGAATCTGTACTCCCAGAAAAATATACATCTTGTTTGTATTGTGTTCTGCATTTCTGTATTCAATAAACTTGGTTAAATAAGACATTTTAGCATTCACTTTATCCCGAGTGTGTGTCACAAAGCACGAGCACACAGACTTGATTTAAAAGTTTCCTCCTGTTCGAATCAGAGGTCAAAACAATGAGTTATTAAAAGCACTTTCACTTCCCCTACACCAAAGCCCCGTCTACAGCCTGCAGGCAATAGGTTAAGAAAGCAATTTGTCTGCCTGCTGTCCTGTCTCTTCTCCCTCCTGTCCAATTCCACTTGCCTACTTCTTGTTTAGGGTTACAGCAAGTCACGGCAACTGAGAAGCCCTCTATGAGAAATGTCTTACTTCCCAGTGCAGGCTTAGAGGGTTATAGGTTATAAAAACGTCTGATATTTTATTTATCAAATCTGATAGAACATAAACACTTAGATACAGGAAGGGCTAAATGTCTCTGCAGAAAAAGCACAGAGTTCCGGCCCGCGCCATAGACAATGAAGTCTTCTTTCCTCAAAGCTGTGCTGATCACCTGCAGTCGTTTGTTTTACTAAATGGCACAAGGGGGTTTATTCATCAGCTGAAACCATTTGTCTCGTGGGTGATAAATCAGACCATTTACTAAGTGATTCTCTATTTATTAAACATGGATATCATTTCCAAATATCTGGGAGCAAGTTTTCCACCCTTCGCTCCCCGCTGTGTCCCATTTTTGATACCCAAATATTAGTATGAAATTAGCATGAAATCCTTAAATCAACTTTTTATCGGTAGGGTCATGGCTCATAGCCAATAAGTCAAATATTCCACTAGAGCTAACATACAATAATAATAATAATAAAATCTCTTTACCAGATTAATCATCTGAGTGTGAACAATGTCTTCCACAAGCACTGCCGTATCATACAGAGGTCGACGGGCATCACCCAAGGAAAACCTGCAACAACAAAAAGGCTTTAGAGAAAACCATTTGTTCAGCATGAAACTTACCAACAACTCGGCTCAACCATGTTAACCCTTCCTGCGCCAGCCTCTCTAGAACTCAGTATGGAGTGTGTGTGTGTAAGATAGATGCTTGGCAATTGGTTTATTTGACAGTGTGAGTTATAAGGTATTTGCTGTGAAGTTAAACAATCCAAGTGCTTGCTACTGCTGATTATGTTCATGGGGAATAGGATGTCTGATCCAAAGTTGGGAAACCCTGGGACTCCAAAGCCCTCACCGGGGCGTTGTTATAGCAGGTAGGTAACCGTAAATTGCTCCTATATATTAACAGCCTTCGCTGAACAGACATGGAGTGCAGACCCGAGCTCAGCCTCCACTGGGTTCCCAGCGATCGACCTGGAAGGGAAGGCATAGCTTGGTCTCCTTTGCGTCTACAGGAATTATATGAAGCACAACACTTTTTCGGTTTCATTGGTCCTGTGGCACTCAGCTAAAGAAATGCATTGTTTCCAAGTTTACCCTTCTGAGCAGGCTATGCTACACAGCAAATACATATGGATACATTAATACAAAGTGTCAGTTATAACGATGGTCTAATGTTATTTCAAACCACAGGAAGAGAAAAAAAAAAAAAAAATCAGATGCCGACCCTCACTCCATATCACTGCATATAATTATGCGCAGGGACCGCCTGTCTGCAACTTTGTTGAGCCACAGAGTGAGTGCGCAAGAGGCCTGAAACAGGAAGTGGGAGTGCGCAGGAGGCCTGAATCACTTTTAACAGGTAATACAGTCACACTGCCCAGCCACATCCATTGGCCACTTGGTAAAAGGAATTACTGTCACATTTATAGTATGTCTGGGGTGTACAGGTATAAAAGGGAAATGTAGTAGTCCAAAGAATGCTAATTTGTAAAAGAGCTGCTATATGATATAGGAGTCACCTAGAACATAGGGTTATAACAATGCAGAGGTCGCCGGCATATCGCAGGGTGAATATGTTCAGCAATCGCTTTCTGAATCATGTCCACGTGAGCCGGACCTCCATTCCCCTCTGACTTAAGTGCTATAATCGATCAATATTACAGCTTGTTCTCATGATTCACACGCCCATGAATCGTATGGTTTCAATAAATTACTTTCAGTCATGCTATAAGATGTGACAATTCCCCATCACAGCATCTGTCCCTTGTTCCACAGAGACATAATTGGGGCTTTTAGGGCTGTAGAACCCTGCAATACCCTCATACCCAGCAAACATTCTGACCTCCTAGAAAGAGGGGCATCTGGGGAGGAGAGAGGGGCACGTGGATTTGGATGCAAAAACCTAGACTATTTGTCCTAAAAATGCACACTTAGAAAAGCATTATAAACATTTAAGTCTATGTATTGACATTGTTAGCAATATATATATATCGTTTTTGCATATTTAAGTTACTACCAATCATTGAATAATCTGCTCCAGGCTTATAATAAGTTCCATTTGTTACCATGAAGAGTCTTGATCAGGAAACCAATGAACTAATTATCCTGACAAAAGATCTAAACTGGACACTGATCAATCATTTCTTTTCTGATGATAACAAGCCAAGGCTCAACACACACACACTGAACAAAGCGCTTGATTTAGTCTGGGAACCCGGGGCAAACAAGGCATATTCATTTACTGTCTGCCTGGAAATTGAAAAAAGCCACACAAATAGGAGATAAATACAGAAAATGCATATACACACAATCATTACACACAAATTCATTAAAAAACCCAAAAAGCATTAGTTACAAATATGTTACATATTATACATTTTTTTTTACCACTTTAACAAATTGAAAATAGCCTGATAAATTACTACACTTAAAATGTGATGTATTATATTGGCCCGATTATAGGACCCAATTTTTCCCCTAAAGTTAACTCTTTAAACAGGGGGTGCCGCTTCTAATTGAGGACTAACATTTCAATAGGGTGCCGAGTGGAAGCTTTGCTGGTGTAACTACTCGGTGCGACTCTTTGTTCCCGTCTCCCCGTGCCGGTTCAAAATACTTTAGAAAAAGCTGTTCTGACCAGGACTGCACAGATCTAGGTCGGACGGGCCCTTTCTAAACGATTTTGAACCGGCACGGGGAGACGGGAATGTATCAGAGTCACATGATGTCACATGACCCCGCGGTGAAAGAGCAGCCGGACAGCAAGCCACAGAGGTAAGCAGGGGCAGAAGGGATGGATGTGTAAGTGGGGTGAGATGAAGTGTGTGTTAGTGAGTATGAGTGTGTAATTTGCATAAGTGTGTTTACATATGTTGTATGAAGGATAGGGGGGCAAGGGGCAAAGAAGACAGACATGTTTGGGGGCAAGTTGGGGGGCCACAGGGCAATCTTCGACCAGGGCCCTGTGGTTTCTAGTTACGTCCCTGGAAGCTTCTTTCTATAAACGGGGGCTGAAGGTGAAGGCTGCTAACCGGTTTTGCACTACATACATTTGCGGGGGATCAGTAAGCAGCACCTAAGCAGATAGCGCTTCGCGTGTAAACCGCAGAGGAGAGCCGACGAGGTCAAGATGTTCTGGAAACAATTTCAGCAAAACCTTGTGAGTCAAATGATAGGAAGTCACCTCAGGTAAAGCCATCGAGAAAAGGTCTTGTTTTTAGCAAACCACTGTGCAATCTTGACATGTGTAAATAAACCCCGCTAAGTGCCCTCCTTTAATCTATTTTTTGTTCTTAACAAAAAGGAAAAAAAGCGGCAGCAATTTGGATAAAATAAAGGAACACGAGTGGAAAACAAGTAATAAAAGTTTAATGTTTCAAAGCTCCCTGGGTTTTGTACTACAAGCGAGCAAAAACAAAGGCAGATATTTCTGCAGATTACCACATCCGTTTCCATTAATTATACTCTGGTTACTGACTTTGTACCAAGAAGTGCGCTCGGCTGCTCTGTTCAGTACCACCACTGAGAAAATTTAAATAAATAATAAAAAAAAGGGTTAAAAATAGAAAAAGAAAAAAAATAAGAGTAAGCGTTTTTTGCACGAAGGGAAGGAGCCACAATGAAAAATACTTAGGAACTACCTTTTTTGTCATCTAAGAACACGAGCCAACCTCCGATATTCTGCTCCGATTCCGATAAAGTGTGTAAGAACATTTACCCGCTTGTCAGGAATGCCCCAGCAAATGCAGGACTGTTGTCAACTAAGACCTCCCGTACTTTAATATGAAAGTGTAAGTACTCCTATTTGATATTATAAAGCACAATATATTTTGCCATGGAAACCCAGGAACTCGGTGGCCAGCCCCCCGCCCAACGATCAGATAATCTGGGGGGAAATCTATTTGGTGCAGTTTTGTTGCATTCGGAACGGTGAGAATTATTTATAATGCACAAATCTATATCGCCTAAAAACGAAAGCATTTAACTTATATTTTCGAAGAAGAAGGAAAAAAAAACAAGAAAAAAAGGGTTCTGCACCCTATTGATTGCAATCAATCTCTAATAAGCTAGAGGGTGCCGTCACCTTTCTCACGAATTGGAATAAAACAGGGCATCATTTGAATCTTAACGAAAGGCAGAAGGAAAACTCTGCAACATACGGTGACGCTGATTCTTCGGGACACCAAAAATATATATACCGTATTTGCTCGATTATAAGACGACCCTGATTATAAGACGACCCCCCAAAATCTGAATATTAATTTAGGAAAAAAAGAAAAAGCCTGAATATAAGACGACCCAAAGGAAAAAAGTTTTACCAGTAAATGTTAATTCATGTAAACTATTTTTTTTAATAAAAGCTATGATTGAGAAAAATATTTTTTTTTTGTTTTTATTTCTTGTATTTTCCAACCTGTCCCCCAGTTACGCACATCTGCCCCCAGGCTTGCCACTCCAATATGGCACTGTGGCCCATGATATGCCTTTTAACCCTCTATATGCCACTGTGCCCCATGGTATGCCTTTTGACCCCCTATGTGCCACTCTGCCTCCAGAAATGCCTTATACCCCTCTATCCCATTCTGGCATTTAGGGGGTTAAAATGCATATTATGGGGCAGAGTGGCATATAGGGAGGTATAAGGCATTTCAGGAGGCAGAGTGCTCTATTAAATGCCCCCTTAACGCCACTCCAGAAATGCCCTATGCCCCCATTTAACACACACACACCCTATACCCCCATTTCACTAACACACACACACACACACCCTATACCCCCATTTAACTAACTAACACACACACACACTCTCTCCCCCCCCTCTCTCACCCCCCTTCCCCCGCTCTCCCCCCTCTCTTACCTGTGCTTCCAGCCGGGGCAGCGGGTTGACGTCGCCTTCTGCTGCAGCCGGAAGGAGGTGTGGCTAGCAGCGGGGGTTTGTATGCGTCCGTCGCGTATACTTTCCCCGGCTGTCAGAGATCAGAGTTCCCGGCACCGGTGCGGGGAACTCTGATCTCTGACAGTCGGGGAAGGTCTATGCGATGGACGCAGACAACCCCCGCTGCTAGCCACACCTCCTTCCGGCTGCAGCGGACGTTGTCTACGCGGATCGTGTAGACGTCAACCCGCTGCCCCGGCAACACAGCAGGAAGCACCGGTAAGTGTGTGTATGATGGGGGGGGGTGAGACAGGAGGATCCAGGTCCCCTGCAGCGGTGCGGGGGATCTGGATCTTAGTCTCCTAATCAGACCTCTATTTGAGGTCTGATTAGAAGACGACCCCGATTAGAAGACGAGGGGTATTTTTCAGAGCATTTGCTCTGAAAAAAACCTCGTCTTATAATCGAGCAAATACGGTATATTTTTTTTTGTATTTGTATAATTTTAGAGCGGAGTTGGACAGCTCTTCCAAAGGTCAACCGTAAGTACAACATATGGCACACATTCTCCAATAATGTCCTTAGGTGCAAAATATGATTTATGATATAATGGTCAGTATATACCACATTCTGTGTAATTTTGATTAAATATAAAAATAATGTCTATTTGTGTTTCAGAAATCCAGCTCACCTGCGCGTACCCGGGAGCAGTGACCGCCAACTCATAATATATACAGAATATATATTGCAAGCTGCATTTTCTTTTTATCATTTTGGTTATAATATTCCAAGCAGCTACAAACTCGCTACATTGGAAGTTGCAGAGCAGAAACAGAGAATTTCCCCGGGACAGGAATCTCTTCCCACGTTGATGGCAGCGATGTCCGGTACTACGTAGAATTCCCGTTGTTGCCTTGCCCTTGTGTCTTCAGTGAGGAAGAGCGACGGAGGGCCAGGCTGGGGCATTAAATGATTTTCCCATTTACAAAAATATATATATTTGGAATGTAAAATGCACCACAATCCACACAACACAATCAAAAAAACAGAAATCACAACCCATGGGTAGTTTAAACATTTTAATTAATTAAAAGTAGTGACGCTTAGATGTCCCTCTGACTTTATTCTGGGATAGAGGCTGAACTCATAATAGCCCTTTGGAGCGTGCATTAAAAGTGACGCGATATCTACCCTTCCAGACTACTTTACAGCGTACACGGCTATAATAAAATAAAAAAACTGCCCGGCCATAACTCCTCCGTAGCCGGCCTGGCTATTTCCTTTCCGCGCTATTTATAACCAATGAATGGAATAGACATTTAAGGTAAACGCTTGAAAAATACAAGTATACGTGTTTATTTAGTCACCTCGGTAACGATCGCATTCAGGACACACTCAAGAAGTATTTCGACTACAAAAGAAATATTGTAAACTTCAGAGGCATGAAAAATACATCCATTCAGCAAAGCCTAAAGACATCTCATTATAAGAAAATACATTATAAATATTATGCGAGCCGTGAAATGGTAGCTTGTAAAATACGTCCATTCATAAACAGTCACGCTTAATGGGATTAAAACACTGACCGTCTCTATTAAATGGTGATTAGCCATAGTTCAGCGAACATTCACAGCCATTCATTTACTCGGTAATTTCATTGACCCCGGGATTACTCAAACTGATAGAATACCTGGCTCTAGAATACCCGGGAAACCTTCACATTTTAAAAAAACTTTTATGGGCTTTCAGCATTAGTAAATTAATTTATACGACCTACTGCTTGTGCATTTTGTTTTGGACATACTTAGTTCAAAAAGTCCACAATAACCCTAAAAGCTGAAAAAATTGTGGCAGCCTTCTCTTCACCCATCATAAGGTCTCAACCAATGAACAATCAGGGGCAGATATAATTTAATGGGGAGGAATAATCATGCAGTTCCTGAGAACAAGTTAAGACTGCTCCCATGGTACACGTATAGAGTGAGGTTTACATAGTTTTCTATTGCTTATTTTAATCATCACTTATATTTTTAACCCATAGCAATCTTTTAATGCTTGCTTCCTATTATAGCTGTAGATACATCTCAAAATAATTATTGCTCTGTTGCGTCAACCTAAGATGCACCCAATGTCCAGACCTGAACGTGTATCAATAATAATTTATATATATATATATATATATATATATATATATATTTATTTGAGACATGGACACAAATTAAACCATAGGAACAATCCGTTCTAACAAACAGAAACATTGTGTGGAAAGTAGTTCAATGGATAAAAAAAAATGAAAGAAAAGGCTCAGTATAAGCCTTATTGGTATAAAAGCTCAGTATTGGAAGTCAATGAGTTTTTCAATGAAATTGTTGTAATCAGGGTAAATTTATACGGCCTCGGGTGTCTCGTCGGGATTCATCTCCGCAGCTTACGTGAATTTTCTCCAAATTCAGCGTCCCAGTAAAATTCTAAGACAGACGCTGCTGGACCCAGATGGTTCGATTTGCTGAACGGCTCTATCCAGCCTGGCAGGTGATCTGGGCTAACGGGAGACACGTAACTACATCTCCGAGGCACGTCAGACATTACATACAGGTGCAGCTGTCCCCTCCGTTACTATAACTAAGTAAACCCCGCATCTAATACCTAAACCGTAGCATCGCGATCATTGTGAACGAGCCGTGTGAACTAAGTAACATTGTGTCGGCCGGTACATAGAGCTCAGAGAAAAGACGGCCGTGGCTGGAAGTCTGCACGCGGACGCGCAAATAATTAAACTGCAGACTAAAGAGCTTTAAAGCACCGAGGGACAGAGTGAAGCCAGGAGAGGGCAGTGCGGCCAACGGAAAGCAGGAAAAATGACTTATCTGACTCGCTTATCACAATAATGCTAACGGAACAGTCAAACACCAGTACAGGGAAAATAACGCACAGCCACGCAACCTACTGCTGGGGAAAAATTGGTACTAAAGGTGCTGTTCCACTACGACATGTTAAGCAAACAAACCTTAGGAGTTCTCCCATTTTATTATTTCCTCTAAAAAAAACAATCTTCCTTAAACAAAAGATCAAGAATATTTAAGAATGTGTGTTTTATAGGAGGTACCTGAAGTTCTTTCAGATCACATGTAAACTGAACCCTATCATTAAGTGTCAAACAGAGAAACCAAATGTATTTTCCCTGCTGTATAAAATTAAAACTGACCGAGACGCATGGAAGTTGTAATTTAACTGCTCACCTCACCAACTGATGATGTAGGGCGAGTTACTAACATCTATTGTACCTTTTGAGTATATTCACTAAAGGGAGAGTTGGCAGGAAAGTTTGCAATACGTTTGCTCTTGCAAGAAAGGCTGTGTTGGCCCTGTATAATGCATGATTCAATGCATAAGACTGGCGAGACCTCCCTGATTTAACTATACAGGGCAGGCTAAGGTCCTCCTGCAGCAGATGCTTATTGGGGAAGGCTCTCCTTTTAGTAAATAAACTCCCTTAAAAATGGGTAAAATGAACTACAGGTCATATTACATACACACAAAATGCCTTTTTTTCCTACTTAAATTGGGAAATACCAATTAGATTAAAAAACCTGATACAGGCACAGGTCTGCAGAAAGACCGAAGTGAAAAATGTAAATAAGCATCTATACGGCAATTCAACGAGACCTCGCTATAGCACGGCGACGTCGAGACCCTCCTTACGCGTCCCTTTTTACAGCCGGTTAATGTTCAGTCACATCGTGTAACATTTAGTATAAGAGCAACAAATTGTATTTATAGTCTAATTACAGAACAAGATCTGCCTCATACAAGTTACAGAAATCACGGAAACTAAGTTGATTAGATCATATTTGTATACGTTTTCTTTTACTCTGTATTATAAATCTATGTGCTGTGTAACGAATACATCAGCGACAAAGAGATTTCAAGACGCATTAGACACTCGCCTTACGTGTATTGCCGTAGGAGCAGTCATTTTAACGTCCTGTTACCGAGTGCTGCACGGCTACTCCTCCCAATCTACTTACCGATGAGAAGTAACCAGTCCCCAAAATTAGGAAATGATTGGTTCTTTGTAAAAAATGGGAGCAAGGAAAAGAGAAACTATTCTTAATAGGGAACTAATTACACAGAAAGCAAAAATCCATCTCATTTAAAAGTAAAAATGTTTCAAAGATTACAGCAAAAAGCTTTGGATGACAAAGCATGCACTGCTTTTAATACACTCAGGCAGTATATATATATATATATATATATATATATATATATATATATATATATATATATATATACACACACACACGTAGTATCTGCCGACGTAGACCATACCAACATATCTATACATTTATATCTGCCCCAACTCTGCCTGACTAAATGCCTTCACTCAGCCTGGCTCAGATCCAAAGTCTAGTTGAATATCTCTAAGATGAAGAATCCAAACATGAAATACTGCACAGGGGTCTATTCACTAAAGGGAGAGCCGACAAAAGAATTGTTTCAACTCCTTGACCTCACTATATACTGTCAAGGTCCAGTCCCAATGAGCTTCTGCTGCAGGAAAAGCCTGGCCGGCTTCTGAATTATACATTGTCCAGGGCCAACTCCACCCTTCACACTAGAGAAACTGGCTAATGTTAGTCCTTCATGAAGTATAATGAAGCGGGGGCATTGAAACCACAGCTCTTCTGCAAACTCTTCTGACAACTATTTAGTGAATCTCTGGATCAATCTATCTGGACCTTTCTATGTGTGATCTCTCCATCAAGAGGGGTCGCTGCTCATGCATAATGTAAAATGTTAGAGATTAGCAAAATTACTGAATGCGAATAGTTAACTTCATCTGAAAACGTGACGTGGATTTTACCAGCTACATTGGCTGAAAACTGAAAGAATTGGAAACAAAACGTTGCATTTCACAGGCAGTAACGAGAAATCACTTAGTAAATCACCTACCAAATACTTCTCTACATGTTTCAAAGCATTCCAGATGCAGATAACTCTTAAATAAGTGTTTAGTGGCCGGTTTAGCTACACCTTTTATTACCCCGTTAATAGTTAGGAGCAAGCGAAGGCATAAATTGCTTTTATTTTAGATTTTTGGAGAAACAAATCCTGACCTGTCACCGGCATAGCCGTCGAGTTCGGGATGAACAGCAGGCGGGGGGCCGACGATCGACAGCCCGTTTTGCATACGCAGACGGCATCTCAGTACTTAAATCTATCAAGTGCAATCAAAGCCGCATCGCCGGTGACATAACGCAGCCACCTGGACTCAATACCAACACAGGAGGACAAAGAGCTCGGGATTTTCCAGAGGCACCTTTCCAATTTGTATACAGCTTTTTCTACCAGCAGAAAAGAAATCCGTATCCTTCCTGTGTTTTGCTTGGTCGGGAACGTAAATGCAAAATCCAAGCTCCGGGTTGGTGAACTATAAGAACCCCACAAAAGACTCCATCATTAAAACAAAACACTAAGTTTAAATATTATTCATTTTTACCGTTTTCTCTATTTTGTTTTATTCATTTTGATGTTTACGGTTTACTTTGATTATAACTCAGTGTCGCTATATGTTGAATCTCATCCAGCAAGATCACATATAAACATGATTTAACGGTTCAACCTTTTTTAATTAAAATCTAATCTTCTATAATAAAAGGCATCTTGTATAGTAGCATATTGTATTATTGACCGGATGATTTAATTTCCCCCGGAGTTCCCTGAAAACACGATTCCCTTTTCATGACGTTTTTACATGATGATCTCCCACATCTCCCTTGGTGTTCCCAAAATCATAGAACCGGATTCATATGGAGGCTCATTAGTCAAAAACAAAACAAAAAATAAATAAATAGCAGCCCTAGGGCTGCAAGGGTTAATAGTTTCACACTTATGTGTCTAGGTTCATTTAACCAAAAGCACAGCAGTACGCTTTATCACACCTACTCTCGATATCCTTGTGAAAACAAGGGAAATAAAACAAAAGAACATACTATTCTACGGCTAAACTGTCGCTGAACGATCTTTAGGAACATGCTGTTCCCACGTATTTGCCAGAAAGTGCTGTCTCAGGACGCATGTTTTTTTTCTTGTCTTTTCACAAATAGGTTTCATAATATGCTGCGAGACGGTATAATAATCTCCCCGAAACGTTTGGCGTAGGTATAATATACAAATGCGAGATGTATATTAACCGCGATTGTGTTATCGCTTCACAGGACTACTAGCATCTACACACGCTGCAAAACACACAAATCAATGATACTGCACTTGGCAAAAAAGAACAAAATGATTAAAAAAAAAAAAACACAATTCAAGCAACTTTTCATTTAAAAAACGATAACCCATTGGGTGCTGCATGAGTTACACGCAGCCTTATAGACACACTTGGCACCCCAGGATAAAATAACCACAATACAGCTCAGACTTTTTTTTTTTTTTTTTGCAAGTCTAGCAAAAAAGGGAGTTTTAAAAAAAAATCCTCATAATATTATTTTAGCTGCGCCAATCAGGTTTTGCACTTGTAAATGAATTACCAGGGCTTTTAAGCTGTAGGTTTACCGACAGGGCAATTCATTTGCGCGTTTCCTTTAACTCCAAGGAGGAAGAAAATGACAATTTTAATTAAAACGTGATTTTAATTCTCCTAAAACATATCCAACAGTTTTGACAATGAAGAACATCCAGAATGTTCAAATATGTCACATCAATACTTCAGCTACTGAAACAGAGGATCTGATATAGTCAATATAATTTACAATAATAATTATACAAAACCATGGAAAATAATTCAGTTTTCAGATGAATTGGTAATTCCCAAAGGGGTGTGGGGTTGTGGCAGGGTTACACAGATTATGTTCTACTTTGGTGAGACACTTATTGAATCAAGGCTTTGGAGCGTGTTGCACTTAAATAAAAGAAAAATATGTATTTTAATATTTTTAGATGGTTAATTTTATTTTTTCATATTATCCCCCGTAAGCCTCCCCTTTTGCTGATGTAACGAGTAGAGCTGCAGCAGCTATGGATACATTTCCCTAAATGGGCCCTCCTTTCCCTCCCTGCCCCTGAAACGATACTGAGCAGCACTGCCTGAATCGAGTAGAGCTGCTGAGCAGCTCTGGATAGATTCTCCTAAACAAGCCCCCCCCCTCCTGCCCATAAAACCAATAAAGATACAGCGGCCCTTGACCTGACAGTGTGCTGAGAAAAACAGATGAAAGCACAGGTAATAGTCTTAAGAATTAGGAGGTGGAATGCTGAGCGAGAATGTCAGGAGGCACAGAGAGGAACACTCAGGGAGGTGAGAGACCAGACAAGGAGTAGCAACAAGCACAAAACAAGAGCAACATGATGCCCTGCAAACGCCCTGAAGAGGGTCCTGCTGAAAGGGTTATAAATACAAAGGTTAATGAAAATAAAAGCCCAACACCAGCTCATGTGTAAAAAAATAAATAAATAAAAAATGCAGCAACAAATGGAATGAAACCCATCGGCCGAGAAAATAATTAAAAAAAAAAATGAATTAAAAAAGCCCATAATAAATATAGTCAACAGCAGCTGGGCGATAGGAGATCTGCCTCTTGCATCAACAGAGTTCTAGCCCAACAGCAGAGGCAGGGCCACTGTCAAGCCTTGGTGCTGCAAGAAATGATTAAATGTAGTCCAACTACACGTCCATTTGTTATAGTTGTATAAATATACACAGTCGCAATTAAACTCCGTACACTGACTGAGGGGCCGACAATGTAGCGGGAAGCTGGCTCTGCTGGCAGCGGTAGGTGTGATGTAAGTGGTGAGTCAGTAGAAATCAACCAGTCAACATATCTGCAGCCAAACTCAGAGCCTGTTTTGACAAGTACTTTAATGGCTCAAAAAAAAAAGGGGGCATACTGCTCTGACAGCCACTAATTTTCCCTTGCATCATAGATCCTAAATGTTATTAGTGTAATTTAAAACTTTAATGCTTTAAATCCCACCCTCCACCCTACCCAAAACACCCCGTCTCTAACGGGGTAAAAAAAATCTCTTTATTAGTGCTTGTTCAGCCAACAATGTCAATAGCAATTTAGCTGCACAATATCCATGTTCAACAGAGGAAATATTTTTAGAAGTCTGTTTTTGGCCAAGATACACGGAGGGAGGGATGGACACGTATAAGCTAACATAGCACACTTGTTTTGGACACTAGCATTAGCCTAATATTAATGTTTTCCTTGCTTTTTATAGGTCACAAGTTGTTACACTTTCTGTCACCGGGGGCGATGACAAATTTATTCAAGCCGCCCATGTTGTTCTCGGAACGAGGAGAGGTTTGTAGCGCAGAGATTCAGATACATTCTATATGAATGAACAATTAACCTACCTGTCTGATACAACGTTATAGCTTGTATCCATGCCTGCAACTGAGCAATCTCCCTTCCAACAGTTTTTGGCAAACTACAACTCCTAGAATCCCCAGCCAACTAACAGCAGTTGCTTTCCAACAACAGCTGCGGCAAACCCCAAGGTTTTCAACACTTGGACTAATGAGCATCGCTCCCATTTAATCACTTGCTTTAGGAATGCAGTGCTTACATTTTAGAACATGTTTGCTTGGTAAATCCCATTTGGATCTTATACTTAATAAATTTAAAGCTAGCGCAGGCTTTACTAATACGAAAAAAAGTGTGTAACCAGGACAAATACAGGCGTAAAGCTTTCCACATAAATAAAAAAAAAAAACGGAGGTGCTGATACGCAGGAAGTTAGAGGAGGGCACTTCCTGTTGCATATCTCTTTTGCTTACGCTGACCTGGGAGAAATTTATGAAAGCGTAAAAAATGAAACCGGAAAGAATGTTCCTTCATTTAGAAAAATTATGTATAAGAGCTTTTGTTTGAATTTAATCAAGTAAGGGTTCAAACAGGATGAACCAAAATGAAGCAATTTATATTAAAATGCGCCAGCTTTAGCTAATAGCATCATGTTTTTACCTAAAAATAAATGTTTAATATTATTAATTGTTATGGTGTACACTAGGAATAATGAGCAGTGTGGATACCAGTAAGTCATATGTTTGTTCATTTTGTATATTATTCATTTTATAATATTTTTGAGTTTCTATTCTATCTAAATGTAAGTCGAGGCAAGATTAATACAGCCTAATGTAGTGTTTTGCAACTAGGTCATAAATATTGGCGCTGTAAAAAGACTTGAAGGTCATGCCAGTTTCAAGTATAATCAGAAATCTTATTAGAACGCACATTTACGTGAACATTTATTTTGGTAGACAAATGGCTTTCAGTTGAGGGAGTAAAATTAGCTCAAAACCCCAAGTTGCCTTTTTGCTGTGTAGGGCTAAGTTCCAGTCATCGGAAATGCTTTGCTTTTTTTATATAAACCAAATACTCCAAAAATAATACGGTTTTAGAACTGCAAACAGTCAGAATTTGCCCCATCAGCTTCCGGCTGTATATTTTACCAGCTTATGCTTTATTTTACATCATCATTGCGGACATCCTTCTATTTCCAGAGCCACAATGTTTTCAGATACTAAAATGAGATTTTAAAACAATACAATGGTCAGTGACCAAGATTATTTATTTTAAAGATTTATATTTATTTTGTACAATCCACAATATATTAAAACAAAGACATTTATTTATTTACAGTAGGTGCCAATTTATGTCATGGTTCCCATTAGAGAAGATTTAAGGACATAGAGGAAAGATGGTCAAGATTCTAGGTAATTGGAAAGATTGGATTGACAAATGGGATTATTTCAGAGAACAATTATAATATATATATATATATATATATATATATATATATATGATATAAAAGGTACTCAAGCAAGTACATAGTGTCAGAATAAGCCAATAAGATACTTTCTTGAACGTGAAGTAGTATTAAGTCACCTTCGCATTAAGCCCAGCGCACCAAGCAGTTTCCGCAGTAAGCTGCTATTCTGTTGTATGCTGTGTGTTGTGAAGGTGGGTTGTGAGGCTGACCTTGCTGTGTGTGGCGGGGGGTAATTTGGGGGACAGGAGGCCGACACTGCTATGTGCATGAGGTGAAGGGTGGGTTAAGAATTGCTGAATTGCTGTGTGAGGACAGGTTGGAGGCTGGAGATTGGGTGTGCTGGAGGGGCTGGGTTGGGACACAGAGAGGAGAGAGACAGATACAGAGACTGAGAGGAAGTAAAGAGAAGAAAAGCAAGATGAAGGGAAAGAAGAAAAGCATAAGAACCAAATGTAGAAAAAAAAGCAGGGAGAAAAAGATAAGGAAAGAGGGAGGCAATCAGACTTAATTATAATGAACTAAACGGGTAAATATCAACACCCTGTACTACATGCTTTCCTAGCGACCAACTTTACGAGGAAAAATACCTCCTTGGGACCAAAATCCCTGCGTCCCTCTTGCCTGGGAAGGACTACTGGGCAGTTCTACAACCTGAAAGAAAGCGGTGTATACAACATTCAGAAAATTTACTTATAAATCAAACTATGTGAAAAACACACCATATTGTAAATATACATCTCCTAGGTACATAAATATCTATAAATAGGGGAGAAATACATTACAAAGTCTGTTTAATGCTTTATCTCCAACCACAACCCTAAACTAAGGAGTACACCTCTTTAGGTCAGACTTCGTAGGGACCGATCAGTTTCACTCACTGACCCTGAGGTGTGAGAAGAGGCTGTGAAGTAAGTGGCCCAACTATTTCTTGCTTCCTGAAATATGAAGAAAATAAAAATAGAAAAAACAATATTGTGACAAATCAAGTGTGCCTTGGAACAGATTCCACAATGTGAGTCTTGGCCAATGTGTGCGATGAGGACAAACATTATTTCACTATTTAGACATCACGTTTCATAAAGAATTACTATTTAGAACAGGTCTATATAAATGACCTCACTAAGCAATCCATTTTCCTTTCTTTCCTCTAACTGCATTGGCCCGATCAACTTTCTTGACTAAGACCCTTCAAAATCACCTAGTATGTTTATACACGGTGTGCCTGATGTATTCATACGGTACAACTGCAGAAAGATGAATGGATTTTGGCCCGTGTCCGTGATTTGCTGTGACATAAAGCAGCGCACAGCAAACTACACTACAAAGAGAAAAAGAACAAAATATCCCCGGGATTTCTGGATTGAGTCGTGGCACAAACTGATCCTACGCTAAGCTTTGTGCAGCAACTAACATTCCACGTATCGGTCCTGCTCAGTTGTAGCCTCCATATGGTTTTGACTTTGACCCTGGCAAGCCGTACAATTTTGCCACAAATAAAGAGGTTAGTCTAAAATGACATAACAATCTCAAGGTACTTAGCAACACAGACCCTCTATGCGAAAGAACACTTAAAAAGCGGTAGAGGGGAATTATAAACATTCAAATCAATAGCGTCCGCTGACAATTGACCACATCAAACGCTAACAGTAGATATGTAAGACAACGAAGAGCCATTTATCACCTAGCTGGTTACACATCCTTTAATTCAAGGTCGTACTTTGTTCGCATATACAGTATGTCTTCCATATTCCATTTCAAAACCCTTTCAGCCTCTGTGTAGGTTATCCGGATAGCTTTCATGCAAACCAACCCCACATGGCAAGGTGATACTGTCCAGGGTACCAAGCATCACGTATACGTTGTGCTATCCCTGTTACAAGGAAAGGTACAGATGAGATGCTATCGAAAGGATCCCAGGCTTTGTTACTCCGCGTATGGTGACAAATGGCATTGTCACAGAATACAATGAGTGCAGACAAAGCGTTTGCTGGAGTAAAACATCTGGGAGAACTATTAGTGAGTGGGTACCTCTTCTAGTGCCCAGATCTGTATTCTATGGTAGCTAACAAATTCAGATTATAACATTTATGTCAATCTTAAATTAAGTCAATCTTAAAACGAGGCGGTGAAATATACGACGAAAGGGTACTTTACAAACCCAACACTGCGGCTTCAGTTCTCAACTATAAAATGCGCTCAGATCATATTATACATTACATTATTATCACAGCGTAACAATATTCATATTAAATGTGTTTCATAAGTAATTCAAGATGCAATGATATTCACTACTAGAAGGGCAACATAGGTGGATCACAATCTAAATATACTTTAATTCAGGAGTATTTAGAGTATGCAGGGTATGGCGTACGTAACAATTAACCTTTAATTTTTCTACAAATACAGAATCTCGATTTTTTGTAGAAAGGCCTCAGCTTCCTGTGTTATTTCCGTTGTTTCTGTCCATTAACATTGTTGCCCTTTCAATCTCCAACTGGAATGAATATTTAAAGGAATTAAAGAGCGTGGATCAGGAGAGGACCCGTGTTGTATGTACATCCTTGGGACTATAAATTCCTGAAACATCCCCAACAATACATATAAATGCAGAAGGGGTTTATATTTGAAAGCTGGACCTGATATACCCAGAACAGTACTGTCTTTTTGTTTACAGGGCAAACAAGGCAACTGCCCAGGGCTCAACTCCACTCGGGGGCTCTTTTAGTTTTGCCACCCGAAACAAGAACGGAACTTCCTTTATTAGAATCATCTGCCATAATCTATTAAATCAAATCTTGGTATGGTCATCCGATGTTTGTGCAAAAAGATATGTATTAATCATCACACTCGGGAGGCTTTAACTCTAAGACACACACTGGGCAAAAATCTACAGTTATTTCAGCAGTATGCCCTTAATTGGATTATTTTAATACTTCAATTTGGCATTATGCAAAACCTTTTGTATCATGGAAAAAAACTATAGCTGAATAAACATCAAAAAAATAGAAACATTAATCTAAAGTTGTAGACTGTGTGTCTTTCGGACCCTGTAAATATAATTCCGAATATGATTGGATAAATTGAATCCAGGATTCTTGTTTAAAGATATACCTTGTTGTCTGAGCAAACTGGGCTTGCTAAAGTAAACCGAGTTGCAAAGAAGAGCCGTCTGTGTTCGGGAAGGCACGGTGGTTGTCTAAAAATGTATCTTTGTTATTCCACATCCAGGTGACAGTTGCAGACATCTGGGTGTTTATGCAGGCTAACTTTATCAGGACCATCAAATATTAAATATTCTGCACGCGGTTTTCAGGAGCTTAGAAACGTGTAACGTTGTTTTTAATGGCTCTGCTGAAGACCACTAACTAAAGACTGACGGACAGAAGGTGCTGCATGCTCATCTAAGCCGCTCGTTTGCCTGTTACTTTAATCAGTTAACAAAACCGTGGTCTTCATAGAATCAGTGGATTCAGGGATGAAACAAACCACGGAATAAAAAGTATATCCAACATTTATTTCTCCAATTGCCTCTGCGCTCATTCCTATTATTTTCTGTTTCTAATATGCTCAACAAATTAATAAATATACCGCAAACTAAAACTCTTCTTTGTATACAAGGTGATTAACCACTAATTAATATAAAAAAACACAAGCAATTAAAATATAAAGTGGAAATACACATTCTTATATTTTGTTTCCCCACAAATTGATTAGTTGCATTTGGAATGTACACTGTTCAAATGATTTACAATCTGGTCCTATATTGGTATAAGAAAACAAAAAAAAAATATAACGGTAAAAAGTATATGAACTATACATCACACTACAATGTATAATCCTACTTTTCCATTCACATTCTGGTAAAAGAAATAATTTGCAATGTGCAATGAATAAATACGGCCTACATGCAGTCTTAGTATTTGTATTAGTATGACCGTTTAAGATATTGCTATAATGTGCACCAAACGTATGATAAAAATGACAGAAAAATATTTTGGTCCTTTGGATTTTAAAACCCCTGTGACAAAAGAATAATATTTTAATTATTTGGGAAACAAAATGCCATGTAACAATTTACATAACGCAAACTACCTCAACACTGTATAACAAATAACCATTGTAATATATACATGAGACCAAAAAACTAACGTCATAAACCCTTAAAGGCAGTGTTTTTATTTTTTTTAACACAGGAGCGAAAGCACTTTTGCTATGTTTACATTATTATTATTATCATTATTTTTATGTATTGTTTTATATAGCGCCATCAAATTCCGTAGCGCTGTACAATGGGTGGACAGGCCATAACAAGTAGTATATAACATAACAGTTTGACTTACAGAGACAACAGGTGAGGAGGGCTCTGCTCAAACGAGCTTACATGCTTTCCCTCATTAAGTGTAACATAATAATAATAATAATAATAATTTTCAGGGCTTGTTTTTTGTTAGAATCCTTCCACATAAACTACATCCAGTTTTAAAAAAAAAATATATAGTCTTTCTTCCCTAAATCTATGGATCTACACCAAGAAAATTTCCTTTAACCCTCCCACTTTCCAACCTTAAGTATATTTTTTTAAAAATGGTTCTTCTGGTTAAAAAAAATCAGAAGCACAGAGGACGTAAAATTACATCCTCTGTCGTAAAGTGCAGATTTTCTGGGATGTAATACTACATTCTCCAGCCTTAAGGGGTAAAAATAAAATAAAAAAAAAAAAATAAATAAATAAATAAACATGAAAGGTATCAAAACCTGTGACAAGAAGAGACTTCTAGAGGTGGCCGAGTCAAAAATGAATATTATGGTTCTGTGGATTTTTTTTACATTTACTAATATGCCAAAAAAAGTATTTACTAATACAGCAGAGATGCAGAAAGGGATGTGATGGTGTAAAAATTCCAGTGGTAGACATTATTGATTTTGCGTGTTACCCAACCACGATCCCACTGGCTTCTTTGTCATTATTTTATAAATATATGACACATATATATGCTTTATCACAGTAACGCTTTCATACACATTTCTTTTATTGCCTCAGGGCACCAGAAGCAATAAAATTTTGTTTTATGAGACTCCATTGAATATAATTGTTTTACATACAAATTTTGTCTCAAACCACAAAATGCCATGCCAATTTTTGTAACAGTATTAACCTTTTCAACCCTTAGAGCGCTGGCTACTTACTACATAGGCAGCGATCAGTCCATGAAGCAGGCAACCTAATGTTGCTGCTTGCTGCCATGGTTGCCGGTGCTTTGTTAAAGTGCCAGTATGATGCCCTCTTATCTCGTGAGACCAGCTGTCCAGCATGACAGAAAAAAGGTTTAAGCCCTGCTAACACGCAAGAATCAATACCTGTGACATCACACATGCCTCCCCCCATAAAAAATAAACCGTTTAATTGAGAAATATACACTAAATAAGTGTACAATTTCATTACAAATAAGCTGATAAACATTTAAGAAAATGTTATCGTACCCTCAAAGCACGTCAAACCCAGGTGAAAAAAAAGCGTGCAATATATCTGGGAATTTTCTACTTCGACTTTGTTTCCCTACAACTGTTATTGATTTTAAACACTTTTTCTATACGTCTAACCTGATTTTATATTGTATACTGTCGACTACATGGGCTGTGACATCGACATGTATGTACAAGCACATCTACTGCATACATTCACCAAGAAACGTGGGTCTTGTTTTTTTTGTATTTTTACCATATTATTCTATAATAGGATATAACGGTTTGCCTTAACCTAGGTACCTATGAAAACATATACAAAATATATAGGTTCCCCTGGGTAAAGTATATGTTCCTAAGGCTTCCAAATTGAATTATAGTAAGACTAGAGAAATTGGTCCAGCCTCTCGCAGGGGAAACGTGTCCTTAAACAAGAAAAAAAAAAACAGGAAGAAAAATAAACTTATTGCTAAATATCTAGTATGATTAGCAAATAAAGCCATAAGCTCACAGGGTAATGCATGCACATAAATCAATAACCTACAGCGATAAGTATAACAAGGAAGGCAAATGCACTTGTATTCTTTTGTTGAATAAGACAAAAAAATTCACAATGCTGAAAATTGCATTAAAAACAGCCACGGTGTACAGGAGAGAATTTAAAAAAGTAGTAAATAAACAGTACATTTAGCACTTGATAGAAACATTAATGCAAAACGCTTGCTAACCGCTAGGCCACATTCAGGAGAAACTGGTGACATATGAAAATATTGCAGGTTCAGGAGGTACATATTATACTTCATATTATACCCAGAGTGTAAAATAACCAGGAGTAAAACGTCCCCGGCTGGGTGGAGGTCTGCCCGTTGCTTAGCTTTAAGTAGCTTTAAGGAGGTCTGTCACTTTACCCAAATTTTAGTTATCTACACTAAATAAACCTACGTAAAGCTGTTAAGTAATTAGAAATAAACACTCTACACACATTATAAATTAACTTTACGTGTGCCACCTGTTCTTAGAAACTGCAGAATTGTTTCTCCGTTCCGTATTGTGAGGCCGTTGGTTGTTACTGACAGACTCAAGCAGCCTTTGGAAAGGTGAGGAGAAGGGAGGGAATCTCAGGAGAGGACGTTGGATTTGATAACACAGGCCCTCCAATTAGCCTTTTAAAATTAAACTTGGATCAGTGAACACAACGTGCCATTGGAACACAGGAGTGATGGGAGTGATAAAGGGCCATTGGAACACAGGAGTGATGGGAGTGATAAATGGCCATTGGAACACAGGAGTGATGGGAGTGATAAAGGGCCATTGGAACACAGGAGTGATGGGAGTGATAAAGGGCCTCTGTACGCCTATGAAGAGATGCCATTAAAAATCAGCCATTTCCAGCTACAATAGTCATTTACAACATTAACCCTGTCTGCGCTGGATTTCTGATCCTTTTCATGTTATTTGCTTTTCTTTCAAAAACAAGGACGTTTCTACGTGACCCCGAAGCATTGAACAGACGTGTATACAGACACGCATATCCCACAACCAATATATTATTCTTTTAGTCACCGATTGCATGCAGGTTACTATGGGGCCTTCCAGAAAAATAACCCCCAAACTTTGTACACAGTCATGGTATTGAAAGAGAACCTGGGTTTGTGTTTTTGGTGAATTTGAAACACACATAAAAATACAAATGCAATCTCTTTCCTCTCTAGTACTTTAAGCAGATAAACCAACACATTTCTCATTGTATTCATTTCTATGCATTTTTAATTTCAGTTCTCTTTTAGGTTTTATGCCTTTTGATGCGCAATATTATTTTCAAGTAATGTTTGCCCCCATGACAATAAACAAGTTACAAAAAACCCCCTGAGCTATTTAATGCTGGTGGGGGCAGACAATGTGTTGCCCACACTTTTGGATCAGCACTACTGCTGAATAACAGAGGATATATTTATTTATCCCATTTTAGTCATGTTATGTTCTCAACAGAATCCCATCCAAAGGTTACCAACGGAAGTACAATAGGAGTGGGCTTCTAATTGTTTGCCTGCATGTTACGCAAACAGGAATAGATAAAACGCGGCCTTCGTAGGACGGCTACCATTCTAAAAATACTGTCCAACAGCTGTTTAAAATTTAGGGTTTTTTTTTTTTTTTTTTTTTTTTTTAAGACCATAGCAACAGTGTTTGGTTGTTTCCAATTTCTAAAACCACAAATAGTAAAAGTGTACTCAGTCTATTGCAAACATAAATAGCAAATGTACGCTTCAGCACTTTTAAAAGGATATGGAAATTGGCAACAAAAATGCAGTTCATGTCGAAAATTTACGAGGACCCTGCCATATTTCTAGAGAAATACAATCAGGTAAAAATTAGGAAGATCTTAACCAGCTGGGTGGCATTTTTGTGTTTTTATACTTACATTTTTCCGAACTGAAAGAGTCTCATTATACACTTCTTGGCACTCGATAAAATAGACCACTGGTACCTTTGCTTAGACCACAGGTTTGTTGTGTGTGTGTTTAGCATAACACAAACATCTTTCACCTTACATATCCTCTGGAACCAGAATGCCTCCGTTCACGTTTTTCGAGGCACGTTACCCAAATGCTTGCTAAATTAATCTTTTTTTTAAAGCTTAGAGGCTTGTTGCACAAATTAGATTTAGCATCTGATTCCTTCCCGTATTCCCAAAGTGGTATCTATCACGTTTACTCAGATACTCGGGGTTTTGGGCATTGCATACGCCGATACTTTTAGCCAAAAACATATAACGTTTCTGCTTCCTCATTCTGTTGCAGAATATGTTGGCAGCCGATCGGCTATTTATATCGCTGAGATTCTGACGTCGTCGGTTGATTATTGTATCTAAATTTGTGTTTATATGCTTTACGGGCAGGAAAATTAGCAGTTAGCTTCTACTTTCATCTCCTTAACTCTACGAGTTTCAGGCAGATAGGCAATGAATAAAAACACTTGATTCACAAAAGAGAGCTTTTTTTTTTTTTTTTTATAGATATATTCAAATATTGTGTATTGTTTCATTGGTATGATGGACAGCAGCTTTTCCCTCCACATGGAAACATAAACGCCACTGATTTTCTACATAAAAATTATAGATTTTATGGCCGGGGATTTATGCAAATTCCAGTGAAAAAATTTACAGAATATCAAGAAAAGCATAGAAAATAATATGAAGTATGAAGTATGTTCTTGGCTTAGAGACTCAGAGCTCCTAACGTACGAGGGATGAAAATGGTATTTTTAGTTCTGTAACGAGATGTAACACAGCAGAGGTATTTAAAGAATATTCACAAACTTAATACCATATTGATTCATAAATATCACACAGTAATTGTGTTTGAAGAAAAAAATATGAATGTATGTATATATAAATGTTCCCCAGTAATCATTGAGGCTAAAGAAGGAAAACAAAGTCTAATAAAAACGAAGTAAACCAGCAGTATAAAACACAAAAATATTTTTTTTATAGAAATATAGTGGAATAATAGATACAACGGGATTCGTTTAAAACAAGCTTATTCTTAGGAAAGTTGAAGTTAATGTCCTATTCCTTCCCCACATGCTGCTTGTTGAATGTTTTCTGGGGATGAGTATAATGGGGTTCTACAGCCCCAGATGTCACTCAGCATACATTTATACATATTTATATAAAACACATTATTCATCTACAAAATGCCTTAAATTGAATAAGCCATGAATCAGTAGAAGACAAACTAAGATAAAAAGCAGCGCTCCATAGTCGCATCAATAAACACAACCCCTAGGACAAGTGCCCCTCTTCGATGAAGCCTAATATGTCGTATGAGGAGTCTTAATTTATGGAATATGTTGCAGCTAATCAGAAATCCATACTTCTCTGCAACAGCTTTCACCAACCACACAGCAAGCTTGCACTCATATCTTGATTTAATGTTTGCTAAAAAGCTCTTCGTTTTCTATAGCAGACTTTAGCCTCCATACCTACTTCTATCGATGATATTCCAGAATACTTTGGCAACCAATTTTTTTGTCAAAAAGAGATTTGGTACCAAAATTCTAACTTTGTGAACCATCTACAACACTGAATCTCCTTTTGTAAAAATTGTATACACTCAATAATAATAATAAATAATTTTAGTATTAGTGGTAGATTTATATATTATAACTATTCATTTATATATTCTAGACCATTGAGACATTTAAAGTAAAATATTTATATACAAAAATGAATAATGGACAACTGTAATGCATTAATGCAGAACACTTGACATCCAATGAAATTGAATCAAGTTTTAAGAATGTACAAAGTGCAAACATGGTTTGGAAAAGATTATACAATGAGGCTCTGTAAAAAAATAAATAAAAAAAAAAAAAAAAAAGATTTATGCCAATAACAAATATTGAATTAAAACACACACATGAGTGCGCACACACACACTATGTATTCATGTACATACAGTACTGTGCAAAAGTTTTAGGCAGGTGTGAAAAGATGCTGTAAAGTGATAATGCTTCCAAAAATAGACTTGTTAATAGCTTATTTTTATCATTTAATAAAATTCAATATGAGTGAATATTCTAGTGTTTTTCTTCTGGTGTGACCACCCTTTGCATCAATTATTCTAGGTACACTTGCACAAAGTCAGGTATTTTGTAGGTATATAGATAGGTGTATGATTAACCAGTTATCAAAAAGGAGGGTCCAATGATCACCAACTTAATATGTAGGTTGAAAAACAATTAACAGAAACAGCTGAACAGGAGTAATAAAACTGGATGAGGAACAGCCATATTCCACTTAGAAGGTGAAGTTGCTAAAGATAGTTTAATGTCAACAATCATACACCATGGCAACAACACAAAAGGTAGTTATACTGCATCAGCTCCTCTCACAGGTAGAAATTCAAAGGCAGACAAGGGTTTCTTTCCAAGATCTATTTAAGAAGCACAAAATATGGCAGTGTTAAGGACACGTCATGCTTACTGCCATTCACAGTAAGTGGGACCCAGGTACACCATCTACTGTCCAGGGAAGTCTGGTGAGAAGCGATCTTAATGGAAGACTTGCGACCAAAAAGCCATACTTCAGACGCGGAAACAAGACTAAGTGACTCAACTCTTCATGGACACAGCAACTAGGGTGCAGAAAAATGGCAGCAGGTGCTCTGGGCCGATGAGTCAATATTTTAATTACTTGGCTGTAGCAGAAGGCAGTCTCTGTCTGCCGAGGGGCTGGAGAGCTGTACAAGAAAGGGCAGACTAGATCGATCAAATGGTTCTTATTTGCCTCAATCCACAAAGAAGGTTAGTTTCTAAAAAAAAAAAAAAAACTGTGTGCAAGTGTTCCTGGAAGAATTGATGCCATTTTGAATGCAAAAGGGTGGTCACCAAACATTGATTTGATTTAGATTCGTATTCTCTTAATTTTGTAACAAGAAAAAAACAACCTATTAAAATGTATTTAAAAATTCTTACTTCACATCTGACTAAAAACATTTGCACACTACCGTACACATCGATATACACACATACACATATATACACACACACATATATATATACATACACACTCCATGCATATCTACATACAATTTTGTTTTATATTTACAGCAAGTGTAGATAAATCATATAAACCTTTTTTGGTATTTTAATATATCTCAAAACCCAAACATAAATACATTTTTATTGCTTCCTTTAAAATGTGCACAACTGAGGCGTCCAGTCATTTGGGGTTACAGCCATACCAAAGAATCTTAAAATTAGGTGATAATATCGCTAGGTTTCTGTAAAAGAAAAAAAAACCCAGCCATAATTACAAGATATTCCTTTTTGATGGTTTTGATCAAACGAGTCATGCAGGAATACGAACTATGAACTGAAAAACCCAATGATGAGCACTTCAAAAAGAACCTGAATTTACTGCACAAGAAGGCAAAGGATTTAAAGCAAATCTATATGTAAACACATTCCGATACGTTTAACATGTCTCCTGCCGGCTACCACAGTGTAAATCTACTGCCACTGTGTGTTCCTCTAGCATCACATAGACTATATGATTTAGAACAGGCATGAGATAAATCCAGGATTTCTGCAATTAGACAGAAGCTGCCCATGTGGGGAATATTAAGGGCTCTTTTCAGTAGCATCTCATGTAAGAGTGAGCCTTTATTTCTCGGCTGCACACAGGCTCTTTCATTTATCTGTGGAGTGGAGATGTGTGGTCTTCCCATAGGGCCGAGGTGAGAATTCTGTGGGTTTCAAAGAACTATTATCTATCCCGGTTTTCCGATTAAGCATTTTAACATACCTATAGTGTTAAACTATGCCTAAAATGTTCCTATTGTATGCTAAAAGGGCATTTTTACATATTATACCTTCACATATTTCTTCTCTCTCTTCACTATGTAAGATAAAAAACAAAACCAGTTGAGAAACTGGATAAACTTAAAAGAACGTAGTGATATGAATAGGCCAGCTATTGTAGGCTTGATCTAAGCTCAGATTGTAGACATAGGCCTAATGCAGAACTATATTAAACTCATCTGGTGAGTAATCACATGTACTTCGTCATGAGTGTTGAGACCAGAGTCTCCAAAATGGCAAGCTGTTTCTATATATAAACTAACTTAACCCCTAAATGACAAAGCCCGTACATGTACGGGCTCAAAATGCATTGTTTTCAATGGGATTAGGGACCGCCCACTGTCCTTAAGGGGTTAACTAGATGAGCCACAGGCTACCTTACCTTATGTTGCTCGTCAATAGACTTGCCCACTTCTGTTAAGCGCTCTCTTGCACTTCACACACGAATGGTAATCTATACTTTAGTCTCTACAGATTTCATTTTCAATGAAAGATAAACTAAATAAACAAAAGGGTAACACTGTCCTACTCGCAATTAGAGATACGTGGGGGGGGTCCCATAACCATGAAAAAGCACCGCAAGTAGTATTTTCCAAGGCAAGTCTTATGCAGAAACCATGTTTTTTTTCTAAATTTGTGCCAATTCATACGCCCCATGACATCCAGAAATGTGTATAACGTGGAGTGGAAATTAGTTGCTTCCAGCTTCTTTAATGCTTCTTTTGGAATTATGATGGAAGTAGGCAAAAATGTGAAAGGTCATGCTTATATTAAGACAGTAAAAGCAGAAAAAAAAACAAAACAACTTTGGGGTATTGAGAGTACCCATCACTGTCAACAGCTGTTCTTAAATACTTGTTTTAAAAGGTGGAATTTCTGAGGTTACAACACATAAAACACACTACTTTAATCAGTCCCAACTTGTAGATGTGTCTCTTTTTTAATACTAATAAAACAAAAATAAGATAAGTGGGATTCATTCACTAAAGAGTTGGCAAGAGATTTGCCATTTCATCTCACTCACCTAACGGTAGTTACAAAGCATTGCCACTGACATCCTTCAACCGCCATAAAACACACGATTCAACGCATGAAAATAACGTTATGCTGCGTTACTATCGTAGCCTACAAAGTAGTTCATCTCACATAAACTGCCTGAGCAACACATATGGCTACAAACACTCTGGTTTGTATCTTGAAGTTTGCCGGCAAAGGATTCCGCTACTTAAAATTAATTACTATGGAATGTTTGGCAAGTGTAACCCGAGGGTTCAACCTCTTAGACGCAGAAATTACAAGCAGCCCTTCTCTGTCTTTCTGTGCTGTGGAGGGCCCTCCAGCACGGAAGAGAATCCTGTAAGAACAGCGAGTAATTAAGTCTTGCGCAGTCTACTGTACAAATGACAGAACACATGTTCATCTGTAACAATCCAGCGACAGGATGGATTAACTCTGATGGCGACCCCCCCCCTCCCCAAATGTTTATCTCTCCATAAGGACGTATACTTAGAGATGTTACATGATCCGCTGCACAAGACTAGACATTGCTTAACCACCTATATCCCAGCAGACTTTGGCCTGATTGGATAATGTTGTGTTTTATCCTCCGGGGCATTCTAATAAGGCCATTAGCTTTTCCTTAATGCAAGCTATACATGCTTAACATAACTAATCTTTCTGTGTATGTCTCACCTGAAACCTATTTTTTGGTAAACTTTAGTTAAGCTTCCTATATGTCTGCATTGTGTAACATATTATATTATATTATATTATATATATATATATATATATATATATATATATATGCATGAATTTTCCTTGAAACTTTATTCATACATATAAAAATAGTTATTACTGCTAATATATAAAAAAAAGTAGCGATAGACAATTTTCACAATATAGCTCAGCTGCAAGATAGGTGCTACTGCTGTAAATATATATATATATATATATATATATATATATATATATATATATATATATATATATATATATATATATATATACACACACACACATATACTATGAAATACTATATATACACTTTTGAAATTCTAAACTCCATTCTCCCATAATTAAAAATGACTCTAAATTCCATTCTCTTTATTGCACTTGTAGAGTGGAACCAGAAGAAACAAGCTGGCAACCTTGGGACTTAAGTGTAACCGAAGTATAAATCCTTTGCAGAATATATGGGTTTCTGCTTAGTAAAAATCTTAAACGCATGAAATCTTGGCTGCTAAACGATTTGAGAAGACCTTTTTGCTTATCTAGCTCATATTGCGTGAACTACAGCCAGAACCTATTATCCTGTTGGTTTATTTTTTATTTTTTTTGCTATGTGCTAATAACTAGCATTGACTTCCACAAGTCATACTCGATGAGCCTCTACATCACAGCATGTTTTCTATTCTGGCACGTGGGAGGTCTCCCTACGACAATGCTGCCTTAACTACCAAGGAGATAAAAAGCTGCACACAGCAGATACAGTTTCATACCATGTTTAATCATTCCTTGATGCCCTTTTATGACTCTATATGGACTGCATTTGGGTAGAGTAATTCTCACATGCTGTTTCTCATTCAGTAGGAAGCGCAGAATAGGATGTGGAACGAGCCAAATCTTCCTTCATATCCAGGATCCATGGACGCCACTGTAATTGAGAGACATCCCCGACCAGATAACTATAGACTTTCATTTTCCTTTCAAATAATAGCTCTTCCAAAACAGTTCCAAGTAAAACATTAACTTACAGCAAAACTGCCTTAAGCTGAATTTCCAAAAGATTACGCAGGCTTTTGGTTGAATCTGCCAGAGTTCACTTTATAGACGTGTACTGCTCACAGCTTTGAACATGTAAAGTTGTTTTCAGTACTTCCAAAAAAAACTTTTTTCTTGAATGAATACCAACATCAGGGGAAAGGAGACAAAAACTTTTTTTCTTCATCAATCATCTCTCTCTCTCTATACAAATACTACTGTTTGATACATCATAGTCTAATGGTTTTCTAATCAGATACTATCCCGTTAAAATCAATAGACTAGTCTCTTAACCTCTTAAATCTTGAGAATTATGCAAGTAAAAATGAAAATTCATGACTATTTTTCCAAGACAAGCACACAGCAGAAGTTCGCCTACTACCTAACCTTGTGTGTCCAGACGCTCACAGTATTTGTGCTTTGTCCTATCCACAAGGTAAACAAGGTCCCCCTTATTTGATATGAACTCTCCCTATACTCTAGAAGACTTTAAAATGTAAAACTGTGTTACAAGCATGGATCTAAATTATCAGTAACATATTCAAACTGAAGTAAGTATACTTCTATTATAAAAAGTTTTGTTTCTAAATTCCTATTTACATCAAGCCCTTATATAGTTAAATACCAAATATGTTTTTGCAGCCAATGCGTCTGACAGAAAAAAAAAAATCATTGCCAAAACAGTGAGCAATCCTAAACCATAATTATTATGGAATAAAATATGAATAAAAATGACTGAATTCCTTATTTCTTAATAAGAAGAACTTACACAACTTTTAAATGTTATGGTTTAAAAAAGGAATGAAAAAGAAAAAAAAGTGTCATTTTATGGACAAATTTTATTTTGTGTTTTTTGGAATTCAGAATATTTCAGAATACTTGCTATAAGAATGATGTTACAGCACTGCAGAATATATAAAACAATAAGTAATAATAATATCCATCTTCCAACGGAATCAGAACATTTACTCATGTTCTGGGACATTTGGGTACTGGCCTCTTCATAAAGACACACAGCACAACATAGTACAATGCAAAATCTAGAAGCACTTTTGTGTCAAGATGAAGCGACCTTCTAATTTCTTCTCAGTCTGCGGGTCCACTTAATTGTTCTGCAATTCTCCCCAGGAGAAAACTTTTTTTAAAGTAAAATAAAGGCTGAGGCCAAAGTGAGATGAGAAGTTGATGTGGCCAGTTAAGTGACGTCACTATAACCACACAGTCCTGGAATGGTCAAGAATTGCTTCTGTTCCAAAGATACAAACCTGGGAACTATGTCTTGAGCGATGCACTAAAGTCACCCATCCAAGCTCCAGTAGCGCGACAGGAAATATCATATTACAAAAAAATAGAGACGTCAGAAATAGAATTAAAGTTGTTTATGTTAAGAGTCTGAGGCTAAAGGTTTACTTGTAAACAAATCGAATTTATTTAATCTGCTTGAAGTCTCCATGATGGTTTTCAGAATCCAAATCAATGCAAGGAAAATGTTCTGCTGTATATAATTTGTCAATACCTTAGCATGATTCAGACACAATAGATGTTTTGCCTTCTATTATATTATGTACATCTTCGTTTATATTTAGCAAATCATCGTTTTGGGGCAAAGTATTTATTGGACGTTCGGAGAATATTAGCGCATCTTCAGGCCTAAAGGAGGTGCCAAATAATTCCTCTATCAAAACATTACAAATGAAATTCTGCGGGATTCCAATAGCCCCTGCTGAAAGTCTGTCACCAAAAAGTTCCCCATTACCGAGCTTTAATAGCTTAGCTGCAAAAGCATTTTTGTCTGCATCAGTTCTCATGTTCAGTTTATGTTATTTGTTGGAAGCACCTCTAAGCTTTACCGGCATTTCAAGCCGTTTTCAACAGCTGAAACTCTGTTGCCATGTTTCATGTTACTATAACTTTTTTTTTATTTTTTTTTTTAAAAAAGCTGTTAAATGAGCTCATTAAATGAGAAGACACACCGTGTTACTCAGTTACCCAAGTCTGTCTTATTATAGAGATAATACAGAAACATGTCTGCAATTGAACTACACGGTTATTATGCGTGTTCGTATTACACTGACATTCCGTTGTAGAAAGAAGAATCTGCTTTAAGATCTGAAATGTTAAGATGTATGTACAGGATTCCCAATAGTTTTATGAGCGAGGCCATGTAAGAAATGCAGAAAGATCATTTATGGCACGCAATCCATTCAATTTTCCTATGGTTCAGGACACTTAGAGTAGTTACTCATTTGTAAGTTTTTTTTCTGCAACTTTGGTTGTAAATTTATTGTGCATATCAATTAACTTCTAATGGTATATTATTGTGTATATGTTTGTGTAACAACGTATGCAATTAAATTTGCATTTGTGTTTTTTAATGAATCCTTTGAAACTCAGCGGCTTGTGAAAGCACACTAGTTTTGTCCCACTCCCCTGGCACCCATAGCCAGTAGCTTGCATATAATTGCCCAGCGAGATCGGTGCTGGTAATAATCTTACTACCTTGAAACGGGACACATTTCAATTTGAAAACCTATACACATTTATATCATTTTCCACACGCATAATAAAAATCTAAGTTGGTTACCTAATTGTTTGTGATTAAAGGACTTTTTTTAAATTTAATGGATCTTGTTAAATTGGCAATCCAGGAAGAGACTTTGAACAATAAATGTATAAATGAGAAAACATAGCTTAAAGCTACAGCATCAAATTTTTCCACGGCCACCCAAGTACAGTAAAGATGTAGAAAAAGAAATGATTGCTCCCTACAACAATCTAATATAACCTGACCACACACAGGCTCGTTGCAAATATATATGCATATTAAGGGAAATTGTACAACAATATAAGGGCAAGTATATAAATGAGAACGTTTTGAACGTGTGCCATTTCCTGACTGATAGCTTTCAGGAAGGTTTAAACTATAAAATCACGGCAGAACGAGCCAACAGCCGAGAAATGACAATCCCATGAAAAGGAGATTTTCTTCTTCCCGTTCGTTACTTGTGGGAACAGATTTCAGATTATCCTGGAACAGAAGGTTTAGAAGAATGATTTACCTGCACCTAACATGCCTTTTTTATTTTATTTTATTTTCACACGAAAGGGTTAAATGACAGGAGGTTAAACCAAAAAAAAAATGAGTATACACAAGTGATTTCGATAAAAAAAAGTTATTAAGTGAAATATGTACATTAAAATTGTGTGAAGATAATTAAAATTCCAAAATATGCAGTCCAAATGTGCATGTATTTTTTATTTTATATAATTAAAGTGTTCTTCCAGGTAATTTGGGAGAAAAAGTACCCAAATAAAAGATGCTTTAAAAAGATCAACATTTTTCTTCAACACAAATTTCCAAATTAACCATAAAAAGGATTTTTTTCACACACATTATTTTATTAGATTTTTACTTTCAAACCCATGTGTTGTACCGAGCCCTGTAATTTTAATGTTTGCAAATCCGGGACTGAATTGAATTAGTTAACCCATGATTTGTAGCCGACATCTTTAAAACACATCAACTATTTTTTTTTATTTTTTTTTAATGAACCACCAAACTGTGGGCAGAGGGTACATAAATGGTATAACTGGTTAACCCATAATGACCCACGGAGGCCTATTTCCCACCTTTTCACTCAAATAGTCTCATGGAGTGTTTAAAATGTACAGGACTTTACATAATTTCTACAGTTTAATTATTTTCATGTGGCAAAAAAAAAAAAAAAAAAAAAAAATTGTACCTAATGCACCACACACCATAAAATATAAATTACCCCCCCAAAAAATAGAAATGGCTTATGGTATTATCCTCACGATTTGTCACATTCCTTAATAAGCACAGATAGAAGGTGTCTCAAACCAACGCTATAGCGTCTGACACGATTATTATTGTTTTATTTATATCGCTCTAATAACATTCTCTCCAGCATGTTGTATATTTGGCGAAAGATAATTATGACCTTGGAAAAATGATTTGTACGCGTACAATCGGTGAGGTATCATGATTGGCAGTTGTTTGAGAAGCTGGTGGGTCCAAGCCTGGCAAACGGTGATGAAGGAGACACGCTTGGCTGCACAGTGTCTCCATTTAGTATACGCGGTGCCGTTTCTGTGTTTGGCAAGAGAACATTGCCTTAATGAAAATCTTCCCAATGAATCATGTTGTTTCCATTAAGTCAAACAGCACAGTCTACAAAGAAACACTAACATGAAAATAATGAGAAGTAGTGAGAAAATACTGGGACAGGAAGGATCCAGGCATTTCTCACATTAACAGACGTGAAATTACGACCCATTCCAACAACAGGGGGGGAAAACATTTTCAATTTGGTGCCGTTAAGGACTCTTTTACATGCACATCAGGCACCTTTTCTTTGTTATTATATATTATATTATATAATATATGTATTATATGTATATATATATGTATATATATATATATATATATATATATATATATATATAATATATTTTATGTAGGTAAACGGCTTCTGTTAAGAACTATTCCAAAACCTCTTTTCTCAATTGCCCTCAACAGCAAGACCCTCACCTCCTTCAATGCCAGAATGTCTTCTGAGAAGTTGATTAGAAGAATGAAACACTTTAGTTACGAAGAAAGGCTTTATGGGTTTACATTACAAAAAGGCACAAATACATACGGGAACAATACCAACCGCTATACCTTCAGAAAGAAAGCAGTGAAAAGGGTTCTTTACAGTAAGAGCAGTAAAGATGTGGAACTCACTATCCACCCTCTAAATACGGGCTTAATGACTTTTTTGCAAAGATGAATATACCGGGATATAATTGGTTATAAAGCACAGTATTAGTTATAGTTTGTTGATCCAGTGAAAAATCAGATTTTTGAGTCAAGAAGGATCTTTCCCCTTTTTCAAGCACATTTGGAAATCACTTTAATGATTGTTTTTGCTTTTTTCTGGACTTTTTTTTTTTTTAACCTATACACTATTAGCTTTAATAACTTCGATGTGTATAGGAATCAGAACTTTTTTTTTTTTACAAGAGCTGTAATTGGACATTTTATAAATGAAAATACAATTAAGCAAACCTTATCCGCTATACAGAATTACTTGTTACTAAAATAAACTGCTGCACACCAAGCGTTACGGAACGCATCTGCCGCCTATACTATTGGTGACCAATTCTGGCCATTAGGAAAAAGATAAGGCAGGAAGCGATCATCAGAAGGAAAGTTACTGACCGTTTTGTTGTGCAAGATCGACTTTTACTATAAATAAGGTCTGCATAAAAATTTTCTTTAATTAAACCTCAAGAAACATTAAATGTCCAAGTCAGGAGCTCCAAAAGTCCACCTACTGATGAGCATCACCCTATATTGCAGGCTAAATGTCTGCAATAGAAAAGGTATACTGTATAGAAAATACAAAAAAAAACACAACAAAAAAAAAAAACATGCCAATTTAATTTTAAGTAGCTCTCATTAAAAGAATGGCTGGAAATCCTGGACTATAGAATGTATTTCCAAGATGGCCTACAACTAATGGAACTACCAGATAAGCTTTCAAATCTATCCACAATTAGCCACGTGAAAAGGCCTGGCATAGACAACAAGAAATTGTAGAAATAAAAGATTTTCTTCTCATATCAAAGAACCATTTAGTATTTACAGCATTTATTTTGATTCTTGCTTGTGTAGCTATAATCTATAAATGTATTCCACGCAACGTGCGGAATCACACTGCGAAGGCAGCATCAATGTCACACACAACTAACCACAATCTAAGAATCCTTTACAACTACGAAGAGGATTATCAGACCTCAAAAAACCCGACCTGTGATAAGACATAGTGTGGGGTTTTTAGTGTGAAAGCTTTCCAGCCCTTTGGGCAAAAGGGTTTGCCGTGTGGTTACAGCTGAAGATTTCTTTACATTCGTTGCGGTGAAGAAAAAAAAAAAAAGAAACCAAAGCAACATTACCTTGTGTAACAAGATTTTACTAAAGAGGGAAAAAAATCCTCTTTTAGGTAAAGGAACTTTCCCTCATAAAAAAACACTTATGTGATCTATGAAATACTCTGTTTATTTCTTTCTCCTCTTTTCTGTGTACATTCCCAACCGTATTGTTTTAAGTTACACCGTGTGATAAGACAGGCGGAAGATCGCGCTCATATTAAGCACATTGTAGGCATTATAGGCATGCCTACGGTCACTAGTTTACCCTTTTTTTCCTGAAACAAACATATACAATAATTCATTAATGCAAATGTATATTTTGGAAATTGATAAATCTCTCCAGAGGTAGACAATAGCCTTTTTTTGTGACACAAAACTCTTAGCGCACCTTTCTTGTCCTAATGTCCCCTTCCCCTAGGAGTGCAGAACGTTGCTGGATATGAGGGTATCACAGGGTTCCGCTCCTATTGTCTCACCCCCCTCAACCACCGACTAGATTGTAAGCTCGCAAGAGCAGGGTCCTCTTCTGCCTTGCACCAGTTCGTTATTGTATGTGTTATTATACGTTTATAAAATGTTCTAATGAATGCAACAGCGCTGCGGAATCGGCCGGCGCTTTATAAATAAATGTAATTTAATGTAATGTTCTACAGCAGAAATGTGTTTGGTTTTTTTTACAGTTTCATTAAAAAAAAAAAAAGACTTTCTTGTAAATGTCTTCCTTAATTACATATTATTACATATTCATCTATATATATATAGCAATCACTCTATCCACTAGCAAAGCACAATGCAACACAATGCAACACAATGGCAACAAAAAAGGTGCCCAAACATACATTAATACCGTGGGCTACCTGCTTCCGAAACATACTCTCTGGGGGGTTTCTGAACTGGCAGGCAGCTATATGACCACAAATGAGAGAGGCCTGTCGAAAATACTGTGACTTTTTCCCCCCAACGTTTTTCATACTTAACGAAAGGTTATACATATGGAAAGGGCTCTCAAGAAGTCTATATAAGGAGCAACAAGTTATATTATGTCGTAATTCAGCAAACATAAGAGCGCTATAAATAAATGAAATCATACCTAATGTAAAAATTCTATGAATAACGTGCACCTTATAGTATTATAGTGCTTGGAAAGTATGGAAGTTTTATATAAATTAGGTATTTCTGAAATCAGGACACCTGAATTGATAAAATTGGAGGGGATTTTCCATAACTTTACCTAATTTTGCGAGGAAAATATAACATTTTTTTTTTTTTAATTTTCCCTAGTTTTCACTACATTTCTCATCCTAAATTTTCAGCTAATTATATACCAACTAAGGTATCAAAAGAAAGCTCTATCTCTGCTTGATAAAAACAATATATAGTTTACATGGATCCACTATTCGCGGAAAAAGGGGGATAATCGCTGAACCGACATACCGCAAAAATTCCAAAATTGCCCCGGGACTTGAGGTACCAAAAACCCCTGGGACTGAATAGGTTAAACACATTAATTACTGCAGAGTAGCTTCTATAAGTATCCTAACAAAAAAAAAAAAAAAAACTTGCTTGACTTAGAAGCTGCAGTGCTGCAACTGCCCTCCTTGACCACGAAGCAGCCAATCAGAGGCAGAAAACGCTTCCGCTGAAGTTAACGGAAGCCCTTTCTAAGCAAGTGACTGGGGGTCTTAGCAGCATGTGATGGCTGGGGTGCCCCTTTAAAATGAGGGTGAGAGGACACCAAGGGTCCCAATGGAATCTGGAGATACTGAGCCTGAACACGGATGGATGTAAGACGTGAAAACGCACGCCAGCAAAGGGCTCTCTCTGCAAATTGCTCTTCTACACATTGTTGTGATATTGAAAATGACAGCTTACAAAGGCTTTGCTCCGAGTCCCAATAAACACATCCATTACACATGTAATCCATTCTTTTGAAATCTTAGCTCCATGTTGATTTAGCTGGGAAAGTTGTCGCAAATTAAAGCCTGTAACACAAGTAACCTGGCACAAGTGACTTTTTGTAGCAGAGCACTATAGACCAACATGATCGGCGGCGCAGAATGTAAACAAATGCTAAGTGAACAAGTCGCCCACGATAATCACATGATTGTGTTTCTCTGAAAGAAGAAAATGTAAAATTGCTACGTTATATATTTTTTTTCTTTTCGGTTTCCTCAGTCCTTAGGCAAACTTCTATTTAGTTATTTGTCTTGAAGTTGAACTGGGGTACAAGCTGTTTAAACATAAAAAGAGTCTAGATTACTGCACTGATTCCTGAGTATATACACACACATGTTCAGGGTGTATATTTGAATGGCACACATACCGTTGAAAATGAATACAAAAATTAACAACTCCAACAGTTTTTTTTAATGTTATATTGTATGGAATAGCGACCTTTCCTCCTCTCGGGTAAATTAACTTGCTGAAACTGCCGTTTTCTAAAGATACAGCCAGGCATTACCTTGCTTTTTTCCCCCCAATAATTTACGAGGAGGAAACAGTGGTGAACGGAATTATTTATATTACAAAGCAGATTAAAAAAAAAATAAAAGTTAAAAGCTGATAGAAACCACCTTGGAAGCCAGAACCGAGCCAGACATCTTTCTGTTGACGAGAAGAAACCAATCCTATGATGGTTGGTAAAATGCAGATAACATAATATATATAACACCACCACCATTGCCCTTTACCTATAACTGGGGAGGCACTGGCGACATCCCCATACAAAATTAAATCCCAAGTAGTAGTCACCTAGGGAGACCACCCCTCTCGAGCTATACCGACTTGCCATAGTTTCAAAAGGCTGGGTGGTCTCCTCGCTGCGAAAGCACCGGCTACTTTTATAAAATATCTATTACTAAGAGGTGGAACTTTTTGGTTTTCCTCTTCCTTGGAAAAGTATTCAAAATGTGCTCCTTTTTTTTTTCTACATAACCACCATTTGCATCCAGGCAGGTCTTTAAAGAAACAGTCACTCTGGTACATCAGCTGGCAGCCGTCACCGCTCTTTCTAACCCATTCATGTGCTGTTGGGTTTCTCCAAGATTGTACAACAAGAACTGCTAAACGCTGATCCAACTCAAAACAAGTTATTTTTGTTGAAGGCATGGGGCGTCCGCAGAATTTTTTTTTTTGGGGGGGCAAAATATCTTCACTACCCCCCTCACCACTACAATACCTCCTCCCAAATGTCTACCTTTTACTATTACTGGCTGAGGTCTAATCCCAATGGTATAAAGTCTCCAGGCTGTCGGCAGAATTGGCACCAAAGGAATAAACTTTAAATACCGCTGATAACTATATGATTAACGAGTCGGTCAAATCGAAACAATCGAAAGTGAATGGTCACCTAAGAATTTCTTTTACTGGTCAATTACTGGAAACGCCTATTTGAAGATTGCTCCACGTATCCAGGCAGGTCAGGAAATAAACACCCTGGAGCCTCCCCTTCTCTTTAGTGAATACAAAATTTAAGCAAAACCAATTTTATTGGGGACGGACAGAAATGTGCTACCAGCGACATGAAAAAAAATTCTCAGGTAACAATTCACTGTTTCCATGTCACTCTGGTAGCTGCTTTCAGGAGGTGAGCTCAGAAAACACTGGCTGCAAGAAAAATGTAGCATCCCCAGACAACAAGGTCTCCAGATGATAATGCTTGACGAATGTAAATCCTCTTCCAAGTTAGCCAGCAAACGGGCTATAACTTCCTTGATGCTGCCAGTTTTTTCTCCACTCCATAAAATAGCAAAAAGGCTAAATGAGTTTTTCTAAGTAGCCCTTCTTTCTAAATGGATCAGTAGGCATCTGCGTAGCGTAGGTCAAGGGTTTGCAAAACCAGACTGGTAAAATGATATCCATTAAACAGAGGGGGGAACAAAAAGCACGGAGGACTACTTTATCTTCAAATAATTGAAGGTAAGACTTCAAAATAGTGTATGAATCTTAGTCGCCCTCCTAAACAATGTTAGGGCTACCAGCAGGACTGTCTTAAGGTAAGCAGTTTCATGGAAGCATCTCCTAGAGGCTCAAATGGAGCTTCCAGGAGACGAGACAGAACTAAATTTATATCCTAGACAGGAACGAAGGTTCTCTTGAAGGGCTTGATCGGAGTAGCTTCCGAAAATCTATCTCAGAAGCCCAGCTGTAGAGAGTCCAGGATCCGGTTGATATTATGTAGCTGAATCTTCCAGATCTTGCCATAATGCAGGTTGGTAACCTTTTTTCTGCTCTGGTTTCATGGTTTCTGCACCCTCTTCAGAGGGCAGACTAAACGCTTCCACTTTACAATAATACCACTTATAGTTAACCATGGAATATCTAGCAGCGATAAACTGATTTATTACATCCTATCACAGTATCGTGCTTGAATTCACTGAACTCCTCAGAATGACCCATTTTTCCCACAAATGTTTCTAAATGCAGACTGTCTGGCTGGGTACTTGATTTTATACACAAATGGATCTGATTGAATCCCCTGAATTCAATAAAACAGGAGTGTCTCAATACTCAGTACACAGATAAGTTACAGAAATTGCCACTTTGTGACGCCTAGCATAACAGAAAATATTATGCATCTATACCGACACCTGTCAATTTGCATCTAATATATAGTCGTGCCTATTTTCAAGCAACTGTTGGAATTCAAACCCTATACGTTCCCCTATCTTGTCTTATATCCAGATTAAACATGAACAAGAATGCGATAGTAACTCAATCAAGCACTTATGTGGCCTGTCCTCTGACAAATCCCTGATAAAGAGAGCCTCACATTTTAGCTCAGTCTTTTGTTTATGCTTATTTTCTTCTTATTATTATTATTATTGGGAACCTATTGGGGCTGTGCACAAGTGTAAAGGCGAGACCAGAGACGGATGTTCTCGCTCACGTGCCTAGAGAGATACCAACCGCACCAAACAGACGAAGCGCCAGAAAGGCAGAAATCTATGTATGGGGTTGTTTTTTTCCTTATGCATGTTAGTTATAGGAAGCTCCTGTTGGTGGGTTTAGTACGATATGCTGATTTTTTTCTCTGTTGTGGCAAATCTGAGACTGTCCTCAGCAGAGATGTACCTATGGGGTATTAAGCTTATATTTAGGATAGACATAAGGTTATCTTATTCATACTAAAAATCCCTCACCAGACTAACCTTTGCCTCTTCTGCTGGAAGGCAGTTTCCTGCACCCATCATTCCATACGACATACAATATTGGTTCATATTACATCTCTATTACAACATCCTCTCCTAGCATTTCTCATCCTTCGTAATACACTTCCAAGCTCTCCTTTGTTATCAAAGGGAATGGAATGCTTGATATAGATTAGACAACACCAAATAAATGGGTAGACATCAGTGAGGGTCTGACAGCCCATTATGGACACTGTTGGCACATGCATCGCTGGCGAACAGCCAGTATTATTTATTTTTAAAATTAAATTCACTGAGGTAGTCATTTCAAAAATGATACTTTTAAACATAGAAGAGGACTAATTAAACGTTATTTAGCTTATAAAATGTTTCATGTCTCCTTAACTGAACTGAAAAGAAAATCTAGTTTTCAATCGGCTTTTCTGGCAAACTCCCAGCAATGGCAGATTAAAGAGATGTCTGTTCAGCCACAGAAACCGAACTGCCTCGTCTCACCAGAAGTCTGTGGTTGTTTACGGTTTTGTTTTGTTTCTTTGCAAGCCTCAACAATGCCATTTTACAGACTGAAGTTTCTGCAGGCGATTGGGAAAGTCAATACCGTAAACATGTTCAGAACCAGAAACACTCAGAGGGCAAAGTGCAACAAGGGTTACCTGCAACAGTAAACGTGCCGCACGTGTGGCTTTATTATCATCCTACAACCTCCAATATCAACGCGCCTCCTCTCCTAGCAAACCGCTATTAACTAAAACTATGGTTAGGCAGCCTGTGTGGAGTTCACCACAACGCAAGGCATCTTCATCTCTTCTGATATCGCCCAATAGTCATCTAGCAATTATACTTCTGAGTTACATAAAAGGGACATTACTCACTAGAGTAGCCACTAAGCTGTTGAGTAGTCATAGTCACTTTCAGAGGCAGGTGAATAGCATTCATTTAAAATCGGCAACCATACTACTTATGGACCATTAAAAAAATAAATGTAGTCTTTATTGAAAGACTTTTTTTTTTTTTTTTTTTTTTAATCTTTTAGAACAAATTCTCTAATTCTGTAATCGTGCTTAGCGATGTCAATTCCTTTTAAATAGACCTAAGACATATTCTTGGCGCTTGGGCAAATCTATTTACCTGTTTAAGGACTAAGGGTCTTTTACACTTAAGGATGAAAAGGTTTCTTCAATTTTCCCATTGTTTCCATGCATAATATTATATATATATATATATATATATATATATATATATATATATATATATATATACACACACATACACACACACACATATACATATACACATACATACATACACATACATATGTATTTGTAAGTAGCGCTTGCTGGCTGCTGTAGGTCCTTTGGCCTGAAAGGGTTCTTAAATCTAGTCCATAAACCTATCGTTGATAGAAGAAGCACTGTTTGCTGGAACTGTTTATTTCTAAATGCCAACCAAAGAAATGACAAGTTAATATGAGAGGTTATTCCTTTTAGGAAACTTATATAGCGTTAAATGGCCAAGCACATGATTTGAAATGCCGTAGCTCCCGGTTAATAATATCATACTGTGCTAAATTGTGATATGTTAGATCGTATTACACTTCTTTTGTTCTGAGCAGCGCTGGCTTCTGAGTAGCAAGACCAAACAAAATAAGTACATTGAAATATCAGATGTATCTAAATTTCAAAGTTTTGACTTGTTGTGATTTTAAAACTAATTTAATTTAAAACTTGAACTCAAAGAAACATATTCCATGCTACAAAAAAAAGATATACACATAGTATCTTGGGACGGTGCAGCGATTTGCTTTACTCTACGTCAACAGCGGTTAAGGCAGCTTCCATATCACGGGCAAAACCCGTCACCTTTCCGTGAACAATTTTAGACAGCAAAGTGATTTCCTAAGTGCAACATGTCCTCTGTCTTTTTGTTTATGTGTTTAAGAAAGAACATTCTGTGTAGTGCAAACATAACCGCGTTTTCACAGTACATTGCTATAAAACCCTGCAATTGACTTAGTTTATGTTATCTATTTTTGTCCCTCCAGAAAGCAGCAATAATGTGGTCAGAAGACCAAAATGTAAGTCCTACTGCAGAGTAATACAGGGGAGAGGAGGGGGACGGTGTTTCTTCTGGCAATCACACCCATGCTGTAGGTGGGAAGGGAAAATAAAAGGAACTCTTTTTACACTATGGTGTACAGGCACTCAGAAATACAACTTAAATGGAGTTGGGATTTAGTAATTCAGAAGGATCAGGATAAACATTAAGAATACGGAGGATGATCCCCATCATACTATCACTCGCTGAAGGGTGTATGTATATACACAGACACACACACATATACACACAGACACACATATGTATGTCTATACCGAGGCTTTATTCCTTTGGGAAAACGAGATCTGGTGGTGTGCAATGGAGTGTGTATGTATGTGTGTATGTGTGTGTGTGTGTATGTACTGTGTGTATGTACACATACATACATACACACTCCATTGCACACCACCAGAGCTCGTTTCCCCCGTTTGTCGTCATTTGGTGAATTTGTAAGTTGTGTAACTGCCATACGACGAAGGAATAACGGAACCTAGAAGTGAGAACTAGCCAAGTTTCATGGATCAGTTTTCCTTCCACATGTTTGTAATGCCCATCCAGAGACTTATTAAACGTTTTAATTTATTTGAATTTAAAGGGAAGCTGTAATGTGTGTTTGGTTTTATACTTTTACGGCGTGTTTCAAGAAAAGAAAAAAAAAAAAAAAAAGTATGAGTTTAGGTAGTCAAACTGCAAGTATCAAACTATATTTATCTATTTCCCTGATTTTATAGCCTCTAAAAGTCGTTTTCCACGGGATAAATGAGGCAATGACGCACCGCGGAGCTGCCTATTTCTAAAAACAAAAGCAGAAAAACAAAACCGTGTCCCTCATTGGAATTTTGGGGGTCTGTAAACGGTAGAGGGATATGTTAAAGAGTGTGAGAGGATTTCGGAAGGATACTAGAAAGATAGCAGATAAGGTTTGATCTGCCTCCTTAGTATGAGAGCTCTAGGAGCAATTGCCCAGGGTATAAGCCATACTATATGATATCCCTCTATTTCCCTGGTTTGTTTGTCATATTTGTTAATATACATACAGGAAACGCTCAATAAAATTGCTTTACAAAATAAAAAAAATGCAGATTTTAAGGGTTTTAGTTTAACCCATACATTAAAAATCCACCATAACACGCAGCAGCAAAGCGCTGCTATATCTGCACATAAAAAAAAATTATGTTGACTTAATCAGACAGAAAATATGGAAATCTTCTAATTTCTTTATGGAAAATTAAACTGTAAAACATATATATGTTACTGGTCTTTCCGTATGCTATCACAGCATGCGCACAACTACCTGCACAAACTTCTTGTGATCTGATTGAAAGGCTACCATTTATAATTCATATACCATAATGTATGAAGATGTTATCCTTCTTGTTCTGACTGGACGAGAAGGAAATTTACAAGCAGGGCTCAGCAAAACGCACACACGCAGTCACTTCTGGAGGGGACGGATAAGCCACTTTTTAGGGCTGGTCCACAGTAGGTCAACCTCAGATGTGGGCAGAGAGGGGGAAAAAAACAATATTATTCCTACAGTAATTCTGTTGAATAAACTGTGTTGGAGAGCTTCTGTATATGAATCCAGCTGGTAATAAGTCACTCACGCAGATGATGAAAAGAGGGCTTTTTCTTGGAGTCTATTAAAAAATCAGCAACCTTTTCCTACCCTACAGAAAATAAAAATGGAGTTAATAAAAATAAATAAATGGGAACGTTAAAACCGACAGAAGATAAGAATCACGGCCCATCTGGTCTTGCCGTTTTCCAAAGTTTTTCGGACGAAGTTCCGGGACAGGTTGGGGATACACAATTCTCCACTATGTACAAGTGCCATTATACATGCGCAGCATAAATATCTAGTCACTGATATGGAGACCGGGAATATATTACTCATGTTCGTCAGTTTAAGGACTGTGCCATCTTAGTTTTTCAGTTCTGCAACTTTATCCAAAATATATTAACCCACTTTCCATTTTTTTATTAAATGCAATCAACATAATATAATCCACTTTCAATACATTAGAAAAATCATCCCCCTAATTCTATAAATTTTGTAATCTGACTGGCTATCGATTTATTTATTTGGTAGGAAAAAAAAAAAGGTGCACCTTTTCATTTTGATCACACACTATGACAAAAAGTTATCAGATTAAATAGAATAGTTCAATTATATTGATTTTAGTTTTATTAATGTGAAATAGATCATATGCCATACATATTATGCAGCATAATAAGCAATATTATGTGGAATAATGCAATAATTGATTGAATTCGAGTTTAAAATCAGTTAACTGAATGGTCTGAAAGGGAGAACAATCTCTTTGCCGTTAATGCCGTTTTTCACACCAAAAAATAAATAAATCTCACAGGGTGTAGTCTAAATGTCACCAGTTTAAAACATATTTTCACTAGCTCGCGAATCGCAGAATCAGTCTGCCGCGGCTCGATGAAACATCACATGCTCGCACCTAAAGCCCACACAAATGCAAACGAGAGGGCTTAGCACTCAGAGGGCACTCGGAGGACAGGGAGGGAGCGATACAGAGGCTGAATTAAAGACATTTTAATTTGCAAACAGAGGTACCATTATGCTGTAACTATTTAAATGCATGTCCCTTAACACCAATGTAACAAATTAGCAGAGGGGAGAAAATAAAATCGGGTAGGACCAGTTACCCCGAGCTGAGGGTCCCTTTAACAGGCAGAGCTTTCAGTCCACTTGTTTACGGATTGTCAGAGATCCAGTTATTATAACATTACCCACTTCGGTGCCAACCATGTATGGGATCCGTGGTTGGCAAAGAGTCCATAGATTGCAAACCATGTGTCCCGCATGCTGTGGCACTGTAGTGTCCCCCACCTGTGAAAGACATATCTCCTACTTACAACAGTTTTCCATTAAAGAGAAGAAGATGCTGCGGATTGGCCACAGAATCACCAGCGGTTCATGCATCACATAATAAGTATATATTAAAAATTTATATTTAAAGTAGAAACATAATAATAAAAAAAATAATGTTACATCGTTGTTTGCTAACACAGCAGTCCAGCGTTACAAACAAATAAAAAAATAGAAGTAGCAGCTATTGTGAGATAAGTGAGCAGGAACGCTGGTAAAAACAAAAGGCTGGATCCCAGCAAACATGGAGGGATCTTTGTGTAGCCCACTGCAAAACGCATTCCTTCAGTAAATAAAATAAATAAGTAAAGTAAAAAAAATAAAAAAATAATAATTAAAAAAACAGCATTTGTGGACTACAAACACCCTCGGCCAAATGGTCGGAGGTAGCCCACAAAAGAATTAGCCCCCTTTGTGCAAAAATGTTGGCATGCATGTGGGTGTATAATGTCTACCTATACTTTGTTTGATTCTAGAATTTAATATGTTGTGTGCTAAATCTTTTGGGTAAGTTCAATAAGAAGCATGGGGACTTTCACAATATATTTTTCGATTCAGCCGCTTTCATAGTCCCGTAGTGCTGTATTATATAAAACAATACATATTAATATTTACTGCAACCGTTTACGGCCATACATCTATACCGAGCTCTGTTTGGAACCAAACATTGCACCAACTAAAAGTGGCACTAAGCACTCAAACACTTTAGAAGGTACAGGCTGTTGTCTCGTGCCATTCAGCACTGCCTGCATGCAACAGGGATCGGCCGAGGGGAGTTTAACTAACTAGATCATCTCTACCATTTATAAGCCAACATAAGTGACTTTCGCTGCCAGAACACTCTGCCTGTCAGCACCTTGTGACAGATGACAGGCTGACATGGTTGTTGACATCTTCAGCTGTCAGACGGACAACTAGAGAAGACGTGGAACATCTCAGTAGCTATACATTTCTGAAAATTCCAATGAGATGAAAGATAACATTGGCTTCTATGAGAAAAACCACAAATAAAAACTCACCGGCTCATTAAACGAGAACTGTAGAAAAGTAATCAAGGTACTCTACTACAACGATGAACCGGCCCGGCCAAGACCGGCGCATGTTTTAACTTAATGTATAAAAAGTCACCAAGTGTACGGCCGCCATTCTTTCCCTTTAAGGCATCAATCGGTGGAGGAAATATTTGGAACCAGCCTCTGTATTGGAACTTTGTCTACCTTCAGTTTGATTCCCAGGGACAGGAGAGAAAATGTATTAATAACTGCAGAGGTAAGGGGCAATGAGTAGTGCTGAGGAACAGATGAATATACATATTATAAAAATGATCTTTTATTCATCTCACTTACAGTAAGTTCCTAACACTGTCATCAAAGGGCATTACATCATCCAAACAGGGATTATTTGGGGTAAATGAACCAAGCTTTACTCATGGCTCCAAACAATCAGGACAGCAGCTATGTTTTTTTTAGGATGATGGAACCTTTTTTCTGATATATATGAACTTTCTAAAATTAGAATAGCAGAAATCAGCTTCTGTGAAATAAAAAGAACGTCAGGATGATGATCTGGCCTTTTGTTAGCAAAACTCAGCGAGTGACCAACACAAACAACCGTGACGCTCATTGTTTAGCAGGGTTCGGAACTTATTAAGCACCCATCACAAAAATAGTAAGTCACATGTCGGTTACTCATATTACACTCGCATGGCTAATTGTTACGAGAGATGAACTCATCTTAGAAAGAAGCATTTTTCTTTCTAATTTATATAATTTATAAGTGCTTATTTTTCAAACACATCTCCTTTCATGCTTTTGTACTTTTACAATAATGACCTTTTACATGCCCACCCCCTAAAAGGACTACACATTTTCCCATAGAAACAAACAAGCAAGCAATATTTTGATGCAGCAATGTGAGAAAACATTTTTTTTTTCTTCAGGAAAAAGCTGGGACTGATCCACCCGTGTTGGCATGTTGTCCCATTTCAGAAGCAGAATGAATGCTGAATCTTGTCAAAGCGCATTAGAAACTTCCACAAATCAACAGCCAGTGAGAGGAAACGTCATCCCAAACCGGGACAGCCAGCATGTGTAGATCTGCTTTGTATCTGTCAGAAACCAGAAGGAAATCGTGCCTCACAATCCAATTTCACTGCTACTGTGTGGGTTCTATAGCTGCAAGTTTTCGCTACATCTGCGTAAAAGTGAAGAAAAAAAATAACCACTTGTCTTTGGTGGAAGCTGCAGCTCTGCATATGTCCTCCTCCTCCGTGGTCAGATGATTCAATAGACTCACGCCAGCAGAGTTTGCCAAGCCAGCGCTGGAGCCGACTGGCCGGAAGCATATCACGTGCAGAGGTTTCTGTTCAGCATTTATTCATTCCTGAACCTAAAACAGCGGGTGTGGGGCAAATGTATCTACAGAACCCTCTCCATCATTTACAGGGGGCATCATGATAATGTATAGGGACCTCTCAGCTACCATATGCCTTGACGTGAATATGATGGCTGGAGATTCGCTTAAATGGTTTAATATTTTAAAATGAGCAAAGGGACATTCATGCTTTAAGACAGTATTGTTGGTTAGTATCGACAAACACTTTACTTTATCTAATTGTGTTCCAATAAACATCTTTTATCCTCTGATCTAGAGGCTGGCCATTTTTGTTAGTCCTGTGGTATTTTTAGGTGGATTCCTCAGCTCAATTTTTACATCAATACCGACAAAGTCCGGACAAACACGACTCCATCCACGTAATGTAATAATCGCCAGTCCGCTTGTAAAAAGCCTTCCAGTTGAATTAAATTGGCTGAGTAAATCAATACAAATTTATTCTGTCCGCTGCAGGGTGCATACACTGTATCCGATTTATATGTAATTCCGTTTATTACCAACCTATTCCCTGCAAGCTGACTTCTACAGGTCTTACACGTCTAGAATGATTTATTCATAAAATTATTAGCCAGTCTATGCCTATCCCAGATACCAGGCATTCTGTCCCATTTGTCAGTCCAGTTGACATTGGCTGGGCAATAAAGAGAAAGTTTGGCGAGATCTGATGGGGAGGTAACAAGACGACCATATGATGTGGCAGCTTCTGTGGTAATATCTCTTTCTTATTAAGCAAACAGCACTGTGCATACCACCCAACTTGTCGACATGTTAAGTTTGCCGCAGACGGATTCCTCTCTTTGGAGTTTTTTTTACTGCTTGTTTTTATTGCTGATAAATATGGATAAGCTTCAGAAACAGAAACCTTTTCTCCTTATCTTCTCTGATTTAAGGCATTATCTTGTCTCGCTAAACCCTCATAAGATTGGCATCAAGCAAGAAATAATTTTGGAAAAATATCGATATTTGGAGAAATAAAAAAGGCGTCAGCGTTTAATAATTTTACAGACAGACGGTGAGATCAAATAGAATTACCAATTGGGTGGCTCTCTCCCGGAAGTTCTGGAGACCCCCATCACCCGAAGGATATTGATATACTGGAGACTTGGGGCGACTAAAATCATAATGGGTCCCAGGATAAAAATGGCCACAGAATAAAACTGGAGGGTCAGAGGTTTAGATATAATGTAAGGAAGTTTAAGTTTCAGATAGAGCGGTGGATAAATGGAAGAGCATCACATTAGAAGTGGTAGAGGTTACAGTGAGGGAATTTAAACATGCATGGGATAAACAAACTAAGATTAATCTACAACAAGGCTGAGGACTGATTAAGGTCAGAGTCTTTACATCAGGAAACACCGGCAGACTAGATGGCCCGAATGGGTCTTATCTGACCTCATACTCAATATTTCAATGTTACTATCATTAGGTTAACACAGCTTCCTCGTCATCACAGAGCATCTCTTGGATCAAACCACGCGCTGACCATCAACATAGCGGAAGTGATATAATGAAACCTGAAAAAAGAAGAAGAAACCAAGAGTCCTATTCCCACTATGTTCACCAAAAGTCATAGCTGCCACCTGTCCTTAACCTGGCGAGACAATGGAGACAACTTGGTTTATGTCCTAGCTGTTAGAACTCTTTTTGAATCTATGGGGGGGAAATGAGAATTTTCTAGACAGCCGACAGCAAAAAAGTCAAAACAAAAGGCCGCTAAATTCAAATACTGCTACACTTTTTCTTCAGTTTTTACAGTCCCGAGGAAAAATTCTGAAATCTATTTGCTTGTTTCATGGAGATTTTGACAGAGGCAAAAAGTATAGAAGCCTTATTTCATACGCTGACTTGATATTATGCACTCCTCACCTCTTGACCTAAAAGGGTTAAACATACAGATCTTACATTAGGAAGAATTAACTCTGACACACAACATTTTTTTTTTCTTTTCCTCCCACAAGATATTTGCATTCCCTTCAGAAATATTCACACATAGGTTACATTTACTTATGTATGCGTGTGGTTATACATTTGATCGCACTCCAAAAATGGGGTCATAGGTCTCCTTCTATGCATGGCTTTCCTGAATTTTGTTTTGGTGTAAATCCTAAAAAATGGATCTTTTGCATTTTTAAATGCATTTTTTTGTTCTAGTCTTGATAAGAGTTCAGTATGGGTGTTCATTTGTTTGTTATTCTCAAGGTTTAGAGCATGTGTAATTCAGAGCCAAAGGTATCCTAATACACCGTTCCTTGGAACATACTATATAATATCTTAATCCCCCATTTTTGACTCACCGTCTCAGACAGACATAAAATTGTCCGTATAACCAGAATCGACTCTAATTGAAAAGTGCCTTCAAGGTGCCCACAAACGTAAAGAATAGACAATGAGATCAGAGAGCATAAAGGAGCAACAAGGTAAGAGAAAATGGGGGCTCCAGCAAGTTTGCCCAATACAGTGTGAATACCCTGGGATACCGAGTGAAAGCATCTCCGCTAATTATTATGAGAAGAATGTTGGAATAAAAGTCAGAATGTTAATTAACAACCAACATGGGAAAAACATGACAATCCATTCTGCTTTTCTTATCAGAAAAAATGTAAAACTATTTTTAATTTGGTCCAAAATGGGTTAATTAAATAGAGTATATTATATATATATATATATATATATATATATATATATATATATATATATATATATATATATATATATATATATATATATATATATATATATATATATAGGCTCGTTTTTTCATTTTTTACTTTTTAGGCATTATTTTATTAACAAATGCTTTATATAATCTGTAACAGACTCTATAAAATGCGCTCCCTCTCCAAAACATTTCAACACATCAAAGACGATAGGAAGCGAGTTAGTGGCGGGGTCAAACTTTCTATATAGGGAAAGCAATCAAACATACAAGATCCCCAAAGCCAGATACCGGCGGCCTCCTTCCTGGCTCAGTAGGAGAAATGGTCTGTCACAGCCATCCAGGGCAAGCTAGCCATGGCCGCCCACACTAGACCACCATGGAGAAGTCTGGCACACCAGGACTAAGCTAAACATTCATAATGTTCTCCACGCGCATAACAAAGAATTTCATATTGGGTTTGCATTTCCCATTTCAGTCTAATAAATTTGCCATACTAAGCAAATTTGGGTAATGGAAAAGAATTGGTTTGTTATACAGTTGCTTTAGTTGACCCTTCCACTTCCCGTGGAAACTGTTAAAATTTACACTCTGCTAGTGTTTCACATTTTCTTAAACATAATCATTCTTTAAGGTTAGTTAGAAGAAAAGGAAACTGTTATAAGTGCCTATTCACAGAACACAGAAATACTGTAAATTCGACCTCCAGTTGACAGTCGGAAGAATTGTACCACGCTAGTCACGGAAAGAATAACAGCCTGGAGAAGAGTTTTTAACCAAGTTTGCTGCCGAGTTCACACCGTTCAGCTGGAAGGCAGACGTCGGTCAGCGACATATAGGCGGCCTTTACACTCTAGTAAGCTTTTTATTTTTTGGGGAGACAGTCATTTGAAATAAGCACCACTGTTAAAAAAGGCATTCCAACTAGTAGGTTGGGTCCAGAAAATGCTGTTTTTCTTGTAATATAATTAAGGACAATAAAAGATCCTGAAAAATGTTTTATTTACTGTTCTATAAAATTATCCTGCACTTTACAACAAATCTGTCACTGTGTTTTTTAAAACAAAAACGTTATACATCCAGGAAGAAGAGAGGATGAGCATTAATCTTTTGTACAAAAATATATGGTTAAAAACAAGTTCGTAGAAACAGATGTTTTTAACCCTGGAAGTAGAAGCATCACCTGGGGAGGTTCTAATAGTTTTTGTCTGAAACTGCAATCAACGTAGATTTGTGCTGCTGCGTCAACATTCGCTGACCCTTACTCAATAACGTGAGATATATGCAGTATAGGCAGATAAAGTTCCAGCACTTTGGGATAGATGTTGAGGTAGTAGCACCAAGGCTTGTTAAGATCGCTTTTGTAGCTTCAAAGAACATTGTTTTTATTAAAAAAAAGCAGGCCTCATTTTTTAAAGGCTTAGGATCACAACTTAATATTTCTCAAATATCTGACAACAGAATCACAATCTTTTTGGGCTTAATATTCCACTTTTATAACCAAGCTAGTGAGTGGAATCCAGTTCATATACTTTGTGACCAAATTGTTGATTTTGGTGACAAAGCTGCTCACGTACCAGCTGGGACAAAACATCCACCTTTCCTACACGTGAAAGAAAGATATTTTTACAGAGTAAAAGCTTACACAAAAAAACGGATCTGTACTTAAAGGAACATGATTATGTTACTTAAAACAAGAAATCAGACAGCAGGAGGCCGACAGCTTGATCTCCAGTGCAAGAAAGTCATGACGTACTAGTAAGTCCCAATGGGCTTTTAAGCGTTTTTTTTTTTTTTTTTTTTTTTTTTAGGACGTACTGGACCATCCATATTGGCATGATGGGGTTAAAGTTCTCTAACATGCATGCTTCTTTAGAAGGATGTCAGGGACAATAGACTGCCCTCTTAAAATATACATTCATGTGTATATGATGACTGGAGTGTCCTTTTAAGGCTAAGCCCACATAATACCAATATTTGCATATATGGAGAAACTATAAATAGAATATAGTTTTTGCTCTTGGGTTGACAGTCAAAGCCATCCCAAAAATAACACCACGAATAAGTTGATACAAAGTAAAAATTGAATTCAGATATTATTGTATTCTTGCCCAAGAAACCAACCATGACTGATAGTAACTCGTTATTTTTATTTTTCAACTGTCTGATCTGAATATTTAGCTTGAAATTATGCCACCGGCTACTGAAAACATCCTAACTTTTTGAAGACTGGTATCACTTTTTCTAAGAAACAAACTCAAATCAAACGGTTTGACAAATGACAAAAATATAAGTTCTTAAATACGAAAGTAAATCACCAAGAAGAATAAAGGCTGTTAGACATTAAACCTCATTTGAAAATAGAAATTTAAAAAAATTCAATACTTAACAGCAGAGCAATTTTTATTAACATGAAGGCTCAGTTAGTTAACTGTTTCTCACTCATTACATAAGTCTAGCTTGGTATGCTAACCTTCATCATGGACCCTGCTATGTACAAAGAATCAGCATGCTATATGTGGCTAACATTTCCTTTTCTTTAATGCCATTGGTTTAGAAAAATGCCAATCATTGTCTGATTTTAATCAATAATTAAAACCTCCTGCATCGACATGTCGCAGGTATTAACTGCACAATAAACGTTCTGCTTTAGTTGGCGTCTGTGGCTGTACTGGACCTTGTTTTTCCGTTCTACATCCAAACATGCACATAGAATGCAACAACTCGTTGGTTGTGATAAGTTTTTCAAGCTCTAAGACCCTAGTGGTGTTACCGAGAACTGAACTCAGCACTGATATAAGTAGCGCAAATTTAAATTGTGTCGCTAAAATGACTAAGATAAAAATATCTCTTTGCGAGAACGGCCAAGAGAAACCAAAGAAATCAGTAGTTTTAGAACACGGTTGCAACCCCTCCCCACCCCCCAAAAAAATATATATTTACTGATCGATTCCAATTGTCCTTTTTTATTAGCAAAATAAAATACAATAATATAATAAGGCTTTTTAACCAACATTTGATAAAAGAATGTTGGCATACTCTTCTTGTGAACCATTTTATTATGGTATCTCAAAAAAGCCAACTCAAGCCATCATATGTCATTTAATATAAAAACTATCCCAAATAAACTGCAGATTACAATGCTCGTGTGAAGCAACACAAAATCAAAAGATTATGGGGTATCTAAAATATTTGATGTGAGTTTTCAAGATCACTTGGAGAAAAAAAAAAAAAAAAAAAAAAAGGTTCCCTCTAATCATGTCATATTTAAAATTGGCAGGCCTTAAAAGAGTTCTACTTCCAGCAAAGTTTACTAAATTATACCACGATCTTAAACTGTACCAAGCTCAAATAGACTGAATGCATGACTGATGCGGAGTTTGCCTGATATGAAGTATGTTCAAATGTATCTGATGATTTTCAGGACCTCTTCCAAGTAAGCTTTGCAGCCGAACTGCTGACCACATAAGTGCCTCAGAAAAAAAGACATTGATTCGGTCGTTGATAAGACTGACATCACTTTAATGTTCAGCATTAACCAACCTCAGTTAATGTATAAACCGTATAGTTTAACGAGCAATAATTTCATTTAAAATGCATATATTTACAACTGATATCCACAAAAATAAAAAAAGGAAGAGGAATCCTGATTATGCGGATTGCCAAATAGTTTTTGTAAAAGAACATTCTACAGCTTCCTCTACAGGTAGATAAAACACATCATCGAGTGTTAAAAATAAAAGGTTTACTGGTGATAAAAGGCAAGTTATTTTACCAGTTCTTGTTTAAAGGATATTCAGGCACATTCAAAACTATTAAATTATGCCTTTTTTGCCACAGTGTTTCAGTAATTTTTTGTTTATTTTATTAATTGATGGTTAAATTAAATTATGCATATTATCTTTTGTAAAAATCACACATGAAAACTCAGGTAAAAATACAGTTCACATTGTAAAAACACTCTTTAAATAATGCTTTAGAACTTTCCAGAACAATATATGTGAGGTTGAAATACAAAAAACATTTTTTTATAAGACGTAATAGTATTTGCTTTCTTGTATCCAAAAGTCTCCTTAAAGCATCCCCAACATTATTTTGAACAAGGATTCAAAATATACAGCCATGCTAAAAATTAAACTAATATTTGCAGCTGGAAAAAAACTAACCTTTGAAATATTATATATATATATATATATATATATATATATATATATATATATATATATATATATATATATATATATATATATATATTGAAGTATACTGTCTTAATATATAAAATGTACAGCAATGTCCAACACATACCATTAATATTAATAATGGAAACTAAAAATGTAAATTGATATAGATCTATATATAGCTATATATATCTATATATATCTATCTATATATATATATATATATATATAGATAGATAGATATATAAAGATATATATATCTATATATATATATATATATATATATATATATATATATATATACACACACACGCATATATACACACACACTATATATTTATCTATATTACACACACATTTATGCACACACACACACACACACACACACACACAGCACCAGTAATACTTCCCCCTTTTTTCTTTCCCCAAACAAAATGTTTAAAATCTAACAAAGTTTAAAATGTTATTAAGTCAATCCATGCTGTTCTGCAAGGATTTCAAGAGCTTTGCTTACTAAAGTTTCTGGGGGGTTATTAATTGTTTTTTTTGGGGGGGTGAAAAGCCTTTGAGAGGGAAACAATTATGCGAAGTTGACATATTAAGGTAAATCAGCTAAGATGAATAGAATTTCTGTACTGTATCTGATTGATGAAGGTTATCATCCATCTTTACTTTTGAAAAGAATATATAGTTAATAAAAAAGGCTACAATTTCTAGGAATCGAAGGGTTAGTTTGTAGAGGAGAAAAGTTCACTTAAGGTACCAGAAAAAATGGGGGGAAAAACACCTTTGAATATGCAATTACTAATCTAAAAATATGTGCAAGATGTATAAGCAGTCTTTGAAAGTACAAGACATTTTTTTCCCAAAAATGCCTGGCAGGGCAGTTATCACACCATGTCTAATTGATTACAAATGTTTGAAGACCTCAGCAATAAATCACCACTTTAATCCCACATTAACCTCTCACCATAAACCACCCCCTGAGCAAGGCCCATGTCTCAATAAAAAAGGACGGATTTCTCCAGCATCATTCCCAAACATTTTTAACCAAATTCACAAGTAAAGTCATTAAATACGACGCTTCCTCTTTGATTAGTCGCCTAATAATTTTCCCTGACCCCTGACATAACTCCCTTGTTGTATCAGGAGCCATAAAATATTAAGACACACACCGACTAAAAATAAGTCTACAATGACTATTTTAAAGGCTGTGTGTGGCCTTACCCATATATTTTTGGCAAGATGCTCTTTTTTTTCGACCACAGCTATATTCATCCAAGAGCAGTGGCACTGGAGAGTCTCTGTCTCACCTGTCAAAGCTGAGGAGCGTTGTTCAAAAGGACCACCAAGAGTCCATGGATTGGATCCACAATTCTACCGCGGCTAGTACCCGATAACTTCTCAATAATAATAAAATAAAATGTAAAAAGCTAACAGAAAATTCCCACACTTGGTCACCTTGCCACAAAACATGGAACAGCGAGGTGACCGGCGGGCTGGACGACTCCATCAAGTAAAACTATGCTGTGTTTTAGCCGACACTCGCTGTCACGTCTGTTTGAAGGGACCGCAAACAGACAGCATTAATTACACGGTAGTTAAATTCAAAGACTTCACGAAGTACATTAAAAAGTTGCAATGCCGAGATATGAACGCGTAATTTAAACTAACAACATGCAATAAAGCTTAAAACGCATTAAATTGGAATCGCAGAAACAAGTATTAATCATTTTTTTTGTCAGCAATGAACTGAAGTTGTCAAACACTTTGTGACGTGGTGAAATTAAAAGGATTAAGGCAAACAGTTGCCCCGTACCAATGACAGAACCAATATTAATTTAAACAGAGCAGGGAAAAATATGTAGTTCAGATCACCATTTATACGGCTAGTAAAAAAAAGTGAGAATAATTTGATGAAGACAGAGTACACACAGAGTACACAATTTTATTAAATAAACAGGAAATTACACAGGGAAACTGGTGCTGTTCCACTGTGTCTTTCCAATATCACTCAAACACACTATATATGCATATAGACACTATATATCTATATATCTATCTATATATCTATATATAGATAGAGATACACAAACATACCTTCAAAATAGACAAGATTTGATTTATATATATATATAGGTGGCAATGTTTTTAAATTATGTACACAATCACAATAAATATAAGACTGAATATGATAATAGTAAATATGATTATTTAAGAATAAATAAGTGGCACTGTTGCTATGGACTACTTGAGTTTACGTCTTTTTTAATTACATTTTTAATTATTTTAGCACTAGAAATTAATGTACATTTTCAAGGCTGTAAAACAGATATCATTTTAGCTGATGAGTTATATTCTTTCTACAATTTGCCATGCAGATGGATATTTAGAAAATGTGTTTCTCTTTCAACAACTATACTTTAAAAAGTGAGGTTTTGGCTATAAACCTTTCATTTGTACAATATGTCTATTTGTTTGATAAATGATTCACTCTAATCGTTAATTGTTGGGAGGCGATGAGAAAAATGTTTAAACAAATAATTCAACTGTTTAAATACGGTATGTAGCAATTTAATAATGGTTAATACTATTGATTGATAATGATCATGAAACATAAGCCAAGTGACAGTGAATAACTAAACAGGCAAATAATGAATATGCTGTACATATATATATATATATATAAACATTTATTTTTTTACTTTTATTTCTTTTTTTTAGGTAAACATGCACATTTGAACAAATTTCTGCATTTTTTTTTAGCAAACTGCTAAACTTTCTTTGGGCCTCTTTAATGAAAGCGAAGCTACAAAGTTAATACAGCGAGATTCCTTTTACAGACTGCAGAGATAAATATGCTATTATATTCCTAATTTTAATAAAAAACTTTTGATAAACTATTATCACTGATAAAACCAATGTTTAATACACTAACTTTTCTTCCTAACATCCATAATGTATGAAAATCTCCTTTGTAGTGAGACATATTTTCTATCTTACAAACTGCAGCGTTATTTGTTCTTTACATTTTAAGCTACAAAGCTATAATCAGTAAAAAAAAAATAAAAAAAAAAATGCACACAATTTACAGAACACATTTCCCAATTATAAAATATCTACTAAAACATTGTTTTTTCTGTAAGCTGTGGATAAACTTCGTGACCTATATTGCGTTGCAACCTCAAACCAACGGAGCGCAGTTCTCCAAAATATAATATAACAATGTTGAGAGCGGCCTTGATCTTGCCGTATATGTGAGACAGTCTTCAGAAAGCAAAGGAAAAAAAATTAAAATGCTTCTCATAACTACAGTCTGCTTTTTATGTTACGCACAGAAAGCAGAAATAGTATTTTGAGCAATTACCAATTTCCCTGCTAAAATCACTAGGGGCCAATATAAATCATATCAGCAGCTCAAAAATAAAGGCCTCTATTCTGTAACTTTTCACACATATACATTGTGCTGAAACAGGAAAAAAAACGTTAAAATTGAGTTATTTCATGATATTTTTACTCAGAAAATAAAGACTATAAAAATAAAATAATGCACGATACAGACTGAAATCTAAAGCGTGTTTACGTATACATTTGCTTTTGACGCCATTTATTTTAGTATTTTAATGTTTAAGATTTTTTTATTAATGCACATTAATGTTGAATAGTATATGGGGACAAACGTAAGTATCCAGGGTGCAGATTTACACAGATTTACACGGGCTGCACATAATTATTTGTTTTCAAGCAAATTTATCTCTTTGAAGAAGAATAAAAAATAAAATAAAAAGGCTTTTTTGTGTATATAGATCTGCACGCATATAACAATTTATGTCAATTAAGAAGCCTCCTATATATATTTTTTTTAAATAGACAATCCAATTATCCTTCAATATGCGGGTCTTTAAACATCTACTCATCTGTGACCTTAACCTATTTGTTCCCATACATGTAATGTCTTGCGGTCTATCGCTGTCCTGCTGAGATAAGGCCAGGATTTTGATGGATAGATAGATGAATCTGGGGGGGAAAAACAAAACCCACAAACCTGATATTCTGAATCTTGCACATGAAGTAGTTAAGGACATGCAGCCCAGATGCGTATGTTTCCATTTATCTAAGCGAACCAGAAACCAACTCAAAGACCTTGAAAAATATATCACAATTAGATTTGGGCAGCTATTATCTTAATATCCAGTCTGCTAAAAAGAAGTGTGAAATTTATGTGAAATGTGTGAAAACTGTCACATTCACATTTAATGTATTTATTTTTTTTTATCGCAAAGCCCCTGCTCTTAATATTTACACTTAAAACTCTTCAAGGACATTAAGAATGGCTATTTCACCGCACTCATCAAATATTAAACAGAAACCGGCCAGCAGCTCCACATGGGGCTGGAAAAGGGTATATTAAGTTTCCTAACAAGGATTACATTTTTAATTTTGAACGTACACGTGCCCGTAGGGTAATAAACAAATATCTGCTCGCCATATATCAATGTTTTTGTTCAGCACAAAATGTTAAGGGATAGATTTCAAATTCAAGCTGTGGGGCAATAACAGAGATAGAGACAAATAATTTAAAAAAAAGCAATAATTCTAATAAAAATTAAAATGACTACAAGCAATGCCAAAATATTATTGGATTGGGTGCATAAAATTACAAATCCAGCAAGCCCATTAACCACAAACACAGCTTGAAAATTCAGCGACCTTGAGAAGGAGATGGTCTTTCCCGGATTAAAGTAATCTTATTATCAGATGTCGAGTCGATCGTACAATACTCTGAAAATATATTTGTACATTTAAAATTAAAAACTTTCCAATTTAGGAATCTGAGACCTGAGACTGAAAGGATAAAAAAAAAAAAAATAAGCTTATAAAAATCTAATTTCGGGGGTGTTAAGGTAACCCTAAAAACAGGTCGATTGCAAGTGTTTTTTAATTTACTTTTAAATAACTAGAATTACTCTTTATTGGGAAATATTGCTTATTAACGGAACAAGGAAAAGTTGTCATAATTCTTAGGGGAGGACACATGACGTGGGAGCATCAAACGAAGAATCAGATCTAAGAACCAACAATTTTAAAGCAAAACCATTCTCAATAGTTTGCCGACAGGCCGAGATCATATAGCAGAGCACTTACGTGAAAGAGAACTTACCTTCAAAGAAGAAGAGCCCTTTCAGATTCACTAAATATACTTTTAAGTCTGAATCCATTAAATAAACATTTCATACGTTTATGACTATTTTTATTTTAACAATTGTTCTGACTGCAGTATGAAGACAGACGTTTCTACACTACAAAGCGAACAATTTAAAGACACGGAGAAACCATGCAATTAAGACAAAGTGCTATGTGGGAGAGCTTGGAATTTCAGCGTGTCCTTAAAAATGCCTGGAGAGCAAATGAATGATGTGCTGAAAATGCATTTACATAAATAAGAGAAATATAACCACAGAAGACGGATATATAGACGTTTGTGTATGTATGTGTGTGTGTGTGTGTATGCATGTATGTATGTGTGTATGTGTGTGTGTGTGTATGTATGTATGTGTGTGTGTATGTATATGTGTGCGTGTGTGTGTGTATGTATGCGTGTGTGTGTGTATGTATGCGTGTGTGTATGTATGCGTGTGTGTGTATGTATGTATGCATGCATGCATGTATGCATGCGTATGTAGCAAAGACACACTGAAACAATGCTTTCTTAGACGCCATCCATTGCAGCAGAGAGAATTTCCTTGAGAAGAAAAATGGCTCCCAAAGCAGAGATTGTTTTGATAACTTTGCCTTTGATAAGTCATGGTTTTACTAACAATACATTAGAACTGTATGGTTTCGAAGCCTTTGGACCGAATCGTTGCCTACGTCACCGGGCATTAAAGTCACTTTGTGGTTCTACTGAATCTCTCAGATGTGATATCCTTATAAACTTACGTGAACGTATTCATCGCTATTAGTTTCAAGGCTTTATTTTCAAGGATACGTCAAACTTTTAACACATGAGACTTAAACCCAGACACTAATGAACTATTATTAAAGTCTAGCGTACTCTTACATAGCAATTTAGAACACTGTTTTGACTAAAGTAAAATCATCTTACTGTACAACTATATCCTTGAGACGCGTGTACATATATCACGTGTTAGATACACATACCATGTACAGACCAGGGAGCATAAACAGTAGTGAATGAGAAACAAGCCTACTGATAAAACTATCGTAACATGAGTAAAACCATTTTAGCCCCCTCACACCATAAGAGTCATTGCTACAAAAAAGACGCATTCTATAAAGATGACAAAGTAATTGCTAAGAAAAGGGGGTAAAACAAGTCCTGAGCTCCCTTTTTCCCTTCCCTGCTTAACCTTAAATTTCCTCCAAGTCTCCTCCATAAAAGCGCCAATCAACTCCATCATATTTACTCTTATGACTGCAAATACATTCTACAAAGACGTAATACTCAACTCTATGGAACATTTTCATTTTTGCTCTTCTGATTCTGTATGCAGGCTGGTACGGTTATGTCTACTTAATTACTTAATTCTCCAGGTAAGGACCAGTTGATTGAAGCACTGGAAGCTGGAAATAGCGTAACACTTACTGTAGGCTACTTCAGCCCCAGTGCCATGGACAGGCAATGTTAGTCGAGAAACCATGTTCCGCTTTCCAATCTCAAGGTTTCTGGAGGCACATAACTTTGCTCAGCCAGCATCTAGACAATTTACGCAGCGATTCATACAATACATATATTCAAGGGGTATCACAAGACTAGAATTGACAGACTAAGACAAACCGATCCATTAGGTGAAGAGGCTCGGAATGCAAGCTTACAATCTAGAGGGAATGGGGTGAGGACAGACATAGGGAACAGAGAAAGGTAAGAGGGAGTGTGGAGGTTGTATTAGTGAAAGGGAAGTTATGGTGCGGCTTCTCAGAAGAAGTGGGTTTGGAGATACATGTTGGGAGGGAGGGTAAAAGCTGGAGGTTCGGTGGAGGTCGGTTCAAAGAGATATGGGGGACCCCAAGTGAAATCTTGTAGATGTGAAAAGGAGGCAGTGATAAGCGAGGTGGAGAGTATTAGCCCATGGGAGGCTGACAGCTTGTTTATCCGTGTACTGGCAGGGAAACGTCCCTAGCCGGTGCAAAAACATAGGGCGTACTATTACATCCTTGGTCATCTAGACCAGTTTTTGTAAGACATAATAGTATGTCCATCATGACGTGGTTAATTAAATGGTTACTTTTGCCTTATAAGTAACATATAATGACCTCCATAACACCACTCCTTCCTACATTTCTGCCCTCAAACAAGTACTCCCCTATTTGATCTTTACATTCTACCCATGGGCTAAGGCTCTCCTCCCCCATATATCTGGAACCGACCTCCACCAAACCTCCAGCTTTCACCCTCCCTGCCAACATTCAAGAAACATCTCAAAATCCACTTCTTCAGAGAAGCCGCACCATAACTTCCCCGTCACTGATACACCCCACACTACCTCTTACTACCTCTGTTCCCTATGTTTTTCCTCACCCCATTGCCTCTAGTTTGCAAGCTTGCATTGCAAGCATCTTCACCTAATGTATCAGTTTGTCTAAGTCTGTCAATTCTAGTCTTGAATATATGTATCGCATGAAGCTCTGGGTAAACAGTTGGCCATCTACTTAATTTAAAGAAAAGCGGATGAGCACTTAACAGAAAGATTCTCAGTATTTTATTAGATTAATCTGTTCATGTACTTGAGGGAACGCATCAAGCTATCTGCTGACAAATTCAGTGTAACAAAGCTTGGCGCTAGAGCCGATTACATCAGGATAACAGAGAATGTCTGAAACATTAAAAGAAAAAGGTCTATCCAGACCTTCCTAAGACCTCTGATAAGCCCCGCTGGTGGATTACAGTCTCTCTTGCTTCTCTCTTCAAAAAAATTAAATATTAAAATATAATTAAACACTTGTCCCCAAGAGATAAGGGGTACCATTCCTTTCAAAGAGACATCCCTGAGGTCAACAAGTAGACTAATCAAAATTTGAGACCTTAGACATATTACAGGGGCATACAGCAATTACTAGAAACAACCATAAGTGTAAGTAGATAACCTATACCCAGAGTCATAAAACACTTTTGTCATAAAACACATATTGCACCAATAGTAGATATATATATTCCCAAAAACACTTGGAATTACTTGTAGCCGTGGCTCCTGGCCGGCTCACTCATTCATCAAGGGGCCCAAGACAAGTGCCTTGTGGTTAACCTAATCTTGAAACCAATGGAACAAGATAATTGTTTGTATGTCCTGAAACATGCTAGTGGCTGCTGTGTTACACGTTTTTTATAGTAAGATTAATGAGTTCCACTGTATACCAACTGTTCGCACAGTGCTCTACAAAGTACACAATAAATGAAGTGATGTACCAACAAAAATATAACAGCGAAGACATGATGGCAGGGGAAACTTGAAATTCAAGAAAGGCATTGGAAGACAAGCTGACATTTTTGATAATTAAGTGCAGATTACATGTTTTACAAGGAAGAGAAAAGAAACTCCGTAACCGAGGGGAAAATCTGATGCATTCTATATCATATGCAAGAAGCTACAAACACAACGCCGACTGAATTCCATAATTAACACTGGATGGATAAAATCTGCGGAACACACAGAAGGACAATGGTTCCTCTCAGCGGGACGGTAGAGGACAAGAGCGTCTGCAAGGATCTAGTTTTTAAAAATACACAGGATTCAGCAGGACGACGAAGAGGATTTGGGAGAAAATCTAGGCATGGGTCAGACACTAATGGTGGGTGTTTTACATCCGAGTAGGCAGCACATATTTAATAGCCCAGATCAACAAAGGAGAAAATTGCCGGACACCGTGAAGATGTGGGGGCGAATTTGTGCATGTGTATTGGTATAAGGATGTGGTAGAAGAGATTCTATAATTGTATAAATACACATTCAGGACTAGTTATTCCAATGTCCAGACCAGGAGGAAAGACCTAATTGTGCATAAAACCAAAGCTGGCAAAAGTTGACCTGCGTTGGATATTTTCCCTGATGTCCTGCATACAATTAATTCTATTACAAAAAAAATAAAAATGTACAAAACTATGTCATTCATTAAATGAACATATACATGTTGGGGCTTTAAAAATGGTGGTAAGGAACACTGAAGCATTGGAGAAACTCCAGGAGAACACATTTTCAACAGTGCTATTTCAACTTCTCTGCTGAATACAGACGCGGCATTCGGATCCTCATTCCTAGTACTACTAAATGCCCAAACTCTTCCCAGAAAAGAAAAAAAAATAATCTTTAATTATGTGAAATGCCTCGTTCACATTTTTTTTTGCCAGGAACTAATAGGTTGCTGCAACAGATATTTAATTTTAAAAAAAACAACTCATCGTCCAAAGATGTAATTGCAAGCTTTTTTATTTTGTTTATTTAATATTTTTTTTTTTTTTTTTTTTTTTTTTTTTTTTTTTTTACACAAAAGTGTTAAACTCAGTAGGTGGACCATACCATTAATGTCTGGTCTAAGTAGAAAAGCGCCTTTTAAAATGTTATTTAGGTACTACAAAGGCTATTAATATTGTAGATGAGTCTACCTGATTAAACCATCATTCTAACTACATCATCCAATTTGCCATGCAGTCTTTATTACCTCCTGGCACTTTCCTCCCACCCAGCAGCATGTTCCTTCCTATTTGCCATTCCACTAAATTCTGGTTTCCAATTGGCCCAATATTAAACACATCTTAATTTACGACAGAGACGAAAAAGTGATTCACAGATCAAGCAATGAATATTTGCTTACTTTGGTACAGTTGATGTGCTAGGCACTGGGTACAAAATTCTTTTCGACTTAGAAAATCTTGCTTTTACATTTTTTTTCTAAAAAGACAGCCACCTAGTTCGGAAAATTCTTAATTATCCAAATAACGGCAGAAACAATTTACTTATCCTAAGCTAGGTTAAATTCATAGATCAATACCTCTCTAGGCCTATTCCATTTAAGAACTGTAAGTGACTAAGTCATAATATAAACACTTAAATATATGCTAAAAGTGCCAAGTGAATGGGATACATCTTTAAATGTAATTTGGGTGCTTCCACAGCTCTGTCTGCTGTGGGAAAGCTCATGTAGACAGACATGATTTAAACTCTGTAAAGGAATCTTCAAGCAAGCACTTCTGTGACAGCCAATAATACAATAAATGCGGCTAAGTACGGTAGTTAGCTAGCAAACCTTAAAAAAAGGTAGAGAATAAATAAAGATTCTCAGTATACAGGAAGAAAAGAAGCGAAGAAATAACCGGGAGTCCAATCTAGCAAATCCAAGGCAGACAGATCCAGAATGCAACCCTCCAAAAAAAAAAGTGGAATTTATTATAAATCATTGCTGAATGTTCAGAAACATTAGGCAGACGCCGTGCCAGTTCCGCTGACTTTCATAGAGACAATAATAAACTAAGAAAAAGATGTGAGGAAATGAGAAGAATGACATGGAGAGCCTTCAACAGAGTATTGTACGACTTCTGCGCTCCATATGCTTTAACACAAGTTTGAATTTTTGCTGTATTTGTACTCTCTCCAATTCCTCATGAGTCAGAAAAATTAAAAAGCTATATCCTTCTGGATGCCAGGAAAGGCCTTACCACGATCCTTTTGTCAAAAAAAAAAAAAAAGAAAAAGCGAGGGAGAGAAAAGCCACAGTAGAAGGCTGTCCCAATTTGAGAGCCTCTGATGTCATCAACCACATGATTCTGCCTCTCCACTAACGTAGCTTGCAAAAAAAAAGTAGTTTTAAAGGTTTTGCTTTTTTGGATTGTGTGAATGCTTCATTCGCCTCACAAACAACCACAGAACCACAAGTGCGGTGCAAACTTTCTCCGGGAGGACAGCGCGGAGCCTCTGGTTTTTAAATGGTTAATCTTCGCAGGTCGCTACCAGCCTTCAAGACCACCATTGTCAGTAAGTGCTCTTAAACCACATTATATGAAGTAATAACGGTCCCTTATTCTTTATTTGACATGGAAGGGGGCTGGGGTTAATTTCTGATGCCACATTGTCCTCTCTTTTGCAATGACTGCTTATATGACGATGTGTATAGTCTGAGAATCAAAGACCTAAGCGCCTTGAATGACCATGGTTTGTATTTACAGTCTGAGGCATCCAGGGATATTTTCTGCCGGGACGTACAAAATAAAAAAAGAAAAGAAAAAAAAGCTCTCGAGGGGCCACCGGACAAGATTACGCTACGGTGGACTATGGCGTCAAACAGCCTCTTCAGCTCGGTGACACCATGTCAGCAAAACTACTTTTGGGGTAAGTACCTATTAAGTACGGTCGTTTGCCTTAACCTGCACAGCTTTGAAAGAACAAGTGACAGATAAGACACGAGCTAGAATATACATACACTTTACTTACGGGACCGGCACACATCAGCCGCCACAAACTACAGGCCAAAAACACCCACCTGCACTAAAACGGACAGAACTGCATACAAAAAAAATGAAGGCGTTCGAAGTAAAACATTAAATTCTATTGTACACATGCACAAAAATAAATAAAAGCATATGCCCCACTCCTCTAGATAAACACGCTCTTGTAATAGATGCTCTGGAGCTTGACTGCCAAACATAGCAATGAGATCGACATGCGCCGGGTGAAGCACCTGGAAAGGCATTCAAGTGGCCGGGAAGGTAGAGTTATGTACAGCACAGAGTTTATTAACTCACCTAATCATTTCAGTGAGTTCACTCAAATTCCCTTCCTACTTCCAGGCACCCAACTGTTTCAAGGAAATTAGGAAAAATAGGATTTAACCGCAGCGCTCCTAAAACACATCACGCTATTTGATGCACTGTGAAGTGAGCTGTTACTTGGCAAGATTTGCACAGAGACGTATGTAAAGCGCTCCTAGGTGCGGAGGACACGCTGCGATAGACTCGTTACAATAATGCAACTCCGCTTGTAACAAAAATGTTTCCATCAATAAATTACAGAGTACCGTCACACGGAGAAATAAAATCAGATTGACGTTTCTCTAGCAGCAACTAACCTACGCCAAAAGAGGTTGTTTTCTAAAGCAGTAAACACAGATGTCTGCAGGAAATACTATAAATATAATTTAAGAAAAAAACCATACAAACAGTAGAAATACACATAAAACACATTTACTAATAAATATATATATAATAGGAATGTGTGTGCAATTGAACTAATAGGACATGCCCTTTTTTGTACTCAAAAGCACCAATCAGTCATAAAAAGGCAATTTTAGAATACCCATAGGTACCATTCATAAAATCTGCCAAAATATTACAGAAATGAATACAGCTTCTGCTCCAGATCCCTTGAGACATCAGTGAAGGGTTAATGGGACTCACACAGACAATGTCTAAACAGGGAATTGTTCCACGTTCCTGTACGCTTGGAAAAAGTTGAACAGAGTTTTCTTCTTATTTTTTTTTGACGGGTTATTGAGACAGATCTGTATTCATTCCGGCTGAATCATCTTTTGACGCTGCTAGGCAGACTTACTTGCTACAGAGCACTTACAGCATTTTCTGAATCCACTCCATGACGAGACACTCGTGTTGGTATTGGCGTTTGTATTTTTCCCCCTTGGATTCTCAAACAAAAATGCTACATAAACTTTATTTAAAAAAAAAAAGCGAGGGGAACACGCGGATCCCTTTGGAGACGAATACCTGGTGGGTAAAGACCCTTTCCGGGCCCTCCTACTACTGCGTTTCAATTGGCTGGCTTAGAGCAAATTTAAATACAGTCAGCTACGGTCACAGCAACGTCAGGGTTACACAGTTGTGCAAAAAAACTGAACTATGATATATGTTCCATTGGTACATGCCTAAGAAAAAAAAAATTTTAAAAAGGGAAAAAAAAATTTATAATAATAATAAAGATTTCAGTAAAGTTAAGATAAAATAAGGAGAACTTTCTACGATGGGAGTAGGATTTGATGTCCCCTTCAGGGACTGTAAGCAGAGCTTCTAAGAAAACATGTCAGTCACTTGTAGGCCCCCCATGAGAACGGACCCATGAAGTCTAGGTAGCCCCTCGGTATTTGGAAAAAAAAGAAATGCGTTACCGGATCGGAGCACCGAGGGTAGCCAGACCACATTATCCCTGTGTTTACAAGAGGAAACACAGTTTACATGTATAGGGATTTTTTTTCTACGCGTACTTCCAGAAGAGATTAGGACAAATTCAGCTGGCTAGAATTATCATAACACTACTGAGCTGATCATTTAATTCATCTTTTAGAGGGTCAGTACGAAGCACACTTAATAGATACCGAAGGAGCGGGGGGTTTGCTACAATAGGGGGCTTCTATTAACAGGATGAGTTCTAGTGGAGGATATGCAATGCAAGGTCCCCGCATAAATTGTGTTCTAGGTAAAACTTAACCTAATAGACATTAAAAAAGTAAACGAGTCACAATCAGAAGGCCTGCGGACATTTGTAATCACAGCGTTAGTTATGAGACATTCATGGCGCATGTAAAGCGTAACAATCCATCTTGCGGAATTCACAAGCCCTGGGATTCCGATGTAAGAACGAATCCTAACGGGTCCCAGTCTGACCGGTGTATATTTTTCCTGTCTGTCAGCCTTTTAAGTCTCAGCCTCTCCGTTTATTTTCGTTACACCAATTTGGCTAATTGTTGGGCCTACTTCTTAAAAGATTGGCGTAACGGCTTTCACCCAGCTTGCCGTACACAGAACAGACGTAACCATTCGCTGTGTAAAGAATCAAATAATACATAGACTGTAAACCTTAACATAATGTAGGACCATATAACGGCCCTTGACCGACAGAAAATGTGAATATTCATCACCGGCTTTATGCTTCCCTGGCAATGAGTGGGTTAAAAGTTATGCAAATGCCGGGGAAAATATTTAAGGTGATAAACTACATCGAACAGCATACACAGGCTTTAAGTTTTAGGGTTCTTCCCCCCCCTCACCTTTAACCCTTGCATTGCTTGTTCACCTGCCCGACACGGAGTAAAACATACGATTAAACAAAACGGTTTAGACGTCCCTAACAGTAGGAAAGAGATTAGATAGGAAACGTTACATACGAAAGCTTTTATATTCATTGCATATTTTTAACAAGTTGCGTAGAACGCCCCCCCCAAAAAAACCTACACTTTTATTTCTGTGGCATTTAGGTATATTTTAACAGGAAATCAATATATTAAATCACCAGCTTTTAAAAATGTGAAACTGTCAAAGTCCCATTTAAACTACACGTATCCTTCTGAACGCCGGAGTCCGAGCCGAAGAAATAATTACATATCAGCAACCTGAATTATTCGCACTATTACAAAAATAAAAAACCCCTCTCCATTACAAGTAAATTACAACATAATATAATAATTATACAGCGCAATTCTTTATTACAGCATAATTTAAAATAAAATATATATATACTAAAAATAAAGATATTTAAAGCTCCAAAACATCCTGTTTCTTTATAAACACAGCAACAATCACTCCAAGAAATATTAGATGCCCACATTTAAGACTTGGTTTAAAATTACATTTTCATTTAAAAACATACAAATCTCTCTATTTTAGCACGGCTGAGGAGGATATTATATAAAAACTAACACTTAATGCAAATTGGCTGCTCAGTGTTACCTACCACATAAAACACTCAGATTTCAAGATAACAAATGACTTTTCCGACTGAGAAACAAATCGCTCTGCGTTCCGCTGCGCCCGTCGTCTACCGGCTTTCAGAACAAAGTACACTTATGTTGATTATGATATTTTTTAACATTGGGAGACAGACGGCGACAATCTTAAACCCCCCCCCCCAAAAAAAAGACCAAAATTTTACAGAGCCGGCAAAATTAAACTTTATTCAATTGAATCTTTCACAAATCAATCCTCTCAATGAAAACCCTCTGAGTTACATTATGCAATTACAAGCATTTTCTGCCGTCTCAAAATCCATGTGTTTTTAATTTTTGTGCCCTTGGTGGTCCTAAAATATTGTATCAGCAAGTGTGTGCGTGTGTAATAATATAAATATATTTCTATCTCACAAATTTTTATTTTTTTTACTTTATTTACACACACACACACACACACACACATTGTATTTCTAATACTGATTAAAATAATCATTTTCAGTGAATATTTCAAGCGCACAAACACAAAATCCATTACATTTAAAATATACAAAAATATGTATTATGTTCGAATATCTCCTTTCAAATGTCTAGATGAGAATAAAAAAAAAAGTCACTTTGATTTTAAATAAAATAAAAAAAAAACACAAAAAAAAAACATTCAGCCCCAGACCAATAGTTTCAAATAAATAACCAACACTAAGAGAACTACAACGCTCCTAAGACTTAAAGGCATAACAGTTGAATTTGTACTCAGAACCCTCCCTCTGTCAAACGCAATCCTGAATATACGGGGGAAGAGATGCGTACATTTATATTAACGATTCAAATAAACTGCAATTCTGGTTGCATTTTCAATACTGTTGATTAACAAATCATAGCCGTGTAGCCTGTTTGAGTCATATAACGGTTAAAACCCGATAATGGACTACACATTGTTAAAATGCTGACGAAACGCTCAGGACAAATGTGTTTCAACTGTATGTCTCATTTATTAATGAGGAAAATCATCATTAGATAAAACCATTTAGATATTTTGTGATTGTAAATACACAGAATTTATATAGCGCCGTCAATGACTGCTTAGCTGTAACATAATCAGAACAAGGGGTACAAATAAAGGTGAGGAAGACCCTGAGAAAGAGCCGTATTACACAAATTCATGATCTGATACTTAGTACACACGCAGACATAGATGTATCTTTAACCACTTTAATCGTTCTGATGTCCCAAATAATCACACTAAACTACAGAATGACAACAAATACTTTACACCGATAAATGGCCGCCTATTTCCTCGTGAAACATCATCCGCTCTCACTAGTACAGCTTATGGCATCTGAATTGATCCTATTTACACGAGATGAATACACTGTTTGAGATCTACCTTAAACCCTCTTCTTCACAAATTAAATTACTTATCTTGAAATGACTTCTTATAAAGTTACAATATTTCATACAAAAAACACGATATTTACCTTTAGCATTAAATGCGTGACAATTTGGACAGGTGGCCTCATGTACTCTCCGGATGGCGAATCTACATTGACGGAATTTAAGTCAACGGCGCATTCAAAAGGTGCTCTGCTACGCCAGACCATATTATCAAACCTTCAATTTACAATCTACTCCCCCTGCCTACCAGAAAAGTATATTTTGATATTGTTATGGCCAAAAAAACACATTAATTTATTTCCTGTAAAAGAGGGATATAATTAAGAAATGACCCGTGCTTTTAATTTTGATAAGCGCAATGATTTAAATTCTTTAATATGGTGTCTCAGGTGATAATACGTATTACATTAGTATACCGTTATAACCGTCTTACCTGTGCATGCGCAGACTGCCAGATTAGCAATAATATAAATTATTAGAACGCATCTATTTCCCAGAATCCTTCGAGACGACTACAGACAGGCTCCGAGATAATCAGTCAGGGAGCAGAGAACGTAACCTTCCTTTAAAAAACATGGTTTCTTCTACAAATAAATAGAAGCCTCGCTACTCAAGAAGCTAAACGGTTCACCCCAGGATAACGTAAACGAGGAGAGAAGGGCTGCAAAGCGGCTGTCACCTTCACAGCGATTACAGAGATTTGGGAGGTGGGGGGGGATCTAGAATTAATATACAACTAAATATCCATTTTAACATTCACTAGTACATTCCATACGCACCGTAGGATAGTGACCTACAGAACAGTCTCCAGTGTATATAACTTTTACCACGACATATATAAAATATGATATATATCTATCTATCTTCGGGTGAACGAGGAGCCATCATGCCATAACTGGTTATTACGCTGTTATATTCGAGTGTCAATGAGCCTAGGGATGCTATCACTATTGTTTCACAGACGAGAGGCGGGGGAACCATTCAAAAACGCTGTATGTTTAATGTATGTAATATTGTGACCTCCAGAGATTGTGAAATGCAGGTAATGCCGTAACATCAGGCTCAAAAGGCTCTATTATATCTGCAAAACGACAGGTGTAAAGCATGCGTTTAATTTATCATGAGCAGCATTAGAAGATATTTGCGTACCCCGAGCGTTAGTACAAGCCCCCTGGCATTTAGGCAGCGGATTTAACCATGATCCTTTTTTTTTTTGCGGACTAAACGCTGCGCAGTAACTATTCAATTCAATAACAATAACTATAAACAGAGAATTGGACGGCAGATAAGGATCAGTCAATCTATCTAGTCTGCCCATTTTTTCTTAATTATCGATCAGTTAATGAACTTGTCATACGCAGAGTAGCCACGGGTTTAGATTCCCTCGTTGTATTGACCAGGTCCTGAACATATTACAGCCTCTCAAATAGACTGAAAACAAGCCTGCTTCTGCATAGATGATGTCCACCCAACAAAACTGGTACGGTGGCAATGGGGATGTCGTACGAATGTTGGTACAAATATCCGCCCTGTTTTTGAGTGTCGTCTGGGGGATAGGGGAAGCAGGTGGCCGCGAGCCCTATACTTTTATAGCGAGCAGTAGCTTGTTCTCCGTCTCATATTGATCTATATTGACGGACCTTTCATGTATTGGTTTTTCAGCACAAATCCCTCCTTCCATAACTTCGCTTTCACGTTGCATATAAAACACAGTAATCGATCCTCGCAGCCAGACCCAGTCGTGCGCAAAAATTTTTTCCCCTACATTGTAAAGATATAAATGTGCAGCGGAAGGTCAGCAAAGGGTTACAGATTTCATTTTTTTTTTTTCATTTTTTGACGGAACCCTTAAAAAATAAATCTTTAAACATGGATCTCAATGTTTCACAATGAAACAAGTATTTTTTTTTAATTAAAAAAAAATTAAAGATCATAAACAGATGATGAACGTATAGAAGTGTCTTCGCTTTATACATTTAACTGGTGCGTCTGAGTCTTGAGCATAATTAGAACGTCGTACAATTAAGGGTTACCAATTCAATAAATATAAACACGCGTGTCTGAAATGGTTTTTTTCCCACCTTTTTGTGTTGCCGTGTATCTGTATAGCCACAAGCTGATTTATTAATTAGCGTTATGACCCCGGGGAGCGGCGGGTGACCCGCGCAGACACCCCGTGCAGGGTCGCCGTTTTATTCGGCTTCGCAGCGAGCGACCGGTCACTCCGTTTACACTTTTATTTCCCACAATGTGTCTTGGTAGCGGCTTGGGCTGCTTCACCAAAATCCCTCTTCCAACCACAATGTGAAAATAAAACCCCTTTTGAAGCCGGTGGGTTTCACGCAACACGATAGTCGAGTTGTATGAAGTAATCTAAGGGGTGCAACATGTGCCATATTTGATGTTTTGAAAGATTTATTCTTACTTGATATTTATGTTGCTTTGGGTTGGGAAGAGAGCAAGAGATGTATAGCATTTAGTGAAATATTGCAAAGGCCAAGCAAGAATACAACTGGGAACGTATTAAATGTTACTATAAATCATGGAACGTTCAGTATATAACAGACTTAGAAGTGCCATAAAGATCTGTTATTTTTAATGAAATGTTTAATATGTAAGCCTTATAAATAATTATACCGTTTCTTTCTTCCCCGTATATTAGAACCGGACTTTATGCCCAAACCACCAGTTTAATTATAGACACTAAACATATAATAAATTGTTAAAATATATATTGAGTCCTGCAAACCAAGGGAACAGAGGGAGTAAACGAACAGGTCCTCCAAAAGATGCAACCAGGTAGACATCAGTGAAAAAAAAACAAGGCAAGGTCGTTGGGGAAATCAGAGCTGAGTTTGGACCGTTAGTAGACCTCGATGGGTCACTCGGCTACCTACAAATATGAAGATGAAGGTACGATTTGGTAATAATTGTATTGTCAACAGACCTTTTATGTCATTTTCAAAGACAAAGTACCACTAAATTGATATTTATTGTGAAAGAATAGAGAAACAGAATAAAGAACTCTAGTGTTTGGAAGCAAATTAAAAAAAAAAAAAAAAAAAATATATATATATATATATATATATATATATATATATATATATATATATATATATATATATATATATATACACACACACACATATACATACATACATACACACACACACAGGTGAACAATTGCAAGTGTACCAATAATAAAAATATATTATTTTTTTTTCATTAACTCATGGAAAATAAAGTATCCTTACTATATTGGATAAGTATTGTCTATTCTATTAGACGACTCAAGGAGTTAAACGCAAACTTATTTCTCTCCTCCATGACTTCACTTGCGCCATAATTGTGCCAAACCATTGTTTACTTATCCGTCTAGGTCAGATATCTTATATCTGAATCCACTTTGTGGTTTTAAAAAGGAGAAAGACACGGCGGCTGCCGATGAAACAGCCTTTCATTGTTCGACTACATTTAAGAAAGAAAAAGAAAAAAAAAAAAAAAGAATGGTTACAATCATCAAGGCTTATTACACTAATTCTAAAGGTCATCCGCATAGATAACTGTATAAAATCAACAACCTTTAGCCAAATCAAATGAAATAATCTGCAGGCAGCGCACTGTCTCCAGAAATTACTGTGTTACAATTGGGAGAAGAAAATTCCCGGGAAGCAGCCAGTCTGCTTTTAAACAGGACTACATCGAGATTTTCAGTGCCCTCTTTACATGACATAAAAACAGTTCTATTTGTTTAAATAGAGCTTTAAATAAGAACAATGATCTTGTTTTGAAAGCAACATTACTCATATAAGAGAAGTCTGGGAAAACAATAAAAGAAAAATAAAAAAAGATGGCTATTTACTCTTTTATGGATATTAACCAATTTATGAGATCATTGTGACTGTACGAGAGAAAATGGTCCTCTGTCACATATTCCAAGAACTATATCACTCATATAATATTTTTGTGTGCTTCAAATACAAAAAATAAATCTCTGGCTGCATGTACTGGGAGTTGCACATCATTAGCAGCTGGGGAGGGGGTGAGTTGGCCACCCAGGCTGTAAAGCCTCAATCATATCGGCTTCTTTAAGAACTGGATGAGAGAGGGAGATCGTCAAACCCCTATAAACAAACTGATATTTTAATAAATCCTAATAAACGATCATATTTTAAATTAAAAAGACACTTTCTACTCCAAAAATAGCAAGTAGGTCTGAAAATCTCAGCAAACTGCATTCGTTATTATCCAAAAATTCTAGACGCCACAAGTTGGGGAGTCCCCCCCCCCTTGCATGGGCCGGATAATATTTCAGCTTCTAATATGAAAGCTGCCTGTAATGACTTTATGGTAGAAGTAGCTGCTATGCGTGTAATACCCAGCAAAACCCTTACAAATCCATAGGAACAAAAATATATATAGAACATAGTTAGCGAAGCATGATAAAAAGGTCCACGGAAAATACAGCCGGTCATTATCACGTCTTCCTGATAATGGCTGATATTACTCATGTATAAGGAGTGATTTAAAAGTCATTAGTATAACGGGACGGGCGTCGGGTTTCTGCGAGTGGAAACGCGGCCGTTCAATAAAAAAGGCACCTTTTTAATCGCTACCTACCTGGGTCTCAGCGATATTACGAACGGCTATTAAAGCGCCGAGACTTTACTGCACTCCACCCTGTGTTCGCTGTATAAACATCCTTTAAGCCAAGTATTTCAACTGTTATAAAGAGGTGTTAAAACGAGGGTAACTGTAATAGGATTTAATGGGGTAAAGTGCCAAAACAAAGGAAGCTATATAGCTGAGGAGAACGGCATTAAACCGTGAAAAGGAAAAGCAGGGGGAAAGCGGGGACGGTGGGAGCCGTGGCTACTGTGTCCAGAAAACTCCGGGAAGAGGTTACATTCATTTCAAATAAGGAACGACGAACAAAAACGCTGGACTATGGCTCTTTTATACGGCATAGCGTCCACACAAAATGCACACATACAATTACACACAAACTACACACATACACAGAGTGGCTACTGCTGGTCTTTTTCTTCTAATTATTCAGACATCTATTGATGAACAATCTCCTGATTCCTACATGATTTATCTAGTTACTCTCACTTATGAATAGTGGAAGCAGAACCCCATTATTAGTCTATTGTTGCCGCCGAAAGGCTTCTCCGTCTATCAACTACTTTACTCCTGTAACATAGTCCTTCCGGCACATTGATCACCAGCCTTCAGTCCTCGCGCTTCGAATCCTGCCTTATGCATCCCAACATATTTAATGGATATTGTCACACTTTGGTCCTTCGTGTTATCCTGTAAGGTAAATATATGAGGCGGCTCCGGACAGGTTATGCATTTTATTATTACGTATTTAGTAATATGTACTGATACCCGTCAAAAATCCAGGAGAACCTCTGCCAAAGCATTACTAACCCAACAATATAATATACATTCTACATCCAAAGGAGGCGTTCGCCTTCATAGGGACTGACTTTAGTAAATGTCTTGCCTTACCGGATAAACCTATAGGCCCTGTATAATATTATTATTATCTTGTATTTAGATAGCGCCAACAATTTACGCAGCGCTTAATACGATACATATACTAAGACAAACCGATACATTAGATGGATCGGCTCGGCTCGCTTAACAGAGGATATCCGACTCCTCACACTTCACCCACCATCTACTTCATTCTACACGTTCACCGTTACAATTCAATGCCTTATTCACTAATAATTCTTTCCTACCCATGCACAGTGAGAAGAAGCCGCAGTACTCTGTTAAGATCAAAACTAGGAAAAAGTGTTAATTAGCAGAACACCAAAATATTTGGGTTATGTCTTATTTTAATCTAAAAAATGAAGAGGCCCATTCTTTGCACACAAAACAAACAAATACGCTGATAACACACGCAAGAACTTGTCACTGCATAATATTTCTCATTTATTATCGGTAGCTCCATATAAAAAAAGTTATCATAAGATCATAGCATTGGAGGATCTCCAACTCCCACATAGTTCTCCTAGCAATAGAGGGGGATACGTTATGCATTATACATTAAACTATTCGTATAAAAAGGAAATATTCTGGTTCAGAAGGGGGGCACGCAACGTATGGGTTTGCGGAATGTTGTTTGCCCCCCCCATATTGGTGTCGAAGAGGTTAACGTAAACTCCGGGCAATTTGTAGGCATTCATAGCTCCCCAAACCCTCCCGCACAATAAAAATAATAGCTACCCTTTTTGGAGAGAGGTGGGAGGTAAAGCTCCTGTGTGCGACCTCCTTCTTGTTTTCCTTGTGTGTGTGTGTGTATACAGGCTGAGCCAAAAGCGCGGCCCCCGTGTGCTGGTTTTCTCCCGGCATCGTTATTTTCTTTCTATTCAAGTGGCGTGAGGCTGCAAATATTTTCAGAGAGCGTGCCCGGCTTTATAAGACCCCAGTTATGGGTATTTCAACGTGGGTGGCGACTGCAGGAGGTCTGCTTCACGGACCACAATGCAACTATATGCTTTATTGCACAAAGCTTCCTTTTCATCAATACGTACGCCGTTATCCCTGCCGGCGCTGCCCTCCATGCGCAAGTTCACAGCCGTTTTAACCTCTCTGCTCCCTGCTCGGCTTTTTAATAGTTACTGTGCAATGTACATGTACCGTATATTTATAATTCCATTATAATTTGAGAATACTTTTTACAAAAGTCTTTTTTTTTTTGCAATTCTTATTACCGAGACACAGTCATAAAACCAATCTGCCAGGATTCTGTAGAAAAAAGGGGGGGAAAAGTGTTTGTCTGGGCACAGACTTGTGTTGAAATGTCCATTTTCAGACGTCTATCTTTTAAATTAGGCTTTTCATCCGCTGCTTGTACTGCAAGCGAGCGCTGTGAACATGATACGTTAATGATTGACAAGCGGCGTGGTATAAACTGCTAGCGCTCCAATGTATTGGGTAACAACGAACGCATGTTCATGTAAAACCGTTGGGATGGCGTTTGTGCGCGCAGGCATTATCTAGGGCTTATTTGCAGAAATTTATTTTTTCTAAATTCTACTTGTACAATACTATGTGGGAATATATTTCTACCCAGCATCCCATACTGGTAAAAATGTAGGTTGGTGCTAGGAAGAAAAACAAAATAAAACATGAAAAAAAAGGTTTAGATACTAGAGTATCAAAAAAAGTTAAATCACACTGAAATAATTTTCTGCATTTAAACCATTGGACTAAAATGGTTACCCATGCAATTACTATAAAAAGTCAAAATATGTTTTTTTATTTTCATTTGATTAAGCAACATATATGTAGATTTTTATCCGACTTACTAAAAGTTGCTAAAACAACACACTATTATTCCCACGTTTTAATATACAAACCTCTTTGGATTAAGATACATGTATCCAGTTTATTTAAAATTTTGAAGCCTAAAAGGAATAATTAGCTATAAAAAAAATAAGCAAGGCTATATTGCTGGAAGGAGGTTTAAAGGATATAAGTAAAAATATCTGTCTCTTTAAACACTCATTACTATGAGCTACAAACCATTTATAATAAAATAATAAAAAAATAAAATAAAAATCCTATTCATTGCCCGATTCAAAACTTCATAGTCTTTTATCGCTTAAGGTGCTTGTTCCTTGGTGCTTTAAAAAAATGTAATTAAAAAATATAATAATATATATATATATATATATATATATATAAAATAAAGTCTTTGTGTAAGCCATAAGGAATAATAAGGCTTTGTTAATCTTATACATGTATTGCAATACACATTAAAAACAATTTTCCTGATGCCCTGAAGATTACTTGGCTATAGAAGAAGCGGAGACAGCATCCATCCAACAATTATCTGATAATTTAATATGTATGCAATACATACTTCACAGTAGCGTGTCCACGCCGGGAAACTGCGTAAAATATGGCTTTCCTGTAAAGGAGAGACATATGTGCTGTGCATGAACGTTAGAAAGCAGCACACACGATTTTTAATAATGCAGATCGTTTTCTGTGGCAAACTGATTTTTGCAGCATTATAGACAAAACAAAATAAAAAAGCAAAAAAACAAACAAAATACTAGAAAAAATAATATAAATAATTCTGTGAAACGGAGGGAGAGATGAAAAGCCTATTCCCAGTCATTTTGGTTTTCATTTTCTAAAAATAAGTACATAAAAAGTATTTTACAACCAAACACAAATCATAACAGTCTCAGGAAGCCATATTATTGGTGTTTGCGCAGAACTCTTTCACATGAGTTTAATTTACCAGACAGACTGGGGAATTGGCAAAACTTTTCAAAAACTGAAAAACATTGTTTTTATACTTCGAGTATTAGAACAATAATAATCATAAAATTAAGTCTAAACGATGATGTTTAATAATTATAGCTATTGTTTAGGCCCTATTTGGAAGAATCATTCCATAAACCTTTAAAATGACCTCACTTTATTTTTCTATAATACTGGTAATTGGGAACAAATGAATGGGAAAACCAAAAGAACGCGTTGAATATCAAAATATTTTTTGTACTAAATAATAAAAACACTGCCATGCATGCATGCTTTTTTTTTTAATTTTCACGTGTGATTGTGTGTATATATGTGTATATATGTGTACATACATACTGTGTGATTGTGTGTGTGTGTACACTTACGCATGCACAAAGAAATCAAAAAAAAACAAAAAACATTCCAAACGATTGCTTGGAGCGATCACTTGATTGAACGTAGTAGAACATAAAGCATAATTACTGCATGCATACATTTTGACACAAGAACGGACCGTGTACGGCTTTCCACGAGATACTTCCCCTGATAATTTGAAATGTATGTAAAATGTAAAGTTTTCTGAGCTTTTGCCCCAATAGAAAAGGTCATCTAACTTCGACTGCGCTTTCCTTCAACTACAGCGTTTACAAGCAAACTCTTTGCTGGAGTTTTATGATACACAGGAGTGAAAATAAAATACCATGTAAGCTCAAGCAGGGCTCACCTTTTGTTTCTGTCCAAATGTTTATGCGATGAACTACTTATTATGTATTGTTTTATAGCACCTTCATATTCCGTAGCACTGTACAATGGGTAGATAGGACATAAGAAGTAAACATAATTTGACATACAGAAACAGGTGAGGGGGGCCTTGTTTACCCATGGTACAGCACTACAGAATATGATGGCGCTATAAAATCAATAATAATGTGTTATTTTAATTCCAAAAGAATGTACATAAAAATGTTGAATAAGAATGACTTTACAAAGCTGTAGTTAACAAGTTACCGTCATTCTTGTCTAGTATTGTTTGGTTAGAATTATATATATATAGAGGAAAACAAAGAAAATAAATGTGTTTCTTTGGTTAAAATGAAAACAAAAAGCACTGCCATTTTACATTAGCCAGAACGTTTAGTTCCAAAAAAAGGAATTCTATACATTTAACGGCAGTTAACTTGCATAAAGTGCCTAGGAATGATAATACAGACTCGGAAAAAAAATGGTGGGTGCCATTGGGGCTCTCAACGTGGCCCCAATAATACTCCTCTATCTTCACCACTAACTAAGCGCTGAATGTGCTTCTATATTGTAAAAACTACAAGAACGAGATGTGGGGGAGGGGGGTAATCACCTACTGGCAAAATAATACCTGCAAAACTAAAAGTTAAATCCAATACCTGGTACAGACGCGTCCCCGAAGGCGTTAACCTGTAAATCATAAAACATAGCTCTGATTTACAGAAGGCAGCGGGGAAGCAGCCACCTTTCTGATGCTTTACAAACTTCTTTAACATAAAAAGAAGTTTATTTTAGGTTACATTTAAAAAAAAAATGCATATATGTATCAACCGGTCCTTGAAAGTGCCAGAAACAACACTGAAAGCAGTAATTCAGTCAACTGAAACAGAAACGCTAGATATTGAAAATATTAAATCAACATGCTCGATGCGAGGTGTCACTTGGAAATCATTTCAGGGTTTTTTTCTCTCTCTCCAGCATGTGCGTCTACTGTGCGAGAGAAGCTTATTAAAAAGGAAAAGTTGGGGGTGGGAATCCCATAAATACGTTCACATTAAAAACCCTTTAGGGGTGTAAATCTTATACGCCAAGGTGTAAGAGTGCAATGAAATCTTAGCTTCAATGCACATATTGGATTAATACGAAGGAGAACAGCGTTACATTCTGAGGCTTTTTATTATCGCTCGACGGACATCGCTCCTCTGCGTTCTATCAATTTCCAACCGAACTTAGAAAGTGAAATACGTTTTTCGTGTTAGCCGTACATTCCATCAGCATTAGTTAGTCGTTTTCCCATATTCATTCTGGCATATATATTATATTTTTTTACTATTATTATTAGGTTACATACCTGAGCAGAGAGTCTTCTTATTAAAAAATCCCTTTTTGAAAATGGTGGGAGAAAAAAAAATTAAAAAATATTGAAAAAGATTTAGGTATTATAAACCTTTCACGTCAACGTGCGAGACGCCTATGAACAGCTAATGCTTTTTTGCAAGGAAGCGTTATTTTTCTAGAGTCCTAAAGGATATATCAATCGCACCCCTTTACCTACACCCCCCCCCACATCATAACTGATAGCATCTCCTAGAATAAATATATATATATATATATATATATATATATATATATATATGTGTACCGTTCTCGAATATGCTAAGGAAACTCGAGCAAATTCTTTTTTACTTCTGTGTAATGATCTGATGCAGAAATCCGTGCGGAAATTAAACAACGGCCTACCTGTTCTAGCCATGCTTAGGAACGCGGCCAACTCCATTTTTTTTCTTTTTATTATTGATTTAACCTTTACAGGAATGCCACACATCCTCAGCGAGCTGCCCTTCAACGTAATTAGAACGCGATACACCTTGGCTAGAGAAGCGAACAAATTATTTACACAGAGAAAACCCCCAGCAAGATCATCTGCATAAAATGTATTTCTAGGGCAAATAGATCATGAAGCGTGAAGGAGTTCCCCGGGTATATCGGTGATCCAGTGGCAGAAACATCAGGGATGCCGATAAGGAGCATTTAGGCTGGATCGAAAGTTTTAAACCTTTATTATTATTAAAATTAGGTATATCTGTGGTCCCAAAAGCTTAAGTTTTATCTCGTCCCAATATAACCATCACCTAGTATTAAAGACCCCCCAACAAGAGACTGACAGCAACTGAAAGTGTTAAACGCACGTTTTAGGTGACAAGTCCTGTTTAAAAGTAGCCACAAATACCTACTAACATGTAATAAATATCTGATATGTTACTAGTATTACATGGCTGGAGAATCTAGGCAACCATGGGTAGACTTTGAAAAGCTCCACAACTATTTTTGTATGTTGGGCTCCTGAACATAAAAACAAATCAACGGTTTGCTGGTTAGAACAAACCCAGCATTACTTAATTTGTATAAATAATAACATGGAAACGGCAGATAAACCCATTCTGCCCGTCTGGTCCCACCGTAAAGACTCTCGATCGGTCCCTTGGTCTTGTCAGATGCCATATGTCTATCCCATGGATGTTTAAATACCCTCACTGCGATGACCTCTGAAAACGTTTTACCGCGCCATCAGGCGGAATCGTTCGGTTAAGGAAGAATAGGAAATTTGGGGCGGGTGTGTTGAGCAAGATTATATTATATACATGCCTATTCTATTCATCAATGGTCTGCAAAGGTAAAATAACGTCAGAAAAAGAACACAATAGGCCGCCAGTCCTTACACTTTTCGTACTAGATGGCCACCTGTTAACGTTACTTTTCAGCACCATCCAAACCCACCGTGTTATAAAGCAGGTTTGCGTCAGACATACCGCTAGCAGAGACCTGTGTAATCCGGACACTCCGCGAAGCACCATCCAAACGGCTGCAGCTTAGAGCTTCCAGAAACCAAGCCACAGCGATATTCCGTAAGGAGAATATAAATATACCGCCCGCTTGCCGCAACCAGACGCCTAAAGGGTTAACGCAGGAATTTAGTCTGCAGAGCTTAGAACAAGCAGTACTTCCAATGGAAAACAGCAAGGCTCTGAGGGGCAGTAAATGTATCCTGTAGTTTACAATGTCACATAATCAATCCTTTTATCCACACTTCACTCCAGCATAGCTAAAGTGTCAAATTCACTCTTCACAAGCCCTCCGTTTGTACGCATCCGTCTATCGGGGCTAATCGCGTTTAGGCGGGCCAAGAAAACACAAGATAATTAGCGTGCATTCATTAGAAGAGTTTCGGAGAGCTCATTGGCTGTAGAAGAGGACTTTGTATACAGCGCAATAGCTTTTACTTGTCATATGCCATTCCCACCTTCTACACCTAGCGGGGTTCACAAGCTAACAACAGTTGCTGTAAAAGAGTCATGAGACTGCAATTCCCATCATGCATTACGTTGCTGCAGTGGTTATTAAGCATGATAAACGCATGTTATTATTGCCCACTTTAAGTTTTTTTTCTTTTCTTATATTCAAGGCGACTTTTTCATCCCCATACTCACTTCGAACATAAAGTTGAAAATGTGGCGATTATCAATCCAGACATTTAATAGATCTGTCAGAATCTCTTTGTAGTGATAATTTTCAAGAAAAGACAAAAAAAAAAGTTACAATTTAAACTCCGTGGTGGTTGTGAAACGAGACGCTTCATTCTGTTCTTGTATTATTCAAGGTTTTGAAAGCTCAGTAAGGGCCGTTCCTCCCCGCAGGCATCGGCTGGGTGCCGCTTCTACCCCGAGCGACCCCGTTACAAGCCACCTCCTATAATGCTGGAATTGTGCATTTTCCTTTTCAAACATACAAACACATACAAACACATAATTATATAGAATATTATAACAGTCCGTCATTCATCAAATACCAATGATTTTTATGGATATTATGAACTTAAACCGCAAATCTCGCTATAATTTCATATCCTTTTGTTATAGTCCTATGTCCATAAAGAATATGTATGTCACAAAAAGTAACTTTCTATTTTGAACCCCTAGAGATGAAACGCAGTGCGCGATTCCGTCCCGTGACGACGGCACGGTAACCGTGTAAATATTGGACATGTAGAAATCCAAATAATTAGTCTTTACAGATGCCACGCGTAGGTCACACACACACATAGCAAAATGCATCTCTATTTCCGATCTGACGTCATGTACAGCGTGTCTGACATCAGCGCAGGATAGCATCACCCCTTAGTATTTACAGCCTGGCTGGGAAAAAGCAAACTCACCCTGCAACGGATATCTTACATACATGGAAAAAAACTGTAGGGGTTCCCCAGTGACACAAAATAACCCAGCTATTAACTAAGCTTCCCCAGGGCTTGTCTAAAAGTCTTCAGTCTGACTTGGATGTACTTGCGCAGGCAGGAATGTGGTGGGTCCCGTAGAAGTGAGTGTGTATTTCTAAATGTGATAGCATGAGAGTTAGTGTGTGTGTGTGGGAGAAGGTTTGTGTAAACGTGAGCATGTGTATGTAAATGTAAAATGTGTGCTAGTGAGTATGCCAGTTGCCTGGGGGTTAGGGGCTTGATGGGGCCACATGGCTTTACCGCCGAGCAAGAAGCTGCCAGCCTATGCTTGGTGGCAACTAGTCACACGTTGATATTTGAATACCGATCCCCACGTACAAGGGCAGGAGTGTTATTTTAATTTGGAATACATGGCCCGCGGCCCAGGGTTCTACGTCAGATGAGCTAGGGATTTCAACAGGGAACAGAATAGAAGCTGCCGAGTCTAGCCAGCTACTCGGTTCCTAACCCAACAGTTTCTGCTCTGCATTGTACTTTCACTTAATGCACGTTAATGCTGCATAAAACCCACTGAATGCACACGCTGTGACAGCTAAAGGGAGATTGCTGCTCTTGGCTTTCTGACTTGTTAACAAATGTTTGATGAGAGCTTATTACATTTCTTCCAATAAGCCTCAGACACTTGACCGGCTCGGTCCCTTTGCACGTTCCGGCTTCCTTCGAGAAATACACACCAGGCTGATTCAAGCTTGTGTTTTAGTACCAAATGTTTGCATTCCATGAAAAACGAACAAGCCACACTATTTATCCGTATATTAGTAGTAATCACTTACCTAATGTGTTTTTACACGGTCTTACTTGTTGGAAATTGTTAACACGCTGCGCTTTTTTGGCTCTCCGATATTAAGGTTTTCATTTAAATTGGCCCACTTAACCATTTCAGGATCAGAGGGAACAAATAGCCAAATCTACACAATGAGCTATTTTACTTACCAGGCCTGTAAAACAATGCTATAGGAGATTATATTCAAATATTTATATATATATATATATATATATATATATATATATATATAATTTTTTTGGGGGGGGTTTTACTTTAAAGTTTTCATAACAGGTGCATTCTATAGTTTTAAACACGTGGGCATATACAGGGAAGAGTTTTCAGCGCCATTAAGGACAGTTCATTCTGTAGCACAACTATATACAGCATATACGATTACATATATAGGTAACAAAATATATTGTTCACTGTAGCACGGATGGGCACCCAAGACGCCACTGAAATAAAAACCTTTCAATTATTTCAAGCTCTTCTAAGACTACTTCAGAAATCAACAAATGAAGCTCTGAACAAGCTTAGAAATTGTTACAATGTAGTTACATTACAGAATTCCGGGAGCTCAAAACATCTACATTGTACATTAGTTTGAGAAGGGCCACCTTCATGCTTCACGTCCAAACTTTTACATAACGCACTGCTTTCTGTAGGTTATACTCTGCATAGCTATTGTACTGCGCTGCTAAATACGTCGGCACCAATATAAATAGACGTAAGGAACACCGCTCCCAGGATAGACGATGATAATCGGTGATGCAGTCCCACTGATCCATCCCCTTGGTAAGCAATATAGCCATGAAAAGTTAGATTGACTCACCCAGATTAGGTTACAAAGCGTCGGAGAAAGCGATATATGGCCATATAGTGACGGAATGACCGGTTTTTATGCCTTAGGTGGGTGTTTTGAGCGGCATTTGTTGGGTATGCGCTGAATTATTGCTTTGTTTAGTATAATATTAGGATTAGATTGGTGTTACGGAATTTGAATTGCGATGGGTTAATCTCTGTGGAACCTTTACACTCCATTGCTCAAAACGAGAATTTTTCAGCTAAGACGCAGGAACTGCGCTAGCCAGTACTCTTTGTAACTGTCAGAGTACGACAGGAGTTATAACGCAAAACCAGAACTAGATCTTGGCAGGTGAGCTAGCACTTGATAAAGAGAAAACGGAAATGACATCATCGGTCGTCCTGTTACTTATCAGAAGAGACCGCAGCTCGATGCTTAAAACACCAAAACATCTGGCAAAGACAGAGCACTACTGACTAGAACACTTTTCTTTTAACGACGTCTTTACGGAAAGGTAAAATCTCAGTCGTAGGGTTTGACGACGTGTTTAGAGTGAATTATAACCCACCTTCTGTCCAAAACCCATATCCCCGCGGCCGTAAACATCCCGAGGAGAAAACCACCTGCAGCCGTTCTTTGGAAATCCGCTGGAAACAGGTGGAACACATTGTGAGTGATTTCACCCCAGCGGGCCTATTGCTGTTGTTATGAATCATGCTTTAATAGTCTCCGTATTATAGAATTTCCTCTTCGCATTAACAAAAAGAGGAGATTCAAGGGGGTTATTCCTTAAGCACAGGACAGCCGTTACAGAACATTTATCTGCGCCGACGAGAGAAGACGTGGCTGCTTAGCTTAGAGCTTTACTGAATAAAGGCAGCAACGGACTGCGCAGCGAGACTTCTATCCGCAGCTCCGTTGTGTCGGTTGCTACAGCAATAAAATCGCTTTTTATATGATGGCTCCGGCTCTCACATAGTCTAATGTAAAGGACATTTCCTATATTAAATAATTATGAATCCTGTTCAGCTCAGCATGGAAAATGTAGGTACTAACCTTTGTTATATTCACATATGTAGTGTGTGCGCATATATATATATATATCTTTCTAGAGAACTGTCCCCAATACTCTAGATGAGGTCTAACCAGATATCTGTGAGATTCCAGAACCTCCTATCTCTTCCGGATACGAATGCCTCTCACTACACCACCGGCTTCCTTTCTCCAAAGTTTGTTGCATTGCCTACTTAGAAATACTTGTTCCCAAGTCCTTCTCATCTGTTGTTGCTGACAGCACAGTGCCGCCAATGCTATATTTTACATTGGGATTTTTACACGTACCAACTGCATTATTTTATATTTATCAACATTAAACTACAGCTGCCACGCTGTCGACCATTCTTCTAATTTACTTAAAACCATTAGCCATTTGGCCTATTGTACCTGAATATCTACATTGTTGCAAACCTTTGTCTCATCCACAAAAAGAGATACGCCTTACCTTTGAGACCTTTTGTAACCACTTTATTGTACACAGGTCTTTAACTCACGTATTACTCTATGAATGTGCTGGCAACGAGGAGGTATTCATACAGAACATGAAGGTTTATAACGGAAAATAGGGCTGCAACAACGAGTCAATAAAATTCATAATGAAAATCGTTATCAATGCTCTGAAAGATACCCTTCAATTTATAATAACACTAAGATCCAAATCCCCCGCAGCACTCCCGGATTCTCCTGACAGCCAGTGGGGGGGTGTCTGTGCGATGCACGCAGACATCCTCCACTACTGTCCTCCACTTCTGCTGGGGCTTCTATGATGGAGCTTCAGCGTGACGTGACCTTCCGGTGCTCAGTCATAGAAGCTCCAGCTAAAGTGCCAGCCAGCTGCAGAGATTTTTGACGTTCACTGGCTACCCCTACTAGACACCAAGGAATCTGTAGCTCGGGGGGTTCTAACACTTATAAGAGGCAGAGTGGCATATCGAGGGTTCTAAGGCATATCTGGGGGGGCATAGCAGCATATAGGTGTATTAGACATATTTGGGGGGCCAGAGTGGCATATCTGTGGTATAAGGCATTTCAGAGGGCACTTTCGCAAATAGGGGGGTATAAGGCATATCTGGGGGGCAGAGGTTGGGAAATAAAACAAATGCATTTTGAGCCCGTACATGTACGGGCTTTGTCATTAAGGGGTTAAATAATACCTTTTTATCTGATTAACCAATCGAAAAAATTGTCTGCCAACTAATCGATTATGAAAATAGTTTGTCGCAGCCCAAATGGAAACATTGGGTCAGCCTTAGTGAGTACTATAAATCTACTGCTGCAGCTTAACTTCTAAGTGTTATGTGAACACGGGATATCAAAAGTCATAAATCGTAGTACGGAAGGGCATTAAAATGAGAACATTTGAGGTCCATACAGCACGTTGGATGACTGAGGGTGCAGAGACACCTAAATCAGCCACACGCTCCAATAAGCACTCACTGTGTATAACAAGTATTTCCCAGATGCTGATATTGCTGGCTTGAAGGCCTGCCCACACACTACCCCCCCAATACTAATATCCCAAAAAATGGATACTCTGATTACATCGAACTGTATTCCTCCTTGATGCAGCCAAAGGAAAAATTGTATGATACAACCATAGATCTAAAAAGTAGCATTGTCCGCATACAAGCCAACATAATTCATCACCGTAATTAAAGCAATATGACTTCAAAAACGCTGATTCACTGTCGGTATTAGGATTTTGGTGAAAGAAATAAGCTTTTGTTACAGGGGTCCAACTGTGTTGACTTCAAGCTGACAAAAGATATCTAAGCAAATTGCTCTGAGTCATGGAAAGATCCAATGAAGGACCTTATGTTCCCGGCATTAAAAAACATCCAATAAAAGGAATCATTATTACACGTTGTCCTGTCCACAGACACCATTTGCTCTGTGAGGGGTCCTGTGAGTCTCTTTTGTAGTCAGCCGATGACGAGCATAGTTTTTTCCCTCCATATAAAAAGTCAGCCATCCCCACAGAAAGTTTCAATCTCAAAATAGACTTTACTCACAAACCACAGGCAGTCATGCTAATACCGTGAAAACAATTGTCACGTTCGCAGGGTACATGTGGGAAACAGGGCAGTTAATTGCTGAATACTAACGTCCCTTGCTAGTTAACTGGACTTCTATTAAGGAACGTCTCTGCATTGTAAACTTGCCATGTTCTTAATTACAATTGGAGATCTCTTTAATGTTGGTTGCTGGGGTACAGAAGGTTGGCGATTGCAAAGCAGACACTAAGATTAAAAACGTAGAAGGACATGAATGGCTGAACAGAGCGAATAAAACACAAACGTTCAGCTTTGCTGCGGTAAAAGAATGTCCTATAAATCCAAACATCTCAAAATACATTAACTGACGATCTCAGGTGCCGTAGAAAGCATTTTATCTCTTCAGACTTTGGGCTTTATGGTTCTATTTGTTCCCATAATTTTAACCGCTGAGAGCCCTCGGATTGTACGAGGCGCAAGCACAGCCTTGACATTCGTGCGTTCCACAAGATCACCTAAATTCTGGAACCGCACCATTGCTTTAGATGTAAGCTACTTGACATGTAAAGGGAGGTTATGTTCTCTGTTTTCCTATCATATCAATGAGAAGATACCGTGTGTATGGGAAAAGCTAATTATGTTTGGCAGCTAAGCACCACGGATTCTAGAACAGAACAATTTATTTGTCTCTAGACATGACCTGCGCTTGCGTGAGATAAGAGCGATGTCTACGCTCACGCCGTACGGCTTCGTAAGCAGCACTCACGGCCACAGAGATAATTACGCCGGATGCCAGGATCCTGCTTGCCGAGAGACAGACACATTGCAACATTTCAGAGTTACAATCTATTATCATGTCTCGGCTCAAGTGTGTAATTACAGAAGCCCGTGAAATCATTTTCCGGCTATAGTTGTGTCCTTTTGCTGCACAAATAAAAACTTTTGGGGTTTTTTTCTAAGTTGTTTGCCAGTTATTTCTGCTGATCGCACTATTAAAATGTTATTCGTAATCCAAGATAAACAAAGGTTTTGTTCAGCATGAACCAGCGTCGTAAACCCATTCCGAGATTTTAAGATTGTGAAACGTCTGGCATAGGCTTTCAGCAGATGTGGCGCTTTCATAAATCCTGCGTTTATTATTTAAGGAGTTGGCGCATTAAAACACACACAATATACGCAAGTTAGAAACAGACCTTGTTTGAGCGCAGGAAGGAGCAGCGATGTATACGGCACCTTTCAGTAAAACATTAAAAGCCGCGCTGCCTACGAAAGACAATGTGCTAGATGATCGCTTAGCAAATACATAGGTGAAAAGTTAGACGGCGCGAGGATTTAAGCGAACGTACACTAAAAACTAAAACAGATAATGTGGGCAGGTAACTGTACATAGCTAATTGTGTGATAGAACATAGGGGACCGCGGGCATGCGCAGACACACGAGAGAGATAGCTCAGTCGGTAAATACCCTGACTCCAGGCATCATCTCAGATTTTATAGAGGAAGGACTTGATATAAGGATTTTGTTTCACCATTTTTGCCAGATCCTGCCACTCAGGTTTAACGGGGTAAAACGGTGCTGTACATTTAGACCAAATGTAAAAGGCAGCTACATGCTGGATATAAGTTACTCTTTTTATTTTATAAGATTGCTATAATAAAGTATTTTGATCTAACTACTTTATAACTATATAAAAAAATAGATGTTGAAGATGTGCTTCTTTGTTAAAACTTGTCTAGGCTAAAATATAACAGATCAATTATACCATTAACAGCACTAAACATGTATTTACTTACATACAGGCAAACTGACTACAATGCTAAAAACCAGTTATGAAATGGGTTCCTAAAAGCTGTAAGTAATCGTATAAAAAAGGTGCTTAAATGCTTTTGTCGAGTAAAGAGCATTAGCCTCTCAAACTTAATTGAAACAGATAATGAGAATTCCCTTTAATGAAACGTTTGTTCTTGTCGAAGTGGTATACTGATTGCGCCCTGAAAACCTCAATCACATAAAACACAGAAGAGACGTCGGGTTACAAAACACAAGGCTGTGATTTTAGAGCCTTCGGGAGAGAATTGAGAAACTCGCCAAAGCTCTAAATTACAGCTCGGTTAACCAGAAAGTGTTGATGAGCCTCCTCTTCATTACCGTGGCCTGAGATGGCTTCTGTCTTCCCGATAGGGAGGGAGAAAAAAAAAATGCAAGCAGACAACCAGGCGGGAAGAGACGGCGTGTACAAACACTAAGGAGAGAAATCCCAGGGACCAAGGACAGCGCGAGCCCCGAGCTTACGTGATTCACACTGAGAATATTATGAATGTTATCAGACGGTAGGAAGGGAAATGCTGAGCACCTGTCTGGCCAAACGTGGACAGTCAGCTCCTTCACGACCGCATAGGAATAACAATGACGACTTCTGTAAAAAGTGAACTTAAGTTCAAGAGTGCAATTACATACCGAAATACAGCAGCAGGGCTGCCTCCACGCCGACGTTTACTGTCCTGAGAGTTTTCAGGACAGATGACAATTTAACTCAATGTCGTTGGATCCCTCCTTGCCTTTTGCTTCTATACATTCATCTGTCCCTTTTCTAAAGCCTAGATTTCGTAATTCAGGTGAGGGGCTCACTCATGGATTCCACTAACCTTACAGACTGAATGATCATATAAAAAACAGCCCCATCGACATTTCTTTTACCGACCATCAGAGAGTAGATATCACTTTTCTGATTTATCAACAGCATATTCACTATCATTCAATAGTTTGGGGTCACTTGTCTGTTTTTTAATGGAAAACAAGGAAATGTCTGGCTGTAACAATTGCAAAAGGGTTTTTTTAACCATCAATTAGCCTTTTAACTTAAACTTGGATCAGCGAACACAACGTGCCATCGGAACACAGGAGTGATGGGGGTGATAAAAGGCCTCTGTGCGTCTGGTTTTCTGTTCCATTTCATGTTATTTTAATAGACAAAAACAAGGAAATTTCTAAGTGACCCCAAACTTTTGAAGAGTAGCATAGGTCAGAAATATTTGTAGCTCCATAATTATTTTCATGGATTAGCGGATGAAACTCCAGAGTGCATTCAGTAGGACGAGTTCAGGTTGATTTATAAAAAGGCAGAACTCTCCTCTTCGCATGTTAGCGTAAGCCATTGCTTTAGGTACATTTGCTGACTTTATGCATTGTCAATCAAATCAGAGGTTTTGGGAAAAGATAATGTGCGTGAGGTGAAAAAAAACAAAAAAAAAACAAAAAAAAAAAAAACACATTTACACTGGATCACATGATGTAAACACTGATTACCTAATTTGCTTATAAGACTGTCCAGTACAGTATAGAGTTATCTAGATTTACTTGTGTACAAAAACAAAAGTCTATTTCAAAGAGGCTGTTAGACATAATGGAACACTAATTATAAACGGCAGAGTAGTATTATGTTATAATGGGAACAGAATGCTAAGCATGAATGTCTACCAAGTTGAGTCGATGTAAAATAAGTCCTGCCTACATTGTCAGATTATATAGGATACACAGGTATAGGTTATATATACGGCTTTTCCTTCCAGTCGCATTATCTTACATTTTTCCATCCCAAATATCTGTGACATTGTAATTGCACTCTTCTGAAAATATGACAATTATTTAAGCATACAACTTTGATTATTCAATATCTTATATACTTTAGAACCACAAATAAACTCAAGAGTTTGACTAACCAGAAAGTGAATCTAATCATGATTACGACATCTTAATCACTATTTGTAAGACACATAAAAATAAAGAAGTTTAAATGATTTGGTATCAAATGCCTCCTTTTGTCTATTAAAATAGCATGAAATGGATGAGAAATCCAGCGCAGGCGGGGCTAGTGTTGTAAATGACTATTGTAGCCGGAAATTGCTGATTTTAATGGAATATCTTCATAGGCGTACAGTGGCCCTTTATCCCTCCCATCACTCCTTTATCCCTCCCATCACTCCTTTATCCCTCCCATCACTCCTTTATCCCTCCCATCACTCCTTTATCCCTCCCATCACTCCTTTATCCCTCCCATCACTCCTTTATCCCTCCCATCACTCCTGTGTTGCAATAGCACATTGTGTTCACTGATCCATGTTTAATTATAAAAGGCTAATTGCTTGTTAGAAAACCCCTTTTGCAGAAATGTTACAGCTAGTAATCTCCTCGTGACCCCAAACCTTTAAACAGTAGTGTACATACAGTCTATATACAAATACAAAGGCACATGTAAGAAGGCTACTATAGTCACACAGTCTATCATGGTGGCAATTGGTATACAGAGTCCCAGTCCAGAGCCGAGGGCTTAAAAAAATCCTAAATGAATCCTCCCAACACAAAAATCTTACAAGGCTAGCTCAGTTGAGAACACACAGTGCTAAATAGCTTGCCCTCCGGTAAGGGACCACTTAGGAGAGTCTGAGATTTCAGCTCACATGCCATTACAGAGGAAAAAAATCGCCATCAGCATATCAGACTAATCCCAACCACAAAAGCAGCGAAGAACCAAAATGTAAGGCAGACTTTCTCTGCATGATAAAAATATAGAAACTGACCAAATAATCAGTCTTTTTTTGCCTTCTTTTGGATCAGAAGCAGTAAGGATGAGTCGAAGGGTTAAACTTGATGGACTTAGGTCTTTTTTTCAATCTAAATTACTATATTGCTAGATCATATACAAGGCATACTGCAAGACAGCACAGAACACAAAACAATCAACTGCATGATCAGGTATATACAGGCATAGCATGTGTCAGTAACACATTAGCATACATTTGATCCAAGGAGAAATCCGATTGCCTTTTGGAGTCAAGAAATAATTTTCCCCCCCTGATGGCAGAATTCGAAGTAGCTTTATTAGGGCTTTTGCCTTCTTTTGGATCAAGAATAGGAAGGTTAGGTAGAAGGGTTGAACTTGATGGACTTAGGTCTTTTTTCAACCTTATGTACTACGTAACATTTGTAAGCGTACTGTGAAGCAGCAGAGCACCAAACATACATCAACACAAAACAGTTCAAAGAAGCAACGTAATCACACACAAACAGCAGATAAGCAGTTTCAGGGCCCACGGACACTGTACTTGGAGTTTCATGGGCGAGCTGTAGATGGCACTTCTCTTGGCACCATGAGAAAGGAGGCGTAACTCTAGACTCTCCATAGGGTCTAGCCCTTAGGGCTTTCCAAAGAAGCAAATATAGAAAACAAACAGGATTAAGTCAATTTAAAGACAAGGTGAAAGCAGATTGACCTTTTGGCTTCTAACGAGTCTCCACTTGGGAGAGCTTCACACTTGCGCGATTAAAGAAGAAATCTCTCCATCGGCATATCAGACTACTACCACCCACAAGAGCCATTTTGAAGTTGTCTGTATTAATCTGAGCCAGCCTTATAAAATAATATAATATAAAACATATGAATAGCCACGGACTAGGATTAACTCCATTTACTTACATGTCAATGCAATTAAGTCCTTCTGTTTCCTGCGACGACCCAAGGGAGGTTAGACATTTTCATTACCGACAATACGGGATTGAATATTTTAACGGAGAGATAGAAAATCAGCAGGTGTAAGCGATAATACCCGAACCATTCCTGCAACAGCTGAATTAGGAAAAGTATTCGGCCCTCACTCACCTGCATCTGGCCAGTCAAAAAGGGGCATCTCCAAAAGCAGGCCGCTCTCCCTGTGTTGTGAAATGGACATAAACGATATCGCAGGAAGCACTCCCTGCTCAGACTTCAAAAAGGAAGCATACATGGAACAAACCACTTGAGAAGGAGGGGTGGAATTTATTGCCTCAGTATTATGGAAGAAACCACTTGAGGCAAGGGGAGGTGGAATCCATTCTGGACTTCCCCTGCCTTTTTTTTAGCCTTCAATATCTACTCACATCCGACACACAGGAACGAGCCAGGACAATGAAAAGCAAACAAGAGAAAAGGGGTACCCACAAAGTTTTGGGTGGTTACCCCCTTTCTCAATGTGGCAGAAACGGTGCTGCTTACCCAGTAGAAATCATACCGAGGACCAGTGAGGACATTAAGGAATCTTCATTGTAAAACTGGTAACAAAATTAAAAAGGTGCTGATCTACCTACTGTGCTAAATGTAACTCTCTCCTAACTAAATGCAGCATCAGAAACATCATTCCTGGCATGGTTGAAGGCCTAAGCCTTACCAGAAAAAAAAAATATATATATTTGATTCAAGTCAGATTATAACATTTAATTGTCACGTGACACAAAAGCAGACATAGGTTTTTGCAAGAGAAAAGGCTTCTTACACATTTCTGTGTTTGTTGTGCGATTAAACATTCAGAATGAAATGACAAAAAAAATAATTGCCCTCGTTTGGGGAAAAAAAGGCATGGAATTCACTGCCAAGAGAGGTGGTTCCATCCAATACAACGGATGCCTTCAAAAGCAAGGTTCATACAGGACAATAAATGACAGAATAAACATTAATATTTCAGAGGATGGTTGAGGAAGAAAGATCCCCTTGAGTGGCAATAATTGAAATACAGATTAATTGGGGGTTTTTTGCCTTCTTTTGGATCAATAGCAGGATGGATTGAACTTGGGTTGAACTTGATGGACTTGGGTCTTTTTTTCAACCTGAATTACTATGCGGTAGGCCATGGGCCGTTCAGCAGCAGTAGGGATAACGCGTTAAGCCGAGTAGATGGAACAGCATCTTTATAGAGGTTGTTGGGTTTGGTACTTACATCATGCTTTGGAGCTCAGGCGCAAAACTGGTGGTCTTCCCCGACACCCTCCCCGACGATGAGGCCGCAGCAGAAGCCATTGTGTTGGTCGCTGCAAGACTATGGCTCATCTGCCTAAACAGGCAGTTGCCTGAAAAATACACACAGCTTGGATCAAAACCGAAGATCTTCACCATATATAACGAGCAAATATCATTATTACTTAATTATTATATCCCATGAGGCTCAAACACTCGAAAATTAACCGCCATAATGTGTCATTTTCTTAAGAGCAGCAGTAATGTCCGCTAGAAGCTGCAATAGCCACTGCCTGACTGAACTGGCATTGCACAGAGCAATCAAAAAGGCGGGAAAACTGTTTTCTCCCCTGATTGGCTGCTCACATTACACACTGCACGGCAACATGTAGGATTCAGCATTTATCCAGGCCGCACGGGTCAGTCTCAGTCAGGGACAGATTTGCTTAATGGCTGTGACCAAGTGGGTCACACCACAAAGAGGATCTCCACCACAAAGAGGTTTATTCCCTAAACTGTGGCTTTCAATTCTCACTTCAATATTCGTTATGAAGCGCAGGTTTCCCCAGCAAGCAAGGCCCTGCACAATGTATAATGAGACTGAAGAAATCTCAGATTTAACTATACATTCTTTATACAGGGCCGGCCAAGCTTCTTCTTGCTTTAGTGAATAGACCCCAAAGTCTGTCACATTGGACATACAATTGGAAATATGTACCAGAAAATGTACTCTCAGGTATGGGAGAAAGAGCCTGCCCTGCCAAAATAATGTCTTCCACTACGTACGGAAACAATTTAAATGGTTAATTTAAAATGATTGTGTGCGAACTTTGTTAATAATCCTAAAATGGGTCCTCGTTATTTGATCTATAGAATTCATGACAGACCTCATTCATTTTCACAGATGGAACAAATCGCTCACATTCGGCGAGTAAAAAACACTTTTGCTAAATATCCCTCAAATTCTTAGCTTTCTTCTAGTTTATAAATAAAACAGCCAGGAAAATATACCTAGATTTTTTTAAATATTAATTTACCTTTTTTTATATAAAATTATTTTTAGCGGCCCTAGCAGAATATATTACATGGTTGCCAATCAAATTTAGTGTGGGCCTTATATATTTGTTTCTTGTTTTTACAGTTGTGAAGAGATTAATATTAAGAGTATAGACTAGGCATCAAACTATATACCCCCGGGATATTGGGCAATTACCATAATCTAAATTCATATAGGGGTAAAAAAAAGTTTATATAATAATTACTTATGCCAGGTAGGTAGGAGAGCCATGAAAATATAATAGGTTTTTTTAACCCCAGAAACAACACTAAAAGGAGTTAAATATTTTATCACAGGCACATCCTAAAAATACATTTTATTTAAATGTATTTTTATTTAGCACATTTTTAATTAAGAATCCAACTTTCTAAAATTATTCTCACCCTTTAAGTTTGGTGCAAATTGGTGGCAAAATGGTTTCCACGGTGACAGCTTAACATTTAGCATTTTGAAGCAACAAATAGGATTTCAAAAAAAAAATACAAAAATTAGAACTACAAATTGCTGATACTGATTTCTCAGTAAATTGTTTCCTTCTTAGTTTAACCCTTTGGCTCAGAGGTTAGCACAGCAGAATCCCCCCCATCACTCAAGGGATTGAGGCATTTATGATTTAGCAGGGTTTTTTTCCCAAGTTTTTTGAGGTTTTCTTCCTTCATACTCCTGCCTTGGTGAAAATATTTGAGAATGCATTCAGGAACACAGCCTCCTATTTGCAAACAGTGACACAAGTTATGTTTTGTGTCAAACAAAAGAGGTACTTTGCAATCCTGCTGTACGGTTGGAGTGTATGGAAACAAAACACCCCTTCACAATTACTTACCTCCTACCCACTGAGGCAGATCAGCAACCACTACCTCTGCAAAGCTCAGGCCGACCTGCCCGAGTGAAAGCAAACCTCATCAGCTTGCTAATAAGAACGCACATGAGTGCCCTTATCCATCATGGCCGCCTGCCTTCACATCCTTACTTACCATGGCCGCTAGCAGCCAATCACGAGCCAGTTACAAGCGGGACCGACCCTTGAACTTCCTCCTCTTTAGTATAGTGTCTTGCGTGGGCCAAAGTACGTAAAATGCGCAATTCTGCTCTGAAGGCTCTGAAGGCTTATAATCCGATATTTTATATTTATATTGTTAAGGAAATGTTATGTGTAACATTAATTATGTACGGATTACTAATGTAATTAACCATTTTAAAGGCCTCCAAAGGACCTGTCTATAAAATCTGATTTGATTTTTTTCCTATATTTTTTAATGTCCATTAAAGGGACATTTTACTGTCCCAGACAGTCCAAAGAATATTGCATATTAAAATACTTAATGACTACATTAACACGCATCCTTTAATAGTAACAAAAAAAACAACAGCTCCTTGTCTCCTTCATGGTCTGACGATTCTTGCCACTGATTGGCTGCTTGAAGTGGCCAATCAGTGGCAGGACAGGACTCTCTTACGTTCTGTGAGTCAGTACTGGTGCCCAACACATCTCTTGGATGATAAATAGCTGAAGGGGGTGAGGAAAGGGCAAAAGCACATGTTGGCATCCTGCAGAACCCCTATGCATTCGGAAGAGGGGCACCATGTAAATGTAAAGTGACCTTTCAGCTATCACATGCATTAAAGTGCATATTCCCACTGGAGCGCCTCTTTTTAAGGGGAACTTTTACATCCCAAATATAAGTGATTGTAATTCTTACACCTATGTGCCTTTCTTTTTTTGTTTTAATAATATAAAGTTTCTCGTATTGCTTTCTGTTGGCCTTTATACGGGAACTACGTGCATCGCACTTTAAACTGACCTAATTTTATTTCTGATAACAGCTTTACAGAGAGGCTGTATATCTAGGGCTCGAGGCTCATGCGCAATGTAGGGTCCAGGAAGTGGTTTACAACTTCCTGACCGGCCCAACAATAAGATTCTGACGCAGTCTGACATACACCTTAAAAAATAAATGTTAAAATAATATAATAAATAATTATGACTGAGATATAACAGTCCTCCTTTGTTTTAGGTGGACCTGGATCTTGGTTCTAGCTCATCTTTTTAACTAAATTAAAAATGTAAAACAATACAGAGTGTGGGGGAAGGGAATCTTGAAGGATTCTTCACCACACTGAGCTGATACTTTATGGCAATGCTAATGAAGTCCGTTCCTCTATAGACTTGCATTAGTCAGAGTGTCAGGCTGTGTGATTGTGACTGAGCCATTCAATGGTTTCCCACAGGCAGTATGATAAGGATTTGGGGGTGTTTGTCTAGTAGATCGAGGCTCAGAGAACAGAGCGAGAACTCATACAAATGGCTAATATACAGCTGTCTGGAAACATTATATTATAAAAACTACAACTGTTTTTTTTCAGGAAACTAAAATATTTTAGAAAACATATTTTTAATCTGATACTAGTTGAAAAAAAATCCCCTTTAAAGGAACAGTCATGTGATTTTTATTTTCTGTAATTAATTTGGCACCTCCTTTAAGAGATCTTGGACGGAGCTCAGATAAAAGAATAACCTCTTAAAAACCAAGTACTAACTCAGCCCAATTTGATTTTACATTTCATGGGCAGAAATATTTTCCACGAAGAGAATTGTGCTCTACAGCAGACTGTGGACAGTAAATACCGTTAAAGAATGTAAGTTTGCTTGTTAAGTCCACAAGCAAACCTTGTGAAGTATGTAATTAAAGCTTCAAGCCTGGCAGCACCAATGGTTTTTAGTGTAAATTGGGCAGCCTAGGTGGGCCAGATGGCCCCTATCATATGCCTGCCTCCTTGGCCAATTCGGTAAAAATATATCCTTTACTCACAAAGGAAAGTACCATCAAAACAACTTTTTTGATCATAAACAGACAGGGTTCCATATTTCTATTTCAAAAGTGTGGTATTTTCTATTAAAAAAAATGCCTTTTTTGCTTTTTTTTTATTATAATGTTTTGCACTAGACCAGAATAGACCTGCCATGCTTATAAAGGAAAATTAAGTAACGGAAAATTAACATATTTGTCGGCATTCTATCCTCGTACAAAAATATGTCATTTTGTGGCACCCCATTTACTAATCTTACCTAGATAATTGTGCTTCGATGTGTAATTTTTCTAAACTTTCATATCATAGAAATTCGTTAAGGGTGATATTTTATCTAAATATATTGGATTTGCGTAGTTATTGTTTTTTGGTGGGTACATGTTATGTAAGCTTATTGTAGATTTGCTAAGGTTTATAATAAACAACATCTTTATTATGACGTCACTGGACACATCAGGGAGCAAATATCGACCGGGGGACCAAAGTCTCGATCAGGGGACAGTCCCCCGAAAACAAAGACCTCGTACTGGACTAGATGACGGGGCTCCAATGGCATTTGCGCATATTCAGGAAAAGAAATCCGGAGCTCCGGACTTCTTCTCACTTATATTGCTGACGAAGTGGACAGTAATTACGTTTTAACATGAAAAGATGAAGAAGTGAGGTGTGAGGATGCCATGGGGCTCTCAAATGGCTAACGAGGACTTAAATCGGACGCTATTGGGGACTACAAATTTAGTTTTTTGTGTATTTTTTTTTTTTACTTTTGTAAATTATTTACTCTGAAAGGAGATTAAAAAAAATAATTTAAAAAAAAATATTTTCAAATATATATTTATATAATTTATGAAATAGACATTTTCTGCTAAACATTTGCAATTGGTGCGACTTATAAAACCTAGTGCTTTTGAAAAGTTTCCCAATATGTAAATATAGCTTAAGGCCAAAAACTTTAAAAAAAAAAAAAAAAAACAATTTTCCATTTATTAAACTTCTGCTCGTGTATACGTGCAAGAATGCAAACATGTATGCTATATAATTGTGTATAAGAATGCTGGAATGTCGTGTAACGTTTTCAAATGTATTCAATAAGGTTATTTGAAATCATGTATTCGCAGGAATTTGTTCTCGGTTGTTCTACGGACACACCTGGCAAAACTCAGTAACTTCTAACCTGAAAAACAGTAACCTCCAACTATAGGAGACTTTAATTAACCAATATATTTCCCTCTCTAATCAAGACCAAGTCAAAACATCTTTAAGTTATTTCATCCCAGACAAATTAAACTTGTTGGAAGCAGACTGGTAGTCTGAAGCATCCATTGAGCTGTGTTGCATAACAGAGAGCTTTCTGAAAATGCAAAAAAAAAAAAAAGAGGGGAGGAAAAACGCCGAACTGTCCTATAAATGAAATCATTCAGAGGCATTTAAACAAAATTAAGAGAATGAAAATATCACAACATGCCTTTGGGAATATAGCTTTGATCAGGATGCAGTTAACATTCATTTCCAATCAAATAATATGTTTAGGACCGAATGGGGGGGGGTGTTTTGGGGAGGAATATAGACCGCTAAGGCATTTTACAGTATCTTTCCTAACACAAAGTAAGGAAGACCTCACACAGCTCTGTGGACCACAGAGAAGCTGCTGGGTAACACAAGGTCCAACTGTCCGCTGAAAGAGTAGACTTAGGCAGAGGTGAATGAATGAAAGAGATGTACAGTAATTTACTTCCAGATGGATAATTGCTTTCTGCACTAAAAACACGGAATGTTGTTTCCGAGGCAATCACAGATATTTTGGTCTGGCGTGTGGACGGACCCATCTGTATTCCATTCCCTTAAAAACACATGAATGGATCTAACACCTTTTGATTCACAAAACAGGAAAAAACAGAAATTGTACTTCCCAAAACATTGTCGCACGAAGTCTGGGCATTAACTGTTTGCAGGACTGAGAGGTGGGGGGGTTTGGAACACTTATTTTTCGTAAAAATGTCTTTCCTGTTCATGGTCTACTCTAGGATTTTAGCTTTAATTTGTTGCAGTTGTAGCTTTATTAGGAACTTGTGTCTTCCTCCTTTAAGGTACTATGGAGGCCTGTGCCACCTGAACCACACACCTTCATAGTGTCGATGGACCAGTGATATGGGAGATCTCCAATTTCCCAAAACATTCAGCCAGCCATTCACACCTACCATGATGTCCTTAATTCTCTATAAGTCCTTTGAACCACATCCCCCTTAGCCAGAATGCTTAAGGCTTACTTATCGCGCATGTTCTGTGATGTTCTTTACTTTGTAAACCTGCAACTCTTATCAACCTAATAAAATGGGATTAAAAGGGTAGCCATGTCCATTCTGCGCAGTCCACACTCCCGAGCTACCTTGTTTTTGTTGGAACTCAGGTGTGACCTGTCCATGCCATTGGCAAACAAGTCTGTTAGACAGGCAAACATATTGGCAAGCGGCAAGTGTAGAGGCCAAGCAGCTCGACACACTTAACGGATCATTTGTTCTTTTAATATGTCTGTGTGTTAGGAAAACACAGTTTCTATTGTCTGTGTTAAGCCTGAGAATGCAAGGATGAGAGGTCCTACTTTGGTAGCCATTCTAGAGTCCTTTGGATCAATATAGGCAAAGCAAAGCCCCAATATTTCCCAGTGAGATGAAAAAGATGGTGGCGGCGGGTTAATGTATTTATTTACTGAGGTCTTTTAGTTATGACATGAAGGACCTAGCAAACTTTTTCACTAAATTAGCCCCCAAAAAAATTCTTCTGAATGAGCTGTTTCCTACAAACACAGATTCCAGATCAATAACGAATGTATAAAATATATTTACCAGAATATAACATATTAATCGTCTTTGATACTGTACAATTTAATACAAATGGATTAAAACAAATAACACACTTCACAGTCGGCACATCAATCACATACATACTAATTCTGCTTTGCCTGTTCTAAAAATAAAGCAGAGACGGGAATTTACAGAAAAATACATTTTACAAAAATAGCCCAAATTACATTTTAAAATATGCTCTGCCACCCAACATGTATCAATATTTAAATACTCATTATAAATGTGGAATTGGTTCGGAGTCATACAGTTCATTTTCTAAAATAAGCTGAATACTATATTCCTTGTATTCCATATTTATATGATTTTGCCAGATGAATATTTATAATCGTACTGTTTATTTGACATGTTATTTCAGGGAGAACTTTGCCAATTTGACAGCACAGCAAGATAATAAGATATAATCATTTTTATATGTTTTTTTTTTTATATATATGAGATTTTAATGTCTTTAGTGCCAGGGGTACAATCGGTGCCTTACTAGTGTTGGATTAAAATCACTGCTTCCATAAAGCATGTATTCATACAAACATAGAATATGCCGGCAGATCGGCCCCATTTGGCCCCCGTCTAGTCGCCTGTTTTTTCTGCTGTAAAGACTCAAACCTTAATCAGTCGTTGGTCTCGTCTTAGATTTAGGAGCCGTATGCCCATCCCATGCGTGTTTAAATTCCCCTCTGTATTAGCCCTTGCCACTTCTGCTGGGGGACTGATCCACTTACCTACCTACCACCCTCTTGGTGTTTAACCTTCTTTACATTACATCTCTTTTTCTATTAAATGATAACCCTGATTACTGTGTATCATTTAAAAATAAAAAAATTAAAGTGTTTTGATATTTCACGCTGTGTTTGGATGTTTTGAGCTGAGTTGATATTTTGAGTTCCCAGTGGAGCAGTGAGTTTGCCATTGAATTGCTGTCAAGTTACATTTGACGGTTATGAAGATGCATCCAACATTTGATAAGTTGGTCGTTTGGCAGTGGAGAAGCACTTCGTGGATACAACACGTCTCCTTGACTTCATTTTGTCAAGTGGAAGCCCTTCTGGGTTTATTCACTAAAGGGAGAGTTGGCAGGAGAGTTGGCTTTGACTTCACTATACATTATGAAGAGCCAATCTCAATGAGCTGCTGCTGTAGAAAGAGCTTGGTTGGCCCTGTATACTGTATAGTTTTAACAATGAGATTTAGTTAAAAAGGTCTCATTATACATTGTATTACACATTATACAGGGCCAGCTCAGCCCTCCATGCTGGTAAACGTGCTAGTGTTGGCCCTTCATAATGGATAGTGTGAAAGTTAAAACCACAAACGTTATCTAAAGGCTCCATTTTCTCTTGGGATATTAAGGTTTTATCCATTTTTCTTACACTAACTAAGGGAAAGACAGCAAATGAGAACGGCTTGAATCGTAAGTAAATAATAATTTAAATGGCAGCCACATGTATTAAAGAATTGTATTAAATGTTGCATTTTGGTAATTCCAGAACATCAATAACACTTTAATTTGGAAAGCCTCTCCTCACCGCTCAATGAAATTAATCACAAGACATCAGCTACATTTTTACACAATAAATGTGATTAATTTGACTGTGCGATATCCATGATAATCTGGTTAATGGGTTACATTTGTTTTAGCTCTGACTAATCACCCAGCTGTTTGCGATACGCTACAAACTGAATTCAGATGTCCAAATTGAGTCACAGACTATTCCATTATTGCTTGTTCCCCATCAGCCCCCACTCAGAAACAAGTAGCTTTGTTTAATTTGCTCCAAACCAATAAATGGGCAAGTGTTTTACTCAAGAGACAGAACTAATACCCCACGGCAGACCCTGCAAGGATCGTTTGTCAGATGCTCAGATACTTGTATCGCTTTCTTTTGTATATTCAGGTCTGGACTGGCCATCTGGCACGCCGGGCAAACGCCACTGGCCAACAGCACCACACTCTCACCGGGTCAGGTGCTGCAGTATCCGACCCAGGCTGGATATACCTGGCCTTACTTATGTCATCAGTTGGCCGCTGGCCTTAAAGTGCCAGAGCCTACTCGTCATCGTCTGTATATATTCCTTCCATTGGGGAAAAAACAATAAATTTTTTTGGTCCTGTAATCTCTTTAGCAAACCTAATAAGTCCTTTGAACCACTTTGGATCTACTTTGGCAAACTTAATATCTGGGGTATTGTGCTGGCAAACTGAGTTGGAGCGACTGGCTACTTCTCTATTCTCAGAGGATCTCACATTCCACTAGTTGGATCTCAACTGTCGCAACTTGGTAGAAGCTCAGAAGAGGAGAACAAGAAGGAATCACTTCCAGACTGTGTGACCCTAAGAATCCCCCTGAGAATCTGCCCCATCACCCTGAGACCCTGAGAATCTGCCCCATCACCCTGATAATCTGCCCCATCACCCTGAGAGCCTGAGATTCTGCCCCATCACCCTGAGAATCTGCCCCATCACCCTGAGATTCTGCCCCATCACCCTGAGATTCTGCCCCATCACCCTGACAATCTGCCCCATCACCCTGAGATTCTGCCCCATCACCCTGAGAATCTGCCCCATCACCCTGAGATTCTGCCCCATCACCCTGAGACCCTGAGATTCTGTCCCATCACCCTGAGATTCTGCCACATCACCCTGAGAATCTGCCCCATCACCCTGAGACCCTGAGATTCTGCCCCATCACCCTGAGACCCTGAGAATCTGCCCCATCACCCTGAGACTATGGGCCAAGCCCTAAGAGCTCCCAGGTATGATGATTAGAGATAAAATATCTTATGGACTTCACTTAGCATTATGAAAAGTCAGCCCTGGTGAGGTTTCCCTGCTTTAAAGGTCAAGCTGCATACCCCCGAAATGCCTCTTTAGCGCATAAATCCCTTTTTTACTCCCATTGATCTAGGAGTTCTGAATATTTGCAGATTTTCAGCCATATTCTGCCTAATTTTTCTAACTGGACTTGGCCCCCATACTTTCCCTCTTACTGTCCTCAGTCTCCTCGCTCTGCTTTCCCCACATTGGTGCCTGAGGCTACTCCTGATTTAAAACTGATCCCTTCTGATAATATTTAAATATTGATACAATATTCTGTGGAGAACTAATAATAGATCTTATTAACACAGCATGCAGAATGCTCCTTGAGATAATCCTCTTGTACCGTCACTAAATTTACATCACGAACAACAGAAAGAGTTGAAAGAAGTGATTTACATGCAATTTGCTTGTCAGAATCACATATGATATCTCTGTCACATAAATCATATTTGTTTATGGAAACACCTCTCAAGTGTACCGTGATTTTATTACACGTTGGGAATTCTTTTTTCTCATATCAGATAACACCAATAAGCAAGAACGGGCTATACTTACCCCAGGTCTTTCTATGGGCCTGCTTAGGGAAATTTCCACAAACCTGGGCATTGTCAATGTTTGCCCCTGAGTCTCAGGGTTTGCCCCTAATCTCTGAGTCTCAGGGTTTTCCCCTAATCTCTGGGTCTCAGGGCAAACGGACACTCAGTCTGGAGCGGACTCCTTCATAGTCTACTCTTATTTCGTGTTGTCCAAGCATCCCAACCAGTGCTTTTCTCACTGCAACACCACAACCGAAACTCCTGCTTGAATACAGGTGCCTTGATTCAGAATAAATGTATCCCCTTACATTTTGTTTATAGAGCAGATTTCGTGGCGCTATTACAATAGAGGACAGTGAGAATTAACGATGACGTTAAAATTTGACATTAATTTATACACACGCTAAGCCCCAAAAGAGAAGAAGAAGTCTACCTTACTGGCACGTTTTGGCATCTTTTTTCACTGCATTTTTTTTTGGTTTGTCTCTTTTTTTGTTTAATTCTGACTCATCTGAGGTTCAGGAGATGGGGAAGATGCAATCTAGACCCAGAAATGAAACCAGTTGTGGATTTTCAGAGAACTTATAAACAGACAAGTTGGAAAGGGGAACACTATGAAGTGAGCGGGGAAAGAAAGGAAGAGAGGCTCATAATATTTACAACCTCCTTACTAGGTGACAAATCAACAAGAAAATAGAGTAATAGAGCATTTAACTTTTTCGGGTCAAAGCAACATCTATCTTGTGTTGCCCAATAACCCATCACTAATTATTTAGTGGTAATTTACCCTACCTTTTTATGTATTCACTAAAATAAAGTCTCCTTCTGGAGAAGCCCAGAACCCACAACATTGTCCCATTTTCACACAACTGATTGGCTGCTTAAATCAATCAGCAGCAGGAAAATGGTTCCATTAAAATCAATGGAACACTTTATGTACATGCACATGTGAGGGTTAGACCTCCCAGAACCCATGCCAAGCCAGCCGTGGAGCTCACCAGCGGCGAATACACCGTAGGTTCAGGCAGAAGAAAGCGTGTTTGGCTAAACATATCTCCTGCAAGAGTAGGAGCTGGGAGCGGGAAGATGTGTATGGTGAGATTGTGCAGAATCCCCCAATGCATTTATAGGGGGGCCACAGGACAATTTAAAGGGACCAATCATATACCTTAAAAGTGCATATGATGGCTAGAGTGCCTCTTTAATGAATAGCCAAAGCAGGGACAACGCAGTGGTCACAATGTCACCAAGGGGTCTGTCTTCACTTGAAATGTTCAGACGTACAAACAGAACAAGCAATAGATTCATATTTTTAATGAATTCATTTACTTGTAGTAAGGCTGTCGTGTTAAAGAAATAAAAATAAGAGCCTTGGAAATTCCACGAATGGCTAAGTGCATCTGGTCATAAAGAGAATGGTAGACAAGTTAATGCGAAGAACATCAGATAAAAGGTAAATTCATTATTTCATTACATTTAAGATACTAACATTCCATTGTCCTAAGATCACATTAAACAGAACCAGGACTGCATGTCCGTGTAGGGGTAGGAATTAGTTATTGCAATAAATGTTGTTTGTTTTAAAACAGAAACATGCTTTTTCTACTTTTTTTATGGAAAATGGGATATTTATTTTGTTGGAGTTATTTCACAATGAGAGGTCCAGGAAATATTGTTGAGGGACATTGTGTCTTCTGATGAGCCAGTCAGTTGAGTCTTAGGTCGTTTCTAGAAGTATTTCTAACAGATGGACCTCAAATGACCACTGTATAGTCTAGGGGGGGAATTGTGGAGGTCTGGTTTGATGTGCCCCAAGAGTATAGGGGGTAAGTTTGCAGGAGTCAATATTTCAGGAAAATTGGAACCTTTGACCAAGATGACCGTGAAAGTAAGGTTTTGGTGACCCTGACATAATCACCTTCTCCATACAAAAAAAATCCCTGTATCAGATGAATACCCCACGGGTTTTATATGGGAAAAAGGAAATGTAACAATAACTACAATGTATCACGTTATTTGCAGGGAACTGGAGAGGTCTTTCAAACAAGTAGCTTTTTGATCTGCCAAAGTGGATGTTCTGGTTTTTGTCATTAAAGCAGACTTGCTCGGGGATCTCCTCTGTCAAAATACAGCTGAACATCGCGCCAGCTGTAAAAGTTTTTTTTTACTTAGTTTAAGTATGAATGCGGTTTTCTGTTGTGAAGTTATAAAGCAGTCACCCAACTTAGATCCAGGTATTAATATTTTGCATAGGAATTCAAAATCGGGATGGACTGCTAATATCAGCTTCAAAAATCTCACCACGTGAGACACGCTGTTGCCATGCATAAAAAGCAATTCTTGAGCAAAGTTTGAAAACCGGTCTTATCACTAGAGTCAGGGGCGGGCTGGCCCTCCGGGCCGCTCCATAATTCTTTTAAAAAAAAAGGCCCAGTTTAACTTGGACCAGCACACAGAACATTTCAGGGTCGTGTAACACAATGTTATGTTACCCTTCGGCGAAAGCATGAGAAATAACTCTCCTTGAAGGTAAAGAGGGCAGAGAGGCGGGCAAGGAAGGAGAGAGAGACAGGGTTAGGATGGAAGGAAGGCACGAAAAGCGTAAGAAACAAGGTTTCAGAAAGGAGAGGAAGGGAGGGAGAGATGGCGGGAGAGCTTGAGAGAGAAGATAAGTATGTATGCTACAGTGTATGTGTAAGTTAACATATGTGTGTTAGAATGAGTGTGTAAGTGTATGTTAGAGGGAATGTGTGTTAGTATGAGTTTGTATGTGTAAGTGTGTTAGCATGCGTGTGTGTGCTAGCATGAGTGTGTGTTAGCATGAATTTATAAGTTTGTGTTTTAGTGCAAGAAAGTGTGTGTTATTAATGGTGTATATGTTAATACTGTATGTGTGTTGGCGTGAGTGTGTATGTGTAAGTGTGTTAGAAGGAGTGTGTGTGTTGGCAGTGTGTGTTAGTATAAATGTGTGTAGCATGAGCATGTATGTTAGTTCTCTACAAGAAAAGAATGCATTTTAAAGTACATTCAAATATTGAATATTTATTCTTTGTTGGTGAGGCTGCTTACTTAAGTAAATTGCTATTATCTCCATTTAAATTCTGGTCTGGAATAACTGGAAGAGATATTCATGTGAAGCGCCACTTTCCTGCTGTCTCCTGCCCCACTCTTTTGTTTATTTGTTCATTTTCTGCTATCTGGATCTAGGAAAGATAAAGTACATGGAATGTAGAAATAATGGAACTTCTCTGTATTCAATTTATTTCATTTGCTGGCAGGGAGATCAGATATGATAGAAGGACGTATGATTCACAGTTAGTTATGCTTTCTTTTTATCATATTCAGGTGCTTCACTTGTGTTACAGACGTCGATCTAAATTTGAAATTTATGGTCTGTTTCAAAATACAATAAACAAGATAAAATATAATGGAAATGTTTTATTACATTGGACAACATATATTACGGTAAAGGAATTAAACATAAATTGGTACAACTTAAAATAAACAATATATTTACATTTTCTGTTCTCAGAATCTGCATTATTATTTCTCTCCTTTAAGTTATCTCCTCCCCCCCGATGTTGAGGGCCAAGAGGGCCCTGCAGAAGATGCCCAGGTGTCCATCTGCTCAATGTATTTTTTATTGGCGGAACCAATTGGCTCTGCAGGTGGATCACGGATAGAAATTCGGAATTTGGTGGCTCGGGGGGGGGTAACAGTATTTAAAGGAACAGTCATGTAAAAAAAAACTTTAAGATTATCACAGTTTTTGGGAAGCAGCTATCTCGTGTTGAGGTAACTAATTGTGAGAGCTGGAATATATATAGGGGTTACGTATAAAGGGGTAAAAGTGGTGCAACCGCCACCGCAACCAGCTGAATAGTCTACTTTTTTAATATTATTATTACACAATCTTAGTGAGATGCATGATGGGAGATCCAGTGGTATAGAGCCCTGTTGCTACCTATTTGAGTTCTAAAAAAAATCTATATTTTTCTATGATGCAGGTAAGCAAATGTATAGAACTTCTACCAGACACATCAAAAATGCTGAAACAAACGTAAACCCTTTTTTTTTATCTATACATTTGATTGCAGTCCATCAAATCTCTATATGACATATATCATACGTTATTCATACCTTCTCAGCCGGTAAACGGAAATAGCAAAAACATTATTTGGAATACAGAATATCAGTCACGTCTTACTTGTAAGGTATTTTTTTGTATCGCTGTTGGCAGTGAAAGGGTTATATTTTTTTGCTTTTGTTAGCATTTCCTTTAAGTTTTGGATTTTGCAAATTGATGCATATTCCAAACAAATCCAGCCTGCCCACCGGTCCAGGCTCCGCTCGCTGCTATAGGAAGTGCTGCTTTGAATACCTGCATGCTCTGCCTCCAGCTAAGGATGACAATTTTGCTTACGTTCCACCTTTTCCCTTACAAAAACACTCACAATAACTGCACGGCACAACATCCGTAAGGTAAAGGTGAAACAAATGCTATAATGTGCGCCATGCAAATACGGCACAAAAGACAGCCGGCAGGTTTATAAATACAGAATGTCAGCGTATCACATCTATAGGACAATTATCTGCTTTTATACCGAAAAATATATGTTTTCTATATTAATTTATTATAGTGATGTATATTGTAATGTAGTGTAGGCTTTAAGATATTATTCTAATAAACTTTACAAGAAGACCCGGGCTGACATTATATGGGGTCATGTAAGAGTTTGGTAAAATTGCCTACTTAAACACCATTGAGCTGATCGTTTAAGGTAGAACCAATGAACGCCAGCTAATGTAATGATGCCCTATGTGGTATCACCAGGTTTTACCCGGAGTCTCCAGGTGATGCTCTGGTTCTCTGGGTCTCCAGATCAGTTTCCTCTTCCTCTGGGAAGAGGGGCGGTGTTTGACTATGACCACGCCCTACTGGGGCTAGTCCCGCCTCCATGCATAGTTAGCCCTTCCCAGAAGAGGTTTGACTATGACCACGCCCCACTCACTTTCCCTCCTGCTCTGGGCCAACTTAAGGCTGTCTGGGGCTAGTCCCGCCTCCATGCATAGTTAGCCCTGCCCCCTCGTGAGCCACTTCCCGGAAGAGGTTTGACTATGACCACGCCCCACTCACCTTCCCTCCTACTCTGGGCCAACTTAAGGCTTTTTAGGGCTAGTCCCGCCTCCATGCATATTTTGCCCTGCCCCCTCATGAAGCCACTCCCCAGAAGAGAGCGCTCTGAGTAGCCTACCCTGGGAGGGTCCTCCGTATGAGTATATAAAGCGAGCAGCCATCTTAGCTTTCTCTTCTTAGGGTTCGCAGTTTTTTCTTTTTTTTAAAAAAGTTGTTTTTAAGGGATACTTGTAAATAAATAAATAATGAATTGTAGCTCTACCATGTACTAATAATAATAATTAGCCTCCGGTTGCCCCTGCAATGACGAGGGCAGCCATGGAGTGGCAGGCAGAAAATGCTGCCCTGGGTCAGGCATAAGGCAGCACCCGAGTTAAATACGCCCTGGGCGCAGGTAGCTGCCCCACAGCCCAGGAATATAGGCATAGAAGAGTTTTTCTGAAAATCCTTAAAATACATCATCTGAAAGAAATTCCCTAAAGCTTATATGACTTCACGTCTTTTCTTATCCCCGGCCCAATAAAATAACACAAATAATACAACAATACTGTAAACGTTCGCTGCCCTGAATTAAACCCCAAACCCAGAGAATGATTTCAAAGATGCATATTGACATTGCTTTATTTCTGAAAACGCTCGCGGGAGACAAAAAGACTTTTGTTCCGTCATGATTTAATCGCACTTCTCTGAGAATCTGCCCCCAATCAGTCTGTCTGATGAACGCATTACATTACATTCTGTGTCCGGACAGCCTGTCTGAACATTTCTCTCCTTCCTTCCAGAGCTAGCCTTAGTTGGGAGAGAGCTCTCCCCTGTGACGGAAAAGTTAACTTTTTTTTCCGCGTTATTCTATTAGCAGATGGAGATCAGGCCGCCGCCGCAAGGATAACCCTTTTTTTTTTTTTTTTTTTTTTGCTGACTGGTTGCTTTTTAATGAACTTCATAAAACTGCGAGGGAGGGCTTTTATTCAAAGGGGGGGGGTAACTACAGTGTGATGTTTCTAAAACATTTCTCCTCTTTATGCCACGGATGCCGACAGGCACAAAATCTGAATTAAAAAAAAATGAAAAGATTATTTATTATTAATTATTAAGAATTTTTTTTTAAAAAAATACTAAAAATAATGACTAAGTAATTTAAAAAAAAATCTGAATTTTAATTAAAGAAAATGAAATAAAAAAAAAATAGTTTGATACATATTAACCCCAAAGGGACACATAACAGAATAATGAACTGTGTTTCGTAAATAACTTGATTAACCATTTGAGTGCCAGATATAACACATGCACCGTCTTCCGTCCGTCACTTAAAGAGTTAATATCACAAACTGTAATAAGGATTATAATGGCGTTCTACGAAACCGAATGGCGAGAAGCCCCCCTTCCCCACCCCGGTGTTCACTGGTTCCCTTCCATTTGGATCGCAGTTCTGCTCATCCAGCGTATTAGTCGTTTTTCTGCCAGCGAGCCTCTGTTTGAACACAGTTTCCCTGGCTTGTGTGACAATGATTTCCTGCTGACTAAATCCTAACTGAAATACGATACATGCCAACTATAAATATTTCATAACGAGCGGCAAGTTGTCAGTGGCTCGGGTCTGATGATCGCAGCGTGAATATAAAGTTATTCGGGCACCCTTTCAGTGCCGTGGCTGGAAGCCCGACGCTCTTAGCGCCCCCTCTCCCAGATGCAACAACGGGGTTAACCCTTTCCGTGCCAAAAGGGTGAACGCCAACAGCGCCGTCACTGTCAAGCTGTGAGGTGATCCGCGCTTGTGGATGATAATGGGTTAAACATAATAATATAAAACTTCTGTATAGAAAAAGAAAAACTAAAAAAAAACAAGCAAATGCAATTTAACCATGTTTAGCATCGGTGTCGTGTGCAGCAAAACGTATAACTTATGGGTTTGATAGGAGCGTAATTGATAAATAATAAACATAATTAATATTTCCTAGTCATTTTCACTTATATCTGACACTGCAGGGGTTAATCAGTCCTGGTCATGGTAAAGCAAAAATAAAATAAAAAAAACACACACAACCTAAACAAAAACAAAGGATGTGCATGAAAAACATAAATATTTTTGTCTTTGTTTACTGACAGTTAACCCCACGTTGCCCACGTGTTAAAATATAGTTTTATTGAAACGGCTCTTGGTTCAGTATTCTAAATCTTTTTTTTTTTTCCTTAAAATTCTAAACATATCTAACCGAGTTCTGTAAAAGTAAACTTCTGGTTTTAACACGTGTCCCTTGTACGGTGTTTAGTAAAACACAGTATGCCTTGCATAGCCCAGTGCTGCATTTTAACCCTTAACAGGACAGAAATGTAGTTATATTAAAAACCAAAACGCACAAAAGGTAGTTTAACCATATCCACACCCTGTTCTTTTTATTCTGTAGCTCTTCCATGGCAAATGAACGGTTAAAATGTTCTTATACATAAAACCTTCACACATACACATAAATATTTATTCAAAAAAGGCAACATATATAAGTGCTGTACATATAGGCCAACACAACAGAACAATATTGCAAAAATGACACACCATGGAACAAGACCGATCTTACTGTACAGGCAAAACACACACACATTTTTATGTTATTAATATTAATTTACTAAATTGTGTTTATTACAGTTTCTGCCTGTTTTCGGACACTTGGAGGATGAGTGTATTGTATAGGTGTACAAATAAAACACTTTTACTACAAAAAAGGAATGTGAATTGTGTTTGTACGTTATCCCCGGTGTGTATTCTGTATTGTACTGTTTGCTTAGATTTTACCATATAAATTTGAAAAAAAAAAAATTCCATAGACTGCAAAAATTATCCCTTTTGGACGTTTTTTTAAGATTTAGATTGCAGAAGCTTATTGATAGGACCGGGACCACCCGTGAGTGGATCACAACTCCCGTCACTCTCAGCCACGACAGAAGCCGGGGGCGATGGGAGTTGCACAGATATTGTATAGCTTCTACAAACAAGAATGACTTAGCTTTTAAACATTTAAGTCGCAGGGAGCATACAGACAGGAGCGAGACCACCTGTGGTCTCAGCCAGGACAGAAGCTGGTGGTGATGGGAGTCGCAGAGCACACACATCACACCACCCCTGGTTGTCCACTCTCATTAACCCCTAATCCATCAGAATTTAAACTTTCAATAGCAGACGCCTTAGAATTTAACCAGTTCGCAGCCTGATCAAGAAAGAGCGTGCCACTGAAAGGGTTAAATCTCAAGCGGATCAGCAATGCCTTCCGATCAGAAAAGAACGCACAGTTTATTCCGGGTACATCCGCATGTTCTTGCTTCATTCATGAGCTTAAAAACAAAACGTCTTTCTATAAATGGGCCAGCACTCCTCACCATCATCATCACCCTAAGAAACCAAATAATAAAAGCCCACTGCCACTCGAGACAGCTTCCACCCCCCAGACCCGAGACACGGCCAAGAAGGTGGAAACAGGACATGCCAGAGTACAGCAGAAGCCAAACGTGACTGCGTTCTTCTCATAGGTCCTTATCTGCGGGAGGCGTTCTTCACTCTTACTATTGGGTATGGAAAGTCTTTTAATAAGATCTGCCCAAAACAAGCAGTCTCTTACCTCCTAACACACGGGGAACTGTCTCTTTTTCTAGATTTGATTCTGTGCATGAGCTTTTGGGCAGCTAGGAGGGTCCTTTAACCCCTCTGAGTCCTGGCTGCTGCTGGTGGGGGTTAATCATCATTAGTTGCCCAGAGGAGGGGGGCAGGTGGGGATCTGGGCTTGTGGGGCTGGTTGGAAGGTCGGCCCATTCTGATGACCCCCTGCTTTTTGATGGTTGGGGTTTGGGGCATGTACATGGCTGAGATCTGGTGTCAGAAGACCACGTGTTTGTGTTTCTCAAATGCTGGCTGCAGAGGACTCGCTATATAAACCACAAAACCCCTAATCATGACAAATCCAGCCTCCTAAAGAAAAAAGACACATTTTCGGGACAGACTGCGGCTTTTTCTCATCTCCAACCACAGCTTTCTTTCTCTTTTTTTTTTGCGTCCTCCACTTTGGGACCAGGAGATCCTGCAATTCATTTCAGCAAAACAAAGATTTTTTATTTATTTTTTTATTTTTTACTGTTCTGGGGATTTTGTGGACTTTGTTCTGGAAAAGGCTGCTGCTGTTGGGGAGAGGAAAGAAGCTGGGACTCCATTTCTCCAGGCTGTCTCCTCGGGTGGCAGGCAGGAGATGCTGATTCTTCTGGAGGGTCTCTGTTGATGTCCACAGGCTGGCTGAGACCTTCTTCTGGAACAAGACCGCTGGAGAGAGACACCCCGTGAGAAGGTTACCCTACAGAGAGGCTGATCCAGCACCCAGAGACTGGAGACCACTCTTCATGTGCCAGGGAGTGTGACGGGGTAACAGTGACCACAGACCCTTCTTCAGACTGCATGCAAACAGTACTCCCCCGACACACAGACAGCTCAGGAGAGGTCCTTACAGAGACGGCCACAGAGACTGCATCCTGCTCCATTCTTTAGGCTGTATTCTAGAATAGCAGACATAACCCCAAAGAGACCTTAATGATAGACTTCGGGAGACAGCATGCTCAGACACTTCTCCCAAAGAGACATCTCTCCCTGTTAGAGACATCTCCCTGTTAGAGACATCTCCCTGTTAGAGACATCTCCCTCTGTTAGAGACATCTCCCTCTGTTAGAGACATCTCCCTCTGTTAGAGACATCTCCCTGTTAGAGACATCTCCCTCTGTTAGAGACATCTCCCTGTTAGAGACATCTCCCTCTGTTAGAGACATCTCCCTGTTAGAGACATCTCTCTGTTAGAGACATCTCCCTGTTAGAGACATCTCCCTCTGTTAGAGACATCTCCCTCTGTTAGAGACATCTCCCTCTGTTAGAGACATCTCCCTGTTAGAGACATCTCCCTGTTAGAGACATCTCCCTCTGTTAGAGACACGGGTTGCATCCTGTAAGCTTTGGCTTGTAGTTAAAGGGGCAGACTTCTCTTGATACATTGTAGCAAACTCCCGGCTCTTGTCCCAGACGTGGTCCTCAGAACCCAATTTGTAGGTCACAGTCGTTTCTGTTTTAGGGTCAGGTCATGTCCTGCTGTCTGACCCCAATAGCGAAGTGACCGTATACCGGACCCGTGTACACAATACCGATCACCCGGTACCGACTCCAAGACATCCGGGGCCAGGGGGAGAGACTGAGCGCTCGGCACCTTACATAGTAAGGCAGGGACTCAGTGACCATACAGGACCCCACAGTAAGGCAGGGACTCTGTGACCATAAAGGACTTATCTAGAGTCAGGACTCTGCACACCCGGGTCTGTGGTTCCTCTTCAAATGCTCAGCGGAGTCACTAAGTTTGCACCGAGGGCAGGGAGCAGCGGGTAACCGGCACACGGGGAGCTCCACCAGCTGGACACGACAGCAGCAAAGCCCACCCGAGGAGACCCAGCAAAAGCCTACCTGCCCCAGCAGTGCCTGCCTACCTGCCCCAGCATCTCCAGGACCAAAGACTTGCAGCAAGTGACCGACACCCTGATCTGCACCAGCCCATGCACCCCCGTCCCAGGGAAGGCTCCCAGGCAGCCAGCACAAGCCGACCTCCCGACCAGCCCCCCAAGCCCGGGGTGTAACAGCCCGGACTGGCCGTCCGTGACCCACCGCATCTCAGCCTCCCGAGCCTCTCGTTTTCCTGCCCCTCACCCAGCACCCCCAGCCTGCTTGCACCCATCTCCCTCCCCGCCAATAACCCCTGGCTGTTGTGATGCGTATTCCCGTAGATCCCAGCACCAGCCGGAGGTTCAGCCCGCCCTCCAGCAGCCTGCAGCCCGGCAAGATGAGCGATGTGAGCCCGGTGAGCGGCCCCCAGCAGCCCCCGCCCCAGCAGCAGGAGGCGGCCGTACCCAGGCTGCGGGCGCAGGACAACCGCACCATGGTGGAGATCATTGCCGACCACCCGGCAGAGCTGGTCCGAACCGACAGCCCCAACTTCCTGTGCTCAGTGCTGCCCTCCCACTGGAGGTGCAACAAGACCCTGCCAGTGGCCTTCAAGGTGAGTGACCCCGGGGCTGGTGGGGTGCAGGGGTAGATCGGGGTGTCCTAGTGTGTCCCCCAAAACAGGGCGCGACAGGTCCCTTTAATCCCACTCTGCAGAAAGCAGCCTCCTGTCCAGCATACCTTATTTACCCCAGATAAATGCCCATCAAAACCTAGCTACTGGCGGGGAGGGGGTTAAATATTATTATTATCAGTGGATGGGAGTGATGGGAGTAGTGATTCATGTTAAAAGTTCTGCAAAGGGTTAATGCTAGAAAGTTGCAACATATTATATTATTATTATAATTATTATTAATGCACATTGATGAATTTGAAGGGTTTTAGGCATTTCCTAAATATTAACTGTTAAGTATCCTTTTTATTAGCATTACGAGTATTACAGGCTGATTAAAACTATGGACTAAATAGTATTATTATTCATTGATTTATTATTATTATTCATTGATTTATATAGCATTGCCTTAGAAATCCCCATCATATTCCGCAGGACTGCATAATATGTATTATTTGGGGGGAAAAATGGACTAAGAAATAACCCAAAATTGATGCATGTCAAAGAGCCACCCTTTCATTGCCAGTCTGGGACAGTGATGTGCTGAACAAATTGGCAATAAGCAGGTTAATTATATATATATATTGTTTGGTGATTCAGTTTCGCCCAATTTGGTTTATTTTCAAATAAATATTGCTGATTAACCATTTGCAGATCATTGTGCTATGCGTAACAGCTAAGTATCAGTGACATCATTATAAATTGCCCCAATAAAAAAAATATAATTTTTTAAATCACATTTTTATTGATTAATATAGCACCATCATATTCTGTAGGGCTGTAGGATGGGTATAGAAATATTGTTTTTAAATTTGTTCATTATTTCAGGGTTTGTAGTGACTTTTCGAAAACGACAGCTTTTATAACTCCCAATGTTGAATTTTTAGGAATTGTAAAAATTATTAACACTTCATTGGAAAATGATTATTTTTTTGAGTGGCATGAATGTTGCAATCACCATAGTAACTTTAGAAGTTCTGGCTTATTTGTTCCACTTTGCACTAGAATTTTATTTATACTTAATTTAACCCTTAATTTCTTTTAAAAGGGGCATTTTAGCAGGGTTAAAAAAAAATACCCAAATTAAAAATTTGAGACAAACTAATTTTACCCATCACTTCAAAAAAGGGTGTCAGATTTTTTTCCCTTAAAAACCTAAATCTATTAAAGAATTATAACCCTACCTGTGTAGCTACAGAGATCTGTAAATGGTTAAAATTATATTTGTTTTAATATTTTTGAAACGCAACATTTGCTTTTTTTTTGGAAATTAAACAATTTCGGAAAAATCACATTGTTAAACTCTGTGAATGAAGGCTTATTCTAATTTTTTATGCAATAAATAAGTTTATTTGCATGGAATGTTTGCTGCTTGAAAAAAGGTTTCTTCCATTATTACAAACCTTTTTAATTGGTTAAGTGTTTTATAAAGTTTGAAGCCGGCACCTGCCGCGTTATATTAAATAATGACATATTTTGCTTGATTTGATAGATATTTTAAATATTATATATTTGCTTCCATTTCTATTCAGTGCATCTGGGGTATCTGGCTAAACTTTTGGGATTCCGATGCTTATATATGTAAATTGGGGCAAATTTGGCACACTTTCCATAGCAGGACTGGGGCAGTTTTCTGGGGCAAATAGTTTTCCACTAAAATATTGCCCTAAACGTAAATATCTATTACGATTTCCACTTAATGAAAAATACAATTTAAAAAAAGATAAATTTAGAAAATTGTCATTTTTTTATTTTGGCATTTTAGACACAAATTCAGTTATTATCTCTGTTTTACATTTTTTTTACATGTTTGTTTAGTATTTTTGTGCCCATTATTACTTTATTATAAGCAGATACAATTTAAATTATTGTTTTTTTTTTTTTTTGTATTTATCATATTTTTTTTGTAATTCCGGCAGCAAGTTTGCAGCCGGTCCTGATAACTAACCCGTAGAAGGGGTGCATGTGGGCCGTGGTGAAAAGGATTATTTATCAAGGCCCGGATACCGGATCTTGTATATTTTAAGAAAATTATTAAAACGGCGAACCAATTCTTCCAAATCGTAGCCTTTTCTTTATTATAAATTATTGTGTGCTTTTTATATATATTTTCCACTACCTTGAAAGTTTTAATAATAAATCAGTAACACTTTATGCGATGAATGAGCCCCTAACATAACAGTAGAATTAACACTGTAGGGGTTACATGTATTATATTTAAAATATAGACCCAATTTTGCATTTTCCTCTTAAAATTTCCCATTGCTAATGATCCTTAACATATTAGATTTACATATATATATATATATATGGGTCTGTGTATACAATGCTAGCTATAGCTGCACATATTTAAAATGTTAACCCTTTACATGCATGCACAAGGCAGTTGGGAACTTCTTCATTAAAGGGTTAATGCCAAGTTATGTTGCGCATGTACTGTAACCTTACATATAAAGGCAGCATTGTTATACATTGCTTTATTGCAGAAATATTTTCATAATATCCCGTTGTACTGCGCTACGGAATATGGCGGCGCTATAATAAGGCAATAAATAATAATAATATAGTAAATACTGTTGTGCATACAGAATAAACTCTAGCTATGTTTGCATGAAAAGCTATTGTACTCGATCAATGGCGCTAACATTGCTCCCAGAATTTAAGTAAAAAAACCTTAATCAGTCGTTGGTCTCGTCTTAGATTCAGGAGCCGTATCCCTATCCCATGCATGTTTAATATCCTCACCGTATTACCCTCTGCCACTTCTGCTGGGTGGCTGTTCCATTTATCTACCACCTTCCCTCTAATATCCTTACATTTAAGCCTCGGATCCTCTAGTGTTAGATTATGAGCTCTTGTTTTAACATTTCCCTTCCTTTTGTTATTTGTTATTAATAAAGGCAAGGATTTATATCATCAAAAATATACATTCTCGAATAATAAATGCTTCACGGTTTTGTTTAAGTGTAATACATTTTTACTTACAATACATACAACACTTTTCTCTATAGCTTCACAAATCATTTGCCAGATTTCTTAATTTAACTATTAAATAATCATAATAATAATAATAATAAATACTATAATGTTTGCTGTTAACTCCATCAGTGCCGGATGGGTTAGCAATTCAAAAAAATGTGATTATTAGCTTTTACTTAGTATGTTGAATATCGACCTTTTTAGTCTCTAGAGGCCACCAATGTGTCGCGTTAAGGGTTAAACAAAACACTTGAAATAATAATATTAATAAAAATAATAATAATTCCGCTAAATTCAGCTCCCCAATTTGCATTATTTGATATGAATTATAATATATGAAACAATTCTTGCGATATCACAGTTGGCTTTTAATGTGTCCAAGTAGTGGGTGCAGCAGCCGACCCCCCGCCGCTATCTGCACCTGCGCAGGAACTGAATAATCTCACAGATAGATCTGTTTCCGGCAAAAAAGGAACTCGCCAGCAAGCCTCGTACTTTCTAACGTTGGCTGCTGTGGCTTTAGCTCTCACGCAGTAAATTGATTCTTTTCCGTCCGCTTTTTTATTTTTTTGGCTGATAAATGCCTTAGGATCGGGGGTTTTGGGTAAAGATGATAAATTTAAGGTTCTTCCCTAATAAATAATTTATCTTCACTTTTTTATGGCTCCTAAAGAGTGAAACTATCTGATCCTGACAACAGAGGTCTCTATTTTACCGAAATCTTAAATATTACGCTGAAATCGTTTATTTCGATTTGCTCCGTTACACGCAGGTAGCGATGCCTTTTAGCGGCTGCGCTTGCTTGTTTCGCCTGGGATCGTCACGTTCCACTTTATAGCGTAGCTGGCTGCTTTTATTAACTTATTTATGAGGAGCTAATCTGAACTTCTCACGCTGACATCAGGGGGGTATCACGGCAACTATACCAGGACAGACTGGCCCATATGGGCCGGGTTTGGCCGCTAGGCTAATGGGCTAGTACAGTAAGTCTCTCGGGCTACATGATTGTTCATGATAATATATTGGGGTTCAGCAGCGTGGATCAGCGCACATCATATTCATAGAAATATAGAATCTGCCGGCAGATCGGCCCCATTCGGCCCCCGTGTAGTCCGCCTGTTATTCCTGCTTTAAAGACTCAGACCTTAATCAGTCGTGGGTCTCGTCTTAGATTCAGGGGCCATATGCCTGTCCCATGCATGTTTAATACCCTCACTGTATTAGCCTCTGCCACTTCTGCTGGGTGGTTGTTCCGCTTATCTACCACCCTCTGAGTAAAGTATTCCATGGAATATCAGCCTGTTTTGTCTGCTCCCTGCAGCCAGTAATAATATTAATAACACTGCGGGGTATGGATTAGATGCTCTCTCCGTAATATGCAAAACGGATGCAGAACGACTGATTTGCGATTAGAAGAGTAATTAGAAAACTTTGAAAGTATTTTTTTCTGCAGTAAAGTTTCTAAATGCTGGATTTCTCACAAAAAGCCCCAAAACAGATATTTTTCCAATGTCAGACCTTAGAAACTATAGCAATGCCGTTGGGCAGACGGGTTTACGGAAGTCAAAGGTTTTGATGGTTTCTCGAGGGGACGAGATATCCAGAAGCCAAAAATACTTGCTTTCATAAAAAAGTTTTTTGTTTTTTAAATTTTTAAAGTTTCATTTACTTTTTTAAATAGCTTAATGTACAGTAAATTATTGCTCAATGTTTCCATGCACTGGGAGGCTGTGTCAGTTATCTACTACCCCCTCTCCTGTGTGTTGTAACTTTACCCCTTCGTTTTCTACATTCCACCACCAATTTATGCCCCAAAATACTTCCTTTTTCATCAAAAAATGATGTCCAGTTGGGAATGATGGGCATCCTCTGACAGTCCAACCGATGGGCTAACAACTCCCTTTCAAGCATGATGGGAATTGTAGTCTAACATAACTCCCATCATCTTAAGCCAGACACTTTCCAACAATAGGTATGATTATCTCTGTTTCATTTAATTCCTCCCCACTCCACGAAAACCAATTCCATATTTTTTATTTTTTATTTTATTTTTTACATTTTTTTTAATGAAATCATTTTTTTCTAATGAAAACTGAAATTTCTTGGGCAGGAAATAAATGGTGGCCCCGACAGACTTACGTAAATACAATACTTTATTTTTTGTTCTCGGAAATCTCGGCCCTGTGTTTGTGTTGCGAGAACAGAAGGCCTGCGACGCCTCCGATTACTTTTCTTTTTTTTATATTATTATTATTTTGGAGAAAGTGCCAGTGTAGTTTTGTACATAAAATTTAACGATACCCAGTGCTCGGAATTAATACCAGACTCCACAGACTGTTTATATATATAAGCCCCCTTTCCTCTTTAACGACGTGTAGTTACAGGTACTCCGTGCCGGCCCCGCACTTCTACCGCGTGTCGTGGAGGGCAGATGTATTTTTCATATAATATTATATATTTTTTAATGAAGGAGACCAAATGCTTCTGTTTTCAGTCTGTAATTTGTCTCCGTTTTAATATTTGTTTTTAATTACAGAGAAACCCAGACCCATTCGGCCACCTCAAGTCTGCCTACCTTAATCAGTCGTTGGTCTCTGTAACATAATTTCAAAAGGGTTTTCTAACCATCAATTAGCCTTTTAAACTCAGATCGGCGAACACAACGTGCCATTGGAACACAGGAGTGATAGGAGTGATGGGAGTGATAAAGGAGTGATGGGAGTGATAAAGGGCCATTGGAACACAGGAGTGATGGGAGAGATAAAGGAGTGATGGGAGTGATAAAGCGCCATTGGAACACAGGAGTGATGGGAGTGATAAAGGAGTGATGGGAGTGATAAAGGGCCATTGGAACACAGGAGTGATGGGAGTGATAAAGGAGTGATGGGAGTGATAAAAAAGTGATGGGAGTGATAAAGGGCCATTGGAACACAGGAGTGATGGGAGAGATAAAGGAGTGATGGGAGTGATAAAGAGCCATTGGAACACAGGAGTGATGGGAGTGATAAAGGAGTGATGGGAGTGATAAAGGGCCATTAGAACACAGGAGTGATGGGAGTGATAAAAAAAGTGATGGGAGTGATAAAGGGCCATTGAAACACAGGAGTGATGGGAGTGATAAAGGCCTCTGTACGCCTATGAAGAGATATCACTAAAAATCAGCCGTTTCCAGCTACAATAGTCATTTACAACATTAACCCCGTCTGCGCCGGATTTCTCATCCATTTCATGTGATTGTAATGGACAAAATTTTATTTTTCTCTCGAAAACAAAGAAAATTTCTAAGTGACCCCAAACTTTTGAACGGTCGTGTATCTATAATCTAGGCCAATTACTTAAACTTCTCATCGGCCTACGATGCCCAAGACCCCGTGGTGCGCTAATTCCCGACTCGTATGGGTGGGTTTACGCTCTTCTATTAGGGAAGCGAGACCCCCTTTTTATAAAGTCACCTAATAAGACTTTATAGCATTTCTGTTTACAAGAAAACACCAGACTTGTCGAAGAAATGATTACTTTGATGTAGTTTGATGTGTATATGGTCTCCGGTTTCACACACGCCTGCTGTATCCGTGCCGGCCCCCCGAAGATGGAAGAGGGGATCTGAGGGCCTTTCTCGCACTTACAGCAGCAGGAAGTATAAAAAGTCGAACGTGTTTTCAGAAGCGCGCTCTACAAATATTTCCACATACTCACATTTTAATGGCAAACTGTTCGCTTTATAAAACACACACCGTAAAGGGTTTTTTTTGTTTTTTTTAAACCTTCTGTTAGCGTATATTTTGATTTTTTCATATCATTTTGTTTTTAACCCTTTTATCACACCCCTGAGCCATCAAAGAAAGCTTTTTACACAAACTGGGGATAATTTGAGGATGCAATCCACTTTTTAATTAAGGCAACGTGGCAAATATCCTTTTTTCTTAGGAATTCCTAAAAAAAAGTGTCCATTTGTATTAAACGTTGGCAGTCGAAGAGTTAAAAGAAAGCTATACCCTTTCCAGCAAACGCCAGAGAAATACGTTTTGCTTCCCAGAAATCATTTGAAGATGCTAGCGAATCCGTATTTTTGTAGTATTTGTTAAAACAGCGGATGCTCGGTAAAATCTCGCACAGGGAATCTTTGACAAGGAGTCCCATGTTAACCCCGTGCACGCTGGGCTGCTCACCTCAGAGGGAAGCCTCTCCTCTCTTGTTACATACATTTAGTTGTTGCCGCAGGGACGGGAATATCTAGGTTCTGACGGTACAATGTGTTACATTGAATTAGTGTGGGAATGATACGCTGGCAAGGTCTCCGGAGGCTGGAAGGACAGTTGGGAGGCTCTTAAGTTCTCACCCAGGATTGTGAATCACGCATCCTTGTAGACGGCGGTGTCAGCCCTGGCAGTCTGTCTCCTCCATCTGTCTGCTTCTGTGCTGGACCTCAGAGCACGTCCGCAGTCTCTTAACCCTACCTAATAATCGGATGAGCAAGAAGCAACCGCTCAGGCTGTCAGCGCCGGTACTGAAATGGTTAAATAAATGATCATTCCACGATTAATGAGCTCTAAATGGCTAATGATTGTTTCGGAACAGTATTTCAGAGTTAATATTAAGGCCGTGGGAGACATTAAAGGATGTCCTCACCCAATGCCTTCTTAATCTATTTTTTTTAATATTTTTGAAGATATTTTGAAATTATGTTATTTACTGGGTGCTACGTTTAACATTTGCGATAATGTGCACATAAAATACATATCATATATTAGCTGATATAAAAACTGATATTAAAATATTAACAAATAGAGCATTTAGCCCGGCGCTTTCTTCTTTAAGTATAAAGTTACAGTAACATTTTCTGTTCATGTCTGCTTTCCTTTAACCCTTTGTTGTTTTCACAACCAAGTATTTGTTATGGATTGTTATTATTTTATTGCGGCACCAAATCACCAGATATTGGCCTATTGGCCCAGAGAAACGGGTTTGACGCGTAAGGGGTCTCCTTTGCTTCTTCCTCGCTATACCCTGCTATGATTTAGTGCCAATTTTTTCCCAGCGGTCGGTGAGTTGATGAAGGACTCAGATACGCACTGTATCTCTATAGAGATTCTACGGGGATTGTATTATCGCTAGATAAGATTTATGGGTGCTTTTAGCAAAAAAAGGAAATATATATTTTTTATACTAATATTAAGCTCAGGAGAAAAAAAAGAATGTTTACTGATGTATTTTAAAAACTATAAACAGACAGAGTTTCTGATGAACATGTCAAAGGAGATAAGCGGAACAGCCTCCCAGCAGAAGTGGTAGAGGCTAATACAGTGAGGGGATTTAAACATGGATGGGATAGACATACGGCTCCTGAATCTAAGACGAGACCACGGCTTGAGTCTTTACATCAGGAAAAATGGGCAGACTAGACGGGGCCGAATGGGTCTTATCTGCCGTCAAATTCCGTTTCTCTTTTAATACTGGAAGTGAAGGAACAGGAAGGCAGCTGTTATTGTGTTACATATATCTGGCATACTATAGAAAGACAGGTGTATACCAAAAGGAGGATATTACACTCAGCCACGTTCACGTATCACGTAAAAGGGGACTCTCGCGTTCTGAGAACTGAAGAAGGCACTAAAAAAAAACTTACTTTCATAGCAATTTGTAATCTGCTTCGTGGAATCTACTTGCATCACAGCTATGTCCTGACAAGGTATCCCTACCCCTAGTCAGTTCCTCTCCACAGTGCGCATGCATGAAACTTTCTATGCTGTACATTTATTAACATTTCTTAAACCTTTTCTGACAATATTCAACGTATTCTCCTTGTTTTAGTGTGTTGTTTAGTACTTATATACCGTACATTTTCCCAACATGAAGTATGTTTCTCTTTAGCATCACTATTAGGATGAATCCATTTTTTGTCCTGGCCTCCCCCATGTTTTTTTTTTGTGTATTACAAATATACTTATAGATAGGCACTCCGAAAGGGTATATACGTTTTTATTCTTCCCTTTTTCATGTTTAACCATTTCATACAATGAATGCTGTACTAAAAAAGGAATATTATTGAAAGAATGCTTCTTAAAAGGCCTTTTAGGTATATTGATGCATATGACATTAAAATATGATATATTCCTAAATAGGCGGGAATCAAATTTTATGCTGAAAATCAAATACATATTAAATTGTTTTTATTAGAGATTTATTCAAGGTGAAAAAAATAAAATAACTTTACCCAGTACATTAAAGAATAACATTAATTTTAATAATTTTTAAAATGGAATAAAAGTTTAACTATTTTTTATGTATAGTTGTTTTATACATCATGAAAACTGAACTAAAGGAATGTTGACAACAAATGGTTTTGGAAAAATGATTACTAAATTAACGTGATGAATTTTAAAAATATAAAATAAATTAAAAATGTATATTTGTATAGGAGCCTTTCTTAAAATGCATGCTCACTTTTTATCTAATACTGCCAGATATTGTTTATAAAATAATAAAATATATAATAAAAATATTTAAATATAATAAAAATTGTAAAATAGACCCACAATCACCAATGGTTATAATATTTTCACAATTTGGTATACATTTTCATGAATTTAACTGAAATGAGCTTACAAAGAGCTTGATAAGATCTTGCAGCGTGTAATGGGTTAATTGTCACCTGTTATTTTCTTAATATATATATATTATAATATTATACAATAATATAAAATATTATTTGTGTTTGTCAGATATATACGAGGAAAGGAATGCATTTTTCACTACAATACCACAGAATTAATTTTCATTCATTAAACTTTAAATACATTTTGTTTTTATTTCAAATATTATTTTGTGTATTATCTTTCTGATAAAACATTAGCTTTTGTTGCATTTACATATATTTTTTTTTTTTACATATTTTGTAGACTGAAACCCAATTACCACATACACATTTTTTTGATCCAAGAAGAGGCAGATCTGTATTTTAATTTTAATTTAGTTATCGTGCAGAATAATGAAAAACCTAATATAAACACAACAATGCATATTTTAACAGATTTACTTCAAATCTGCCACTACTATTTCAGACCAGTATTTTATTGAAAAAGTCAAGATCCTTTGGAGTTCTACTCCTACAATTGTAAATATAGTAAGTCTAAAGCAAATGGCATAAGGGCCAAAGGGCCAAGTTCGCATTTGCTTTATGATTACAATTGATTTCAATTAGGGCCACTTTCCTGCCACTAATTGGCTTCTTCCAGTGGCCAATCAGTGGCGTGAATCGTCAGAACATGGAGGAGGGAAGGAGCTGCAGCCCTGAAGCTGCAGCTTCTACCTATGGTACGTATTTTATATTTTTTTCTTGCTTTTTAAAGAATGCATATCAAATTACTCACAAGGTACTTTGGTGAGGCTGCCCGGGACATTAAACTGTCTCTTCAATTCCAAATCATCTGTTCCATGGGTCTTCTTTTCTAAAAGCACCAGTGACCTAAACGAATATACCAGTGAACAGAGAATCATTTTCTGCATTAGAATATTAACATCTCTCCCGCCTGACGTATGTTTTGAAAGATCGTCTCACTCCAGAGTCCTGCGCCAGTTACAAAGATCAGACAAATCATAGCTGATCAGCTGCTGGTCAGCTGAGAAAATTCGGAAACAACCATTATGTATAACATTGTTTTATTGTTTTATACGATAATTCTCACGCTACCTTGTCCTGTATAGAGCTGAATGAAATAAAAAACGTCATGTGTCACCAACGTCACATTAATCCCCGGCATCCTATTTACACAGGTGGTTGCCCTCGGAGAAGTGCCGGACGGTTCTGTGGTCACAGTCATGGCTGGGAACGACGAAAACTATTCGGCAGAACTGAGAAACGCTTCCGCAGTCATGAAAAACCAAGTGGCGAGGTTTAACGATCTGAGATTTGTGGGAAGAAGTGGAAGAGGTAGGCCTCAACGCTAGCCTTTTGCCTTAATACTCGGGGAGTGGGGAGTCTGCGTCATATTGCGGCTGAGATTGTTGGGTGCTTTATGATTGAGCGCGTTGACGCAAAACGCGTTAAGTATGGAGCAACTTGGTCTGTGTAGATGAAGCTTCTTACTTTTAAATAAGCTTTATTTGTCACTCGCAACTGGTTGCCGCTATGCCTTTCTACAGACATCTTGTGTCAATATCACCCACCTAATTGAAATCAGAAATGTTAGCCTTGATTATGTCAATGGGGAGTCAAGAAAAAAGCACGTACCTGAGGTAGAAGCTGCAGCTGCCCTCCTCCTTTGTCATGGGACCAGAAAGCTATTAAAGTGTATACGATGGCTGGAGTGTTTCTTTAAGTTCCATATTATTGGCAGAACTGAAACAAAACTTTGTTCCTGTCAAGTTTTTTTGTTTTTTTTTGGAAATCCTGGGTTCCAATAACCTCAACTTCACAACTGCAGAATTTTATGAGCTCTGCTGGAAGGACACCTCTTGAATTAGTTTGTATTTACTGAGCTGGCCGCACAGATGACATGACATCATCTAAGAGAAATGCAAATATTTCTTCACGTTAATGCCTTGGTTGAACATTTTACTGTAAAAACATTGCAATTAAAAAAAATATAAGTTTCCTCTGTAAAGTCAGCTAACAGCTTTACTGGGGACTGAAGGCCAAAGATCTTATCCACTCCGCACGGACCTTGAGGGCATTTTACAGCGATAATTAAGCTGAAAATGTTCCTCGTTTATTCATTAAGTTAGACAAGTAAGACATCTCATGATTTTTAGGAGACTCATATTTTCTAGATTTGAATTATATCATTTCAGTCGATTTTTATTTTTCATTTTTCTCACACATTTTGGCGCGGCTTTTTGTGTAGGACACTCTTTTTATTTTTGTAGGAGATGTTCTATGACGTGATTCCGTTTAACGTTTTACGTTTAACGTTTAACAGAAATCTGTCCGTGCAGGTTCCCGGATAAGGCGAGAAAGAAGTAAATATTATTTAATAAAATTGGTTCCACGGAACTAACATAGGCCACGGAGTGGGGTCCCAACAGCCCCCTGTCATTTTAAATGGCCAACGGGTGATACTTTTGCATTAAGAGGTGTGGTTATAGGTGTGGCTGGGGGTGTGGCTTTACCAAGACTTTTTATGTAAATATGTGAATTATTAAAAGTATTAAAAGAAGTATGCATAAGTGGTTTATATGATATACATATGTATATATATATGTATATATATATATATATATATATATATTGTATATATATTTATATATTGTGTATATATATTATAATATGTATATATATATATATATATATATATATACATATTATAATATGTATATATATATATATATATATATATATATATATATATTTATTTATATAAATATGTATATATCCCATTTAATGAAATCCAGAATTAAATCCAAGTATATGCCCTTATCTGTCCAGTCCACAATATCACACTTGACGTTAATTAGTTTCGTTTTTAGCCTAAACAGAGGCTTATCAGTGATATGACTTCACAAATCCTTAGCGAGCGTTCAAGACTGGAGGCTCGAAATTTTGAGGTCACGGTGAGCTATGCCTCCATTCCAGGGTGACTGAGACCCGGCGTATTGCCATGATCCGCCACAAGGTTGCTAGGGCTGCAGTCCATCGATAGCACCGCTGCCAGCCGTCTTGGATTTACTGGGGCAGTCTCAACGGCTAGACTAATTGGGACTGCTGGTAGCTCTTCCATGTGAAATAATAAAGGCCCCCAGTTAAAGTGAGCATTACCTATGTGCTGTATGTACTGAATGTAGAATGTTCACTCAAATATCGGCTGTGTTTTGCCAGAGGATTATGGGAAGTTCTATTCCATTCCAAATTAATTTAGAAATGTAGAATTTGACGGCAGGTCAGGCCTATTCTCTCCATCTAGTCTGCCACTTTTTTCCTGACCTAAAGACCCAAAGTCGTTGGTCTCGTCTTAGATTCAGGAGCCGTATGCAGATCCCCGTGAGTGTTTACATTCTCTCGCTGAATTAACCTCTACCACTTCTGCTGGGAACAGGAGTGAGCCTAGGGTTAGTGGCACCTAGTAGTATTTCTTCTCGACTCCCCCTTAACTAACACACATACACACATACTAACACGCAAACTTGCTCTAACACACACACTCACTCGCAGTTCATACACACGCAGTTACCTCATCGACTCCATTACTATGGAGGTCAAACCAAACTTTAGGAAACAACGCGAGGGTTAAAGCTGTTTAATCTTCACTCCATCCTTTGCCATATTGCTAATCATTCGCTCTGAACATAAAACGGCCATTCTTCTATATTTAGGCGTTTTTACGCTAACATCAGAAAAGTTAGTTGGAGGCCGCAGTAACAATGAGTCACGCGTACAGGACTCGGCAGATAACAGACCTGCGCATGGAGAATATCACTAACGTAACTCGGCAGCTGTGATCCGGTAACCCCTAACTGAAGGGGATGCTCGGAGATAAGTGCCGGCTTCTGTAATAAACACTTACGGATATAAATCATCCTGTCTGCGCTCGTGTGAGTATCCTAACGCTTAACCTCCCACCGCGAACCTCATCTTCCTGTAACTCATCCATGAGAGTAACAACTTCTCATAACAATTATTGTGATACTAACACGGTAACCCTATCCGGACTGCGACAGGGAAAGAATCGCAGGAGACTGCAGTCCAGTAGTTCTGACATATTGGTTTTTTTATTTATAAACATATATTTCTGCTGCCTGGCAACTAATAACTGCAAAGATAGCGACTTTCTGCCGTCTAAAATGAGGTGTTCCGTATTCCGAAGAACATTATGATTCATAATGTCAAAATGTGTTATTGTTAAGGTGGAATTTTAAAATTCCCAAGCTGCAATTTAGCCGGTCATTAAATAGATACAAAGAGTAAGATGCTAGTTTTAGTTTTTACATTTTTAAAAATAAAAAATAGGTATTTTTTACTGGTTTTGTATAGTAGCCACTCAAAGTTGTATTGTTCTTAACATACCCTAAATTTGCTCATACTGACGGTGGAAAAAGTGCGGAGTCTTTCCCGTTTGTTGCTGGACAAGGCAGATAAAACTCCTGAAGAAATCACAGCAGTTTAGTGAATTAAAAAAAAACTTACATTATGTGCGTAACTGGAAACATTCCAGGTTTGACCCAGAGTCTCCGAGTGAAGCCGGGCTTTCTCCATGTAGTGCAGCAGCATTTGGCTACGCCCACTCCCCACCCACTTCTTGCCTCCTCCCACCCACTTTCCTCCTACTCCCCACCCATTAAAGGCTGTTTGGGGCTAGCTCTGCCCCAACGCATGGCTATCTCCGTCCTTATCGGTGGCTAGCCCCACCTGTATGTGCACACACCTTAATGACGCTACTCCTGCAGGACTGGGAGATCACTTATCTGGGAAGTTTGCATGTACTGTTATTTTTAACATAGTAATTTGAATAAAGTCCATCAAGTTCATCCTTGCTATCGGTTCTGAAGTGTGTACCATGGGATAAAACAAGTTGTCACCAATTCCGTGAACCAAAGTGAAAAGAAAGTGTAAAAAGGAAATAATAAATAAGTGATAATTAAATATGTTTCTCCTACACGTTCTGCAGCTCCCAAACGAAAAACACTCCTCACAAATGTTCAAAACATTGTGAAGTCTTTCTTGTGTGTACCATGGGAGCAGTCATCTGAGGAGCTGCGAGAATATTCCTCCTACATTAAAATTATTGGTTTTTTTGGGGGGGGGGTTGAGGGTGAGTGTGAAGGTAGGAAGTTGTCTCTAGACAGGAAGTTAGCTATGAGCAGAGTTTACCTCAAAAGCTGGTGAACCTTTATTCACTGCAGTCCTTTTTTAAACAAAATATCTTCAAAAGAAACGAGTCACTTTGTTTTAAACTAAAAATGTTGAAAATAACATTAGAAAATACAAATAATAGCAAAGTGCAGTTATTAGTAAATTAGTTCTGTGTGTTCTATAGAATGCTGCATATCTTCCGTTTCCACGGCAGCCGGACTATCTATCTATATATATATATATATATTTCTGGAAAAATGATGCTCGTGTAAGCAGGAGATCTTTGTCATTTACAAGAGGCCCTGGCAACCGGCGCGCTGTCTCGATCCTTTAACCAGGAGCAGAAGCTCTGTCCCAGATCAGTTGGGGTGACTGTTTATTGAGTCACCGCCTCACGCCCACAACTTCCTGCCTTTAAACAGTTTGCAGAAGCGACTCCGACATGAATAACCGTCACGAATCTAACTGATCACAACTGTCGCTCAGTCTGAGCTGTGGGAAGAAATTCCTTCAATTCCATAATTATATATATATATATATATATGTATCTATAGCTATCTATCTATAGATAGCTATATATTTATATATATATATATATATATATATTATGCACCTTCAAACTGAAACGTACGACGTTAACACTGTATTTGCAAAAAAAATTTTAGTTGACTGAGAAAAAAATTTACTTTTTTTTGCATGTGCAGATTTTATAATTATTTCCCCATAACAAATTTATATTAAATTCCTGAATCCTTGTCTTACACGCTGTAGCACTTTTACCCGCTTTTTTCCCCTCATTCTATATTTTGTCAAATTCTGACTTTTTTTTTTCTTTTGAGATTTTTTTTTTTTTGCCGGATTTATTATTTACCTAAAGTCCGCTAACAAGGCTGATTCTATTTATCTGTGAAAAAAAAAACAGCTGTAAAAATATAAAAATTTTTCGGTAGTGTTAATCTGTACAGGAAATAAGACATTTGCATCAAAATGTTTTTAATACTGGTTTAAAAAAAAAAGCCACCAATACAGCAGCGAGCTACAAAAACTCATACCAATGGGTTTATTTTGTGATGCTGTGATATGAATTAGTTTAATGGTTTATTGTTAAAAATTCTTCTGAAATTGTCTATATCGTTAACGAAATAGTCATTTTTAAAATAAAAATCTCTTTAATAAAAGGCTTTACTGAGGGTTTCAACGGGGAGTACTTAAAACGCAAGCAGAACTCATCACACGGAAATCCAAAAATGTTAGGTTTTCTGCAAAATGGTCAAAACCGATTTGAACCGCGTTGGCGTCAGTAACTACTTGGATTCTATAGAAAAGTTTAATGGCCGACGTGATACCTCCAATGGGTTTAGCTAAAGCTGGTGGGAACTAGTGATGTATTTATCCCCGGCGATGGGATATGACATCATATTCCGGTTCTCTGTTGTAAATAATGCAGCATAGATACTACGGGGGGGGGGGTGTCTGCACAGATCTCCGCAGGATAACCTTCTTTGATCTCCCCACTTAGCCCATTAAGATTTGCGTCGCCCTAGGGCCGCCGCTCCGGATTTATTGTCTTAATCAAAGGCCTAGATAGGAATACACCACTGGCAGTAAATACAAAGTGACGTTTTTAGTGGTAATTGTCAAATTTAATTTTAATTACATTTTGTATTTAATCTGAATTCTGCAGCCCTTTATGGACTCGGATTCTCAAAGTTTCTTCTTCCGACATTCTACGGCGAATAGTTATGGAGGAAAGCTGCAACTGGGCTCACAGCTTTTACCATACTTCTGTCTGTGGGGCAATTCAGAGGGTAATACTTCTTCTATGCTTCTGGCCGCGGTGGTCAACGAGATACTGAAAAAGTAATTTGTAGAAATATGATGTCATAACTCATAACCCATACAATATGTCCTGTGTGTGTGTGATACTCGACAGGGAAGGTTTTATGGACTGCTTTATATAAAGATTTATAGGGATTTGGAAAATGGTGAATTTTAACTTTTTTCCTTATGATTTGCAGGAAAAAGCTTCACTTTGACAATAACGGTGTTCACGAACCCACCCCAAGTAGCCACGTACCACAGAGCTATAAAGGTGACGGTGGATGGACCCAGAGAGCCACGACGTGAGTAAAACATTACTGTCCGTAAACCGAGGGGGTCCGGTAGCCATGCCTATTGGCTGCGATCAGCCTTTGAAGGGTTAAAATAAGCGTGTCAATCAGTAGAACATAAGAAAGCCTATGTGTTGCCATTTGTTTATGAGACAGATGTTTCTACTACACAATTAACCCCTACCTTACCACTACCTTGTGTTTAAGTAATATTTCCCCCACGTGACTGGTTGCGCGTTTCGCACAATGTTTTATTGTTTCTATCTTTTGATAATGGTCGCCGGACAACTTGAACTGTTAGATAGTCCAATGGGGTCACCCTGCCGCCTGCCGCCTGAAATGTTTGCTTGTGTTGCTTCCTTTTCTTGAGTAAAAAATAATGCTTGAGAGCGGCGAGTTCCTGCATTTTGCTTTTGGCGTTGTTGGTGAATACGTTTGCTTTTGGCGTTGTTGGTGAATACATTTTAATGGTAGCCTTTTGGGGAAAGCCTTGCTCTTAACGCACAGGCTTCCTCTACAGAGAAGAGAATGCTGCTGATTGTGTAAAAAAACAAAAAAACATGATAAATTTGTCTGAACGCTAGAAACAAAAGTCAGGAAATAAAAGTAGACGTTCTTTTGTGAGAAGTGATGGCTAGCGTGCAGGAAAAATGTCCGATCCCTGCTTACATACAGCGATCAGAAACTTTGACATCACAATAACCCCGACTGTAAACCACCCTATAAGAAAACAATATAAAAAAATTAACATGGGGAACACACAAAGGCAAATATGTATACAAGTGTATTATAAATTATTATTATGATTATTTCCATTATTATTATTATTCATTAATATTACTATTATTATTACTTTTACATTTAAAAACTTAATTAAAGCTCAAAAGCTGGAGAACAAGGGGTGCAAAAATAATGTCATATATCTGGAAATATTTCCTATCAATATTTTGTTTATTTTCTTTAGCATTGTTATGGAGTTTAACCCCTTGTGTATGTCTACTGTGTCTTTTACTGTGGACTAAAACCTACATGGACTGCATGTGCAATCTACATGTATGTATTGGATACATTTACTAGGGGGGGTAGGGGATGTATTTATTATTGGTCTAGATTTAGTAACCCATAGAGTGGAAAAATGATAGATCAGAGTCCTATTTATTTGATGGTCTGGCGTAAATAAAAGGGACTTTACGGTAGAATCATGGCTGCTTTTTGAGTTATCGCAGGAGGATTAGAACGTAGGATTTGTTATTTTCTCCTGTAATTCAAATGAATTCTCTATTCCCTTTTTTAAACTTGTGCTTGTGAAATTTTGCATGTTCCTCTGAACTCATTCCACCCCCCCCCCCAGGAAGAGCAGAGAGTCTTATTCACCGAGAAATGAGGTTTCTCAGTCGACACATGGCTCGGTTTGTATATACAAAACTCATTTTCGTAGTAATTCATGGGATTTCTTAAAAATGCAGGAAAAAAAAACTGATTTACATTTATATAGTTATTTTATAAATATTTTATAGAAAAAAAAACCACTTGTGCCAATTAAAGGTAAAGAAAGAATAAATAAATAATTGACTGATAAAAGATAAAAAAAATATCCGTCACATAAAGCAGCGATACATCCTGTGAATTGTGTTTTCTAAACAATAATTGTGTTTTTTTTAAATAATAATAATTTTCAAGTTGATGCTGCGGAACTCATACATGTCACAGGCGTGAACAGGGAAAACATGCGCAGCACTACGCTAGCTACGAATTTTAAACACAACCCCGCACGTTTTTATACACCTCGATGTTTCAGGTTTTTTTTTTTTTCGTTAAAATTATATTTATATTTTTTTCTTCTCCCAGAGCTATCTGTTCTGCGGAGTGCATTGGTAAGGTGTGAAACGTGGTAGGCACGTAATAATGACATTAGTGGCCGTTGTCAGTCATGTGACGTTTCAGCCGCATTCCAAGCACCACACTGAGCTGATGGTTTATGGCAAGGCTAATGAAGTCCTGCTTATGCTAATGAAGTCCCTTTCTTCGTAGACCATAACGTGTCTTCCTGGATGATTAAGACTGAGACCACAAAGCAGCACTTAGTTTGTTGGCCTAGAAAACTGTACTAAGATTACAGACTGAAAAGGAGAAAATGACATCATATTTTTCAAATGGTTTTAAGTGATACTGTAACTGGCGGGAGTTCCGTTTAAAGAACCCTTAGAGTTTCCTTTAGGGTATAAGAACCCAGGAGGAGGGCGTTCTCCTCAAGTACCTTTTTAAAAAAAAAAAAAAAAAATTCTTATATTTACAGTTTCCGGGTATAATATGATGACGTTTCTTGTGTTTAGTCACCCAATGGGCAACACCGTGGGAGTGGGATATGCTGGGGTTTAAAGAATCGTGATAACTGTGGCTTCATTGTGTGTGAGATGCAGCCTCCCAGAAGAGCATACTTGGCATCTGTCCCAAATTAGCCAGGGCAGTCCTGCTAGTCAGGTCCCCGGAACGTGGGCTTTCAATACTTCCTTCCAGACATCTGAGGTGTAATTGTTGCTATTAATTCAGCGTTTGAAAGGTTCCTAGAATATCAAAGAGCCTTCTGAATAAAAGCTGGTTGCCCCAGGTTCTGTTTGTCTGATACCGGAGATCATTTATAGACGTTTAGCTGGGAATTATGAAGTCACCCTCCTGCGCATGTGATGAAGAGCTGGTCGAAGTGATTCTCGCATCGGCCGATGACTGTTTTCTTGACTGTCAGGAGCTGGGCAGCCGGCCAGGCAGGAAATGACAGATCCACAGGCATTCGTGTTGTGAAACCTTCCGAGGGACTGAAGCGAGGATACACAGGCTGTTTACACATTCCTTTACTCGCAGGGAGCGTGGCGAGCCAGGCCGTTCCCGTGTATCTAGCATGATGAATCCAGCTCAGGCCTCGGACCGCGCTCCATGCGTGATCTCTAACACAGAGCTCTGCTCAGATGGGCACCAAAAGGGTTAACTCACGGAATGTCAGATAGTATGCATTACAGACATAAAGGAGCATGCATTCCGTCTGTCTGTCTGTATATCTATGTACCTTGCTGGCTTATTGAGTTTGTCAGCTTCATTTCATTCTTTTGTTGCACATTCATTTGCACAAACATTCAGTATGAATGAATTACACGATCACATATAACACATGCAACCATCTCCGCCACGGTCGACCCACTTAACCCCTTCTATAATCCACGCAAACAGACGCTGCCCTGCAGGGGGCGCTACTGACCAAACGGACCAAAATAACACGTCACCTTTCATATCATTTATCATATATGGAATAATTCAGGGACCCATGCATTCCTCGATATGAGATTTGGTACTTTATTTCAAAGGGGGAGAAATGAAATGTTATCAAAGAAGCCATAATCCAAAACTAGAGGGTTGGAGGCTTTTAAAGAATGTAAAGAAGTTTTACTGAGAGGGTCGTAGATAAGTGGAACAGCTTCCAAGCAGAGGTGGTAGGGGCTAATACAGTGAGGGAGTTTAAACACACATGGGATAGGCATATGGCTCCTGAATCTAAGATGAGACCAACGACTGATAAAGGGCTGAGTCTTTACAGCAGGAGAAATTGGCGACTAGACGGGGGCTGACTGATTCATTCACAATCTGTTTCTGATCCAACAGCATTTGCATACAATACATTATATTTACTAAACCAAGATCATGAAAACTCTCATTCTTGCCCTCTGTCGGCCGTGCTTTTCTTTGCATACATTTCTTATTATTGTAGTAGCCGTCTTAACATCCTACTCTCATCCTACTCTCAGAATCTGCATGATTTTTCCTCCCCATTAGCTTATCTCTCTTCTATTGTTAAGTTGCTGACTGCCCTTGATTGGTTCAGGCAGCCTTCAGGCGTGAGGAGAAGGGAGAGAATTTCAGGGCAGATTCTGCCTCCGATCTCCTGTAAATAAAATATCTCCAGAACAATGAATCCGATTGGCAAACCAAATAATGTGCATGAAGTTCCCGTGAATAACCGGCGCGGAGAGGACTGTCTGGCTGTAATAATACTTTGCAGACGCCGCGCAGGTACGGCAGAGCTATAGATCACGGCCTCGCAGAAGCCAAATGGGGTCAAGAATCTAAGATACGCCCCCTTTAAAACCGTACGGCTTCCCGGATTTGATATATTTAATGCAGGATTTCACGTAATCCCCTCTCAAGCCACAAATTACGTCGTGGCCCATTTTCTATAATCAAGGTATTTCGGGTAAAGCAGGGCTTCGCGGCAGCGGTCTCTAAAGACACCTCAGTCAGACACTCGAGCCAGAGTTGAATCTTAACTCCCATTACCCTCGGCCAGAAAATAGAACTTGTCAGCTGATCGGCCCCATCTAGTCGCCTGTTTCTCCCGCTGTAAAGACTCTTAATCAGTCGTTGGTCTCGTCTTAGATTCAGGAGCCGTGTGTCTATCCCATGCATGTTTAAAATCCCTCACTGTATGTCCCTCTACCACTTCTGCTGGGAGGCTGTTCCACTTATCGACCATTTCTCTTACTCTCTAGTTTTTAGATTAGGAAAGTTCCGCCATCTTGCTCTGTGACCTGAATCTTCTTTACCAGTACAAAGGGCTGAGCCAGCCCTGCATAATGTATAGTCATAATGAGATTACAAAAAAAAACCACATTAATTATACATCATGCAGGGCCAGTTTTGGTTTTATTGCAGGAAATCTTACTGGAGTTGACCCCATAATTCATGGGGAAGTCAGGGAGTTGGTACTCTCCCCCAAACTCACATATTAGTGAATGAATATACAGGGTTTGTCAATTAACCCTCTGCACATTTACCTTTACATTTCATTACAGCAGACTCCCATTTTATTGTTGGCTTGACATGCGAGGTGGTCCGGGCTACAGTATTTTATTGCCCCGGTTCCTTTTTAACAAGTCCTTGGGGTAACAAAGCTGCAGAGACACCGGCCATCTCTTCGGTAACAGCTCGTGCCGTGCGGAGTGCGATGCTGCGTGTAGGGGATGACATATTTAATGTGACAGGTGCTAATCTTACCGCGCATTCGTCCCACCCCACACGTTAATACGGGCGTGCGAGAATAGCTCTGTGCCCCCCGAGGTGTCGGCACACGGACCACACAGGTTAAGCTCCGCTGAAAGCAATCAAGTCGGATCGCCTGCACAATTATTTTACTTGGATTGAAAAGCTGCAACCCTTTGAAATTTGGGGAATCTTATTTCTGCGGTAGAAGCGCGGACCCCGTCTCAACAACTTGTCCTCCCCGATAGGCAGGAATATTTTTCAGATGAAACATAGATGCCAGGAGGGGCTCGGGAAAATGATGATTGATCATGCGCACACACATACACTCACTTACACACATTCACACACTCACTCAAGCACACACACTAGCATTCAAAAGTTCGGGGTCATTGAGCTGTTTTCATGAACATTTCTGGCAGTAACATAATTGCAAACTTGGATCAGCGAACACAACGTGCCATTGGAAGACAGGAGTGATAAAGGAGTGATGGGAGTAATAAAGGAGTGATGGGAGTGATAAAGGAGCTCTACGCCATTAAAAAGCAGCCGTTTCCAGCTACAATAGTCATTTACAACATTAACCCCGTCTGCGCTGGATTTCTCATTCATTTCAATGTATTTTAATGGGCAAGATATTTCTTGTGACCCCGAAGTATTGCACAGTGTGTGTGTGTGATGGTCTGTGATAATACCCAAAGCACGTTGGTTTGCGGTATGGCAGATGCCGGTTCTATAGGTTGGTCTAAGGGATCTTACCCCCAGTAGGTAGGATAAAAAGAGAAAGAGATGAAAAGTAGGAAATAACACATTTTTTGTTGGGGGGCATTCCCCAAATTATTTATTTCCAAATATTCCTCTAAATAACAACCCCCCCCAAACCAGCTTTTTTAATACGATTACTATGAAGAGCCGGCCCCTGGGAGCAGTTATCGGAGCAGTCATTTGTCTTCGTGGTTGCAGGCAGAGTAGGCAGGATGGGGTTAATCACGCCGTCCCTTTTTGGGATTTCTTTACCTTAACATGCTGTGTGAAAAGGAATAAATACGATAAGCGCTCGTATCCCGCGTTTCGGTTTAGCAGCCTCTTGCGAGGTCCGTTACCAAAAAATTGATAACCCAGTGGATATGACGTATAACTCCCATCATGCTCAGGCATCCTGACGGCATCTGGCAGTCCATGTTTGGACCTGCGTTTTGCATCTAGGGGTTGCAATGCTTCAGCGGACAGTTTTCGCTGGCTGAGTCTGATGTGAGTGGTTCGCAAGTCTTACAACCTCAATACGCGGAGCTTTAAAGTATTTTTATTGCGTCCCCTCTTCGCTCGGCCTTTTAAAAAAATTATTTCCTGTTTCCAAAACCACAGGAGACTCCGCTGTTCTATTTAAAGTGTTTCTTGGCCCCTGTTATCACGCACGGGCCCTGCGTATGAATGCGGCTACATTCACGCACAGTTGTTTTGAAGCTAAAGTGCCGCTCGCTTCCTCCTCGGATGGGTTGGGGAAGGAGACGGCGAAGAAAGTATCACCATTGCAATAGAAGTTACCCCAGCTGTATCTGCAGTCACATCGAGCTGTAAAATACTTGGAAATGTATATAAAATAATAACAATGGGACTCTTACTGTAATTGTTACATCATCAAAAAAGCCTCCACATTGGAGCGCGATCAGGAGAAAACGATCAGAAAATGATCATCTCCCCTATAACCAGAAAACAATTCAAATGAAAGCTCTCTTCTATTTTCTGAGCCGCATGTATTGGATGTTGCTGGGTGCGCAGCTTTAACCCTTTCAGTGCCAGAGATATGAGGTTGGCAGTGTGGTACTTACTCTTTGGGCACTGAAAAGGTTAAAACAAAAAACATTTTTACAGAACAGACAGGGGTTTGTCGCATGCTGACTATGAAGACCCCACCATGAAGATCGTTTGACGGTTACTTAGAGAATAACTCCAGGGTTCATTCATTCACCATAAAGCCACATGGGGGCAGGACTCCACATTTACCCAGGAGAGCTCTTTACGGGCAGATTTACCTCCTTGAAGACAGGAGAGAGTCCCGAGACGTTGTGTCCCGATTGTCTTTTCCTTGGGTTCCCCGCCGCTTGTGAAATCTTTGAATAGGGATACGTGCCCTGCACACACCGGGAGCCTTAGTGTATACGCCTTTCATTCCCATCGTCGGACGTTTGCCTCCCTTACGCAGAGTGTTATGACATACCTTAGACAACAAAGAGACCTTCTTCTTAATTGTGTATTTATGTATGTTCGCGTGTCGCGTAGCGTTAGCGTGTCGCGTAGCGTTCATGTGTCGGTATAGATAATTTAGTAATTGTGTCTTATTCTGTGTACGTAGCGGCGTATGTCTGTGGTCGCTGGATCTCAGTATGGTTTTCTTAGCCAACATACTGTATATATATATATATATGTGTGTGGAGGGAGACATGTTTATCCTATGGAGGTGACCCTTTTAATTGTCCCAAGCCCCGCCCCCTTTTCTTTGCACATGCGCTGCCGGTGGCCTTTTCCTCACTGTCCCAATTATCTTACTGTAAATGAATGAGGGTACCGCTCCTCCTCCTGCAATATATCAAATGGCCAAAGAGGGGCGTTTTTTGTTTTGGGGGTGTGGCTAGAGGCCTGGCTGGGGGCGGGGCCTTACAAGACTTTTTACGTGACTTTTGGACCTGTTGATAGATGTTTAAGGCATTTTGAAGAAGAATATGTTTTTTTTACATGCTTTCATTTGCAAACTCGTTTCCTGCTGTTTCTATATACATTATCGGGGCTTTAAGGGCTGTAGAACCCTGCGATACCCTCATACCCAGCAATCATTCTGAGCTCCTAGAAAAAAAGGGGCATCAGGGGAGGAAAGAGGGGCATTTAGTGCCCAAATAGGGACTGTCCCTCCTAAGAAGGGACACTTGGGAGGTATGGCCAGGCAGGTGGATACCCTGTTAGAGATGATTTCTGTTGCGTAGACGGCTTCTCACTGACAATAATAATAATTAATTGTTATTTTATGATTTGCTGTTTCTAGGACACAGACAGAAGCTTGATGACTCTAAGCCTAGTTTGTACTCTGAACGGCTCAGTGATTTAGGGCGATTACCTCATCCCAGTATGAGAGTGGGGGTCCCAACTCAGAGTCCTCGCCCCACCATGAATTCTGCACCAAGTCCTTTTAATCCACAAGGACAGAGTCAGATCGCAGGTAAGGGGCAGATACGCGGTTAGGTTATTATTCGGGGTGGGGGGGTTGGTTGTCAATTATAAACCTATTTATTCATTTTTTTTACACTAGTCTCGGTTCCCAGTGGAGGCTGCGATCCGCAGTTCATATGTACCAAGCTGTGTATATTGTTTAATAGCCTACATTACAACGGGGTGTCAAGACATTCACACAACCTGCTTACACATGGCTCATACCCGTCACAATGTCCGCTAATATACCACGTCCCGTGTACCACGTGGCTGCTCCCAGGGATTTTGCCCCAATCTTTAAGTGGAGGGGGTCACACAGTCAGGTGCTTATGCTACCGGTATGTTGTGGATGAAATCCCTGCTTGAATGCAGGTGGCTCAATTAAGTGTATCTTTAAGGTTTCCACGAGGACCCGTATTAGAGCCATTTGGTGATTCACTTCATAGAATCTTCACAATGGGTTATTGAAGGGTTAATATTCCATGAGTCTCTGGGTCCTCTGATTAAAAAAAAACGTTCCCAGGTATGAATATAGCACAGAAACCCCCGACAAAGAACGAAAAGAGAGCCATCCACGTTAAAGAGTTAATATTAACCTTTGAATAACCGGAGAGGCCGATGCATTCCATCGACATAGCTGGAGATCAGGAAGCCTTCCTGCGCAGCGTAACAATATCATCCCGAGCGGTGAAAGGTCTGCTTTATATCAGCCTGGAAGTTAAAAGGAATGAACTCGGCATCTGCAATTTACAAACACATTGTAAACTGTCTTCGCCAAGCGTTAGATCTGCTAATTGTGGCCTCCAGGTACTCATTTATTTCCTTAGCGTCGGGATCGCGCGACGCAATCAACTTATTACCGGCCAAACGCGCCTTTTCAATTCTCCTCCCCCGGTTTGCTGATTATTGCCCCAGTCTGTGTGATCTTCCCGGGGACCGGCGCGGAGGAGACCTGGACGGGGCAATTACGTGGTATCTGCCCTCGTTCCAAACAAGCAGAGCCTGAGAACGCAGCGTATTATCTGTGCTTGCTTTCAGGGTGTGGTATTATTATTATTATCAAGAACATCGACGGTAGCAAAGATTACACCATGGGTCACCATTTCCCAATTCGGCTTCTGGGCCGCCTAATGTGTCCCACGCGTTTCATTAAAAAAAGCCGCGGTATCTCGAGAGAAAACCGAGTCCATAGTTTAAGCTGATACTTTTATTATTGTAAAGTTCCATAAGCTTTCAAGATCTCAGAGGTCTCTTCTTCAGATGGAAATGACAAGACGTTCTATCTTGCGAGAAACCTAGTGGAACATCTGTCATCTTCGTCTTTGGATAAGCATTTTTTTCTGTTTAGTTTTGGGGCAATATATTCTCACTTAATTATTACTAATATTTATTGATTTATATAGCACCATCCTATTCCGCAGCGCTGTACAGTTGGCATAATAAATAGTGCGTCACATGAACGATTTGGACTCACGGAACACAAATGAGGGGGAGGGCCCTGGCCAAATGAGCTTACAATCTAGATACAGAGACTGTTGAGCAGCGGTTAGAATGTGCATTTATATTTTACTTTTTTGGGAGTGTTTCTTAAATATGGCGGGCCTGAAAAAACTCAGTATTTTAGATTTTTGGTTAAAGCAGATTTTGCTTGGCAGTCTTCATAGGTTTGTGATGACATCAGCCCTAGTTATGACATCGCTCCATTAGTCCACCAATCTGTATCCAGGATGCTATTCATACATGGGAACTTCCCCGGGGTAGGCTTCCGGGAGCTCTCCGTCTTCTAGGGGGAGCGACTTCATGTAGGGCCAGGGCTTGCCCCAGACGGTGGGAGAGAGCTGGCTGTGGAGAAGAGGAAAGTGGGCGGGGAGTGGGCGTGGTCACACACCAACTTCCTGCGGAACTGGGAAGCTGACCTGGAGACCTGGGGAAGCAGGGCGATACCTGGAGACTCCTGGCCAAACCCGGAGAGTTCCCAGATACGGACATGTTGTTGAGACACATGGTCTTCTAAAGCCTTACGCACATGGTCGGAAGTTTGACTACTCATCAGGGAATGTCACGTCTTATCCCCGCCCCCCAGGATATGGTAAAACAATCCAGTAATGGCTGCCTCCCATGTGACAATTCCTTAAAAAAATAGAAAAAGCAAGCCCTTAGTTCTCGTCAAGTATTTAGAACACTGACCGTCACTTATAACAAATGATCAGAGGAAGCCATGCTTTCACCAAGCATCTCTTTGGAAAGAGATGAGTTAAATCCATCTGTGTGTATTTTTTTAATTTGTTTGCGAGTCTTGCATTGAATATCGGAAGTTAGATAAAAGAAACCCCGGTTCCTGGGCACATGCGGCACGCGAACGCCGTGGCTGAGCTTCAAAGTCAGAGCGCAGCTTGTTTGGAAGGAGATAACTTGCAGCGCTCTGCGTTTGAAGCCGGGCGAGCGCTTTGCTTGCGACTCAGACAGGAAGAGACGCGAGTGCCGGTTCTGTACCGGAAGCTGCTCTGTGCATGCATACCCCTCATATTAACCCCTTCACGACAATGCATTGTCAACCCGTTGTCCTGAAGGGGTTAAATGCTGGGCTTTATAGCACTTAAGCTCATTCATACCTGCAATACATCTGCTCGTCATTAAAATAATCATTATTCTTCTCTAATGCCCCCTCACGTAGCCCATCAGAATCCGCCTGCATCCTATGCTTTTTAAAAATAAGTTGTTTTTTTTAACGTTCCTGCAGTTTTTAAGAAATTTACAATAATAGATCATTTTTGACGATTCGTTTTAGAAGTGATGCTTAGAGGTGTTGCTGGGATCTGGGCTTTATCAAGACTTTTTCTGTACGTTTGTAATACGCTGATATTTATTTCAAACTCTTAGAAGAAGAAGAAGTGTGTGTTTTGTTACACAATTTATTAACCCATTCTCTGCTGTTTGTATACATTGTTATTGTGGCTGTAGAACACTCACACGCAGCAAACATTCTGAGCTCCAAGGAAAAGAGGGGCATCAGGGAGTAAAGAGGGGCATCAGGGAGTAAAGAGGGGCATCAGGGAGTAAAGAGGGCCATCAGGGAGTAAAGAGGGACACTAGGGAGTAAAGAGGGACATCAGGGAGTAAAGAGGACCATCAGGGAGTAAAGATGGACACTAGGGAGTAAAGAGGGACACTAGGGAGTAAAGATGGGCATCAGGGAGTAAACAGGGGCATCAGGGAGTAAAGAGGGACACTAGGGAGTAAAGAGGGGCATCAGGGAGTAAAGAGGGACACTAGGGAGTAAAGAGGGACATCAGGGGGTAAAGAGGGACATTAGGGAGTAAAGAGGGACACCAGGGAGTAAAGAAGAGCATCAAGGAGTAAAGAGGGCAGAGGGATTTGGGGCCCAAGGGAAGACTGGTCCTCCGAGACAGGGACATGTGGTAGGTGTGGGATAGACAGATGAACATAGGGAATAAGGAAAGGAAAATCCTGGCAAGCATCATGCTGTACGAGAAGAGGAGTTTGAGCCGGCTCAACTTCCACACCGACGAACAAGACTGAGCCTGGTGTTGGGCTTTTGTCCACATCGGCTCACCTAGCGACAGATATATATATATTGATGTTTTCTTCTGTAAAACATTTTTTTTTTAATTTTTTTACACGTATAATTTTAGGAATTAGGAGTAGAACAGTCAACAGATTTCACCCTAGAGCCCTAAACCTGAACTACCTTGGAGAAGAATGACTCTTAGAATATCTAATATGTAGATTGTGATTGTAGGTATGTTTGGACCCGTCGCCGGTGGCCCGGGGAGCACCAATGTCCTCTCATCCTGGTTTTTTTTCTCCAGGGCTTTACCGGTGGTTCTTTACGGCAGTTTTCGCGGCACAAAAAAAAAAAACCCATGTAGTTTCCATAAGTCATATTGTTTGCTTTATTTCATGTTATTTCATAACATTTTTTAACCAAAGGAAATCAAAACTGCACGGTTCCCTGCAAAGCCAATTTATGCGAGACGTTAGACGCAGAGATATTCGATCCAGGGCTTTATAGGTCAGACTAATGAGGTCTGGTTTAGTCATCGAGAAGCCGTTCCACCCGTACACAACTGTCCAACAAACCACTGGACGTAGACAGGAATCAGGGAGGTTGGAGGGATTGTCAGGACTCTGTCCAACCCCTGACGTTTTTTGGACAGTTTAATAGGATTAAAGGTACTTTTCCTCTTGGAAGAGCTTTACTCGACTTCTGGTTAATGCTGAAATTGGATAATTGAGTATTTTGGCAAAACTCACACGCAATGGCCCTAATATTTGTCTTAGCCGTATCCACCTCTACGGACGTTAAAAATACGAGACAAGCTAACATGCAGCGAACGGATAAATGTGAAATCCCAGATTTTTAAATCCTCTTTAAAAAGCTAAAGTGTCATTTATTTCATTGGGTCGAATTAAATATTCTTAAACCTATTATATTAATATGCGGACAGTGCAGATTAAAAGTTCAGCTTCAAGAAGAATTTCTTTTGGTCGTATTTTTTTGAGAAGACCATTCAAAATCACTGGTGCAACCAAGAATCATGCAAAAAAAAACAACAACAAAAAAAACGACATTGTAAAAATTATCAAATGTGTATCCCATAGCTGCTTTCCAGACCACACACACACAGAAGGGTTAAAAAATGTTTATTGATTCCGCTGAGGAAATTGGGACATTTTCCCTGGATCGAGAAGATATCGGCGTTTATAATAATCCAGAGAGTTCCGTAAATCCTGGCATCAATCCCTTTCTTCAGTCTTATAATTAGGGTTTCGCCACCTAAACGGTTATTACGTTGTAAATCTAAATCTTAAATCCGTGATACAATTGTTTTGCACAGCAGGCGTTTTGGATTAGACGTAGACATTGGAATGCAGCCCCATATGTAAATGGCAGTCATTTGCATACCGGGCTGGGTTTGTGATGTGACAATAGCCGAAGAGCTGACAGTTCCTTTCTGTTTTGTTAGATTTTTTTATATTTTTTTGGTGCTGTGCAGAGATTCAGCAATTGACTGTATTTTTCCCGACCTGGGTTTAATTTTGTATGGCTCTCATATTCTGTAAATAGTGTGTGTGTGTGAGGATAATTGTTCTTCTATACAAACTCTGTTGACCCTAGGCCATCACTGGTCCTCATCTCATCACTGGCAAAGTGTGTCTGGATTTTTTATATTTTTTTTTGTAACTAGAGGAATAGCCGGGCTCCTTATGGAGTTTTGAGATATAGAACTTTAGATTCCATTTATGGAACGTTAAAGATCTCTGTTACTAATCTGTAATTTGTTGAGGCTACATTTGAGGAAACCATATGTTCTGAACGTTGGATAGAATAAGGGGGAGCTTTTTTTCCCCCTCACTGAAGATAAAAATACCAATGAGGTTCAATGTTCTTTCTCTCTGATTTTTAGACCCGAGGCAAACACAGTCATCACCTCCATGGTCCTATGATCAATCATATCCATCCTACTTGAGTCAGATGACATCTCCATCGATTCATTCCACCACTCCATTGTCCTCCAGCAGAGGTACAGGGCTTCCAGCCATCACCGACGTCCCCAGACGCCTTCCAGGTAACTAAGAGCCCACACCATTTCATCACTGCTTCTTACCACCCATTTCACACCGCATTACCATTCACTTTCACAAGATGCTATTGGTTTCATGGAACAGAAATGTTCATCGGGTGGGACGGCGGTAACCAAAATGTGATCCAGGAGCCATCAATGGTGCTAATGGATGGACCATATGGATTATTACACATTTTGAAAGTGGGGCATCTTTGTCCCCTTGCAGGAGATCAAATGTTGAGCTTTCTCAACATGCCAGGTTTGGAAATGATACATGGCGAGAAGATGGTCCTCGATGTCTAAAACAATTCCAACACAGACTCAAGAAATGTAGAAGCTGCTTGGGTATAATATTTTCTGTCAGGGCTCTAATTTTCATATTGAGGTTGTGTTCCAAATAACGTCCCAGAGAATGTAACAGGTTATGCAGATCGCTGGCTGATGTAACACTCGCCCGTTCCCCTCCAGCAAGACGGCTTTTAATCCCGGCCGGAGGAGCCGACGATCGGAAATTAGCGGGCAGACTAAACAGACACATTGTTCGCTTGTGCCGATATTGTCTTTCAGCTTGTTCATTGGTGCTAATCATGTTAGTGTGTAGGAGTTATAATTGAGAGTCGCACCCAGCTCTGCCCAGGTTGGTATGTAATATCTCCCCGAGCCAAGGAAATCATCTCAGCTGGTAGTACAAATAGCGACATAATCAACATAATGGATTTATTTCATAAACAAAGGGACCTAATGTTTCATGGCACCGCCTAGGGACCTTCCACCACACCCAGCATTGATACTTAACCCTCTTACTATGGTTAGTGGAATGCGGACCAAGTGATTCAATCTACACTCCATACCAGCTAGCTGTCCCAGACTTTTATTTGCAGTCCCTAGTTTTGGCTCTCTGCAAAGTTTTAAGAACAACTTTGAAGGCGTTAAAAAAAAGTCGTAAAACTTATCATGGGAACTTTTTTATTTCAAAGCAAGGTGAAGGGAGAACGGGAGTTAAATGTTTTAATTTAGAGAGGGGGTGGCTTCCCAGTAATGTTTAAATTGATATCGTATAGAATACATGCTGGATAGGCTTAAGGATACACCGAAGAACATTTACTATATTAACTTTTATACCTCACTTTTATAATTAGAGTATGTAGACAATTTATATATATTTTTTATAGAATATATATATATATATATATATATATATATATTTTTAAAGAATAAAGGGTTAATGGGAATGGCATAAGTACCTGTGTGCAGAGAATGGTGGACTCTGGGGCATAAAGATGTTACAGTGCCCCCTAGAGGCTATAAAGCATAAAACATAAGTATGTACCGGCGATTCCACTTAGACAAGACCAGGTCCAGTAATGGCGATAGCACAGGACACACTAGCCAACGGGTGCTCGCCTTTGCTCTTTTATCATATGATAATATTGTCCAGCGGCAAAGTGTCCCTGGAACGTTACTTTTAATATTAGCCTTAGCAGTTTAATCCCACCTTGATCCGCGCCGAAATATTCTCCTACTTGGTGCTCTCCATAGACCATGAATCACGCCGACCGCTATAAAGACCTTCAAAAGTTGCCTTACCGAAACCTAGATTGAATCCTGAAGCCCCCCCACGCAATTTATTTTATAGAGATTAACTTTTCAGAGTTTCATCCGGATTATAAATGATTCTTAAAAACAAAGCGCTAATTGACCACACATGGTATCAAGTAAAGCCCTGGCTTTGTAGCCCTGCATTGGGTTTGATAAATCACCCCGGCGGCAGGTGCTGGTTACTCCTAGAAGATAGGAGACGCCTTCCCTTCGTGCAGGTTTCAGTTCACCCGAGACATAAATCATTAGGTTTTCTTTTTGTTGTCGTTGATAAAAAAAGGTTGAAGCAAAGACAGAAGGGGTGGGTTTGTCGTCTGCGCGTGTTCAGGGTCTTATCTTGGTCTCCTAACCACATCTGAAGCCGCTTGGCCAGCTACGGGTTTCATGGAAACAGATTTCCCTCAAAGTGTTTCCATATGGCCTTCCCCGATATATCTCGTCCTCTGCGAGCGGAACACAGACGCTCACGCACAGGACTGGAAATGACTCTAGAATGTGACAGCGGAGTCACGTGGGCTGCGGGGGCTCCGTGTGTGGCCTGTCGGAAGAGCCAGCTGCCCAACCACTGGCTTTTGTTCTGCAGCGTATCCAGTTTCAAAGCAAATCCTTTCCCAGTTTTCTAGAGTTCCTAATCAATCTGTCAAGGAGCCTGCGCTGACTTCCTCTTAACGAGAAGTGTCCTTTCCTTTATCGAGAGGCATGAACGGAAAACAGAAAGGACTTTTTCAGTTTAAGGCCCCCCAAATCTCATGTAAAAAAAAAAACGGAACTTTTTTTTTTGCCAACAACAGAACCGTTTACGTGAGCAACTGGTAACGGCGAGGACGGTTTGTCATGGAGCCAGACAGATCCGCGGAGACTGGAAAACCAGTGATTTCATCATTCTTAATTTGGCTTAAGCCGATAGGTCCCTTGGCAGATATATGGGAAAGATCGCTGGTGCCTTCCGTAGCCCTGGAATCTGTATCATAAACAGACCAGAAACAGTGTTTTGTTTTGTAATGATCGTCCGGTTTGTCATGATTTAACCCTCGCACGCTCGCAAAAAACACACATGCACAGATCACATGGATGCGTCTGCACAATATCAACGTGTGCGAGCCTTTTGGTAGCATGTTTATTTGGCACACAAAGGGTTAAACCACGCCGATTTGGATGTTACATACTTAAAGCAGGACTGGTTTCTTCTAAAGCTCTTGTAAAACGGACAAGAAAGTCATCTTAGCCCCTTTTCCCTAGAATGAAGTTAGTTTATTTTTGTATCCCGTATAGCGGTTTAACACCAGGACCGGAGGAAGTGGAGTCTGATTTCTGATCTCTGGCTGGAGATCGCGTTAGGGAAGTTACCAGAACCCTTCGTCGGCTCTTTAAATCATTTTTTATGTTTTATGTCTACATTTTCTTTGACGTCTTTTTGTCTCTTACCCTTATATCGATGGAGAGAACTCGTGTTCCCGACGCATTGCTCCATGTGTTTAGTAAGCATGGATAGGTATGGTTGCACGTATGTGAGATGCCCCATGACAGCATGCATGCAGAGTACATGGTGCTAGGAGTGATGGGGTCTGTACTCCGGTTCCGTGCTCGGTTCTTCACTGGTTATTTGGTAGAACTTGGTGTTGGTGCCAACATTCCGAGCATGTTGCCAATTGTGATGGTCTGGGTCAGTGGTTGCCATCCGACTTTAGCCAAATGTTCTTAGATCATCCATGGTGCTGGTAGCCTGAACCCTATTTATATAATGACGGTGGACAGTCATGATTTTTAAAGGTGTTGTTCCACTCAGTTTTACATATTTGTCATTTAAATGCAGAATTAGAGATCTCCTTCTTTGTCCTGTTAAGTTTTTCCTTCGTCATACCTTTTTTGTTTAAAGCTGGGAACACTTAATTGTCACATGACACAAAAATGGACACTGATAGGTTGTTGCCATAGAAACTGAAAAGCTTCTTAAAAGTTTCAGTGTTATTTTGATGTGATTAAACCTTCGAAAGAAAGAATAAAATAACAGATCTCCTAAGGTTTATTTAATTAACATGCTAGAGAGTGCGGTTAATATTTGCGGAACAGCAACTTTTTGTGCAGTGGGTGCAGGGAACCTTATACAGGTGAGGGTGTCCATATTTTTGGGTTACGATTTCTAAAACCCAATACAATAAAGGCCATCTCCGCGTCAGGTAAGACTAAATGATCTTGCGGATTATTTCTTTTGTTGGTTGCTTTGAAGCTCAGCCCCTGTCTGGGACTCCATTGAAGTCATTATGTAAAACAAATATTTGATCTGGAAAGTCCACGGCCCCGTCCTCTGATCTCCCCGTGGCATGAATTTATCAATTTATCCGCTGCTGTAAACAGAATACAGAGCTATTACTCCTATTAAGGACAATAAATATTATTTTACTTGTGATTACACAAAATCGCCGTGGCTTCGTGGCTTCATGAGGAAGTTTGGCGCTCAGCTCTGGCCTTACCTTATTAAAATAAATACAGGCAACTAATAAAATAAATATTTATTAAATAAATGGGGAACTTCGATACACAAAATACACCCATTGCCTTCCCGGGAAAGGTATTCTAGACACGAGTAATTATTCCTTAATAAAGAAAAGATGGCTGTTTACACAGAAACCGGCACGCAAAACCAGTCCTGCTACCTTCTCCGTTTGTTAGCACTATTTAAAGGTGCCGTTCCACCTACCCGGCTTAATTTAACACTTTTAGACTAAATTCAATATCGGAAGCAACATTCCTTGTACTTTTCCCAGAAACGATTCTTTAATCATGTAAAGTCTTGTCTCAGTAATATTTCTCGTTCTGGGAATACGTAATTGTCATGTGACATGGAAGCAAGCACTGATAGGCTATTGCCATAGAAACTGAAAAATCTGCTATTTTTTGCGTGTGATTAAACTTGCAGAAGAAAGATTAAAATGACAGAGCTGCCCAGGGGTGTCTTAATGGGGCAAAACCTCTTTTTATTATTTTGTAATTATATATATATATATATATATATATATATACGTTATATATATATATATTATATATATAATGTATTTATATGCAGAATAACTTGTAGATGAGTTATTAGGGTTTTTGCCTTTTGATCGTCTAAATACAGTTGCTGGCTGAGTGTCATATGAGTTGTTTTAACAAGACCTGCCTTTCCCTGGCTACCTGTAAGCTGTAGAAACAATGGTGGAATGATTATGTTTCAGACGCCCGTCACTGTTCCGATCCTCTAAATACCTCGGCCCCATAATTCATGCACGAGCAGATGGCGGCTCTCAGGAACATATTAGCCGGTTCCTATAAACTAATGCAAAGTGACTGCTGAAATGTTGGCAATTTATTCCGTATAAGTTATCAAATTAATAAAGCTATTATTTTATAATTAACCTGACATTCCGACGCGGAGTCGGTTAGAGCCGGGGTACGGTAATTGAGACTGAAGGACAAAATTGCTGCGAGGCTTGGAGAAATTTGCTCATAATTATTCCCTGTTAACCACAATTTTGGACTAGTAATTTTTAAATGAATGGCAACTGATATTACCTGGCATGTGCCAAAAAAAAAGCACGTGGAGGTCAGTGAGGAGCTGTGTGCCGCGGTACCGAATTCTGGCGGTTAGAACAGGTAGCGGGGAGACCGGAGAGCGGCTGGGGGGGGCAGGGTAGAAAAGAAAAAATCCATTGAGAGAACACGGAGTCTGGCGCCCAGCCAATCTTGGGTTCTTAATGAGACGCTTGCAACATAATAAATGGAAACACATGGATGTTTAATTGTTCCTTGTTTCAGACTAAAACATACGAGGCTAAACTGTCTGAAAAAAAGGGGCTTTTTATAATGTTGTGTGAATATTACTTTTTAGTGCCACTTTTTTGAGGTTAAAATAAGGGATTTTTTTTATGTTTCACGGGCATATGGAAAATTCTAATGCAAGGTTCAAGCTATTGTACATTATATATATATATATATATATATATATATATATATATATTTAAAATAATTCTCCAGAGAAACAATTATTATTTATTTGTATGTATACATATATATATATATATATATATATATATAGTTAGAGAGAGAAGGAGAGAGAATGTCATTATATATATATCTATATATCGATATATATATATATATATATATGAGTGTCATATTTCATAATATAATGTAATATTGCATATATTGAGTCAGATCATGCCCATTCAGTATTCATTATGTCTTCTGTGCTCTTTTTTTAGGTGCGTCAGAGTTGGGCCCATTTTCTGACCCAAGGCAGTTTACTAGTATTTCGTCCTTAACGGAGAGCCGCTTTTCCAACCCGCGTATGCACTACCCGGCGACATTTACATACACCCCTCCGGTCACCTCAGGGATGTCCTTGGGTATGTCTGCGACCACTCATTATCATACCTACCTACCGCCACCCTACCCAGGATCCACCCAGAACCAAAGTGGACCCTTCCAAACCAGCAGCACTCCCTACCTTTACTATGGTACATCTTCTGGATCATACCAGTTCCCCATGGTTCCCGGGGGCGATCGATCTCCTTCCAGGATGCTTCCACCATGCACCACCTCCAACGGTGGCACGTTGCTCAGCCCCAACTTGGGCAACCAGAATGATGGCGTGGATGCGGATGGAAGCCATAGCAGTTCTCCTACTGTGTTGAATTCCAGCGGTCGAATGGATGAGTCTGTTTGGAGGCCTTATTGAGTATGTTGTTTCCTTTGCCCAGAAAAGTACTCAAAACAGTAGCATTGAAGTGCCTTTAAAAAAATGCCATTATTCTATGCAGTGTCAAGTTTGAGCTCAACTCACAAAGACACTTAAGAACATGACGCAATAGAACTTTATCAGCTATACTTTTGCCTATACATTACGAATAAGTTTGATAAAAGCACAGATGGCCTTAACTTCGTGCCTTTTTTTAATGTAATATTTATATTGAACTTAACCATTCCAGAAAAATATTTTACTTTGTTTCTCGTTGAAGCGGTTTGTCAAATATTTGAGTGACTTCGAAAAAAGAAAGGGATAATAAGGACAATAAGTAAAGGACAACGTTTCGTGTCCAGAGCTGCCACTTCCTGCCTCTCTAAAGATTAAAGGGAAAAAAAACTGGATTATTAAGACTGATTTCCAGTAGTTTACTGCACAAAAAGCTTTCCTTTGATGACCAAATCTATGCGGTACAATCGCGGCCTCAATGCCAGATCGGTATGATACCAAGTACAAGCTCAGTGATGTGCACTTACACAGAATTATTATTATTTTTTTTTTTTTATTATTTGCTTTTGTGTCAAAGCAACAAATACACAATAATAATGCGGAAAAAAATATTTTGCAAAGCAAAAAAAAAAGTTGCAATATTAGCTATACAAGTATGAATATTATGCTGTGTTGTTCGCCTGTTTTAATTTTTAAATTATAGATATGTATAAAATTGGAGGATTTTTTTTTTTTTTTGCTAAGGTTGATCAGCCTTTTTTTTTTTCATTTTAATTTATAATTATTTAATGTTATTTGGACCCGCAGGTTTTTTTTATTTTTTATAATGTGCTGCAAGGTCCCTAAACATGTATATTTTTTATGTCACACCGCCTTAAAATTCTCATAAGGGTTAAAAAAAAATCTTTTGTATATTCAAGTATATATTAGTTTAAAAAAAATGTTCCACAGGTCTCTGGCAATTGTATTTCAGTTGCAAAAATCTGCTTTTTATGCTTAATAATTTCTTTAATATCGATACAGCCAGCGGTTTGCCATATACAATGCTTCATGCTTTATTTTCTTAAGACAGAAACCTCCTGCTTCCTTGTGAGTTTCCTTTTGGGGATTAATGCTATCTTTATGACATTATCCACTAATGTCAGCCGACATTTCATTGTCTTTTTCACTAAACGAAAGGTGAAGGTACATCGATGACATCTCAGTAGTTGAAGGGCGGCAGACAAACATATATCACGGAATGGATTTCTATTTTGTTATGGAAAAGTAATGTAACAGCTTTGTTTGGACCCCCTTCTAGTTAAAGAATAGAGAATGCTGATGAGCATAGATCTTAAATTAGATACTTTTTAGAAGTCTGACTTTTTGTTTATTCTACGGAACATTGACAGATTAAAGTGGTATCCACTTGCATCTGTCAATGTTCCGTAGAATAAAGCAATAACAAATCAGAATTCTAAAAAGTATCTAGTTACCATATAACGGATTTATTTGGGGTAGTAAAATTGGGTCTGATATCTCATGAACCAGACCAGTGAGCTGCCTGCCATTATTTTTAAAGGTGTTCTAGGAAGAGTTCATAAGCCATGCCAAAGAAGCCTTTTATGTGAACATTTGTATAGGGTATTTGTGCCTGTATGTGCCCATGAGAGAATATGGCAGGCCTTAAATTTCAATCTTTATATTTAGCTGCAGGTAATATTAACACATCAAGATCATACCCAGAACAATAATAATATTAATAATAATAATAATAAACATCATGCTCAGAACAATAATAATATTTATAATATTAATAATAATAATAATAAACATCATGCTCAGAACAATAATAATATTAATAATATTAATAATAATAAAAAAACATCATGCCCAGAACAATAATAATATTAATAACAACAATAATAGTAAAAATAAAACACCATTCCCAGAATAATAATACTATTAATAATAATAATACATCATGTCCAGATCAGTAATAATGTTAATAATAAAAAGATGAAACCAATAATAATAATAATAAATAAAATATCATACCCAGAACATCTTGGCAAATGGGTTTCCTACGGACCTCACGTGGCTGCTTGTCTGCATTCTTACTTTATGATATGATTCACAACGGACAGCTTTTCACTTAGATTTGCCGCATGATGATGCAGATGAACGAACATTAAAGCATTTGGTGATGCAGGAGAACAAGCTATGATCGTTCCTTTTTTTTTACATTGAATGCTTCAAAAATGACAGGGTACTTCATATTCATTTGAAATATTTTTATTTTTGGGTTCAGTTGCGTATCGTTGTAGCACCCATCAAAATACGAGCAGCTTTAGATGTACAAAACCTATTGTAGTGATGTCACAATAGCTTAAAATGCACTCTACCCTACCCTATTAACTTAAATGATAACCCTCCAGGCCCCCGGCGGCCACACTTTGGATAAAATGCACTACAGAGTATAATTTTATAAAAAATTCTCCTGAGTTGATTAATTATCGAGTCATTGGTTAAAAAGATGGTACACAGAAAACGGAACTTTTTTTGGGAGGAAATCTTTTCCTCTAATGAGAAAGCCCATCAATACACGCACTGTATGCCGCCATGTTTTTAAATCAGGCGTGTTAGTGCTTTTTTAACACATTGTTTACTGTTAGATTTTGTGTTTTCTAATCCAGGCTTCTGGTTCATTGATGCAGAAAAGATCCGGGTCTGAGGAACGTTTATGTGCACTAATCATTGACCTATATATCGGCACAAATCTTAAACCTTTGAGAAGTGTTGATCTAATCGGATTATTACTTATAATGCGTATCATTTGTCCTACACAATGTTTACATCAGGGCATCATAGTCTGATAGGTATAAAAAAAACAAAAAACCCAAATTGCTTGTCCCCCAGCGATACCCCGTAGAATCAAGTGTCCTTTTCTATAAAGCTTCGGCAATAAAGACGTTCCCAGATACGCATCCTATACGTTTCTCAGATTAATAATGCACTTGCAGCTCAGGTACGATTAACCATTTCCATGCTGTACAACAAAAAGCCTTAACTAATTCCTGCAAAGAGTCTGCTGGTAACCGGCCGAAATATAACCCACGCAGCCTAAGATCACATTGCAGCCAAAGCTGAGATATTAAACGGACAGACAACCTTAAACAGAAAAATTCTAAAAAAAATTCTAGAAAAATTCTAAAATTCTAATCCGAGACTCGAGACAGTTTTTAGGTAAGGGTATTTTTTTAAGGTTTAATTACCGTTTAAAGAAGCCCACGGGCATCCTGCACTCTGTAATAATCAGTGCCTTTATATGAGATCTGTTTTTTTCCATTATATTTTGACATGTTGGACACAATGTAATTGGTTATTATATAAATATTTATTTTTTTTGGTGGTAGCTCTAAGCTAAATTCTGTCTTTGCATACAAATGTATGATGATCGATGCCAAAAAACACGTGGAAAACCAGTGTCAGAGTTCATATTACATGAGGGTTTTTTTGTTAAAATAAGTGATTTTCTTTACTGTAATGATGTGGAATTTTATTTTGTTTGCTTTTTTCTTATATATATGTTGTTCAAATGGCTGCTGGCAGCAATCTAGAGAAGGTTGTCTGAGCTCCTTGTTAGAAACTCTTGGCCCTTGGTATATCAGACCGTTGATATACCAGACATAGAACACGTCTAGCGCTCAAAGAGTTAAATCTGCCACCACTCTAGAGTCTAGCAATATGTTACTTTACAAAGCACCATAAAGGGTTAAAAATAATCCGTTACCTTGGATTAAACTCTAAACATAAATAAAATGAACAATTAATTCATACCCCCCCCAACATATTGTCTTAGTAACTCAAAATTATTAATTAATAATAAGCAGCTCATTAAATATATGGTCGTTAACCCCTGAGCAATTTAGGTGACCTTCCCCTACATTATGAGACGCAGCACTGCTAATTTAGATGAAGCACCAAACTGCTATTCTTTCTAGGATTTCTTTAGGGCATGCTAGATATCTGATACATGCCAACTATCCTCTTGTAGATGGGACAGTCAGTCTGTCCCGGGAGACGTTCCATCGGCTTTGCACTCCCTACATTTGTGGTAACTCGCAGGTTTTACGGCGTGTCCAGTGGGGTGACCTCACAATGGTAGGATGCTGACCCACAGCAGTGCCCCCTTCCACAGCCGGCAGAGTGCCAGGATATGACATCATAAAGTCATTTAAAGCCATCACAGCCTTAATAGTGTAAATGGGCCAGTTGGTGAGATCAGAGATCTCCCTTCTAACCATCCCATTGAGCATCGGAGCACTGAAGGGCTGACCACCCAAGAGGGCAATCTCCCCCCAGGTTTAGCATGGCGGGGGGGGGGGGCATTACTGACTCATTCTATCTGGACAGCATGGGGTAGAAAGTGGGCAAAAACAGTATCTCAAACAATCAATTATGCAGATTCATTGAATTCTGAACACAAATCTTTCTTATTACGCTCAGCATTTTTTTTTTTTTTTGCCTGGCCGCGTAATCTAAATATTTATCCGTGCCCCTCCTTGCCCCCCCTACGATACTCAATAAGTAAATCCTCGCTGACTTTTTATTTTTTTAATAACCAGTTCTCAGGAAGCAGATAATTAACAAAACTTCAGCACATTCCGGTAATAATCTCCATCGAGCAGTATTTATTCACAGGTAACGCGTGAGACAAACAGCACTTGGACACAAAGCGTCTCCGTGTCGCGGTACATTCTTACCATTTGTCTATGCAGAAATGTTGAAATATAGTAATATTTCGTGTTTACAAAGACTTTGTTTGGTTTTTGAATATTGTACTTTGAAACAAACCAGCCGAATTTTTAACCGAATTTGTATTTTCTTGGTACTTAACATTCCGTTCGAAATATTTTGTATTCCCGGCATCTCCTCTAAAACGAAACGCTTCTAGAGTTATTTTTGTAAATACGTGCTTTTGTTACAAAAGGCAGTTTTTCGATATTTGCTTGTTATGCACACATTGCTTTAAGAAATTTAGCTTTTGTTCCGCAGAGTGTCTGTGGAAACGTTTACTCCTATTTAAAAGGGACTTTCTGTGTATTTTATTTTACGTCTGTAAATTTAATTATGATGCTCTGCACCGGATTATTATTATAAATAGATGTTTGAATTTTATTTCCAATAAATGGCTTTTTGATAAATCTTGAGGTGGATGTTAATGTTCTATTTATAGTGTGGATCATTTTTTGGGGGGGGAAAAAGGAAAGGTTTTTGGGGCCCCGGCTGGATGTGGGTGGAGCTGGGATCAAGTGGGTGGGGTTTGTGGCATGCATGGCAGAGACCACGAGTTGGTGAAGATCTGGCAGAGATCACGCCTGAGCCATCCAGGACAAATCTGGTACATAGATGCGGTTCTAATAGATTGTAAGCTTGCAGGGCTAGCCCTAAACCAAATGGCACACCAGGAAAGAGTATTCTTTGGCACCCAACCTCTCCCAATTTAATATATATATATTTTAGTTATCAACATGGTTCACTATACTATGCTGGATTTGGGACACCTGACCATTACACCAACAGGGACTTTGATGACATCACATTCTAAACACATAGTCATTAATATGTAGTTGGCCCCCCCCTTTTTCAGCTATAACGGCTTCCACTCTTCTGGGAAGGATTTCCACATAAAATCGCAAAAGTGTAATAGTTTTGGATGGAAGTATATTTACAAATAAATAGGTTATTTTAGGGTTATTTGGAAGACAGAAGAATTTGGAAGAAATATTTGTTTACAGTGTGGAAAAGGAAATAAAAAATTTATCTGAGATACTGATAAGCAACATTCTTGAATAATGATGCGTTTGTGTAAAACGATTGCTCTACGCAACTTTTTTACACAAACAATTGTGTAAAACAAGACTGACAATTTAAAATGAATAGGTGAAGATTGAAAAAAGAGACCAAATGAGAAGAGGACCCTGATCCTAAGAGCTGGCAATCTAGTTAGCTGGCAAAAGGGACATGCCCCCAGCATTCTAAGCTACAGAGTGAGCACAATAGGGTATGTAAGAGGGCGAGATAAACTTTATTTTTCTTGATTTCCGCAGGGTTATACATCACATCAAAGCCAACGCAAGCAATACAGAGAAGTATACAGGTTGCATCAACACATGTTCTCGAGAATGTAATTCATCACTATGGCGGCAAAGAATAATGAAGCCTAATACTTATATAATGCAAAAACTGAAATAAAGTGTATGCTTACAAAACATGTGTGAGTCAATTCTGTATTCCATTGGATCTTTCTAGAATACCGTATTTGCTCGATTATAAGACGAGGTTTTTTCCAGAGCAAATGCTCTGAAAAATACCCCTCGTCTTATAATCGAGGTCGTCTTCTAATCAGACCTCATTCTGCTGGGGCCAGGCTGCTTACAGGGCTTTGGTCGCGAGCAGCGTCTCTGCAGTTGAACAGGAAGCTAGCACAGTCCTCACATAACTCTGCCTCCCCCCTCCTTCCTCTGGGGGCGGGGCCAGAGAAGTTGCTCGCACAGTCGGGCCCCTGCAGAAGTCTGCGAGTGGGAGATCTGCAGTTCAGGTAAGGGGGTGGGGGAGGGTTTTTGTGATTAATGTGTGAAGTATGTGTGATTAATGGAATGGATGAGTATTTAAATGTTTGTGAATGAGTGTGTGTGTGTGATAGCATGGATGTGTAAGGGGGGTGGTGGTGGTAGCATGACATAGGGAGGCTGTAATCACACTACTATCATCCCCAGGTTCCAGCATGTACTGGCTGCCTTGGCTTGATAGGAGTGTGATTGCTGTTAGCAGGTATATATATATATATATACCTCCAGAAATGCATTTTAACCCCCTATATGCCACTCAGCCCCATGATATGCCTTTTAAGGCATATCATGGGGCAGAGGGGCATATAGGGGGTTAAAAGGCATATCATGGGGCATAGTGGCATATAGGAGGGTAGAAGACATTTCTGGAGGCAGAGTGGCATATAGAGGGTTAAAAGGCACATCATGGGCAGAGTGGGAAATAAGGCATTTCTGGGGGCAGAGTGGCAAGCCTGGGGGCAGATGTGCATAACTGGGGGGGCAGGTTGGCAAATAAAAGGAAATAAAAAATATATATTTTTCTCAATCATAGCTTTTATTAAATATGAAAAAATAGTGTACATGAATTAATATTTACTAGTAAAACTTTTTTTCCTATAGGGTAGTCTTATATTCAGGCTTTTTGTTTTTTCCTAAATTAATATTTTGATTTTGGGGGGTCGTCTTATAATCACAAGTTTGTGTTATCAGCGAGCAAATACGGTACTTATCCTACTTGTATAGTCTATAAACATTTTTCATTTTAGGAATAAAAACTACTATACGAAAAAAAAAGAAACCGCAAAAAGAAAAAGGATCCATGTATCACTAAACTTAAGCCGGTCCCAGATCCCCCTGCCTTCTTTTTTAGTTTTTTTTTTTTTGTCTATATCTCTACTAAAACCCACCTATGTTGAGCTAGAGTATTGCTCCTTCTCTACATTATTTGCTCAAGAATAATCTGCAAGTAAAATATGATCAATTGTTTTAATTGCATTAAGGACAGGCTGAGGCTTCATCATGGTAAATGGTGTGTGAGCTTAAGTATGTTAGAGTATGTGACTGTGTTTGACCATGTGTGTGAGTGTGTCGGGGTATGTTAGTGTGTGTGTGAGTGTGTCGGGGTATGTTAGTGTGTGTCAGGGTATGTTAGTGTGTGTGAGTGTGTCGGGGTATGTTAGTGTGTGTGAGTATCTGGGCATGTTAGTGTGTGTGAGTGTGTCGGGGTATGTTAGTGTGTGTGAGTATCTGGGCATGTTAGTGTGTGCGAGTATCTGGGTGTGTTAGTGTGTGTGAGTATCTGGGCATGTTAGTGTGTGCGAGTATCTGGGTGTGTTAGTGTGTGTGAGTATCTGGGTATGTCAGTTTATGTGTTAGTATAAATGTCTGTGTTGGAGTAAGTTTGTGTGAGTGTCTGGCTGTGTGTTGAGTATCTGGTTGTGCTAGCGTGAGTGTCTGGATTAGTGTGTTAGTATGCGTTTCTGTGTGTTAGTGTGAGTGCCTGGGTGTGTACGTTAGGGTTAATGTCCGGTTGTGTGTATTTTAGAGTGAGGGTCTGGATATGTTAGTGTGTGTGTATATGTTAATGTGTGTGTTATTGTCATTGCTCCTACAGATATCAGGCTCCGAATTTGCCCCTGCTACCACCCTCTCGGTAAAGTTAGCCTTCCTTACATTACATCTAAACCTCTGACACTCTAGTTTTAGATTATGACCTCAACAGTTGAGTATGAAGTTGCTCATCACTTTTGGTCCAGGTATGACTCCTAAATGCTGTCTTCAAGGAACATGCCTGATGTAAGCATCAATTGTTGCAGATGTAAGTCTAGGTTACCGTTCTCAGGACTCCTATAACTGGGTCACCTTTGTTTCCCGAAACACTGAGTACAATATGTCTCTATGTGTTTCATCATCGTGTGTTTTTATCGTATGTCTTGTTGACTCAGAGAAAGAGAATTTATTTTGTGGAAAATCGCATTTCTCAACTCTGTGGTTACCTACAGACAAAGATTCTTCCGGACTTCACAAATACCCAAGCTCCAGAAATGTTAATTATCTCCATAGATTTTTAGTGTCTAATACCAATAATCCGTCTTTCCACTTAATCCATTAATCGTATTCTCTAGATTGTTAGTCAAATAAACATTAAGAAATCCATCCTTAAATAAAATGCTTACCCGTCAGGTATTTATTTTGATGCTCAGTAATACTAATTATTACTTCTTACACCTGTACAATGAATGGTGTTTTGCGTCCTCTGTCTTTCAATGGATTTCTTAGTTTAACTCTTTATGGACAGATGTTTTTCTTTTATGATAGCATCTCCTCTATGTCTGTGTTCCACCACATATTTTATTTTCTGAACAGCTTTCTGAAAATGTTCAGCTTTCTCTGCAAACCGTAGCATCTGACGGCAGATGAGAACCAACCGGTCCATGTAGTCGGGTTTTTCTGATGTAATATGCCAATTGTCTGAGACCGATGTACGTCTTGAACCACAAATGTGTTGTAAAGGTCACTTGGACCTATTTTATCTTTGCCAATGGCAATTTTTTTTTAACTTAACACAAAGACAGTTTTCACGGTTTTACTCAGTAAAAATGGTACATAATGTATTAAAATAATAAACAAACAAACTAAATTCCTCTTTAAATTTGTCAAGCGCTGCGTAAACTGTTGGCGCTATATAAATAAAAGATAATAATAATAATTATAATAATAATCTTGATTTTTCAAACACATGCCTAGGATTTTCATATATCTGCGGCATTTACAAATAACAGTAGACATCAGGGGCAGATTAACATCTAACCGGCTCGTTGTTCAGCCTCCCGCTGTTGATCGTCCTAGAGGGCGATTTACCTCCCTGTTTTGTACCAGGCGGACTGCCGCCCCCCCTAGGCCTGCTGCCCTAGGCCTATGTCCCTGATGAACATAACATATGTAAACATTTATTTTATACCGCCCTGTATGACAGATACTAACTAACTCATGCTGCTTTACGGGAACTAACATTTACTTTGCATGTCAGTCCTTTTAGTTTTGCATGTGGCCCCTAGGTCCTAGGGAATAAAGCATAACAGACACATATACATATGTAGGTATATACTATATAATTATTCTCGTATTGTATTGGAGAGGGCCCCGCAAGATAATGTTGCCCCCAGGGCCCATCTGATCTCAATCTACTACTATAGGACTGTAGCTTTAACAATACCAACTCATTCCAACACCGCCTACAAATATATATATTTCTGAAAACCAGACCACCTAGAATATTTCGTGTTCTACCACTTTTCATGCCACCATTTCCCCATCATCTATACAAATGTGACATATTTTTTCTTATTTTTTAAGCATCTGATTAGGATTGGACATTTTTTTTTATATTTTTGGTTAGGGCACAAAAGGGTATTCCCAATTATTTTAAATTTATCAGTCTACTGGAAGTTACATAAGGCATTTGGAGACTTTTGCTATATTTATTATTATCGTTATTATTATTATTATTATTTGTGATGCACTTGGCGTCTTGTGCGTCACTAATGAAAGAGAGTTCAGCATGCCCTCTTTCTGATACTTTCTATTCTGTTCACGATCTGTTCAGCGGTCTCTCCGATCACATCCATGGAACTAACGGGGACCTTCTACGTTAACCATCGTGATTGTGGCAAGTATGAGTAAACTTGTCGCTCGTCTCAAAGAGTAGAAGAAGAGGAACAATGTCCCTTTAATAGTTAGCTGTAGTTTAAGATGTTTCCATCACTTTGTGTAAAGTGAATCTATTTTATTAACATTCCGCTCTCCGACATAACACATTAGTCACCTAAAAGAATTATAGAGGCTCTTTGAGTGCGGCCCACACACCGGGGCCCTCTGCTACATTAGGTTCCTTGTAAACAAATGATGGTCTTCGCTAAAGTTTACTTGAGAGGAGCGCTCCACCCGACCGGCACCTTTGTAGCGATGCGGTTACACATCATTGTCTATATGAGCATTCTTATCTAACCAGACAAACACCAACGTTTCCACCCAACCACTTTAATTCCTGCTTCCTTATTTATCAAACCGATTGAGGTGTAAGGATCCCAGAGTACGAGAGGTTTCCAACAGTGTGGCCTTCTTCTTATAGAATCTCAGGAATAAAATGGGGTCTCCAAGGGAATTTACCCCCCACAAACGATTCATACCAAGGGGAAATGTCATGGCACAAAATGGTGGTCTTTGTCATTGTTGGCACTGAATGGCGCCATTTAATGGACCTCAATATATATAAATAAGAAATAAATCCAACTATAGTAAAGAATGCTAAGTAATGGTGTGAAGCGTTACATGCATTGAAGCAAAATGTTATCTGAACCGATAAAACTAAGTCCAGAAGTAGCCTTCTTTATACATGCATTGGTCCAGATATTATATGATTTATTTTTACTTATATTGATTTTTGTATGTTTTCTTTTTCTTCTTTGGCCTCTGCAGTTTGTTACTAATGGATTGTACAGATTTTTTTTTAATCTGTTTTGTTAATCTCTTATATTTTAATGTTTACCTTTGAATTTGTTTGTTTTTTTGAGGATTATTTCTTATAATTCTTTTCCTTTTTTAATTTTTTTTTTTATTGGGGGTACTGTCACATTAATTTCCCAGATTATTCGTCCCAGTGCGAAATGCGCTGAGGTGAAGACGCGTGGTTACCATAGATGAAGCTATGAATATTTATTTTTCCTGGCTTTGCTTAAGCTAATTAACTACTAACTTCTCTATGTAACAAGTCACCCGGCTACTTAATTTTGACTACCCAGGTGCGAATCGCATAATAACTCTTGCATTTTAGTAAATAAAGGGGAGTTCATGTAAACAGGGGTGTGTGACCTGTGCGGCCGCACAGGGCGCCATGGCAACAAGGGGTGCCTGCCCGGGACTTTATTTAAATCCTCCATGTTAAATAAAGTTTTTTTTTTAACCCGATGCTTTAATTTAAGTCCCGGGCAGGGGCGCCGAGCGGTTGCTCGCGAAGTTTTCAGCAACCGCTTGGCACCGCAATATAATGTCATATTCCGGTGCTCAGCTCAGCTCTATATGCGATAACAGCACCGTTCATCCTTGCAGAATGCTGGATTTCTACAACAATTCTATTGCTAATTACAGTCCATTAAGTTAAAAACAAGTTTTATTTATCTGCGATATATATATATATATAGTCATACAGCCACGTATCCTGGCCTAGGATGGTGAGTCCCGGGGGCAGCAGTCCTCATGCTGCAAAACCATGGTGTTGAAGGCCCTCTTGGTCCTCAGTAGGTGGGCTACGGGCGAGACCTCTGATCTCTCCAACCGGCCCCTTTACACTATGTAGGTTGTGCTAGCTCAGGCTGCAGGTGCTTCACGCCTTTAAGGCACAGAGCCCCAGGAAGTGACATCATATCCCAGCGCGCCATAGCTGGGGGTGCTGCCCTGGGTCTGGCCTAGAGCTGGGTCAAAAGTAAGCAGATCCCTGCGTACATATTCACACACATAGACACGCTGATCCCCCAAACCCTTCTTCTACTCTTCTCTCAGTTTATCACTGATACTAAAACGGAATAAAGACTCCCTCGTTCTGTTAATCAGTTAATCAGATGTATTCTGGAGACAGCAAAGTATGCGCCGTTGCGATGAACATGGAGACGGTTGACCCCATCTGTCCTCGTAATTACAGATTGACCGTAAACATTTTAATGCTCCCAGTCGTACAGATCTTCCTCTGACTCACTTTGGATCTCTCTCACAAGAGTTATTTTTGGCTCCTTATTAAAATACTGCATGTTTGTGTTTTTTTTGAGTGTGTGTGTTGTTCTTTTTCCCAGATACATTGCAACACACTACAGACCTTAACATCTGCGTGTTTATTATTGTGTTTTGTAACATCACGAAGAGGCACAGCCATTACTTAAGAAAAAAATATATATATATCCACCAACCGTCGAACCCGACGCACTTGGGAAAGCCGACGTCTATTTATTAAAACCAATATAGACATTAAAAAAGATTCCAAACGTCAAATGTTTCGTGTAGCCACATTAGTCCCAAGCGTTGAGGTTGAGGGCATCATTTCTGAAAGCCCTTGGACCCTTGATGCTCGAGTATATCCATTCTGAAGGTGCGTAGATCCTTTAACGAACCTTCGCTTACGTCCGATAAAAATGTCAAATATTTATATAAAATATGGCCACATATTTAAGAATTCCCGTTGACCGATGCCATCTTCTGGGTGTCTTCACCACATGTCAGTTCCCAGTAGCTTCAAGTTGCCATTGGGATCATTGGGCACATCAGAATTTCTCCCTGAATTCTCTCTCTGAATTTCTCTGGCCAACGCAAATCAATGAATACCAAATATTACATGGAGACAGAAAGGAAGAATATTCAAGAAGCGCCAACCTCATCACCATTGGTGTAAACTGATCAGGGCTGGAACATCTAGCCAACGTTTAAATGTTTCTCACATTGTTTTCACTGCCTTGATTGTGACCAAAGAAAATTCTTCCAGTGTCTATTAACATTCCCAAGAATTTTCATCTAATATATTTCTAATAAACAAGAAAGGAGGCTGACTACTGACACCAGACGTCTCCTCCAATAGTCATTTTTGGATATAATGTTTCACTGAATCGACGATTGTTATTGCAGCTGAGAATATTGCGCTCGATGGCTGATTTCACGGAGAACATCAGACGTCGGTGTGCCCTATCAACCGGTATCTGCAGCACAAACGCCGAATACATTGCTCCGCGTATGGAAACCTGAGAAAATCAAAACAGCATGATGGCTTCACCACAAAGTGTGGAAAATGATGCCCATGCACGCTTCTTTTCCATTATGATGCATAGAACATATTAACTTAATGACAGCGATAGGTTCCGTAGCTTTTTGCCTTTCCGACCATGATGCACTAGCAGAGTCAAAATAAAGACTGTGGTGAGTCTTACAAAGACATGGGACTCATCCAACGGCGCCCGCATTGATGCATAATAAACACTTAAGCGGAGGAACAGGCAACGATGAAAATTTGGCATGTAATAAAATAAAAAACCAAAGTCCTCCGAGAATATTTTGCCTGAAGCGAGTCCATTTTGTCAGCGGTGGAGACGGTCTTTATGGAAATCACGAGCGTTGGGATTGGCCCTTTGGAGCCAAATAGTAGTAGTTGTAGAAGAGGGAAATGGAGATATATTTCATCTGCCGATACAGACAAAAAGGCTAATAATAACAGATATTTTTTCCCGGTCTTTAATAAAGACAGATAGAATGTCTTATGTTGGAGAAGTTTTGGGCTTGTGGTTTTCTTCAGTGGGGAGCTCGGCACGAGTCATGTCACCAACATGATAGAAGCAATTTGGAGTGAGTCAGATCTGACTTTGGTGAAGATGTTTTATATTAAAGTCTTCGGGACAGGGATCAGTTAACTCAGCAGTGATCTCTTTTACCCAGAGGCCTGTTATAATAATTGACCCCACAGGTAACATTTCCACTTCTGGATGTCTTTAGATTAGTAGAATTAATGGAGCCATTGTTCGGTACATGGTTGACCTGTAGGATGGAACCCACTCAACGGATTTTTGATTTTATGCATACCTCATGGCAGCCTCAGAAGAATCCCATACACCAAGGAGGCAAACCAAGTGGCATATTATTGCCAAGGCCAGCAGTTTCATGGTGGAAGCAGCTCTTTTGCTCTACATGGTGTTCAGTCTACATGGCGTGCCACTGTTCCATGGGCTTCATCTACACATCTACATATGACGTCATATGCCGGCCCTCAGCGTGAAGCGCCGGCACCCGAGACAAACGCCTCACGCTCCCAACACTGCACTCTGGGCAGCGCTGAGGCAGGCGGCGGCAGTGACGGCGGCCGCAGCAGCGGGGAGCAGAGGCATCCTGGATTTCTGTCAGTCAGGGGGCCCAAGAGTTGCCGAGCGGTCGTTTTCAGCAAGCGCTCGGCACCCCTTGGGCCCCCCTGACTGGCAGAACTCCAGGGCCCGGTCGCAGTAGCGACCCCTGCGACCCCGGTAGTTCCGCCACTGCCGAAAGGCGGTTCCATGACGAGAAAGAAAGAATAAATAAATACATAAATAAAAATAAATAAAATAAATAATAAAAAAAAAATAGGCACCCCCTAGATGGTGTCCTCTACCTGCTAACCTATGGAGGCTTCACTCAGACTCTGCACATATCAGACTATACTAACTACCATAATGTAACCAAACTCTTCCTCACCGTGTATTGAGTCACGCATGTGTTATAAGAAAGCAGCGGGATGCCCATTACTACTGGGTTGTTCTTCACCTCATAAAACGTCTATAAACAATAAACAGCACCACAGAGAGATACCACGGCGGCCATTCCTGTCGTATACGCATTTTCCCACCTAGTAAATTTACGTGTTCAACGCTCTGTATTTCAACAAAACCCCCCACCCACCCCCGGGCTGCCGTCCGAGTTCTAATCTCCTTTAATCGTAAATATATAATAATAAAAAAACGTTATTATGTTTATTTAACCTCTTATAGAGAAAAAGAGGAACAAGAATTCTAAGAGAGAGAAAAAAGTCTGAAACAGACCTTAAAAAAATGTTCTCCTTGAAAATGTGTTTATAAAAATTAGCCGATATCAACAAAGTTACATTTCTGTATTCTGAATCGGAGTGAATGCAGTGTTTGTAAAATAGATATACGGGCAGCGTCTGTTTAAATGATCATGAAATGGTTATGATTGAAGAGAGTATTTCCGGGTGATACTTCTTGTTTGGACAGAGATGTCGGTGCAGTAGATGGCACTGCTTGTCCATGGAGTTTGGTGGCTGGTTAATCGGAATACACGCGGAAAGGATAGAGAAGTGTAACGTTTGGCCCCAGGAGAGATCTTATGTTTTTATGTAGCCTGCTTGTTTCCTATCATGTTTCTGAAAGGGTCACTTCAGCCATCATATGTACTTTAATGCTTTGTGGTGCCTTTAAATCTTTGTGGCGTCCCCCGTTTCAGATGCATGGAAGGATTCTGCGGGATGCCCCCATATGAATTTGCCCCTCGTCTCCATGCCAGTTGTTGGGCTTCTTCTTGATATATTCACCAGTAGTCACCTTGGAGAAGGGTCCTAAAGAGACTTCCCCTGTGCGCATGACCAGAACACACTTTAATTAACTTCCATACGAGAGCTTTCCAGCCACTGGTTGGCCGCAGCTTTAGTGAACATGCGGTGAATTACTTATAAAAAAACCTTTCATTTACGTTCTTTGTTGAGGAGGCTACCTGGGGCACTGGAATGGCTTTAACATCGGTTTTATAGTATTTACTGTTACCAGCTCCTGCAGGAGACGGTGACTCAGGCCAAACTCACAATGTACGACTACACGCTTGCCGTTCCTCCTGGCAGCTCTCCTTCTGCATGCGCTCAGGTGTTCTGGGTTCCTTTGTGGATGAGCCCCTGATTGCAGATTTTACACAGATTGGTGCTGAGCTGATTGCCTGTTGTGGACAAATTTTGGAGTGCAGACACATTTGAGATAAAGGACTTTGTTTTGGAGAGTGTGGATAGAGATGTGCTTATAGGAGACTTTAATGGAACTTTGTTGCAAGAGCTTTAAGGAGAACAATAATTAATGTTACTTATACATCTGCTGTTTCTAAAAGCATTATTGGGGCTTTTAGGGCTGTAGAACCCTGCAATACCCTCATACCCAGCAAACATTCTAAGAACCGAGAAAAAGGGACATCAGGGGATAAAATAGGGACGGAGATATCGCCAAAGAGGAGGTATCGCTCTTAAAGAGGAATACTTAAGATGTATGGAGACAGATGATCTAGAACGTTGAGTTAAGGGTGATGGTATAAGCATGGAGATGGAATCTTGTACAATGCTTAGCCTTGGTGCCATTCTAATAGGGTTGTCTGGAAAGCTACATCATGCATGGATGACCTACGCTTCTCATAATGTCATCTCATCATGTAATATACATCAATGTTATGTCAATCAGCTCCAAGCTGTACAGAGAGAGCAGGCAGTGTGACTGATATGAAGAATTAACAGAGTGTAATTAGAAGCTGCTCATGTATATTTCAAGAAACAGTCCTTCTAACGTTAATGAGGTTGAGGGGGACATAAAAAAAATAACTGTGGATAGAAAAATTTACCTTAAATCTGTTTTATTTTCATTGGGGCTTATGCTCAAATTGTCCCCAAATCGTCCCCAAGAACTTTATCCAAGTTGATTCAGCACCATCACTCCAGTTGCCGTTAGACTTCCACAAGAGTGACTTCATCAATCCCAAGCGCCCAAGTGATTTCCATCTATGACATCATTCAATTCTTCTTCTTCTTACATATGATGCGTGTTCGAGAACCATTGCAACCTAATGGCTATAATACCAGTCAACCGGAGAGTTTTTATTTAACTTAAATGCTTGGGTTCCCAGAAAGAAGATCTTGATAATTGACCACAGAACATATAAATATTTACTAGCTGCAGAGACGACATACATGAAAAGTCGCCTGTTTATTTGTCAGCACAGACAATGGGAAGACTCCTGAGTCTTCTTTACAAGTCATTGAAAACATCATTAGAAGACAGATATATAAACTTACAAGTTAGACGAGGAATGTGCTGACCTCAGACTAAATCTTAATTGTTCCTGGAATCTGTAACATTCACAAGTGAAACAAAGCTCCCCGGAGCGAGTATACTGCAGATCCTATTACTTTTCATACTCATACCTCCCAAGTGTCCCTGTTTAGGCCGGCAGGTCCTACTTTGGGAACTTTCCTCCCCTGACGTCCCTCTTTTCTGTAGAATTTCAGAATGTTTGCTGGGTAAGAAGGTATCACAGTGTTACGGATAGAAACAGCAGGGAAACTGGTTTATTAAATTAAATGTTTTGCAGAAAATGTATTATTCTTATTATTTTATATACAATAGCCATCAATTGGTTGCAGGAAAACATCAAAGATCTTGGTAAAGCCCTAAACACGAGCCAAAAGACAACAATAAAATCAAAGTCCCCAGTTTAATTTTTTCCCCAACTTGCCAATTGAAACGCTATATTAATTACCGTATTTGCTCGATTATAAGACGAGGTTTTTTTCAGAGCAAATGCTCTGAAAAATACCCCTCGTCTTATAATCGAGGTCGTCTTCTAATCAGACTTCGATTAGGTTGCCTGGCTGCCCACCGGTGCTTTGGTCGCGAGCAGTGTCTCTTCTTCTAGCAGAACAGGAAGCTAGTAGAGTGTCACATAACTCTGCCCCCCCTCCTTCCTCTGGGGGCGGGGCCAGAGAAGTTGCTCGCACAGCCGGGCCCCTGCAGAAGTCTGCGAGTGGGAGATCTGCAGTTCAGGTAAGGGGGTGGGGGGTTTGAGCGTGTGTGTGTATGTGTGATTAATGGAATGAATGAGTATTTAAATGTTTGTGAATGAGTGTGTGTGTGATGGATGTGTAAGGTGGGTGGTGGTGGTAGCATGGCATAGGGAGGCTGTACCCACACTCCTATCATCCCCAGGTTCCAGCATGTACTGGCTGCCTTGGCTTGATAGGAGTGTGATTGCTGTTAGCAGTTATATATATATATATATATATATATATATATACCTCCAGAAATGCCTTTTAACCCCCTATATGCCACTCTGCCCCATGATATGCCTTTTAACCCCCTATATGCCACTCTGGCATATAGAGGGTTAAAAGGCACATCATGGGGCAGAGTGGCAAATAGGGGGTATAAGGCATTTCTGGGGGCAGAGTGGCAACCCTGGGGGCAGATGTGCATAACTGGGGGGGGCAGGTTGGCAAATAAAAGGAAATAAAAAAATATATATTTTTCTCAATCATAGCTTTTATTAGATATGAAAATTTTTTTACATGCATTAATATTTACTGGTAAAACTTTTTTTCCTATAGGGTCGTCTTATATTCAGGCTTTTTTGTTTTTTCCTAAATTAATATTTAGATTTTGGGGGGTCGTCTTATAATCTTATAATAATTTGCTCGTATTATAATCGAGCAAATACGGTAATATTATTATTGCTGGTTATTTGACCTAAGTTAATAAATATTTTTTTATTTTCATATGAAGTCCTGCGAGTTCTCCTATTTTCTTTATGGATATATATATATATATATATATATATATCCATAATATATATATATTTATATACAAATAACATTTATATATAAATATATAAATAACATTTAGCATTTTTTGGCCGTAGATGAATACTACAACAATTTGATTTTATACGTGCATTAAACGTGAGTGCCTAGTTATTATAATTTTTTTATTTATTTAGCACCAACATATTCCATAGTGCTGTACAACGAGATATCCAAAATCATATAAGATGTGTAGGCCGTACTCTTATAGTTACAGAGGATCCTCTCTTTCATGGATCTTTTGACACTTTGAAAGACCAATAAAAACAATATTTCTAGATAAAATCTAGAATAATTAAACCTCAGCGCTCATTCTTCAGGGAAAGCCTCCATGTGACGTCTCATTTATTTATATTTCATAACTAGATCCTCACACTTGTGACAGAAACCACCATTTCTTGTTTAAATAAATTCATGGAATTCTCTGGTACTTTTTAGAAATTTGCAGAAGCCCACGTGGTTAGAATGTAACAAGACGGACAGCATTATCCCCGGTTTATTTGAGAAATGTCAATTCAGGAGACTAATGCCGAGGACCAGGCTAAGCATGAAAAGTAAATACTTAGGCCCACGGCAAATAATTCTGGAATGTGCAGAAAATAAATAAAAAAGAACGTTACATTAAATATACGTTATTAATATATATTAATAAATGTGTGAAGCAAAACAGCAAGGCGTGTCTATGATTATTGAAGGGTGTAAAATGCATGATTATGTGTGCTATATAAATATATACCCCGCTGTTGGGTAATAATAGCCCATCGTGACTATAGCAGTTGCAGCTGTGACGGGGCCCGTGCTTCTAGAGGGCCCGGGCGACCCCTGCGACCCCTTGTTCCTGTCTTATCGTACCGGTTTAAAATTGTTTAGAAAGGTCCATTCAGACCTGGACCGCTCAGAAGGACTTGGTACTACTGGGGTACCTCGGGGACCAGTATTGGGACCTGTGCTTTTTAATACTTTTATTAGTAATATTACAGAAGGTCTTAACGGTAAGTTATGTCTTTTTGAAGATCTGCAAGAGGGTAGACATTCCGGGTGGAACAAGTCAAATGGCGAATGACTTGGAAGAATGGTGGAGAGTGTGGCAGCTGCAGTTTAGTATTAATAAATGTAAAATAATGCACTTGGGACATAAAAATCCCAAGGCAGAATGTAGCATTGGTGGCGCTGTGCTGTCAGTGACAACGGAAGAGAAGGATTTACGAGTAATTACTTAAAGGTAAGCGGACAATCCAATGAAGCATCTCAAAAAGTGTCACAGGATGCTGGGGTGTATGGCCGGTGGCATAAATAGCAGGAAGACGGAGGAGGTTCTGCCGCTTTACAGATCTCTGGTCAGACCTCACCTAGAGTATGGGGGACAGTTCTGGAGACCCCCATCTCCAGAAAGATATTGACACATTGGAGAGAGTTCAGAGGTGAGCTACAAAAATGATAAGTGGTTTGCAGGGCAGACACCTCAGAGGTGAGGTTAAAGGATCTTAATATGTCCGGCTTGGAGGAAAGAAGGGGGGGGGGTGCAACAGAAACATTAAAATAGTTAAGAAGATTTAACAAAGTAGAGGAGCAAAGTTCTACTTTACTCAAAGGGTAGTAGATAAAGGAAACAGTCACCCAGCATCAGTGGTAGAGGCTAATACAGTGAGGGAATTTAAACAAGCATGGGATAGACATAAAGGCAATGTTGGTCACCCAAGGGCCTAAAACAAAATATACTATGATCAAACCTTTTACCACCCAGCATGATCTGCAATTCACATCAAGACTCTACTGGATGGTGGTGTGTAGGGGTTGTAGGGGTGAGGTGGGGGACCTAATGATAGCGTTGTGTTCGAACTGATGGAGGGGCTGTTGGGAAATGTTCTGTGCAGGGGGGAGTTGGGGGCTGCAGAACATCCTTGTATGCAGGGGATTAACAGTATTAGCCACTGGGTGACGGTGATGGATAGTGTTGTGGGGGCTAAAAAAAAATAAAAGAAAGAAATAGACAGAAGAAAAAGAGAGAAGAAACAGAGAGAAGAAACCCAAAACGAGTGTGAGTGAGAGAGAAGGAAAGATAGAAGAAAGAGAAGAAAGAAAGAAAGAACAACAGAAAGAGAGGGGGAATGAAAGAAGGGAAAGAAGAAAGAGGGTAGAAGAAAGAGAAAAAGAGTGAAAAGTAATTTTAAGGATGGATAAAATACCAGTATATTTATTCTTGCATCTCATTAATGTAACTTTTTGAACTGGGTTGTGGTATTCTGTAATATTCTTCCTTTGTAATTATTAGCTGTTGTGTGCTGATAGAGGGCGCGCGCTCAGAGAACGGGAGGCATCTTCTCTCGCTGTTAGTCTGGATTAGGGTGACGCTCTGTGCAGAGCATTTTCTCCAGAAACCCATTTCAAGCCGCTTCTTGGATAGATCAAACCCTGAATGAAAACGAGCTGGAATGGGCCAGCCAGAAAGACGCTGCTGGGTTTATATTGGCTGCCGGTAAAGTGATGGATTAAGATCAAGGTCTCGTCAACTGCATTTACAGGGAAATCTCATCAACATGTAAATAACTCCTGAAATAACAACTTTTGTGTATATCAGATAAAATCTAATTCCTTTCATTTTGTCTCCCCCCAAAAAAGTCTTTATTGCGTTCCTTCTTGATTTAACACTTTGTATACCTGCACAGCATCAACGAAACGTATCATAGACCTCCCTGATGTACAATGCCTTAGTTTCATGTTTAAATTCCCTCACTGTATTAGGCTCTACCACTTCTGATGCGAGGCTGTTCCATTTATCTACTACTCTGTTTGTAAAGTAAAACTTCCTTACATCAATTCTACATGTATTTTCCCAAAACAAGATGACCCTTTTTAACGTGCCGGTGTGCAACACTATTTATTTCTCTGCTGCTCATTGTTAGGGGCTCATTCACTACACCCCAAATTAGGCACCAACATGAAAACTCTAGCGGTGACTAATGAATCCAGAAGAAACGGACAAAATGTTTGAAAACCAGACTAAGTTGGAATAGAAAAACTGTTTCTTAAAGGCACGCAGCGCTTTATATTGTACTTGGACGCCGACCACAGAGAGACCCTGGTGAATCATGCATTACTAATCATTAACTTGTCAAGTATAACGGCTATTCTGTTTCTATCCATAACAATCAGCTTTCACTGCAATGTTCCGGGGTAAAGGTTTTCCCTTTCTTCCTTAATTTGTGGTTTTGCTAATTAACCCACCGCTTAATCGCTCTGGATTTCCAAATGCCTGGTTTGAAGATCTCTGGCCTTCTGACCACCGGCTTGTCTACGGAAGGGCAATTAGTTTAACCTTTGGCTTGACCGATTATAATTCTTGTTCGTTGGCTACTCTTCCTGGCCTCTGGACTTTAGTCACCCCGGTACGTTAATAGCTCATCGTTGCATATATTATTATTATTATTATTTATTGTTTTATATAGCGCCATCAAATTCCGTAGCGCTGTACAATGGGAAAATATAAAACCCTTATTTGAGATACTTTTAAATCTCAAACAATGGCACCAGGTGATAATTCTAGAACTCCAAAAATAATTCATAATTTAATTCATTGACACTCAAAAAAACTAAAAAGGTTAACTGGCTGAAATTTTAACAAAATGAATATTTGTATATTTCTTTCCTATTCCAGAGGTCTTTGTACGAGGGCCGGGATATATGTTGTTTAAAGGACCCATAAGCGAAATCAGCATCCTATGGAATAAAGTAGGTCACAAAACTATTTTGCGATGTACGCCATGCGCTGTATTTCATAAGATTTTACGATTTACACCAGGCATCTCATGTTCCCCTCTTATTATATGTTGTTAAATATATATTTGACAAGCAACTTGATATATCGCATGTCTTGGCAGCCGTCAGTGGCGCATAATACATATATATATATATTTTTTAAATAAACATCTTTCATTCCTGTGTATTTGTACACATGCACACGCGTGCTGCTAAAATGCTTGGCAGAAAAAAATAAGAAAATGTGTGAGGTTTGCGGAAAATGACTATTTTGGTCATTTTTCGGGGGGTTTCTGGGACTAATGTTAGCATGGAGAGATCGTTATTTAGTGATGGCTGAGCGTGGGAGTTATAGAGCTACATGGGCGTCATTGTCCCGGGCTGAAACGGGTTGTCTATCCCCAGGCGGTTTATATTCTATGAAGTTAGTACAGTTTGCTTAGTCAGGTAGCTTTTTTTTATTTTTTTTCCAGTGCTTTTCTTGTGTACGGCCCATGTCAAAGCCTTTATAACAGTCAGCCACACTATCATATTTCATGGAAACCCCTATAAGAAAAGTCGCTCTACAGGCTTAAGCCCTTCTCAAATCCCTTCAAACATTTTACTGTACATACTGCATTTTTATCTTCTTTTTTTTTCCCCCCTCTTCTGGACACCGGCCAAGCATAATTCCTCTACGCTCCTTCTGGTTCTTAAGGAAAATACAATCCCTCATTTACCAATGGATCCCAGCCTTAGAATAAAGGCTTAATACCTTGACAGGCCTGGATATTATTTTGGGTCCTAAGTCTGATTTATGGCGGTAGCCAGCAAGCCAGGATGGTGAAATATTTGCTGCTGCTCAAAAAGGATCTAGAAAAATGAAGTGTGAAGTTCTGAAGAGACCAGGCAACAGTCCTCCAGTCACTAAACACTTCCAAGAATTTGGCAGGGGAACAGAGATGTGGTTTGAAACCAGGAGCCTCAAAGGAATATCGGAGGAGAACCGTACTGCGAGAAGCGACAAAATATTACTCGGGCTTTAAAGAAGCTGTTCAATCCTGCGAACCCCCACCAGAAAATGAACATGTTGCAGGATAATGAATATGGAATATGACTAAACGGTCCCAGCTGGATTAGGGCTTGACATTTAAACCAAGGTCGGAGGAACAGGTTGATCCAGCTTCGGCAAGGGGGTGAGGGGGGTTATGTTTCTTTCAACTTCTACGGAATCAACTTAAAAAAAAAAGAAAAAAAGCTCAGAAAGTCATTAATTTGTAGAACTCAATCACGGCACAGAACAGAATTTTAACTGATGATCAACTTGATGCCTAGGAACATTTTATGAGGATTCTCACATTTGAAAGGCAAACACAGATGGGTCGGTTTTCATGTAGCTGCTTGATTCCTCCAGCGTTCCAACTTTTAGGTATCTGTGAATACTTTGTAACCGTCGGCCGCTGTAAATCTGCTTTGCAGTGATGTAACTAAATTGTGTTACGGTGTAGAGAGAGAGCTTTCAGGTGTCCTTAGGTATCTCCTTCAGTTATGTCAAATTAAACAGAACCCCCCCCCCAAGAAGAGACCGGAGTAATCTTGAAAGGTTACCCTCTAATGCTGTCCCATAAGCCGGTAAAGGAATCTTATCGCAGGTCGGGACAGGAGGGATCTCACCTTTCTGCACATTGGATGACCAGCTGGTCCTTCCAACAGTCAGACCGACCAAAATAAGTTGGATTGTCTCTTCATGAAAAATTATAATGTAGGCAGAATGAAGGGAAAGCTTAAACAACAGGCGTAGATGGCTTCATCACTTATCTTTAAGGTATTACAGACGTCTCACAGAGTTCTAAGGGATATTAAAAGAATGCCTTACCATCCAACCTCTGCTCCTACAGGGCAGAAATTACATTCCAGGCACCTCCAAGCACAAAGACCTCGGATGATCCCATGTGTTCTGAAAAATAATAAAAAATAGAAAAGGCTTTTTAGGTAGGAAATTAGTAAAACCTGACAGAAAATGCATCATTCACCCATTCCTGCCGTGGATTTAGGCCGTGCGATCCCAAAGCTCAACTGCCCATCTTTAGAATACTTCAAAGAGAGCTTATTGACTTTACAGAAGACGGTTATTCTAGAACGCATCATTGACCATTGGTCTTGCACAAAGAAATGGAGGTAGGACATAATATTGTTTCGTTTCCTAAAATAAAATTACATTGATTTTATATATATATACTTTTGATTAAAAGTTTGGCTCACTTAGAAATGTTATAGAACATGAAATGGATTAGAAATCCAGCACAGACAGGGTTAATGTTGTAAATGACTATTGTTGCTGGAAAAGGCTGATTTTTTATGGAATCTCTTCATAGGCGTACAGAGGCCCTTTATCACTCCCATCACTCCTTTATCACTCCCATCATGAAAACAGCTGAGTGACCCCAAACATTTGAATGACAGTAAAGGGACTGTCCCTCTTTCAAACTCAATTAAAATTAAATGTAAATTAAAAACATAATCCTTCTTTTAAATGTTTCCCCATGTACATAGATCACTATCAATAGGCCACTAAATAAAAAATTCTTGCTAAAGCCCTTCCCTTAATTATGCCTGTTTTACAGACTACATATGGGTGGAGATTAAGGCAAACTGCTAACGATGGTTTTGGTGATTGCAAGCTGTTGGTGTAATGTGCAATGTGTGTGATGTAATAAGGTAGGAGGTCATAGTACATCGTTACTTAGGTGTTTCTGACATTTATTATAATTTTTTGATGTTTGGAAACAACCGATCTTGATACACTTGGCCAGGGCTCAGTCCATCCTTCAGCCCATCCAGTCTGGAGTCCCAATGGAAAAGTCACAAAGACTCTGGCTGCCCGATGAAGAGGAAGATGAAGAAGTATCCGGTCCGTTGAGCAGTGGCAGAGAGGCATTTTTACAACCTTATTGATTATGATGCTATATAATTAAAAAAATAATTATAATGCCACTAGCAAAATGAAAAAGGCTACAGAATGCCATCTTACCCCATGCTTATTTTAATTAGAGGAAACTGAAATAAATTCAACAATTACATCTAAAAACAATTATTGAAAATCCAATTTTGTGAATTTTTAAAACCATAATTTTCAGCCAGCAGAGTATTATTGGGAGAGAGTCTTAAAATCATAAATTATTACTTATTTTCTTTTCTGAATGTTGCAGGAAGCAGTAAAGGTCCAACAATGCCACATTTCGGAAGCACCGTGTCACCTTGCGTGCGTGTACATATTTCCCCCTCTATAACTAATACACTAACACACACACACACACTCTAACACCGTACAACTTCACATACACAGACCTCATCAATGTCAAATAAACTAAACTAGCTCTACCATTGGGGCTAATCGGGGACAGACAGATTCCACGTTCTCCGGTCCTACAGCCGCTTGTAAAAAATTAAGGGAACAATTTGGAAAACCGGTGAACATCTCATCGGATATCGCGGTTGCAAAAGAAAAAGAAAAACCAACATTATGGTTTTTAGATGCTGTGAAGTATAGAGAGAGACATACTGAGAAACAAGTTCATTTTGATTTCCTTTTATTAAAACATTGAATGCTAGAAAGTTGCAATCATCATTTGAAATCAGGACTGGAAAAAAGTTGTATTTTTGTAGTCTTGCCTCCGCAAGCAAAGAGGATTCCACAGAGATGGATCATCCTCCACGGCAGGAGTGCAGGGAAGTCCAGCTCAGAGACCGTAACATCTGCCGTCTCCAGGCTGAGGTGACATCATAGTGACCTCGCAGCCAAAAGGAATTCCCAGTCTGCACTAGACGTTATCTGGAATGTTACTTACAAATGTATAAAAATATAGAAAGTTATTTTTTGTCACATTGTTATATTGAGTGATAAGCGTGCACACAACCTGTATTTTGTAGCTTTTGGGGTGTGAAGCCGTTTGAGTCCAGCATTTGAGAAGTCAACAGGCAATGATCCAGCTGTCCATTCACCCTGTTTGCATGCAAAGACTTCCTGGTCATAATCTATTCATATCCCATGCATGTTTACATTCCCTTGTTGTATTAACCTCTATCACTTCTGCTGGAAGGTCGTTCCACTGATCTACCACCACTACCCTCTCAATAAGGAACAGGGAGAAGCCTTCTGGCTCCAACTCCACAGGTGATGTTAACCATCTCTATAAGACACCAGCACTGCAGGTCCGTCTGACTGCGAGAGACGCCTCTTATCTACAGGGCAATTCTTTGATGACTCCAGACCAAAGACTCATGTAATACACCGATGTGTTTTACTTCTACCAGTAAATCATCCTTAGCTACAGTTTCCATTAAACAATGGAGGAACATGTCCGTGAGGAAAGATGATGCCATGTAAGTTTACAACGCTGACACAATTTTGATAATGTTGGCTCTGTATGCCACCACAATGGATTTGAAATTAAACAACCGAAATGCAATCAAAGTGCAGACCTTCAGCTTTAATTTAAGAGGCTGAACAAAAAGATTGCAGAGATCACCTCTGTGTTATTTTTTACTCATAATGTTTCAAATTGTTGACTTGGCCGCCCCTAATGTTCCTGCCGTCTCTCTGATGGATTTTTTCTTTTTTTCCGGTTTCGCTTGTATTGAGAGCTTCTTTGACCCCATGTAGAGCTCACATCTACTCCAGACCTTTTTACCTGGAATATCCCACACCTGTCCATGAAACAGCTTCTGAGTCAATTGTCCGATTACTTTTGGTCCCTTGAAAAAGAGGGGGCTACAAATTAAAGATTCCTAAATCCTTTCATCCAATTTGCATGTGAATATCCTCAAATTATAGCTGATAGACTGCATTATTTAACTGTAACTTTAATTTATTTTCGTAAACAGCCCAAAATAACCAAACTTGTGCCAGTGTCCAAATACTTTCGGATCTAACTGTATGTGTGTGCATGGGGAGTGTATATGTGTGTATGAGCAGGAGTTTGTCAGGGTAGTATATGGGTGTGTGTGTGTGTATGGGCAGGTGTGTATAAGGGCATTGTATATGGACAGTGTATATGTGTATATGGGCAGGTGTTTGTAAGGGCAGTTTATTTGTATATACTGTAAGTGTACATCATGTATTTTTTTTTGGGGGGGGGGTAGGGGCCCCAGTGCATTGCTTTGCCCACGACCAACAATGCTTTGAAGAAGCCCCTGCCTTAGGAGCCGAAATTGTAGTAGTCTTCTTACAAATAAACAGGGGTAATCAGGAAGGTCCATCAGGAACTGACTGAGGATGAAAATCATCCCTGGTGCTTTAAGGCCAGCAGGCGGTAAAAGACATATGTGCTTCCGCCTGACACAAGTGACCACATCCACGCAAAAAAAGTAAGTCAGAGGCTCTTCCTGGGCAGGGAATAATCAGGAGGGGTGGAGAATTTATTAAGTCTCTCTTGGCCATTGGTTAATCGCAAAAGGGTGGGGCTATCATTATACCTCCCCCATTGCCTTATTTGGCAACAGGTGATCTATACACTTGCCTGGCCTGACCCTGTTATGTTGGCTGGCTACATTAACCATGTATTTGGATCAGCCGAGTTGTAATCCACATACATGTTAAATCACTCACTAACCTTTTAGTCATGCTTATTTAGCTTTCAGTGAAGTTTATACCTGGCTCATTGAATATGGAAAATAGGTGATGACATCACTAGTGTCTGCTCGTACAATTAGTAATTCTATAGGGCAGACCACCTCGCACTTTCACAAGAAGCGTTTGCCAAAGAATAATAAAAAGAAATTAAATCCGATGTAAAATAAACAGTCCCAGCGAATCTTCATTTAACGCTCCAAGTTCTCGTGAGGGCTATGACATACTTTCCATTTTATTCAGCTCCTCAGACTATGAATGGTAAAACTGGACCTTTCCAAAGCTGTGGTATGGAAAACTCTAGACACATATATTGCATTTTTTTTTGTGTGTGAGAATCATAATTATCTTTACTTATATTCAGAGTTGTTAATATTTGTTGTTAACACAGACGTGAACATAATGAACAAGCTGTACATGAAAAGTAGTTTTGGTGTCGCGTTCCATCTTTTATCCAGACTCAATAGTCATCGGCCAACGACATAAGTCTCTTTCTTGTGACTGATCCTACCAAACCGGGGCATCTGGCTACTATGGTATACTACTCTCTGTAAATATGGTGGACGTTCATCTCGCTCCCCTCCCCAATTGTAGGAACGAGAGAGAGGTTGTCCCCATGGTAGAAATACAAAGAAGAACCAGAAGCCGTTGTCGGAGACGGTAGGGAGACGTTGAGAGAGAGTGAGAAAGAAAAAAACCCAACGAAACTCAAAAAAAATTTTGGGTCTTTCTTCATTTTTATTTGTTTCTTGGGGTCCCTCCTCATTTTTGACATTTGCACGAATTGACAAAATTGGCAAATTCCCTTAAAAATTTAAGTATGTGTGAGTCCACATGCACAAGTTAGCATATAAAAATGTAACAATGTTTTGTGACTTTTGTTTCCCTTTAACAGCGAGAACATACGGCGTACGTCCTATGATCCACGCGCATTGCGCGTCTTCTCCCATGAATCTGTCAGCTGCACAGATTCTAATTCCACAGATTGTAACGTTGTAAAGAAGTGATTATCAAGTTCAGATGGGAAATAGATCACACAGACTAACCGGGGGGTGGCGGGATTGCAGAAAGTCCAGGCTGCCTCGGAAAAATGAAATTTAAATTTAAAAAAATGTGTTTTAATCACAGGAATAAAAAAAAAACATATCAGAAGCCAAGAAAAGGGCTTTATTTAAAGGAATCCATTGAACTTTGTCTCGTTGAGCGAGTCCTGAGATGGAAATGTAGCAGTAAATAATACGGAATGGATAACATGTGGTTCGCACGTCTAAACCGAGGTCCTGGTAACCGGAGGGTCTGTCATCTGAATCTATTTTACTAACTGTATATACCGTAGTAATATTTTATGCGGACTAATAAAGTTAATGCTACTTCACCGAGCTGCCTTTATGAGATAAACATGTTATGTCATATGTGAAATAGATATTCTGACAAACGAAAGCCACCAATGAAGGATTACATTTAAAAGCTCTGTATCCATTAAGTGGTTTCAGAAATCATAACACGGTGAGTTTCACGGATCGGCCAAGCGCGGGCGACTGTTTGGAAAGGTGCGGAATAAAATAGCTTTATGACGCCCTTTAGAAACGTAGAACCGTTAAGTATATTATACTCATTTAAAGCAAACGTTACTGTGTTGCTTTGACAATATGAAGGGTTTTTTTTATTTTTTGGGCAAATTAAAACCTGCGGCCGGTGGAAGATGACGTATCAGTCCTGCCTGGTTTCCATTGGTTGTGATCCAGTATTAAAGCGTAGCCATGGCTTAATTTTTTTTACATAGCTGTAACTTCATCAGAGTTTTAATAGCTTTGCTCTTTAACAGTTTTGTGAATCGCTAGCACACACTGGGTTTGCTCCTGAACCCTGCCCCGAGCACACTTAATGCTCATGCCTGGACACTTCACAGGGTTTGCCCCCCAACAGCACTCACTCTCCTCCTTCTTCTAGGGGGCAGGAGGGCCGAATGGGCAAGTTAAGTGGTTTATATACCTTTCAAGCTGTAGCAACATAGACCTCCGCTGCAGCTTCCATGTGCCATAAGGAAAAACATTAAAACAAAATGAATAAGATAATGTAATGTAGTAATTATAAGCTCCTTAGTATATCTTAGTAGATCAACCGGATCCTCAAGCACAGGCGTAAAGAAATAATTTTGTCAGCAAGCAGAGTATATAAAGATTTTTTTTAAAAAATAGGTTCCCTGGTATGAAGAAAGGAGACAGATAACTAACTAAGATCTTTTACATAAATGTTTCAGATAATGACTGCACAAACCTGACTTTTCATATAAGTAATACTTTTCTTTAGGTGATAATAATGTTTACTGGCTCTTTAAGGACTCTGTAACCTTTCCATTTAATTGATCCGGACCTTCTGTTTGTTTTTATAATGATTCATTTACTCCCGGGGATAGTTCTAGGATAGTAGCCTTTTTATTCCGATATTATCATTGTTTTAAATGCATAGTTTATATATATTAAGCCTATCTAATTTCTTACAGAAATGAGGTACAATGGAGAAAATGTAGTCATTTCAGCTAAATCCTCTGCCAATCCTAAATAAATAACACTCGCACACGGACATAGCTTCAACGCACCATTAGCTTAATCCCCATGTCTTCCAATGTTTTAATGTATCCAGTTTTCAAGGACACAGAATGAGTTGTCCTTCAACATTTACTCAACGATCTGAAAGTGTGATCATAAGCCAAAGGAGCGTAAAACGACCCAGCAGATAAAATAATCCCCCCCCCCCGCCGGTCTTAGGGGTGATGTCTGGAAAAATAAAGAATTTGGTAAAACAAGCTAGAAAGTGTATATATATAATAATGAATAGAACAGGATTTTAAATGATCATGAAAGTGAGGAATGGAATGATTGGCAAGGAGGGTTTTCTAGATGCAACAAGGGAACTGCTTCATCCCCGTGAGGTCTCTGGAGGAACAGCCGATCCTCACAACATCCATACCCGGACTCCATCTGGCTGGAAACATACTTACCAGGAAGCGGCATTATAAAAGTGTAACGTGTCCTAACTTGGCCTGGTCTAACTCACAGAGCTGTCACTCCAATGCGTAGGAGAATCCAGAGAGAGGTCACTTACTAAACAACCAGCATCCGGAAATCGGCTCTAAAACACAATGCTTACATTAATGATTTTATGTCGTTTGCCATTTTGTCGGGATTTACATTTTTACAGTAAAAATCTGTTCATTTTAAATATAAATGTAAATGTATTGTATATACAATATAAATATATATATATCTATATATATATATAATTGTGTGTGTATATATATATAATTGTGTGTGTGTATATATATATATATATATATATATATATATATAATTACTTTTATTCCAACATAGGTGATACACTATATCGTTCTCAATGACAAAAGGCCAGTCTTACCCCCACTCTGTAAATTAAACCCATGGATGTTCTGCTAATTTGTTCTGTATTTATCCTGGAATTTTGCTGTTGTCGAATGTAAATAGCTCCTGCGAGATTATATTAACATAAAATTAAATTAACATTATGCAAAATAGCAGATATTCACTGGCAAGAGATGACAAACACAATCAAATGTCAGGATCCCACATAAGGCTTGCTATACGCCAAAACATGATTTAAACCAGTAGTGTCAAGTTATATAAAAGCTTTAACAGGTTCACGCTATCCTTGCAGAAGTTGGCAGCGGGGAGAAACCACAGACTTTATCAGGGCAGATCTTTGTACCAACTGCCTTGGCACCTAAATCAGGGGGCACCATTGCACCAAATAGATCCTGGCTCCATGCTCAGATCGTAAAGCGGGGTCACAGCTTAGGTCTGGAGCCTATACCTATACCTATTACCTCTACCCAAACCCCTGAAATAAAGACAGACACCAATATGTGGGTAGGGCATTGGCCACAGCTTTAAACAACCAACACAAACATAAACAAAGCATAAACAACCAACACAAACATTAACCAACAACCCGTCAGCTGCAGGGACTAGCCCCACAGGCAGTTCAGACCCCAATTTACCAAGACTCCTAGTCCAATGGGTTCCATGAGCCTCCCCAAGCCCAGTTTGGGCACCTCTTCAGGTAACAGAACTTCCACGCTGGCCAACGGGGGAACTCTTCCGCTGCTGTGACTAAAAATAATGAGAAAACAAGAAAACAGCATCAACAACAAAATATACAATATATCTGGATGGAAGAAAACCTGTCCAGGGAGGATCCAAGTGTGAAAAAGGTAGAACCCTACCGGCACCCCCTTTATGAACCCTTAAAACCCTGAAACAATGTTGCCGGCACCAATCACTAAACTGCTGGCATCGTTTATCCCGGCCCAGGCCAGCAGTCATATTCCTTTCCTCATTGTTCAGGGGCCCTTTCTCATCAATAAAATTACTTTTCAATCTTGATGTGCACATAAGTGTCTTTCTGGTTTATAGTTTCTATCCCAATGGATATTTTGTCTATGGCAACAGCATAAACCCAGAATTTAAACCCCACAATTTTACTGGGGGTTTGGTTTGGCCGAGACTATTTTAGTATGAGTTTGGTGCTGAAGAGATAAAACCCCTGTCCCAAAACCAAAGGAGTAACATTTATAAGTAAATAAACAGATAAAGTAAAACACATTAGTCAGTAACAAAAGAATTCTTAAAATAGTTCGAAAAAAGATCTTCAATATTTTATGCTCTTTAACGACTTAATCTGCATTCTTATTTGTTTAAAACCAAAGATCTCAATAAGAATGTGGAACTGCTATATTTAAATAAAATTTTTATTAGTATTAGGCAATCTAGCTACCCTCATGCTAAGAGCTTGAAAGCAAAAAACTCTTGCTTTATTTTGCTGGCATTCAAACAAGGTCATTTGTTTTTGCATGAGAGCCATTCTAATAATCTGGATTTTGTTATATTATTACATACTACTTCCAGAACGTCATCACACTTTACTCTTTTTAATGTACATGTGAAGGTCTAGACCTATTTTGATTTAATACCATTTGCACTGCAATCTCTTATTCACTAAGAGGGCGCATTGTCAGCTGAGCTAGACTCGACTGGCCAGGCTTGACTCCCGTCGCATGCTCTCACATGCTAACACTGGCAAACCAACTCACTAATCAGACCAGACTCCCTAATCTGCAAGTTGTTTGTTTCCAGTGAGGACATGTGAGTTCAATGTGAACTTGCATGTCCTCATCTGTAAATTGCAAAATTCACCCCCCCTATATTAAATAAATTAATAAATAATGAATAAAAGCAATGAATGCATAATTTAAAAAGACAGGCAATTCCCCATCTTCTTCTACCACCTTATGTATAATGAGGGTAATTAAATAACCCTTGGGGGGGCATATACCCTTTGTACTTGTCCAACAAAAAAACCTGAATAATCCATCTTTGTCCAATGACATTTGCATAAAGACAGTGTTGCATCTCCCTTAGTGAACTGACCAGCCCATAGCAATAGGCTTCAGACCTTAATATCTAGGTTTCACAAGAGGTAATGGATAATTAAGGAGGTTCTTTTGGCCCGTGGTAGATCCCTTACCCTGTGCTTGGAAATGTATTTCTATGCGGAACTAAAAACCTCTAAAGAGCGACTTGCTCTCTCTGCCTTGTGTAGTCTGGCAGCTGGTCTGTCCAGAGGAGAGTGTGGCAGTGGCACGGAGGGCTGTGTCTAATCTTAGTGGGTTGCAGAATACATGTGGAGAAGCATAAGGAAGTTGGTGTATAAGAAATATAGTGAAAACAGAGGTCAAGCAGACAAAATGTGGAAGTGGTGAAGTGGACAGACAATGAGACTAGAAAAGAGTGGAAAGCCAAAGAGATAGCGTGCTTTTGGATATAGTTTAAAGTTCATCAATCAATATTTACTTAAGGAACATGGAAGAATGATGTGTATTTACTCATAGAAGTCTTAGAAGTTATAAAAGTCTTTGAAATGGGTTATATTCCTAACATCATCACCAATCCCTCTTAAGAAGTCAATGTAATCCTGATGAAGTTGCATTGGTGTTTCACTTCCACTGTATAGGAAGTACGGTAAGATTGGCTTTGTATGTACTGAACATGGGCTTTAATGGGTCAAGAAATGAGATTATTTGTTCTACTATAATTCACATTTTTTATTTCGGCTTTTCCCCATTCATATTTTGGCAATAGATGACATCATTACTTAGAAGGCTGCTTTGCTGAACTTTGAGGGAGGAAGAAATTCTCAGTGATACCAACATAGACCTCCAGAACCATCAATTTATGCAGAAAACAGTATATTCTTGCAAAAAGTGCCACCTTACTTCACAACATAATGTGAGGCTTAGTCTTAAGTGCACGTGAAATTTCACAAGTATTCACGTTCCAGTTATGTATGGATTTTAGCGCTTTGAGAGACGTTTATTCCTGAGGACAATCCACAAGTTACACATTTACAAGCAGACTGCATGTTCCTGCCAATTTATTTGGTATTTCCGGAAACAAGGACCAGCTGGAGTTAGCAGAGGAAACGTTGAGCAACGCCGACCAAAAAAACAAATAAAAAATGTTTTTCTTTAAAGGAAGGTAGTTTTACTTCAGTTTTATTGAATATCACATTAATGTGTATCTGTACACAGGCTGTGCCTCTACACGGACCATTTCGTTTTGGTTAATTGTCTATGACTAAAAAAGTTGAGCCAAGGCCCATCGGGGAATATTGAGCTTCAAGGTCAACAAACATGGCGGCGCAGCTGTTTTATCGTAACGTCCAACTAACTACACTGAGCACAAAATTCTTGAAAATAATTATTATAGCCTCAAAAATCTGTTAATAATCTACCTCTGTGTTTTGTCTTCCAGTTCTCTCAATAAAGCTACTTTATACCAACAGAGATTCACTTCCTAACTTTATCGATACAACTGAAACACGACCAAAGGGTCATAAGACCAACCCTATGCGGCCTTGTAGTATTATTGCATATATATATATATATATATATATATATATATCTTACAACATATGTATACGTTGTAATAATGTAGTAGATTCTCATAACCCCCATTTCTCAAAAAAATTTACATAGAAATCCCCAAAATTTCGGTTTTGGGATTAATAGCTGATAATGACGCATAAAGTTCTATAATTTGTAATATTTCAGATAATTCCAGTGTATCAAACGGTCATAATTCTTGTGAAAATAAAAATCTATTACGTATTATATTAAAAGTTGGGTCAATTTACGGTGAAAAAAACTGTCAGCTCATTATAATTAAACATTCTTCCTTTCTTACTAAAACATAAAAACTTAATCTCTGTCTCTGCCGCTGATTTACTGATGTTGATAAAACTAAGTTCTGTTGATGTTGAGATCACGATTTAAGGTCAGTGAAGGCAAAATATAGAGAAAATTTAGATCATCAGCCAGAAGCCGTTACAGTGGGCCGAATACAATTGAAGTGAAGGTTATTTCCAAGGTCATATTGAGAAATTCCAAGATTGTGAATCGTCGCATGAACTGGATTATCACAAAGACCCTTGGAAAGCACTCGTTTTATAGATTATGCTATTATTATTAGTAGTAGTAATAATAATAATATAATAGAAAGCAAGAATTACATTATATTTAAGAAACAGTATAAATGGCTTCCATCGCTCCGGTTTTATGCAATTAATAAATCAGTGTTCCTCAGCTACAGTCCCCTAACAGTCTCATTTACTATCTCAAGACGTGATCACAGGGGCTTTTTTTGACCGCTTCATTGGGTTTATGTGCTTCTGTGGACTAGAGTTCTCATCACCCTCAGCCAAAAGGATGATGAGGGTGATGGAAGTTGTAACCCTCAAAAGTGAGTATACCAGAAGTGCAAAAGATAACTCATAATTGTGCTTTTTTTTATATTTTTTATTTATTTTAGCATAATTATGGAATTTTGTACACAAACACATCTATCTGGATACATTTACTAAGGTGGCTTTAGGCTTTTGTCACTTTTCCATTTTGGGATATACCGTATGATATAAGGGGTTTCCCCGGTTAAAAAGGCGGCTTCACAAAAATAAGCGTCCCAATTGCCAGAATTCAAAGGGTTAATAAGGAGGGGTCATCTGAAGAGGACGTGAGATGTTGAGGGAGACTTGAGAACTCATCTCCAGACGCTATGGAGTGACTTGAAATGCCTGCCAAGGATATCTTTGGTTTTCCATCAAAAACAATATAAATAAATCAATCATTATTATTATTTTTTGCTGTAATGGCGGGGCTGTTTCTTTTAATTTAACTAAAAATCTGTTCTCTAAATGACCTTCTTAATTATCTGCAATTATTGTTTATAACACAGCTATTATATTCCTCTGACTCATAGCTTTTTTCCCCTAACCTGACTCATTATATAATTAACATTCGAACATGTTTAATATTTACCACAAAAATCTTTTCGGAGTGATTAGCGTTAACTAAAAAAAAAGTGCATTTGAGCCCCAGCTTAACTTATATTAAACCAAAAAATCTTGGCATAGGATAGAAAATACTTACTGGAAACGTAAACATTATTCATTCCGGCATTTCCCAACCGGCATGTCCTGAACTACCCCCAACAGCCCCGCGGTAACGGCGGTATCTCTTTAACAGGGGATCTCTTTAACGGACAGGTGCGTGGCACCTACACAAAACCGAGGTGACTATTGGGGAGCCCCCCGATAAATCCATTTAATGTCAGCGTCACTAAACCTAAAATCCAAGTCACTCCACCTCAACGGGTCTTTAATGCATTGAGGGTTTGAGGGATCCTCGATTTACCCTTCTGGTATGCAATGAGTTAATAAACCATGGCGTTTAATTCGTTGTTTAGCTGATTGCCTTATTTAAAGTTAATCGTCTGTGACTTGTGTCAGCCCTGCAAGACCTTGTTAACATCTTGTTAATTCTACTGTTGGCAGTTCCGGGGGCTACCTGGGGCTCTCTCTTTTCTGCGAGTGTGGCTTTAAAAGGGGGTGGGGCTACCTGTATGTGGAGGTGGGGCTAGCCGTTCATTGGCCACAGCTAGCGGCGCTTATTGGCCTGCTAGCCCCCAAGCAGCCTTAAGTAGACAGGGATTGGCTTGGCCAAAGAGGAACCTGACCCAGAATGTCTAGCAAAGCGGCAAGTTTAATGTTACAGGGCAGTCCTGCTGACATCGCGGGACACGGGGAAGTTTAAGAGGGAAATGGGAGGATAGTGGGGTGTGTCGGACATTTCCGGCGGTGACCCGCTTCTCCCCGAACCTCCCCACCGTGGGAACGACACGCCAAGTACTTTTGTGATGTCGTTGTCTTTGTTCTTCCTTTGGACGGGGTGACATGTTAATGCGAGGTTACGCCGCGACGTTCAGCTTCTGTTGCCTGACCCCGTAGACGGATGATAACACACGATCCTACGGCAAGACGTGACTTTTACTAGCATGGTGTTTACAAGCAGAGAGGGGCGCTGGGAAACCGCAGAGGTTTACGCGCTGCTGCTTACAAATCAATGTGCATGCGGAGAGATCTCTCATCGCAGTCACACTTTGTAAAAAGCAAAGATCCCAGATGCCTCCTCCCGGGGATCGAAGCCGAGATCGCAGAAAACACAGATATATTCCGGCTACCTACGCCCATCGCTGCAGGTACTATATTGGTTTGAATCGCCCATTAAGTTGGAGGGTCTTTTACTACTTTAGCAGGTTAATAAATTGTGATAACAAAGTACTTTGGGTTCTTTAAGGGGTAAAGTAAATAAATTGACTTATGGAGAAGCTGAAGCTCCAGAGCTGCTGCCTCCTCCACAGTCCTATGATTCTTGGCAGTGATTGGGTGCCTAATGGGAGAGCTTTCTGCGCACGTGCATGGGGTGTCATTAGAGACGTTTGCCTAGCCAGTGCTAGGGGCTTACTGGCCGTAGGTACATCACATGTATGGAGATGTATTTAGCTGAACACATCTCCTGCACGGCAGATAGTTTGGGGGGGGGGGCAGAATCTCCCTATGCATTTAATATCTAACCTAGTTTTTCTGATACAAAGACTCAAATCATAATCAGTCCTTGGTCTCGTCTTACATTCAGGAGCCGTATTCCTATCCCATGCATGTTTAAATCCCCTAGAGGTATTAACCTCTACCTCTTCTCCAGGGGGGCTGTTCTACTTATCTACCACCATTTCATAGGGGAAGAAGGCACAAATGTCTGAATAATAAATCTTGACATTACAAGCACTTTAGAGTAAACATATTAAAGCCTTTTATTTATTTATTTTTCATTTTATTAGACTAATGTTATTTAAATTGTAAGCAAATGTTTGGTCTGCCAGATAAAGTGGGTTTTAACAGAATAATCTAGTAATGTATTATATAATATTAATTTATTATATAACTGTATATAATGAATGTACGCAGCTTGTAACACTTTAATATTAATTTATTATATAACTGTATATAATGAATGTACGCAGCTTGTAACACTTTAATATTAATTTATTATATAACTGTATATAATGAATGTACGCAGCTTGTAACACTTTAATATTAATTTATTATATAACTGTATATATTGAATGTATACGGGTAATAATGCTTTGATATGAATTTATTATATAACTGTATATATTGAATGCACGCAGCTTGTAACACTTTAATATTAATTTATTATTTAACTGTATACATTGCATGTGTGCAGCTAGAAGCACTTTAATATTAATTTATTATATAACTGTATATATAGAATGTATGCAGCTAGTAACACTTTAATATTAAGTTATTATATAACTGTATATATTGAATGTATGCAGCTAGTAACACTTTAATATTAATTTATTATATAACTGTATATATTGAATGTATGCAGCTAGTAACACTTTAATATTAAGTTATTATATAACTGTATATATTGAATGTATGCAGCTAGTAACACTTTAATATTAATTTATTATATAACTGTATATATTGAATGTATACGGGTAATAATGCTTTGATATGAATTTATTTTATAACTGTATATATTGAATGTATACAGCTAATAATGCTTTGATATTCATTTATTATATAACTGCATGTATTGAATGTATGCAGCTAGTGATGCTGTAAGTGGTGAATCTTTTTCCCGCATACAGTCCCTGAAGGGGAGGAGCATTAACAGCAAAGGGTGGGAACAAGAGGGGATCGGCCTTCACATTAGGGGGCGGGATCAATGTTATAGGCACCAATAGGGGTGTAGAGGAAATGCCAGTGACCCTAGCCCCCCCTGCATCATATATATTTAAAGGGGCCACACATGCATTACTGTGCATATGATATCTGGAGTGTCCCTTTACAGTCCCGGAGAGCTGATTTTTGAAATCAGTTACTGTTACCAGGTCGCCTTACTGTGGTCAGTCACTGATTATTGCACGCTTCCCTGCTAAGGTCTGATGTCACCAATGGCCTACATTTACAACCCCCACCGTGTTACCCATACCCGAACATCCAGATCTGTCATCAAGGTGGAACAGAAAATGTTTTTGGATTTAGATTCCGATCACCTTGAGGGGCCCAATATATGTTTTTCAGCTTTTTAGTGGGGGGGGTTTCTGAGCAGGATTTTTTTAATGTAGTTTTTAGTGCGTTTGCTGCACTTTTTATTTTGTACCTGTGACAATAATGTAAACCAGCCCACAATCATCTTTTCTTTCTAGAATGTGTTGAGTCCAAACCAACACACGTTAGGTCATGCTCGTTATTTTAATAATTACAAGCAGCCGTCAATAGCCACATTACATCCATATCACATAAATCAGGCTGCAAATTTGGGTTAAAAAAAGTGTTTTGTGCACAGAGCACGCACCATCTAAAGGGAATGTCCCCAAAAGGTGCTGTACCTTCAGGCACACATGCTATTATACTTAAGCCAATGAACTGTGGAAACTGGTTTTTTTTTGTGGTTTTCCTTGATTTCTGTTAAAAACAAACCATAGGGAGTGGTGTGAAGAGTGTCGAAGGGCTACAACGTGGTTGAGTTTATGAAGGTAACCTCATAGTGAGATGGTAAATGAGATGCATACAAACGATGGCATGGCAGCTTTACCCAACTATGAGTCCTATCATCCATAGAATGGATCGAGATTTAGCTCTACAACAGCTGCAGAGAACGTTTATCAGTTGAGTTTTGAAGTAACAAGTCATGAGTGAAATATTATGGAAAAAGATATTATATATATACAGTATTTATATACACTCGCTGGACACTGTATTAGGTACACCTGTTCAATTGCTTGTTAACACAAATAGCTAATCAGCCAATCACATCACAGCAACTCAATGCATTTATGGATGTAGACGTGGTAAAGACAACTTGCTGAAGTTCAAACCGAGCATCAGAATGGGGAAGAAAGGGGATTTAAGTGACTTTGAACGCGGCATGGTGGTTGTTGGTGCCAGACGGACTGGTCTGAGTATTTCAGAAACTGCTGATCTACTGGGATTTTCACCCAAACCATCTCTAGGGTTTACAGAGAAAGGTCCTAAAAAGAGATAATATCCAGTGAGCGTTGGTGGTGCGACAGGAGTGGCACTTGGTGTGATAACATACCTATGTGATAACCTACGGCCATAAGGACATAAAAGTTGTCACAGTCCAGCAAACACATGCTCTCAACAAAAGGGATTTCAAACTTTGTCCAAGGTGGGCATGCCAGAATTTTAATGCTCTCGTAATCCATCTTTACATTTAGGTTGACATAAAGGTTCTTGGTAGGAATGTATATAAGGTGTGGTCGAGACCACATTGAAGAGTTTAGGGTCCTAGAACACTTACACAAAAAAGGCCCCCTCTTTTTTTTTATTTAATAAAAATAAAACCATGTAAAAAAATGATGTAAGATAAGACAGATTCCTCTACATCCCTTCATGATGTCACACCCTGTTCATATTAAGCTTTAACATCACATTAGGTCTCACCTAATCTAAAGCCTGGTTACTGCATACCGTGCTTCACTGGGACACAGGCACTGCGCATGTGCCGCCGATAAAGTGCCTGGGGTGACATTGGACCGGGCTGTTGGCAAGTGGACAAGACTCTCTCATTCATATCAGGACAACTGGCAGCCTGCGACTGAGCGCATGTAGCATGGAAGGAAATAAAGGGCAACGGAAGAAGAGCACATTCTGTGTTCTAAAGCACTCCCATTGGTGCAGATGGACACTGAGAGAGAGGTGCCCGCTCCTCACGGGGTTAATTATGTGACATACATAGCTGCTGTAGAGCGGCTCCTCTCTGCTGGTGTCCGACGGCCCCTCAGAGCCGTCAGGTTACTGCACATAAAGTGAGTGTACTGCAGGGTGGGGGCTCAGGGTCCTCTACCACTCTGGGGTCCTGGAGCGAGTGCTCCATGTACCTTTTGGGGAGTCCGAACCTGAGTGCGCCATATACGAAGACAGCACATTTCATGTTTTACGTCCAATCGACAACTAGAAATCGACCCTGAATTTCAACGCAATCCAAGTGTTAAAAAATGGGCAAAAAAATGATAATTACACTTTTTAGTAACAAAACTTTTATTTCTGCACATATTTAAAAATATTGACCATACCATGAGCATCTGACAGCTGCTTACACTATCTAAATCCAGATCACGGTTTCTTCTCCAATAAACACATTTACAACATTCAGCATAAATGTCTGTAGAGTATAACCAGCTGCCGCGGACTTTTTTTCTTGGTTACAAGTAAAACCTGCCCTTCCCCCCATCCAACTTGAAGCAGGTGTATCAGTCAAACGATTTTGAGCAAATCCAACATTATTTGCATGGTATTTCCAGAAATGTCATCAGTTCTGACAGATTTGCTAACCCTACTGTTAATTCAAAGTTCTGGAAAAAAGAGGGTGACATTCCAAGCTGAACTTCAGCTAAACTTTCTAAGTATATAAATATTTAATGTTTGTTTAATCTTTTTCCTCTCATTAACCGTAGCAGTCAGGAAATAAAGCATTAGTTATAAGCACCAGAAACTACGCAAATCGTCATAGACCGTTTAGCGCGCATGGATACTTTTTTCAAATAAAAAAAAAAATAACTGGATTTTTTTCTGACATGGGGATATTTTGTTATTATTATTTTGGTATATATTAGTATCTCTGTCTGTTAAAAGACAAGTTTATCTTTTGACACATAGCCATAATGAGTTGTGTTTCTGGAACACAGGGGCAGGGGTTCATTGGGATCCCATTAGCATAGTCATGACTCCAGGGGCGCGACCACATGGGACCAAGGCCTGTTCTTTGTGTGTGGAGGCCCCCATAATGCAGTGATCATAATCACGGGGAGACGCGTCTACCACAGACCGTTGCTTTGGCCTACCCCATGAACGCACAAAAGGAGCCGTGGTCAGCAGCAGTGGTCGAGGGAGCCGGGAAGGAGACCTTGGGTCCTTGTTACAGAAATTCCAGGCGCTTGACAATAGCTCAGAACTTCCCAGGTCATGCTACCCCGAGCTCTCCCTTATGGTGTAAAGTTGTACAGACACCCCAGCTTGTGGCGGGGTCAAAACAAAACTTAAAGGGTTCCCGCAAGCAGTCCATAAAGACACAGTAGGATGAGTTTGGGGTTGAAGAACTTAACCCACAGAGCCCTGACCTCAACCCCATTGAACACTTTAGGGATGACCTGGAATGGAATTGCAAGCTGGACCTCCTCATCCAACATCAGCGCCTGACCTCACAAATGCTCTACTGGATGAATGGGCAAAAATTCCCACAAAAACTCCCAAAAATCTTGTGTAAACTCTTCCCAGGAGAGGCTGTTTTCGCTGCAAAGAGGGGACAAACTTCATATTAATGTCCATGTATCTAGAATGTGATGTCATCAAACTCCCTGTTGGTGGTCAGGTGTCCCAATACTTTTGTCCATAGCGTACCACCGGGACTTAAGGTATCAAAAACTCCTGGCACTGAAGTGGTTAAAGGGACGTTTATGATGCTTATGATGGCTAAAGTGCTCCTTTAATGAACCATTCTTTTTATATCAATGCCAAATGACAGAATAATTTTAGATGGACAAGAACTTCTTTCACCATAGAGTCCATTGTTAGAACACAAGTTGGGAACTTTGTATGTGGTATACAGTAAATTTTGACAAATACACTGAAATAGGAAAGTTATGGAATTAAAAAGTTAAAAAAGACTTGAGCAGTGAGTAACTCCAGCACAGGACCTGGACAGGCTTCAATGAGAATACTGGACATCTGTGTATCGCTTGGAGAACATTACCTTGTACAAACACATGGTTCTTATCGGCATTATCAGACATTAATATTGGAAACATTTTACCCGCAGTCAACCTCAACTGCAAAGTATCATCATGTAACATCTAGAAACATCTGAGAACTGTTTGTTAAACATTGTTCTGTTTGCTACACGATGTGCAATCATTCACAAAGCTCGGATCCTCGGGAATCAGCGAGAGGACCAGGAGGTAGGATCCGTCATTCCAACAAGAAGGCTGAACAATAGCCTAAAACGGAATGATGGACACATTATATTTTTTTTCTAATCATTAAGCTTTAATATATATATATATATATATAAAATAATAAATAAAATATATATATATATATATATATATATATATATATATATATATAGAACATCTCTACATTATGGGTTTAGAGGGGGCTTTAGGGGTAACTGGATATTAGGAGGCTTTTTGTATAACTTACTAAATTTGATATCACTTTATTTTAAGTGATTGAATGAATTTGGTTCCACCAATCTAAAGTCCTAAACCTCCAATAATCAGTTTAATATTTATGACTGAAACATGAGCTTCCAGGAGAAAGGAAACTCTGCCCGACTTTTGTTACCACTCACAGCTATAACCGCACATGGAAATCGGTTGAATCTCCTTATTTTTAATGGCTGAACCCAATACACTGTAATTTAGCAGAAACAATTATCGATATATATTTTTGGAGATCTTCCTAAAACAAGATAGCTATGGTTAGTATGGTAAGGGTAACCCAGGTATTGTCACACTTGAAAGTGGCACCAAACCTTTATTTTTTTGACTCCCAAGAAAATGATTAAGTCAATCATGGACAATTGTTACCCTAGGGGTTTGATGGAAAAAACACCTTGTTTTTGCCTTCATCTTGATCAACGGCAAGGTGAACTTAATGGACCTTTGTCTTTTTTCAACCCAAATGACTATGTTACTATGTCTCCGACAGCCATGTCCACACAACACAATCAGATTCTCAATGTGGGGAGCTTTGAAACATGCCTCCTTTACTTAAAATATAACATTTCCCATGGTGCTCCTGATCACTGTTCCCCCAATTGGCTGCTCATTAAAATAAGAATGTTTTAAAATGTTAAATACTTATGTTTATCACCTTGTATGATTAGTGCAGAAGTCAGCAAAATTTGTGGATTTATGATAAGGGGTACATTTTCACCTAAATCATTTAGGATAACTCACTTGGGACATAAAAATACCAAGGCAGAATATAGCATTGGGGGATGCTGTTAGTGACAATGAAAGAGAGGGACTTAGGAGTAATTATTTCTGATGATTTAAAGGTAAGCAAAAAATTGTCTGAGAAGGCGTCGCGGGGTGCTGGGGTGTATGGTCGGTGGCATAAATAGCAGGAAGAGGGAGGAGGTTCTGACTCTTTACAGATCTCTGGTCAGACCTCACCTAGAGTATGGTGTACAGTTCTGGAGACCCCCATCTCCAGAAGGATATTGACATATTTAAGGGAGTTCAGAACAATGCTACAGCTATCCGGAATCTAGGAATAAAGTTATCCTGAATCTAAGATGAGATCAAGGACCGATTAAGGACCGAGTCAGGAAAAATGGGCTGAATGGGTCTGTCGTCAAAATCCATGTGCCTATGAATTTATGTTCAGGTAGGTTGACATCTGACACGCTTAATGATTTTACAGACCAGTAAAACAGTCACCAAAAATTCACCGTCTAATAATGTATGTATTTCTTAAGCTTACAAGAACACAATAAACAATAATAATAATAAAAAAAAATTCAGCCCAGCCAACGGGAAGAGTTGAAAGTGAGGTTTTCTCCAAAAAAAAAATGTTGTTTTTTTTTTATATAAAGAAAATCATTAATATGATAAATTAGCCTAAATAAATCCTCTTTCTACTGTTTCGGAGATCCACGATAACGTTATGCTTGGCTTTATCCGCCTCGCTGTTATTGTCGTTCTTCCGCATATTTATTCATATAATGCTTCTGTTTCCCCGAGCGGGGTCCAGTAACAAAGTTACAAGCAGGAGGAAACTCCTGTGGTTTGGCTGGTCCGTTCTAAGCCGTATACCCGCACATCTGGACAGGAGATCATGTGATACGCGGGGAAGCCAGGAACATATCCTGAGTACCATAATAAAAAATACATTCTAATAAATTAGAGTGGATTTAAATATTGCCTCGGCTGTTTTTTTTGGTATAAAATTCTGTTGTGACTTAAAATGTGTTGTAAGATTTGTGACCAGTAACTATACTTGCATTACATACGTTTTATTCCCCCCCCGTTTTATCTCAAGTTACGTTTTGACATTATATTGAAACATCACTCTTGTTGGATGTCAACCTTGAAAAAAATCGATTTCCATTAAATTTCTTCCCCCCCGTTGCTAGTTTCCATCCATTGTTAATCGGATTAATATCGTGAAATATGATGACGGCCGTATATATTGCTTCGTTTAATGCAGTAGATCACGGATATGGTCGGATAGCCAGCCCTAACCAGTCCTAAATACATATTAAAAACGGCAAAACATCTGCAACGTTAGGATAATTATTTCTCAAGAACCTGTATATACGATGTGTAGCCGTGGAACGTTACAGATGTTTTGGGAGGTACGATCGTCGTCCCCTTGTATCCTATTATTTAATATAATTAGATATGTAGCTTTAGTAAGTTCTTTTTTTATTAATTTGTCATTGGTTCTAGAATGCTTAGAACATATTCTAGAAAACTTGATTATTAAAAATAGATATATATGTTGCCCTGATAGACATACCTTGTGCACCTTCTCCGTTTTTGGGGGGTCACGGCGGTCGATGTCACGGCGGCACGCCCACTCCCTATTTTATTCTCCTCCTACCTTCATACAAATTTAAGGTGTTTGGGCTATCCCCGCCCACATACATGGCTAGCTCCTCCCCCTCACGTGGATAGCGCCATCCCTCTCGGAGCCACTCAACGATGAGGAAGGGCCCCTGGAGGTGAACTTTCTTTTTTTTTGTCTGATTTTCAACAATATTTAAAGGAGAATAGGAGGCAGGGCATTACCTGGAGACTCCCGGTCAAACCCGGAGTGTTCCTAGGTGAGATCCCTTTATATTCTACTTATTAGTAAGAACGGATTTATTGTTTGTTCTGTTTATTTTCTTTTATACCTAAGCATTGCTATTTCTCCCGGAGCCCCTATAATAAGAGCAAAACGACTCCGCTCCAGCGGTTTTATCTTCCAGACCCGTCCTGCACGTTGTTCCATTTCAATCTGCGGAACAACCTAGAAAATCCCAGAGATCAGTATCTCTTGTCAAGAAATAAATCAGGAAAGAAATGAAGACATCCGATTGGTAGCGGTTCCTGTCGTGCTCCGGGGAACAGAACTGTAACTTATTCACGGTGGAAATTTATTACCAAGGATTGAAGCGCTGCTGTAACCAGACCAGACTTTTGTGTATATTTTCCACCATTAGGAATATAACTCCTGGCTATGGAAATCTATCAGATTGTGACTCTGAGGGCCCATTCTATGGTGATATGTGCCTCTCACAGATATCAGCCTGATCTAACAAGAAACAAAATACTTAACCCCATGAGTACTGCATATAATACAGAAATATATACCGTATATAATATATAAGCTTCTCTGAGCAGGGCCCTCCTTACCTCTCGTTTCTGTAAATCAAATTGTTATGTTACATACTACTTGTTATGCCCTGTTTACCCATTGTACAGCGATACAGAATATGATGGCGCCATATAAAACAATAAATATTCATAATAAAAATATGAATAATAATAATGATAATATATATATATATATATGCAAACCCATTAGTCGGTAAAGAAAGGCTGTATTTAATGTGGGGCAAAAAGGGCAGCTTTCATGAACCCAGCTCTCTAGCTTCTGTCTTTCCCTCTCTCTCTGTATTCCCTCTCCTTTCTTTCATCTCTTTCATCTCTTTTTGTTTTCTATTTTCTTCTCTTTCTTCTCCTCTCACTTCTTTCTTTTTCCTCTTATCTCTCTCTTTCCTCCCTTATCCTCTGTCTTCCCCTTACAAAAAATTACTGCAGTTTTTTCTGAAGTAATACTGCTATTTTTTGGACATGAAAAAACTGCAATACTGCACTTTTACTGCAGTATTACTGCACATTTACTGCAGTTTTACTGCATTTGTACTTCACTGTACTGCAGTTTTACTGCACATTTACTGCACTTTTTTTTTTATATTGCAAACCTACAGTTGTAATTCAATGTACTGCAGCTTTATTGCATTTGTACTTCCGTACAAAAATAACTGCAGTACAACTGCAGTACAGTGAAGTACAAATGCAGTAAAACTGCAGTAAATGTGCAGTAATACTGCAGGTATAGTGCAGTATTGCAGTTTTTTCATGCCCAAAAAACTGCAGTATTACTTCAGAAAAACTGCAGTAATTTTTTCGTAAGGGTCCTTTCTCCTCTCTCTCATTCCTTCTCTCCCGTTTTATTTTTTATCTTTCCTTTCATTTCTCTCTTTGGTTCGTCTCTCTTTCGTCTATTTTTGTATTCTCCTTCTACATACAACACTCTCCAACAGACCGTCACCCTCTCACAACACTATCCAGCGGCGCTCCACACCTCCACACTATCCAAAGACCCCAACCCTAAGCCAGCGAATATTTAATGTGTTTGTGTGTTTAATGATCTTGCAGTGGACATTAAAAGCTATGTATTATTGTAAAATTAGACAGGGTGAAATACTTTGAACTAGATGTTAGGTTTTTTTGAGGGGCAATGGCAGCTGAGCTTTTACGATATATTGCTTTAAATAGGGTTGTGTTAGGGGAACTATGAAAGGAGAAGTTCTAGGGAATCATTGTAGACAATAAACTTTATACAATTATACAATATTCTCACTTATAAAGGAGGATATTGACTTGAGTATGGAAAATATAATTTAGCATTTGTATTATTCAATGATAATACCCCGTCCTGACTATAAAGCGCAGTTCCAAGCACCTGTTCGTGAAAGAAACATTATGGAACTTGTTTACACCAGAAAAAAGTCATAAAGGCAATAAGATAACATACAATACATAAAACCTCTCTCTAGAGACCTGTTCATGAGTAGGACTGTACATGGAACGCAAGTTCATCCACTGAGACTTGAGAATTTTCACCTAAAGCAGCACCTAAAAAAGTTGGGTTTTTTTACAGTAAAAAACAATAAAAGATGTGGAATTCACTACCCAAATATCAAATTTAATTGATGCCTTGAAATATTGGCTGGATTACTTGTTTTTTTTTTTATCAAAGAACAATATAGAGGGATACAACCTGTTATAATGTAATATGGTTATAGTTTATCAGGTTATCGAGAATAAGTGTTTCCCTCTATTAAAGGCACAATTCTAAATCACAAAAAAAACAATATGTGTTTTTTTGTCTTCTTCTGGATCAATATCTGCTTACTCCCGCCATGCAGCCTCCACTTTTACTGACTGCAACATTTCAATACAAAGTGAATGCCACATCATATCACATGGGTGTCCCTTTTTGGCCCATTGTTATGACCCCATACAATGGCGAGAAAAAATATTTGTTTTTTTGCCATACAAGCAAATAGAGTCAACCTCCCCGCAACAATAAGGCGAGCGGAACACTCCGGTGAGCACGTCTAATGATGAATGAGCGAAATAAACACTGAAGTCAATTCATATAACATGAACACTCATATATATACAGCAAGACAAATGACTGACTCCGTGGCAGTGACTAAAGACAACATTTTCGTTGGACGAGATCCTGAAAGTTCTAGGTGGAGACCCTCCTGCTAATCTTGGGAGAGAATCACGATGAAGGGGGGATTACAAAGGGAACTTTACAAAATAAACAATGTAGCCCTTCATTGCACAGACGCAACCATCTGGTCCACGTCAAGCCACCCCAAATTATTTATTATGATTGTCTGTGATTTGATTGTTGTAAAGTGCCAAGTGCCAGTGTAGCTCGATCCGGTGTCAGCTTCCTAAGCAATAGAGATGTTCTTTACAGTAACGAGTATAAAGTGGATTAGTCCCCCCCCCCGTGTATAAAATCTATTGTAAGTAATATAGAATGACAAACCTAACATGTCTATGGAAATCGTATTATTTGGCGGTAACGAGATGTATGGACAATGTACAATAAACTAAAAATCAATATTTTATTATTATTATTATTTTAATTAAGCTGGACCCTCTTGTCACTTTTCCGCATTGGTATTATGACCACCAGACTAATCTATTTCTAGCGAGGATGATCTCTTAAACAATTTTTGGAATTATGGGGGGCCGTACAGATAAATGTGGGCTTTGGGGAGCTTCTCAAAGACTTAAAGTTAACCTATTTTTTACTCTCAGGGTATTAACCCCTTAAGGACAATAGGGGTTATTACTCGTAGTATATTGTGGGACAATGGCTATTTTAACATTTTTCGGTGTTACTGTTTAGCTGTGATTTTCTTCTTTCTCATTTCATGCTCCCACACATATTATATATTGTTTTTTTCAGGACAAACAGGGCTTTCTTTAGATACCATTAATTTTATCATATCATCTAATTTACTATAAAAAAAATGATAAAATATGGGGATTTTTTGTTAAAAAATTACTTTTTCTCACTTTTTAAACAAAAAACTTTTACTCATCTGCAAAAACGAATGAAAAAACCTGCTAAATAGATTCTACTATTTGTCCTGAGTTTAGAAATACCCAATGTTTTTATGTTTTTTTGCTTTTTTCTGCACGTTATGGGGCAATAAGTACAGGTAGCGTTTTGCTATTTCAAAACCTTTTTTTCCAAATCTGGTAATTCTTCCCCCCATGTGCCATTTCGGGTATCTTTGAAGCCGGCCAATGCAATTTACCCCATCAAGTCATATATTTTTAAAAACTAGACACCCCAAGGTATTTCACATGCTGGTAATTTAACCCTTTCCATGCACTAATTTTACCACCAGCCTTTGTGAAACTTTATGGTAGTAAATTTTTTTGTATTTTTTTCACACACGTTGTACTTCAGGTATAAATTTATCGCTCCTGGTATATGTCCGTGTCAAACAACACCCCAATATGTGTTCAGTAACATCTCCTGAGCGCAGTGATACCCCACATGCATGTGTTTGTTGGGTTATTTGGGAGGTAAAAGGCCGCCTTTGTGAGGTGTGTATTTTTTGGCCATTCAGACATCTGATCCTACTGCCCCCATGTCCCATATTTGGGACACCTTTGAACCCGGCCAATTCAATTTACCCCATCCACTCATGCATTTTTTAATACGAGACACCCTATGGGCATTTGTAATGCCAATATTTTAACTCTTTCCATGCTGGAATTTTTGTAAAGATAAAGAATTTTAGGACTTGCTTATTATTTTTATTTTTTTTTTTGGTGACAGTGGGGATTTTTATATGTTACCATATTATTTTTATTTTTTTAAACATTTTTTAAATTTTTTTTTTTAAAATTTTTTTAAAATTTTTTTTATTTTTTTTTACTAATCACTCATTAGTGAGCTGGGCTCCATTGACCTTGCATGGTTGGATGCAGTACCTGCATTCAACCTGCAGGAGGAGCTCGAGAGTTCACAAGAGGGTCTGGATAGACCCTCTGAACTCAGATCTATTGTTAATGCCATCCTGTGAATGACGGCAACGTCATTTACAGGATGGCACTTGTGGTTGCTCTTCGGAGCAATCACAAGGCGATCGGGGGTTGGGGGCTAGTGTTGCTGATATGCCTCGATATCGAGGCATGTCAGTAACACCATTTATGCTTAGGAAGCGATTCCGATCGCTTCCTAAGCTGTTTTAGCCGGGCGCCGCCGCGATCTTTCATGATCGGTGCGGCGGCGGCCATTTTTCTTCCGGGGAGGGCTGCCGAGGGCTGCCCTCCCCGGATCCACGGTCAGCCTCACTTGGGAGGCTTCCGTGGATGCTGCAAAGCCGCCGATCGCGGCGAAAACGCCGCGATCGCGGCGATGCAGCTATTTAACGGCAGCCCGTACATGTACGGGCATTGTCGTTAACCCCTTGCACGGCAACCCCGTACATGTACGTGGATTGTCGTTAAGGGGTTAAGTTTAAAAATACGTGACTATTACATGTTAGAGAAGACTAGATGTGCGACGAGAGCTGTCAGAACCAACTTAACAGAAAAAATCAAATAACATTAATATTTTAGAGCTTCTTGATCCAAGGAGAAATCCCATTGCCTCTTGGAGTCTTGGAGGAATTTTTTCCCCTGATGGCAGAATTGGAAGTAGCTTAATTAGGGTTTTTTGCCTTCTTTTGGATCAAGAATAGGAAGGTTAGGTAGAAGGGTTGAACTTGATGGACTTTTTGCAACCTTATGAACTATGTAACATTGTCCCATCCTGATGTTATCTTCTCTTCTCCTGCCACAACCTTTACAAAGGCAGCAAGAACCAATAAACTATCACTGAAGAGGGAAAGTAACCTAACAAAAGATAAATGTAACTGTAATAATTCCGGAATAATTATTACGATCCTGAGACCATGGAGTTAAGAAGGTTTCGCCTAACATATACACATAAGATGCATCTCCAATACATACTATTGTCTAATGTTTTTATTAAGTGTGCCGAAGTTACTCGGGATATTTCAAAATGTATTTTTTTGAAGGGTCAAAGGGCCCTGACCCCCTTGTATTCCATCCTTATTTAGTGTATAGGGGGAGACATTTGAATGCTGAGTTTATGACATGCCTCCAGATAAATGTTTTATTTTTGGGGTTTTTTTCCATTTATTTCTTTGGAGCTTGCCTAATAAAAGTAACAAAACTACTATAAAGGGGATAATCACCGTTTGTAATTCACCGTTCTTTATCTGATAAACTGTCTCCCCGCAAAAACATGACTAACTTCCATGTGATGTTTGACTTGTCTGGACCTGGTTTCGGAGTTGATTGCCATCTGTTTATCCATCAAAACACCCTTTTTAGAAATAAGTGAGACAATTATCCCTGTACTAGATTTTACCTTTTTTAATTTGTCATCACCGCTTCATTTTTTATTCCAGCTCAGTCCAATAAAATAAAGTATTTGCTTTCATCTAGACGAGATGCCTTCGTTTGATGGTATATTATCCAGCTAAGCCTTCATTTACCCCTAACATAAAGTTACTAAACTACCAACGAATAAAGCAAAGGGCAAAATACATAGTCAGCGACCAAAGACTCTAAGAGGTGAAGTTCTGTTCCTCGATAGAGCACAGGGTGAGAGAACAAACTGATATCTGTATCTCAACTACGCGTAGTTAACCGGCATTGCATTTACATCTCCATCGAAGAATGTTGCTCGTTGCTCGTAGGCTGATTGGGGCTAAAATAAACCCCTTATATATCTCTCACACATCCACCCATGACAGCTTAATCCTAATCGTAAGTGAAATAACCTCAAAGCTCCCGCTGCCATCTTCTATGACCTCAAACTCAACTTGGCATGATGCTCATGTGAGAATCACAGTAGGAACAAGTCAGAAAATGGTTAAATTGGCTAGAGGACATCACTCTTAATACTTTGGGTGCCAAAGGTCAGGCCACATTTCTCCTCTTGGGGGAATGGGCCGATTTTAATAGTTTTGCTATAGTTACATATATCTTTTTCTAAAGAGCGAGTTCCTAGAGACATAGTTTAAGGTAAACTGTGTATCCGATCACGTTGTATAGTGGTAAAAGATACAACGCCTTTGAAAAAAACATAAACGTTCCCGAATATTTCCCCATAAATTAAAAGCCCCTGCCTGTGGGAAACAATAGAATGTCTCAGTCTTCATAACCCAAAGGGACTCCGCGACTCATAAAAGTCTATAGAGGAGAAGACTTCATTACATAACCCAGACTTTACTAGCATTGCCAAAAGGAATCAGCTCAGTTTGGTGGTTGAACACAAAAAATCCTCCAAAGCATGACAACGGCCCGGAACGACGAAGTGTAATGTAACAAAATCACACACAACTCACTTTAGCTTAACTACATTCCTACACACTGTACCGCATCGCCGCTCAAATAATATTTATTTCCCTTTTTTTAACCACCATTAATTACATTTTAATTTACTAAAATATGTTTTTCCCCATTTGTCTATTTATTATTATTATTATTGTTATTATTTCCCCCATTGTCTATTTATTATTATTATTATTATTATTTCCCCCATTTGTCTATTTATTATTATTATTATTATTACTCCCATTTTCTATTTATTATTATTATTATTTCCCCCATTTGTCTATTTATTATTATTATTATTATTATTATTTCTCCCATTTTCTATTTATTATTATTATTTCCCCCATTGTCTATTTATTATTATTATTATTATTTCTCCCATTTGTCTATTTATTATTATTATTATTTCCCCCATTTGTTTATTTATTATTATTATTTCCCCCATTGTCTATTTATTATTATTATTATTATTTCCCCCATTTGTCTATTTATTATTATTATTATTATTTCCCCCATTGTCTATTTATTATTATTATTATTTCCCCCATTTGTCTATTTATTATTATTTCCCCCATTGTCTATTTATTATTATTATTATTATTTCCCCCATTTGTCTATTTATTATTATTATTATTATTTCCCCCATTTGTCTATTTATTATTATGAAATTTAATCAATGATTAGAAAATGTCAATGCAAAATCTCGCGTTTATCAAGTTTTTTTTAAAATGAAATTCTTTCAAACATAAATAAGTCATTAAATAAATAAATACATTCTTTTTTAGGTATTGAAAAATGCATCCTGCCTTGAGCGACTCCATACATTAAGCCTTTTTTTTTCTCTCTATTGTTTCTTTGGCAAGGTTTGTTCCGAAGTCCCTGCTTTACATTAAAGCACATGTGGATTTAGTTTAGTGTTATCATGAAAACGAAATTACTACTTTAGAAACGTTGAGTTATTTTGGAAGTGAAAACTACAGGTCAAAGCCCACCAGAATTCCAAACCTGCTTCGGTAATGTCTTTACAGCGGATTGCGGCTGCCAAACAGACAATTGTCCTTTAGGGCTGATTTATTTCGGTCCCCTTGTACGTCTGTCGATGAGCGAACGTATGCGTTCATGGAAAATCCTTAAATGTATTTGGGCAGGATTCCACCCGCCGGATTATATCCTTGGATGGCTCTAGGATGCACCGAACGAGAAATGTCCCAGACGCTGCATCTTCAAATAGACTGTAATATAATCCAGGACAGACCTGAATGCAAGATGTTCGTATCGGTTTATCTTCCCTGTTAAACCCCATTTTGGTGAAATAATAAACAGATGATAATGGCTCTTTGTAAGACGGCCAGTAGACTTTTTCATCAAAAGTTAAATCGTATCCACCGACCGGTATCCATACAGGTTTATACAGGCTTTTGCATACCTGGGAACTTTTGAGCTCTGGCTACCCAGAGCCTACCCTTTGCGGGACGTGGCCAGTGGGTGGTCCCACTGATGTCGCGGGACCCCCCCATGGGCAGGGAGTGGGGCATGTCAGGACCCCGCTCCCACGACCCGGAAGATGTCCGACAATCAGAACCAGAGAAACACAGAGAGTTCCCAAGTAGGGTTATTTGGCTGGCGCCCGATAAACCCGAATGCTTGCCGATACTGCCACCGCAGCAGCGCATTGGGTCCTGCACACTTGCTGCATGAAAAAAATCGAACATAGCTAACCAGCAGCCACATTTATGTCATTTAGCAGCCACTAGCCTTAAAGTGCCAGGGCCGCTTATTCATACCACCTCAGGCCCTGGGATTGCAAACTTAAGGGGTATTAATAAATTCATTAACTGCCTAATGAAGGGCAAATATTTAGGCGCTATTCTATTACTATTTGCCTTTTTCTTTGGAGGGGCTACATTAAACATTAGACTTTTTAAGGAAGAAACCCCCCCACCTTACTTAAAGTTACCTTACAAATGAATTAAAATATATAATATATAATATATAATAATATATATTATATAATATATAATAAAATCCCTAATGTGAGAAATCTTTTAAAAATCTTCACAACTCTGGGTTCATAGACAACATGATTACTCCTAATATGCTGTGATGGTTCATCATCCCATAAATAGTTAATAAACGGGAGCGCAGAACTGGAGCCCCGACGCCCTACGTGGGAGAGCTTCTTCTTTAACAGGAACCGCTCTATATGTTCTCATTGAACACCGTTCCATGGGCATCCAAGGCCGCCCCAGTAACCGATGGATTCGCAGATCATAAACACTAACAGTTTGTATCAATAGGTGGCTTTACTGACAATAAGTGAGCCGTTGGCATAGCAACAAATCTTATTCTGGATGGAAATTGGCAGCCGCTTTCATAACTTATTGTGTAACGTGTTCAGAAAGGGGGATTTAATAAATTAAAACCACAGTGACTCACGACTGATGAGAGTGAATATGATTCAGTGGTTTCCCAAAACACGGATTTGGACATATTTATTATATAAGTGTCCCATGGTATATTTCCTCGTACATAATATTCTAGACGAATGCATTGGGTAAAAAAAAAAAAGTCTAATTCATTCACATTCCTTTTCCTTTGTTTTGAGGTTGACAGCAGATAAGACCCATTTCAGCCCATTTCGGGAGCCATATGCAATTCCCTCACTGTATTAACCCCTGACACTTCTGCTGGGAGGCTGTTCCGCTTATCTACCACTCTCTCAGTAAATAGTTAGTTCCATTAATATGTGGCATTAGATAAGAGCCATACGTAGACCCTAGCAAACGCGCCCCGAAAAGATTTATTCCAGACAACAAAAACAGTGATTTCTTAAAATGGAAAAAGAAATCAGAGACAGAATTAAACGCTAACTTGTATTATTAATATATTGCGACATAGGAAATTTATTGGCTCTGCGTGTGATTATTAATAGAATGTCAGCATAAATTACAGAAATGCTATCCATTAAGTGGTGGAAAATAACGTAACAGGGGTAGTTCATATTTTTATAAAAACAATGTTAAAAAGAATTTTAATTAAATGAACATTCCCCCGTCCAATAACTCGAGTCTCATACAAACTTTTGTTTTTTTTAATCCCGTGTTCTAGTAATTCTAGTATTCTCTTCTAAACCGCCCAGTCCTAGGTCTAGGCCAGTAGATGTGGTGGGGGCAGTAGTGCTTTACTAGGGGTTGATTGCCCTATTGGCCAACTGGCTTGTGCCACATGTCTTAATGGGGCGGTTGAGGAGATCAAAGATCTCCATTGAGATGGAGCCAGTAACATTTCCAAGGTCTGTGCAGACCTCCGATTACTACGGAATCAGCCGTGATGATGAACGATGTTGGCAGGGCCAACGCTCCATATCATTCTGACGAAACCATGCCCCATTTGAATGGGTGTGGAATATTAGCCCCACCCATGCTCCACCTTATCCTGCCTATGCTCCACCCATTGGGCGAGGCTAGTATTTTTCCCCCTTGGTAAAATTCCTTGCAGTCACCATGGCAAGTAATGGAATATTCCTGCCGATTGCTCCACTTTAATCAACGCTCAGATTCCATCCCTGCGCAATGCTGACCCCTGGTGGCTCCCGACTTCACTCTGTAGGTCATGTGACCCTCCCTTAAGTTCCCATCTGCCGGCAGCTTATAGAAAGGAACATATGGGTCTCTATACACACAACATCCAGCTCTATATATGTCTTTGATGGGAATTCTACTCCTCCATTTAAATTATGGGGCTAGAACTTTACATTTAAGCGTTGTTTTACCTTAAAATGTGCAATCTAGAGTACGGGCAAACATCTGCTTGTCCCTGAATGGAATTCAGGTACTCTACGTGATGCCAAGAGGTTTTAGTAAAGGGCTTTGCCAGAGTAATACAACTTAATTTACTACTCTACATATATAGTTAAACAAATACGTGTAATTTAAAGCTTCTGGACAGAAACCATTATATGGATTTCCTGGCTCTGGCACCGAGAGATTTTCCTTGATGCAAATTATCTATCCACATGTCCTCATTGTAATTCATTCCTTGCTCTGTAGCTCATAGGAAATAAGGTTATAAAATTTTGATTAATTCAAGTTTTGGGCTGGAGTGCTATTATTTTAACAAAGTTTGCGAAAGGACATGTGAGTATCATATCCATACCGCAATCATATAACCATCCCTGGAAGGAAGCACATTGCTTAGAAATGTAACTCAGCTGCATCGGATGAACCCAAGTCCTCTTCTACTGAGACCCGGTTACTCCTTTTATATTCAAGAGTAGGCATAGATCTACTAAGGGCAGCGAGAGAGAGAGAGAAGGTTCCGCAGCTTCCCAGATCTCTGGTCAGACTTCACGTAGAGTAGTGGGTACAGTTCTGGAGACCCCCATCATAACTTAACTTAGTCAAGGTCATAAATTAACTAGAAGGTCAAAGGTTTAGATGTAAAATAAGTAAGTTTTACTTTACTGAGAGAGTGGTAGATAGGTGGAACAATTTCCCAGGAAAAGTGGTAGAGGATAACACATGCATGGGATAGACATAAGGTTCCGGAATCTAAGGTGAGACCAACAACTGATTAAGTTCTTTACAGCAGGATAAAAAAAGTAAATGGGCCAAATGTGTCTGATCTGCCGGCACCTTCTATGTTTCTTAGCTTTTCCAGTGAGTTTCTAATGCAAGAAGAGATTCACTGGCCCCGTATAATACATAATATTCAATTTGTGAGGTGACTTTGAACACTTTGAAGTCAAAAGACTTTGAAGTATGCCTTATACCAGGGGTGGCCTACCTGCAGCCCTCCAGCTGCTGCAGGACTACATCGCCCATGCTCCTCAGTTAGCCCCTTAGCTGAAAGAGCATTGTGGGAGATGTAGTCCTGCAGCAGCTGGAGAGCCGCAGGTTGGACGCCCCTGCCTTATACCAAATGAGATGGGGGAAACAATTACAAGTTTGACCCAGAGTCTCTGGCTGACGTCTGGCTTCCCCGGGTCTCTGGGTCAGTTTCATCTTTCTCTGGGAATGGGAGCAACTTTTGGCCACATCCACTCCCTGACCATATCTTAACTATTTCACAACAACTTCCATTCCCATTCTAGGGTTAGTGCTGCCCCCCCCCCGACCTATATATATAGGGAGAGGTATTATCATCCCATGTTCCCACAAACTGCATTGTTATTCCTCCCTATTGTGTTAACTCTCCACAATCATTAAGTTACTGATTGTTGGGGATTGGTTCAGACGGGTAATGCAAGTATCTCGGAGGATAACGGACAGACCTTAAAGGCAACAGATAACTGTGAGACATAACTCAGCTTCCAGAAGATGAACGTTAAAACTGAGTATCCCCCAAACTTGTTCTGATACAAAGGCACAAGCTGGGAACTAATAGCGATGCTGATCGCTGTGACGGTGACAGGTGAGGTCCCCTTTAAAAAAACAGAAGAAAAGCAGAATGTTTGTCCTTAAGGGCATAACAAATTATTCAATTCCTAAGCTGTTCCTCCTCGCTATGGCTGAGAAAAGGCATGTGAAAGTTAAATAATTGGTTTAGCCTGATCCCCTGTGGCTATGCTCTACCTTGTGAAAAGACTCTTGTAAGCTTATTGTAAACATAATTATCCTGAGTAAGGTTTTCATTAATCTTAACCAAAACCACAGACTGACAAAGATCAGACTATCTCCGTGTAACCCGCACCTGCCTGCACTTGCTACAAACCCGGCGTGTGTTTTCGTCTGAGCCTCCGTCACCGTCCTGTCCTGCCGTCTGCGTGATATAAAGGCAATTGGCCATCACCCCGCCATCACACCCTCTTTAATGCATATCATAGTGTGCGGCCCCTTTAAATTTACATGGGGTCCCTTTTGAGATCCTACATAATGGACTTATTACTGCTAGTTAAAGGAGCACTTTCCTGCCTCTGATTGGCTGCTTCGGGTGTCCCGTAAGGTCAGACCATGGAGAAAACTTTTCGCTGCAGCTCTGGAGCTGCAGCTTCTCCTAAAGGAAAGTATTTTTTTGTTTTTGTAGGTAGGAAGAATGCATTTTTAAAGTATCTGCAAAGTACTTAAATATGCCTTTTGTGTTGAATATCCTACATAGGACATTGAAGTGCCCCCTTTAACTACATTTCTATATTCAGAGCACTGAATTCCTGGAAATATCAGGAAAACTGATAAGACTGTTCCCTTAAAGGGACACTTTAATGTCCAAGGGACCCCCCCTGAACAATAAATGCATATAAAAGAACTTGTGAGTACTTTCATACGCATTTATTCAACCTACAAATATAGAAAGCTCCTTTTTCCAGTTACCTAATGGAGAAGCTGCAGCTCCAAAGATACAGCAAAATGCTTCCTTCGCGGTTTAGCGTTTTATCCACATTGAAGTCACTCGTTAAACGCGCCAACAAATAGCTCGGGGGTGAGGAAAGGTGGACACCCCAAAAATGTAAAGGCACCTGTCAGCTATGATATGCATTAAAATGACTGGAGGGTCCCTTTAAGCAACCGACGCTTCTTCTGCTCCAATGTAATGAACCCTGGAAAGTAAGAAATGATTACATTTTCGGGAATACGTTGCTCTCAGTGGCCATTTGGGTCCCGAATGAAAATGTATCTCCGTCTGAAGAATGTATCGCTGATTGCAGTCTATGCAGCTCGCAGGAATGCTGTGTATAACCCGGGGGTTGCTACCTGGTTGCTAAGAGAACGTACGTATTTCCTGATGAATGTATATTTATGAAAATGTCAACATAAATTATGACTGATTGCAATTCATGGTATGCAGCGCGTTCTTTTTTTCTATAGCACTAAATTAAAAAAAATAAAATAAGGAAGGTGTAAAGTCTGTTAATCCATAGAGCACTGAAATAAATATTAAAATATATATGTTCCAAAGGTTATTTACACTTATTGATTGTAGTTAAGATGCTCTGATATATACCGTTATACAGAGAACCAAAAATGTTTAAAAAAATACTTAAAAGAAAAAAAAATCAATATTTTTCCTTTTTTTAATTTTCTTTCTATTTTATTCTTATTTTTTTTTATCCCACTGACTTAAGGTTAGAAAGTCTAGAATAGAAAACATTCTTCAGTAACATTGCTCCTTCCTCAATTTGGACGATTATTTACAGAGCTCTTATGACTGATCAATAAGCGACAGCAAACGGTGGAGAACTGTACGTTGGGCCAAAAAAAAGGACAAATTCAAACCCAGATTTTTGGGGAAATCGAAACATCTGGACTGTATGACACGCTGGCTGTTTGCTTATTGTTTAAATATCAATCAATATAATGTGATGTAAAGTCTCCTGCTTTCTCATTATTCACGGCTTCATCATCATCATTATTATTATCTTTTATTCATTAAGCGCCAACAAAGTCCGCAGCGCTGTACGGTTTTAATGGGGCGCCGTTAACACACATAACAAATATACGTTAATACATAGAGACACATCAGGTGTGAACCCGGCCCGTAAGCTTGCAATCTAGCCTCATATTACTTTTATACATAATTGTGAGAGGTTTTGAGAGCCCTGCTTATGAGCTTACAATCTAAGGGAGATATATCATTGACCTTTTTGTTTCAGTAGTAAAAAGAATGTACTTCTTTTCATGCAGGGCCGGATCGGCCATCTGGCAAACCAGGCAAATGCCCAGTGGCCAGGTACTTGCCTTTAGCACCACTATTGGGGCAGTTCAGGTGCTTCAATGGGCTCCAGTCGGAGGCCGACACGTACGTACATCATTTAGTAGACATTGACTTTAAAGAAGTCCATCCAGAACTGCCCTGAGACACCGGGGTCTCTTTATGACTCGGAATGGAATGAGTAGGAGCATAAGAATGAGCTAAAAGAATGAGAAAAAGGCCCAAAGACACAAACGTAAATACCCTTTTAGATGATAAAAACCTTAAATTACAGGGAATATGGTAATATATATTGTCTATTTATCTACCTCTACTCCCATGGGCAGATACGGGCTACTTTATTCCTAAAACCCCTCAATTACCTGTTATCCCCATCTCTCCTGGGCACTTTACAACTGCAAAGAATATCCTTCTTCATTTAAGATTATAATATAACTGTGCTTCCTCTTATCATAAATGGTCTCCTATTATCTATAGGGTGAAGTTATCCTTCAACGTCCTCATATGAAGCTTGAATGTCTATGAATGTTCTTTAGGATTTCTCACGTCTTGACAACAAGGAAGTCAAACATCTTGAGCCATCGGTCACCAAACAGATTTATGTAGACAGGTTTAGGACGTATGGGGTCTGATATGCTCAATAATTTTATATTTATGTATAAATGTGATATTAATACTAATTCTTCTCCTTCTGGAGCTCGTTATATTGACTCCTACCTTGGAAAGATCCCATCTGTCTTGGACAGGGAAGAAAAAATGTTTAACGTCAGTTTGGGTTGTGCAGGGCCTTGAGGGTTCATCAACATACTACAACTGATATTAATTATTATTGTGTAGATATCGTTGGCTGAGACCATTTCCTCGCTCGCTTCACATAGAAATGTTAAAATACGTAAGCAGTTCTCCAGCTATCTGCCTGCCAGGAGTAATATGGAATGGAAGCTTCAAATCATTCCGTAGAATGGAAGCTTCGATATCACGGATTAACTTTATTACCGAAAAAACGCAACATCAAGATTAAATACCAAAGGAAAATGTTAATTTTACTGGAAGCCTCCTTAGCGCAGATGAAAAACATCAAACGTCAGAGAGAGAGGGAGAGACGGAGAATTTCATTTGATAAAGTACTGAAAAACACTGGCCTTTTAATAGAACACTGGAAGAAATCACACTCTCCAATAAAGGAACTCTTATAAGTACGCAACAAGACGCCAGGATGTGTGATTATATAGGATAATTACACGGCTCCAGAGAGATGACCTTTAAGCACGCTGGAGTAAAATGCAATTATTCACCCGTAATTACACATCTCTGAAGTGTTGCACTTCTAACGTGTCAAGGAGCCAGGATAACTCCTGTTTGAAAAGGAAATTGATACACACCCATGAAAATACTCACGCTATACAATACTTGCCTTAAGGTTATGCCCCCCAAAAATAAAAATACCGGTCACTGGTATGGAATAAGGCTGGATTGTCACACTCACGCCATGGCCTTCAAAAGCCCAAACAGACCAGGACTTCTTCTTGAAGGCACGGACTTGCTTTTGGGCGCAGCGGGGAAATGCACGGTGGATCGGTGGCAGATAAGGCCATGAGGACCTCCCAGGAGGCCGAGGTAATACTTGGGCATGCAGGCAGCTGCATGTTAATGATTTATTGGCAGCTGGCCTTAAAGTGGCAGGGATGATATAGATGGCTCACTCAAAGTAGGTACCAATAGTAGTAGGCACCATTAATAGTAGTGTGGGAAGGCAAGACACCTTGCTCATCATGTTAGAAAGGAGCTGAGAGATGAGACCAGCTTAAGTCAGTGGGCCCTAATACGCAGGGGACCACATCGGCCACACACATACTTTTTACATATGGCTAACACGGAACATGTTGCCCTACCGTATGTGGGATGTATAAGCTCAAGAAATGGAGCCAATTAGTTGGTTATACACCCCATACACTGCCTTTTACCTGTGCTAGTCGGCCATATGTGAAAATGATGTATGTCCTGGAAAATATGGCCGACGCGGTCACCTTACCTCATAGACGTCCTTTGAATATATAAGGCTTGTATCTCCATGGGCTTGAGTGTGGGCTCCATGTCCCAAACCAAGCAGGTATGTTTTAACCCTGGCTTGACTTGCACCATGTTGCATGTAACTTGGCCATATGTAGACCCACGGACTAAAAGTCTCATCATTCAGAACTAGCCGGTTTAAAGCAGACACCTGTTACCTGTTACTATTGCTCTCTCATCACCACCATCTGATGGGTGCCATCTTTAAACGACTGGATCTATAGCAAAAGGACTAGGGACTGCGGGAACAGAAACCTGCTGAGGGTAATGGGAGTTTTTATCCAGGAAGCTTTCCGAGGGTTATGGGAGCTAGCCCAGCCACAGCTAGAAAACTACTGGCTGCCTAACGCTTTTATGGATTGCTAAAGCTGCTACATTACTACGTTCTTTCAGTGCACAAAGAAAAGGCTTATAAAACAGGGACGATGGCGGCTTACGTACAATAATTTATATTAGGCACGTCTTTCCGTTGAGTTCAGAAGTGTAGTTGTTGTTTCCACGTCAACTCTGCACAAAGACGCGTGTAAAACTTCATCAAAATTCCCCAAAAATACAATCCATGTGAACAGGGAGGGGATTGTATTTTTTGACAGCTTTCCGATCCCCTTTGGAAAGAGGCGAGGGCCGCGAGTGCCCAATCTGATTAAATAGTCAAATTCCAAATTGAGAAAACATGTTCGAATAAAACAAGCTGTGAAAAGTTGCCCCTCACAAGAACTCTATTAATTGACCCCCAGGAGGCCAACAACCAAGAAACTAATAGAATATAGCCCCGGGGGCTTTGTCTCCCAGAGTGATGGGCAACCTTATCCCTTCCACTAACAGGACCTCTGGGAGCCATTCCCACAGCCTATAAAAATATTCATGGTCCCCGCATTAATAAGGTTTCCTTTAAACACTGCCTTCGCTATAACGACTTCAGATCCGACAGTCTTCGGAGACGGGGAACCTGTTTTCCTAACAAGTGGTGAAGTCACGCCGTCTCTCCTCGCCCCAGGCACCAGAATTTAGATTGAACACTTGGAGGGTCATGCGTGTTAAACTTTGCTTGTATGTTGCACCACCTCGCGTGGGGTTGCATAGCTCGGTGTTGCGCTTTCCATTATTATTTGTGCTGTAAAACGCTTGGTGAAATTAACCCTTTGTGTCCCGTAAACAAGAAATAGCACCTGCAATGGTGTGACATCTGTATTTAAGAAATAATTGTAATTGAACTGAAAGATAATGAAGTCCCTTCCTCCATAGACATTTAAGAGACGGAGAGTCCGGACGGGTGATAAGACTGAGCCATTCTATTATTTAATACGATAATGAGTCAGGGTGATCACCTAGGAGATTACACAGTAATAAAAGGGCAAGAAGGGTTGCTGGAGAGTTGAATGTCTTAACTTCAGTGCACTTTATGGGTGGTCTGTCTCAGTGAGCTTCTTCTACAATAAGGGCTGAGCTGGCCCTGTATAATGTATAATTAAATCAGGGAGACAAAGCATTCAATTTGCCAGCAAGCTACTGCAATAGTACTGCACAGGAATCAGATTGCGCAACCTGCCACTAATATAATAATAATAATAATAACTACAATAATATAGGCAATATTTCAATGTTAGCTGATATATGATCTGACTGTTTACTTCCATGGACAGCCTCGATTAATTAGTCCCAGAAGCAATGCGTAAATATATTACTACATCCCCAAAACGGAATTATTTTTCATTATTACATAATTTGGCTCCCATCCGTTGGTATTGCTTCCAAGCGCTGAAACAGTTTAACCTTCTTCTTCCTTAAGTCTTATTTATATCAGAATAAGTTTCCATTTTTAGTATTAAAAAAAAAAATGCAAAACTGGAATAATTATTGTTTTTGGTAACAAGATATTTCCAGTAACAAAATACATCTAAAAATAAATGTTTGCTACGTAGAGAGAGCCGTTAAAGATTTTTTATTTAATTAAAATCACATTTTAGCTCAATATGATATAGCAAAGTGGATTTATTTGAGCTGATAAATGGCCCTCTGGGGCAATTCTTTTTGGCCTGCCAACGTTGTCATTGAATAATTCCTAGCCATGTGCTAGGTTACCCCACCTCTCAAACTTGCACAATCCCACCTTGACTCTCAGAGGCTATTAATATAGAGGATAGTGCTTCCTACCACTTCTGCTGGAAGGTTATTTCTCATGCCAACCCCCCTCTCAATGAAGTAACATTTTGATTATAACTTGCTGCCCAAAGCCAGGTCCAGATGTAATCCCCAGTCCATCCCTTCTCCTTTTTACAGAATTCCTGCCATTTCAAATCATTTTTTCCCTCCCACGTAAGGACTTTCAGGGGGTGCATTTGCTCTCTACATTTCTCTGGACCGATTAAAATGTTTTATAAGTTCACCAATAAATAAAGTAGAATTCTCCTAACATACAGCCCAGACATGTGAACCTGTATAAATGGTGAAATAATTTCCTACCTAACTTTGCAACATTGTGACAAGTTCAACAATAAAATGATTTCAAGTGGTTTTTAATTCTGCTGGCATCAATGCATTTAAAAATAAAAAAAATCTACTTTTTACAGTTTTTTTTTTTGAGGTCCAGGGATCTCTCTCGGATGATGATAATTGAATGATTATGATATTGTGGTGACATCATTAAATGTGTTTATTTATATATTTTTTTTCCCCTTTTTTTATATTGTTTTACTATTTAAAATACTTTTTACATTTTATAATATTTTTTTGAAGATGGAGGAGCACTATTTCTGCCTCCCACTGCTTCAGGAGAGTCTGGATAGACCCTCTAGGAAACTTTTTACATTTAATGTTATTTCCAGCGGTGTCAAGGAGTGGCACTGCTGGCAGAGAACGCCCAAACTCCGGTATTCTGATCTAATCGAATCAGTAAGCAGGAAGCTAGCAATGCTAGTGAGTCTATTGACAGCCTGATCTCCTGTGTACCAGTGGGGGGAAGCCGGTCACCTAGGTCTTGTTTCTGAGGACGTAATAGTATGTCCTATGTCACGTAGGGGTAAATAACACTTGGTAGCTACTTAATTTAATCTGTCAAAAAGGGTTAAAATACTTCTGTTAAAGTATATTTATAATCCTCTGTGCATGTATTGAGTGTTAGTTTTAGTTAAGACTTGTCTACAAATTTCTAAATGTACGGTAGTTTTTCGATCAAAACCAAAATGTATCACTTTAAATGTGCTTGTTGTCCACAGAATACAGACGCCACCGAGTCGCTTATGTGCAGATGTTGCCATTACCGTTAATTGTACCAGTGCTTTCCAATAGTCGTCTAATTTCTACAGTTGAGACTTAACTTTAGACATGTCATTGAACAACAAACCACACGTTATTTACTTTCCTTAAGATCAGTTACGGTTCAGATCTGGCCACGGGTCTCCACTTCTGTTTGGAATCCTCTTGTAGACGTGCGACCGTGGATTTGTTAAGTGTTAATGCCACTTACCATACAACCTAATGTCCTGCTTGTGCTCCCATCTGCTTTGTTGCATTGCCTACCGACCTAATTCGGAAGCCATGCTTAATAATGATCCGTTCCTTTTCATCTGTAGCTGTCTTTACAGAACCCTTAAACTTCAGAGCACCTCAAAGGGACTTCAGTATCATTTAGCTTCTTAGGAGTTACTTTGTACTCTCTCCCTGACCTACACATCCTAGAGACGGACTCCTGTCCACCCCACTCTAGCTTTATGAATTACAGCCCTCGAGAACCTCCACGAGGCTATGACAACAGCTGTAAAGTCGGAACTTCCCACCCCAAAAATAACATTACAAGGAGGCTCCTTGAAAGAAGGCCAAATGATCGTAACCTAAAATTCCCATAGAAGCGCTGCTTAGCTAAACAAAACTGTGTAAGTGCGTCTCAAGAGCAGAGGTTCCTGTCCTTCCAAATGTTTAGACTGACGTTCTCTTACACTCTGTAAAACCAATATCGTTCCGTGCGATTCATTTTCATCCTATAAGCAATGTTTGTTCTTTGTTAGAGCGATACTATTTACTACAAATAACTCATTTTGTCATTAATATACACAAATTGCATTCATTTATATTCAGCTTTCAGTTCTCCTACCACCTAGCGAAAAAGGTCTCTACTCAAATGTAATGGTAGCTTTTGGATGATCATTTGAAAAAAAATAAAAAAAAGTTTGGCAATAAATGTAGTTTTTTTCCTAAAATATTTCCACTACTGTATCTAGAATTTAAAGGATACATGGTAAATCACAGACGTAGACTATCTTGTAGAAGTGGCCTTCTGTATGTGTTAGGAGGATAACCCGCTGGAGACAACGGGGCTTATTCACTTACGTGGAAGTCTGTATGTTTGCAGTAAATTTGTGGTTTCAAGGTTGTTGTCTAGCATGCCAGGACCACAGGGTGGGGTGGCCAGAAACTGGACTTTTTTGCTAAGATGGGTGATTGGCTTCCCAAGTGCGCTGCATGTCATAGAAGAGAACTCAGAGATCTGGGACGGAAAACTGTCCCACTTATACGAGGGTGCTCTGTGGAGATTTCTATAGTAGATTTTTCCATCCAACATAATAAAAACCCCTTAAATTTGTCACTGATGACAAAGGGACAGCTCCGGTGAAAAAGGTACATTAACCCTGTACTATGGAGAGAGACGACTTTCTGAAAATCTTGTTTGGTCAACTGTCCTGTGACAGCTTAGCTCATAATAAATGATAAATAAATAGTTGAAGGGTTCCTCCATGTTTCTTTCTGTTTGGTTCCAATCTGGTGTCCTGGTTCATTTTAGGTATGAACTTCATGAAACATTCTGAGCTCCTAGGAGAGAAGGACAGAGGGATTTGTGGTCCAAAAGAGGGACTGACCCTACAAACAGACCCTACAACTAAAGGGACCTTGACACAATAGGCTAAATTATTCCACGATGAACGAGGCATTTTCTAGAAACATTAGAAAATCAGACTCCAAGTCTTCGTTTAATGGTAAGAACAGACCAAGATAATGTAAAAGTCATCACCCCGGTTCAAACCCTCCATTCCCCTTGATCAATATATGAATAATAATGTTTTCTTTTTGTATTAATAGAAAGAATGAAACCAAATTCATTTTATCCAGACAAATCATGTAAAATCTGAAACAAAAAGGAGCAAATTGGTAGTCTAGGCAGATATCCAAGTACAGGTCCTGAACTCCTTCAAGAATACGCTAGAGTCTTGCCAAATCGTTTATTTCTTTAATGGAACCGGAATATTTGACACATTACAGAGCAATATATTATGGTCTGCTGGAAATTAATGAGTTAAAAACACATTTTTGGATGCAATTATTTACATGTTGTGGTTATGCTTTGAAATCCCTTACATTATAGAAAATATTTTAGAGTAGCACTATTCACTCTTCACAACGTGCTGACATTCAAAGGACTTAAAATGGTTGTTTCACGGCTGGGGATTTGAGTTAAGATCCAAGAGTCTGGATTTGAGAATCCGGATCATCACGTCGGACACCCGAGTGTTCTAGAACATAGCTAACAGAGACGACAAACACCTCCACTCCACACCTACGTCAACGGGGCAAATATATGTACATGGCTCAACATTTTTTGCGTTTACTCATATGGACATAAACCTTGTCATACTGTGTTTAGATTTTCTGAAATAAATTATTTCTCCGACTTGATATAATTGGCTGCGGAGGAGCACCACAGAAAATGCCCCCCCCCATAGCCTAGGTTATTATCGAGAACCCCCCAAACACCTCTGTTGGGGGGTATAGCAAGTGGCAGGGCCATGATGGAGTTCTGTTTCAGCTCCTTGACTTCACTATACACTATGACATTCCAACCAAAGTGAGCTTCTGCTACAGAAAGAATTTGGCAGGCCCTGTATAATGTATAGCTGAATAATTTTTTGAGATTTCCTTAAAGTCTCCTGACCCACTGAATTACACATTATACAGGCTCAGCCTTTCTTGCTGGAGAAACCTGCCCGTGTTGGCCCTTCATAATAAATAGTGACTTGAGGGAGCTGAAACCAAAACTCTCCTGCAAACTCACTAACAACTGCCCCTTTAGTGAATAACCCCCTTCATGTTATACAGGACCAGCCCAGCCATTTTGAATTAAAAAAAAAGGCGCACTGGGATGGGTCCTTCATGAGGTGGACCCATGTCATTGGTTGTGAGTGAGTGAACCTTAATGTGTGGAAGAAGTAGAGTCTCCCTCAAGTCGTACTCCACTCATTGCGACATGTCCATGACCCCCTCACAGGCAAACCCGGGAGTTTAGTGAGCAGTGCCTTCAAATCTCTCCCGCTTTACAATTTGATTTGTATATACGGCGAGACAATGCAGACTGGAAGTAATGTAAAACATAACAGCACAAAGTCAAATTAAAAGAGACGTTGAATAAATAAGCTGCCTCTAACTATTAGAGCGCACTCGGATCCTACATGACTGCATCTCGCACGTAGCGAAATCTGGATTCACCAAAGGAAAGCGGCCAGTTGAGGTTCTGCGGCTACATGTTATATCTCAAATCAGGCCTACGGTCTGAAGACGTTTCCGTAAATTGGATAATGCTCGTCGGCGGACGGGTGAGAATACCGGCAAAGTGTTTGCTTTGAATGCAAATGTTGGGTTGGAATGTTTACATTGTTAAAAACACAATCGGAAAGCCAAGATTTCAAGGACAATTCTAAGCAATATCCAAGTCAAGAATCTGTCTTACTTTCAAGCTCCTTTGGGCTCCAGCGGAGCCAACAGGTCTGGCAGAGACACGTATTTAATTCACGTCAAAACAAAATCGGTAACAATTTTAACGGTAAATGAACACTTATTTTGCACAGCATTACCCGAGAGCGCTCGCTGGAAACTGAAGTAAGTAATTGAACGATTAAACGTGAATAATCATATAACATAAGTCATGTACGCTAAAAAAAGGTATGTTTAACTAAAGTAAGTAGGCACTTAAAACGAAATTTGAGGCCACGTTAAAAAAAGGCTTAATTACTTCTCGTCGGTTTTGACATTCATCTTCCTGAGCGAAGATTTTGCATTCATCTGATTTACATGACTAAAATGTTTACATTTTGCTACAAGTGGTAGCAGCCATCTTGAATATCGGGCCTACCCTGCAACAGGAAGCCTCTAACAAACAGTTGCTACGCAGTTAACGGGAAAGACCGCATAGTCCTTCGTGTTTATCCGTTTTGTAAAGAGCCATTAAACTTTGAAAACAACTGTTTTTTAAAAGTTTTGTTTGGTGCCGAGTAATGTTCTCTCACTGCCTCTGCGAAGAAGAACACCTGTTTCGACTTTCAATCGGTAAACATAGAAGCATAGAATGTGACGGGAGATCAGACCCATTCTCTCCCCGTCTAGTCTGTCCGTTATTCCTGCTGTAAAGACTCAGACATTAATCAGTCGTTGGTCTCGTCTTAGATTCAGGAGCCCTATGTGGGAAGATACCCACAATGCTATTGGATGATAGGACTGGTAGTCTTCAAAGGACTCCATGACACAGTATGGGGTATCAAAGGAGCCAAACGCCTATCCTATGCATGCTTAAATTCTCTTACTGTTTTAACCTCTACCAGTTCTGCTGGGAGGCTGTCCCACTTATCAGGAGGAAACTAGGATCCCCTCTATGTCGAAATTGGGTCACTCGTTGACTGTTGTTGTATTAAAGCAGAAAGTACTAGTTATCCTGATAAAGCAGCGTGAAACTTCCACCGTCCAGGCTGCTTTCTCAAAATTCTGAGCGTGTTGTAAAAATATAACTGTTTTCTTTGGTATTTTTTTTTAAACTAAATAAAAAAAAGAAAAATAATAAAATAAATAAAAAATACCCAGAAGACGTCGCTGTTGGTTCTCCACGTCAGAGAACAATACTAAACCTAAAAAAAAAAAAAAGGCCCAAATAAAAAGCATGTGTTGGAAAGCGATAGCGTTTATCGAGAGCCTGTGAACCGGAAAAGATGCTGTTTATCTCGAAAGACAAACAGTGTTTTCCTACATTTTGATCAGAAACGCTATGGAGCGATGGAAGCTGTCCGCTCTCATTTGACGTGGCCGCTCTGCGATGGAGACGGCGCAGAACCCGAAACGTTAAAAAAAATCCAGAGTATCGGTATCCATGTTAATTTGACGGTAAACAGTACTAATTTCATTTCGCAGCTGTTTATGGATACGTCGATAGAATACGGAACACGGAACAGTAGCCAGTAGATTGGGGTCTTAGAGAGCTCGCCAAACGTTGCATATGTTCTTAATCCAGGACCTTCTTAAACTATTCACATCACGAATTAACATAAGCACACTGAAACGAGACCAAAACAAAAGATTGCCTTATTTCGTGTGTTTTTTACTCACCCGCGACCTAACAAGCGAGTCTGCTGTGGCAAATGTTTGGAAAACTCTCATATTCTTGTGTTTTTGGAAAAGGTGTGCATCAAGCAGGCATATCATTTGAGTCAAGACTCATTAAAGTATCGACATCTTGCCAGAGAGACGCTTGCCAACCTGGCCCTCGTCGGGCTTTCTTCTCGTGCCAGCTCGTTTCTCCGTTCACAAGTAGCCCTTTATGGAAATGATTGAGTTATCGCAATATTTACATTCGTGTTAAATATTAATTTCACTGGCACTCTGACAAATTATTGTAGCCTCTTCAGCCATGTTCGTTCTATATAATTTAGCGTCTATTTGGGTACGTCCGTCTAAAATAACAGGTTTCCTTTGGGCTGAATGTGAACTTGGATTGTAGAATATAAATTTTTTTACTGCAGTTTCCACTTACACTTTTTTAACTTGAAATCTGATTTTTAACCCTCCTGTAGGCCAGCAGAATTTAGAATTGTCCTCGTCATCGATTTAGGATTCTTCAGGCGCTCAGTGGGGTAGAAGCTGGGTGCACTAAAGGTAAAGGTTCCACACGTAAAGTACGAGGAAAGGAGAGGTGATGGAGATGGAAATGGAAAGAGAAAGAGAGGTTGGAGAGTGTTACAGTGGCTGAGTGTGTGTGTGAACATGTGTGTGTAAGGGTATGGTGTTAGCACGTGTGTGCGTGCAATATGCTCTTAAGCGGGTGTGTATGTCAGCATATGATGGGGTGAGCCTAGGGTTAGTGGCCCCTGGGAGATGGAGAGTGTGTGTGTATGTGAGTGTATGGTATTACATTGAGTGTGTGTGTTAGAGTATGGTGTTAGAGCAACTTTGCGTGTTAGTGTGTGTTATTTATGGGGAGGAAGTGCTGAAGATATACTGCACCAAGATGTCGCTAACCGCAGGTTCATCCCGTCACTATGTAGGGCTGAGAACTACATCCATTTTTTTAAAAAAATCTTCCGAAATTACATGCCTCTCAAGTGCGCTTGTTTATAAGGGACAGGCTCTCGTTTGTGACCTAAACCCCATTATTCCTCCCCTGATGCCCCACTTTTCTAGGAGCTCAGAATATTTGCTGGGAATGAGGGTATCGCAGCGTTCTACAGTCCCAAAAGCCCCGATATTGTGTATAGAAACAGCAGGTATTGCATTTATACGCTGAATCATATAAAAAATACATTCTTCTTCATACGCATGCGACTCCGCAATCTAAGACGAGACCAACGACTGGTTAAGGCTTTACAGCAGGAAAAACGAGTGGCTAGACGGGGGCCGAACGGGCCTGATCTGACACATTTTCTCTCCAATGCCGTACTCGAGTGATGCCTCTATCCCCACAAGTGCCCCTGTTTGCCTGTCTGTCTTTCTATATCTGATACGCTCTGTCTTTTCTGTCTGCCTGTCATTCTGTCTTGTTTTTTTAATGTTTGAATGATCGGACGGTTATGTACTTACATTTTTTCACACTCGTTTCCCTTCTGATATATGCGTTTTTCTTAAACAGAACGTTGCCTGTGCATTTTATAGAAAATATGGAAGTCATTTGTTCCGATGCCAAGGTCCAAGTCTGGTGAAAACAAGGAATGCATTTTGGGTGATTAAACGCGAGTGTGGGCAGTTGGCCGTGTTTACTCTGCGTCTCCCGTACGATGACGGCTGACAGTTGTTATGGTTTTACAACTATATAAAAACAATAGTTTAGAAAAATGTGTCTCGGGATCTGCGAGACATATGAAAGGCGCGGCTGATGAACACGGCACGGTATAATACACATTCACAATGCTGCACCAGGTTCTCGGGCCGAATAAATCGAATTATGTATCATTTATTACATACCTCCTAACTTCCTGGATTTAACAGGACAGTCCTGATTTCCCAACACTGGGCAGCTGATACACTGGTCTTGTGGCCAGTGGGGGGGTCATAGGCCAGTGAGATTAAAGTGAAATATTCTGGGCGATTATTGGAGTTTAGGAAAATGTACGCTATGAGCCCACGTGCGTTGCTATTATGATGATGTATGGGCTACGGGTTAGTTATCCCTATCGCTCCCAGGAGAATTGAAGTAAAGCCGTTGCTGTCCATGGTGCTATTAATTACTCCGACGATCCGCTATGGAGGTTTCTAATGCGGAGGGTTCCAGAACTGATCGAACCGGCAGCGGATATATTCAGGATAATGCATAGTGTTGTTTACTAATACACAAAATTAAATTATTAATTACATGTTAATTGGGGGTTATTCGAAAACTCTGGCAGGGTTGTGGGGTTTGGAAACACTTGCTTTAAAATGACACAGTAACATAGTAATAAATAGTAACATAGTAATGTAGTCATACATAGTAACGTAGTAATACATAGTAACATAGTAACGTAGTAATACATAGTAACATAGTAATGTAGTAATACATAGTAACATAGTAATGTAGTAATACATAGTAACATAGTAACGTAGTAATACATAGTAACGTAGTAATACATAGTAACATAGTAATGTAGTCATACATAGTAACGTAGTAATACATAGTAACATAGTAATGTAGTCATACATAGTAACGTAGTAATACATAGTAACATAGTAATGTAGTCATACATAGTATTACATAGCCCAGGTGCCGCCAAATGACATAAGTGGGGCCGGCGGCCACGTACGACAGGCTGCACGTTGTGTTTTTGTGCCCGGTGTGCCAGATGGCCTACGGGCTAATTGTTTATAAGCGATGGTCCAGTATTTATCTGTCCCAAGCCACAGTGTGAAATTTTCTCAATTATATCGTTTTTAAGATGGTTTCCAGTGACTACGCAAACATTTCCTTTTTTTTTTCGCGACCGTCGTTTGCATTTTTTTTTACCTGTCACAAACAATTTCCTCCGGCTCTTCACAAAAAGGCCGTGGCGTTGAGCTTAACTGAGAGTGATGGGTCTGTCAAAAGCTAGGACGCTCGGCCGACAAGTCTTTGGGAGCAGTCTCACAATACGGAATAAACCATCACCGTAACAAGGGAAAAGAGAGAGAAATACAATGAAAAGAACGGCGCCAGATTTTCACAGTGAATTTTCTCTCTGCCAACACATAAGAAAAATAAGATAGAATTTTACTCTTATAGCCGAACACAACATTCCGCAAGCCAAGTGGATTCTGATGAACCCCCTACAAGCGTTTGGAAGGGGAAAATTCTAATCTGAATGGGACACAGCCATTATATTTATTAAAGCACATAAGATGTCTGGAGAGTCTCTTTAATGGGCTATTTTTATCTTTAATTTCTCAGGTTTTGGTTAAAGATACTAGACCGGGGTACCAATAAGTCTCTCCTTAGTAGGCGAGTTAAATGGCTCAGCAAACTAACTGGCTTGGGAACCCCAGTTCTGCAGAATGGATGCACCATCCGCGTCCAAAGCTCCTACCTGCTCAAAGACTCCTTTACTCCGACTCATTTCCGTAGCGTTCAGTCATACCTTTGCCTCAGCGATTGGCGTGAGAAATGCCGCACAAGACTCCATTCACATAACTAAAAAGTAACCATTTAATAGGGAAAGCCGAAAAGGTGAGTGAGAAATGTATGTTTCTGTTATTATGGTTGTGGGTTGGAATTTCTTTTGAGATTCCATGAACTTAAAGTAGCCTCCTCTCCTCTTCTACCTCCTCCTTCTAATGTAATGTATGATGTAATATAATGTATTAACACACTAGCTTTAGGTTAATGTCCCCCTTGTCATCCTCGACAGCAGCAGACCCTTGGCTGGAAGGTCGGTTGGCCATGTTCCTGTTCAGTCTTTGAGTTTGTGTTCTCTGGTCTCATAGTCTACCTCTCTAATGCACGTTCCCGTCTCCAACTACTTACTTGGTGTCTTTCGGGCACCCGTTTACCCATCAACCTAGCTCAGAATGTCCTCCTTCACAGGTGGCTTCCCAATAGTGGAACTTCTTCTCCCATGGTGTTCGTGGGGACATCACACGGGTTGTGGCTCCACATTGCCAAAGGCAACAATATGGCTACCTCTTCTGCATGTTCTACTGGCAATCTGTCCTGTTCTTCTCAGATGCTTTCACCCACCATTTTTTTCATTAGTTTTTTTTGCCCTTTCACAGAATTGAGTTGTATCTTAATATTTCTCCACTTTAAGAATACTGCTTGGTTGAAGAGGCTGGTATTTTTTCTTTGTAATTCACCAATTGGCCTCCTTTCTTTCCATGGTCGGTTTTGTTTAGCCCAACTTACCTGTCCCATGAAAGACTTGGAATAGCATATACATAACACGTCTCTTTCGGCAAGTATCCCTTGGGTTATTAAGTTAATAAACTCAAGCTGCGTACGTTCGAGATTCCCTGTAACATATTGTATGTTTTATATTCTCTTGTAACCTTTTTTTTCTGGATTTGGTGTCTCACACCCCATGCGTCACTTTAACAAGTGAAGCGTTCCATTTTCAGCTGGTATTCTGGACTTTGCACCTACCCAGAATAAAAATGGTAGGCGCGTTTTGGGAAATCATAGTCTGTCAAGAAGAATTTTGGAGTCTATACATAAACAGAAGTTTTTCTGTATCCTTCTCACAGCCACCTTTTCTTCATCAAGACGTCTCTCGCTCTCCGCTCTCTCTCTCTCTCTGCAGACTTTACATACAAATGGTGTTGATATAATCCCGGTATGGAACATGAACCATATGGGAGCAGCGTTCCCACCAAGAATTTTAATAACCAGTGCGCGTTGCTGACAGGTTAATAACGTGACAAAGTTCAGTTAATACAGTGTCCCTGGCACATCGGCCCAACGCGGAGCTTTCAAACTACGCAGGGATCGAGCGAAAAAAACCTTAGACAGATGACTGTTACTTTAGCTCCACGGCCAAGTTTAGCGATAAGGCCACATGCCGCCATTAAGATGTTAAATTATGTGGCACGACCATGAAAAGCTCTTAGGGAGAACATCAGTCTTTATTATTATTGTACGGAACCATTTTTTATACCCCTTTAGACTACATTCCGATTTATTTTTTTCATTCAGTATTAAGTCGCACGGATCCACATCAGCATTAATGAGAAATCAGACGGGGAAAAGGGATAAGTCCGCAGGTTCGATCCTGGCCTCGGGACGGTCATCTTAATACTATATTAGATCTATAAACTTTTTTAGATTTTTCCTCTTAAATTTACCTTTGCAACTTTTCTTTACATTTTCAGATTTTTTATATTGAAGCTACACAATCTTTTTATTTCAAAGGAGGGGAAGTGTTAGAAAAACAGGCCAAAATCTAAAACACGTATTGGATAGGCATACGGCTCCTGAATATAAGACGAGACCAATGACTGATTAAGGTCTGATTCTTTGCAGCAGGGGAAACGGGCGACTAGATGGAGAGAATGGGTCTGATCTTCCGGGAAATTCTATGTTTCTATGTTTTTATGTATTTAGCCTTTTTTTTTTTTTTAAACACTTTGTTTTAAGCACATGCCTGTGTGCTGCCAGATCGGGGCATTTAGGGGCATTAACTTCCTGACCCTCTTGAAAACCTTGCAAATAGAGCACGATCATTTTTTATCAACATAAATGTATTTTATTTTGCTTTTGTGTAATTTACTGTAATTAAAATATTCAGCCATCAGAACTGTAAAGTAGGCTTCATCTGTATATAATAACAAATTATTATTAGTAGTAGTATTATTAATGAATGGTAAAACAATATTTAGCTGTAAAAACTATTTCTAGTATCAGCCTGTTTAAAAATGCTAATTATTTTAGTGGTGTAAAAAAAAAATAATAATAAAAAATAAATAAATAAATAAATATATATATATATATATATATATATATATATAAATAATTTGCTATCAAAAATTATTTACAATTTTAGTTGTGTAAATATATATAAATATATATAAATATATATATAAAAAAATATATATATATATAAAATTTGCTATCAATAATTATTTACAATGTTAGTTGTGTAAATATATATAAATATATATTTAATTTGCTATCAATAATTATTTACAATGTTAGTTGTGTAAAGATATATAAATATATATATAATTTGCTATCAATAATTATTTACAATTTTTGTTTGCCCCCTAGAGGCAGCATTGTGGTACTACATCCTTGCTAAACTCATTGTTACCTTGCGATAGTTCACTCAAATACTTCTTTCTTTGCATAGTCCTTTTCTTTCGCAGTTATTAATCTTTGTAATAATCTAAACTTCTACTTCAGGTGAATTTATATGATGTCAAGCTAATATGTGATTAAGCGTCTAGCACTATGTACGCTGGTAACAATTATAAACCAATAGTTTAGATTGTGGACGTCAATGAAAGTACGTGGAAAAAAGGCATTGGATTCACGGGTGTGCTAAATCTTCGTGTGTCTGTGCCGTACCTCAGCGCTGGCACAGACAATGAATTCCACATGTAGGTGGCTTAATATGAATAAGCTTATTCTCTCTCCCCACAGTAACAAAATGTAAACCAAGAGCAAGAACAGGACTTGAACGGGAGCCAAGTGAGCAGGGCCAAGAGGCTACATATGGAACCAGAAAATCACAGAGCCACGAAGGATGTTAGTGATTTAAACGCATGTACAGCAAAGTCCAAACGCTGAAAAGAATTCAGAGATGGAAAGGTAACTAATGGGTGTGCTCTAAAATGTTTTTTTTCTTGAAGCGATCAATGAGCCAAATTTCTGTCTCATCCGTTTTCACGAGTCCTGTTCAGATCTCAGCATAATTCCCTTTTTTCTTAAATATATATACGGTATATATATATACGGTATATATTGGTGATATATAGTATATATATATATATATATATATATATATATATACATATAAAACATATATATATATATATATATATAATACATATATATGCGAGTACGAGAACGATTGTGTCCATTACATATTGGCCTGATCTATTATAATTATTCCATACCCCTAAGACTTTTTTGCATTATTTCACATCCCCATACATTTATATGTCATTTTATTTGGAAGAATTGAAATTGTCTTTAATTTTAAAAGACTGCATTTAAAAAGACTGATAATGCTCCAGGTTAATAATAATTTGTTCTATATAGCCTTTGCTCATGGATGGATTGTTCATGGTAGTGAATGTTAATTCTTTGTCTCATTACATAAACACTTTTTCATATGTAAGGTTGTTTTCCGAAAACACGCAGAACTTACTCAATGAATTGTGAGTTTGCTCTATCATTCCAGATGGTGCATAAAATATACACTAATATACACTGCCAATTAGAAACCTTAACTTAAAAAATAGTTAAAAATGAAAATGAAATTTGGGGCTTGTTGGTGGAGTATGGGCTAGGTGGAAAGTGAGCACGGCCAGGGAAGCAGGGCTTGAGCTGGAGACTCAGGGTCAAACCTGAAGAGGTCCCAACGTGTGATGACCCAAAAGATGGAGAAGACCATTGTTCACAAATTGCATGCATGTTTTTTCCTGGTTAATGTCACTGCGTGTCAGTGCTTCACTGTGTATGGATCAAAACCATTGGTTTTATTGTTTCTACGCATATCATTTTGATGAATGACAAGCAGCGGTATCATGGAAAAGTTTATACCTCCAAATTTATGGGAATCCAGATGCATTATGGTGGCTTTTCTACATAGAGGAATACTTTCTTTAATTTTTTTTTATTATTATTATTAATATTTTTATTTCATTTTTTAACAATACACCATCTTTAAAAAAATATACCTGTTTCAGAATACTAAATAAATAATAAAACCATACCAGAATTATGTCAAATTAATTTATTTCATATTTATACATTACAATATATCGCAAATGGCGGATTAACTAGGACCTACAGAGAGCTTCTGAAACTCGGTCCCGAAAGGGCCACAATCCTGTTGGAGTATTTGTGTTTTTAGCGTTGACATAGAATATTAAACGTCTGTCTAAATTCCAGTTTCCAATTTTATTCCTGATTTGTTATTTCCTTGAAATATTCCTAAACCCTTTCTCAAATGGTACGTGAATTAGTAGAGCTTAATTAAAAAAAATTAATAGAGAGTGGTGAAAGCTATTATTGATTATTGACCACCTTATGGGGTATCCAGTCCTGACCCGAAGTCAGCCGCCCTTCCATAACAAAGGATTCTGGGCAAAATTTGGAAAGTGGTTTTATTGCCATACCAACCGATGGAATGGTTCGGTGAGCAAGAACATTCCACTGGTTGCTATGGTGATAAGGCCAACAGAAATACCTTTTTTTATATATAATCAAACAGTAGCTCTCGTGGACTGTGGCCATCAAGATCCATGGTCTAACACAAGCCCCTTAAGAGTTAATACTTATCATTGCGTCTCGAGATCTCCCAACATTTTCATCAATAATACACAAACACTGAAGGCTCCGATATGAATCTATGAATATTATACTAATATTTACTATATAGCATCACTGAAATAAATGTAATAATGTGTATCGTACAAGTTTCTGCAAAATAATACATTCTTCTGTATGTAAATCACCAATATAACAGTCGGCTTATAAAAAAAATACTTTATAGACGATCGTGTATGGTCTTAAGAAGCTATGATTCTAGTTTAGAAATTATGCGTACGGTTTGTGAATATCATTATGCTCATCTTTCATGGAACTCATGCCAAGTCCTATCAATATTTCCTTTAAAGCAATCACTAAGCGGTTTGCTGGCAGCAAAAATATTGGTAAGTCACCCCGCTGGCCGGTCTGGAAGATAAAACGGGTTGCCGACCTGCCGTTTGTTCGATATGGATGGATTACAAGTCCCACGATTCATGATTGTGGGAGTTGTAGTTCATCGTGGACTGCTGCTGGTTCTAGTTCTATGCTGACGCTGGGTTAGAAGGCATCGCAAGGCTCCGCGGAGAGCAGTCCGTGAATTAATAAACACTTTATCACGTGGCAATAAGACGCTGTTTAAGACTTGGAGAGCCTCTTGGCCACGTCGGCGTACGCCAGCTCTGTCTCTTTGTCCGCGGCGCAGGTGTTGGTAAACTCATCCCTCGCATAGGCATTTTTTAGGTATCTCCAGACTCCGGTCATGTCTGCTGGGATTTCATAGTTCCGGTACTTTTTTGCAACAATCTATAGGAGACAATAAAAAAAAAAAATCAACCTTTTAATAATAAAATTATTTTTTGCCATTAAAATATGTTTTTGTAGATCTTTCTACTACTCTTACTCGTCCGAGTCGTTGCATACAAAGCCTAAACAAAATTAGCCGTAGTATAAAACTGAGAAACTTTTACTTAAGGTTATGATTAAGAGATCATTCTAGGCCACTGTTCCCTTGCAGTTCCCCATACGGCCACTAGGACGTCTCGATTAATGTAATGGACCTTTTCTAAGTAACCACCGGTGAAGGTCTATATGTTCACAGCCTAACCAAGCTATTGAGCCCAAGAAGTTACCTTCACCACGTGAAGTTTGGGCAGAAGGTTGCAGTCCGCCAAGGTGAGTTCATCTCCGTCTAAAAACCTCCGCCTGGAGGTCTTCTCTCCTTCCCGGCTGTTGGCATCAATCTCCTCTGTTAGTGGTGCGTTCAGGTAATCATCCAGCTTCTTCAGAGCCTTCGTCAAACCCTTCTGCAGAGCTGGGGAGGCAAGCAGGCGATATAAGGACTACAGTGCTTGCCAAACAGGATCATTGTCTGAATGAACCATTTTCCATCCTATCCTTGAACCATTTTCAATGAAAAGCATGACACAGAAGCTTATCTTATTATTATTAATACTTTCCAATTAACAACGTAAGTGCTATGTTTACAGAACGTTTCATTTACAGTCCCCCCCCCCCGAAAGATGTCGATTAAGGAGACAGTGATTGAAGTCGATAATTACGCGGCGCGGACAATGCAAGCACTGTGAATTCACACGTGCGAACGCAGGAGCTGCAATTATCTATAATTGGGTATAACGCGGGATTTTGAGAGTTAGACACATTTTTCACGTCTCCTGGCGTTATTCTTGCAATCACCTGCATGCTGATGTTTAGACGTAATTATAAGTAATTGCTACGTATGAGAAATATGAAAGCAGATACCCCAGAAAACAAACACAATGCTGCCGCGAGACTCCACAAAGCAAATAAAGAAAATATATATATATATATATTATTTCATTTTTATTTGGCTCCGTAAGGATCAGATGAATAAAATGTAAAGGGGTTAGAATTTAAACACTAATAGAAAAATTGGAAAAAGAAAAAATAAGTTTCACATAAATAAACTAACAGGCCTTTCTATATTTAACTACTAAATGTCATTGATATACTATACATATCAAAAGAATTGTCGGAATAATCACTCTGCTCTTAAAAAGATAATATATGTGTGTACGCTAATCTTGAAAAAAGGGTAATTATGGTAAAAAAGGGAAATAAAAGGCTGCAGTCATTACTGTTGACATGAAGGGGTTAATGTTGGTAAGTGTGCAATAGCGCAGGGTTAAAAACCCTTTGAGAAAACACAGATGAAGTCAGGATTTAAAGGGATAGGCCTTGGCTTAATCCGATTTAACCTCAGACTACCTAACATAGCGTGACTTCTTTTATAGAAGTAGAATAGGTGAATAAGAATATTAAATATATTTTGTAGACGTCCAGCAGATCTGTCACTTTGAGGAGCTGTCTGCCGAAACCGACCAAGTTTACTTCGTTCTACGTCAGGCTCACATGTGCTACCCGTTAGCTGCTGGCCTCGTAAGTCTCAACGGCAAACCGACAAGGTCAAAGGCGAGGGAAAGACACAAGCCTTCCTAACGCTCCAACAATCTGACCCCATTGTTCTGTGTAACAGTTTCTCTTTCAGATTGTTCCTCAAACCTCGGAATGTTAGAGTCACGTTTGGTTAGCCGCCTGACAGTAACGTTTTAAAAAAAAGAGAAAACAGGCCATTGTGGTGTGTGTGCTATAGAAGTGTTCCATGAGTATTCCAGTGCTTGGTAACAAACAATTGAAAGCAAATATTTTATTTATTATGGGCAAAATTTGGCTAAACATACTCCTGAGGAACAGCTACATCTTGGTCCTCTTGGACCACCGGTGATAGAGGCCATGGTGGAAAAGTAAAAGCCTAGGATTCTAAGCTTGGGCTGGTCCCTCAAAGCTCTCTTTCTCCTGTTCCTCATAGGAGGTAAAACTGGGTGGCTTCAAGATAAAGGGGTACGGATAGCTTAACATTGAGGCCAAAACCTCCATAGAAGGGACATGGAATTGCTGGATACCCATACTGTACTTTCTTACATCTCCGTTCCCTGTAGGCTTAGTGGACAATCCCAGAAACATAAGTGAGAACCAGGAGGACCCGACAGAAAAGAAACCACAACCACCTGGATGACTCAACTGAAAAATATCGCCATGACATGTTGAAACGTAACTGTAATTATCCAAAACTTGATAATTTGCCGTTGATAATAGGGCCTTTTAGAGAGCCATAAAGCCGAGATGGATAAATCTAGTTCTTTGAAATCTAGTCCTCGCTCTTCTGCGCATGGAAGCTTTCTATTATCTTCCCCTCCTATTTGTATTCTTTGAAGGGTCTACTGTGACTGCACCCCCCACCCAGAGCAGCCGAGAACACAAACTCCACTTAAACATAAACGTGTGGAAGAACGTATAATCACAGTGATATATATAGAGAGAGAAAATTATAGGTGGCGTGTGTAATAAACCTATGATACATGGGAAGTGTATATGACACGAGCGGTGATTAATCCCATATGCCTGTTCCTCCAGGTTTACGGAATCCAGAAGACACGAGGCTTGGATTCCAGATTACACGCAGGGTTTTCGCTCTCCCGGCGGCTCGCTGGCTGTCGGTGCAGGTGTCACGAGCTCTCGCTGCAGGTTCACATCTGGACGACACATTCAATGGGGATTCTTGCATTGCAGGCATCCCAAATCTTTCTCCATGTATTTACCGCCAGGACGGTACGGCTCGGCCCTTGGCAGGCGGTCAGCCTTACGTGGCTTGTTCCAGCTACAGTGCTGAGTTGCTGACACCGTTCCTATGATTTTGCAGGCGTCAGGGGTTCATTCTCCTCCGATGCCCTCGCCTTCTGTTTATAGCGTCTGCCTTACTAATAGAACATACGCCCTTCATGTCACCCAACTCTAAACAGTTCCTTCTAGCTGAGGAATTCTAGTATAACCAAAGTTCCATTAGCAGTTCTCCAGCGCTGACGGACAGTGCTGAGATCAGCAGAAGAACAAATGTTGGGTCAAACATTATGTGAACTATTCTGAGTGATGTCGCCCGAACATAGAATGACAAGCCGTCCAAATTTTTTTATCGGTCTATTTTAAGAAATTTTATTTTTCAGTCTTGCCTTAGAATATATTTTTTTCCAGAATTTTTTATTTTTTAAAGCACTTGTTTGACCGACTTTTACGCGATAAATGCGGTAGCCGTGACCTTAAAAAATCTTTCATTAAAAAAAATAATAATAATATAGAACATGGATGTTTTTAAGAGTCGTCACTTTTGGAATCAAGAAACAAAATTTTGAGAGGCCCATAAACGTGTAAATTATCATTATTTTTATTTTATTTTATTTTTAAATTTGCCCAGATTAATTAGAAAATCCAACAAAATAATTATTTTAAATATATATTTCTATAAAGATAATAATAATTTAAATAATATTATTTAATATTTTTAAAAAATATATGTATAATTTACATATTTATGGGCCTCTCCGCGTGGCATAAAAGATTTTTGATTGCATCTCCCTTGTAGCTGCCGTGAAAAACAAGCGAATGCAGGCTTCTTCGCAATCCTTAAAGAAGGTCCCCTGAGGTCACCGGCGTTTTTTTGTTTTTCCACATGTGCTGATCGCCAGATTAGGGTACCAAACGTGAACTCCTTAGCTGGGAATGGGATTAGCTGTCTGAGCTATATAAACATTGACAAAACGCCTATCAGAATGTAACTTTTTAGCCAAAAAAAAAAAAAAGGTGGATGTTTGCACGATGCCGTCTTTCCTGCGCCAGGAAGACGTACCCAATGGAGAGAAGGAATTATTCTGATTTTATTGACACCGAGCCAGGCGAGCGCCAACATTGATCCATTCATGTCTGCCATGATAATATGTGACAGCTGCCGAGCCTAACCAGCACTCACGAGCAATCAAGGATGAGTGCTGACCGGTAACAGACACAGAATGCCACCATTTCACTGCCGGGCTGCACTAGGCTGGCAACCAGATCTTTTTAATAAACAATTTAGTTCTTTTTAGTGGCAGCCTGGCAAGGGTTGTGTTTGAAGCACATTGGTCTTTGCAAGCCGTATGGAGATTCATGTGTGTTCCTTAGCATGCACTTACTCAGGGACTGTGACGACGCAGTGGCCCCGGCACTTTAATCTGCCACTATTTTATGCAGTGGCCACTGGAGTGACAGGTCAGGTGAGATTGTGGTGCTGTTGGCCAGTGGCCCTGCTGACATTTGCCCGGAGTGCCAGACGTTCAGTCCGGACCTGACCTTCCTGCACATATGAAACCTATGTCAGGCCTAAACAGCAGAGTCCTACCAGTCTACCATGTGGGAAGCAGTCTAGTTTTACTCAGATCTTTACTGGATCCAGAGGAGCATTGAGGTTGGGATGCAAGGTGCCACATAGGTGGAAGGACTGGTTAGGGGGTGTAGAGTTCAAACTATGGGGTGAACTGAAGAGGAGAGTCCATCAGTGTCCACCACCTTCTGTTTGGAGGAATGGTCTCAGGTCCCTCGCCATGTATTCTCCAACCTCATCGTGCATTGTAGGAGACGACTCTACCATCTTGGCGAAGAGCAGTGATATCAGACGCCCCTTGCGTGGAACCATGGATTTCAGATAAGGCTACAATTTGTGGCCAATGCCTGGCTTGTGATTTCTGTCCGGCCTCACGTGAGCCGCCACAGACGTGAAGTGGAATATTGGCCCAAAATAAGATGGGCGATTTGCAGATTACAGGTTGCGAGGGAAGGGACTGGAGTGCCCCACGGGATCGTGCGTGGGTTAATATTCGTGTTGAAGTCCAAGGCAAGTAAAATTAAAGATTTAAAGTAAGAGCGGAGATTTAAGTATGTAATATTCACATAATAATGACCTATTTGGGCCCGTTGGTGGCACCCCCCCCCCCTTTAAAGAATGTAACTTTGTCATATATAGTGTTTCGATATACAGACTGGGGGTCATGCGCTTTGACAACAATAATCCATGAAACGTTGTATTTCTTTTAATAGCCGACGCGGTGTGAACACCATTCCCGCGGCCGGTCTCGGGCAGATCGTGAATGACTGAGAGAAATGACTAGCGTTCTGAATAAGTGAGACATGAAGCCGGTTGCCCCCCGGCTGTTCTGTGTCATTCTGCCTCATCTGCTTTGTATTTTATTACAACGAAGGGAAAGATTGCTCAGTGATAACAGAATCTTTGCAGATTATCAAATTACTGAGCTGGAAATACCCCTGTCCGATACATACCGCGGGGTAAAGGGCAGGTAATAGGGGCAACTAAAGGTAAAAGGTAATAAAATCAAGCATGCTGTCAAATACGTAAACCACTTCCGGACAAAGGGCATCCTGAAGACAGCGCCCGTCCGTGACGGCATAGAGCCTTCTCTGTTAAAGACTTACGTATCACGTGATCGCCCGTGACAGCCAATCACAGCAATTTGTTCACATGACAAACCTAAGTCTGATCCTCTCCCTGCCTCAAACAGATGAGGAAGGCGAGAGACAAACTGTTAAAATGTTGCAAAGTTGAAACAGAAAATTCTAACTTAGTAAAATGTTCCAAAATTAACCCTTCGATTCTGCCGATGGGTGGTCATTTATCGCTGTATGGTATAGATGGTGTATAGATTGTCTAGTTTAGTGTGTGGTCTTTATTTCAACTTGACATCTGGGCACTTGGGTGTGCGGTTAGTGAGACTTGTAAAAAGTGAGTAGAATTGGGGTGGTTTTAGAAGGCCTGATATTATTATTAATCGCAGGACAGTCTCACTGATTCAGCTCCATGGAAAGCAATCCAGCCCTGTTAGGATTATATCACACTATATGGCCGTATGTACATATACAATTTATATATATATATCTATATATATATATATATATATATATATATATAATAAAAAATACATAATATATATATATATATATATAAATAATAAAAATACATTACGTATATATGTATATATAATAAATAAAAAAAAATATATATATACGTAATGTAATTTAAAAAATATATATAAAATACATTTAAATAGTGTAAAAAAAATACGTTTAGTAGATTTGTGGGCTTAGTAAGTGGGTAGTGCATTTGGTGAAAATCAGTAGGCTTAATGAGAAAAAATTTAAGAAAATTGAAAATTAAAAAAATCCTGAAAAATATTATTGTCATTTTATAGCAGTAGGAATAAGCTAAAATTGGTTGGGATGTGATATATATAAATCATAATAGAGCTTTGTACCCAAAGTGGTTTGAACACCTTTATCCATCTAGCTTCCCCAAAACATAAAAAACCACTATATTTGGGGCTACACTGCATACTGAAGTATATTTTTTTCAGTAGTTTCTTGTGCAAGAAATCCAGAGCAACTTTAAAAGTTAAGAATCGAGCATATATATTTTTTCTTCCCTCAAGCATTGGCAATGTTGGATGTAATGTAAGGATGTTTAACTTTACCGTGAGGGTGGTAGGTTAGTGGAACAGCCTCCCAGTAGAAGTGGTAGAGCACATTGGGGAAATGTAAACATGCATTGGAAACGCATCTGGCTCCTGAATCTAAGACGAGACCAACGACTGAATAAGCGACTAGATGCACCTCATAGTGAATAGGCTGCTTAAAAATGACAAAAGGACTCTTATGAAATACCTTTTCAGACACACTTTTGTAGGGCGATGTTGTTTTCTTTTCCCACTGTTGAAGTTACGGTGCGGCCATACGAAATGTGAAAACTTTACATTTTGAAAAATCATTTTTTTCTGTTATTTCCAAAATACATGGAAATCCTGCGCATTTGAAGTGGTTTCCAAATCAACTAAATAAATACATTTTTAGTTTTTTTTTTCCCGCTGCTTTAGTTTTCTTCCATTTGCTATATTTTATTCATATTAAGTGGAGGCCAGCTATGGACCTTCTTTGCAGCGGGTCTTAAGTAAGAAATATATATATATATATATATATATATCATGCGGATAGTAAACCGATTAGATATTCTAGTTTTGCCACCTTTTGCAGTAGATCTTAACCCCTTAATGACAAAGCCTGTACATGTACGGACTCAAAATGCATTGTTTTCAATGGGTTTAGGGACCGCCCATTGTCCTTAAGGGGTTAAATTCCCTTTAAACTGAATACTCCTTACTTGTCAATCTTGAAAGATGGAAGGGTTGCTTTCCATGCAAACGTGGTACTCTGCTGCCCTCTAGTGCAGTAACAAAATAGTGCAGTCACTGCAAAGCTATGTCTAGTGGGGTCAATGCAAATTGTTCGACGCTCACTATCCCCTTATATCAAGTTACCAAGGGTTAATTGACAAAAAAAGGAAATCTACAGGTCCGACAAGGTGGCCGGCCCTGCGTAAGACTTTAAAGAAATCAGTAAGGAGTTAAGTACCCAGGTGTGGTAATAGTCATCATTATTACAGAGGTGCAGATCAGTATGTTTTTGCTTTATTTAATTCCTGTGATATAATGCTATTTTGAGACATCTGGCGTTCTGGATTTATTTTGCAAGGGACCCCCTGCGCTGGTCTGATTTTATTTTGGGCCACTATTTTATAAGCGCTGCATAAATTGTTATCGCTATATAAATAAAAGATAATAATAATAATAATGTGTTCCCGATTGCACACTTCACCTCTCTAAATTTGACACTTTTGTAAGAAAATGCAGTATCAGAAAGTTAAGTGCCCAAAAATAATTCCGTAATCATTCCGTAAAATTTTGCTTCATTCATATTTCTTGCAGGGAACCCTTAATTGTCATGTGACACACACAGGCACTTACAACTTGTTGCCATATACACCGAAAATGTTTCTTGCGTTGTATTTTGGAGATTAAACCTTTAGAAGAAAGTATAACATGGCAGATCTGCGAGGGTCTATTGGCTTAACCTATTAAGGAGTACAATTAATGTTTTGTCTGAGCAAACAGCACCACTCAGCTTTTAATGCGTTTTACTTGCAATTCCGCACTTAGCCACCAGGCGGCATTCAGCTGATGAATGAGTGTTTGCTTTGCTTCTTTTAAGTTTCCCTGTCTGTAAATGTTATTTGGACAGGACTGGATGGTGAATATTGAGTGTGTTGTCTCGCGTATGTATTTTGGGCTTGAGTTGCCACCCAGGGCTGAATGTTGTCAGCTTTTCCCTGCAGGCAGCATTAATAAGGCACAGTTTGGTCCGGCTTTGTCAGAGCAGAAGACATTTGCCGGCTAACACGGACAGCCTGTTACGATCAGATCCCGTGTTAATAGAAGTGACTTAAAGAAATAAACACATCATTTTTCCTCTTTAAGCCAAACCGTCTGCATCCTGACGATCTGGAACCAATTCTTGCTTTCTGATATTGGACACCCCCAGATGTCATTTTCATCAATTATGACTCTTAAAGATACGTTTCCAAATGTATCTGTGGGATTTATGCTACGAAACAAGCTTCTGTGGTGCATAGAAGGTGCGACCTTCGGGATAAATGGATATTCTTTCCCTTTAATTATATTATTTAATTATTTAAGTATGGATGTGTGGATGTATACTGGTGCATCGTGATGGAGGAGATGCAGAAGATATCCCATTCTCCCTATCTAGTCTCAACCCTTAATCGGTCGTTGGTCTCGTCTAAGATTCAATTTCCTTCTATCTATGGCAGGGGTGTCCAACCTGCGGCCCTCCAGCTGCTGCAGGACTACATCTCCCATACTCCTCAGCCAGCCCCTTAGCTGAAAGAGCATTATGGGAGATGTAGTCCTGCAGCAGTTGGAGGGCTGCAGATTGGACACCCCTGATCTATGCATTCGTTGCATACTATGAGCTCAGATTCATATAGGTTAGGGTCTCATCAATGTCATTTTATAGTGTTATACGGGTTTAATTCATGCGATTAACGTATCTTGCACAACATTCGGCTGTCAGGGGCCGCCTTTTTATATATAAATGTCCTATTATGCATAAATGTTGCAAAACTTTGTACAAAACCAGATAAGAAACAAAGTTTCACAATGAAGTCACAGCATATTCTTTTGTCATATTGTGTGATCTATCCATATGCACCCAAGTGGGGAAAAAGAGAGAGAGAAGAGGAAAGTATGGCAGATAGAAGTGAGAAGGTAAGTGTGCGTGCGTGCGTGCGTGTGTCATGTCAGTATGTCAGCATGAAAGATGTTATTTGTAAAATATATAGGTTTAAATGAAGAACTTTTTAACACTTTTTTATAACTTCACTAGGCATTCTTCTTCGGTAATTCTCTGAGAAAGAATGGGGCAGGCGTAGGAAGTAGAGGTGGGAAAATGGGTAAAAAGTTAAATTTTCCATAAGCGTCACATTTCCACCCACTTCCACGGACATTGTTACTCCCACGAGAGTTACTGTGGAACAGGGCTGGACTGGGAATGACGAGGGAGCCCCGGCACCTTAATGGCGGAGCCCACAGTTTATTATTATTATACTTTTTTTATAATTTACATTATTTACACCTAATGACGTCGGCTAGCTGGATACGCATGACCGCACTATACATTTTCGGGATAGAGGTAGAGCTTGGTGGGACAGCGGGATTGGGGAACACAATCCCGCTGTCCTGGTTTTCATTGTGTGCGCATGCGCTGACACTCTACTTCCCAGGCTCCGCCCCCTTCAGCATCCTGATTCGCCGGGGATACAAGTTGGGAGGTAGGGTAAAGGATATGTAAATGAATTAACTATGTAACTAAGTGAAGAAGGTAGCTGAATATGAATGTGTGGGGAGAAATCATGTGACCCTGGGAGGGGGACAGGGATTGGTCGCTTACCTGCATTGTCCTGTTGCTTGGTATTTTTGATATATGCTGAAAATTTGGAAAAGATGTCAATGCCGGCCGCGTTGGACTCTCGATGCTTCGCTGCGAGCTTGGGATATCTGCAAAAAACATCATTAAACTGGGCTTAAAACAAGAAAAAAGGCGCTGCCACATAATTGGTGTAAACAGGACTTTTATATCTGCGCATGAACAGCGATTATCACAGATAATCGTGAAAAATAACAACTGAAACTAAAAGGTGATCTGTATTTTTCTACTAATTTACGAACCATACTTTGTACTCTCCGGTACGTTAAAAGGGAACGTTTACCAATTTGATAATATCAGATAAAAAATGTGTTTTCAAAAATATTCTGCTGCTTTTTTAAAAAACAGTTCTAGTTTTTGCCCTAAATTATAATGTTTTCAGGCAGCTGCATATCAGCCATTTGTATTTAGTTCTCGCTCTGTTATCTGAGCCCCAATCTACTAGACAAACCCCCCGACTCCTTATCATACTGCCTGTGGGGAACAATAGAATGACTCTCTGACTAATGAAAGTCTATAGAGAGACGGACTTCATTAGCATTGCCATAAAGCATTACCTCAGTGTGGTGTTTGGGGCGGGAAAATCACCCCCAATATCACATGACTGACAACAATGGCGGCCTCCAGGTTTGCATATGAAGGGCGTTTATTGGAGAAAAATGAGATAGACTAGGTCAATGACGACCGACATTACTGTATACAGGGCTGGGGGTTATATTACTGTATACAGCGCTGGGGGATATATTACTGTATACAGCACTGGGGGTTATATTACTGTATACAGTGCTGGGGGATATATTACTGTATACAGCGCTGGGGGGTTATATTACTGTATACAGCGCTGGGGTTATATTACTGTATACAGTGCTGGGGGTTATATTACTGTATACAGGGCTGGGGGTTATATTACTGTATACAGGGCTGGGGGTTATATTACTGTATACAGCGCTGGGGGATATATTACTGTATACAGCGCTGTGGGGTTATATTACTGTATACAGCGCTGGGGTTATATTACTGTATACAGCGCTGGGGGTTATATTACTGTATACAGTGCTGGGGGATATATTACTGTATACAGCGCTGGGGGGTTATATTACTGTATACAGCGCTGGGGTTATATTACTGTATACAGTGCTGGGGGTTATATTACTGTATACAGGGCTGGGGGTTATATTACTGTATACAGCGCTGGGGGTTATATTACTGTATACAGCGCAGGGGGTTATATTACTGTATACAGCGCTGGGGGTTATATTATTGTATACAGCGCTGGGGGGGTTATTACTGTATACAGTGCTGGGGGTTATATTACTGTATACAGCGCTGGGGGGGTTATTACTGTATACAGCGCAGGGGGTTATATTACTGTATACAGCGCTGGGGGTTATATTATTGTATACAGCGCTGGGGGGTTATATTACTGTATACAGTGCTGGGGGTTATATTACTGTATACAGCGCTGGGGGGGTTATTACTGTATACAGCGCAGGGTGTTATATTACTGTATACAGCGCTGGGGGTTATATTATTGTATATGGCGCTGGGGGTTATTACTGTATACAGCGCTGGGGGTAATTACTGTATTTAGGAGGGGTGGGTGGCATAGAACGCGGGTGACATCTGGTAGAAGATGATGGAGCGTGGGGTCTTGGGTATGCCGCTGAAAAGTTACATTCTCTGGATTAGTATAGTTCTGGGATATTCAGGACAGTTCTCGTGGGACATAATCTGGCAAATTTAGGGTTTAGTCAATTAAATTAAACAGCAATTAATAGTCTCCAGTAGAACTTGTGAAAAATGTGAAGGGAGGACCACTCACAGAAACCCATTACTGAGGGCCGGATTCCTCATCACTGGGTAACTGCCTAGTTTTGTACCGAGTTTCGGAGTCAATAGTTTTGTACTCGGTGGGGGGGGGGGCTAGGAAAAATATAACAATTAACAGTGAATTCCAAAGTTCTGTCACCCCTTCATTTCATTTTATCAAAAGTGGAACATTCTACTTATTGTAGAAAACCCAGGAGAAACATAGTATTTTTTTACAAAATGTAGCACATAGTGCAGAGTTTCTCCAGTAAGCAGGTAATTACCTTGGTGGGGCCAACGTCTCCTCCAGAAACTCTTCGATTTTGTTCACGTCGGTCTTCACCTCCCCGTTGTAGGTCAGGAACGGTGGATGAGTCCCAGGGGCTAAGTTGTGCAAGTCAGCTGGTTTTCTGTAAAGTGAGGTAAATGCCCCGTAATGGGGCAGGGAAGGAGGATTACTGATTAATATCAACTTCAGGGGTTTTTTCTTTTAATGTTTGATTTTTTCTAGCAGCGTAGTCTGGATTAGTATTTCTCAAGCTCTTCTAGTGAGGAGAGCGGTCCCAACAGCCTTTTTCCATGACCTTGTAGCGTTTCGGGATGAGATGTGAGTATGCTGTCATGAAGACCACGGGCCTTGGCGGCATTTTTTGAATGTTGGGGGAGGGGTTAACGGTGGGGCTATTTAAGGGATTGGCGCCACTGGGGTAAGCACCATTTTCTGTCACTTACCATTCCTGTTTGTCCCACCCTCCCTCCCTTCTTTTATTGTCTTGTTTGTCTTGGATTGTTTGTTCTGTCACAGTCGTGCGTATGCTTACCAGGTATTCTAAGGGGTTAATGCTGATAGGAGAGCATTGGTGGTGGGAGGTTTTCCTGGCAGGTGGAGCTGGGAACCTCAGGTTTTGGGTTGGGCATCTCGGTATGTCCTTCCCTGTGTGTTACCTGGATAACCTGGTAAGCTTGGGGTGGTTTTGCATTTAAATGGTTAATGTTTAACTATGTTAATTTATGTTATTTATGGTTCAGTGTTTTGGGCATTGTCCTGTTAACGCAACCTATTTTGGTTTTAGGTCTGCGTGGCAATGTCCTGCATTTAAATAAAATCGGCTGTGGCCTTTTCTACCCAAATTCATGTTGTCGTGTTTTTATTGGGTGGTGGGGTTATGTGTGCTTTAATGGATGCCTAGCACGGAAGTCGAGGCTACTACAGTCATGGGCTGCGCATGCATGTAGGTTATCTCAGAACCAGAACAAGCAGCAAGGGCTTCATGAACGAGCCTGAGTCGAGGAGATTGTCATCTCGGCTTAAACTGGTTTTAGTCCCGTTAGCAGTAGGTCAAGGATTGTCTGGATTGGTGGCCAAGCGGTTTAAAAGATGTTAAAACCACAACTCTCCTACCAACTCTCCGTTTAGTGAATAGACTCCATAGAGTATTGGCCCTGCCGTTTGACCCATGCTTCTTCTAGGCCAAGGGTGTCCAACCTGCGTCCCTCCAGCTGCAGGACTACATCTCCCATACTCCTCTGCCAGGCCCTTAGCTGAAATAGCATTATGGGAGATGTAGTCCTGCAGCAGCTGGAGGGACGCAGGTTGGACGCCCCTGTTCTAGGCTGTAAGCTTGTAAGCTGTAGAGATGGACAAGCCACCCAACAAGTGGGAAAAGCCAAGCTGGCTAGGTTTCTACCTGTCTCAGTTCTCCACCCAACTTATATGATCATCCAAAGAAGTCCCCATGCAACACATCATCAAGAACACACGCGAGGAGCCTACGATGGAAACGTGGTCTTTTGGTTTGAGCCAATCATAGCTCACCCAATGAGAAGGGCCCCCTTTCTCAGTAAACGTAATTATATCACACCCCATGCAATATGTAAAGCACTGTCCTCTATTAATAAAAATTCTAGTGCAATCTAACCTAATCTGGAGCGTGTAGCGAGAAAGTTTCATTGGTTTCCATGACGACCGATTTACGTCTAGAACGTTGCCCCGCGGCTCATTAAAAATATAGACCCGTGTCCCGGTGTGGTTTAGCATGTGCCACGTTACATAAGGTCTGCATATGTTTTAAACATCCGTGTGATTCATACCTTTTCAGGTCAACCGTGGTTACGTTAAAGACAACTCCCTTCAGCCAAAGGATCATGAAAAGCCGCTGAGAAAAGGGGCAATTTCCTATACTCTCCCCATCGCTGCCAGCCTGCAAAAGAGGGGGGGCATAAAATACACAGCATGCCAATTAATGTTAATAATGATAATAATCATTTATCTCTATGTCTTAAATTACCATGATTTGAGAAACAGTTTCTGATTAAAAATGATAAAAGATCATGATTTATCAAGGATATCTAGCTTCCCATTGGTCAGCAGTGACTGTGCCGTTAATGATTGGCTCATATACATTCTACAAAATAAATTTATAGAAGGTAAAATAAAACATATTTCTGTAGATATCTATCTTCTCTCTTACAGGCATTACAGATAATAAATAAATAAATAAGGCCGCAACACACAATGAGAAAAGGAGAAAACTCCTTGCATCTCCTGCTCACCATTGTGCATGCGCAGTACATGGGTCCAACATGCCTCCTAACTTCTACCCCTGGAGAATCGGGATGCTGTCACTCAAACCAGTAGTGCTACTGGGCACGTGCACAATTCTCTTGGGCGGTCAGTCCCTGCCGGTGTCTCTGATCAGCCAACACAGATTGTGTACCTTTAAGACACACAGCCACGGGATATGACATCATATCACAGCGCCCTGTAGCAAAGATGGCGGACGCCGTGGGGTCGGCTGGGCTCGCCACCCTAGGTCAGGTCTAGGGCAGAGATTGTGTCAAAATAATACATATTTCTATTTCTCCAAATAACCTAATCCGCAACAATGCTTCCGGTATAAGGCATGATGTAATAAGAGTGTGTGTGCGGCAGACAGCGGCGCGCATGTTTGCGCAGGCTTAGGATCTCTTTGCGAATACACAGCGTGTCGATGGCCGTCAGAAGTTGAAAGTTAACCTTGCACTGAAACACAAGCTCACGCTAAATTATTCATTGAAATTCCACTACTCAGACTCGCTCCGTCAGGAGGCACTCGCCGTAGCGACCGTCATATTACGAGGGCGGTGAGGAGAATCAGCATGCGGCAAATGACATGACGGAGCGCGAGCTCTTCAGACAAGCAGGTGTCTGGAAATAGAACCCAGCCGTGAATATTGAATGATTGCACACCTTGGGCGAGAGAGAAATATATCGTCATAGCTGGGAACTTCCTGGATCTGACCTGACTGTGTGAGGGGCGGGATTAACCAGACATAGGGGAGGGACTAACTGCTGTGCCCAAGGCCTAGGGGTGTAACAATCCTGTGACCGTCCCTTTAAAAGCCGCTAGCTGTCATACTAGAGGGCGGAGCTGTTAGCCATAAATCCTGGTAGGAATGTGCCGGCATCAGCTAGTAATGTCTGTTCAGTATCGATGACGGGGGTAACCCGCGGGAGCAACCAGCGTTACCCCCATGTTAATACCCCCTTGTTATTGCCAATGAACAGCAATTTAATCGCCGTGTTATGAACTTTAATTAGCAACTGCCTGCCAATATCTTGAAATCAAAGCTCAGGGGGAGACGAGGTTTGATAGATTGGGCCGTTTAAAAAAAAAAAAAGTATTTTAGATTTTTTTATTGTTGTTTTATTTATTTTTATGAATGTTAAAGACATTTGTGAATGCTTTCTTAAAAGGATGCTGCAGCATCCCAGGAAAACACCCTAAGCAAGCATTGCATATGAAAGTAAGTAATTTTATACGCATTGATAAAAGTTGAAAAAAATAATAATAAAAAAATATGCTTGCCTTAGGGAGAAGCTGCAGCTACACAGCTTACCCCCCCCTCTATGGTCTGATGATTCTAGCCACTGGCTGGCTGTTTAAAGCAACCAATCAGCTGCAGCAAAGAGTTCCCGCTGAAATCGCAGCCCATGGGGGTCTCAATACGCACCCGTCCAAATAGCTGGTGGGTGGGGGAGGGGACACGTGCATACGGAGGGGGGGCATTTGGAAGAGGGACACTATGGACATTTAAAGGGACCGCTCATCATTAAAGTGTCCCTTTAAATACACTTCCTATTCTGTGTGTGAAAAGTGACACTATTGTTAAAGCTGCTGTTCCACTTACACAAAACATGACGGATTCAGCAGGGGTTGGGGGGAAAGAGTAAAGATGGATGTGAACGTGTGGGTCTCTGTAGCGTTAACCCTAAAAAAGCCTGTCCGGCTTTAATCATCAACTTCTCCCTCGCTGCTACACCTGTAGAAAGCTGCAGCGCCATACACTCGCCTAGAGTATTAATAGAACTTCTTAACTAGCCTCAGCGGTCTCCTTCATTTTTGACACAGGCTATTTTTAGAATGTTCTGGACGGACAATGATCCTTCTTTAGCACAACCGTAAAAAATAAATAAAAAATCAACCACATAACTCATAAAAACAAAAGGCTGTCCGCAGACAAATAAGGGACTATAATTTCCTCCCCTGATATTCAATCTGCTCTGTCCGAATTAAGCTTTCCATTCATCCAGTAACGCAAAACGAAAGCAGTAACACAATACGCCGGCCGGCAGACAAAGGGGACCTGGAGTCCAGAATATGCCCGGCCGACAATGGGACTCACGCGCCCGTGGCTTTGCAACGTTGGCTTTTATCTGCCCCAATTGTTTGAGGACAATGCCCAGGTACTGCGTGAAAAAAAAAAAATAACTCTATTAAAAAATAACGTTCACGCCGATGCACAGGCACGTGAAACGGAGCTTTATGAGGTTTCAAAGATCATTTACACCGAATTACTGCAGCAAAAGGGGAGACGTCCTGACAACGTTTCTTTCGGGGCAACTTCTGCAAGAATACGTTATGTCTCAAAGAATCAGCAGCTTTCATAAAATACACTATACACATATATATATTATATATATATATAATATACATAATATATATATATATATATATATAATATATATTATATATATAATATAATATATATAATATATATTATATATATATATAATATATATTATATATATTATATCATAATAACTATATATAATATATATTATATATATTATATATATATATATATATATATGTTACTTGACTTTTATGTCCCAGAGAGAACATATAGTAGAATGCATATTAAAGTACTTTGTGAGTAACCCTAACCCTCTGTGAGTACTTGTAATAATATAAATATAAAAATATTTAAAATAATAATAATAATAGTAATAATAATAATAATAATATAAAGTAATAGAATAATAATATTTAAAAAAATATATATAATAAAATGAAGCACTGACTTGAGGTGTAAAATTCAGCGCTGCAGCTTTCTTCTTCCTCCCTCCTCTGCGGTTCGATCATTCTTGCTATTGATTGGCTGCTTGAGCAGCCAATGAGTGGTAGGAAAGTGCTCCCATTGAAATTAATAGAAGCGCAAGCGCTTGCTGCACAAGGGGGTAGAATAGACCCCCGCCTACAGTGATCGCTGTGCCAGCACCGGCGGTATTTATATATTGTGTAGGCATGTCATGCACGCACAATAACTGCTGGGTGGGGGAAGGGGCAAATGTATACAGGAGGAGTCGTGTGATATTTCCCAACACCACACAGAGCTGATGCTTTATGGCAATGCAAATGAAGTCCATTCCTCCGTAGCCCTTCATTAGCCAGAGAGTCCGGCTGAGTGATTTAGACTGAGCCGATCTATTTTTACCACAGGCAGTGTGATAAGAAGTCGGGGGGTTTGTCTAGTAGATTGAGGTCAGATAACAGAGCGAGAACTCCTGAAAACATTATATTATGGGGGGGGACTAGAACGATTTTTAAAAAAAAGAAAACAGCTCAATATTTTTGAACATTTATTTTTAAGCAGATCAAAGATAGGAGAAATTCCCCTTTTATCAGTAATAAATTGTGTGGTCTGAATTATTAACACAATCTACATAAATAATTCTTTACTATATTTGTACAAAACACAAATTAGATGATAATTCTGGAGACATAAATGATAGATCAGCTGATTCGCTTCACATTGTATTTTTTGGCCAGTATTTTAGTCTCACGGATCTATTACGATCTAAGAAGATCTTACACCAAACCACACCGGTGGCGATCTAAATAAATAGCCTCATTTTTATAAACTTTATCAAAAAGGGACCAAATCCCTTGGCGGTAGCTCGTTATAAACAGCCATTGCCGGAAGTATTCATTAGATTTACCCAAAATGTAACATTTCGCTCCCACAACAGTTTTTATGACAAGTAACACAGAACCTTTTTAGCATCATAAAAGTCATGTAGCATGTTTATTGTTTATACCGTATAGTGCCACCATATTCTGTGGCGCTGTACAATGGTAAACAGGTGATAACGAGCGCATAGCATAGCGCATAACATAAACAATAGGAATTGATAGGTGGAGAGGGCCCTACTCAACAGAGCTTGCAATCTAGAAATAGCGCCGCCATATTCTACAGCGCTGTACAATGGGTAAACAGGACAAATGGTGAACCAAAGAACACAAAGTAAGACGGATCCTGGGGGGGGGGGATGGTAACAGAAGCACGCTTACAATGTTTTCCCGAATCTAATAAAGCAGACTCCCTCTCGCAGAACGGGTCGGGGTTTTGTTTTACTTGCTGGGTTTTACGTTCCTGCAGCATTCTAATCCTTTTAGCGGGAAATTATTGACGTAAAAGCACCGCTCTCCAGCACATATTTTCCTAAGGCTGGCCATTTTTACACAAAGCCATATAAATTAAGATATCATTTCCGACCTAACGTGAAAGCGATCTATTCACTAAATCCCGTAGAATTAGGGCAGCTGGAGTCCTGTATTCGTTTTTTTTTCATCATGTTCTCACAGCTCTGGCAGGGTCAAACAAGTTGAGCCCGACGGGGTATAACTGCATGGCGGGAAGGACCATGTTTGGGGTAAACTCCCCCTTTACCAAAGATACAAGTAACGCATAGGAATTTTCACATGGAAGGTTTCATTGGGCTGGATTTTGTATCTTTTCAATAACTTTTTAAATTTATCTTATTTTTTAATAATTTTATACCGCCGATGGGCCCCCATACATACTCGCTACCCATGTGCTTTTATCGCTGAGGGCATATTGGCAATTAAAAAATATGAACGTTGGCCTGGACAGACGGCAGGACATAGGTCAGACTGATCCCATCCACCCGATGTTGATATTTAGCATCTTTATCTCACTCCGACACCCAGAGATTTGCATATTACTGAGCAGGGAATGCTTTTAAATGGAAAAACTGGAAAACATTTATTAGAAAATGCTAAAAAAGTCACATCGGGACATTCAGCTGATTTGTTTGACAAATACAAGTACAAGTCATACAACATATATATATTTATACACACACACGCTAACTACCATTCAAAAGTTTAGGGTCGCTTGTTTGTTTTCATCATAGCTGTAACATAATTGCAAAAAGGGTTTTCTAACCATCAGTTAGCCTTTTAAACTTAAACTTGGATCAGCGAACACAACGGGCCATTGGAACCCAGGAGTGATGGGAGTGATAAAGGAGTGATGGGAGTGATAAAGACTATATATATATATATATATATATATATACAGCAAATAAAGTTGATGTACTCAGCGGGTCTTGTTTTTATAAAATTTATTGACTTGGTGAAGGTCCAACCTTTCGGCTCTCAATGAGCCTTATATATATATATATATATATATATATATATATAATTTGCTTGCAGAGGGGTGCAAGAGAAAGTGCTGTATTGGGGGAAAATGGTAAACTCATGCATTTACCAATATAAGGTTTTATAATCTAGAGGAACCAGCTGTTCCTACACAAGGTCGGCCATAACATGTTAAAGATACCAGGCCAAGAATTGTACGTAGCGAGGAACGTATCGCGTTCGAGAGGTTGGATTCGGCGTTTCTTATCAGCCGGTAACGTCTGCGCAGTATCTTATCTGGAAGCGGCTCCCTCCCCGGGAATCGCATCTCCAGCACAAAACACATAAACGATTGCAAAGCAAATCCTGCTTTAGGAGTGAGCCTGTCACTCATCATCTGTATTCATTGGGGGGGGGGGATTGCCAGACCCCAGAATAACGTATAACTTAAAACATAAAGAATAGCAGGTAGGGGATCCTGGCACTGATGACACCTGTCTAGGTACGAGGCAGGTCTAGGGACGACGCTTTACAGATTTTTTTAACAACTTTGTTACCTATAGATGTATAGGTAACCGAGTAAGGTATTCATAAGAAGAAGAATTTATTTTATTTATGTGATTTAATCATTATGCACATTTTCTGCTGTCTCTACATTATCGTGACTCCTAGGGCCGCAGAACTCATACACTCATAACCATCAGGGGAGCAAATTGGGATAGAGGGATTTTAGCAAAAACAAGAAGGACTGCCCATCATAAACAAGGACACTTTGCAGGTGAGAAGACAGAACCACCTTTGGGTCCACAAAAGGGTAATAGGACAATAAGACTCGTTACTTTGAAGGGTTAAATCTGGACGATTGAACCAGACGACACTCATACCCTTACTATAGCAATGGATAGAATTGTCATTGATCTGTCAGTAACAAGCAGCTGCTGAGATGTTGTGTTGGTGTCTCGCCGGGCCATAAAGGGACACTTATTTATCATGCAAATAATAATAAAATCTATCGCACTCAGACTTTGACACAGAGATACAAAAGATGTGAATGGAGGACAGATCGTGCGTGGAGTATTGATATGGAAAGCCGCTGGAACATTAAGAAATGGCAGGTCAGGTAGGGTAAACGGGGCTGAATTGATGTGATGTGTAACGTCTGTACAGTTAATTCCAAAAGAAACACACCACTGATTGAGAAGCGAGTGAGAGAGATAGAGAGAAAGAAAAGAAGAGAGAGAAAGAGAAAAAAAGAGAGTGACATTATGTCTTGATAAAGGCTTATATAGCCGAAACCTTGGGGATCTCCATTTGGTGTTATTTTGTATATTCTATGCATTTTGCACTTTGATATTATTGCGTTAGTTTTAAAAATATACATTTTTCATAAGAGAGAGAGAATTCTAAAAAAACACTACAGCTTTTAACACTGACAATGACTCCTTTAGTTTTTATTTTCTCAGCCCTTATATTTTATTAAGATATATTGAATGCATCGTATGCGTTTGGGGGTAAATGATATCAACGTAACACGTAACAAGTTTTTCTTTTCTGAGCAGCACCCTCGCGCTGCGGTCCTTAAAGCTGAGTGCGGGGATATGATGTCATAACCGGCCACTCCACAGCTCTGGGCGGAAGTAAGCTGTGGAGGATGTGCTGACTCAGCATGGTCTTCCATAGCGTTAATAGGCAAGTTGGGGAGATCAGAAACCAAAAGCACAATTGGGCCCCTGTTAAGTGGCGGAGGAGCTGCTGCCACCTGGAACAGGCACCCAAAACCTAGTCCTACTTGGCCTAGGCCAGAATACGCCACAGGGTGCTCTATCACCATTAAAATCTGCCAGTTTAAGCCAAGAACTCTGAGATTGGGTTAAAAACATTGAGCCGAACCATGTATCATCACAAGTCTGTTACTAACAACATCATAACAGAAGGGCGGACGTGGCAACAAAGTGATTTCAAGTGTTGCAATTGAATACATTGTACAGAACACTTGTATACCTCCCAAGTATCTAGAACTTTGGGAATTGCCCTGCATAGCTGCCCCACTCTCTCAGTTTTGCCAGTATGGGGGATTTATCAGTGGAGGAGATCCTGTGATCCTGTGATCTCCCCCGAACGGCCCAGGGACTTGTAGGTCTGTGCTGCTGCAGAACAGATGTCCATCGTCGCTCCCATGGTGCCACCTTCCAACAATCTCCAGCAGGTCCCGCTCCTGACCATGCCCGCCCCTGAGCCTAGCCATGCCGCTCCAAGCCTCTTGCCACACACACTCCAACACAAGTGCTGAAAAGGTCGCTGAGTACGTCTTTGTCCCCCGTATGACTTGTCCTTCTACATCTGTAAAGCCTAGGTAACCCGTGACTTGTAATACAGCAATATCTTCAGACCGAGCACCCTGAGTATTCACCTCTCACATTCACCTTCAGCTGAAGCCTCCATCAGCCCACGCGCTGACATTGTTAACAGTCCCTATTTTTAGGATGACAGACGATACTGGTGACATTTTGGTCACAAGGTCTGCGTCTCAAGCTCTGCCCTAACGATTTAGCACCTTAAATGTTCCCAAGGCCCCTGCCCCTGCATTTCTGCTGTCATCACATAACTGACGGACAACTTTACCGCTCTACAAATAGAAAATGAAAGGATAGGTAGGGAACGGCGGCTGGGCAAAGAAAGATGACCAATGGATGTTTTGTTGCAGCTTTGAGTCACCCGCGCCTCATAGGATCTAACTTCCAAAAATGGATCATCCATAAATAGACATTAAGTTACCCCCAAACAATGTGTCTCCTGAGTAGATGACCCGCACATTGTTGTATTCACTATCCCCTGCTGTAACAGCCTCCAGAACCTGCTGGTGTTCTATGATGTTGTTATTATTCTTCTAAGTTGGTAATTCTCCAGCCCCAACGATATGCAGTTGACTGCTTTGTTATAATTCTAAAATGTTTAAATAAAGACCTAAAGAAAGCATGTCAGGCGGCACAGCCCTGCCTTTCACAACGAGTGCATTAAAAATAACCAGGTGCCAATCCCAGACAGGTTCAGGGATCAAGGTCCACAGAACGTCAACCATGAATGCAAATGATAAAAGTGAATACTGATGGAGAATTAATATCATCCTAAAGAGCACCGTACCGAAGGAAGCATTCGTTATTAGTCTAATGAGTACACAGGGCGGTATTCTCTTCTGTTTCATGCTTTCCTGGTCCCGCGTTCTATGATGGAACCCCATGAATGAGCTGAGCACCAAACAGCTACTTCAGCTGCTTATCTTGTAGCACTACCCATGGAGAAGCAAGATGCCCTCAAGCTTTTCAGATAGATCTATCACGTGTCAATACCCAAGCTAACGGTGGATGAGATGGTAATTTGGGGCCAAGGCAGGACCCTATGTCTGGCCTCGCCGGACGGGACTTTCCTCCTTGATAGACGCCATACTTTTATAGGAGATGAAGATGGAGAAAGCATGGATTCTGGCTTGGCCTCAACTCCAGTTCCTCCACACTTGATGAACCAGTCCAAGCCAAGTGTTGGGATCTTACATTCTAGGTTCCTGCCAACGTCTGATATACTCTTCTAGTGGCTTCCCATTTCCACCCTTTCTACGGAACCATCGTACAATGACTCAGATTGAAAATTAACCTCTCAAGTTCCAGTTCACTTTTTCTAAATCCCGCAGGGGGGTTTCCTTTACTCTGCTACGCAAAAGAGTTCATTTTTTGGTTCCAAATGATAACAGGCTGTGGATGGGGGTATCGTAGACAACACAGGCATTGGGGCGGCGAGCGGTCCCTATGCGTTCTTACCTAGGGCCAGGGTTCAGGATTGTGAAAAGTGGGGGCTTGTTATAAAACAAGATGAAATAATGGGAATATTCATTTAATATTCCTTAAAGGGACCGGCAGATGAAGACTATGCTTGAGTAGCTTGCACAGCCCTATAGCACATGAAGGGTTAAGCATGTGATCACTAGCTGTCATGGCGGACCTGGAATGACTCCAGCTGGCATGGTGTTTATGGTGCAGAAGCGCTGTTTACACCCTGGGATCTTTCTGGAGCAAAGCAATGTGTGTTGAGAGATATGGGCTGTCAGTGTGTTTCCCTATCTCCTTGGTCACAGGCAGCACTGACACCGGTGAAGAAGAGGGTGGAAGCAGACTAACTCAGCCCTGGAATCCAGCGCTAGAGGAAATACTTTGTTGCTTTGTTTTCACGCCGCATGCTTTGCCTATTGTGATGGCCCTTTACAGATTAGCGCGGAAATGATTCATTACTATGTATGCCAAAGGATCGATTTAGGTCTCTGTATTGGTCTGTCTGGTGGTCCGGGGTGATTTATCACCAGAATTTAATCTCTTTGACACCTTGACCTCAAATTCGGGATATTTACATCGCGTCAACCCACATTCTCTATAACATCAGGGTATAAAAACTAGCTGGACACTTCTAAATGAGCTGACGCGGAATCTTCAAATATTAAAGCCCATCACGAACATTCCATTGACCCGCTAATGTTGACAACCAAATAGTTCTAATAATGGTCCTTATACAAAGTACGACGTTACAGAAGGTAATTCAGAAGATCTGAATACCAAGAAGTGCCAACATGGGTGCCAAGTGTCCAAGTCTTTGCAGGACAGTCCAGATTTTTGGACACTGTCCCATGAAGCTGCCCCACTCTCTCGCTTTTTCGGGCATTGGGTATCATGAGCCTGTTGGAGAGGTCCTCTAATCTCCCCTGGCCAGCCCAGAGAGCAATAATAATTACTTTAGGACCCAGCTTTGTTTTTAGTTTGGACAATTTGGAAAACTGCGAATACTGAAATGCTTTCTATGAGGAAAAAAGTCAAGATGCCCGTGAAGGGCAAAGTTCTGGATTTGTTTTCATGTACACTCCCCAACATTTCCGGCGTCCAAATCGAGACACCAGCGTTGGGGGATGTGACTAGGGGCAGAGATCGGGTAGGACTGGATGAGGGAGCCGACGGGGCCAGAGACTTGCCAACTTTGCTTACAGAGCCGCCCCGTGGCACTCAGAGCTTCGCAAGGTGGCCACGCGGGAGCTGCGATAGAAGACCATAACTGCCCAGACCTCTGTGGGTTTAATGGCAGCCTTGGACGATCAGGGAGGTCAGAGGATCTCCCCAACCAAACCATGATCCCCAGAGTAGGGCAGCTACCCGGCACACCTGAGCAGGCGTATGTGCCATCAAAATGAAATGAGAAGGACCATGTGGCTCTGCCGGTGTTTCTGGGTGAACGAGGAGACTGGGGGGCTGTTACATTAATCGTTAAGAAACATTCCTGTCCCAAAAAGCCCCATGCCGATTGGGTGAAGGCCGTGTTCATTTACCCGCGTTATATCCTGTACCGCTCCATTCCCGGCCGCGTGCGCCGGTAACCAGGAGCTCTCTGCGTCACATCTCTTCCAAGCCCGATAACCTCGTCTGAAGCCACGAGTCTCACCTCTTGCTCTGATGTTCTTTGAAGCTAGAAAATTGCTTTCAGGGGGGAAAAAAATGCAGCACTAAAATTCACAAATAAAGCTGAATTCTTTATAGAAACTCAAGTTCTATTAAAGTAATTTGAGGAAATGTACCGCCGTTTTTAAGCGGAATTTAACCCCTGTTATACTTGTAGGTTTAAAGGGACATTCCAGCCGTTATATAAAGAATGGGAAGATTCGGCAAAATCCCCCCCCCCATTGTATGCATTTGCCCCTTTCCGTCACCAGGCCGGAGAGGCGTTCGGCCACCAATTGGCTCCAGGTCTGGCCCTGCAAATATTGTGGGGGCCTGGCGACACCCCCACTGCACAAGCGGGAAACATGCTCCCATTGAGCCCAATCGGGATGTTTTGGTGGCTTTTTTCCATGGAGAGCTTCCTTATAATCAGAATCCGAGCGATAGAATACCCCACCAAAAAAAGATCATTCCATGCTCTCAAAATTCCAAAGGCCACTTAAAAATGCGTTGGGGTTCTCCAAAAACGCATTTAAAGCTGCAGTCCCAGCTCTACATGCTACATGCAGCATTACAAACATCATTCCTAAATCCTTCCCGGGAATAGTTTTTTTTAATCACTTTAAATTTTATCTCATTTGCAATTTACGCTGGGAACACTCAATTGTCATGTGACGTCAGAGCATGAAAAGACCTTCAGGAGAAAGAATAAAATAAGAGATCTGCTAAGTTGCTTAACATACAGGAGAGTGCAGTGAGTGTTTCGTCTAAGTGGAACAGCACCTTTAACGGCTTTAAAGCGCTCGGAAGAACGATCTTACATAGAAACGGAATATTGGCAAAACAATGTACGGACGCACATAGCTGAGTATCAAAACAGCAGACACACCTAATGAACGCCTTAAAGTGAAACCATCCAAACGGTATTTCATCCCGTCCTGTAAACACAGCTGTGCGGCAGGTTCATGCGCGACCTACCCCAATTCCCCTTCCGATAAATAAAGAATTATCTCTCCGTATATATCCACGAAGCCCCCCAACACCCCCCCAACAGGCAGTCCTGTGTTCAAATAAAAAAATTTGAAAAAGGACTTACCCGATGGAGAAGCTGCAGCCTTGCATGTGCAGTTTCCCTCCTCCTGTGATTTGTATCAAGCAGTGGCAGGAAAGAGCTCCCAATGGGAACACGTTCTGCACATGCGCGCCGGGGGGTCTGAATAGACCCTCTCCCACAGTGCTGGAACTGACTGGTGGTGAGTATCTTATGTTCTTCCAAGAGAAAATAGCTTGTGGGGGGGGGCAGGGAGAGGGGCAAATGCATATTACTATTTATTGTTTTATATAGCGCCATCAAATTCCGTAGCGCTGTACAATGGGGGGGGATTCTGCAGAAGCAAGAGAGACACCATATCAATTTAAAGGGACCGCTCAGTTATCATATGGATTAAAGGGCTTATATAGGCTGGAGTGTCCCTTTAATAAACATATTAACCCTTCTAGAGCTGGAATGCTTTGCAAACTAGCATTTCTAATTAATAATAATAATAATATATTATTAATAATAAAATTATTATTATTATTGTTATTATTATCATTATTATTACCAGTATTTTTATCATCATTATTATTATGATCATCATTATTATTATTATTATTAATAATAATAATAAAAATAATGATAATAATAATAATAAAAATAATAATAATAATGATGATAATAATAATAAAAATAATAATAATAATGATGATGATAATAATAATAATGATAATAATAATAATAATAATAATAATGATGATGATAATAATAATAATATTATTTCAGTGCCTTTGGATGAGCAGCTAGCATTTTATTGGGTGTCAAAGCCCCATATCTTGGAATTCAAGTTTTAACTGTTTCAGCACCATATGTGACCGTTTTAGGCATTGCGAGCGTACCTTTAAGGGGATTTAACCCTTTCAGTACCGGAAAACCTCCATTGCTTTCAACCCACAGAAACATTTATACGCCGTTCCGGTTTGTTTGATTTGTAACACAGTCTTCCAACTGCGGACTTTTACACGACGAAGTCAAAGCGCTTTCTGTGCCACCCCGGCCGGTCCATCGGCCTGATTACTAAGCGCTGCCAGATCCTGATCCAACGAGGGGACGATGGGCGCAAAGGCTTAACATCCCGCTTGTGGCATCATCACACGTGTACATTACCAGCCTTTACGCATACATAGAATTCTTAGATTCAGGATGGCTTCGCGCATGTTTAAATTCCCCCACTGAATTAACCTCTACCACTTCTGCTGGGAGGCTGCTCCATTTGCTAGTTCAATATGGGCACTTTGGATGTGACGACGAATGTTCCGTAACATTGTTCTGGGAGTAAGTGTGGGCGACGTTACCCTATAAACATCTTTTTTTCTTATTGAATCCCTTAATTTAAATAACCGACTACATACAAACGGAGTCACAGAATATTTATCATTAGAACCTAATCAGGCGACCGGCTGCTGTTGTAATACAACTCCTATCAACTTCAGCCTGCCTCGGAGTGATGGGAGTTACACCGACACCATGCAACGAAGGTGTTAACCCCTCCGTGTTCGGATTTTCCATGATACTGACCGGGTTGTTACCCATCTCTGGGGTAAAACACCTACCTTCACAAACAGCTCGATGTCGGGGTCCTTCTCTTCCCCGTTGGTTGGAACGGAGTCCGTCATCGTCTTCTTCCTTTTCAGGAATCCGCTCTCCTCTTAGTTGTTTACCGTGAATTGCAATAAACCAACAGTTCCGATCCTCCGGTCCCTGCAAAGACTAATCCTCACAGCACGTGTGCCTCGTACCCACGCATGGAGTTGTTTATTGCGGGCACATCCTCTTTCTGAGCAGAATTCTTTTTCCTCCCCGGTTATTTATCTATATATATATATATATATATATGTGTGTGTGACAAAGAAGAAGTTAACCCTTTCAGCTCCAGGGAATTCCTCCGATGCTGGAAGCGGCTCGATGGAGCAACAAGTCCTGCTGCTTGTGTTGGTTACAAGATCGTCATCTGTCAGAGATCCTGCTCGGTGCGACAGACCGAAATAGCCCCGAGGCAAACACGAGGGGTGTGATTAAGTGACAAGGGACGGGCCTTTTGTACCTTACATGTCTGTGTGACAGCGCGGCCCTCCCCGCACCGAGCGGACTGGAGAGATGACACCGGGCTGTTATTTGGACGCGGGAACACTAATAGCTCTTTGCGGAACGACGAGCTACGCTTCCGCGCGTTAAGGGGTTAGACGGGTTTAGGAGGGACGTTTATTTCAGAGGAGGCAGAAAGAGAGGAAAGCGGCTAGAACGAGAGGGTCGTAGATGTAACCTAAGAGAGTTTCATTTCTCTGAGAGGGTGGTAGATACGGGGAACAGCCTCCCAGCGGAAGTGGTAGAGGGTAATACAGCAAGGGAATTTAAACACGCATGGGATAGGCGTGTAAATCTAAGATGAGAAACGACTGATGAAGGTGAAACGGGCGACTAGACGGGGAGAACGGGTCCGATCTGCCGTCACATTCTGTGTTTCTGGGTATAATTCTATTGATAATTGTTGCCCAACATTTCAATAGAGAGTCCCGAGGTTTAGCCTGTATCATATTATTGTTCTAGAAAATATGCATGCCTCCCAACTGTCCCGCTTCATGCGTGACAGTCCCGATTTTGCCACCCTGTCCTGCTGAATTCTACCTCAGTCCAGCTTGTCAGGGCAGAAACCGAGCTCGGCGGGGCAATAACAGTGCAGGAACACGCGATGTCTGCGCCTAGTGTAATTACAGGGTTTCATGCATGAAAAAAATGCACGGCTTTCAATAATTGGTACAGCCTGCAAAAAATATGTATTTTTGCACAAAAAAAAAAAAATTTTACATAAATATTTCACAAAACAGATGTCTGTAATGTGAAAACTCGCAATAAACTCAATATATTAAGTAAATTTAAATATTATGCTATTTTTTCAATGATCGATGAAGCAAACGTCACACCGTGGCTCGGGATGACCAAAAAACCTAATAAATCGGACGGATTTCAGCCATAATTCTCTGGTTCCACAAGGCCGTTCAGGTAATTGTATTTTTGTGTTGCTTTAGACGCCGTAAGAGTAGACGGGGTCCTGTTTAGTGTGTCGGGTCTATGTTTAAACCTGATTTCCCTGTTATGGTGTAAAGAGCTCACACTTCATGGTTTGCTTGCGGTGTAAAGAAGGGCTTAGTATTCACAGACAGACGTTACGGCATTCTCAACGTACAGCGCTCACATATTTACAGTCATGATGTAGGGAAGATGGCTGGGATGTGTATGTGTGTGTGTGTAAGCATGAATGTGTAAGCGTTTGTGTGTAAGCATGAATGTGTAAGTGTTTGTGTGTTAGCATGTATGTGTATGTGTAAGCGTTTGTGTGTAGGCATGAATGTGTGTTTGTGTGTGTTAGCATGGTTGTGTGTGTAAGTGTTTGTGTGTAGGCATGAATGTGTAAGTGTTTGTGTGTTAGCATAGATGTGTATGTGTAAGCGTTTGTGTGTAAGCATGAATGTGTAAGTGTTTGTGTGTTAGCATGGATGTGTATGTGTAAGCGTTTGTATGTAAGCATGAATGTGTGTGTTAGCATAGATGTGTGTGTAAGCGTTTGTGTGTAGGCATGAATGTGTAAGTGTTTGTGTGTTAGCATGGATGTGCTATTGTGTGTGGTAGCGTAAATGTGTAAGGGTGTGAGTTTGAATGCTTCTGTGTAAGTGGTATGAGAGGGAGTTTGTGTTGGCATGCGTGTGCGTTAGTGAGTATGAGTAAGAGTATGTTAGTGTAAGTATTTGTAAGCATGTTTATGTGTGTTAGCGTGAGTGTGTATGTATGTACATATGTATGCCAGTGCTTGTGTTGGAGAGACAAGATGCCGATTGGTCCACTTGGCTTTACTTGATCCCCCCGGGCCAGAAGGTGCCGCCCCCCCTTGATTCTGGGCTGTATTGGATGTCCCTGGACTCCTGTGTGGTTTCCCCAGACCCCAACCCCGAGCACATCTCAGTGCTTATATACTAGGAAAAGCAAACCTATCCATTAGGGGGGGCATTATACAGCGTGGCATCAATTTGTGTGCAGACATTTGTTCTGAGGGTTATTTGTTACTGCACTTTAATCACAGCATACACTTTAGAAGATCACCAGACAGAAGACACAGAAGACCTAATCTTGTAGGGGTTAAAAAAGCCCTTTAGGAGATGCTGCAGCTCCAGAGTTGAAATGAATGGAAACACTTTCTGCATAGACACATGGGGCAGTCTTATTAGACCTCCTGGGGGTCCCGCATGAAAAAAAGCTAAGAATCCCCCCAACCTTTAAGGAGAAGCTTCAGCTCCAGATCTGAAATGAACGGTCGCACTTTCTGCACATACACAGGGTGAAAACAGGGTGATTGGTGATTCAAACAGTGTTAGGGCCACAGTGGGGCCAAGTCCCCAGTCTTTGTCTTCGTCTTCTGGGGCTGTACTCCCCCAAAGGGACATGCAGCCCTTTCCTTCCCACTCAGGCATAAACCTTGGGTGGGCCAGATCTTCTAGGGTCTCCCCCAGATCTTCTAGGGTCTTCACATCCATACAATGAAGTCTTCAAGGGAGAGTGGGGGCCAGAAGGCACAATCCACCCCCCCCACACCAAAACTGGTCAGAATCTTCGGTGACTTAGTTCCACTGTGACTTTAGGCCACCCAATGGTGCTTAACTCACTACCGAAACCCAAAGTCACATGTCCCACCGTGCACCACTCAAAGTGCCCCAGCGGATCCATGCCAGGGGCCACTATAACAGCCTCGGGCTCTCTGACGCATGTCCTACCCTTGAGGCCAGAGGACCAAGCTTCCCCTCTTCTCTTAGCCAAAAGGCGGAGAAGGGAGTCCCAAATGAGCCAGGTAAGCTGCAGCTCCAGGGCTTAAGCATATGTATTTAAGTATCCTTTTAATGTTACCTTTTCTTCGCTGGCAGTTAATCCCATCACATTACGGGTTTATATTATAATACACTGTTACAGAACTGGTTACATGACTCAGAAAGAAATCACATATCTTGGTAAGCCGAGGTGTTCTCACAGTACCGATAACTTGCGGAGGTTCCAATGTCAACAGCAAACTGCGAGTAAATTCTTACGGAATGGTTCCAGGGCTAAACTCCTTTACCAAACAATAGCAGAACAAAGAGAACGGACGGCCGCCAAACGCTGAGCAGCTCTGATGAGCAACAAAGAACCTTCCATTGTTACCACAACAAAGGAAGATATGAATTCTTCACCGGCGGTCCCGGCTGCGGCGGAGTCCAACCCGGTGAACTCATGTGTTTGTCAAGGGGGTCGGACCCAAGGCGTAACTTAGTATCCGTCCATAACATGACACGTTTATGGAGATCTGTCACAGCATTGCCATGCGTAGGGATGGTCGTGGACGGCTGCCATATAAATTCCTCGGCTACATAAAAATATTCCAGGCCGTTCCGTCCTGAGAATACCGTTCTCTGCTCGCACCTGGGCGTCGCGTTTACTCAACGGGGGAGATTGACACTTCGAGCCCTACGCTTCATCGTGCTTTATGGAGGGCCGCACCCAATGGGATTCTGGCCGAGCTGCCCCTGCATAATGAATAGTTAATGCGGGGGGCATTTCTCACTGATTTAGGTATAGGTTATGCAGGGTCGGGGCTGCCCATGTCCAACCAAGCAAATGTCCCAGATTTGGAGACATTGAAGACCAACAGAGGTTTGTGCTTTTGTAGTCCAAACCTCTGAAGCTAAGAACCACAAGGTGGCTCTTCATGGATGGTCCCACCTGCGTCCTCGCCGACCCTCCCAGTGTGAGCCACGGACCCCCCGCCTCACCAAGCAGAGTTGCCTCAGAGAAGATACCTTCTTGAGCACAGGTGTGTCTTTTGTACGTAGCTCGACAGGTCTTTCTACATATAGTTCACCTACAAAGTTCATAGTTTTGCCAGACCCTTTGATAGTAGGGACTGTAAGAAGCGCCGTGGGAACTGTTGTATAAATAATAATTTCGATCATCGTGGAAAACTCAGTAAATCCACCAGATGTCGATTTCTTTTCTACAAGTTTTTGAGGCAGTTGGATACACAATGAATACATAATACATACGTGTCATTTCTTCTGTTTGTCCAAATTTTGGCAACAGTGACATAATATGGGACGCCCAAAACAGCGCGTGAGCCAACCTTCCACTAGAGGGCAGCGCTTCCTTTCTTACTGAGCAGATGCTATGTAGATTGGGGTTAATATCTCATTTTTTGGTATTTTTAATATCCAGATCTCTTCCGAGCCAAACTAATACCTCTTTTTCCCCATTCCCATGACTCCTCAGACCCCTTTCTGTTCCCCCAATCACTGTCTGTTAAATAATTTTTAACTCTCCAAATATTTTCTATGATCAAAATTTTTTTTATTTATTAAAAGGTTTTTTTTAGCTCAAACCCTACCCTGACCAGTTAGGACCTGTCGAAAGGCATTCTATTTCCAGACACCGGGCACCTAAAGCGACCTTCATAAATCATTTGGTCAATGAAGCTTCCTTACATGCTCAAGGCATACCTCCCAACTGTCTCGTTTCCCAGGGGACAGTCCCGATTTTTAGGCACTGTCCCACTTTTGCGGGCAGACGAGGTCGTTGGCCAGTTTGGGGGATCAGAGGGTCTCTCCTGACCAGAACACATTGATATCTGTGCTTTTGCTATCACCGCTCTCACAGGGCTTCCTTGCGGCGTACTAACATCATTATCCCGCCCCAATGCGTTGGTAAGCGGTCCAACCCCGGGCCCCGTCACTAGCATGTCCCACCTGCCTCTAACCGTGCCCTCCAATGAAGGTAGCCCGCTTTGGGCACCTGGAACGGAGGATATGGGGTTAATGAGTTTTATAGCTTGTTTGCAACATTGTGTCATTATTTATTACGCTAGGATCCATTTATCAAACCCGCTATAAACCTTCCAGTGTCAACGTAATTATTTATAGCGGCTTCCGAAAAGGAGAAGAGTCACTTCCTCGGTCATTTAAAGGGGGAACCATCGCTTTCGCAGCTAAATCCCTTTATTAAACCTACCTGTAGCTTTTTGTCATTAAATATAACCATTTTTTTCATAAAAATATATTTACGAAAAAAATGAATATAATCATTTTTGGAAATATAAAAAAAAAACTTTATTCTGTATAAACCGAATGAGGTAGATCACGGATGATTCCCATTCGAGATCCTCTTCCACCTGGGGATATTTTTTTTTCCTCCAGGAAGCCCGTGTTACCCCCTCGGGGGGTTACGGGAAGGTAACACATTGTTCCGATTTCATCAGGACTTCTGTTGTTTTGGCAAAATAAAAAACGTTATTAACTCTCCGCTCCGCCAAACTTCGCAATGCGGCAGGAAAGAGCAGGAACGCCGTCTGCTTCCTCTCGTCCGCACGCTGACACCATTTATATAGTGTCTATTTCCAGCCGGGGGAAGCGTGAGCCAATCAGAGCCCGGCCCTGCTGGGGACTTTGGCCCCCGGCGGAGTAATAATCCATGGATCAGGTTACTGCTTAACTATGTTGGCGTCAGAAGGTCAGTCGTAACTAGGAAAAGCTCAGTTGCGGGCTGCACAGATATGCCGCGGCGTTTAAAGTGTTAAAGTAGAGCTGTCACTCAGTGTAGGGACAGTTTAATGTCACATGCAGCCTCGCGAGATAACGCTCTTCGGAAACGTTTTAATATCCGTTCTGTTATAAAAAAAACGGCAATGTGTCTCGTTAGGAGAAGCTGCAGCTCCGCAGCGCAGTTGATTGGCTGCTTACGGGGGTCTCATCAAACCCCACTGGAACTTTTGCGTGAGCCAGCGCTAACTCTAACTGGCGGTAGGCAGCAGGGGATGCATCCCTCCCGATAGTCCTGTGTTTCACAGGATAGTCCCAATTTTCAGGCACTGTTCCTCGGTCCTGGGTAGCTGCCCCCCTGTCCTGTTTTTGGGGGGCAGTAGGGATCATGCCGGCGTAGTGGAGGATAGAGCTTCACTTAGAGACTTATTGATTGGGGGGGCAGATGGATTTGGGGGTGTAATTGGAAAATCAAGCCTCCTTATCACTCTTTATCGACGTTTAGATTAGAGTCCTCTAAGACACCCTGCATTTTCTGGTACGCAAGTAGTTAAAGGTACAGAGCCTAACCCATTCATATAAAACAATGGAGAGGACTCGGTATTCTGTATTAAATAATCACCTGCAAACATTGTGGTTAAAACGCAACGTGTTTACTAGGGAGATTTCCACACACAATCTGACAACAGATCGGCCCCCGTCGGCCCCCATCTAGTCGCCCGTTACTCCTGCTGGAAAGATCAGACCTTATTCAGTCATTGGTCTCATCTTAGATTCAGGAGCCGTATGCCTATCCCATGCATGTTTAATACCCTCACTGTATTACCCTCTACCACTTCTGCTGGGAGGCTGTTCCACTTATCCACCACCCTTTCAGTAAAGTAAAACTTCCTTTAGTCTAATCCTCTGACTCTCTAGTGTTAGATTATTAGCTCTTGTTGTAACATTTCTCCTCTTTTGAAATAAACGTCCCTCCTGCACACTTTGTTAAACCCCTTTAAGTATTTAAATGTTTCCATCACTCCCCCCTCTGGCTCTTCCCTCCTCCGAGCCGCACGTATCGAGACTTCTTACTCTGCACTGATCATTTTTATTTGGAGGTCAGCTATGACTCTTAACACCAAGGAAAAAAACCTCGGCCATAATGATGATGAGGGTGATGGGAGTGGTAAGCCCCCAAAAGCAAAAAGGTGGTCAAACTTCTGGAAATATGTATATTCTATTTATTATTTCTCTCTAGCATTATTATGTCATTTAACCCCTTCTTGTGCGTGTAAATCCTGCAATATACTAAGTGTCATCACTTAGGTGGGTTTCACACGCACACTACATATATGTACAGCTACATATAAACATGATAAACGAGAAAGTTACTTAATTTTAGTTATTTCCCTATTTAGGATATGTGGGTAAATAATTAATTTTGTATTTTTTCCCATTATATCATATTGTTGCAGTTTTATAGATTTCTCATCCATGATGTGGATCATATTTGGATATATTTACTATATTTTCGTCCCGGCGGAGTTTAAACTCCCATCACTCTCAGCAACCGCTTGTCTAGGCTGAGAATATCAGTAATAAAGCGCTGAAATAGTATGTATGTGCCATAGACTATAGTGGATATCAATCAATAGATCAAAGGAGGGAAGCGCTTTGTTTTTTTTTAATGCGATTCACATAGAAAACACGAGCTTGGACACGAAAGGCAGGGGACTCGGTTACTATGGAAAGAGAGTGTCTTCGGATTGTGATTTGGCAATCAAGCTGGAGCAGCCAGGGCTGCGCAAGTCCAATTTCCCCCTGATGACTCTGAGGACACAAGCTTCATCTTAGGTGCAATGGAGAAAGAGCCTCTTACCTGCCTAATGATTGCGCGTTTCCATGGTAACTTGTCTGTCGTGACCGCTCCGTCTTTCAAGAGCGTCTCAAAGAGCCATTTTCAGGATGTCGATGGGCCGTGTGTTAATACAGAATTCATCGGATGGCATTAGAGTGCACACGGGAAATCTGGATTCATTTCTAGCTCCTTTCAGAATCTGATATGAAGAATTTGTCACCTGCTGTTTTTGTTTGTTTGTTTGTCTAGAATACGGTGCATCCTATTCTATAGACAGTATTTCCACCGTCTATTCCACCAAAAGTACACTTGCCATGATTAGATGAAACTAATGAAAGTTTAACTTTACTTAGAGAGTGGTAGGTAAGTGGAACAGCCTCTCAGCAGAAGTGGTAGAAGCTAATACAGTGAGGGTATTAAACATGCATGGGACAGGTGTATGGCTCCTGGATCTAAGATGAGACTGATTGAGGTTTGAGTCGTTACAGCAGGGAAAACGTCTTCTGGTTTTTCCTCTAGTCCTGTGTGTTTAGTTTTTACTTCCAGTGCACTCCCGCTAAAGGGCGGGGCTTCTGGACACACTGGCCCCTCTGATTGGAAGAACGGGGGAGAGGCTGTCTCTGCGACTCCGCTGCTTTGCGGAACTACCCTAAGACGCTCCTCTATCTGCACCTCACTTTCTCTGCAAATCTGTCGGCAATATTGGGGCTTTTTAGGGCACTTCTGCAAAAGGGCGGAGTCGGGGGAGTGGGTTTGTCTGGAAGCTCCGCCCTTTTTACAGAATTGCGTCCGGAGTCACGCTTGAACACACAAGATAAGTGGAAGACAGCGGATAAGGTAAGGAGACAAAAAGAGAGAGTAGGAGAGAGTGTGAGAGACAATTCGGGATCTATTATCCAACATGTAGGGGCAAGGCTACCTCCAGATAGCCTTTAATGGGTGGAGAGTGGGCAGAGAGTGGGTGGGGAGTGGATGTGACCAAATGCCGCTCTTGTGCCTGGGGGTAGAAACTGACCTGAGACAGGAGACTCCAGGTGAAATTTAATTGGTTGATGCCAGAGGAGGCCCTTGCAGGCGACCAATAAAGTGGCTCGCACAGCCCTTTAACTCCTGACAGCGGAACCATGGTCTCCCCGCTCCAACAGTTAAAGGTCCGTACGAGGGACTCTATTGGTCCTTCGTAAGGACATTTTAAAGGTCTGTACGAGCAACTCTATTGGTCGCCAGAAGGGGGCTCGTCTGCCATCAACCAATGAAATGCAGGTGCACTTCATTGGTTGATGGCAGATGAGGCCCCTGCCGGCGACCAATAGAGTTGCTCGTACAGACCTTTAAAATCCTGGGGCCAAACCTGCTGCATAGTGCGTACCGCGTTAACCCCATATTAACCCTTTCTACAAAAATGGAGGGAAAAAAATGAACACGAAGAATGTACACAAATATTCGCCCGAACTGAACACAGGAACAGGCGAATATTTGTGGAATAAGAATATGTGACCCCCCCCCCCCCCCGCGAAGACGAACACGAAGAGTTGGCCCAAGTCTAGTCTTTATTGACTTTGCTTTGTGCACAAAAGCACAGTCTGGAACAGGAAGGTGCCAACCCTTCCCGCAGCTCTCCTTACAGTCCCTACAGTTAAAGGATCTGACAAAACTAGAACTGACAAACTAAGACAAACCGATACATTAGGTAAAGAGAGCTTACAATCTAGAGGGGGTGGGGTGTAGAGAGTGGCAGAGATTTGTACGCGTCTCTGAAGAAGTGCGTTTTGAGGTTTTCCTGAACACTGAAATAATCACAATTTCTTGCTGTTTTCAAATTCCACAGAAGTTTTCATGTGATCATTAAGTTATTACCGCTGTGTGGGTGGGAAGACTTTGCCTCTCCAATTATAAATTATCTACAGGTCATGAGTCATGCAGCGGATAAGTATGCGGATCGCCCTTGCTGTTAGGTGGTTAATTAACTTGTAAACCATATTAAAAAAAAACAAACAATAAATATTTAATCTTGCGTGAAATCGGTTATAGAAACCAAGCATTAACAATTCTTAAGGTGAAATTTCGATTTAAGGAGCCGTCAACCCATTCTTAAAAAATACATGTTTCCTCCGTGTGAAAAATTCTCTGCTAGGTTCCTTCCTGCTGCTTGCAGCCTAGTTTGTCTAGCAGACATTCGGCTTTTGCCACAGACAAGGAGCTGTTGGCTTCTGTGTTGTTTCCAGTTGCATATCTAGTATATCTAGGAACCTCCAGGGTTGGCTACCCGGAGCTCCACCTCTTCTGTTATAGTGGGTGGGGCTAGCTATGCAGGGGCAGGGCTAGCCCTAGTTAGCCTTTAAAGGATCAGAGAGTGGATGGAAGCTTGGCAGCGAGCGGGCATGACCAAAGCTGTCTGCTTGCCAAGAGATTGCAGATCTCCTCTTTACATAAGGTGAAACATGGCAAGTTCCCATTTATGGGGGGAAATACTTGATCGCTGCTGCTACTGACCACTGCGAAAACTTTTTTGGCGCGACTGCCCTTTTAAATAAATATTTAAATCAATGGGCACTAGGAATATGGCTGCTCCCTATAGGTGCAAACAGTTGCTCCTTAGAGATGTTGTTCCACTTTCGATTGTTTGCTCTACGGGATAAATCACGCAAAAACACCACCTATATGTAAGAAACTATTTAAGTTGCTATACTTATAACCTACCATTTAAATAAAGTCTAAGATGTCCCATCCCACCATGAAAACGATTCATTCCAAGGCTTTATTCATAATTTTGAACGATAACGTCTATGACCTAGGTCTGTATGAGGCGTAACACGCAACGTGAGCATGTTAAGGCTTGTTTGAGTTACACCATCCATGGGTTCCTGTCCATTGTTTACAGGACCTGGGATAATGCATGTTTATTTATCATTAATTTGTGCCAAGAAATATATACACAGCGCTTCCAAGGTAGCGGAATATTCTTTTATTGTATAGGTTTGAGAATTCTTTCTTCTGAATAATTCATGAACCTTTGTTGGTTAATTTCTGGGCTGTATTCACTACATTGGGAGTTTGTGGGTGAGATGAAGATTTCCACTCCTCCTGTAAGGACTCAGCTGGTCCTGTATAATGTATAGTTAAATAAGATGAAGGTTTTTCATCTCGACTATGCTTCATTCAGGGTCTGCTCAACTGTTTCAGCAGAAGAAGCTCACCGAAGATCAAGACCCCCTCCTAGAGCAGATAAAATCCCCCCACGCAAGAATTCTCAGGGGCTCCCCTTGCATGCGGTGGGGCAGCAGTAGTAGTGCACGCATGGACACATTAATGGAGCCAGGTTGAGTGCCAGCCCCCCAGAATAATGTGCATAGCATAACACTAAAAGATGGCGCTTTCCTGGGTACCAACCCCTCATGGTTCAGGCACACCAGGCAGTTGCCCAGGACACCTGGTTCCGGTGCAGGACTGGCTTGTGCCATGTGGCACCGGCCCATCATGCATTTGCCAGATGCCAACTCAGGCATGCCTGGTACTAAGACCTTCCCTACCGGGCATAGCCATTCATAACGCATGGAAGTCAGGGGATCAGGCCCGGACTGGCCCTTTGGCCCAGCGACAGCTAACGGGGCCCCGTACTGACCGGCGTAACAAAACACATCACTACAGCCGATGATACCGAGGAAACCTGTATAAATGTATAATGTATAGTACGATGTGGAAGAGAAAATTATTACCAAACATAACGGTGTCTTTTACTCTAATAAAACTTGCATTTTTCTCAGACGACTTTGCTATTATCTGAGATTAATACTTTTTGGGGTTAAAAACGAAGCTTCAGGGAATGGGGCGATATTTTAGATTTTTTTTTTAGGAAAACGCGGGTTGTGTCTCCCGGAATGTTCTACAAAAAAAAATACAGAGCTGCCCCCCTCTTTTCTCCCTCATGCCACATTGATGTACTTTAGGCACGAGTCTAGTGTGGCCGCCTCCATTTTAAATTGCCCTTCTGGGGTAAAGACCCAGGGCTTAAACCTATTCTGTCAGCTACAAACTACTGTATTTTCAAGTTAGGAAAATTGAGGCTTCAGAAAGAACATCCCATTGGTTGCTATGGTGACAACGCCACTTTGCACCAGAGCTTGGGCTTATCCACAAATCCAGTGATATTTGTATGGAATTGTGATATGGTTGTAATGGAGATATCTCGCACCGGGGGGACCAAATGAAAACAGGTTTGATGGTAATTGAGTTTTTTGTTGACAAAAAAGTACTTTTTGTACCAATAACACGGCTTGTGTGAAGAGCAATTCTGATGCTAAGAAATAAAAACAGATGTAGTCACCATAGCAACCAACAGGATATTCCTGCTAATTTCACTAGAATTGCTTCTTTTTACACAATATTCCTAGTCAGTAACGCGTTTCACTTTAGAGTATCTGCCTTGATATACCCCGCGCCTCGCCTGTCCCAGGCTCCCTCTAGATTGTAAGCTCCTCTGTCGCTTTGAGTTTAGCCTTCTCTAATTTATATAATGATATTTGTAATCCCGCCCCCAAATGCACATCCATCACCCGGTGCTAGTACTGCAAGTACTGAATATCAAGCGATCGTATGGGTCAAACCACAGCCTTGTATTATTATAACACCAGGGAGTTGCCCCCCCCTGAGTCTCAGAGGTTTTTGCCCCAATCTCAGGGTGAAGGGGCAGATTTTCAGGGTCACGCAGTCCGGAGCTGACTCTTCCTCATTTGGCACTGCTGTGATAATTTATACTCCCAATTGGTGCTTTCGCTCCCAGTGTATTATGGTTGATATCCCTGCTTGAATGCAGGTGACTCCATTAAGTGTACCTTGAAAGTCAAGGTTTGCATAGGACGAGTCATCATTACAGCTATATATTCGAGCTATGTGCATTAAGAATGCCTCCCCAGCCCACATATATATCATATATCATATCTACAATAGCCATACCTTGACGTAGAGAGCTATTTCGGGGTCTTCAGCTCCATTGTCGTCAGCGTGAATATTTCGATTGTTGTTGAGTTGTCCGGTGGGGTCCAGCTGGCGAGTGTGAAGCCCCTGAGGAGGGACGTACTCCCGGGGAGAGGTAGGAGAGGTCGGGGATGAAGAATAGTTGATATAAGTTGGAGAGAACGGAGACTTGGAGGTGTACGGGGACGTTGGCGTGGTGGACGCGGTGGAAGATAAGGACATGCTGCTCCTCAGCTGTCTCTCCTTTAATTCTAAGTGCAGTTGAGGTCTCAGGCTCTCCCAGTTTGCCTTGACTCCGTATCCTTCGGGGCTCAGATCCATGCTGTCCGGACTGCTGGGGGCAGAGTAGACCCTCTCCTCATTAAGCCACCCTTGAGGCATTGAGGTCTCATACAGATGCTCAACCTCTTGCATGGTCAGCTGCGTCTGTGGACCACTGTAGGTTAACGAGTCCGGGTGATCAGCCAAGGCGTTTTGGGATGCAGCTGTCACGTCTTCGACTCAGAGGTCTCTGAGGTGCAAGGTACAGAACCGCTGTGACAAGCTCAGGTTAGAAAACGTCACTGGCGATCTCAAAAAGTATCAAAGATCTATCAAGGGTTCCGTAGGCATGTATCTGGAGATAGCATCAGGTAAATATTTACCAGGGGCTGCTGTCCGTAGAGCAGCCGGGCTCGGTATGCACAAGGTGCAGCGAACGCAGCCTTCAGACTATGCCCAGAGGAGGAGCCGGCCGAGCACTGCCTAACAGCACAAACATAACACAGCCCCGCATGCGTGTGCCCCGCACACTGCGTGTTCCCAGTCAAGGTCCGTGCCACTGGTAGACATGTGAAAGTTTGCGTAGGTATCATTCGGAAAGGGCAGCCGCCATATGCAAAGCGAAAGACACCCCGGGATATGCCATACCTGTCCCTCCTATTGCTCTAAACCAGGGCAGTCCATCCTGCGGCCCTCCAGCTGTAGTCCTGTAGCAGCTGGAGGGCTCTAAACTATACCTGTATAGGAGAAAGATACGTTAAAAAGATAAAGATTAAAAAACAAAAAAATTACATTCCAAAGTTGTCTGAATTAAGCCCCTTTGAGACCACCCAAACAGGCGTAGATGTGTTTGTGTATAATAATGGAGTAAAAAAAAACTTAAACAAGTTTGGTCCTGATGGGCATCCCTAACGTGCCTTTTAAAGCGTACTCTACTTTCGATGACCCCTGTTCTTGATTGGCATTCATGACATTTTGTTTTATGTATTATACATTTTGGGGTACTCGCAGGTAGATATATTTTCCAGATAAAATCAAATCTGGAAGTGTGTAGAAAATTCCAGATACCCGCATCTATCGGCCTATTTACTTGAGTATTTCGAGTATTCCATGAAATATGAGTAACCACGGGACGCCCAGATAACATTATTCTCCTCACAGTTAGGAGTTCATAGTACAAACTAACATCCCCGGCCGCTCGGCAGGGCTCGGCTTCTAAAGTACCCATAGAACAGGGCCGGCCGTAGGGTACCTAGCGTACTAATGTTTAATATTACCCCTTGTGCATAGAAGAGGCGATATCTCTCTAGTAGGGTGAGAATACAAGAGAAGAAAAACTATGTAAAGCTTAATATGGTCTGGATACGACAAAGAATAGTAAATAAAAAGGAGACCCAAAAAGCCCAGTAACAAAGTAACCGTACTGAGTAAAGACAAGTGGAAATACAATCCAGCTCCCGGTATGTATATCCCAGAACACGACCCCGCACCGACACAACAAGTCCTTCCGTCCACTAAGTGGTCTTCCCAGGAGGGTCCCCTCATGGACCCAAATGTGACATTAGCCATTTGAAGGGTTAAAGCAGAAGGGGTAGTCATATTACGAAGCTCTTTCAGCCCTGAGAGTGCGTAGCACAGATGTTCTTGAGTTGATGTAAACCATAAGCATTACATAATGAAGTATATTTCTCTCCTCTCTAGTATATGCACCCCGGTACATTTTTGTATTATTATTACATCACATTATAGGCTTCCATGGGTAGCGTAGAAAAGAACCTAGGGGTTAAACCTGGTCATTTTTAAGCTTAAAGGTAAAGCATTAGCCCCTCTTTGGGTCCCAAATCCTCTGACGTCCCTCTTTCCTCCCCTGATGATCCTCTTTCCTCCCCTGATGATCCTCTTTCCTCCCCTGATGATCCTCTTTCCTCCCCGATGCTCCTCTTTTCTAGGATCTCAGAATGCTTGCTGGGTATGAGGGGATCGCAGGGTTCTACAGCCCTAAAAGCCCCGATAATGTCTATTGAAACAGCAGAAAATGGTTTATATTTCAAATTGTTTAACCCTTTCCATGCTGGGGCCAGAGCAAATTTTTTCATCGTGGGAGCCCAGGCCAGGCCTTAGTAAAGTAATCCAATAGATGTGGTCGTACATGTACGCAGCTCACACAATATAGTGCAGGATGGGCACGCATAGGAAGGGGTTAAAGTCTGTAGTCGTGTTAAAGATACAAATTCTGGGTAGAAAATAGATATTCCTGCAAGTATGTTAACATATTGCACCTCTTTGAAGGCTATGACTCCCATCACCCCAGTCATTATTCAACCCAATACCTGATTACCACTGAAACCCTAAGGGTTAAAAACAATGCATTATTCTTCATCTATATGGTTGCATAAATAGCCAATCAATAGGTCACAAAGTCACCTAAACTTCTCAGTAAAGCCCCGCCCCCCGGGTATATTTTGTATATTTTGCTTACGCTGCCAATATTTTTAACAAAGTTATGGAAATACCAGCTAATTTCAATAATATAATAATATAATAATGTTATTTCTGTTTAGTTACAATGCATTAGAAATAAATTATTCCAAATATTGTGTATACGTTCTGGCCCTTTGCACGCAACTGTAATCTATATATTTTCTTTCTACGGGGAAATCACTACCAAAATTATTTGTTCCTAGTTTGCTCCTCTAATGTTGTAAAATAAATGGTCAGGGAGAACCGAATTTAAATGAGAGTGATGTGAGTGGCAGAATATCTTTACATCGGACATTTAATGTACCATTTAAAGGGACAATTACCCCTATCGCTAGCGAAAACACCAGGAAGCACAATTGTTACATTCCTTATTTAATCTTTATTTTCAAGGCTCTAGGACATTTCTGTGAGATAATCCGTAATACTAATAACCGATCTCCATGCTCCATATATAAACACGTTGGTCTCGTCTTAGATTCAGGAGCCGTATGTCTATCCCATGTATGCTTAAATTGCCTCACTGTATTAACCTCTACCACTTCTGCTGGGAGGCTGTTCCACTGTTCTACCACCCTTTCAGTAAGGTAAAGCTTCCCTATATTTCATCTAAAAAATAGAATTGTAGTGGCACACCTATAGAAAGTAATATAAGAATAATATGAATGGGTGCACAAAGCTCCCACCTGTGCCCAACAGGATCCGGATCTCTCTTGAGAAATGCCTATAGGCCGAAATGTTGGGGGTCTCAGATTTTTTGTCACTCTGATTTTTGCTCTTTTTGATCAGGCAAGTGCATTATATGTTTTTTTATTTACATTCTGTATTAAAAGCTTTGCTTTTTATAGTATTTTTTGCTTGTTGAGCGTTTGAGTCCTGCTCCTGTACATCATTTTACATTCCATCTAAGCCTCTGACCCTCACTTTATATCATTACCTCCTCCTTTGCAATAAACTTCCCTTCTGAGCTTTGTAAAATCCCTTTAAGTATTTAAACTCTCTCATCACATCTGCTCTCTCTTCACTCCTATCCTATCTCCTAAACCCAATGTCTGGGGAAGTGCAGCCGTAGCACATGATCATGTACTCAGCACTTGTATGAACAGCCTAGACTGCAATAATTGTAGAGCGTCTCCATCTGTAGAATGCGCTCTTAGACCTTGATAGGGACGTGTCCGTTAAGGTCCCACCGGGATGGGAACGTGTGCTGGCGTGGTGGTCCTGAGCTCATGGACTAAACCGGTGCCCAGGCAGCATTTGGTGACTGTGATGGGCAATAATGTATTTTTCCCAGGGTCTTGTCTGGTCGATGGCCAAGTTCATTTGGAAGTAACTGTTAAAGGACTTCCATGATTACTAAATCTGACTTAAACATGCATGATGTCATAGTGACATCACACACAAGGCAAACAGCACTCAACCAATGCTCAGTGACAGCCCAGTCTGGGTTGATTTGGTACAAAGTTGGGCTAGAGTTGGGCCAAGAAACAAACTAGCGGAATATTCCTCCAAATGACAGTTGAAAAGGTTATATTAATGTGTATCTAATGCTCCATGTTGCGCATGTTCCTGTTTGCGCATGCACGTCTCTTATCCGCCTGCGCATGCACTCCATGTGGCAAAAAAAAAAAGATGGAAAATAAATTTTTGTTACTGAAAAAGATAAAAAGAAACAAGCAAGCTCCTTCCCTTGGAAACAAGAGAACATGGAAGATCTATGGCGTGTTTTGGTTGGTTAGAAAATACCACTCGCCCCGCGGGGTAATTCTAGTTACGTTATCTCGCGATGGACTTTGACTTTGAAATGACATTAAGATGTTCATCATCATCATTATTATAGTTCGGTGTCATGATTATAGAGGCTACACCCAAATACCGTGAACTTTGGTATTTATAGTCCACCATAAAATAAATCGTTTATTAAAGCGGAATCACACATAAGGTATGGAGCGCACGGCGCGTTCCGGATCCATATTGTTAATAGATAGCGTATTAAGGCTTTGATCTTTGCCTTTGCTCGTTAACTATGTCACTAACGCGGCTAATGAGTGAATAGGTCTATCAATATTTTTCTTGAAGACGAGTTGAGGTTTTAACTGTTTAAGTGCTTAACCCCAGTGCAAGGCAGGGAATCGGAAACAGAGATAGACTACAGATCAGCGCGCTTCTCTCTTTCGTCCACTAGGTGGCGCCCTGAGCACGCACAGCCAGGTGGATCACTCTCTCTGGGGTTATTTAATAAAGTGTAAGGTGCTGTCGATGGAGATAAATTATAATCTCATTGATTGAAGTGTATTATGAAGAACGACGCAGGAGAAGCTCGCCCAACACCGACATTAGATAGTAAAAAAAAAATTCACCTAACCATAACGCACGATTTAGTGAATAAACTCCCTCTTCCTCTCTCCTGGCCTCAATATTTCTTTTTTATTATAATTTTGTCTGTCTCTTTTGCTATCTTTGTTGTTTATATCACAGTCAGGGAAATATTCCTGCATTGGATTTTTCAGGATAAGACCATTTTTTAACCTTTGCACCAGAATTTACTTTTTTTTTATTCGTCCATTTCTATGGATTATCTCTGGTGTTGTCAGTTGGTGGATTCTCTCCAACTCGCCCTCTTCCCTCTCTATCCAATCCTTCACTGGAAGACAGATAGGATCGGGAATCCCAGGAATCCCCCGAACGATGATTTACTTTGAGATCACTTTAATATACATTAATCTGCAGATAAATAAAATACTTACCAGCGGCACAAAGCCCCCTCTATGGCCGAACACACATATCCTACATGGCATTCAGCTAAGGAAAGGGGCAAATGTATAAGGGGGTATTCTTCAGAATCTTCCAATGCATTTGCAAGAGGGAGCCCATAAAGGACCACCCAGTTATTGTAAATGGAGCATAGAATTAGACAGCTGATAAGAACTGTTCAGCACCCAAATTAATAGTGAGCTGTGTTTAATTATGGCAACTTATTAAATCTCACGCCTCTGAAGCGGCTTCTTTCAAAGCTCAATTTAGCATCACTTTGAAGTTTTCATTTTGGCGTCCAGTACACAAACACACTTCAATTAGCAATATTTCAATTAAATAAATTGCATATAAAACAAATTTGCTTAATAAACACAATATTTGATCTCTTTTAAGCATTGAAATCTTTTTTGGGGCCAACATGGAAAAGTTACACTTTCAGGATCTCAGAGGTCCGCTTTATTTGTTAAAGGCGTACCAGAGATGCCGACCAGGGAGGTGGAGGGTCCTGGGGGGCTGCCCTAGGTTGCCCCCAAAGGTACGGCTGTACACACTTCATGTCAAACAAGCAAAACAGACACAGAAGGGTTGGGACAGTGACACTTCATGAGTGACTGTCCTGTGAAACCCAGGACACTTGGGAGGTATGTTGTAGCCCTTGCGTGTTCATTGCGTGGTTTATTTTCTGAGTTTCTCCTAGATTGCCTGCTTGCTGTTTCTGCTGAGTTTGCCGAGAATTTTTATCTTCTGGAAATGATTTGCCGGGAGTGCACCATGCGGGTCAAACTCCAAAGCCTTTCCATCACACTAATAGTTCTAGGTTTTCCCCCAAATACTTAGCATAAAAGGAATCACCTGTAAATGATTGGTAACACTGCTGGAGTCACGAGGGGCTTAATGGGGAGCTTCTTCACCTCTCTGGGCCAGTCAGGGGAGATCAGAGGATTTCCCTAACCAGCCCATGACAATGGGACAATGGGACAGGGTCACAGTGCATGAAAATCCGAGTTTTCCTCGGGACTGTTGGGAGGTATGCTATGAGGGCAGCTACTGAAGTTTTGAAGAAAAGCGAGGGGCAAAAACCACTGGATGACGACATATTTTGTGCTCCAGTTCCATTGTGGCACTTCCAGTGACCTTATTATAAATCCACGTTCCATGTCTGCTCCTGATATATATCGCCATCTAGTGGCCCAACCTAGGAAGGGTGCAGAATCTCCGAAACTGGTTTCCAGGACACTAAATTCAAGTATTGATATTTTATTGACCAAACCCAGTTCCTGGCTGCTTCCTGACCCACCTGCAATTAACCTCTCCCTTTGCTGGTCCCGAGAAGCTTTAAATCACCTGTGAATAATCCTCATCGCTTTTTTCTGACCGGCTTTTAGGAACCCGCATCATGTTAAATTCTTTATGACAACATCAGCCTTTTTGTTACTTTTCACACTGAGTTTTGGGTTAATGGTACTTTTTAGATAGAGACCGTGATGACTTGTGTGTCAGATCCCATGTTTTCTCTGCTATTTGTAGTTGAATTGCAGTTTGGCGGTTCTGATATGCAAACTTCAGGTTCCATCCTACACTTTGACCCTAACAGAGCATCAGGATGACCCCTTTAAGATGACGCTCATTACCCCCTTTAGTCCTGAACGACTGCAGTGGTCGTGTCTAAAGTTTATTAAGTGTACTGAAGAGGGAAGAAACTTTGACCCAGCATGATAACAATGAAAATATACTCCCAGATCTATCATCTTGTATAGTTTGTGTACTAAATGTAACACAGTACGCACAGTTTGTCTGGAGGTCCTCGGGGACTGGATCTTCTGTGAGTACAGTATTTATGCTGGCAGACCAGAGACCCCCAGTTAAAAGGTCCTGTTACTAGTGAAATGGGAAAACAGATGGGGGAGATGGGTAGGAACAGGTTAAAACGATAGGGTAATCCCAATGCATGCTTCTTTGGTGTGTCTGTATTACACACCATTCCCATAAAAATGAAGGTCAAGAACGTCTGAACAATTATTTAATAATTATTAAAATCTTTCTTGTTTTCTGCATGGAGGAACAACGGGTCACCAGTTGGAGGAGAATACTCTAGACGTTAGCGGCCGCCTCTAAGGTGGATGCCGCATTCTCCACGGCCTGGATTGCGATCGTTAGGTGCCGGTGGACGTTTCCCCAGTCTTCTGTCGCGTTCCTGGTGACGGCATTTTGGTAGGCATCTGCCAGGCCTGGGAAGGTGACCACGCTGGAGCTACGCGATGCCCAGATAACATGGCTTTTAAGATGAAAAAAATAAAATAAAAATGAATTAATGGTGATGGACACATTACCCACATGAGCGAATTCAACACGTATTCCTAACACGGTGGTATTGGTGTAGATGTAATGGAAGGAAGAGAACCATTTATTTCTAAGAACGAGAGGTGAAATGGCGAGGAAGGAAGGAATGAAAGAATTTATAATAGGAGGTGGAGGGCGACACAAATACTGAAGATACAGAAGTTGTCCATTTTAATTAAAATGTGGGTTATTTAGGATGATGTGTATATAAGGTAAGTTCTTTAAGAGGTCCGGTCTTTTCTGATTGTTTGGCCAGGGTTTGGAAAGTGATGTCCTTCCAACGAGATGGTAGGAACTGGGAAGAGAAGCACTTGGCTTCTCAATGTCAAGCAGGAGCAGCTAAAGCCCTTTGAGAGGAATGCATCTACTGCAAATGAGAGGATACGGTTACAGACCAAGAGAGCTTAATCTTCTTAAATGTTTCATAAAGCCAACATATTAAAGTCTTTTAAACATGTATATTAATATGGTACACCCAGATATCCGTCTCCACACTGGGCCATGGCTGTGGGCCTACATCCAGAGATGACATTATATAGGAAAAGCATTAGGGGGAGAATATATTAAACATATTCAGCGTCATTTATTTGAAAACACCAGCGAACCCAGAGCTGATCTACCTGTAATATAATTTATCAGGGAAGGCCATGTGGTTAACAAACGCTCGTTCCAAGAGCATGAGCTGGTCATTTATCATCCGGATTTGAAGCGGCCTGAAATAAAAGAGAACGTTTCTTAACTGAAGTGCGGACTGGAACAGCGGGAAATAAGAGCAGGACTCTTTTCTCATGTTGTACCAATGTCTTGTCAATTTTAGCATTAGTGTTAATTAATGTAAAAAATAACAACAATATAACACTGGTAAAGACCAAATCCACTTAAAAGTTCTGTTTTTGTAGTCCTGGTTAGAATGTTTTTGCGTGATTGTTTTAACAAATAGCCGTGGGTGTTCTATTACTATATTATACATAGGATATATAATAATAATGATAATTATTATAATAAAAAAGTGTTAAAAGTAGCATTTTTCATTCGACTCGTATGCTTGTTCACGCAGTCGAGGTCCACTCACATCTTATCGGCATCTTTTAGGTTTCTAATGGTTTCTTCCAAAGTCTCGGAAGCCACCTTGTACCTGTTTATAGCCACTTTCAGTGGTTCTGAAAGACAGAATAAGAGAATAAGAGAGTGCCATGGAACTTGCTATTTGTGAATCGTAGAGATCATGTAACCAGCTAACGTGAGCTCAGGACCTTTAAATGCCAGTCCAGCTCCGGCTGCATCAAGGCTATATTGGTCTAACGAGCATAGTAACATAGTGTTGAGGTTTAGGGAATAACTAATTCTTTTATGAATATCTGGTTACGTTTCCCCCCCCCCCCCCGGTACCTAGAGAGATTTTGTGATGGCTGAGAACGGCCTGAAAGTTGTCCTCTGCTTTCTTGTAATAATCTTCCAGGAGCTCCACATAGTCTTTCGCTCCCAGAGGGAGGATAAGGCTGTCGGATAACCGAAGGAGGACGTTGCCCGCCGTGCGCGCTACCATCTGGTGACTGGTGAAGCCTATGGAACAGTGACAGGTATTAGAAAGAAGAGGGACCCCGGACAGAGGCTGACAAAGGTCTTTATGTGGCTGTTTGCTCTGCACTGCGAAGTTACCTGGATCGATATACCTGGACGCATAGTCAAAGGTGTCAAATGCCGTGTGGTAAGCAGGGTATATCCTGGCTGAGGTTACTCTCTGTTGGTGCAAAACATGGGAAATAAGGTTAGGGTCCGGTTATTTGGGAATTTGAGCTGGGTCAGCGCTGGACACTCTTGTAGAGCCAGACCTCCAGCCCGGTATGAAGCTAATGTTGTCCTGCTCAGCTAGAATAATCCTTATCTTTACTCACTTCGGAAATCCAGAAATGCCACCGGATACCTGGCCCTCCTGAGTTGCCTTTGGTCTCCAGGTGGTGGAAGGGGTCTTTTGTATTGCCCACTCCTCCAATATCCCAGGTGCTGCTAAGTCTGCCTACCCAACTTGGACCCAATGGGAAAGTCTACTTAGTATAAAAGATTTAATTGAATTACCCTGTCGTAAGTATAGGCAATGTCCATGCAGGTTATCCCCAGGTAATGAAGAAAGGGGGCATAGTCACTGCCCGATCCCAAGGACCCCAACCTAGGAGAAAAACACAGAAACAATGCAGATTGTGACATTTTTCTACCAGCTTTAACCCTTCTTCTTGTTTTATCTTCATGCCTACGCCATTCGTGTTTAAATTCCCTCTCTCTATTCCTCCCGCAAACATTAAAAAAGATGCGTTACCCCAACGAGTCTTAATGGCCGCGCAGTGACGGCTAACAGACACGGTATAATGACGTCATGAAAAAACATAAACCTTTTCAGAAGTTTTTTTTCCCGATTTTATGGCAATAACGTTTTTTTTCTAAAAGATAACAATAATATATATTCTGGAAAAAATAATAAATCAGTTCAAAATGTATTAAATGGAGAACAGCAAATGTTCCCCTCAAAGGTAATATGATAAGCAGTGATTGGGACGTATGGTAAATGAAACTGCCTTTTTTTGCCCCATTTTTCATTGCAATTTGTTTTCATGGACATTTTGGGAGATTCTTTGGGCATTTGGCCGGCGCTGTGTATCTGGGTGGAGGTTTTGTAAATGGGATTCTGCCTGGTGGCACAGGACTATAAGGCGCGTGGCAATGCCCCTTACTGGGGTATGATCCCGTATCGAGGGCTGCTTCGGTTGTAGTGATTCTTCCAGTTCTCGTAGACGGAGAGCGAGGCGTCCTGGGATGTTTGGACCTGTGAATACAACACGTAGGTCAGAGCCGCTTTGCTTTGATGGACTGCCGCGTCATATGATGAATATTGTGTTCCTCGAGCTGTTGATGATAATTTTTTTCTCTACTGTAAAATACCTGTTTGGATGCAGAAAAGATGACGCTCTGGGCAGGGGGGGTTCCTTGGGCTCTAAGTGAAGCGTTGGCTAAAGCGAGACAGAAGAAAATATAAGTCATTTATGTATCATTTTCAGCAAAGGTGAGACTCAAGTGACAAGAGGGAAGGTAAGAGAGCCTTGTGACCTATGATGTTATATGAAAAGTGCTTGTCCCCTGGCAGCCACATGTCTGATAGGACCAGTGGTATATTTTGGCTATGCGCTGCCCTAGACCTGCCCCAGGGCTGTACCCCCTCCACCCCCACCACCACTTACCCCCATGGCCACTGTCCTGTATGCGGAGTGATGGAATATGATGTCATATGTCGTTTGCTATGGCACAGTCCTCTGCTTATAAGGGAGATCTATGATCCCCCAACCTGCCCATGGAGCAGTGGCTCGCCGGGGAGGCTGATTACTCAATGGGGCAATATGGCACTGGTTACGTGGCAAAAGAACTGCTGTCCCCCTCTGACATTGCCACCGTAAGCCTAGGCCACCATACATCACTGAATAGGGCAGTTGTGATGTCACTCATGACACACATACATGTATGATCTATGACATGTGCAATTAAAAAAGGTATTCCACCTAGAAACACCTGAGAATCTGCACACGTCATTATATTATTTATTCTTATCTCTCAAAGATAATGTATACCTCACCAAAAACTGAGATGTCCACATTAATGTAGGCCGCTGTTCTGTCTCTCAACTTGCTGTAATATTCCTAAATCAGATTAAAAATACAGATATTAACATAAATGATACAGATTATTATATATTATAGGGATTTATTGTGATGGAGTGTGTGACGGAACTGTCCATCATTGGGGCCCCTGGAGAGGACTGAAAGCAAGCCTGCTACCCGCAGATTATGGACCCTGTCTCCCTGCCCTGGCGAGTGGGACTGTTGTCCTCGTCTGGGACCCAAACTGCCCAGTCTCTAAGTGCACCCCAGGACTGGTTAGTGGGACAGGTGCCTTTTGCCAGCCCCCTGCATCCACAACTCCAGGAGCGACGGAGCTGTGCTCCCCGACTGAACTGGATGCAGGTTGGGGTCTGGCCCCAGTTCAGTCTTCTTTTTAAAAGGGGAGATATGTGACAGAATGAGCTGTCATACAGGGGCCCAAGGTACTCAGAGATGGCTCCAGCCTGGCTGCCAAACAGGCAGGAACTCCATTGTTTAATTAATCCCATCAATAGGATTGCTGACTGGGGATTAAAGGTTGGGTTGAATACATGTATCTGTTAATTTATGTTAATGAAGTTCTGTGGCTATATCAGTTTTACTACATATATGTAGTTTTACTACTATATGTTTTACTACAATAAACTGTTCATTCCTGCTGTACTCAGTTCAAGGTAGTTGTGTCTACTTATTGGGTACACATAGCAGGGTTCCAAGGTGCGCATGCTGACCGGTGCTGGAAGTGATTCCGGGGACATCAGGAGGATACATGTGGGTGATCTCTGGGAGTTACTACAGCTCTCTTGTGAACCCGTTACATTTATTAATAATAAATATTGCTACAACCGGAGTAGAAATTTTAGTTAATGCCCCAGTGGTTGCCATACTAAACACCATTCCATTACCTCTGCAAATTCTGTTGACCCGATGAGACCAAATTCTTCTGCTCCCCAGCTTCCGAAAATGATGGACCTCCGAGGACGCCACTTACCTACAAAAGCATTACAGATGAAACGTGTGATAGGATTCACAGATTTCTTACAAGACATCCCTGTATAATCATCATCAAGGTGGGTTCTGCTTTGGTGGTGGTGTTCCCATGGACGGCCTCTGTGGTAGGTACGCGGCACGGACCCCCGGCTAAATGTCTTCAAGAAGGTCCCCTGTATCAGGAGTGCTTCATGATCCAAGGACGGCCCCCCCCCCCCCCCCGGAACAAAAACTGGATCACGATTTTTAAAACACCCTTTGGGTAACCAAAGTCAAGTCTTGATACTCCAAAAGGTATATTTGTCATTCTAGAAGCGAGTTTGAATATGCGATGGCAGAACATAAACTAGATGGTAGGAGACTGCTTGAAATGGCACATCGTCTCGGCTGGATGAAGCGAGGGTGAATTTGGGGAGAATTACCTTGTTTTAAGTTTTTTCCAAGGACCCTGGTTATCTCCAGCATTACTGCTGTCCCACTGCTTGGATCGATCGCTCCGTGTACCCAGCTGTCTCGGTGGTTCCCGTACATAACGTACCTATCTGCGTACACAGATGACGTGTTAATGAAAAAGGTAGGCAGCGCATGCTGCGTGAAAGGACAGACAAGGATGCTAAATTAAATTAAAATTAAATTTGTTTTGCTTTTAATTATTTAAAGACATAACGATGGCGTCAGTGTTTAGAGGAGGAATTATGGTATATTCCCAAAAAAATCATCTGCCCCCCTTTTTGACCACGTTCCGAAATGTGTTCTTGGTGTTGAAATAAGTTTTTTTTTTCTGCCCTCACCTGGTTCTATGGATCCTCTGATTATTCCCATCACATTGGCTGAAGATTTTATCACTCTTTTATTATAAACGTTGACCTGGACGTCGCTGCAACAGAGGTTGTAACATTGTTAGGTTACGATGAAATGCAAGTTCGTATTAAAATGTATTAATACAAAGGTAAATTTGTAGAAAAAAAATGAAATAAAAAATATCAAATAATATAAAATATTACCTATAAAATATCTGATCACAATATCGGGTATATTGTGATCAGATATTTTATAGGTAATATTTTATATTATTTGATTTTTTTTTTTTTTCATTTTTTTTTTTTTTACAAATGTACCGGGCTGTGCTGTAATTGGGTAGTAAGAAAAAAAAAAAAGAAAAAAACATAGGCTCCTTATTGTACCCCCTCTTTAGACCGACAGCCCAGCTGTAGGATTTAGATCAAATGAAAAGGGGACTTGTTATCAGTGCAGCAGATTTACAAAGCCTGACCCCCATACCTGCACGTGTTCCTTATTGCATACAGTATGTCGGAGAGATCGACTGATCAACATGGATTAACTGGTTTATTATGTTATTGGCTGGATCTACTCACACACCATACACTAACACGCACACTCACTCTAATACCATACACTTACATAAACACCCTGTTACTCCCCCAGGGGCCACTAGCTTTAGCCTGACCCCTGATACTATATGATGATACACACAATCATGCTCATGCACAATCAACACCACACTCTAACACACAGTAACACAATTCTCACACACTTATACATATACACACTCTCTCTTAAACCTCACCCTCTTCATCTCTCCTTCTCTTTCCCCTTCTCTCCCTCTCACCACTCCTCCTCTTCTCCTTTTTTTCTTTCACCACTTTTTCTCTTCTCTACCCCTTCACCTTGCCCTTCTCATCCCTGCATTTGATGCCATTGGCAATATAAATATTGATGCAATCAGTGGCGAGTTCTGATCTCCAAGAACTAGTTTCACAAATAGCAGAGGGTCACAGGTAGGCGAGTAGAAAGAAATCATAAGGTTACTATTTTTGAGTTATGGAAATACAGGATACATGAGTATGGTGGGAGTTCCCCTTTGAAGTCAAGTTTTTGTGGTTTGACGCTGTGGTCATAGCTTACCTATTAGTGAAGTTAGTGTCTCCCCTAAAGCCAGGACCGGTGTGATAGACGCACCCCAGTGAGCCCTGCCAGCTACCTGGAGCAGGAGTTCCGGCAAGCGCACTGCGGGGACACAAAAGGACAATTACAGCAAGTTCTATTGTATCAACAGAATGTTTGCCAGAAGGATCATCTTGATGTAATGTTCTGTAAACTTTATATATATCATGGAAATGTCCACATAAATTATTCACCATATAAGCTTTTTGGCGTCCTCAAATCCTATTGGCTGAGCCGGTATAGGCGAAAGGCCTTTGATTTGGGATTCTGGAATTCTGTAAGTAAAATCTGCAAAGAAAATGAAGAATTAGTTAATTAAAAAAATCGGGCAGGAGCAGTTTCAGCATGGATAAGACTGGATGACAATAAACAATAAAGAATAAAGCTGATGTTCGAGGGAAACAAGGGGGTTATGAGAGAAGGAACAGACTGGCACCTACTTTTAGCAGGATAATACGGCGTCAGCTGATCTCCAAAATTCTCCTTGAATGAACCCCGTTCTACACCCGAGGAGGGCATATACCAGGAATTGGGGTACGTTTCAGTGGGGTCGCTCTTCCCATCGTTAATATCTTTGGGGTCGGTGTAAATTATTACCCCTGTCACTCCGAATTTGTCAGCATTAATGGCCTGGATAGTATAAAATGTGTCAAGATTATTTGTTCAAGGAAATGAAAACACTTTTTAAGTCCTAGAAGCCCGAGGCATTTCTGCTTTATTCCATTATGTGGAAGGTGCTTCAAGAGCGCCTCTTTCTCTTCTGGGGCTGCATGGCCTACGAGGGGATATGCACCCCTTCCCTTCCTTCCTTGACCAAAGCCAAGGGGATGCCGGATCTTTTAGGACCCCCAAATAGAGGACCCACTGAAGTCTTCACTGAGAGGTAGCAGCCAAAAGGCATTGCCCACTCATTCACCCCACCACAAAGACCACCACCAAAAAGCACTGTGGCCTTTCCAGTGAAAAACAAAAAAGTAATCATAACCTAAAAAACCGACATTGTATATTACGGTATTTGTCCTGTCTTCCCAACCAAGCCCCCATATTGACCAATCGGGCAATCCAGTTGGCTATGCTAAAAACCCATAATTGCTAATTAGCCGCTTACTGGGAATTACGTACATTGCAAATGGGGCTCCTCAGATTGTTATGTTCTCATATTTGCACATTAAAGAGATTTAAAAAGCAGGCATGCGCTCTCACCTTGGTTACTCTGCCTATCCCACCGTATCGTACGATGGCTATGGTACCATTCAGGTTGGTCCTGTTAGCCAAGTACTCAAAGTCACTTATCCGGCCTTCATTTGCATAAACCAATTTGCCCTACGAGATAAACACAGGGTGGGTGACATGAACGGGTGGCATGGGGTGGCACTCCATGAAGGTTATGAGGGAGAACAATGGGGGAGAGGGAGAGAAAGCGTTATGGGGACCCTGCTCCTGTGTGTACGCGTGGCGAGGAGTGGAAGAAAGATGATGCAAATGTGAGTGGCTAAATGAGTGAAGTCAGGGAAGGAGAGAGAGAATTAAAACATCAGCAGGATACATCTTGGCAACAAAGAGGTTTATTCACTAAAGTGTTTGCAGTACGGGTGCCATTTTGTTTCATCTACTCAATTTTGCATTAATATTGGCCAACACAATGAGCTTCTTCGGCAAAAAAAAAAGAACTTGTTTGGTCCTCTATAATAATACATGGTTAAAACAAAACTAATTGTTAAAACTACACACTATTTAGGTCCATCTGGGGTTGTCGAGAGTGCCAGATGGTCCATGCCCTATGATTTTTTTTCTTCAATTAATTCAATAAAAACATCCTTTCTCTTATGTCATTGCTACTTTTTTTCCCCAACCTCTACATCCCTGTATTTAAAAAGTCACAGGGGAACTTCTTATCTTAGTCTTCTTAATTTTTAAAGAGTTAATTGTTAAATTTTGAGATTTACCATGACAGTTCCATTAGGAGCAAATGCAACAAATGGTTGTAAGATGTCAGGGTCCTTTTGGTCATCGGTGAGAGCCGATTCCGCACGTTGGGAGGTAAACAGAGCATTACCATCTGGATTCACTAAATGAACAAAAGAGATGGAGGTGAGACAATAACATTAGGAAAGAGTTGGGGAGACTTTAGAAAAGGCGGAGGTCATGGTCAGAGCGCCCAAAACACAAAGTTGAAGGTGACATCTACTCACGCTCTATCTAGGCGTGATACCTACAGGTTGCCCACAATAACACTTACACACTTTGACACTGTTAGGATTCTGGCTATCGGGAAATGACAGGAAGACGTCATATCTTTCTTCTTTAGCATAATCCAAACCAAACTCAGAATTGTTCCACCGAGACAGGATCAGTGCTACCAGCTCCTCGTCAGCCTGGCTCGTTGCCACATGAGGCTTCTTGGAGAGGACTCTGAAGAGAGTGAGAGACAAGTCAAGGTTACCATGAAAAAACATATTGTTTCCTGGAGAAATATAGATGATGCATGCTATCCAATTTAATCTATTGATTATCAAAGTGAGTACGTCAGGTAGAAGCATGTAGAGCTGTTGAATTAAAACTCTCCCTACTTGGGACTGGGAAAGATACGCGACTCTAATCACTTATGCCAAAAGACATACCGTATTGGCTCGAATATAGGCCGCACTTTTTTCCCCCACTTTAAGTCTTTAAAGTGGGGGTGCGGCCTATATTCGGGGTCTAGCACCCGACGCCCAGGACATGCAGTCCCGGGCGCCGGGCAGGCAGCGGGGTTAGGATACAGATCCCCCGCAGCGGTGCAGGGGACCTGAATCCTACTCCCCGATATGCTCAGACAGCCTCCCCTGCCAGCACTTCCCACGGGGGGGGGGTGCCGGCACGGGAGGTTGTCTAAGCGATGCGTTTTACCTCTGCCCCCCCCCCCTGGACTTACCGGAGCAGACTCCCGGGTGTCTTGCGTGGCCGGCGGGGGACATCTACGCAATACGCGTATACAACTTCCGGAAGTTGTATTGCGTAGATGTCCCCCGCCGGCCCCGCAAGACACCCGGGAGTCTGCTCCGGTAAGTCGGGGGGGGGGGCAGAGGAGGACAGTGGCAGCATATCTCGGAGGGGGGAGGAGGAGGAGGACAGTGGTAGCATATCTCGGGGAGGGAGCACAGTGGTAGCATATCTCGGGGGGGGACAGTGGCAGCATATCTCGGGGAGGGAGGACAGTGGCAGCATATCTCGGGGAGGGAGGACAGTGGTAGCATATCTCGGGGGGGGACAGTGGCAGCATATCTCGGGGAGGGAGGACAGTGGCAGCATATCTCGGGGAGGGAGGACAGTGGTAGCATATCTCGGGGGGGGACAGTGGCAGCATATCTCGGGGAGGGAGGACAGTGGCAGCATATCTCGGGGAGGGAGGACAGTGGTAGCATATCTCGGGGGGGGACAGTGGCAGCATATCTCGGGGAGGGAGGACAGTGGCAGCATATCTCGGGGGGGGGACAGTGGCAGCATATCTCGGGGAGGGAGGACAGTGGCAGCATATCTCGGGGAGGGAGGACAGTGGCAGCATATCTCGGGGGGGGACAGTGGCAGCATATCTCGGGGAGGGAGGACAGTGGCAGCATATCTCGGGGAGGGAGGACAGTGGCAGCATATCTCGGGGGGGGGGCAGTGGCAGCATATCTCGGGGGGGGGACAGTGGTAGCATATCTCGGGGAGGGAGGACAGTGGCAGCATATCTCGGGGAGGGAGGACAGTGGCAGCATATCTCGGGGGGGGGACAGCGGAAGCATATCTCGGGGAGGGAGGACAGTGGCAGCATATCTCGGGGAGGGAGGACAGTGGCAGCATATCTCGGGGGGGGGACAGTGGCAGCATATCTCGGGGAGGGAGGACAGTGGCAGCATATCTCGGGGAGGGAGGACAGTGGCAGCATATCTCGGGGGGGGACAGTGGCAGCATATCTCGGAGAGGGAGGACAGTGGCAGCATATCTCGGGGGGGGGACAGTGGCAGCATATCTCGGGGGGGGACAGTGGAAGCATATCTCGGGGGGGGAGGAGGACAGTGGTAGCATATCTCGGGGGGGGAGGAGGACAGTGGTAGCATATCTCGGAGAGGGAGGACAGTGGCAGCATATCTCGGGGAGGAAGGACAGTGGCAGCATATCGGGGGGGGACAGAGTGGCAGAATGGTTTTTTTTGGTGCTTTTTTAAAGAAAAAACTTTTTCTTTCAAAAAGCACCAAACTTTTAGGGTGCGGCCTATATACGGGGGCGGCCTATATCCGAGCCAATACGGTAAGTTTGGCCACTGGCTGGATATGCACAGTCCCCTATGTTTATATAATCTCGTAGTGTAGCGGCTGCTCATTACGGGACCCGATCTGCCAATTGAATGGCAATGGTAGGTATGGGGTGCATGCCAGCGGGCCACTGAGCATTTGCCCCATATAGCTGGTCCAAGCTTGTCATGAAACACCATATCTTAAAGGTGATTAGGTTTGTAAACAATGTATTATTTGCCCTTTTGACTGCTGTGTGCACTTTGTCAAATATAATGTTACACAAGTGTAATAAATCAGCAGAACAGAGATAAAAGTCACTTTGAAAGAACAAAAAAAAAGGATAAAATTGCTATCAGTCATCAATCACGGGATGGATGAAAGAAATTGAGATTTTGTCTACTACTAATTTAAAATAGATGAGCTCTCTAGGTGTAAAGAATACTGCAGATAATACTGCAAATAAAATAATGTGCATCTTAGGTGAATTAATATAAATAAAAAAATACTATTATTTATTATAAATTTAAAATTGGAAAGAATTACCAGGGAAGAAGAAACAAATAGTAACTACTGTGATTTAATACCAGAAATTGGGTTATGTATAAAACAAGTGATTGTAATTGTACCATTCCTTTAGGTTGCTATGGTGATAAGATTACTATTCAAACATTGCACTAGAATGGCTTTCTTTGATAAATAACCCCAAAACGTGCAGTTATATTCGAAAAAGACAAAATATGTGCAACACTTTGTAACAATAATAATGTTGAAGGGACACTTCAACCATCATATGCACTTTAAAGCTTATGATAGCTAAATAGTCCCTTTAAACTTTGGGTTTGCCCCCCTTTGTAATCAATGGGACCACTTCCAACCGTTGATTGTCTCCTTCAAGTAACCAATCAGAGACAAGAAAAGAGAAATGTCTGACCACTGAGGAGGAGGGCAGCTGCAGCAGCAAAGCTGCGACTTCTAGCACTTTTAACATTCCCTCTTCTGGAACGGGGATGTCAGTGACATTAAACTGCCCTTTTAAATTAATTATATTAATGATATAATGGGTGAGATGTGTGCTGGGTATTCTAGACATCTATCCATCATCCTACCTCAGTTTTTCTTCGATCTGCCGATTGTCCACCTCATTCATGAATTCCCGGATAAACTCTTCATCAAGGTCCTTAGATAGATCATCTACCCAGCTTGGTTTAGTATTGTTCGTAATGCCAAAGTGACCAATCAATAGGCCCACCGCTAATAAAACTGCACCTCCCAGAGTAAAGCCTCCAATCTTTAACCAGTTCATTTTGCCCCAGATGTTTCCGAACCTCTAAATACACAGCGGAAATTTTTTTTTGCTCTCGTCCTAACATTTATACTAACACCCCCCCCCATCACGTGATAATCCCTGTGACTGATCACTAGTGAGATAATAAATCTTCATTTTCGTAATCTAGCGACCAGGATGTCTGTTTTGTTAATAATTAGCGCAATGAATCCGCTTGCCTGAAAGCTACCCTCTTCTCCTGTAGGATCAGAAGAACGCACTTTGTACATTGACGCGGTTTAATGAATAAAGAATAAACCAACCCAAGCAGGGTTTATTAGGGGCGCTATTCATTTTTATTGTGGGTTCAAAGAGTCGCTGGTTAGTTAATAAAGTTAAAAGTTATGAGTTCCTTAGCAGCAGAGTCAGGTCCATCAAGGGTAGGGTGCGGGGACCCAGGGGCCCCATCGATGACATCACATAACCATATCTGGGAACTCTCTGGGAGAAGCGCCGGTTCTCCGGGTCGATACCTGAATGCTCCGGGTCGCAGGAGCGGGGTCCTGAAACGCCCCACTCCCCGCCCATTTCCACTTTAAATGGGGGGGGGACATCAGCAGAAACGCCCACTGGCGTCAGCTGGTAGTCCCGGCCGCGTCCCGCAAGGGCTGTTGGTTGATGTTAAGATGTATTATGAAGGGCCAACAACAAGAGAGCTTGACTGGTCACCTGATTCATGGATGCATTTCGTAGCTTAGTCCTTCTTGCAAAGCCAGACCCATACCAAGCTACAGCGCAACTGAAACTGCAGCTCGGGCAACTAGTTTCGTCCTACAGCTCTTTAATATGTAGCTCTCTCTTTTTTAAGGGGCCAAAAGTAATTGGACAATTGACTCAAAAGCTGTTTCGTGGACAGGTGTAGGATATTCCAGGTAAAAGGTCTGGAGTTGATTTGAGGTGTGGCATTCGCATTTGGAGGCTGTTGCTTTGAACCCACAACATGCGGTCAAAGAAGCTCTCAATGCAAGTGAAACAGGAGAAAAAATCCATCAGAGAGACAGCAGGAACATTAGGAGCGACCAAATCAACCGTTACCTTCTGAGAAAAAAGAATGAAGCGATGATCTCTGCAACACAAAAAGGCCTGGACGTCGACGGAAGACAACAGTGGTGGATGATCGTAGGATCCTGTAAAGAAAAATCCCTTCCCAACATCCAGCCAAGTGAAGAACCTTCTCCGGGAGGTAGGAATATCATTATCCAATCCACCATAAAGAGAAAACTTCACACGAGCAAACAGAGAGAGCTCACCACAAGGTGCAAACCTTTCTCAAGCCTCAAGACTAGAAAGGCCAGATTAGACTTTGCCAGGAAACATCTAAAATAGCCAGCCCAGTTCTGGAACAGCATTCTTTGGACAGAAGAAACTAAGATCAACCTGGACCAGAATGATGGAAAAAAAAGTATGGCGATGGCTTGGAACGGCTCATGATCTGAAGCAAACCACATCATCTGTAAAACACGGTGGAGGCCGTGTGATGGCGTGCGCATGCATGGCTTCCAATGGCCCTGGGTCACCAGTGTTGTTCATTTCAAATCCATTGTAGTGGGGTACAGAGCCCAAATTGTGTCTATGACCAAATATTTCTGGACCTACCTGTGTATGTATATATATATAATTACACACACTACCTTTCACTACTCTGCAAGAGGTGAAAGGAGGTTGCATTGGGACGGCAGTTTGAAGATCAGCAAACGTTAATCGCCTCCATGTATTAATAGATGTCCTGAACTTACATGGCATCATCTTTCCTCACGGGCATGTTCCTCCATTGTTTAATGGAAACTGTAGCTAAGGATGATTTACTGGTAGAAGTAAAACACGTCGGTGTATAACATGCTGTACGGGGTTCCTTCCGTCTTCCTCGTTGATTTGGGATAAGGAAAGGTTTAAGGGGAATTGGTTGAATAGCGTATATCACATACATTATACAGGAACGGGGGATGTATGGATTCACCTCCCAGGTGCTGTTCAGAGCCTTGAGACCTCCGGTGTCTTCTCCTGGGATGTAAAATGATGTATAGTGACTGATAATAAGACCTCTTTCTCTGGAGTCTTGTGTATCTGTTTAATTGTTTAGTGATTTTGGTTATTTTGTTACAGTGGAATGAAGTCCAAGAAGTCCTCTGCCTAGTAGAAGGGAACCCTGGGGAGGGATAACAACAGATCTGCTAGGAATGGCCAGCGATGTGCAGTGTCTTTAAATACATTTATTGGAAGGGCTGATTTAGTGTCTTGGGTCTGGAATTGCCCTGTAGATAAGAGGCGTCTCTCGCAGTCAGACGGACCTGCAGTGCTGGTGTCTTATAGAGATGGTTAACATCACCTGTGGAGTTGGGGCCAGGAGGCTTCTCCCTGTTCCTTTCCTTATTGAGAGGGTAGAGGTGGTAGATCAGTGCAACGACCTTCCAGCAGAAGTGGTAGAGGTTAATACAACAAGGGAATGGAAACATACATGGGATATGAACAGACTATGATTAGGAACCAAGTCTTCACATCAGGAAGAAGTGGCAGAGCAGAGGGGCCGAATGGTTCTTATCTGCCGTAAAATTTTACATTTCGTGGGACCAATGCCTGCGATATTAAATGCATAGTTCGGGGTTATTATAATTGGTGTTATAAGTTGCTTATCTTCATTGCAGGGCAGAGCACTTGTCCAGTATTGTTTGTTAAATTGTGGGGGGGGGGGTTTAACCTGACAAAGCAGATTGTATATCTGAACCCTGGTTGTAAAAGGCAATAAACCAGTTAAATATAATTATATAAAAGGAAAGCGGAAGGGGCAATGGACCATCAATATTAATTAACTTTGTGAGTGCTGGGGGCCAGGCGCATACCTCGGATCTTCCCATGATTTTTTTGTATTTAAGTTTATTATACAAAACTGATTATGATAAAACAGACATCAACAGACAGGTCCGTAAAGTACCGAATGGTAGGACAGGTACTTTCTCTCGATAGAGTCCTTGAGATCCGGCTCCAGGGCTCTGAACAAGGCCTGTGCAAACGGGCACTGCCAGAACAAGTGAAGGGAAGTCTCCTCCTCCACAATGCACTGTGGGCAGTGTCTATATCTGCACAGCCCCCCGGCATGCATAAATGTCCTTAGGGGGAGGCCTCCCTGAATGGCCATCCATGCAATGTCTTTATGCCTGTTGGTTAGCCTGCTCGACGACACGTTAGCCCAGACAGTCTTGGCTGTGGAGCCGGGGAGCCCTGGGATGTTCTCGATAGTGTCTTTGGCTCCGATGAGCTTGTGGATCACACGGGGTAACCACAAGTCTGGTTTAACTCCCTCCAGTTGGTGCTCCCTTACAAATTTGCCCACGTCCGAGTAGAACCAGGGCATGGTCCAATTGTAAGGGACGGAGCTGTCCCACTTTTCGGATCTTCCCATGATGGGGTACTTGCAGCTCCCCCATTTGAATTTGCCCCTTTTCCCCAACCTCTAGCTATTTTACATGCAGGGGGTGTCTTTTGCCCCCTGAGTGCATGTGAGAAGAACTCTCCTATTTATATGAATGGAAGCGCTTTCCTGCCACTTCAAGCAGCCAATCGGCGGCAAGAGTCATCGGATCACAGCGGAGAAGGGCAGCTGCAGCTTCTCCCTAATGCTGCCCCTGCTGTTCTATACACAGAGGTTAGCAAGAATTATTGTTTTATTCACTAACGTATTAAAGTGAAAAACATGTCGATTTTATTTTATTTTTATCTGGATATACTAAAAAAATACTAAACAAAACTTTACGAAAAAAGCTCATTTGACTATAGGGCATATTAATGGATCGGGAGGGTTTTGCATTGGCAGAGAGATATCGCAGACAGACTGCACTCTATTTTACTTTATTTTTATTATTTTTCCAGAAAACGGAAAAAAAAAAATAATGACAATGACCGATCTTAAAAATATGTCCCGGTGTTCAGTACTGCATGTAAAATAAGAAGATTCTATAGTTTTCTCATTGATAGATTGTATCCATTAAGGCCACACATCGACACTCAGATTGCAGAGGGGTGCAGAGAAGAGTTAAAGGAATAAGCCCCCTTCTATTCGCGTGATCTGTCCATGTCCCACGATCCGTGTATCATCCGAGCCGACACGGGATGTCACAATAACATATGTTTACCCTAGCAGAGAAACAGGCCCAACTGCGTGTTAATGAAGCTTCTGCTAACGAAGGAGCTTATTATTGTCTTTAATTACCTCATATAATGAATGTTTCCAACATTAAAGGAACAGTCATATTATTTTTTTTGCCATGGCTGCTCCATTTGGCTAAACCAGATAGTTTAAACCAGAATGGCGAGGATGGGAATTGGTTGGTGTGACCCGGAGGCCCGGCACGTGCCCCGGAGACTCCAGGTAAAACCCGGAATGATGTGCTAAACGCCCTGTCCGGAACGGAGCGTACGGAGAAAGCGGATTTACTATACAGACATTGTTCATTCTCTCTGGACCAAACTCCCGCCACTTTCCACCTCCAACATGCTGTTTAACCAACAGGCTGCAGAGGGCGCTATATCCCTAGGAGCTGATATTATTCGCGGAGACCACATCAGCCGTTCCTTTCTAGGAAACGCGCATCTCACAGTAGATTGAGGGCAAAACAAGATCCATTAACCCTTAGAGTCCCAGAAGAATTCTAATAAGTATGGTGAGCTCAATGAATAATTCCCATTGTATAACACAGTGTACAGAGCGGTAAATGCTACAGGGCTGGCGCCCCTTCACCCCCGACCAGGCATCCACGAGACACCCCCCCCCGTTAGGTACACTGCGTGCGGGGCTTTAAATCATGCCTTTTAACAGGTGGGCGAGGTAATCGCTCTCTCTGCCAATCATCGCCGCATCATCCCTGCAATCGTCTCCGCCCCTACAATCAATGCCCGCCCCCAGACGTCACAGGGTCCAGGGCTTGGAAGGAGGAAGTGCAGGTAGTAGTCCAGCCGGTGCCCTGTCTGCTCTGGGTGAGTTTATTATTATCTCCTTAGCTCAGTCCCCAATGGCTTATAGACACTGACATGGGGTGTTTTCTATGAGTTTCCTTTTGCTTTCATGACATTCTGACATTTAACTGCTGGGCAGCCCCACTCACATCACGCTCAGCCAGATCTGCCATGTTACAGATAGGCTCTTCTACTTCTGGAGGGCTTAGATGATTAGAGTTGAAATTTGGCTGCCTGAGCATGATGGGCGTTGTGTGGCTTCCTAGAACTAGAGTGGAAGACGTTTTACCTGGGGGTAACCTGGGCGTGATAGGAGTTGTTTCGTGCCCTGGGGCATGCTGGTCATTTGAATGATGCGTAGGTTAGCTGTGCATGATGGGAGTTATACGTCAGTTAACAAAGTGTCACAACTATTTGTCGCCTGTTCGGTGTTGTGGTTGGCGGGCCGGATGGGAGTTGTAGGATCTGCCTATACCTGCGTTTACCTGAATGCGGTTTCCGTGGCGATACATTGTCGGGAAAAGCCCCGGTGTTGACAGTAAATAAAAGCCCGGGGTGGAGTTTGGCAGCCGCAGGAGTCGAATGACCTCACCAGGTTCCCTCAAAAGGGTTTTCGTTTTACTCTTTGTCACCTTGACTTTTAGAGTCATTTCCCCCCATAGTCTCTAGATTGTAAGCTCTTGCGATCCGGGCCCTCTTTCCCTATGTATCGGTTTCCCTTAGTCTGTCGGTTCTAGTTCTGTCAGACCCTTTGAATGTGGGGACTGTGAGGAGTGCTACAGGAAATGTTGGCGCTATATAAATAAAAGATCTTGGAACCTCCTTGGTAGTTTTTAGTAGTCGGATGGGATAATCTGGGAGCCGCGGCTGACGTGGAATTTGTTTTCTGGTTTAAAGGTGCAGTTCCATTGGCTGGGTAATTAAACGCAGCCTTAGAAACAGCCTTAGTACTGATATACAGGAGGAGGAGAAACGTTAGAACGAGAGGCCAGAATCTAACACTAACGGCTCAGAGGCTTAGATGGAATGTAAGGAAGTTTTACTTTACTTAGAGGGTGGATCAGCCTCCCAGCAGAGGTGGTAGAGACTAATACAGTGAGGGGAATTTAAACATGCATGAGATAGGGATGTGGGGTGTGTAGGCAGATGTAACAGAGCTGATGTAAGGTGTTTGTGCTGCAGCGTCTCTTCTGAAATAGAGGCTTGAAGAATAGCAGAAGCCGGTAACCGTTTCCTTCCTGTGTGGGAGACGCGAGGTAGATAAAGAGATAGTACAGAGACAAGTGCGTTGTCCTTTACGCTTCATGAAGACGACGGACTGCGGACCCCCACCCAGGGGCTGCTCATATCAACTCAAATCTCTAGAATAAGACAGACTTGGGTAACTGGGTAACGCAGCAAGTCAAATCAGTGGCACCTGGAGACTACGGCTCTCCCCCGTCTTGCTCCGTCTGTGAGAGCGCGGCCGGTGGGATGGGAGGTCGGATTGGGGCCTGCCGTTCTTCTTGCTGCCCGCCGTACACCTGGCGCAGCGCCAGTGCCAAAAGATGGAGCCGAGGCAGGTGACGGGCTGGGAAAGAGTAGGCCGCCGGCATGTGAGTCACGTGGAAGCTTCTGGAATAGCGGGCATCGTTACTGCCCCAACGTCAGCCCGGTTGGCCGCTTTAGCCCCTTAGGTGCGACAGGTAGTGTGGGCTACAGGGCAACCTGGCACTCAGAGAGTTAACTGGCCGCCTGTAGGTGAGAAATCCATATCTGGGTAACGGCGGAATTCAGCCATTGTTCGGACGTTTGCAGCGCAGTTAAATATTAATGGCACACGCCGAGCGCCACAATACAAGGGGAATCATGTCTGTTCATGATAACCGCAGCTTCCGTTCCTTCGTGTGATTGGCTGCTGGATGATCTATTACATCAGACGTGCAGAGCCAACATATGTAGCTGTGGGTAACGCCGGGGGCTGGGGGGGGCGGCCGAGAACTTGCGTGAAGCATAGAAATCAATCATAAGGTTACTTCGGAGAGATCCCCTATAATCACATATAAGCACACGTCGCGGTTACCGGTTCTCCCGGCCTCCCCCTAGGTGTACATGTCAGTGTAGGGTCATGGGAGACATGTAACATGATGTCATCCGGCATGACCTCACACCGTGCCTGGATGCCGAGCCGTAAAAAGGGGCAGATGCAGCTTTCTGATCCGCGGCATGTATTTGTGGCGTGACAGGTGCAAAAGAAACAGCACGTGGTTTTAAAGATGTTATTTAAAGGGACAGTTTAATGTAACAGGGAGCTATTCCTCGGGTTTAAATGCCTGTTCTGTGAGGACGTAATATTACATCCTCTGTCCTTAAGGGGTTAAAAAAGTACCTTTTGGAGTTCTGCTTTGCTGAGTGTATTTTAAATGTGTAACAAATCTGGATAACAGTACATTTTGTAGCTGAACTGTATTCTCTAAACCATTCCTCTCCAATTAACCCCTTTAGTGCCAGTGTTCCATATTTTCAGCTGGAATTGCGCATGAGCAAGAGATTAATTTAAAATGTGCCTTTCTCTTCTCTCCTCTCCTTTCCTTTCTCTCCTCTCCTTTCCTTTCTCTTCTCTGTTCTCTCTCCTCTCCTCTCTTTTGTTCTCTCTCTCTCCTCTCCTTTGTTCTCTCTCCTCTGTCCTCTTTCCTCTCTCTCATATTAAAACTGTCTGCTCGCATTTCCAGGTACGTTCGGGCGGATGTGGACATGTCTCAATTAATACTCACTTTAGCTGTCCTGCACGGGCTCGTATTCTGTGCGGCGGATCAGTCAAAGAGCAACGCGACTTCCAAGCTACTTCTGGTGTCTTTTGATGGCTTCAGGGCGGATTACTTGACCAAATACCCCCTGCCTAACCTCAGGGGGTTTATGGAAGACGGAGTCCTAGTGGAAGAGGTGAAAAACGTGTTTATCACCAAAACTCTCCCCAATCATTACTCGATTGTGACCGGCCTGTACGCCGAGAGCCACGGGATCGTGTCCAACGTCATGTATGATTCGGAAACCCGGCGGGTCTTTAACGTGTCCAGCTACAGAGAGTCCTTCTGGTGGGAGGAAGCAACTCCCATTTGGGTGACAAACCAACTCCATGGCTACCGAAGCGGGGGCGCCATGTGGCCCGGCTCGGACGTGCGCATTCATAATTCCACCCCCACGTACTATCTGGACTACGACCGCGACGTGAGCTTCGCTCAGAGGGTGGATAACGTCACCGGCTGGTTTACCAGACCCGACGATCCCATCAACTTCGCAGCCCTTTACTACGAGGAGCCCGACCGCGGCGGCCACCGCTACGGACCCGACGACTACGCAAACATGTCGGAGGTGATGAGCGCGGTGGACGAAAACGTCGGCTACTTAGTGAAAAAGCTGAAGGAGCTGAAGCTCTGGGACACGATCAACGTGATCATTACCAGCGACCACGGGATGGCTCAGTGCTCCGAGAAGAGGCTCATCAGACTGGACGCGTGCGTCGGCCCTGGAAACTACACCCTGGTCGAAGCAAGCGCCATCGGAGCGATATTTCCTATCGGAGGTTTGTAACGTTTTAGAAGGTAGTTCTTTACTGAGAAGGTGGTAGATAAGCGGAACAGCCTCCTAGCAGAAGTGGTAGAGGTTAATACAGAGAGGGAATGTAAACCTGCATGGGATAGGGATATGGCTCCTGAATCTCAGACGGGACCAGGGACTGATTATCCCAGAAGCCATCTTTAATCGTAATTTATATTTTTGTCGGGAGCACTTAATCGTCATGTGACAAAGAACCAGGAGGGACTGATCGTTTGTTACCATAGAAACTAAAAATGACATCTGCTACAAATCCTAGAGAGTTTAATGTTTCAAATCCTTTTGTCCACAGACGCGGACTATGTTTATAAACTGTTAAAAAACTGCCATAAAAATCTGAAGGTTTACATGAAAGAGGATATTCCTGAGCGTTATCACTACAAGCACAACAGCCGCATCCCACCCATCCTCCTGGTGGCAGACGAGGGCTGGTTTATCGTGCAGAACGGATCGCTGCCCACACGTAAGGATTTATTTATTTATTTTTTTCGTCCTTTCCTGATTTTTATTTATTTTTTAAATAAAATATATGATAAATTTTTTTTATTTTATTTTTTTTTATATCTCATCGTAAGAAATAAACGTTCTACGGCAAACATAACGGATACTACGACTCAAAAAAATCACAATAGAAACGATAATAATAATTAATAATGTGCAGATCTTCTCGCGGGAAAAGAAGTGACGAGGCGCTGAATCCCTGCTTCTCTCAGTGATCTGCAGAAATAATTTGTTTTAATTGAATGCTCTATTAAGACGCCCTGACTTTTTTGAGGGGTGTGGCAGGAGGCGGGGAAGGGGCAGAGCTATAAATGTGGTACCCGCCCACTTTCTCGGAGGAGCCGCCTTGTGACTCTCGGCTGCAGAGCGTCACAAGGTGGCCACACGCACCAAAATATCTCCCAAACCGGCCCTTGATCACTATAATGGGGCAGCTGCCCAGAAAAAAACAGGGACTGTCCCGTCAATAGTGGGACTGTTGGGAGGTACGTCGTTTCTCGGCTTTCTTCCCACGAATTGCGGCTCTCTTTGTACCGTTCCAAACTTTTCCACTCGTTTTTACTCGTCCCGTAGCTATTCTATACCCCTTTTTGTCAGAACCCCCCCTGCTTATTCTCATTTTAAACCCCCATTAAAAACCCGCCTGTTCACAGAAGCTTACAATCTATCCTCCTGATACCCAAAACCTGCTTCCTTGAAAAAAAATAAACACCATCTGTCCTCCCCATCTCCAGATCAACCGCACTACAGTCATATCCTTCCACACCATTTACCTTTAACATCCTATTAGATTGTAAGCTCACAAGATCAGGGCCCTCTTCTCCTTCTTAATGAGTTGTTAAATATTTTCACAATCCCCTGCTGTATGGAAGCCGCTGGCACCATATCCATGACCTGTGATAAGAATTGCTGCCGGCGCACGTACATTCTGATGGCCGCCTGATGTCCCAGGTTTGGCAATACGTCCGCTTTCCGGCAAAACTGGAAAAACCAGTTCAGTATAGTGCGTTTTAGAAAATGCCGTGCGGTACCGGGAGGTAATAATTAAAACAACATCTAGCTCAGATCATTGGCTTCATTTGGATATGGATCTGCCTTTTAAGTTTTAATTAATATAGCGCCATCATATTCCGCAGTGATATACAAGGGGGGGGTGCCGGGATATGACATCATGCCACCTTTTAAGGGACGTTCAGCTGTGATGTATTAGGCACAGTCCTACATAGTGTGTAGGGGTTGGTTCTATGGGAGATCTCTGACCTTCCCAGCCAGCCCATGGAGGATTGAAGCACTCGGTAGCCGGATTGAAGCACTCGGTAGCCGGATTGCAGCACTCGGTAGCCGGATCTCCCAATAGAGACTAGTCGGCCTTGGCTAGAATGCGCCACTGATTATAACAGGATGGTTATGGTGATGGATGCTTAGAATCTATAAGGAATGTACATTCTCTTCTCATTGCAGTGGGAAATCACGGTTACGACAACAGCCTTCCCAGCATGCATCCCTTCCTGGCTGCCCGGGGCCCGGCCTTCCAGAAGAATTCCAAAATAAACACCATAAACAGCGTGGACATCTATCCCATGATGTGCCGCATCCTCGGGTTACCGGCGGAAGCCAACAACGGCTCTCTGTCCAGCACCAGGTGCCTGCTGGCCGGCGAGTGGTGCGTCCGCGTCCCGGAGGCCGTCGGGATCGTCCTGGGAGCGGTGATGGTTCTCACCACCCTGACGTGCCTCATAATCCTGCTGAGGAAGAAGACGCCGTCCCCGCGCCAGTTCTCAAGGCTGCAGTTTGACGATGACGACGACCCGTTAATAGGGTAGATGAAACATGCGCAAAGCACCACAAAGCACTCCTTTGATCGAGGTGGGAATCCTGACGCAGTGACAGCCAATGAGAGATCCAACGCGGGATTTTAACTTTATTTTACTTGTCGATTTCAATGTTTCTTTCTAATGTTTTCCTTAAAGCCCCCTTTTTATTATCTTCAAAGGGTGGCCTTCAGCTTTACCTATTTATTGGAGAAGCAGCTCGGGGTGATGTGCACACGTCGATCGTGCATGTTCTCCGCTGCTTCTTCCCGATGGAAAGCTCTGCTGATGTTGAGCTTGGCTTTTTATTAGCGGCTGTGTTTTCTTGGCGACCTTGGCTGGTGGCCCACCGGGCCAGTCCTGGTCTGAACTCAGTCCGTATGAAGTGATATTAGAACATAATGATTTTTTTTTTCTGTTTACACTGTTGTTTAGTAACCGGAGGGGTGCAGTCGTCGTCTTGTTAACGGTATGGGGGTCATTAACTGCTTATCTCCTGCTCTGCGGTGCGGACACCTGAGATACTTCCATCACTGGCTCACGGAGTGCAGAGATTTCGGCAGGTTTTAATTCTTTTTTTTTTAATTTAGAGGCTACTTGCAGTGAAAAAAGTATCCCTGCGATTCTAACATTGACCCCTATAACAAAAACGAGCCGTGCATTAAAAGTCGGGATGTTGGTTCCTTCTTCTCCCCGTAAAGAGCCGCTAAACTATTTAAAACACCTTTTTACACCAGAGATACGGCTTATATCGGAGCTGCTGTAATGTTAATAATTGTACATAGCGACTTCCTTTCTATTTATTAGATGGGGGATGGATATTATGGCAGCTACGGGTAAATAAGGTCTCTGGTCTTCCTAATTACCCCATTGAGCCTGAGTGCACCGGGCAGCCTGATCAATATATAGGATGATTTGCCACGGGTAACAGGGCGGTGGGGCTACTGTCCCCACCAGACCCCCGTCCTAGGCAGAATACAATGCTGGGTTGCGTATAGAAGGGGATCTGGCGCACGGTAACATTTTTTATACCGATCAGATTTTATATATAATCCGTGTTTCTCAGGAGGCTTTGTGATCTCTCTTGTGATATTACTAGGCTAGCTGCTCACTGTCTTGCCGCTAGGCGCTCACGTCTCTGGCAATGACATTACGCAACAGGAGACGCCGAGCCCGACGCGTTTTTACACAAGAACCGCTGACCTCGGATACGCTTTGTGATGAAGCGAGACATTAGACTTCTTTCTAGTGTATAGAAGCGAAGCTAAACGCTTTAAGAACTTAGTACCTTTTCAGCCCGGGATTGAAACGCGTATTCTGAGTGCGAGCGGAATAATTATTGGTATAGATGTGAAATCTTATTTTCCCATCTCGCCTTGATACCCCTTCCGGGCGCTCGGTTACGGCGTCATCACCGCAATAATAATTTACCTAATAATAATTAAAAAAATTAATACTTTTATGCTTAATCTAAACTAAATACAGACTTTCCCCCTCCAGCCAAAAATGAAAGTTGGCACAGGCTTCAAACCAAAGTCCTTTTTTTTTTTCTTTTTTTTAGGAAGGGGCAAGGAGAGCCAGGGGCTCCAGACTACCTGCCCCCAGGGGGTAAATAAGCCTCAGATGAGCTCTACTGGGCGGCCAGGTACCGCTGTGGCCCTCAAGAGCTAGAATAGACGGCTCTGATTACAGAACACTGACGAACTGACCTTGAAAAAGCTTGAAGTGGTTTTAGAGATTATTAGTTCCTATTATTTAAAGATTATTTATTACTGATCTGAAAATGTATATAATATATATTTTAATAATCAGAATAATATAAAAGGGAGAAAAAAAATAATTGTCCTGTGATTTATTGAGCAGTTACCATGGCAACCAGTAAAACATGCCGATTGCTCCATATTTGACATTGCATCAGAGACGTGGGTTCTCCTTAACAGTTCTGTGTCTCTGACCTGAACGCCATTATCGGGAAAAGAAAACTATTTTCTTGAAAAATTTTATTTTTGAGAGCTTTAATAGAAAATGAACATAATCAATAATATTTTTCTATCTTTTTTCCTGTGTGTTTTTTTTTTTTAATAAAAATCCTTTATTAACCAACTAATGCCGACGTTAATGATTTTTTTGAGCACACTTTGTACATGCGCTGCTCTTACTTACAGAAGAACGATCACACGTCATAAAGATACGTATTAAAATATTACACCTACCATACCTTCCGGGTAAATCCATGCCCCACCGCGACATCACCGCCACTTCATGCAGAGGGGTCAGACACCTTTCTATCAGAACCGGCATTAACGTTTTCAGCAATGGGAGCTACAGCAGCTCGTCTGTTGGATTTCAGCTCTGTGATTCCGTTATACATTATGAAGGGCCAACCTCAGTGAGCATTTCCTGCAGGAAGAGCTTGGCTGGCCCTGTGCAATGTATCATTAACTCAGTGAGATTGCTTTACATTTAATTATACATTAGACAGGGCTCAGCTCTTCTTGCTGGACCAACCTGCCAGGTGTTGGCCTTTCATAACGAATATTAACGTTTGAGGGAATTGAAACCACAACTCTCCTGCAAACTCTGCCGTTTGTGTATAAAAGTGTTTTCCCAAATCTGATCATCCTGCCCCCCATGTCCTATTTGGGATATCTTTGAAGCCAGTCAGTTGAATTTACCTCCATCACACCAATGATGTGCTTGTATTTTAACTCTTTCCATGCACTAATTCTACCACCAGCCTTTGTCAACTTTTTGTATGTAAATTATCACACACACTGCACTTCGGGTATGAGTTTACAGCTTCTAACACACATCACAGGGCAAACAACACCCGATATGCGTTCAGCGACATCTCGATTTCGAGGCATTTCAGCAACACCGCTTGAGCAAAGAAAGTGATCTTTGATTGCCTGCTAAGCTCATTTAACGTCATGACATGGAGGGGGCGAACACGCGTTTTAAAGTTTGAGATACTCTTCAAGGGGGGTGTCCCACCATTTATTTATTTATGTTTTTATCAGCTCAGTCTGGTGTTTGAACAGGAAGCGTCACCCAAAATATCACACAACTGACAACAATGGCGGCCTCCAGGTGTGCAGACAAAGGAAGTTTATTGTAACAAAACGAGATAAAAGCAGGTTTTTCTGTCAACGGCGACAGATTACCGTATAGAGCGCTGGATTTAATGCTCAAGGAGAAGATATCTTACCTTGCGTGTCATTATAGGTTTGGGTGTCCTTGTGGCGGGTCAGTGCTTTCCGTCACCTCCTTTGTCTTAGTGGTTGTCTTTTTATTTATTTTTTTAACCGAGATGTTAATCAAACAAGCTTTAAAGGTGCAGTTCCACCTACTCTGTTGAATGTAACACTTTTATAACTAAAATGTGCATTAACAACTTAAACAATGTCTAGTACTTTTTCCAGTGTGTAAAATTGTGCTTCATTCTAAATTTTTCAGGGAATGCTTAATCATCATGTGACACAAAAGCAGGCAGAAAACAGATACACAAAAAAGGGAACTGAGGCCTTATCTTTTAGCATAACAAAATGAATACATAAAAGTGCTGATAACATGTTTTTTGCTTGTCTTTCAGTTGCATTTAGAAATAGCCAGCATTATATAATCGATTCCCTGTCCTGAAGTCCCCCCCCACCTTTACAAACCAACAACCTTACATTAGGACAGAAATATCTTAATGGGGAGGAATAATTGTGGAGGTACTAGGAGCAGGCAGTTAAGATGGCCGCTCCCATGCATAGCCAGAGGGTGGTTTCTAATGCATATTGCTTATAGAACCTTAAAATCTAGTATCCCTGACAATATACAGCTTTACATTTCTAAATAGTTTGTGTGATTGAACCTTATTTTAATGAAGGCAACTACTGAAGAATCCCTCCATGCATGCGCAAGAGAGGACGCTACAGAAATTTAAAAGGCACCTCAGCTATCATATGCATTAAAGCGCATTTGATGGCCGGAACGTCCCTTTTCAGAATAAAACCGACAAAATGAATATTTCGTGCAAGTGGAACGGCAGCCTTAATCCCGTTGCAGAAATAAATATTCAAGTATTAGGAAGTTCACCAACTTTAAAGTAAACTTTCCTAAGGATGCCAGGGTTCAAACAGCATTAGCCTTGCAAGCTCCAAAACAAGCCTTGGAACTCTTATAGCATAAGACTTATCGGCTGTATAGCGGTATACGGCGCTGGGCATTAACATCTAAATACTTGGCACTGCTCCGTAGCTGCGTTTCGGCTTGCGTGGCTTCAGAAGCTTTAACACATTATCTTTTTGAGGATAGATTTCTTCAACCTGTAAATATTCCCCCCCCACAGAAATCTAACATACCCTGAGAGATATCCCCAGTAAAGCGAAGCAGGCACTTCCAGCAGCATCGTGCAATACTTAGAACCGCGGCTTTAATTAACTTAACAGCGGCTGAGTGATCTCGACGTGTCTCTCGTGGACCACGCGCGTCCGGATGCGGTTTAGGCGCCTGAGAAAAACCAGGAGGAACGAGATTACTACTGCAAATCCGAGACAGACTCCTAGGACGTTTGCATATGATTGTGGGTTACCTCCGTATGCAGGGCATTGTTGGGGGTGGCGGACAAGCAGGTCCATCGCGTTGGTCAGGGAGCCGTTGTTCGGCAAGGGTTTGATGTCGAGTAGGTGGCAAAGAAGAGGGTACACGTCGGTGGAGTTTAGGGCATCTTGAGTGAAGTTCTTTTTGAAGGCAGGGCCACTGGCAATAAGCAGAGGGTACATGTCAGGGTGAAGATTGTCATAGCCATGGTCACCCCCTAAAAAAAAAAAAAATACAAACAATAAAATAAGAATAATAATAAATACAAACAATAAAAAAATACAAACAATAAAAAAAAATACAAACACAATAAAATAATAATAATAATAAATACAAACACAATAAAAAACTAATAATAATACAAACAATAATACAAACACAATAAAATAATAATACAAACACAATAAAAAAATAATAATAACACAATAAAATAATAATACAAACAATAAAAAATAATAATCCAAACAATAAAATAATAATAATAATAATAATAATAATTGAATGGGTTTCAAAAACACGATTTTGTTATGGTTGATGGGGTCGTTAGGGTTAATTTAGGGGCAGTTATGGTTATTGGGTCTTAAGGGTTAATTTAATTAATTTAATAAGGTTACCTTAAGGTGCAGTTAGAGGTAAAGGGAGGCAAACTTAGGGGAATCTAAGTCCTGGGGGCAGTGAAGATTAACCCTGTATTTATTTATAAAAGTATTGTGTCAGTGCGCTGTGAACGGGTCTGTGAATCCATGAGGGCACTATGGCATATCTGGGGAGGACGGAGTGACATATCTGGGGGTATAAGGCATATCAGGGGGCACAGTGGCATATCAGGGGTATGTGGCATATCTGGGGAGGGCGGAGTAGCATGTCGGGGGGTATGTGGCATATCTGGGAGGCAGTGTGGGAAGCCTGGGCTCAGATGTGCATAACTGGGGGGGGGCAGGTTGGGAAATAAAAACAAGAAATGCATTTTTATCAAAGTTTTTTATCCTGCTGTTTATTTTTAACATCCTGTTTGTTTATTAAATTAATTATTTAAATTATTTTAAATTTACATTTTTTTTATCCAATTAATTGAAAAAAAATAATCGACCAACTCCCTCCTTAGTGAATAGCCCCTAATTCTCCGAGTATACACGTTTGTATTAAACCTATGCCATGACATACGGAGCACTACCTCCAAAGCTTGGATTTGTTGCGGATTTACGTACAGTTAAAGATGTCGGACCGGTTTCGCAGGATGGTCCAACCGATATCAGCAAGAAGAAGGATGGGCTGAACGCGGACGTTCTCTCTGTAGTGGAAGCGGTCCGGGATCCGCTCCTTTTTGTACACAGTCATGTTGGGGTGCGCGTTGGCCAAGGCCTGGTACACTTCATCAAGCTTACCTGGAGGAAAATAGGGGAGAAAAAAAAAAAAAAAAAAAAACCACAACGTGTGAGTTTAAAGGTGCTTTTCCACTTACACGGCTGAATTTAAAGGGACACTCCAGTCCCGGGAAGCCCTTTAAACAGTCAACGAATTCTACCTTACGGAGAAGCTACAGCTTGCAGCACTGCCTGGCTGCTTGTGGATTCCCAGATGAATACACACACACACACACACACACACGTACACACACACACACGTTTTATACAGATGAATGAAAGAAAGAGGCAGCTTCGCTGAATCACACAGCCTCCTCGGGATATTCCGAGCCTACGCGGACGAGACGCGGCACAAAGTCCGATCCCTTTACAGGATTAGAACGGATAAAAGCGATGAGAAGCGAAAGGATTACGGGTTATTGGGAAGCGTTAACAGCGCAGGAATCAATCAATGCCGAGAAGCGCCTATTATAAAGATGAAACAGCTGCTTAGCTGCACCGGCCCAAAAGGGATAAAACCTAATCAGCGAAACATCAAAGATATACAAATTCTGCAATTACTGGCTTTCAGCGCATGCAGTCCGCAGGAGAATACCAGAGACTCAACTCTCCCTTTAGTAGATAAGCCCCACTGCATTAGGATTCTGCTGTCATCATTACTCAGTAACCAAGCTGTGATGGCATCAAAAAGCACAGTGGTAATATGTATTAAATCATTACATATATCATTATATATATAGGTTGATTTTTACCTGCTTTTGGCAAAATGGCTACCGTCGGGGAGTGGTCTATCAGCCTGTAGAGCTGCCTGTCAACATAGTCATCCAGCAGAATGACCCTATCCAGAGAAGACTGGGCCATGCCGTGGTCGCTCGTCACGATGAGGTTCAAGGAGCCCCATAACTTGGCCTTTTTGAGTTGGTCCACCAGATAGCCCAGCATGGCATCCACGTCCGCAATCACCTTCTCCATCAGCGGGTGATCGGGCCCCAGGTGGTGTCCCGAATTGTCCGGCTCTTCCCAGTAGAGCAAGCCGAGGTTGGTCAGCTCTCCGTTGAAGCACTCTATGATCCTGTCGACGCGGAACTCAAACGGGACGGACTCGTCGTACCGCAAGTAGCAGGAGGGCAAGACGTCGTGGATCTTCACGTCGGTGCCGGGCCACATGGCGGCCGCGCTTTTGTGACCCTCTAGCTGGTTCGTCACCCAAATGGGGACCGCGTCTTCCCAAAACTCCGGCTTGTACACGTCCAAGGCGGTCATGGAGAACGACTCGTTGAGGACAGGATCGAACATCTCGTTGGCCACCACGCCGTGGCTCTCGGCGTAAAGCCCCGTCACCAAGGTGTAATGGTTGGGGTAGGTCTTCGTGATGAATATGTTGTGGACCTGCGTCACGTGGGCCCCTTTCTCTATCAAACTCTTGAAGTTTGGGGTTGGAAACTTATTGATGTAATCCCACCGAAAGCCATCGAAGGAGACCACCAAAACCTTCCGCTGATCGAGCTTCAGGCACTCAGCTGCTGAGTGAATCAGCGCCAAGACGGATATCGTTCTCCAGAAGACGTCGGCCCCCATCCCGAAATCTACAAAAAGAACAAAACGCCAGATAAAAACATTAAAAAACTATTTTCACCATTATTCTGGTTTTTATAAGGAAAAACGATGCACAGAGCTTGTCTACACGGAATGATACACAAGTGCGACTGTAGTCGCCGGTCGCCATAGAAACATAATTCAGAACTTCTAACATTCTATTGGTTTTCTCCAGATTTTAAGGCCATTTAATACCTTTTTAAGCTAAAGTCACACAAGCTGTCCGAGGTCTCGTCTACCGTCTGAAAGAGAGACCTCCACGAGCTCGGCAAACCAAACAGCCCCTGCTACGGGTTCTTCATCCAGCCGCCCCCCGTGATACCCGGAGAGAGACGCCGTCTTGTAAGCGACGGCAGCCTATATATGATTGGATGACCTCAGGAAGCCCAGCCAGCCGGCAGATACCTCGAGCGCTAAATAAATCTTCTATTTCATAACTTGGCCGGCTGGCTTCTGCATATAAAGGTCATCGGCGCAGGAACCAGCCGGTCTCTTCAGGACGAGAGCGAGGATTGATTTAAGACTCTTGGCATCTCCATGTCCCTTCGGCACTTTCAGTACCGGGGGGGGGGGGCATGGCTGTAAGCATTCAGCGACATCTCCTGATCGCAGTCATACCCCCCCGTACATATTTTATTGAAACATCCCTACTTCCCATATTACATATTTTCAATATTTTATTTAGGGCGCTATGGCATTATCCCTATCCGTTACACATTTTGTATGCCGTGATGTCATGGTGACATCACTGGGCTGCCTATAAATGTAAAAATTTTTTTTTTTTTTGAGGGGGGACTCCCCCCCCTCTCCTGATCTGTCTGCGCTGATCTGGCTGTGATCAGTAAACAGGACTCCGTAGCCCTGCGTTGTGGTTGCGTTCACCCGGCAGGGGGAGCCGTTGCTCTGCTCTCCTGTCCTCGGTTGAACTTCTTGTGTTTGTCAGCAGCGACTCGTCCCGGGAGGGAAAGCCTGATCGAGTGATCGGACATTCATCATATACCGGGGTACCAGCGTGCTCACCGAGCACCGGAACGCAGGTCCTATTGGGTTTCTTGCCGCAGCTTTTCAGGACGTACCTGTACACCCTAAGGGGCACAACGAGGTTAAACCCGTAACGCGCGCAATACAGTTACGTCCCTACTTAACGAGTCTCCTCTTCAAGCCCAGCTTATTACACCAGCCGGCATCACACGACCCGGCATTCCGACATCAGAATGCAGAGAGTTCATTAGGGGCCACGCACATTAACGCGCCAGAAGCCATAATACGCGGCTCCAACTCCCTCACTTCGCTATTCACTAAGGAACATCAGGACTAGCGGTTTCCTTTAGTCAGAAGGGCCGAGCTGGCCCTGTACAATGTATGACTTAACAGGTGAGGAGCCTGAAGAAACCTGATTTAACGATACATTATAGGGGGCCGGCCGAGCTCTTCCTGCAGCAGAAGCTCCCTGGGGTCGGACCTTCGTAATGTATAGTGACGTCTAGCAGCTCGCCCTTTAGTGAATAAAGCCCCTTTGTGATCTTGCCAGCATAAAGATATTAATCATCCTTTGGCGCCGGCCCAAGCAGGAAGTCGTACGCCACGCCCCGGACCCCACCTGCGCAGCGCGTGATCCAACACCCCCGTCACGCGTGAACTTATTCCACACGCAAACAAACATCATGCAAAAAAACGCAAACATCATACAAAAAACACAAACAAACATACAAAAAGCGCAAGTGAAAAACACACATCAGATTGCGGCAATAAAATAAAAAAATAAATATATCTGTGGAAAGACACCTGAAGAAGAGACCTCTGAGGTCCCAAAGGCTTCTGTACCTTTCTGTACCTTGTAGAACGCGTGTTAGCCCCCACTCGATTATTATGGGATATTTGTAAATGTCAATCATTTATGGGGCTCCTGTAAGATAAATTGCCCTTCTGACTGCCCCTGCGGAGGTATTATTACTTCACGGTATTAGCCCCCCGTGTACTCGGCCCTGTACACGCTTGCCGTGCGGTAATACCTCGGTTGTGTCGTGTAGCTGTCAGGGTCCCGTGCGGTACAGACCGGGGCCGGTCGCGTTGTACGGCAGTCACGTGGAGTCGTTGTGCACCGCGGGCTGCTCGCTTCTCTCTCACCTGTCGCGACCCCTCTCTCTCCTCTGTGTCGCAGAATCAGCCACTAACCCCGCCCCCTGAGCCCGATTGGACAGAATTCCATCGCTAAAGTAACAAGTTGTCGCTAATTGGACCAAAGGAATGCCAATCAGGCTGGCTTCTGACGGCGCGAATGACCGGGTTGCTGCTTTTGGCAGTGTGTTAGCGCTGTGCCTGAAAGTATACGCGGCTCTTATACACAACCCCGTGTCGCTACCTCCAGATATACACAGCTCTGTGCCGTTGTCTGCCGGTATACGCAGCTCTGTGCCGTTGTCTGCCGGTATACGCAGCTCTGTGCCACTAAATGCAGATATACACAGCTCTGTGCCAGTGTCTGTCGGTATACACAGCTCTGTGCCACTAAATGCAGGTATATACAGCTCTGTGCTACTACCTGCAGGTATACATGAAGAACACACATGGAGTAGCCTCCCAGCGGAGGTGGTAGAGGTTAATACAGTGAAGGAACAACAGAAAGTATGAGGTCTCTACAGCAGGAAGGAGAGAGCCTCGGCGGCCCCCGAAATGTGCAGCTGCAGCCCCCGTTCTTCCGCAGACGTACCTGAAACCCGCGGCTCCCGGTTGACGAGAGGTCCTTCCAGGATAAACCGACAGCTGACTTTCCCAAGTTATCTCAGGATACAGTGACTCTACCCCAGGGGGAGGTGGTTTGGACGGCTGACAAGAGCTGCTGAAGGATTTAGAGCCACTAGAGGGCAGCGCTGTCTCTGCAAATCACCAGCAAAAGGCTTTATTCACTAACTGGAGAGTTCTGGCTTTATTCATTAAGAAGGGCCGACACTGGCCCCGGATAATGTATAACTATATGGGCGAGGAGACTGGAGAAATCTTTCTGAATTAGCCATACATTATACAGGGCTCTTCCTGCAGCAGAAGGGCCGCCATAATGTATAGTGAAGGGGAGGAGCGGCTGTGAGCTGTGCGCCCCGGAATACGCGAACAGTCACATGACGCGTGGGGCACGCTCCGCTAAACGTCTCGCCGGCGCCTCCCACAGCCTTCTCCAGGACCGGAGGCAGCGCTCTCACGCGGGGAGAAGACGGCCATCATCCAATTACATTCATAGATTTATTTTTGGTCGTTTTGATTGATTTTGTATAAATTTATATAAATATTAAGCGAAGAATGTGTTAAATCGCAGTAAAAAAAACCACAATCTCACAACACGCAAACCGGCCATTCATCTGTCCTGTCCCTGTCTGAAGTTTCCTTACTGTATTTACCTCTACCATGTTTGCTGGGAGGCTGTTCCACTTATCTAATGAGGTCACGCTTGTCTCCGGACAGGAGTGCTGAGAGCAGTCAGGGTTGAGTTGGGTCGGGGGGGGGGAGAGATAACGGAGATCATGGAACCGTTCAGATTCCCGAGCTTTCCACGCCTCGTTCCAGAGAATCACAAAGCTCTCCCGCCAGCCCCCGTTGATTTTTGTCAGTTGGAGGGATTTCTTCTCTCTGGTTTGTGAGGTCTTTCTGCTGCGCTGGAACAATCCAGATCTTCGGATCCAGTGTGTTGAACTAAAGCTATAGAATGACTCGGTCTTTATCACCCTGTCGGACTCTCTGAGACTCACTCTAAAGAAAGTCTATGGAAAGACGGACTTCATTAGCATCGCCATAAAGCATCAGCTCAGTGCGGTGTCTGAAAGTCACCCAAAATATCACATGACTGACAGAAATGGCCGCCCTCAGATTATTACTGTATACAGCTCTGGGGGTTATATTACTGTATACAGCGCTGGGGGGTTATTACTGTATATAGCGCTGGTTGTTATATTACTGTATACAGCCCTGGGGGGTTATATTACTGTATACAGCGCTGGGGGTTATATTACTGTATATAGCGCTGGGGGTTATATCACTGTATACAGCGCTGGGGGGTTTATTACTGTATACAGCGCTGGTGGTTATATTACTGTATACAGCGCTGGGTGTTATATTACTGTATACAGCGCTGGGTGGTTATATTACTGTATACAGCGCTGGGGGGTTATATTACTGTATACAGCGCTGGGGGTTATATTACTGTATACAGCGCTGGGGGTTATATCACTGTATACAGCGCTGGGGGTTATATTACTGTATACAGCGCTGGGGGTTATATTACTGTATATAGCGCTGGGGGTTATATCACTGTATACAGCGCTGGGGGGTTTATTACTGTATACAGCGCTGGTGGTTATATTACTGTATACAGCGCTGGGTGTTATATTACTGTATACAGCGCTGGGGGTTATATTACTGTATACAGCGCTGGGGGTTATATTACTGTATACAGCGCTGGGGGTTATATTACTGTATATGGCGCTCGGGGGTTATATTACTGTATACAGTGCTGGGGGTTATATTACTGTATACAGCGCTGGGGGTTATATTACTGTATACAGCGCTGGGGGTTATATTACTGTATACAGCGCTGGGGGTTATATTACTGTATACAGCGCTGGGGGTTATATTACTGTATACAGCGCTGGGGGTTATATTACTGTATACAGCGCTGGGGGTTGTTACTGTATACAGTGCTGGGGGGTTATTACTGTATACAGCACTGGGGGTTATATTACTGTATACAGTGCTGGGGTTATATTACTGTATACAGCGCTGGGGGTTATATTATTGTATACAGAACTGGGGGGTTATTACTGTATACAGCACTGGGGGGGTTATTACTGTACTGTATACAGCGCTGGGGGTTATATTACTGTATACAGTGCTTGGGGTTATATTACTATATACAGCGCTGGGGGTTATATTACTGTATACAGCGCTGGGGTTATATTACTGTATACAGCGCTGGGGGTTATATTACTGTATACAGCGCTGGGGGTTATATTACTGTATACAGCGCTTGGGGGATTATTACTGTATACAGCGCTGGGGGGTTTATTACTGTATACAGCGCTGGTGGTTATATTACTGTATACAGCGCTAGGGGTTATATTCCTGTATACAGCGCTGGGGGTTATATTACTGTATACAGCGCTGGGGGGTTATATTACTGTATACAGCGCTGGGGGTTATATTACTGTATATAGCGCTGGGGGGTTATATTACTGTATACAGCGCTGGGGGGTTATATTACTGTATACAGCGCTGGGGGTTATATTACTGTATATAGCGCTGGGGGGTTATATCACTGTATACAGCGCTGGGGGTTGAAGTTTATTGGCACTTTAAATGTTCCCACAAATAATTTGCCTTGTGTAACCCTTTGAATGCCAGAGTCATGTTTATATACAAAAGGTTTAAAAAACTCACCAAATATTCCGTTTAATAGACGAATCCTCTATAAATCTGTGCAGACGCCGTGCAGAGCCCGGAACGCGTATTTTACTGTTTTTTGGGCTTTTTCATACTCCATGTCAGCATATAATCAAGAGCCTCTGCTTCGGAAGTTGATTAAAGGAACATACAGGCAGCATGTGCAGACAGACAGACAGACACGCGTTCAAAAGTTTGGGGTCACTTAGCTGTTTTCATTGAAAACAAGGACATTTCTGTCTGTAACAATAATTACAAAAGAGTTTTCTAACCATCAATTATCCTTTTAAATTTAAACTTGGATCAGGGAACACAACGTGCCACTGGAACACAGGAGTGATGGGAGTGATAAAGGGCCATTGGAACCCAGGAGTGATGGGAGTGATAGAGGAGTGATGGGAGTGATAAAGGGCCATTGGAACACAGGCGTGATGGGAGTGATAAAGGGCCATTGGAACACAGGGGTGATGGGAGTGATAAAGGGCCATTGGAGCACAGGAGTGATGGGAGTGATAGAGGAATGATGGGAGTGATGACGGGCCTCTGTACGCCTATGAAGAGATCCCATTAAAAATCAGCCGTTTCTAGCTACAACAGTCATTTCAGAGATTTCTTTTGTTTTCTGATCGGTTGCCGCCGCGTCTTTTCTGTTAATAAGGTAAATAAACACAGCGGTAGAGTGCAGGGGTTCAAATATCGGAAGTGCCTCCGTTTTATAGAGTCTTACAGATATTTACAACATGTTTCAATTCATAACAAGTGAAAAAGGTACATGTGTGCATGTCGTCTCCTCATGCGCGGGAATTTTACTTCCGCCATTTTTTATTTTTTTTTGCTCACCGGGTTATAAAACGCACAGGCATTCAAATGACGTCGACAACAGGAATAATCACAGTTTAATATCCTACTCATTTTTTTGGGAACAAAAAAAAAACATATTGAGACAATTATACAAATGTACAAAAAGGAGATTCTGCATTAAACCCTGTTTTTTGCCTATTAATAATCTCGGGTCTGTTTCCACGCGAAACGCGTTGGTTTGCTCATTTCTCTTCTCATTGTTACGTTTTATAACATTAAACGAAGATTTTATTTCCGACAGGGAACCCCGGACCGAATAACACGTAACATCATGCTTATAATAACAATGCTTCGAAACATCGCGTCTAGCGCAGTCGTAATACGAGATATTGTTGAAGGCCAGTTGTGCGTCTCCATCTCCGGTTAGATGTTCGAGGAGAAGTCCAGCGGCAGCGCCTTCCTGCTTGGCAATTATTAAGGCTGGAGCGTACCTTTGCATTAGTGGAACTTCATCTTTAACACATACGTAAAAGACAAATACAATAGCCAATTGTTGCAGCCCAATGTGCTTATATTTGTTAGGAAACCCCCATATGTGCTTAAAACTGCCCAGACCAGAGAGTCGGCCCGGAGTGGCCATCTGGCAAAGCGGGGCAAATGACCGCTGGGCATAACTAGGAACTTTCTGGCTCCGGAAACACAAGGTCCCCCTGAGGGTAGGAGGTCCCGCTGACGTCGGAGGGTGGTCCCGCCAATGTCCCGGGAAGTGGGTCGTGACACAGTGCTGGACCCCGCCAGTCACCGTATGCCCCCTATCATATGTTTTCGAGGTGGTCCTTGGGAGCCACCAGACGTCCTCGGGTGGTCCTGGCAGCCCGTGCCACCGGGCACCTTTGTGTGATTGTGTAAGATGTGTCTAAAAACCTGCTCTATTGCGTTTTCCCAGGGTGAGGACCAACTATGAGGTCCCGTGTATTATATCAGTCCTTCTCATTCACACGCATAGGCTCGAGGCCTGGGGTGGAAAAATGCTATTGACTTCACAACAGCCAATGCTTTAGAACGCACAAAACGACTGCATCAAGAACAAAGGCCGCCAGTTGGAAAACCGTATTAATTCGGGTTCACCGAGTCAACCTTTATGGTTTTCATTGATGAAATCCAGAACGGTATTTAAACTACGGGCTCCACTCACTAGAACCTGAGATTTTCCACACGTGTTGAGAGTTCCTACTACAAAAGTTGCTGGTGGCTTGGCAGCCCGGCTTACGGCAGCCATTAACTTAAGGGACCTCGGCGTGTCCAGGTTGGCAGCATTCTTACTAAACCAACCGGGGGAATTTACCGTGGCTCCGCAGGCACCAAAAGAAACTGGGTTTAGTCCCAGCAACGTCCGGATTTCTGGCCTGGAAACTTAAAAGCCGGTGTAAAGCCGGTATAAAGGGCAGAACGTAACTAAGGAGGCCTACTGCTTCCTGAAAGGAGTCCTAAAAGTATTCATTCACTAGGACTATCTGATCAGACTGGTTATTGCTGACGTGTAATTAATTTCACACATGCATCGGGGCATTTATTTAGATGGAGAACACAATGTGGGAGAAAGGGATAGACATCAGGAATAGGGGAAGAGGAACACGGGAGAGGACCACCGAGGACAAGATGTGGAGAGGACACGGACTCAAGACGAAGAACCGAGATACTAAAGAAGGTCGCAACCTCGAAAATGACCCCACAGGAGGAAAAGTTATTAACAAAAAACACAGACAGAGAGATAACAAGAGCTAAAAGACAAATGATAAGAGAACATAGAACAGAAAGAACAGCCCCCGCCAGAATCTTACATAAAACCGAGTCCGCCTGACGCATTTAACGAGAGCTGGTCGGAAAAGAATGTTTTTCACTCAAGAACCAGAAATACTTTAACTCCAGAGTCATCCTTCTTGGTCTGCTTTACAGTCTAGACCTTTTCCCTCATCAGGACCAGATGGTTCTAGACTTGAAGACCACCGGAGTTCCACAAGGCATAGAAAAGTCTTTGAAGATAGCGCATGGACAGGAGGAGGGCAGAGAACTGTCTAAACCGGGTTGTGTTGAAGCCATGGTCTACTGCCTCTTGTTGGGCTCCTCAACAAATGCCACCCAAACCATCCACTCATCGGGAATCTGATGCACGCTGCCATGTTTCTTCTGGGCCAGACGGGCCCTTTATTCAGAATAAAGAACACGGTTTAGCTTTTTATTAGACTATTTTGGTACCCAGGGGACTTTGGAGTCGAGACCCTTCATCATCAATGAGAGCTTGGCTACGGCTTCTGTATTGCCCCATGCATTACGTCACAGTGTGCCAAAAAACCTCCCTATAAAAATGAGAAAATTCTACTTTCTAAAGGAAGAGGAAAGAATAGAAAACCTGTATTAAAATGACGGGTGATGACACAGCACTGGAGGGACCGGTCAGTTAGGTTGGGTTGGGGGGAAGCCGGGGCGTCTCGTTGGGATGATTTTGGGCTTTGGTGAATTCTTTGGGTCTTCTTCTTCCTCCAGGTCACTGTCGCAGACGTGGACTACAACGCTGGGGGTGGACTCCGTGCCCGCGTGCAGCTCGTACTTCTGACCTGCGGGAGGACGACACGACGTCAATCAGGACTGCAGATACACCCCAACTTAACCCCCTTCAAATTAACCCCTACTCACACTCCAAAAAGAGTCTATAATCTGCTCCATCAATAAAAAATAAACTAATATCCCAGTGTTCCAATTAAAAATACATTATTATACCAACATTCTGATAAAAAATAAACTATTATCCCAGCGTTCTGATAAAAAATAAACTATTATCCCAGCGTTCTGATAAAAAATAAACTATTATCCCAGCGTTCTGATAACAAATAAACTATTATCCCAGCATTCTCCTCCAAATATAAAATCGGATGGAACCGTCATCTACTTGGTTGGTACTGAAAGGGTTAAAGGTGCTGTTTATAAAGAAAACATTGAATTTGTTAGCCGAACGGTCACAGAATAGTGCACGGAACAATACCGCGAAGTGTTAAATTCAGTTGGTGGAATACAGGTTTAGGAGACACTTCTGAGAACAAGCAGCAATCTGCGACCCGAAGCCTCCGGAAGCGAGAGATAAAGAGAGAAAAAGAGCAGAAAACGGCCCGATGTCTCTCTTTGCCGCTGACCCCGGGGTTCCAGCCAATTTCTCAGTCGCCGGCTGACGTCAACGATCAGAGCGCCGAGAGGCAAGCGCTCCCTGCCAGTCGCAGGCAAGCGGCTGCGTGCGTTCTCTGCACACCAAGTAAATCTCATGACGAGATCGGAGTTCTTAGCTCTTTGTTCTGGAGAACGGTTCCGTAGCTCGGCTGCACTGAGAAAGTCCAAGTCAAGCGGTGACTTTACTGAGGCCAGTAGCACCCAAGACTCCCGATTCTACATTGTACAGCGCTGCAGCATACGATGGCGCTATACAAATCAATAATAATAAATCTGATAAATATAACAAACGTTTAATAATTTATATATAATAAATATAATATACAATAAAGGAGTGCAGCATTTTGCCACTTTTTTATCCTAAGCTACGATTTGCAGTTCTATATATTAAAGGAATCCTCGTATAAGCGATATCTATGTGTTAGAGCCCCGCGTTACGTGTATACATCTTCCTGTACTCACGATCTGCATGATTATTCCTCCCCATTATGTTAACTCCCCCCCACCGTTAAGCCGCTGATTGTTCTTGATTGAGTCAGGCAGCCTTCGCAAGGCTTTAGGACCGGATATTCTTTAGAAGCAAAAGCAGGCAATTCCCTAAAATCCTACTATTTAACTCTTTGATGGCACCCGTCACTCCAGCAAGGGTTAAACTAAAATAATATGTGACATATTTCTATTGGCAAACTGTAGAAAATCAAACATACCCCACAAACATAAACATATATTCCTTCCTACAGTAAATCAGATTTTAACTTGGATCAATACAGGGCACTGGGGAGAAATAAATGACATTTCCGAGCCACTTTTCACATTGCAATTACCCATCTGCCCCCCTAGCATGACGAGAAGCTATCAGGAATGGTCTCAGGTGGCTTTAACCCTTAAAGGGACACTTCAGCCATCATAGGACTTTAATGCATATGATAGCTGAGGGGTCCCTTTAAATCTATGAGTGCCCCCTTAGTCTCCAACTACATCAGGGCTAAGAATGTCTTACCACAAGAGACCCCATAGTTGCCAACTATCCAGATTTGATCAAGGCAGTCACTAGAGCAGTTTCTTAATTGGCTATGCATGCGCCCTGCTCGCTTCACAGCGAAACGCAACTTGCAAGTAAACAATAAGGCTTGGATGAGGTGGGGGGGGTATCATGACAGACTTTCTGTTTCAACTTTAAGGGTAGATAGATATCCGGGGGCCGTACGAACAAATACAACTCATTTCAATGCCCTTCATTGGTGACTATTGTGCCATCGTCTGCCACAGAAAACAAACCCACATACATCTTATTCTATACCCCTTTAAACATACAACTTATTCTATACCCCTTTAAACACACATACAGCTTATTCTATATCCCTTTAAACACACATACAGCTTATTCTATATCCCTTTAAACACACATACAGCTTATTCTATATCCCTTTAAACACACACACATCTTATTCTATACCCCTTTAAACACACAGCTTATTCTATATCCCTTTAAACACACATACATCTTATTCTATATCCCTTTAAACACACATACAACTTATTCTATACCCCTTTAAACACACATACATCTTATTCTATATCCCTTTAAACACACATACAGCTTATTCTATATCCCTTTAAACACACATACAGCTTATTCTATACCCCTTTAAACACACATACATCTTATTCTATATCCCTTTAAACACACATACAGCTTATTCTATACCCCTTTAAACACACATACATCTTATTCTATATCCCTTTAAACACATACACATCTTATTCTATATCCCTTTAAACACACATACATCTTATTCTATATCCCTTTAAACACATACATCTTATTCTATATCCCTTTAAACACATACATCTTATTCTATATCCCTTTAAACACACATACAGCTTATTATATATCCCTTTAAACACACACACAACTTATTCTATATCCCTTTAAACACACGTACAGCTTATTCTATATCCCTTTAAACACACATACATCTTATTCTATATCCCTTTAAACACACATACAACTTATTCTATACCCCTTTAAACACACATACATCTTATTCTATATCCCTTTAAACACACATACAGCTTATTCTATACCCCTTTAAACACACACACAACTTATTATATATCCCTTTAAACACACATACAGCTTATTCTATACCCCTTTAAACACACATACATCTTATTCTATATCCCTTTAAACACATACATCTTATTCTATATCCCTTTAAACACATACACATCTTATTCTATATCCCTTTAAACACACATACATCTTATTCTATATCCCTTTAAACACATACATCTTATTCTATATCCCTTTAAACACACATACAGCTTATTCTATATCCCTTTAAACACACATACATCTTATTCTATATATATTCAATCGGGGGATTGGTTAAACCGCAAACTGCAAAAGTGGAAGCCATACAAAAATGGCCACAGCCACTTACGAAAAAACAAGTAAGGGCATTTTTGGGTTTGACTGGTTACTATAGGAGGTTTATTCCAGATTTTGCTACCATTGCTGCTCCTCTAACTGACCTTACTAAGGCGAGGTACCCAGTTATGGTTAAGTGGAGCCCTGAAGCAGACAAAGCTTTTAAAAGACTGAAGGAGGCTATCTGTGCCCAGCCAGTCTTAGTAACTCCGGACTTCTCCAGAAGCTTCATAGTTCAGACAGATGCTTCTGATGTGGGCTTAGGAGCTGTCCTTTCCCAGGAATATCAGGGTGAAGAACATCCTGTGTTCTTTTTGAGCAGGAAACTAAATCCACAAGAGAAAAACTACTCTATTGTAGAAAAGGAGTGTCTCGCTATTAAATGGGCATTAGAGTCACTTAAATACTACCTGCTAGGTCGGAAATTCCGGTTGATAACAGATCACGCACCTTTGACTTGGATGTGTCAAAACAAAGAGAAAAACTCCAGAATTACCAGATGGTTTTTAAGTTTGCAATCCTTTAATTTCACAGTGGAACACAGGGCAGGCCTCAAACAGGGAAATGCTGATGGCCTTTCCAGGGTACATGCTCTGATGTCCATGGTCGCTCAACCCCTTAGGTCTGAGCTGGGGGGGAGGATATGTGACACAAGGTCTGGTAAAGTGGTAGATGGCAGGTATATTAGACCAGCCTTGGTCAATAGTAGTCTGCCTTAAAATATGTCCCAGGGAAAGATGTTTGACTACAAACTGCACTACTGGCAGTTTGCAAAACATGGTAAGGGTCCCTGGGGCGGAGCATCTGGAAGAGCAGGGTGGGCCAGCGCTCCAACAGCACTAATTGCTGTATTGATCCAGTCCAGAGCCTGCGTTCTGGACAGGAGCTCCACAGGTGTGGGGTAAGCAGCAGCTCACCTGTGGCTGATTAATTAGCAGGCAGAAGGTAAAAGGGTTTGAGCCTGATTCAGAGAGGAAACCACTGTTATGCCAGCTAAGAGAGCTGATAAACTGAGGGGTGGTTTCTCTCTGCAAAGCCATATTGATGGTAAATTGTGACCTGTTTTGTTCTAAGCGAAGACTGTTATTCTGCTTACAACTGCTGCTGTTTGTTCCTTGAAAATAAACGTTGAAGCTGAGCTGGATGTGTCCTGGACTTCATTTACCCTAGAAGACTGTGGTTACAGCCAAGATCCTTGACAAAAGTCCCAAGGAAAAGGGAGGCTTGTCACACCCTTTAAACACACATACATCTTATTCTATATCCCTTTAAACACACATACAGCTTATTCTATACCCCTTTAAACACACATACAACTTATTCTATACCCCTTTAAACACACACACAGCTTATTCTATATCCCTTTAAACACACATACAGCTTATTCTATATCCCTTTAAACACACATACATCTTATTCTATATCCCTTTAAACACACATACAGCTTATTCTATATCCCTTTAAACACACATACAGCTTATTCTATATCCCTTTAAACACACACACAACTTATTCTATATCCCTTTAAACACACGTACATCTTATTCTATATCCCTTTAAACACACAGCTTATTCTATATCCCTTTAAACACACATACATCTTATTCTATATCCCTTTAAACACACAACTTATTCTATATCCCTTTAAACACACATACAGCTTATTATATATCCCTTTAAACACACATACAACTTATTCTATACCCCTTTAAACACACATACAACTTATTCTATACCCCTTATACACACATACAAATTATTCTATATTCTTGCTATTTGTAAGCTGAATATTTCAATAAATAACCTTGTAGTGGAAAGTTACGCGGACAGAACGCATCCCTGGGTGACATTTATTTAATAGTTCCAGGCATTTTATGCTTCAGTAAAATTCATTCCGGACGGGATTTATTTTATGAGCAGCACAGCTATATAAATAATATATTTACAATTTACACCTCTTCGGTGTCTTCAAATAACAAGAGCGGCAAACAACGCATTCCAAAAATCAATTGAGATTCCCCAAAATACTGAGATACCCATAAAAAATAAAATGTGCGTTTAGCATAAAACATCAAAAGTGTCACTGAACCATACAACAGGCAAAAAAAGCGACCTTTATTAAAAAGGGTATCTAATATTCATTAGGGTAGTAGACAAGTGCAATAGCCTCCCAGCAGAAGTGGTAGAGGCTAATAAAGTGAAGGGATTTAAACATGCATGGGACAGGCATGGGATTAAGGTATGAGTCTGGGATGGGACGAATGAGGCTTATCTGCTGCCAAATTTTATGTTTGTCTTGAAGGAACCAGCAATGATCTGGGCAAAAAAGCTTAGAATTTGAGTGTAATGTTAACAGGTTCCCAAACAAAATATATCCACATAAATCCAATCACAGGGTGTAATATAACAGATGTAACACTACCAGTTTAGCACGCATATCTTTTGTATAAATATATATACATACACACACACACACACACATATATATATATATATATACATACACACATACATATATATACATATATATATATATATATATATATATATATACATATATAAATACATATACACACACACAAATTTCATATCAAACAAGAATGAAATCCAGTAACAGTGTATTCATCGGCCATGTGGTATATACCGTACATATATATATAAATATATATATATATATATACCGAGCGTGAGCACACAGTCATGTGTAAGCCGGTTTATTTGTTCTTTGAGTCATAGCCATGGGTAATAAGTGATTAAAGTGACACGGCGTCGGAGTCCTCGAGCTCCCATGCCTCGAGCTCTGACGTATATAGAATGATACAAAGTATAAAATATATTCTTTTTTTTTTTTACACAAAAAAGCAAACCTTATTATAGAAAGCTCGTAATATGTCCTGCAACTACGAGGTAACAGTAATAACAGCAAGAACAGTAATTACAGATTATAATTCTCATTAAACAGGGATACCGATGACGGTCACTGCCACATTCTGTTAAGGTTTTATCTCGTTCCCCTTTAAATGCGAATAAAATAAAATTTTGTCTCTTGTGCCCAGGGCGACTTTTCTCTGCATTGAAAAGCAAATCCAAATGAAAAGCACTATAGAGATATAAAGATCGAGGACACAGAGACCCCGGCGTCGCTATGCACACAGCCCATAATAAAAGGAGAAAGACCATTTAATTAGGGTACGCCGTAGTGCGCAGCAATGATCGGCCGGGCATTCATTCTCTAGAGGCCGAAGGAGCATCGATGCATTATACGCATATCCATCAGCGACATTCTATGTTAAGTGCTGTGACGGAACCGGTTTTTGGGGGCTTTTGGAGGCTTTTTGATAAATACTAAGCCGGCATTAAGAGCGCGAGCCCAGAACTTCTATGCAAGGGTTAAATAAACGAAACTGGTATACAAGGGTGTGACATCTTAATAATAATAATAATCATTAATTACATTCTGTGGTGGGCTGGCTTTGTCATATGAAAAATAATGAAAGATTTGGTGAAACCGGTAATGTTTTACAGCAGGAAGAAGGTTTTATCTGCCGTCATACTCTCTGTTTCTATCTAAGGTCCTAGGCGCGGCGTTTCGGGGACAGTCTCATTCCGGGTGTTTATTCTTTCTACCGGTGAAGAGGTCCATACCATGCCCCCTTCTTATCAGCGTCTGTTATGTGCCCTCCTGCCTTGCTTCGAGACGGCTTCTCCTGGTGCAGAGGTGGCTACGTAACTCTCCCATCCACTAAAGCTCTTCATCGAGTCTTCATAACCCAGGATACATTTGAGAGACAAACCCTGAGAGAGCCGAGTCGCACAAAACCCCCCTTCCACGGCTCCCGCTGTCATTGACGCGAACCCGCTTCTGAGTCGCAGATCTGACGACTTTTATGAGGTTTTTGGGAATCAGGTTTTCAATATTTTAAAAAACCGAAGGCTACTGGATTTTTCCTTTTAGTTTTTTAAGCCTCCGACCAACAAACATCCTTATAATCTACTTAAAAAAAAAAAATAAAAAAAAAGGTATATAACAAACGTAATTCTTCTTTAATTAAAGCGCCGGTGCCACTTCTAAAAAGGGCAAAATAAAAATCATTTCAATAGCGGTGAAAGCCCCTCTCGTTACCATAAAGAAAGAGAGATTGGGCAACGGGATTAAGGAAAGCTGGAAAAAAAAAGCCTAAATTCCAAATTTGTAACACACATATTTTGGAATGTGTGAAAGCTTGGAGTAATGTCTCCGTTTTATTTTACTTTTAAGGGTGCTGTCCCACTTAGACGACACATTCATTGCAATCTCTTGTGGAAAGAGCAGGTTGGCCACATTTTGTATCTTTTATCTGAAACTTGTTTTTTTTTGTTTTGTTTCTATGGTTGCTTTTGTGTCACATGTCATTTAAGTATTCCCCGAAAAAATACGAATAAGCGAAACATTTACATCAGTAAAGAATTATTCCTGAAAAATGATTTGGGCAGTTAACGGTAACGAGAAGGGTGTTAATAATGCTGCTTTTAGTTGTAAGAGTGATAAAAGAGGTAATACCTCACGTTTATATTTGGAATAAATGCACTTTATTACCTGTGTAATTAGATCAGTAATGTGCTGCAGGTGGATATGACATCAGCTTATGTCGATTCGCCATAAAGGCTTCCTACATCGCAGCTCCTTTGTCGTGTTTACAATGTTGCGGACACAAAAAATGTAATTAATTTTTGGGATTTAATTGCTTTGCCCCTCTGCGTAGTTGATGCATTGCAGAAACTCGGCTTTCGGTTAAAAAAAGCGATTTCTGGAGAATGTAAATCGTGTATAAAAATGGAATGCCCGAGATCGACAATCCCTGGCTATAAACTAAAGCGGCTGTGGAGAAAATACCGAGATATATATATATATATATATATATATATATATACATACAATATTCAAAGCAGGATCACTTAATTTAACACTTAATTATGACTAATTAAAACAGGGTAGGCGCTATTATAAAATAATATTTTAAAAATAATGATTTTAAAGACTATAGGTATTTTTGTTAATTTAATATTATATTTTAGTTTATAAATTTAATTTCATTTTTATTATAAAATGTTATTTCTAAGGATTAATGAGTACTTAAGGATTAAAACATTAAAAAATAAGGGAAAAAAATAATAACTTTTTAAAATTGTTAGCCTTCACAGGTTGTGTGTTAAGCAAAATTTACACGAGTGAGAAATATAGAAAAAAAATCTGAAATGTGAAGTAATAAAATGTTACGTTCTGTGGATCTCGGCACCCCCGTTGCTTCTCTCTCTTCGTGTAATCCCCGGCAAATTCCGTTATGTTGAGATCGGGCTCTTTGGTGGGCCATACCATCTCTTCCAGGATTCCTCGCTGAAGATAGTCCTTAATGGCTGTATGTTTGGGGTCATTGTCATATTACACAATAAATTTGGGGCCAATCAGATGTCTTCCTGATGGTATCACATGATGGATAAGTATCTGCCTGTAATTCTCAGCATTGAGACCAATAATTCTGAACAAATCCCCAACTCCATTTGCAGAAATGCGGAGCCAAACGTGCCAGGAGCCTCCACCAGGCTTCACTGTTGCCTGCAAACACCCATTCTTGTCCCGCTCTCCAGCCCTTCGGCAAACACGCTGCCTTCTGCTTAAATGTTCTGACAAATATTTAAAACGTTGGCTTATCAGTTCAGAGCACCCATTTTTTTCTGCACCCCAGTTCCCAGGCGTCCGTGAATAGTTGAGTCTCTAGGCCTTGAATTCCATGTTTGGCCACAGGTCTTCCATGAAGACCACTTCTGACCAGACTTCTCCAGACAGTAAATGGGTGTACCAGGGTCCCGTCGTCTTTTTGTCAATGCTGAGTTGATGGCGCTGCTGGACATCTTCCGCCTGTGAAGGGAAGTAATCACGATCTGGCTTTCATCCAGCTGACCACTACGTCCATGGTCCTCAACATTGCCGGTTTCTTCGTGCTTCTTCACAGAACATCTGGAAACCCTGCCTTGTCTGCCTCTAAATGTCTGCCTGGAGAGACGTTGCTGACGCGGTATACCTACCTTGTGTGTTGTTGTTGTGCTCGGTCTTGGCATGGTGTATGACCTTTGACATTAAACCGTCTTCAGCAGCCTCACCTTGTCAGGGAGTTTCGCTGCTCCTCACCCAGTTTTATTCCTCCCACACAGCGGTTTCTGTTTCAGTTAATGCTTTTGCTTTCGCCTATATATTAAACTGATGATTATTAGCACCTGTTTGGTACAATTGTTTAATCATACACCAAAAATATGCCTGCGATATCCCTGACTTTGTGTACCTAGAAGAGCCGATTCTGTTTTGAAGGCAAAGGGTGGTCGCCCCGAACGTTGTTTTGACTTGGAATTTTCTTTTGTTCCCTCACTTTGCATTTTGTTCAGTGATAAAATTTAACTATTAATGCGTCTATTTTGGAAAGCATTCTTACTTTACAGCATTTTTTCACACCTGCCTAAAACTTTATGTTTCAGTAGCAATGCTTTTACATTGTGTGCATAGTTGCTTTATGCTTTTTAGTGAATTCACTGTAAATTAATAAATATTAATCCAATTATTAGGTCTAAACAATAATAACCCCTCCAGCGCTGTATACAGTAATATAACTCCCAGCGCTTTATACAGTAATATAACCCCCAGCACTGTATACAGTAATATAACCCCCCAGCACTGTATACAGTAATATAACCCCCCAGCACTGTATACAGTAATATAACCCCCCAGCGCTGTATACAGTATAACCCCCCAGTGCTGTATACAGTAATATAACCCCCCAGCGCTGTATACAGTAATATAACTCCCAGCGCTTTATACAGTAATATAACCCCCAGCACTGTATACAGTAATATAACCCCCCAGCACTGTATACAGTAATAACCCCCCCAGTGCTGTATACAGTAATATAACCCCCAGCGCTGTATACAGTAATATAACCCCCTAGCGCTGTATACAGTAATATAACTCCCAGCGCTTTATACAGTAATATAACCCCCAGCACTGTATACAGTAATATAACCCCCCAGCACTGTATACAGTAATAACCCCCCCAGTGCTGTATACAGTAATATAACCCCCCAGCGCTGTATACAGTAATATAACTCCCAGCGCTTTATACAGTAATATAACCCCCAGCACTGTATACAGTAATATAACCCCCAGCACTGTATACAGTAATATAACCCCCAGCGCTGTATACAGTAATATAACCCCCCAGTGCACTATACAGTAATAACCGCAGCACTGTATACAGTAATAACCCCCCCAGTGCTGTATACAGTAATATAACCCCCAGCACTATATATAGTAATATACCCCCCAGCACTGTATACAGTAATAACTAGGGCTGCAACAACTAATCGATAAAATCGATAATAATCGATAATGAAATTCGTTGGCAACGAATTTCATTATCGATTAGTTGAATCGATTATTATCGATTATAAAATGAGGGTTTTTTCAGAGCAAACGCTCTGAAAAATCCCCCTCATTATATAATCCGTTTAGTCTGACTCACCGTCTCACAGCAGCAGCTCCTACTTACTCCCCCTCCCTGTAATCACTGTGACAACTGGCCCCGCCCCTTCTCCAGGCCAGAACCACATGGCTGTGACACTCATCTAACTGTAAGTATATGTACATATATATATATATATATATATATATATATATATACACACACATATATATATATATATATATATAATGTGTATATATATATATATAATGTGTATGTGTGTGTATATATATATATATATATATATATATATATATATATATGTATGTAATATATATATATATATATATTTGGGCTACTGAAAGTTAGGGGAGGTGGGGGTTAATTTAGGGGCAGTTATGGTTAGTGGGGTGTTTAGGGTTAATTTAGGGGCAGTTATGGTTAATTGGGTGTTTAGGGTTAATTTAGGGGCAGTTATGTTAATAGGGTGTTTAGGGTTAATTTAGGAGCAGTTGTGGTTAATGGGGTGTTTGGGGTTAATTTGAGGCAGTTGTGGTTAATGGTGTGTTTAGGGTTAATTTAGGGGATGCTGTGGTTGATGGGGTCTTTAGGGTTAATTTAGGGGATGCTGTGGTTAAGGGGGTGTTAAGGGTTAATTTAGGGGCAGTTATGGTTAATGGGGAGTTTAGGGTTAATTTAGGGGAATCTAAATCCTGGGGGCAGTGACGTGACATATCTGGGGGTATAAGGCATATACAGTATATAAGGCATATGTGGGGAGCGCAGTGTGGCATGTCTGGGGAGGAGGGAGTGGTGTATCAGGGTGTATAAGGCATATCTGGGGGTAGAGTGGCATATCTGGGGGTAGAGAAGTGGCATGTCTGGGAGGCAGGGGGGCATGTCTGGGGAGGATGGAGTGGGGTATCAGGGGATATAAGGCGTATCAGGCACAGTGGCAGATGTGGGAGGCAGCGTGGAGTGGCAGATGTGGGAGGCAGCGTGGCATATGTGGGAGGCATTGTGGAGTGGCAGATGTGGGAGGCAGCATGGCGTGGCATATGTGGGGAGGGCAGTGTGGCATGTCTGGGGAGGACGGAGTGGTGTATCAGGGTGTATAAGGCATATCTGGGGGTAGAGAAGTGGCATGTCTGGGAGGCAGGGTGGCATGTCTGGGGAGGATGGAGTGGGGTATCAGGGGATATAAGGCGTATCAGGCACAGTGGCAGATGTGGGAGGCAGCGTGGAGTGGCAGATGTGGGAGGCAGCGTGGCATATGTGGGAGGCATTGTGGAGTGGCAGATGTGGGAGGCAGCGTGGCATATGTGGGAGGCAGCATGGCGTGGCAGATGTGGGAGGCAGCGTGGAGTGGCAGATGTGGGAGGCAGCGTGGCGTGGCAGATGTGGGAGGCAGCGTGGCGTGGCAGATGTGGGAGGCAGCGTGGCGTGGCAGATGTGGGAGGCAGCGTGGAGTGGCAGATGTGGGAGGCAGCGTGGTGTGGTATATGTGGGAGGCAGCGTGGAGTGCTGTGGTAGGCAGCGTGGCATATGTGGGGGGGCAGCATGGCATGTCTGGGAGGCAGCGTAGCAAGCCTGGGCTCAAATGTGCATATATTGGGGGGCTGGTTGGGAAATAAAGACAAGAAATTTATTATCAAAGTTTTTTTATTCTGCTGTTTGTATTTAACATCATTTGTTTAGTAAATTATTTTAAATAAATGAAAAATTTACATTCATTTTTTTTATCCGATTAATCGATTAATCGAAAAAATAATCGGCCAACTAATCGATTATTAAAATAATCGTTAGTTGCAGCCCTAGTAATAACCCCCCAGCGCTGTATACAGTAATATAACCCCCCAGTGCTGTATACAGTAATATAACCCCCAGTGCTGTATACAGTAATAACCCCCAGCGCTGTATACAGTAATAATCCCCCAGCACTGTATACAATAATATAACCCCCAGCGCTGTATACAGTAATAATCCCCCAGCACTGTATACAATAATATAACCCCCCAGCGCTGTATACAGTAATATACCCTCCAGTGCTGTATACAGTAATATAACCCCCAGCACTGTATACAGTAATAACCCCCCAGCACTGTATACAGTAATAACCCCCAGCGCTGTATACAGTAATATAACCCCCCAGCACTGTATACAGTAATATAACTCCCAGAGCTGTATACAGTAATATAACCCCCCAGCGCTGTATACAGTAATATAACCCCAGCGCTGTATACAGTAATATAACCCCCAGCACTGTATACAGTAATAACCCCCCAGCGCTGTATACAGTAATATAACCCCCAGCGCTGTATACAGTAATATAACCCCCAGTGCTGTATACAGTAATAACCCCCCAGCGCTGTATACAGTAATAACCCCCAGCACTGTATACAGTAATATAACACACAGCACTGTATACAGTAATATAACCCCCCAGCGCTGTATACAGTAATATAACCCCCAGAGCTGTATACAGTAATATAACCCCCCAGCGCTGTATACAGTAATATAACCCCAGCGCTGTATACAGTAATATAACCCCCAGCACTGTATACAGTAATAACCCCCCAGTGCTGTATACAGTAATATAACCCCAGCGCTGTATACAGTAATATAACCCCCAGCACTGTATACAGTAATAACCCCCCAGCGCTGTATACAGTAATAACCCCCAGCACTGTATACAGTAATAACCCCCCCCAGTGCTGTATACAGTAATAACCCCTAGCGCTGCATACAATAATGACCCCCCTGCTTGAATACAGGTGATTTAGTTCAGATTATCTATACCTTTCCACAACTTGTGGTTTTCCTATGAACTGTTCTTTGGCTGCCACCACATGTCACCACAATACAATATTAAAGGGTTAATAATCAGAACAGACACAGAGTCGGCTCGCGTGTTAATATTCCGCTCAGCCATTGGGAACAGACAACGTCTTCGCTCCTTACCTGGTCCCAGCTTGGCCACGGCGTACAGAAGGTCGTAGTTGATAACGGGCGTTGCATCGTCCATCGGCTGCCAGCCGACAGGAGGCGAGACCGGAGGTGAGATGAGGAACTGTTTAGCGGGCTGCGGAGGGGCCAAGTGGAGCTTGTCTCCATCTGTCTCGGGGGTCTGGACCTGTGCACAAGGAGCAATGGCCATGTTTAGTACACTCTACCACAACGTGTCGCAGCGAACCGGCGGAGGATTCCAATATCTTTCCTACCTGCGCAAAGTATAACTTTAACTTCTTTCCTCTGAACTGAGTTTCGTGGAGCTCTATCCTCGCCCTGGCTGCCGCCTTGGGGTTGCTGAAATTGATCCGGACCCTCCTGAAGCTCTTGAAGAGCTGTAGAGAGACGCAGTCGTCGTACGCCCGGAATAAGCCCTCAAACTTCTCCTGGAAAAGAAAAAAAAACCTCCCGTGAGACATCGCAACGCGAGAACGAATTCTCAGAACACGTCACCAAACCTTCTACAGAACGACAGGAGAAGCAGGAGGAAAAGAGAGATGGGAAGAAGAGATGGAGAAAGTAGATGGTGGGGTTCTGCGGTGTATTTTCCTTTGGCGCCCACCCAGGCCTGATCCAATGTAGCACCAACAGATGCCCCTTCCGCAGCCGCCATCTTTAAAACGGGGCACCGGGATACGATTTCATGTAATGTGGTCTATAGAGGCCAACGTGGCCGGTGGAGGAGCAGCAGCCCACCGGCCACGTGCTGAGGATAATTAAGAGGGTATTTGGAGAATAGAGCGGAGATATAGGGGGCACAGTGTTAGGGGTAACGGTCAGATTAAATAGAAACATCAGACCCAACGTCAGATACGACCCATTCGGCCCATCCAGTCTGTCCATAATTCAAGGCCTCATACGTGGCCCAGGCATGTTTCCTCACTGTATTAGCCTCTACCACTTCTGCTGGGAGACTGTTCCACTTATTTTCCCCCACCCCTCAGTAAATCCAAACTTTCTTTATTGAATTCGGAGGCTGCATTAGTGAAGCACTACGGTCCCTTTAAAGAGTTCTACATTAAATGAAACGGAACTCAGAACCTTGGAACGCTCACCGATCCGTTACCTCATTTTTCCTAAAATAACCACCACGGTCAAATACGCACTTTTCTGGCACCGAGTAATAAATCGAAAACGGCGTGAAAGTGAAAAATGATTTAAAATAATAGGTTTTTGCTGCCATATTCAGAGTTCTTTCCGAACGGAGAAACATTCACCTCCATTCATTGCAAAAGAATTCTCTGGACGTCCCTGGGCGACGGAAACTTACACTAAAAATATAACCAGAATAAATCAAGATATATGAGACAAGATTACACGGGGAGCTTGGATGACTTTTTAATCCAAAGTCTATATAAACTGCCAGAGTCAGAGGGCTTTGATGTAACGTAAGGCAGTTTTACTTTACGGAGAGGTAGATAAGTAGAACAGCCTCCCAGCAGAAGTGGCAGAAGCTCACGCAGTGAGGGAATTCAAACATGCACCAGACCGAGGACTGATTAAGGTCCCACTGGGGCCGAATGGTTCTGATCTGCCGTCAAGTTCTTTGTTTCAATGTTTCAAACTACCGCTTAATGTTGTGTTACCATGGTTACCATATTAACAAGGTAACAAAGTACCAAGAACACATCCTAAAGAAGTCTAACTGATGAAAGATCCTTTAAAACCAATGACCTTTCTCCCTGCGCCTGATACACAAACCCAGGTTCAACCCCACCCCCGTATGAAATTATTGACAGGACATCCAGGAAGAGGTTAATATTGTTTACTTCCTGTCGCTTGTGTCAACAGAAGGGAGATGGGCGCAATGAGGTAATCGAGTTTATTAGCGTGTGATTGGCTGCGAGAAGCAACAAATGGGAAAGATTCGTCCGGACGCTGGCGAAGGACACGGAGGAGTAACGGGTCGGATAACGTTCCCGGTGTTTGGGAGCCGCAGGTGCCGCATTAACCCGCATGCTGAGAGTGCTGGGAGTGGAGGCCAGCAGAATAACTCATACAGTGCCTGGGCATGATGATGCACACGTTCATAGTGATCAAACATGCCCCTAGAAGATGACTGGCGGCCCATCTTTGGTCTAAAGAGGTCCAGGGAATCTTTTTCTGTTTTTTTACATGCGGGCCACTGGCGGACACCACCACATACTTACTGCAGTGTGCCGCCAGCGGCCGCTACCTGAGCAGAAAGGAGCAGAACGGATATCCGGCTGACGGCCGCACCGACGCCCTCAGATGGCTGCCACCTTAAAGAGCCAGGGCCGCCTGGCCATCGCCTTTCTGTCTACAATGTATTATTTAAGGATGGGGGCGGGGGGGGTTATTTCATTTTGCATGTCGTCCTTCAGTTTAAGGTTCCTTGCAGTTTTTTTTCCCCTATGGGAGGTCACGCAAACACACATCACTTTCAGACATACACGCCACACTCAGCAACGCACACTCCAATGAGCCAGCCACCTCCCTCAGTCTCCTGACTCGAGAAGCACTCCCTCTCGCACCAGGAGCAGTCTCCTTCTATAATATGATGATGTAGGGTGATCCGAGACGTGAAGTCGCCAATGCAGCCGGCTCCAGGGCCAATCTCAGTATGCGGAACACTGATACGGACATATCTGCCAGATTTAGTGAATGGGATCAGGTAGATATATGAGAAAGTATTGATCCTCAGCTTAGAAAGGGGATCAACAGCTACACTCCCTTCACGCCTGGGAAAGAGCCGTCAAGGAACACGAGGTAAAGGCTCCAGGGAGTAAATATTTGTAGCTGTTGACTAGCAGGACCCTGTGTGTCACGGGGGGCAGCCCGCTGGAGAGCGACAAAGAGGGGTCTCCATTCCCGCTATGGACATAGATTCAGTAAACCGTTTCTAAACAAGCAACACAGACCCAAATGTTATAAGGTGGCAGGGCATGATGGGAATTATAGTCAATGCTGGAGTGTCAAAAGTTGACTAACCTTTTGTACCAGCTATACATCTGCCATGCCATCTACTACTCAACGAGACAGATGATGTAAAGCTGGTGAATGGGGTCATTTTCATGGTAAATGGACACAGAAACACCCATCACAGCTGCCACCTTGTGAATGGAAAAGAATACGGGTCACCGGAACCTTGAGGAACCTTCGGAACACGGCAGAACTGAGAACAGAGATGGGCAACTGACGTCGGAGGGTCAGGGTTCTCCTGCCTCTGTCCACTTGTGATAATTCTGTGTGAGCCATGTTGCTCGTGAATTGCACGTAACATCACGTGACCGATATCAAAAGCAGTTAATTACATACATGACCGCGTCATGAAGGATGTTTGGTAATAAAGGTTCTCAATCGCCCCTATCAGGAGACGCCGCCGGGTCGTCAGCACCTCCGACGGACAAAACACATCGCTTTGTGTGGCTGAGCCTTTCCGGCACTGAAAGTGTTACACAGTGGAAAAAAGTCATCTAAGCTCCAAATCAATACCTTATTATTATGATCTATAGGTGCAGGAAGTGACGCTACCAACGCACACTGGAACCATTCATGCGAACAGGTGTAAAAAACTATTGGTTTTCTTTATTAAATGTCGGAAAATTAATTAGTCGATACGTTTCCCCCGTCAATAGTTTGGTTAATTAGAACCCAGAGAGTGGTATATTCAGTAGCTGCCCTCTACTTATTCTGCTGGGTCTATAACACTCATCACTCTCAGCCGGACAGGAGCTGGTGGCGGAAGGGTGTCGCAGAAACAAAGGAGCCAAGATGGCAATGTGTTCATGGTCAATCATTCTATTATGTGCAAACATTTAATTTGGCAGCATTTAAGAACCGGTCTATCTGGTCTGCCCATTCCTCATGCTTTATAAACCTTATACGGTATTCAGCCATTGATCTCGAGCTATGTATCTTCCCTTACCGTGTTGGCCTCTGCTGGGAGGCTGTTCCACTGATCTACCACCCTCTTAGTTAACAAGGTATATGTCTATAAACCAGCAGCATGACGCAGGATTCAGATTATTCTATAGCCGGTGACAGCCCCGAACCTCTACCTCTTAACAAGCACTGAAGACCCCTCAAGGTTTGCAACAAATTGGATCTTGAATTGGAATTAACCTGCAGAACTGACTCTCCCCCGACGAACATGACCTCAAATCGGATTGGACAATAACATTCTTTGTATGACACAAGGTTCCAGGGGTTCAGGTCTGGCCACATATTCTGGTAAAAATCTGGTAATTTTATCAAAGATTTTTTATTAATAAAAAGACTAGCAGCAGAGCGTCCTCGTAATTTGAATACCCATTAAATGTTAATTAATTCTTAAAATATTTATTAAATTGGGTGTTCCTGTAATGAATCTTATGCGGGCTCCACATAAAGCCCCTGTTAAGGCGATATTCGCTGAATTAGTTCATGTCTTTCTGGTGGAATCATTCAATGATGAGTGGAGAACATTATGCCTACACACCGAGAAGCTTCTGAAAGCCTGAAGTATCTGCATTATCTCCAACCAGCCCTTCTCACCCTCGTACGTCTAGTAACAATGCGCTACACCTTCCAAAGAATCACGGCTCGCCCTCCCCAACAAGACCTATGGGTTTGACGATCTGGCGGAAAGTAATTCATGGTTCCCAATCCCCCTTCTCCTTACCTTGACATCCTGATTGTTGAACACCTCAACATCTACAAGGCAAGCCACCAGAGAGGAGACATCAAAGTCCACGCTGCGGGAAGGCATTCTCTCTGCTACAATGTATCTAAACAACTTCTAAAGATAAAAGCGGGGTTGTAAACCACAATATTCACCAAGCTTTCGGCAGCTCTTCCTCAGCTCCCCTGGCACCCCACCATCCGAGAGACGGCTGCGGTATCTGTCGGATCCAGCAGTGCCGAGCCGTGCTCCTCCTTGTGTGCTTTCACACTGAACAAGCGCAGCATAGTAACAGCTCTCGGCTGCCTCTCGTAGCGATGACATCACCGCCGACACTGACATGAGCTAAATCTAGTTTTTTTTTCCTTTCTCTCCCAAGCCTTTTATCTGCAGGCTGTGCATCGTAGCAAATTGGAAATGATTATGTACTAAATCTAAACCCTGCCTCAATCTATTCTGGACCCGGCAACCGCCAATGCGACCACAGCTCTCACCTCGCTAGACTGCAATATTCCCACAGGCACACAAAAAACTGGGAATCAGAGCTTTTACAATGCCAAAAATGTCATATACCAAAAATAATAATAATTATATTAAAATACATCGCATTTATTTATGTAGCGCCAGCACATTCTGTAGCCCTGTCACAATAGGGGACAGTGAGGAAAAAAATTACAATATTAAATAAAAATAATAATAATACATATAGGGACACTATTGAAAAAAATAATAATTTTAGTGACTAAATTACCAAAAAGACACTTAGCTGAAATACAAGGGATTAGGTAGACTTTGAACGTCATTAAAATAATTCATATTCATTTATATTAATACAAATATATGTAGAATTTTTGATGTGCTGAATTAAATGTGTTGGACGTTGCGAAATGTAAAAGGGGCGTGTGTTTTCTCTCCTAAAAATATATTTTATTATCTAAATAGCTCTAGCGCTTTAATAAATTATGAAAATAAGCAGAGAGCCGCCATCTTGCTTTTTTTTAAAAAATGGGGAGTTCCGTGACCCCCTGCCCTAAGTTCTTGTGCAATGGGGGATAGCCGTCCCCACCCCATGCTTGTTTCCAGCGGTAGTATTGATAATAAAAGACAAGGTTGAGTCCATGTTTAACTATAATGTACCGGGAAGGCTCTCTCATGCGCCCAAGTCCAGCCCTCTAGTAGAACGAGACCTAGGCAGCTGACCAGGGTGCTGTATGGTGCCGGCACCAGGTGTACATAAAGAGGTGCCAGGCAAAGGCACCACTATCTCATGGCATTTGCCATAGCTGGCCAGGATGCTGTATGGTAGTGGTGCCATCACGGGCTTCTCCATTATGGTTAAAAACAGAAGTACATAAAGAGAGGTAGGGTGATAGAATCCCTCTCCCTGCACCCACCAGTATCTCATGGCATTTGGCATAGCCAGCCAGGATGATGTATGGTGGTGGCACCATCATGGGCTTCTCCATTATGCTCGAAGGCAGGAGTACATAAAGAGTTGCCAGGCAGAAGGTTTACCTACGGTGCTCTGTCCCTGGATCCACCACTGTCTTCTGGCATTAGCTATGGCTAGCTAGGATGTTGTATGGTGGTGGCGCCATCATGGGGTTCTCCATTATGCCCACAAGAAGGAGTACATACAGAGTTGCCAGACAAAGGGTGTCTGGGGCTCTGGATCTGGATCCACCACTGTCTCTTAACATTTGCCATGGCTGGCCAGGATGTTGTATGGTGGTGGTGCCATCATGGGCTTCTCCATTATGCCCGGTGCTAGAAGCCCTCTCCCTGGACCCACCACTATCTCACGGCATTTGTCTTCATGCATAGTTTACTCGATGTGATGACGCAGAGCTGTTGGGCTTTGTTGTAGCGTGCCTTGTATCCCCCTGAATGAATTATTTATAACATAATACCCTTGCTCTTCACGGCGCGCTTACACCAGCGGGCTCTGATATGATTAGTAATGCTCTCTCCTCCCCGTCTCTGGGTCACTGATTGCTGGAGGGGGCTTGATTGCATCTAAAACATCATCTTAGGTCGGAATGAATTTGCGTTCGTAACTAATTTGCTGACAATGATTCAACAAGAGATAAGATACGGCCCGGATTAGCAGAGGAGGTCATTCTGCACCAGACAGGTTGTGTCGGGGTGACTCCTGTACCGTTACTATTTGCAGTGCCGGGGGCGATAGCCGTCATGATAGTCACCCTGACCCTCGTGTTCTCCATTTATACAACATTTTAATGTTCTTTTGCTACAAAGGCTGTGGAGGAGAAGACAGGATTTTCTTTGTAGTAGTAGATACTTAGCTGGAACTACCACCATCAGCACCAGTACAGAGACCGAGCCCCTGCTTAACACTGATTGGCTAGAAGTTACGATTAGAGCTTGTGGTGGAGGACATTTGTTACAGTGAGGGCTGCGAAGCTCCAGAATCCACCTCATTAGGAGGCTGGGACTGCAGGAAGCGTCTGTGGATTCGATTCATTTATGTTATGGATTACACTAAATCCTAGAGGAGTCCTGGGGCCGGAATTGGTGCGCATTCAAGGTGGGGACCATTAACACGACTATCTGTGACATCTGTGGTATCGAGCCGAAAAAATACTGATGGCGGACCTGACGCTGAGGGGAATAAAGTGTTAAAAGCAGTGCAAGCACCATAGCAACCCACATTGGGACACATACCTCGTTATCAGGCAAAGTTCGAAAAGGTGAGCAGTCACCATGGAAACCAGAGGAATGAAGCATTGAGTCCATACATTTGGCTATAGAATTCTAAAATATTTATATAGATGGAAAGTTATTTTTTGGTAGATAAAATCATACAAGATTTTTTTTTATTGAAAATAAATCTTGTGGCCCTTCCAGGCTCTGCAGGGGCCCCGTAAAAAAAGCGCACTTTGTTTCCGATGTTCCGGTGAAACCTGCGATAGTCGATTTGTTTCCTTGGACACTGAAAATTACCTTTTTTTTCCTTCCAGGGATTCAGAACTAAACGTCTGATGACAAGAAGATCCTCGGCAGGCTTCCAGCTCCGAGATGATTATACTTTATATAAAATGTATTTATCCAGACGGTCGTTGTGCTGGAACACGGTGACAGAGACCCGATCAAGGGGGCGCTGCGTGTTTAACCACTTAGAACCCCGGCGCCACCAAACCAGCAGTGAAAGGGTTTTTCTTGGTGTCCTGAAATACTCGAGAAATTTAAATTGCAGTACGTCTCTTTTTTTTTTGAGCAGCTTGTAACCTTTGCTGTCAGCAAGAATAAAAAAAAATGTTTATAAAGCTAAAAATTAAGGAAAAATGTGCAGCTATATGATTGGATTTGGAATTATCAGACACTTTTTTGGGGGGCATTAACATTATTAAAAAGATAAACTAAAGTCCTAAAGTCCAATAAAATCGAACGCTATCCTTGCAGGGCCAGGTTTGGTGAGTTGACCCCGCGGAACGTAGTCTCCGACCGTCTGGTTTTAGATTATGACCTCTTTGATTTTAAGCAAAAATATTATATTTCCTTAACAAAAATATATATATTGCAAAAAGCCAGTCTGCACGGAAATGTTTGCTATGAAATAATGAAAAAAGGCAAAATAAAACACTTGTTTCTTCCATCGTCTTAAACCTTAAAAGAGTAACAAACAAGCCAGCGGCGTTTCTGAATTCTGTATGCGAACGGCCAGCCTTCTCCCGTATAATATTTCATACTTGAGATGAGTGGTTATGGTCGCTGGTTTTACACAGGTCTAAAATGTTCATATTTTACACATGCTATATTTACATATTATCTGCTCTCTATTTATAAAACAAACCACATGTTCGTATTGAAGGTCTGCACCCTCCATTCAACAGGAGTTAAAAGATACAAGTCGCTTTAAAAAATGTTACCACTGTTAGACGAACGTTACAAAAAGGAGAAAAATAATCATTAAAAAGTCAAATAAAAAATGTATATTTCTCCGCTGTTTAATTTGTAGTAATTTAGCCATTAATTACCTTAATTTAGCCATTAATGAATTAATGAATTTAGCCATTAATGCGCGAATTGCATATTAAACAGATATCTAGACTATTTTATATATTTTGTGCTGTGATGGGTATGTCAGTAATGGTTTTATATATAACGTATTGGCCCGAATATAGGCCGCACTTTTTCCCCCCACTTTAAGTCTTTAAAGTGGGGGTGCGGCCTATATTCGGGGTCTAGCGCCCGACGCCCGGGACATGCAGTTCCCGGGCGCCGGGCAGGCAGCGGGGTTAGGATACAGATCCCCCGCAGCGGTGCAGGGGACCTGCATCCTACTGTCTGATACGCTCAGACAGCCTCCCGTGCCAGCACTTCCCACGGGGGGAGTCCCGGCAAGGGAGATTGTTAAAGCACATCGTGCAGACGTGCCGGCAGCGGAGGTCGTTTACGCGTATTGCGTAGGTGTCCCCTGCCGGCCCCACAAGACACACGGGTAAGTCTTTGGTAAGTCGTGGGGGGGGGCACATCCTGAGGGCAGAGTGGCAGCGTATCTCGGGGGGGGCAGAGTGGCAACGTATCTCGGGGGGGAGGGCAGAGTGGCAGCGTATCTTGGGGGGACAGAGTGGCAGTATATATCGGGTGGAGGGCAGAGTGGCAGCATATCTCGGGGGGGGCAGAGTGGCAGTATATATATCGGGTGGAGGGGAGAGTGGCAGCATATCTCGGGGGGGCAGAGTGGCAGTATATATATCGGGTGGAGGGCAGAGTGGCAGCATATCTCGGGGGGGCAGAATGGCAGTATATATATCGGGTGGAGGGCAGTATATATATCGGGTGGAGGGCAGAGTGGCAGCAGATCTATTCTAGGTTTTTTTTTTAACTAAGAAAAATTTTTCCTTAGAAAAGCACCTAACTTTTAGGGTGCGGCTTATATTCGGGTGCGGCCTATATCCGAGCCAATACGGTATATAATAATATATATAATTATATAGAGGTCTAACACTGCTACTGAGATAAGGCTTTATTGACTAAATTGAGAGAAGCAATTGATTTTTGCCTTTTTCAGCCCCTAATAGGGCACCAAAGACTACCAAAGCATTGAGAAAACTCTCGGGGGGGGGGGGCATTTGGTAAAGGGCATGTTAGCTGCTAGCTAGTTGCGTGTGTGCGATAGATGCCTTGTAGAAATGAACTCCAAATAAGTGAAAAGCTGCCAAACCATTATCAAATGGTAATAAACAGAATATTTCATATCATGCTATGTACTCTTCAGGGAAAATGGAAAAAAAAAACCAAAAAAAAAAAAAGGAGAATCCAGATTTGGAGATTTGGGTTGCCCGAAAGGGGCCGGCTTTGGACAGCACTTTTCTCAAAGAATACAAACACCTTCCACGCCCTTGAGCTTTGCTCCAATGTATTATAAAGCTCTCCAGTGTATAGACCACGCAATGCATTGCTGTCCCTTGGCACAAGAAGAGTTAAGCGGAGACGCTTGGGTAAAGCTGAGCATCCCGAATACACGAACAATAGGGGCTCGCTAATCGAATCTGAGCATAAGGAGCAATAAATATTCTGGCAGGGCAATTAACGTGAGCTCCAGGCCACCTATGTAGCCCCTGATGTTGCCATAAATTGGCGAGCGCTCTGCTCTCCGTCGTCCCCGTAGAGTCCGGACCTTTTAACGCATCATCGGTGCGCATTATCTGGCATTAATAAATAGCTCGCGTTTATCGATCACTCAGGAAGGCCGTGGAATATTAAGCGCTGGACATAAATCAGCTGGGAAACGCTCCGAACTAAATCGGGTACGTTACGGAAAACGCATAACATATTATACAGGAACGGAGTCATGACGTTGGCTTTTGGCGCATTTCCCAGCATCATCACCTAAAGAGCAGTCGCTCCATTTACACATAAATGCATCAAGAGCTATTTCTTTCCTGTAGAGAGAACATTGCGAACAGATGAGACTTAGAAGTGACACTTAAACAATGTTAAGATGCTGACTTGGAACTATAAAACAGGTGAGGCTTCTGGGAGCTGTAGTTCCCTGCCACTGGAGGGCAGCAGGTGAGGCTTCTGGGAGCTGTAGTTCCCCGCCACTGGAGGGCAGCAGGTGAGGCTTCTGGGAGCTGTAGTTCCCCGCCACTGGAGGGCAGCAGGTGAGGCTTCTGGGAGCTGTAGTTCCCCGCCACTAGAGGGCAGCAGGTGAGGCTTCTGGGAGCTGTAGTTCCCCGCCACTAGAGGGCAGCAGGTGAGACTTCTGGGAGCTGTAGTTCCCCGCCACTAGAGGGCAGCAGGTGAGGCTTCTGGGAGCTGTAGTTCCCCGCCACTAGAGGGCAGCAGGTGAGGCTTCTGGGAGCTGTAGTTCCCCGCCACTAGAGGGCAGCAGGTGAGGCTTCTGGGAGCTGTAGTTCCCCGCCACTAGAGGGCAGCAGGTGAGGCTTCTGGGAGCTGTAGTTCCCCGCCACTAGAGGGCAGCAGGTGAGGCTTCTGGGAGCTGTAGTTCCCCGCCACTAGAGGGCAGCAGGTGAGGCTTCTGGCTGCTGTAAGTTCATCACCACTAGAGGGCAGCAGGTGAGGCTTCTGGGAGCTGTAGTTCCCCGCCACTAGAGGGCAGCAGGTGAGGCTTCTGGCTGCTGTAAGTTCATCACCACTAGAGGGCAGCAGATGTTTTGTTTTTCCACCTCATTACCAGTATTAGGCGGTTAGAAAAATAAATGTAATTGGCGTCTCCGATTAACTTCCCGTAAAATGTTTTTTTCCTAAAATAAGAAAATGATTATCTTTTTTCTGAATACGCAGCTATAGGGCAATTATAAAGATAAATGCGATGTGAGAAATTACCCTGGGGTTCTGTACCTGCTGTGGTGCGTGTGTAATAGCTCTGGGGCTTCTACATTTCTACGTCCTGACGGCACCAGCGCGATGAGAAGACCTCGTCCTAGAGATGTACCGAGACGTGTTACGATGGGTATCGACAGGGCAGGATCCCAATCGGTTCCATCCGCCGTCTGGGCTGAAGAACACAGCTTTGACGTCATTGATTCCAAAGGGATACGATTGTCGTCCCTTGAAAAGCCTTTGTGCTTCGCGCACAACGCCAGATAATGGCCGGGCTGCGGAAAAATAATTGAAAACGTCCAGGCAATGAAGATTCTAATCTTTGACGCAATTGATGGATGGACTCTCCCTGTGAATGCTATCTACTGATCTTTAGAGAATAAGTGCCCTTCGGAGGCGTGAGGACTACAAGCGGTGCCAGGGGGGATAACGCAGGCGCCTGTGATGCTGGAGTTTTGGTGTTGGGGGGGGACAAGCAAAGCTTCTTGGTGCACAAGGGCATCTTTCCGGCTGACACTCATGAGATCTGCTGTGAATCATGTCTCGGAAATCACCGATCTAATCCACAAACAGAAGCTCGGGATTTAAGACACAGAACGTAGGGATATGACGTCATAGATGGCGGCCGTGGGGTGGGTGGCTGGGCTATCCGCCCTGGGTCATTTCTAGTTCCATCTACAACATCTTCGATAAATAGTTAATTTAAAAAAAAAAAAACGTTATTGACCACAAACATTTATTACTTATGAATGGCGCGTGGAAATTCTCCGAACAGTAAGGGTTAGCGTGAGTAACGGTGTTATTAATCAAAGGGAACGGTCCAGACAATAAACTGTGCACTGGAGGCATCGGTATCAGATCGTTTCTTAAAGCCAACAACCTTGACGTCGATCCAAGAGCTTTTTTTTTTAATCAAGAAAAACACCTTTTGCATGAAAGTGTATTTGAGTGTTATTGACCGATCCCAAACAATGCGGTTTACAGTTCAGTATCATTAACAAAAACTATGTCATTGTGCTTACAGATGGACAAGATAATACACTTCCTCCCCATTATGTTATCTCTCACCTAATATTAAGTAGTTGATTGGTTCAGACAGCCTTTATTATTGCGGGGAATATTTTTGCGGGAAAGAATAAGTGGAGATATTTATTATCATATAGAAGCCTCTTCTGCTACAGGAGCAGCTGTAACCGCAACTCCCACCATGCAGTGCAATGTCGGTGTTTATTATAAATTATTATTTATATAATATTTGTGTTGGTTCTTATATTCTAATACTACAGATACCGGTAATATTAAACTCTGTCGCCACCTCCTGGTTAATGAAAGTAACTACCGATTGATAATATATTACATATACAGCTAATATTCAACCCATTTACTCTGCCCATGTTGCCTCCTATAAAGACTCAAACCTAAATCAGTCGTTGGCCTCGTCTTACATTCAGGAGCCTTATTCCTATCCCATGCATGTTTACATTCCCTTACTGTATTAATCTCTACCACTTCTGCTGGGAGGCTGTTCCACTTACCTACCACCCCCCCCCCAGTAAAGTAAAACCGTACTAAGAATACAGCACATTAGGATGCTCCATGAACAAAAGAAGCAAAAGTTTTCAATAAATGCCTACTTTTTCCGAGCATGCCTTTTGACTATCCGACACCCCATATGGACATTGCCTGCACCTATAGTGTCACCACCGGTTCTACCCAAATCAACAGAGCAAAGGCAAGTTATAGGAAGCAGAGTGCGAAGGAACGTTTCATTAACATTCCTTATCTAATCCACCTATATAATAAACATAAAACATGTAATAGAAGAATATCAATGAGCTACATTTATTTAGCCGCAATACCACTGTTGGAAGACAGGTGGCGCCATTGCTACAGCCAACAATAACTCCATGAGGACAATGTATAAAAAAAAAAAAGTGATTCAAAAAGGATCTTATCACCATAGCAACCAATACAATTCCTGATGATTGTTGCACTGGTTAGTATGGAGAGAGGAGCACTTTGTTAGCACCAGATGCAAATCTCAAACTTCTCACCCTGTAGCCACGCTCTTTGTCCTGTGTTTCTTCTGATTTTTCTTAAAATACTCATATTTGTAACATTCTGAAGTTACTACAAAATAAGCTTTTTTTTTGGGGGGGGGGGGGTACATTAGTGTTGCCAAGTCAACTAGGGATGCGATATCAGCACCTGGACACGTTACATGCGTCCGTAGGTAAAAAGGGAAATGTGTATGTATTCTGGAAAAATGGCCAAAATATACCAACCCGATTACTAATGGGACAAGAAAAGCCAGGTTAGCCTGGTAGTAAAGTAGGGCCACTGAAACTCATGCAGGCATAAAGTTTAAACAATCATGGGCTCCCAATGAATTTTGCTCTTGAAGTTGGGTTCGACGATGAGCCCAGCGATCCTCCATCTGTGCCACACGGCATACGGCTACTGTGTCCTTCTCATATAAAGACTATGCTGTGGCGTATTGGAAGTCATTACGAGCTGGGGTGACCATGCCGGTCATGTTTGGTTGGGTAGAGAGATAGGAGACGCAAGAAAAGAGAGAAAGAAGTGAGAGAAGGGGAAAGAGATACAAAAAAAGAAGAGAGACAAGAAAAGATAAATTAGAGAACAGATAGCAAGAAGAAAAGAGAGTAAAGAGAGGAGAAAAAATGGGTGAAGGGAGACAACAAAGAGAAAGGTCAGAAAAGAAGACAGAAAGAAGAGGACAAGGTAGAGAACAAAGAGAGAGCCACTTGTCTACCCAGTTGCCCCCTGCAGAATGCGGCCACCGGATTAAGCTCTTTATTCCAGAACTGTGGAGTCATTGATGTGACCCGTAGGTCCAAATATTGTCATTAAAGTGTTAATGTGTTATTCTCCGGCCTGGATACTGTCCATTATCCGAGGTGGAAAAAGAGACAGCCATGAAAATAACCACAAAACAAAGCCTTTTACAAATACACGTGGATAAAAATATCTTTGTGGAAATACGATGTTTTTCAGCTTAGATTCCACCAAATAAAAAAAGACTATTAGCCACTACCGTACTGATCTATCTAGCGGAGTCAACACGAAAGGGTTTCCATCACACAGCTGCCCTGATTATTCTGGGTTTCAGACCTGTTACCAAAGGGTTAATTGCCTATACATTTCACAACGCAAATTAAACTCACAACACAAAAGGGCTATCACAGCACTGAGGCTATTCTTTATGGCGATGCTAATGAAGTCCTTCCTCCATAGACTTTCATTAGTCAGAGAGTCCGGCTGGGTGATTGAGACTGAGCCATTCTATTGTTTCCCACAAGCAGTATGATTAGGAGTCGGGGTGTTTGTCTAGTAGATTGAGAAAGAACTCATACAAACAGCTGATATGCGGCTGCCTGAAAACATTCGTCGGATACGGTTAGTTCTCCTGTAAGAGTGTTTGTTGTACGTCTCACAGCAATGTCATCCTTAAAAGGTAGACAGGCGCTGATAAGGCCGGTTATCGGAAAGCGGACCGAGAATCCAGTTACGGGACACGCATTCCACGCCGGAGCGGGGGCCATGACTTTATCACGAACGCTGAGGCCCTTTTTCCACCGCGCTCTGGCCAAGAGCTAAGAATAGAACAAAATGGGCAAAAGTGTCCGGTGTCCTAAAAATACCAGCAGCTCGGATCGCTCCGGCAGAAGGAATGAGCTATAATTTAAAGAACGTGGAGGAAGCCTCTTCTCTTACCGATGGAATTTTCCCAAATCTCCTAGAACTTTGGGAATAAAGGGGTGACGTCCCACACGCCGGACCCCTGAGCAGAGTTTGGGACAGGTGTATCATTTCTATAAACAGCGCTGGAAGAATTTCAAGCAAATGTGAGAGAAAAAGGATCTTTTTTTTAAAATAAAAATGTTGGCTCCTCTTGTGCGATTTCACCACGTAATATCTGCAGGAGGAATGCCTCCCAACTGCCTCGATTTTCGTGGGGCAGTCCTGATTTTGCCACTCTATCCTGCCGAGCTCTATTTCTATCCCACTTGGGATTCGGGACAGCAATCCCGTGGCCCTGATTTCATTGTAAATTTCATTACTTTAGACTTTTTCCTCAGCAGAAGAGGAAAACATCAACCTAGCCCGACCCTTCTTTTTCCTCCAATGCAAGGGTTAACAGTCGCTCATGGACAGCCTGCCTGGAACCTCTAGGGCTTGTATGAGTTCATTGTGAACTGGACGATCCCTCTTGTCCACAGTAGCCTTCCAGCCATTCCTAGAAAGCACATTCTCTAGATACTCCAGAGCCCGGTGTGAGAACAGATTCATTAACCCCTTCCTTGCCAAGTACATATTTTTTATAGCAATGTATCGGGTGTATATATCACTTCCCTACATAACTGCCGTATTCCAATATATTATTAATGCAGGACATTTACCCAACGCTATTTATTAAATATGCGCAGGAGACTGATTGAAAATGTTTTTAATATTCTATCTTAACGAGGCGCTCAGGGCTTTATTGGTTTCCCCGTCCCCATGCGGACGTCTAAGGAGGACAACACTGAGACTGGGAGAAATGTCTCTAAACGTGTTTGATAGACACGGTTTCTTCAGATTATTCAATCATGTCCAACACACATGAACCAAAACATATAAAAAAAACAAAACAACAGTCAACAGTGTAACTAGTGACTACATTTCATATGTTAGGCACCCTAGTGGCTGTAAGTGGAATTGCACGGTCAAGGAAGCGACCACAATTCTTCATATGGAATGAATGATAGAGAATAGGAATGGGAAGGAGAAGAAGAGTGGGAATGGGGAAAGTGAAAAGGAGAAGAAAGCATGAAGAAGAAATGACCGAGAATCGAAGCAAGAAATTGTAGGGAAACAGGTGAAGCCAATCAAACACTTTTAAGGGAAATTACGCTGATTTATTTTAATCTGAAAGCACATTTCTGTCATTACACATAATAAAAGTCTTCTGGATGACCAGCGATCTACCAATGAAGTTCTGAAGCCACCGCTCCCCTACCTTGCTTCCTTCATCTTCAAATACGGACTGGTGGACGTTGCAGGCGAACAGTGATGTGGGGAGGTCATTGAAGTCCGTGATCCCCTGAAAGTCTTCTTCTGTGAGATATCTGGATAAGTCCTTGTCTCGGTGCATGGGGCAGAGAAAGAGCAGCTCTGCTCCACCCCACACGCAAGCGAAGTAACCCGTCTCCCTCATCCCGATGAAGAAAGGCGATCCGCGCATGCCTAGAACAGGAAGAAACAGAAGAAACAGTCTGAGAAAGAATTGAACCCAACACAGAAAACCATCTATCGCTTCAGATATTATTATCCATTAATGGTCCATTTTGAGTTAGTTGGACACATATTTCGGTGGGATTTGTTGCCCAATGGACAGAAAATTGATGGGAACGACCCCTCCTTTAATAAGTGCCAACTAGTCTTAAAACTGTCATTTAAAGGCGCAGGCACATTAAACCCCCCCTTAGGAGCGCACGGTTCCCGGGGCGCATGTTGGAGGGGTGGCCTCCTCTCTCGCCGCATGATCCCGCCATGTATTTTAGGATTCACATGTGGTTTTGGTTAAACCCGGATAGGATCGGTATTGCTGCCGCCGCTCACAGGGTATGCTGGTTTTCGGCTCCAGCGCACACAGAATTCTTTCCCACGTTTATTCTGTACGCGGTATATTTAGTGAGTGGAAAGAACTGCGCACCCAACGAAAGACGCGCGGAGCAATGATCCACGCCATCCACTGAGCATCGGACTTAACTAATTAACTTACAATAAATCCGTAGCTGATCACCAATCAATACATGCTGATTATGGGAATAGGGGAGGATATTAAATTATTATTTTTGTATAAAAAACTCAGCTCTGTAAACAGTATCAACAACCCCCAGCACTGTATACAGTAATATAACCCCCAGCGCTGTATACAGTAATATAACCCCCCAGCGCTGTATACAGTAATATAACCCCCAGCGCTGTATACAGTAATATAACCCCCCAGCACTGTATACAGTAATATAACCCCCAGCACTGTATACAGTAATATAACCCCCAGCGCTGTATACAGTAATATAACCCCCAGCGCTGTATACAGTAATATAACCCCCCAGCACTGTATACAGTAATATAACCCCCAGCACTGTATACAGTAATATAACCCCCAGCGCTGTATACAGTAATATAACCCCCAGCACTGTATACAGTAATATAACCCCCAGCACTGTATACAGTAATATAACCCCCCAGCGCTGTATACAGTAATATAACCCCCAGCGCTGTATACAGTAATAACCCCCAGCACTGTATACAGTAATATAACCCCCCAGCACTGTATACAGTAATATAACCCCCAGCACTGTATACAGTAATAACCCCCCCAGCGCTGTATACAGTAATATAACCCCCCAGCGCTGTATACAGTAATATAACCCCCAGCGCTGTATACAGTAATATAACCCCCAGCGCTGTATACAGTAATATAAACCCCAGCACTGTATACAGTAATATAACCCCCAGCGCTGTATACAGTAATATAACCCCCAGCACTGTATACAGTAATATAACCCCCAGCACTGTATACAGTAATATAACCCCCCAGCGCTGTATACAGTAATATAACCCCCCAGCACTGTATACAGTAATATAACCCCCCAGCACTGTATACAGTAATATAACCCCCAGCGCTGTATACAGTAATAACCCCCCCAGCGCTGTATACAGTAATATAACCCCCAGCGCTGTATACAGTAATATAACCCCCAGCGCTGTATACAGTAATATAACCCCCAGCGCTGTATACAGTAATATAACCTCCCAGCGCTGTATACAGTAATATAACCCCCAGCGCTGTATACAGTAATATAACCCCCCAGCACTGTATACAGTAATATAACCCCCCAGCACTGTATACAGTAATATAACCCCCAGCGCTGTATACAGTAATATAACCCCCAGCGCTGTATACAGTAATATAACCCCAGCACTGTATACAGTTATATAACCCCCAGCACTGTATACAGTAATAACCCCCAGCACTGTATACAGTAATATAACCCCCAGCACTGTATACAGTAATATAACCCCCCAGCACTGTATACAGTAATATAACCCCCAGCACTGTATACAGTAATATAACCCCCAGCACTGTATACAGTAATATAACCCCCCAGCGCTGTATACAGTAATATAACCCCCAGCACTGTATACAGTAATATAACCCCCAACGCTGTATCCAGTAATATAACACCCAGCGCTGTATACAGTAATATAACCCCCAGCGCTGTATACAGTAATATAACCCCCAGCGCTGTATACAGTAATATAACCCCCAGCGCTGTATACAGTAATATAACACCCAGCGCTGTATACAGTAATATAACCCCCAGCGCTGTATACAGTAATATAACACACAGCACTGTATATAGTAATACAACACTGCTGTATACAGTAATATATTGGTCGCCGGCAGGGGCCTCCTCTGACTGGTCTCCCTGCTCCAATAGTTAAAGGTCCATACGAGCGACTCTATTGGTCGCCGCCAGGGGCCTCCTCTGACATCAACCAATGAAGTGCACCTGCACTTCATTGGTTGATGGCAGATGAGCCCCCTGCTGGCGGCCAATAGAGTCGCTCGTATGGACCTTTAACTATTGGACCATGGTCTCCCCAGGCCAAGTTCCGCCGTCAGGAGTTAAAGGGCCGTGCGAGCGACTCTATTGGTCACCTGCAGGAGCCTCCTCTAGCATGAACCAATGGAGTGAGAACTCAAACAAATGGCTAATATGTAGCAGCCTGAAAACATTAAATGATCTACTTTTGTACATATTTAATATATATATATACCGTATATACTATATGACGATGTAATTGTGTAAACGGAAAAGTCAGCTATAATTAATTTTCCAAACTATTTTCAGGCGAAAACCGATTTGTTTAACGTTGACTGGTAATGGGTTAAAATGCAGACGGCACAGCACGCTTTCCATACAAACCCAAAGCAGAACGGGCAGCGAGGTTCTAATCCCGGTGAATAATCCCTATTTACAAAGAGCCGTGACCTCGGAGACATGAATAGGAGTTTCATTCCGTCTATAAAGGTTTAACCTTATTAAAATACCAGCGCTGCGCCGCGGCCATTCCTCGGGGTATTAGGTGTCTAAGCCCTGTTTTGTTAGCAAAGGAACAGTCGCCATTGTGATAAACCTGACACCTAAATCAGCTACTTAAAAGCCACAGCGCCTAAGCCGCGCGGTACTGAGGGCCAGTGCTCACGGCCTCGGGGGGGGGGTCTCGCGATAAAACCGTCTAAGGGATGACCCACGCAGGAGAAGACATACGCGGCGGAACCAATGTTGCCCCTGGGCCATCTTGATACACGAGACAATCGTGACAAATAGAGCCATTACTATATCTAGGAGAAAACCCATTTACAACATGGGGAGCCATAAGGTCCTCATGGCCAGCTAAGAGCCCGAGGTGGTCAACATGACTGAGAAGAAGACACATTACCAACATGAGGAGCCACCAAGTGTTCAGCTCTTTGGCTTTGCTAATCGCTATATCTCACATTCATGGCAAATAAAGCACAGGTGCTCCTCAGCCCGTGTCAAACCTTATCTCCATTGAAGCTCTGATATGGCCGGTATTCTTATCCGTGGGCTACCACGAGCATAAAGCCTCAAAGCGTTCTTCTTCAGGCCTCCTTCTAGGCTTAGATGCATAACTCCCGGAAACATATCATCCGCAGAATACCACTGATACTTTGTTACTATTATCTTTGTAATTGGGTTATGGGTTAATGATATTCTAAAGTCAATGGCCAACCTGGTTCCTCTAGTAGGAGAAGCTGGCCAGGTTGGCCCATGAGGAGTTGTGAACGCGCCCCCATTATAAAGCAGGTAAAGGTGGTAGAGACCCCGATGACTTTCCTCTCTTATGAGGGCCAAGTGGGTCATTAAGCTGGAGAACTTGGTGAGATGAAGTTTTTCATCTACCTGCAGCTCAGCTCACTGTATTAATGCACTGCTTGAAATATTCACCTACCCCCCCCCCCAATTCCAGATTGGGACACCTACCTGTGTTGGGGGGGGGGGTGCGGCAGGAGACAGGGAAGGGAGTGCCAGAAGCAGATGGGACTGATGCGGTCATCCTTTGTTGTGGTTTTACAGCTCCCTGGCAGGGTAGGTCAGAGGATTCCCCCCAACCTGCCGCTACCCGGGGCATTGCCTGAAAATCGGGACTGTCCCTGGAAAACCGTGACTCTTGGGAGATATGCGTTCAATACTAAAAAAAATAGTAGTAAAACAAGATTCCGCTACTATAATTATACACTTTCATAATTAAATGTAATATTAGAGCCATATTTCCTAGCATTGCTGAATACCCCCCATCCTTCCCAGGAATATTTAAACATGCATGGGACAGGCGTACGGATCCTGAATCTAAGACGAGACCAACGACTGATTAACGTTTGAGTCTTTACAGCAGGAAAAAACTAGATGAATGGGTCTGATCTGCTGTTCTATGTTCATGGGGGGAATATTACATATTATATACATTTGGAAAAGGTTCCTGTCCCATGGAGCTTACAGTCTAAATGCAGATAATCTAGATTTATAAATAATGTAGAACGCAGAGTGCGGGGCCCACACCAAGCCTTTCTTCACAAACAGCAGATGGGTGAGCAGCCGGACGTCTCGGGGGAGTCCTTTCCTCCATTAACAAAGTATTTTCGGAAATATCCGGCTTTTTGCCCTTCGACTATTTATGAATAAAAGGCCACCTTCATCAGCGTTCCTGAAATAGATTGTAAGCTCCTAAGACCCTTCTGCACCAATAGGTCCTAACACGTGTAAAAGTGAGTCTGGATTTTATATTGTTCATGTTAAATATTTTCACCAGGACCGCCATCGGGGGGGGGGTTTGTATAATCGCACTACTGTACCTGGCCCAGCCGCCCTCCTCTCTCACCTGGGAGAGCAGGGAGGCCTGGTCCGCCCCAGTAAAGCGCCCAACAGAACACGTGGCATTACATGACCCCGGGGTAGTAGAGACATATGCTTAAAGGGAGCACCTATGGGCCCCTACCACCAGTGCCACCTGCCCCAACGGCCCCCCGGACATAGTGCTAGGCTGGCGCTGCAGGCCCGACATTCCCTGACGATAAGACACAGAGGGAGCAGAAGCGCTGGCACCAGCCTACCCCCTCCTGGGGCAACAAAGGTCGGTTGTATGTGTGTGTGTGTAAATTAGTATGTTAGTATGTGTGTGTGTGTGTGTGTGTGTGTAAGTAGGGATGTTAGTGTGTGTAAGTATCTATATGAATATATAAGTGTGTTAGTGTGTGTAAGTATGTTATTGTGGGTGTGTAAGTATGATGCTGTGTGTGTAGATATGTTACTGTATGTATGTGCAAGTATGTCAGTATGTTACTGTGTGTGTAGGTACTGTTGTGTTAGAGTCAGTGTTTGTATTATATATAACACAACACTATATATGCAGTACACACACACACACACACACACACACACACACACACACACATATATATATATATACACGCACATACAGGTCCAAAAGGGAAGCACTCACCTGAACCAGCATTGATTATAAATGGGTGCTGCCGAAGACCAAATCTTTCTATACACTCAAAAGCGATCAGAGCACCAATCATCATTAGTGTATGGTGTTAGATTGTGTAAGTGTGTGGTGTTAGTATGAGTGTATGCGTGTTAGTATTTGGTGTTCGCAATGTGTGTGTGAGTGTCAGCGTATGATGTCATTGTGAGTTTGTGCGTCAGTGTATGGTGTTAGAGTGTTAGGGGTGAGTACAGGGTTGCTACTAATGCTACTGGTAAGGGGGGAGTGATGGGGGGCGTAACGGGTGGGACAGTGGTACGGACACGGGGGTCCAGGCGTTCAGCATATACTGGGACCCTCATCCTCCCAGTCCCCTATTGTAACATTGCCACAGACTCTGTTGGCGCTATAAAAATAAAGTTAATTTTACCGTCGAAGGTGAACTTGATGCAGAACGTGCCAGGAGCCCGGCTGCGATTCGGGATTTTTTATGTTGGGATTATAAGCTTTCTCGTTCCCATACAGGCGGCAATAAATTACACTACGCCACGCTTTTATACTCACACAGCGTGCAGCCGGGTTTATCCAGCCGCCGGCCGCCCACTGCCGATGTGTAGAGCCGTCGGCCAGCAGCCCGCCGGTGGCCACCAAAGGTACAGATCACAGCGTGACCCCCTCTATTGCTGGATATTTAGTTTTTTCACCCCATTTACTTCTTATCCAAACATGGAGGGGGTTAGTCGATTTGCTCCCCGGGCTGTAAATAAAGAAGTCATTCTATTCCTCTGATTACTTTGGACGACTTACTTCTTCATGTAAAGTATTTTCCTTGAGATTGGATTGGACCGCCTGTTAGTCCCCCTCTCTGTCATTTACCTTCTGAGCTGTTACTTGGAGTGATAGGAGTCATTACCAAGCTGTACTGCCAGATAGAATTTATCATCAGATATTGTCAGATCGGCCCCATTTGGCCCATCCGTTATTCCTGATGTAAAGACTCAAACCTTAGCCATATGGCTTTCCCACGCCTGTTTACATTCCCTCACTGTATTACCCTCTACCACTTCTGCTGGGAGGCTGTTCCACTTTTCTACCACCCTCTCAGTAAAGTAAAACTTCTTTGCGCCTATGCCTCTGACCCTCTAGATCAATGACCTAAGCAGACTGTAACAACGCAGACACCCAGTGAGGGTTCTGCCTCATAAACAGATTCTGATGGAAAGTTTGAAATGTGGATTTATCACCATAGCAACCGGCAGAATGGTTCAGTCAGCAGGAGCAGCACCACAGTGCCTCAGATTATTAAAGAGGAGTTCTTGGGTGAAGTTCTAAATGTGTAGCAGTCGCCATGAAAAACAACATAAGTACAGCACTGCGGAACATGACGCCGCTAAAAATCACTATAATAACGATACAAATAATAAAAATGATAATAATAATAATGATGATAATAATAATAGCGGCAATAATAACGATAAAAATAATAATGATAATAATAACGGTAATAATAATAATGATAATAACGGTAATAATAATAATAATAATGGTAATAATAATAATGATAATAACGGTAATAATAATAATGATAATAACGGTAATAATAATAATAATAATAATGGTAATAATTAGGCTCCTGCTGATTGGTCCACATTTGGTACTTTGCTCCACATCTACTCTCTGTCAGCATCTCTGCGTCTATAGAATAACCGGATCCGCTTCACGTACCCTACAGAAATATTATCCGCTCTATCCCTTTAAATAGGTTATCACCTATAGCCTGTATGTTATATATACAGCCCTGCTCCATACCCAGCTCATGTAGCCCCCCTCTCTCCACAACACTAAACTCTCCCCCCCTCTCCTAAACTTGCCCTATCTGCTGCGCTGGGCCGGGTATTTACTATATACATTATATTAACTCTCTTGCTGCTGGACCATTTCTCCATCCCCAAAGACCCCTTGCATTACAACTGAGAAAGGGACCTCTGAGGTCCACGTACCTCCTCCAGGTACCCTGCCTCATTTGCCCTATACCCCAAGCCCTGTGACCAACTGCCCCAGCTCCACATCCTGCAGCAGATCACCCCCGGCGCTGCTGCACCGCACTGTCCAGCCTTCCCCTTCCATCATGCCTTTCTGCCCCATCCAGCATCCCTCCCTGATCCAGCAGCCCCCCACATCCCAGCTCTCCTGCCCTCCCCTGGGTACCATGTGCCCTCTGTGCCCGGCTCCCACCCAGCCTGCCCCCTGCAGCCCCCTGGGTCTCCCCTACCTGCTGCAGCCGCTCCAGTCCTCACTGAGTGCAGGAGACTGGTGTCCTCTCTGCCTCCCCTCCCCTGCTCGGTGTCAGCGCTCACTACTCCTGCAAGCCCCGCCCACCCCCTTGAGTGGCACCCTCCGCAGCCAATCACGATCACAGACAGCTGTCAGTGGTCTCTGTGCAACATACACAGTATCTGCTACACATGTATGTATACATACATACATACAAACATACATACATACACATGCCTGGTAACCATTTATGTGCAGCGGGGGGGCGGACAGGAGGCTCACTTTATAGAAATAGGAAGGAAACCTGCTTTGGACACCACAACTCCCACTATGCTCAGCCACATTTACAAATGGGTTAAAGCTGACCTAGCTGGGCTATTACTTTTATTACAGTTTATATAAGGGATGCAAAGCCTCTGGCTGCTTCTTTAAATAACCCTTTAAATCCCTGCTGGTTGAATAGTGAGGGGGCATGTGTCTGTCTGTCTGTGTCATGTGTCTGTCTGTCTGTCTGTCTGTCTGTCTGTCTGTCTGTGTCATGTGACCAGTACCATAATTTTCAGAAATAATACTACTAATACTAATAAAATACAATAACAATAATAATAATACAAATAACATATAATAGTAATAATTATAATACAAATAAAATATAATAATAATAGCCTTCATGATTTGAGCTCTTTGTTCTAATAATTATATTTTACTATTATATTATTATTATTATTATTATTATTATTATTACAAAGCTCTCAAACCACGACGGATCTCCCAAGCACCAGTATTGGAATATCAGTGGAATTTGGGGTGGGAGTTTACATTGCATTTATTGCTATAGCACCGGCAGATTCCGTAGCGCTGTTATAATCGGGGACAGTGTAAATGTTAAGGTATAGTGGAAGAGGAGGAGGAGAGAGCCCTGACCTTGTGAGCTTACGATCTATTGGTTTGGGGTATATGTGTCGTTAGACAGCAGGCCTGCTTTTGGGTTTTACTAATAACCTTTTATTCAGTTTCTTTATAATTTAAGGATGACAATCTCCAGAAAGTTACAAACATCATACCAGTAACGAATTGGAGGATTCTGTAGCCATAGTATAGGCTTTGCTGAGATGGTAGTAAATAAGTAGAACAATCTCCCAGCAGAAGTGGTAAAGGCTTACGCAGTAAGGGGATTTAAAATTCACGGGATAAACATAAAGTTATCCAGAATCTAAGAGTAGACGGACTGATTGGCTCTGATCTTCCAGAAAGTTCTGGCTCTCTGACAGCGTTATAAGGGGTCTAATAGACTGCGTTATAAAGGGGTCCGATACACTGCGTTATAAGACCATCTGAACGGACTGCAGGGGGTGTCCGGTCTGTCAGGGAATAGCATTAGAAGCGTTATGAGCAAAATGAGATACAGGTATTTCTATAGCAACCCATGGAACCTTCCTGCTGACTGGACCATTCCATTGGTTGCTATGGTGACAAGACCACTTTTCATCAGATTCACTTTTTATCCAATAAAGAACAGTTTGGCCCACCGATCCTACCCTTTCTCTACCCGCTTTAAGACCTCAGACCTTACTTGGTTCTTGGTCTTACTCGGGATTTGAACGATTATTCCTCCCCATTAAATAATTCCTCATGTTTTGTGCACTCGGCTGGGGTACATGACAGACAAATCTCACCAAAACTAATGCACTACAAAAAAAAACAGAGCACAGAAAGGACCCAGTTGGGTTACATAGTGGCGTTAATCTTTGGCACGCTACACACCCTAGTGGCATTAGGTGGAATTGCAATTAAATACCCCGGGGGTCCTTTAAGGGGCCTCTCCGCTCTGTTTTACCCCTCTGATAAACCCAAATACTGTTTTATTTATACTTTTCCATGTTTTTATTTTGCTTTTATAATTTATATACATTATAACTAAAATGCATTATGTGGTCATGTGACGCCTCCTGTCTAAACTGCAATGTTTCAACAAAGTACAGGCGGGATGCTGATTTCAAAGGCGGAGAAACGGTAGTAGTAGATAAATGGACCAGCGTTCCAGCAGAATGTCTAATTCTTCGCTCTGTTTGTAGAAAGCGATTCGGTATTCAGTTCACGTTCAGCGATCGGTCTGCGGGAGGTCCTTAATATTTCAGAAAGGTCAAATACACGCTGAAAACACAGCCGATGGCAGCCTAGGGAAAGGGCGAGTTTAACGACACCGTCTCAGCTGAGACCCCGCAGGAGAAAGATCTTTTAATCTAATGCCGTGACGCCACGTTAATCCCGGGTTTAGGAAAAGAAATGTATACAAATACCTTATTTACACTAAAAAAAGAGCAATTCTGGTGCAAAACTGAAAAACGTGTTCCTGTTGCTATGGCAACAAATGGTATGATGCAATCGGTATCCCACTGGCTGCTACGGTGATAAGACCACTTGCAGAAGTTTGCATTTGTATCGCTCTTGATAAAAGTCAGGGACAATACAATTGGATGGGGTTTGGGCTGCCATGCCAGAGGCCTGCTGAGCATGATGGGAGTAGCTAAGGCAGCCTGTGACGGGGGGGGGGTATTTATAAGATCAGTAAAACGTTCAGCACAAACGGGGGTTCAATACGTTTTCTGAAATGCTGTATAGCGAGCCCAAATCTCGTAGCACCTATTTGTTTGCTATGGGGGGGTTGTTGGCAGGGGGTAACTAGAAACCACAGGGGCCCGGGTCAGTGAGGGCAAACCAGAGGATCTCAACTGGCCCATGATCCCCACTGCCTGCAAAAAACACGACAGTGCCCCGAAAATCAGGACTGTCCGGCAGAAAATGGAAGTGTTGGGAGGTATGGTCCCCCTAAAAGCAAAGAGCTCTCCCTGTCCATGCACCAGGGGGGCTAGAAGCTCCTCACATGGAGGTATAAGCATGCCTAGGGCCAGTAAGTCGCGGCATATGACTCCCAACCCACCAACGTATAATGTTATGGGCACCTGCTGTCGGATTCTATGTTACATACCTGCCAGCTGTCCCTTCCGCCGAGCCAGTCCTGCTTTTCTGTATGACCAATACTACGTATACATAACAGCAGCATATTGTGTGTCTATACATTAAATTGTATGTCTGTATATATGTATATATATATATATATATATATATCTATATATAGCGCTATACATGTCACAGTCTGTAACCGTGCCCCCAGAGCCAAGGTGCCCCTCTGTTTCCATTAGAGACTACAGAAGGTATGCTGAACCCTTTGCTGCCCCCGTGCTATGTAAAGCTACCCTGCGATGACATCATATCACAAAAATAATGTACGCCAACCCCTAGGTGGGGGTTCTATATATATATATTTATATACATACACAAAATATTGTGCATCTCACCATTCTAGTTCACGTTTTTTATGCTAATCCCGGGATTAATGGTAAATGCCGGGCAGGATTTGATTGATTTAGTGCACTGTTTAGGGCTTTATTCCTATGAATTCGTTACTCTGTCTTTGAAGGGCTTCTCATTTACATATTTCTGGATATCGCCGGGTATCGCCAGAGCTCGGATAGGTCACAGTAATTATACAGTCCCTGTAAATGTAGACTTTTGCATTTGGAAACGCTGAAAACGGCCGGCGCTGCGCAGATTAAACAGTAAAAATGTCAGAAATATGAAATAATAATAAACCCGGTATTACAGATCGTGGGACGAGGGCGAGCCTCAGCTATGAGCGCAGAACAGTAGCTACAGACTCTAGGGTGCTCCCTAAAATCAGGACTTTATATGCATTCTTAGACAAGGAGCCACGGGGGGTGGTGGTAGAAAAATGGAACAGCCTCCCAGCAGAGGTGGTAGCATTTAATACAGTGAGGGAATTTAAACAGAGCACCAGGATATGACATCATATCTTTGCGTGACACAGAGACGATGCCGGCTGGGGAGGGGGTGGCTGAGGGAGCCGCTCTGGGTCACGCCAAAGTTTCCAAAAGTCGGTAGTTAAATGTCCTCAACACCGCCCGATCCGGGATCTCTTCTGGTGAGTACAGTACTCCAAGCTAAGGTACGGCCCAGCTAGACAGGGAGTGGAGAAGTCTCCTCCTGGTCAACGTTAACCCGGAGATCTAAAAAGAGAAACCCCAACAGCCGATTGTTAGTGTTTATTCACGAGAGAAGAAAACAAAAACATATAAAACAAGGACAAATAACCATATTTTACCTTTCAGCGGTTTCCTCCGCTTTCCGTAGAGCCGGACTTCATCCCCTCTGTTTAAATCGGACCCGGCAAGGACCGTCCGGCTGCTGCGTGCCCACCAAGTGAAGGTTGCTCTTCAAAACAATCGTAATCAAGAAGATTCAATATGGTGGATAAGCCACCCAAGTACCAGATCTTAAATAAATATACATTATACAATTCTGCTGCTATGGCAATAAGACAACTTTTTAAACTGTGCACCAGAATAACATCCCTAAAAAAAAGATGCGCCTTCTTTGGTTTAATACACCTTTAATTACTTTTGATTAATTTCACCTAACTTTGTAGGTTCAAAGCACGTCTACATTATACCTACACATTATACCTACACATTTGCTACAAAATGGCCAGCATAATGCATGGGTGAAAATGTTACCCTCCATCTAGCGGCACGATGACGTGTATGCTTCATACAGTGACCGTCACTCAATGAGAGCGTTTACTACGCATACAGCGTCTCGTTAGACCCCCCACAACACGCCGCCGTAGCTAGCGGTGAGTATACCATGCGTCAGCATCATATGTTGGCAACTAGCGGAGGGTTGAGGAACGGGGCAAATGCTTACAGATTCTGCACCGCGTATATTTAAAAGGCCCGCGTGATGGCTGGAGCGTCCCTTTAAGTCTACTCGATGAGCGTAACTCCCACCGTGTTCGGTGAAACGAGCGTTACCGTTTCCATGCCAAGAAAATGGAACCCGAGAAGGAAGCTGCGGTTTCAGGACGCTGAAATTTTTATGGCTCTGTCACCTCGTAAACACAACGAGGACGTTTCCCTCTCTGCAGTCTCCTCATCTTCTGCCCGCATGTTTGGAAAGAATGGACCTTGATCCATACATTGTGCTACCGAATGTACGAGTTTATTTTCCACAGGTGACCCAGGGCCAGTGTTTCTAGCTCCCTAGGCAAACTACAGCTCCAGGTGCCCCCGTCATACGCTTTCTAACATAGGAGAGACCAGGGTCGAAGATGGGGCGGCCGTGGCGCTTCAAGGCAAGTGGCCACTTTATGATGGAAGTGCGGCTGACGGCTGGATATACATGAAGCGCGCGGCGGGGCACATCCAGCCTCTGTCACCCGATCTGCCACTGGAGCGACAGAGTGGGTGAGTGTGTGGCACCGGTGGCCAGTCTGGGCACTGGGATAGATCAAGCGGTCGCCCCCCTCGCACCAGTTCCAACCCAGTTTGGTAGTATGGACGAACCCTGAAACCAGCATGCAATTTCTTACTTATTTGTGAAGCAAGACCTGTTTAGGGTCCTGACTCCTGAGAAGTAACCATCACTCAATAAAACCCCTTAGATCGAGGCTGCGAGAGGCCGAACTTCAGGGACAATTCCTTCTCTGACACCCAAAGCTCAGCACTAAAGCCAACGGAGGAGGACGACCAAAAACGCACCCACGTTCCGGCTACCGGCTCTTGTGACGGCGCTATCAACAATGATAGTTTACTACAATACTTTATTTTATTCACACACCTGTGTGCTGCCATTTTGGGATATTTTAGCGCATTAACTGCCCCCCCCCAGGTATGGCAGCACAGCACTTCCACCTCACTTTACTCCCTGGGACCTGGTCACCATAAATAACAGAATGCAAGATAGGGTGCGGGGCAGACCCGGGATTGACCGGGAGTCTGTCTGGAGTTATCCCCACCTCTTATAGATGACAAGCCCCGCCCCAGCATGGCTATGCCTGCCCCTAAGTGGGAGGGCTCCCGGTAGCCTGAGCCAGGAAGTTCCGAGGTATGGTGTAGGGGTGACATCATACTGTCACTCAGTACAGCGGGCAGTAAAATGAGAACTTCTAGCGGCATCTATCCCGAGACAGTGAGAGGGTATAAACAATGTATATTTATCGGGACAAACACTCAAAATCCATATTAACATTTCATTTAGCAGTGAATTAAATTATTGGTCATTTGGCAGGTGGTGACCACTCAAAGAACGTATCGATCGAGAAGTGTAATCGGGGCCAAAACGGTTACATTTCTTAACGGCAACAGAAATTCTCGGTAAGCGTCGGTAGAGAATTACAGCGAGCAGGTAGAATGTCAGCGTCACCTGATACACAGCCGTAGCGACGGGGCTCAAGGTCAGCGTTCTGTCAGACGGCACGTAGAACGCTATCAGCACTCGTCTCTCCGCTTTCAATCTGTGATTCATCCCAACAACAATGGCAGGAATGTAAGCCGGAGAATGCCATCGCATCACAATACTTTCCACTGGAACACTGACCGCGTTAACGAGCGCCGAGTCCTCCTCGCAATTAAGCCCCTGTACACGTCCATCCGGACCGAGAATCCGGTTTTATCCCCGGAGCGCCGACGGAACCTCTTTGAAAAACAAGTCATGATGATTTCGTATAAAACGTCCCCAGCGAATACTTTGTAACAAGCACTGGAACCGCACTAACTCCCATCACCCTCAGCCGTGCTTCGATTTGGCTATGATAAGTGTTAGACAGTAATAAGAGCGAAGCTATCGTGCATGCGCATTTTATCATCCCTCTTACTCCAGGATTACATCCCTCCATCGTTACCATTTCCAGTAATACATCCGCGGGGATCGGCCAAGTTAATGGTTCTAAAATGTTCTATTCTATGGTTAACTTACATACTGGGGCAGAAGAGGCTCCTAAGAGCTTGCAATCTATTAATGTATTTATTTACACGTGAAGAAGTCACAGATGAGGCTGTCCATTTCAGTACCTTCTTGCATATCCCGCTCTACCCCATAGTAACCGGCGCATGTTCAAGGCGTTCTCCATCCTCAAAGACGTCCACAGCAGCGTTACACAGAAACGCACACGCCGCGATGATGACATGTTTTTCGTGTCGGGTTGTAGACGGTTCACTTGGTTGTGGGGTGGCCAAAGGTCCTCTACCTGTGGTAGGTGAGGGGTCTCTCGGCAGGCAAAAGGTATTAAGAGCTACGGCGTGCATCCCCTGGCAGGAAGGTACTGGGGGCATTACTAGTTAGATGACCGTGTTATGGTCGTGTTATGGAACGATGCAGATGCCGTGACGTGTTTGGCGCATGATGATGATGGAATAGTCACCGTGAGCTTGTGGGTTTTTGTCCTCATATAAGACCTCTTACACCTGGTGGGTAGATATACATGTTAGGGTCTGGCCCTTTGTCTATTTCTTTTATCTCAGGCCCAGCTAGCACCTGTGGCTACTGGATGACCATAACACGTGGTCACCGGGCCGAGGAGTCCGCCTGTCAGGGCTGAACATCCTTCGTGAATCGCGTACCCGTGTTCCCTCAATAAGCTCACAGGAAACATGGCGGGTGGGGTGTATGCTGTTGCCGGTTAGGGGACACCTGTCCTTCATGTATATGATGTTATGGAGATGTTATGGAGATGTTATGGAGATGGGGGGGTGATAAAGATGTCAAGGGACATGTAAGTCCCCGTTAAAGAATGAACTAACATTTCGGGGGAGCAGTAGTATATTTTGGCTTTTTTGTAATCACGTGGTGGCACTGAACGGATTAAACGGGTATACTTTGAGCGCATGAGAAGTGAGTTTGGTTCACCTATGGTGAGTAGAGATGTCTTGGGGATTCCGATCTGTCTGGAGGTTTTTATGGTCCAGAATATACATGGGGGGGGGATGGGGGGGATACATTCAAGCTGCACATCACTGATTTTTTGGGGGGGGTTTTTGTATTTGTAGTGCAGAATCTATGGTTGCTACTTGAAAGGAACATTACAGCCATCAAATATCCCTGCATGCATCTGATGGCTGCAGGTGGGGGGTTATTCAGACATTCATTGAAATGGGAGCACTTTCTTGCCACTTACTGGCTACTTGAAGCGACCAATCAGTGGCAAGAATCATCAAACCACGAAGGAGGAGAGCAACTACAGCTGCAGTGTTTGAAGTATTGAAAAGATACGTGGGGTGGATGTTTAGATTTGTTAAAAAATAAAACAAAAAAAATTAACAATGTAAAAAAGAATATAATTCCTTTAGTTTATGACTCGGAGTCTCCAGGTGAAGGGTTGCATTCCTGGATCTCCGTGTCAGTTTCTTCTCTTCTCTGCGTAGGGGTGTGGTGTTTGGTCACACCCACTCCCCGCCCACCACCCACCCACATTGCTCCCACTCCCCACCCACTAACAGCTCTCGGATGCTAGCCCCAGCGTTAAATGCTCTTTTTGTAGAAACATTGCATGCCAGTGGAGAACAAACTATTTAACACAAAACTGAGAGTTAGAAGAAATAGCCATTTTTTACTTCAGTCTCTTTTCTCTACTAATCTACTTAATATGTCTCTATAGCTTTTCTCGTTCCTAAATATTAACACGACGCATCAGCTGGCAACCCTCCTTCCAGATAAGAACTCGATGCAGGGAAATAACGAGTATCAAAGAGATGTCATCCGAAAAGAATGTTCCACTGACACCAGCACGTCCAAGAATCCAAATGCTAATGGACATGGATGAGGATGAACGGCCGGAGCGCCATTTCTAATCCCAGATTCAGGGCAACAAAGCTGGTAAAATCTAACCAATTTCTGAATCGTAATAAAAATACTTTTGGTGGGGGGCCGGACGTTGCGATGTACCCTCAGATTACGCCTTATTTTATAAATTATTTGCTCATTTCCGATTTGTTCTATTTTTGCTTATTTGCCACATTTTAATGCTTCAGATCATCAAACTAATTTTAAGACAAAGACAACATAAAATGCAGCTTTTAAATGATCATTCATCGAAGGTAAAGAGTTCATCAAAACCTATATCACCCGTGTGAAAAAGTAATCGCCCCCCACACCTAATAACCGGTTATTATAAAATGTTTTCGTTTTACACCAGATGGAACGGGACGCACGTCTTCCAAAAAGTAACACTTTTGACCCATTAGCCCGCTTTTTGGGTCCTTTTCACCGACTTCGCTATGCAAGACAGATTCTATTTATTTGGTTAATTTAGTAACTAAGGGGGCCATTAGTTTCTCACACAGGGCCAGGTGGGGGTGGAAAGCGTTTTCCTTCTATACATGAAATCATCATTTTAAAACGGCATTCTGTGTTTAATTGGGTTATCTTTGTTTTATAATATACCGTATTGGCTCGAATATAGGCCGCACTTTTTTCCCCCACTTTAAGTTTTTAAAGTGGGGGTGCGGCCTATATTCGGGGTCTAGCGCCCGACGCCCGGGACATGCAGTCCCGGGCGCCGGGCAGGCAGCGGGGTTAAGATACAGATCCCCCGCAGCGGTGCAGGGGACCTGCATCCTTCTCCCCGATACGCTCAGACAGCCTCCCCTGCCAGCACTTCCCACGGGGGGGGGGGGGTTGCCGGCACGGGAGGTTATCTAAGCGTTTTACCTCTGCCCACCCCCGACTTACCGGAGCAGACTCCCGGGTGTCTTGCGGGGCCGGCGGGAGACATCTACGCAATACGCGTATGCAACTTCCGGTACCGGAAGTTGCATACGCGTATTGCGTAGATGTCCCTCGCCGGCCCCGCAAGACACCCGGGAGTCTGCTCCGGTAAGTCGAGGAGGGGGGGGCAGAGGAGGACAGCGGCAGCGTATCGCGGGGAGGGAGGACAGCGGCAGCGGATCGCGGGGAGGGAGGACAGCGGCAGCGGATCGCGGGGAGGGAGGACAGCGGCAGCGGATCGCGGGGAGGGAGGACAGCGGCAGCGGATCGCGGGGAGGGAGGACAGTGGCAGCATGTTTTTTTTGGTGCTTTTTTAAAGAAAAAAAACTTTTTCTTTAAAAAAGCACCAAACTTTTAGGGTGCGGCCTATATACGGGGGCGGCCTATATCCGAGCCAATACGGTAATTTGGTTTGAGGATCTGAAACATTTAATTGAGACAAATGAAAATAATTAAAGAAATTAGCAAGGAGGCAAATACTTTTTCACAGCGTGAGCGCGGTATAATTGTTTTTTTTGAGTTTGTCGAGAGTTCTGGATTTTATTCTCTCCTCGATTATTTTAATATATCCAAAAAATATAACTTCCCCACCAACACCACAAATGTATGAGTGTGTGTATGTGTGGCTGTGGCCGTGTGTATGTGTGTATGTATGTATAGTACATGAACGGGTACCTGCTTTGGAACTGGGTCCAGAAGGTGAAATTCATATCGATAAAGCATTAAGGTAACCAGCATATGGATTTCCATTAAAGCGAACCACCTGTATCAAATAAAGCACAAAAAGACGGTATCAAAACACCTCATTGGTCGGTTAATCAGAAATATTTTATATATATTATATCATAAGATCATTAGCCAATGAGATTCCACATTCAGAATAATTAGCTGTCATGTATAGAATTATATTTCAGGACAGGTAAAGCGATTTGTGGCTGCAATTAAATATTTATCTGATAAAAACACAAAAAACAGGAAATGTAAGTTAGTTTATGGTTCACAGACTCTCTCTTTGGATGATTTTTTTAATAATAGTATTTGTTTGGGAAATACTGGCTAAAAAGGGACTATTTTTCCTTGGTAAAGCTAGGTTTGTTGACATGTGGGACAAAACATTTTTTTTACCTGAAATAAATACTTTTCACCCTTCATAAGGCTGCACTTCCAAAGGCAGCCTGCGCAGAGGCTCCCGCTCTTTGGGGGGAGAGCTTCTTTAAGGGGTGGGGCTAACCATGCATGTAGAGTTAATCAAACATTGGGCGTGGCTAGACCCAGTCAGCCCTTAGTGGGCGGGGAGTGGGCGCAGCCACAAGTCTCTCCCCTGCTTGGAGAAACAGATCCAGACACCTGGGACGAGTTAAGCTATTCACAGCTAGTTACATTACACCCGCTCACATGATATAGCGGTAAAAATATAACCCCCCCCCACCAAAAAAAGTGCCAAATCAAATTGTAAAAGTAATGAAATCTAAATATTTTATTAAAAGCCCCCAACTCACCCTTTAATAAAATGTATCGTACATATGTAGTGGTACATACATGTAGATTTCACACAAAAACCTGTGTAATGCAGGGCTCGACAAATCCCAGGCGCCAGGTCGCCATGGCGACAGAGAATTTTGTCCTGGCGCCTAGGTTTTGTCAGCCTCTTACATCCAGAAAAAATTGTGGATGTAAGAGGCTGTCACCACATGGGGGCGCTGTTCCTGTCTGCCCAGAAGTCTGGGCAGACAGCACAGCCACTCCGAGCCCGCCCCCGAGCCTGAGATCCCTCCCACGGAGTGATCCTGTAGGCTGAAAACGCAGTTGCTGGAAAAGCAGCGATCGTGTTTTCAGCTGCCACAGGCAGCCTCAGGGAAGGGGGTTTGTGTGTTGATTGGGTCCCCACACAAGTCTGGGGACCTCACCCAACACCCCCCAGCTGCCTGATCGCTCCATGGGAGCGACAGCGCAGCGTTAACCCCTTCAATGCCGCGATCGCGGCATTTAGGGGTTAATTCCCGTTTTGGGGGCTTTGCTGCTGGTGGTCTGCCTGGAAGCCCAGGCAGTCCTGCAACAGCAAAAACGAGCCCCCACAAGCCCTTTGATGACTCCTGTAGGTATGGAAGCCTACAGCAGTCATCAAAGAGACTCCCTCTGCAATGGCTGGTCCATAGACCAGCAATTGAGTCCCAGCTGCCAGAGGCAGCTTCAGGGACAGGGGAGAGGGTTCTTCGGTCTCCACATGAGTGTGGAGACCAGCCCCAACACCCCCCTGCTGCCTGATCGCTCCCTGAGAGCGACAGTGCAGCGTTAACCCCTTCAATGCCGCGATCGCGGCGTTTTAGGGGTAAACTCCTGTTTTGTAAGGGGCTCTGCTGCCGGTGGTCTGCCTGGAAGCCCAGGCAGACCAGCAACAGCAAAAAAACGAGCCCCCACAAGCCCTTTGATGATTCCTGTAGGCATAGAAGCCTACAGCAGTCATCATAGACTCCCCCCTGCAGTGGCTGGTCTATAGACCAGCAATTGCTTCCCAGCTGCCAGAGGCAGCTTCAGGGACAGGGTGAGAGGGTTCTTTGGTCTCGCCATGAGTGTGGAGACCAGCCCCAACAGCCCCCTGCTGCCTGATCACTCCATGAGAGCGACAGTGCAGCGTTAACCCCTTTAATGCCACAATTGTGTATGACACATTCGTGGCATTGCAGGGGTTAACATTTGTCCCCACAAGCTTGTGGGGACTAAATATCTGTCAATGCTGTGCTCCAATGGAACATCAGCATCGAAAGAGTTAAAAAAATGAAAAAAATGTATTTAAAAAACAAACAGCACTGACCTGAAAGTCCAGGGTGCTTCCAGGTAAGTGGGCTGATGATGATCAGATCACTCCTGACCAACTGTTAGTTTAAAAAAATCCTGGCTCCTAACTTTTTTACCTGGCGCCTAGATTCACAACAAATTTGTCAAGCCCTGGTGTAATGTCTATGACAGGCGAGGCACACATACTGTACAACAACACATTAAACCAACACCAAGACTGCGAACAACGTCTGATCAAACAAGGAGGTAACAGCGCCGTTCTTAATATGCTACGCCTCTTTATTTCATACATATGGCAGGGCCCCCAAAGATCAAAGGGATCCTAAAAAATTGAGGGCCCTGCCATATGTATGAAATAAAGAGACGTATACAAGCGGAACACAACAACATCACGTTCACTATATCAGTCTTAGTCCTCTGAACCCCTCACCCCCTCGTCTACTAAAAACAGCTTCACAGCGGAGCCATGCCCTGCCATCCAGAGCCTGGGAAAGAAGGAACGGCTGTGTGTTTGGGGGAGGCCGCTAACATGCAGGGAGCAGCAACTACGATGTCACCGCCTCCCCCCCCATAAAAATAAAACGGAAGGCACAATAATTTTATCTTCTTTCTAGAAATAACACAAAAAAAAAAAAAAAAAAAAAAAGGGCTGATGAATTTCTGTGCCTACAGCTCCCATCACCCTCAGCAAGTAAAATCAGTAATGTTTTGCGGCATCAAGTAGGATTTTTTTTTCCACTAAAAGCCCTCTATTTTTATTGTCCCCATTGTGGCTGAAATACCGGCTCCCTTTCCCACTCAAATTATAGAATATTAGGGATTTGTTTCGGGTAAGAGGGTTCGGGGTGATTGTGTTTGTAGCAGAAGGTGTCACGGAAGGTGTTTATTTTTTGCCCACATTTAGTTTCTTTGGCATAATTTTGGAATTTAACCTCTTATATGCCCATTCCCCGCATACGCGTCGTACAACCAACTGCTAGCGTGCGCAATATTATATTATATATATCAGACACACTGATGGGATCGGGGGCCTTCAAATAGACACTTTAATGAATATGATCACCGTGTGGTGCATTTTCATGGTGACCCCCCATAATCCCCCCCATACGACTCAGTCCTCTGGTTATTTGTGGAGCAGGAGAGGAATTCTCTGCAGGACGGACTCATCTCTCTGCATGTGATATAATTACCAGCAGTGCTGGCTCGCCTATCCCTGCACAGACCCCCCGTGCACATGCGCGGCAAGCGATCATATTTCCTCAATGTGAGTTTGCCTGCCACCAATTGGCTGCTTAAAGCAGGTGGAGGGCAGCTGCAGCCTCCACCTCCGATCCTTTTTTTTTTGTGAGCACCAAAATATCCACTTTCACTATTTTTACTATATATGGTGGAGAAAGAAATGTGGGCTTTTTTGGATAACATTTTTTTTTTTAACAGCTTATATCATGTGATCGGCCGCATGGATCGCCTTAAATGTGGTATTTATGATTTAACTCGTCCTGTTAACGGCTAAAGGGTTAAAGAATCCCATCGCTTTTTTGGATTACAGATCACATCATCCTCAGGCATCCGTTGTGGGTAGAGGACAGTATAGAACCCAGGGAGCTATAAGTCACCCAAATGTGATCCATAAATTGATAATATTAACACGGAAAACGAGACAATTAGTGTACAAAACGGAGGAAAAAAGGAATAAAGAGCGTCCACCGACCTCCCCGGACACTGATATTTCCCTCCGCCAAACGCCACGAAACCCTCCAAGAAAACATTCTTCTCTAAATTTGCTTTTTTCCAACGTTCCTGTGGGAAGAAAAATATTTATTTTTCCAACGAGGCCTTAAATAAATAATCGTGGCTTTCGGGGGGTGAGGGGGGTTGGAGGAAAATAAGCGAATCCTGACCGGACTCAGATTCTTACATTTCGGACAAAAATAACCGTTAATTCCCCATAAAACAGTCCACCTCTGAATGTCCCGAAGTCACTAAACCATCGATTGCTTGCGAGGAAAACGCCGTCCCGCGGAATAAAGAGTCCTTGAAGCGTTTAATACAGCGTTAGTATTACGCTGCAAAGCAGAGAAGATTGCCTGCCTTTATCTCATTTTGCCCCAATAAAGCCCCTTTATCTGCAGACCTGGAGCCGCCGTTGCTGTCAGTCATGTGATATTTTTCGTGACTTTCCCGGCTCAGTCACCACACTGAGCTGACGCTTTATGGCGACGCTAATGAAGTCCTATTTACTAATTAAATAGAAAGCGACGGCAGACAAGAACCATTCGGCCCGTCCAGCCTGCCCAACCTCTACGTACTTTCCTTAGTCCCCGGCCTTATCTTATATCCTACCTCCCTATGCCTATCCCATGCTTGCTTAAATGTCTTCACTGTATTAACACCTCTACCACCTCTGCTGGAAGGCTATTCCATGCATCCACTACCCTTTCCGTAAAGTACTATTACCTGATGTTACCATTAAACCTTTGCCCCTCTAGCTTATGACTATGTCCTCTTGTTGCAGTCGTATTTCTCCTTTTAAATAAACTCTCTCCCTTTATCGTGCTGAATCACTTTAACTATTTAAACGTTTCTATCGTATCCCCCAATTAAACGCTCTCTCTCTCTCATCCATCCGGGTGAATAAGACGGTACGATAAAGGACTCTGCGATGTTTAGTAGATATGAGCTGATCACATACAGAACCAACTCCGAAACCCTGCATATTAACCCTTTAATAGCCCGTTGTGAGACTCGACAAACGCATTAACCAAATGGCTCTAATCCCGGCCCTCATGGAAACCCTGACCTGTAACAATACATTTAACAGAGTCACCTGCATTCAAGCAGGTATATCATATGAAAAGCAAAAGCACCAACTGAGAGTCTTCTATCCAATCGGTGTACAGGAGGAAGAAATAGCGTCCAGACTGTGTGAGCCCGAGAATCTGCCCCTTCACCCCGCAACTGGGGTAAAAACCCAGAGAATCTGCCCCCTCACCCCGAAACTGGGGTAAAAACCCGGAGAATCTGCCCCTTCATACCCGAAACTGGGGTAAAAACCCAGAGAATCTGCCCCTTCACCCCCGAAACTGGGGTAAAAACCCGGAGAATCTGCCCCTTCATCCCCGAAACTGGGGTAAAAACCCAGAGAATCTGCCCCTTCACCCCGAAACTGGGGTAACAACCCGGAGAATCTGCCCCTTCACCCCGAAACTGGGGTAAAAACCCGGAGAATCTGCCCCTTCATCCCCGAAACTGGGGTAAAAACCCAGAGAATCTGCCCCTTCACCCCGAAACTGGGGTAACAACCCGGAGAATCTGCCCCTTCACCCCGAAACTGGGGTAAAAACCCGGAGAATCTGGCTCATACCCCGCCGGTTTCCAGGTACGGTCATTCTCAATAAACATCCAACAGAAACCAGAGGGTGAAAATACAAACGATTACAGCGTAACACACGGAAGCCGATATAACAAACTCCGTGTACTTAAACTCAGCAGCGAGCCTTCCCGCGGTAACAGCACAGCGAGTGACATCATAGCCCAGTGATGCAATAAAGGCACAGCTGGGAGAGAGCACAGAGCGTAGGCTCAGACATTCACTTGTTGGCCTTCACTGGAGAAGAAACATGTTGCCTGTGATTTTCCTCTCATTCCTGCTGATGTGCGAACTATTCGCTGCTCCGCTCCCGGCTACACGGGGTAAAGGAGACGGCGACGTGACCCGGGAGAAGACAGCGGCTTCCGAACCCGGACAGACCCCCCCCGGCCCCCGCTGCGTGGGGCATTACCGTAGTGGCACCGATGATCGCTTGTTTCGGACTGTTATGCTGCTGTTTTGTTGTCCTCTTCATTATATATAATAAGAAACGCGCGACAGAGAACACAGGAGCCGCCGACAGCAAGCCCGATGGCCCATAATACGGAGAACACAGGAGCCGCCGACAGCAAGCCCGACGGCCCATAATACGGAGACCGGATATTTCTGCAGGTACTGCTTTTATAATCCAAATTGAAAATCAACCTGTTCTCAGGCAGGGGAAATGCAAGTATCCGAGGCTGGCCCTCTTGAGAGGTTCGCACCAGTTTGTGTTTATAAGGATACATTCGATTTTAAATTAAACGGATGCTTTTATTGTAAATGTTATTTTTTATACCAATTCCTTGGACATTTGGACAAACTCTTATAATGAAACAATATATTATATTACTGGAAATAAAACTGTATTTTGTGTGATTGAACTCCGCAGCATGCATTCCCGCCGTGACACTGGTGTGACATCACAGTACAATGAGTGACATCATAGGCGGTTTTCTTCACCCATGTTTATTTGCTGCTTTTTTTGCTGTCCTGCGATGGAGAAGACAGGAGCTGCCGACAGCGAGCCCGACGGCGCATAATATGAAGACCGGACGCCGCGCCGGAAATGTTGTTATTCTGAGTTATTTATTAGATAATAAATAGTTTTCAGTTGAAATCGTTACGAATCTTTGTTTTAATGCTTTGTTCATATTTTAATAAAACGAGAGGGAACGTGGTTAGAAGAACGGCTCAATAGCAAGCATTTCTACGAGGAGCAAATCTCTACCGGGCCAGATCCACAATGAGGTTTTTATTCTCCAACCTACCTAGATTTTTATATTATTTGGTACTAATTTAGAATGCATTTTAAATAAGCTTAATACTTTTTTAACCAAAATATTATTGTTTCGTCATTATTACCATATGTCCATTAACACGATATTATTTTCGATGAACGCGCACAAGTTGTCTAGAAGCCGTAGGCCCTTCTTTTAAAATCATAGAAAATACATTAAAAAATGTATTAATGATAACAGATAAAACAAAAACCTGTGCTAAAATAGAACAAAATTCTAATTTTTGCAATCTTGCTTAAATTTTCTTGAATGCTACAGATGAGCGAAATCCATAAATACGGAAATAAAGGTCTATTGAAAACAAGAGCTGCCGACAGCTGGCTGCCGGGAGTGCCGGTTCGGTATATAATAATACGATGATCGGTGAACCCGCCCAGAGACAACAAAACCACCCCAAAAAAAGTTACTAAAAACAAGACAAACCTTTCCAGGCAGCCTTTTGTCTCCAATCTCTTCCGAGTTTATCGATGGCTATTATTTGGGTGTTTTTCACACATTGCATGTTTTTCCTTTCTTGCCCAGAAAATTAGTGACTGCAGAAAACTATTTAGATTACTTATTTTCTGCAGTTTCCCCGCAAAGTAACCGGAGAGTGCCGTAGAGGGGCTGAAATGGTGTTAAAAATGTCTTATAGGGCTATATATGATAGTACTTTTTTTTTTCTATGTACTGAGATCCCATTTGGGGTCTTTTAGGACCCAGAGATCTCTATTAGCACCGGGGAAACCCTGTGATGTCACTCTTGGGATTCCCAGCACAACAATCAGGGAGTTCTCCTATAGTGCTTCCCTCTACCACTTTTGACCCCCCCCCACAGATCCTGTCAGAGCTCACATGTTATGGCTGATCGCTATATAATATATATATTTATTATTATTATTATTAACAAAGGCAGCGATTGGCTTTAGACCAGACTCTCTAGTCATGGAATGGTCAGAACAAGCGGCGACCATGCAATTGCAAACACATGACAGGGCTTTTAACCAATGATGTAACAGGTACGTCATTGGGTCCTGTAGGGACATCTTTTCGGTATGTACCTGGTACACTAATGACCACAAAAGGATGTGCTTTTTGCTTTATGTAGGGGCAGCTAAGACGCGTAACCTGGAGTGACAGCGTCTCTAGCGTTAGCGTGTCAGGTAGTCACCTTTCCATTCACACAATCAGTTACCAACTCATAAAGACAGACATACTTTCAACACAGCGGACCAGCGCTGAAACTCTACCCCCGGGGGTTTTTTCTGGACAAAAATGCTTTTTTTAGAATGTGTAGAAGGAAGTTATCCCCAGAGAAGAGGTTCTACCGCTCTGGACCAATCATTTCGCAGCGCAGCGGTTGGTAAAACAGACAATGGCATTTGACAGAACATGCGCAGAATCCATGAATTCTTTGGCAGGCGTTACTCATCACATCACTCTAACATTAACATGTTTTAGAACTTACAGGTCGAAAGGCATCAGGATCAGGAAATCGCTGTGGATCTCGATGAAGCCAAAAAGGCGACAGCATTAACATGTCTCCCGCAGGAACCCGGTAATTCTAAGGGTTAAAACGAGACCAACGTGTCACTTAAAAAGAGTCAAGAAAACAAAACCAATCCCATAAACTACATACAGACGAGGTTCTCCCTGCGCTGTTGCTGGAGGAGTAGAGACGACCCATGATTTACCCCAACGGGGCAAAAGTAACAGAGGGGAACGCTGAAGAGAATGCGGTGAAGATGAGAGCTTTATCGGCTATATAAATTGGGTTAGATTGCAAGCATTTGGGACCACTGAGGTCTCTCGTTCAGGTATATTATTGCAGAAAGAGGTGACAGAAGCCCTGCCTGTTTCTTACATATCGTAAAGAGTTAAAGTGATTTAAAAAATGTTTTTAACCTTCAGAGAATTAAGAAAAGTGAGCAGAATAACGGCAAATAAAGCACTTACGTAGATTTTCAGCGGTTCCAGCACTTTTCTCGTGACAGCCCCTGGAGAGCGAAGCCTGATTGCCTCCAGCATACAGTTCTTGATGTACGGAAGCCTCGTCAGATCAGCTTCGGTTAAACAAAACTTTTTGCCTGTTCGGATAAAAAAACGGGACTTTACCAGGGCGTAAAAAACAGCAGAACCGTTACAGCTCTTACCAGGGGATCTCCCCAACGATCACCACCTTGTGCCCTCTGGCAAAAATATATTGTGTGCGGCTATCAGCATAAAGCGCTTGTTTTCCTTTATTTAACTAAAACAGGTAAAAAAAATGTGGGTTCTTCTAACAGGCAGGAAAACAAAGAGCAGATCGCAACCGCATGGCCCGTCTGCTCCGTCAATAAGTTCTACCAACAAACATTCATATAAAGCATTAACGGGCGCGCTCCCTGCCATACGGCAGACAAAAGGGGTAGGGTAGGTAGGTGATCAGCCAAGAAAACGTTGGGTAAGAGGAACCTAACCCACAGAACTTAAAGTACGGAAAGTATATAAAATTCGGAGATCTTGCATTAGAACGGTGCAGACAGCTTTGTGTTTATTGTTACCCCAAAGTATTACACTTAATAGGGGGTATTACCGTTTACTTTATAGAATATATATTATTATTATTGAAAAGCATTAGCTGTCTAAATGCTTCGACCCATTTTCAGTCCAACTCTCCCTGCTGGCAAACACTGCCCCCTGCTGGAAGAAAATGAAACGGCAAAATGTTCAGATTTAACTCCTTCAGTGCCGGTGTAATATTACCGGCATAACAACCGGGATTATTTTGTCCCCCAGGGATCCCGACATTTTATAACGAGGATCTCTACACACTCGTAGGGCTCGATTAACTTAATGAAACTTAATTTGTAAACAGCATTGACGTTAATCAGGCAGCAGACCAGCAGTGGATAGACTTGGACGCAGCGCTCGCTAAGCTTGTATATTGTTCGGCTTTGTGTCCTGAGAGTTGAATTGAGCATGTGACCCGTTTTAACAGTTGAGGCTGTTTCTAAGACAGTGCACCTCGCAAGGGCGCGCGTCCAAGTGTGCCCCTGGGGGCCGGCAGAGCCCCAGTTCCCCAAACTCAACGGACCCAATCCGGAAACACCGAACTTCCATTAAAACAGAGTATTTCATTCTATAAAAGTCACGGGGCGCAAATACAAAAAGGTTCATGTACAAAAAAATCCTCACTCAAGCCTCATAACACAGATCTACAAACACAACGCCATCATCAGAAGATACAAAGTAACAAATTCACAGATGGGGGGGGGTGAATTTTCTTGAACAAGTTGTTTGATGTACCGCGGCTCGTACACAACAGAGTGCAGAAAATATCCAATACAAAGCCGTCATTTTCTATATACTGTATCCGAGCGAGATAACTGATCCGTGCAAATCATAGAATTCAAGAAAATGAAACTGCATAACGTGAAGCACTGCCCCCTGCTGGAAGAAAATGAAACTGCATAACGTGAAACACTGCCCCCTGCTGGAAGAAAATGAATCCTCATAACGTGAAACACTACCCCCTGCGGGAAGAATATGAATCCGCATAACGTTAACAGTGGCATCGGACAGCACACAACTTTCTTTTTAAGTTTTGTTTGATGTATAGATAAACCATGTTCCAGCGCCTTTAGTTTACTTACCGGAAAAATCCAAATGTATCCATTAAAAACAAACAAAACTTGTGTTCTAGAAACTGTAGTCATATATCAATGCTCAAGACTGAAAAATAAGTTGTTTCTTTTATGCAACGGAAGGATTTACACAAACTGCATTTTGTAAATATCGGGGAAAATATATTCATACGGCCCCTAGCTTATAGAATTCGTTGATTTTCCACTAAATATGTTAGTAACAGTCATTTTTTCCATGATCTGAAAAAGAGTGATTTTGAGATAAGGACAATTGTAGACTTATTTTTAAGTTGCCGAACGGAATCAAAAACTTGAAATTGACTTTTTTTGTTGTGTTTTGAACAAAGGAACACCCCAAAAAAAAAAAAAATGATCTAAGACCTACCCGCTTCACCAAACACAGAAGAAATTTCATCCATGGCGTTTTTGTAAACAAGAGGATCCGAAATAATAAAAGCGAGCGTCCAAAACGTTATCTTGGAAACAAAACAAAAATCGATGATTAAACAATTTTTTTTCCCCTCTTCCATCATCCCAAATCAGTCAAAAAATAGCTGAAAATTTGACATTATAGTCTTAACCCCGTCACAGACAGACATAAGGGTACAAAACATCAGGAGTTGGATACTTACCTCCATTAAAAAAAATGTAAATCATTTTTATTATATATATATATATATATATATATATATATATATATATATATATATATATATATATATATATATATATATATATATATATATATATACATACATACATACACACACACACACACACACTTTTATTTTTCTTTACCGGGATGTCCATATATTACCCATCTCCCAACAAACGGTTCTACGATGTAACAAGTATATATATATATATATATATAGCCAGCCATACATCAGAATAATCTCTCTGCGTCTTTTCCAATCTCTTCAGTTTCCTAACCAACGCATTTCTGATCACATTTTATTAGACGGTAGGAGCTCCACAGTTTCATGTATGACCTTTGCAGTAGTGATCGACACACGCAGCACGTACACACACTATATAATATATATATCTCCGCACGATCATACGCCGATGGCTCCGTCAGTACTTACAGGGTTTGCGTTGGCTTGAGACGCCCAGAGCAGTAACAAGCTGTTGTTGTAGGTGGCGACCCCTTTAACGGTGTCCAGAAGATGTTCCAATAAAGTCTGCGCGAGATTAAACGAGGCAGAAAGAAAAGTGAAGACAACGCATCCCCCAAATGATGCTACAAATAAACTTTTCATCATCACGCTTTATTCAGAGAAACGTAGAATGCCACAGATTAGATTCTGGAGCCATATGTCTATCCCATGCATGTTTACATTCCCTCACTGCATTCACCTCTACCACCTCTGCTGGGAGGATCTCCTCTTAATATAGTAAAATGTTAGATACAGGAAGCGCAAGAATGGACTCGACACGCAACACAGCTGGTGCCCAAAGTCTCACCGAGCCAATTAACTTTAGGAGAGGTTAAAGAATAAGCTGCAGGACCCTATCCCAGCGTTAAGAGTTTATAAGTAAAATACTGATTCATAAAGTAAAACTGTTGCCCTCCTGGGGCAAATACCATCGCAGTGAATGAATTTCTATAGTTCTTACACCAGCCGAGTAAGAACAGCGAACTTCACTCATTCAGGCTCACAATTAATTTGTGCTTACCCTCCCCGAGACTCATTACCCTGATACACTGTAGCACCCAAGTTCGGTATGTGCCAATCTCAGGCTCCGATATCTCAATCTCCATACAGCTGCCCGCAGGACCCGACGCCCCTCCATACGGCTGCCCGCGGGATCAGGAAGGGTAGTTTTACCTTTGAGTCGCCTTCCTCTGGTTCCTTTGATTCCATTTCCGTTACGATACTTTTGAATAACTTCAGGAGCCATTGCTTGGACTGAGACCAGCTTCTGCAAGAGCACAAAACACAGTGAGCGTCCGCTAGCGAGCAATCCGTAATCATATTTACTAATATTACAGAGCACTCGATCACGCGACGAGCGGCAGCCCGGGTAGAGCCTCGCTCATTCGACCGTTAGTCTGTCTGAGTTCAGATACCTTCAGCGGCCCATAAGCCCCTTTTTAAATGTATTTATTTATTGACTGCAGGTGCTCGGTTTTGCTGTTCACAACCATCCATCAAAGATTCCTTCCCGTCTGTCTGCCTGCCTGCCTGCGCCTCAGTCCGTTCCCTGTCTAATCTTCTGCCGACTCCTGGACCATCTGACTATGATGAATGTTTGGAATCTCGTGGAAATGTCCGCTTTGACCTTGGCAACATCTGACCTTGACTGCGCCTCCTGATTTTGCTACATTTCCGTACCTCTGACTAGTCCAACTAAACATCTGTCTTCTGCGCTGCTACTGCCGACCTCTGCCTGCTCCACACTCATCATCCTCAGCCGCGTTCCCCGTTTCCCCCACTCTGCTTTGTTATCCAGGGACCACAGTGTCACTCTTCGTGGTCTGACATGCATTACGGCTGGAGGAGGCTGTTCTCTAGTCATACCTGGGGGGCCACTTGTAATGAGACCACACAACGTATCATTCTGCTTGGGGGAACTCTTCATGGCTCCACGTGTGCAAGCGTCCTGTTACCCGCCACGGACCCCCGGGTCATAAGAGAAAAATGTAACCGGATGACCTAAAGCCCCTTAATACCTGGCTTCACACAAACAGAACGTTTAAAGGGTTTTACGGCGCTTAGGATGGAGGTAAACGCGAGAGACGTAATCGACCAGGTCGCCGGGTCAGATCCGATGTACTCGCCTTAAAAAGCACTCCGGTAACTGCGAGCCGTACTCGAAGCCTTCATCGAACCTCCGGAAGTGCTCTTCAAACTCCTCCAGCGTGTCCTCGCTCGTGGGGCAAACCCCCTTCCCAAACAACGTGTCCACAACGGCGGGGTACATGACCCGTCTGCGAGAGAACAAATAGAAGACACGGACTTTTATCACAACTGCCCCAGATGTCTCCACGGTCAGCGACGTCTCGCGGCACTTCACCGAACGCGGGTCACCTAATGGGACGAGCAGAAGAATATTGGGGCAAAAAACCTAAAAGGTTACATGGGTGCAATCCTCTTACCGTACCAGACCGTACAGCTCCTCCGTTCCACGTGGGGCAAGTCGCTCTAAATGCCCCCAGAACTCCCCACACAGACGGGCGACGTGCGGCTGCAGCCGTTTCCGGGACAGGTGGAGCTTTATCGTCTCGTGGATGGCTGTGTGGTTTTTGTAGAAGTTCTCCTTTCCAATGGAAGCTACAGAGAGACGTAGAGGCAGTTAGGACCGGTCCCGGTACATTCAACGGAATTCCGGCGGGAAGCTAACCTCACATTCATGGTTGTAATCAATCGGGCTCTAAGAGCCGCTGGTGTATCACCACCCATCACTACAATTCCTTCAATGCACCATCAGCCCTCATTAGACTGGAAGGACGTATATATACGTCAGGCGGCAGCACAGACTCCCTCAGGTATGAAAGAGTTAATTATAATCACATTACTGAGATGAAGGATTAACTCTTTAATATATAGGTGAAGAGTCCATCAGTGAGTAAGTAGTTGGGGGGGGTGTTCCTTTAACTAAAGAGGTAGAAGTATAGCGTCATACCTCCCAAGTGTCCTTTTTTTTTTACCTGGCACAGTCCCTCTCATCCCCTGGCGTCAGAATGTTTGCCGAGTTTTGAGCGTATCACAGTATCGTATAAATAAAATATATTCTTTGTCTTTTATCCGCATTATTCAGCTTCATAAACGGCTCTTACGGCAAACGAACGAATAAAACCGTCAGTCCTTACCGGCGCGCTGAACGGGCTTCTGCACCGCCTGCGGGAAACTCACTTTCTTGGACGTGAAAAAAGTGTCCAGTCCTTCCGCCCCGCTCACAAACGTCAGTCTGTTACCGGCTGCCACGACGGTGAACACTGGCCCGTACTGCCAAAAGAGCCATAAGCAATAGAGATTACACACCGAACTTCCATTAAAACAGAGGATTTCATTCTATAAAAGTCACGGGGCGCAAATACAAAAAATCCTCACTCAATCCTCATAACACAGATCTACAAACACAACGCTATCATCAGAAGATACGAAGTAACAAATTCACAGATTGTTTTTTTTTTTTTTTGCCTCGGTTTTTATTTGTTCCCCAAAATGGCCCTTAAAATCCTCTTAACCATAATTCACGCTTTCGCTTTAAAGGCCAAACATATTTTGAACGCAATAAATAGAACGTCAGGCGGAATTGGAAACAAAATCAAGTATTTTGGGAAGGTAACGCGGGCAGAGGATGACACGCCCAAACGTACACAACATGTACGGAGCGACCCAAAAAAGAATGTTGGAAATGCAAAAAAATATATAATTATTCATTTTTCTAGTGTTTTTTTTTTTTATTATTTAAGGTTTTATTAATTGATTTGTTTATCAAAAGTCCAATCAGCTTTCCTCTAAAGCTCCCATGGGGTACATGAGGTGACCTGATGTTTTTACCCCTGGGTTTTGGGGGGGAAATTCTTTCATCTTGCACATTATTTTAGGGCAAATAGTTCCAAATAAAGGCACAAAAGCTACATTAACAGAATGTAAGGGATATAAAGCAGCAGGGCGAGCGCAGGCATGGCCCGGTTGGCACCGATCTCAGGGGGGCAGCCTCTGTGCCGGGTCAGGGGGTAGGTTTACCTTCTCTCTGGCTCTCTCGATGAACTCCAAGGGGGCTTTTCCCATTTCGAAAGCCGCCCCAAACCAGGGGATCCACCCGCGAATGCATGGCGGTGGGGGGCTGTCCGAGGACCTGGGCAGCAAATAACGCACTAGCAGCCCGGTCAGAAGCACCAGGAGCAGCCCCGCGGAGACTGCAGGGAACTCGGACACAGTCAGCAGCACATCACCCATGTTACCAGCAGCAGGCCAGTCACCGGCCGACTGACACCTGCAGTCGCCAGTCAGTACAACAGCCAAGGACACGGAATGGGACACAAGCCAATGGAAGCCGCCCGTTCTCAGGAAGGTAGACAGCTAGCCAATCACAGGAGCGGGCGGGGATGGAGCGCGCAATATCTTGATTGCGGACGGTGGATGTGATTCTGTGCAGAGCGCTACACGTGAGGGGCGGATGTTGCCATAGTTACCAATAAACGGTATCGCTGATAGCAGCGCGTTTAGCGCTTTTTCTATCCTTGATGTGTGTGTGAATCCGGATCAAAGGGCAGAATGGAATCTATTTAACCCATTACATTGTCAAAGGATTAGTAGCAAACCGAATGCTCATGCTTATTATAAGGAAACGTCTGTATTGTGGCAATTTGGTTATTGCGGAGTGACGCCATATATGATGGGTTAACAGTCGTATATATGTGTCATAATACAACGCAGTGCTATGAGCGGGAAACCATGGGCTAGATAAGCTTGTTAATAATAATAATAATAATAGTATTAATAATAATTGATAGGCGATATGTATTCCGCTGTATATATTTTCTTAACAGTGAACTCCTCGCATCTCTGCTGGCGTGTGACCGGCACCGCACAGAGTGGAAATGCATTATCGATATGAACTCCTAGTGGACTATGGACATTGCTGGCTGAGAGTAATGATTGTGGGGAGGTTCTATGATTCGCACAAATCAGTTATCTCTCGCTCGGATACATTATATAGAGTACGCGCCTGTAGTTAGTGATGGTGGAAACTACATTTCCCGTCATGCCTCGATACAGGAGTACGGTGGCCGGTGGGGGTGACGCGTAGGTCAGCGCGGACTGGCCGAAGTTCGAAGCGTCCCCGGAGGAGATGGTGGGGTGCGGGGTTTGAGTGTCTGTCCTTCTCCTACCCGTGGAGTCCCGCGGCTGCTGCCCGGACCATGGTGTCCAAGGAGAGCGCCCTGCCGGACAGGTGGCCCCGGGTCAGCAAGTTCATCCTGTCCGCATGTGCTGCCTCGGTGGCCGAGCTAGGTACTGTGAGTGAGTGAGATACACTGACTGAGTGTGACACCGACCCTACTCCTAGTGAGTGTGGCATTGATTGTCATATTGTATATCACTGTGAATGTGAGTGACACTCAGTAAACATAAGAAGCTATGTTATAAAAGTTACCTATCAGAGGGTAGTAGAACAGTCTCCCAGCAGAAGGGGTAGAGGGTAATACAGCGAGGGGATTTAAACATGCATGGGGTAGACAGATGGTTCCTGAATTTAAGACGAGGCCGACAAGTCTTTACAGCAGGAAGAATAGCGGGTGGAATGGGTCTTAATGCCCTCACATTCTGTGTTTCACTACTTCGCATTCACACCGCTTAAACGCACCGGCCCCTAAATCATTAATAAATATTTTTATAATCCCCTCAACCCGCGGGACACAGAAGACAGACGCTTATTAAACCTTTCACTTTCACATTTTCTGTCGGCTTTAATGGCTCTTTTCACTCCGTTCTAATGGCCGTCACATTAAGCTCTCTGTGATAACGGTCGGTATTTAACCAAACTGTCTCTTTTACGGTCTCTTTTCAGTGACATTCCCGCTCGATCTCACCAAAACCCGCCTGCAGATTCAGGGGGAAGCGGCTCTGAGAAGACACGAAGCGGCGCCGGCCGTGCCGTACAGGGGGATGGTCCGTACGGCCCTTGGGATTGTCCGAGAGGAAGGCTTGCCGAAGCTTTGGCAAGGAGCCACGCCAGCGGTGTATCGGCACGTCGGTAATATGTTTCTATAACCGACCAAACCCAATGAAAATGGCTTTACGTCCACCAGGACCCAACTCCTCCTATATCAGGAGGTAAATGGGGTAAAGGCACCCCGCTCAGGTTCCAGAACCTCTCGGGTATAACGGTGGGACCGTGTAGGTAACGCTCATTCGGAATGTTACCTGCTCTGTTCCTCCGCTATAACCTGAGAGGTTCTGCGTGTTTCCCACGTACTCCCTGATATAGGATGAGCTTCTCCTGCGTGGATTCTGAAGGCCATTAGTGTCTCCTCATTACTGGCCAATCCTCCGGAGCCTCCGTAGAACTTGGCCGTTGAATGCAGAACGTAGAATGACTGGGTGGGCTGAGAGATTCTCCTGGAGGTGTGATGGTGAGTTGGCCCCGAGGCGTCTATTCATTGCTTGGATAAGGTTATCACGCTGGTCCTTGGAGAAGAGTCCCTGATGACCGCCTGCAAGCAATTCCAAAGCTGTAACATTCCACCTCTTTAGACTACAATTCCCATCATCCTCAACAAGCTACATAAATCTTGTGTATGAGTGGGGAGATATTTTTGGACGGGGGGGGTATGTGATGGGTGCCACCTTCTGCTTGCTGACCTCTGTTGGTTGCTTTCTGGTGGTTTTATTAGCCACGGGGCCCTCTTTTGAGAACCAAACTTCTGTTATCTCGCTGACAGTATACTCAGGAGTGCGGATGGTGGTTTACGAGCATCTTCGAGACTCCAAACTTGGAAAAGGAGACGGCGGAAACTTTCCTCTGTGGTAAGTGCCAAACATCCCCGCGGAGCAGAGAAGCTTGAGATACCGCTTGGTGGGCTGAGGTTCCAGTGAAACGTAGAGTAACTCAGAGGTCCCTTCTTCAGATGTAATTGGAGATCAATGAATCGGAATGACAGTTCCCAAGAGCTCTGTTGGGCTTTTTAATATTAACCCCCTATACGCTGCCTTCCTAGGGCATTGACCCTTCCCCGGGTTGGTGGTGAGTTGGTTTCATTACCCGCGTCCTACCGGGTCACTATCACAGACAGCCTGGTTTGTATTTGTCGTGGCCGTTAACGCGATGAGTAGACAGCATTGTTTTACGGTCGTGTCCTGTGCCCGATTCCACAGGAAGGCTGTGATCGGCGGGATGACGGCCGGGGCCATCGGGCAGTTTTTTGCCAGTCCGACGGACCTAGTGAAAGTCCTGATGCAGATGGAAGGAAAGCGGAGACTGGAAGGGAAGCCGCCCCGGTGAGTCCTACTTCTTATGTAAACGCCGTAGGGAGTTACCGTGTTCCCTGGTTGCTCTTAAAGTCCGGTTTACTGGAACAGACAGCAGAAAGAGGAAGATCGGGACTTTATTCATAGCCACAAGTCATCTAGTTAGTATTATCACACTGGTCCCCTGTATGTGTAAAGCATACTTGGGAACTCTTGGGGGGTGGGGTGACCCTGAATCTCAGGGCCAAGCGGTTATATTCCTGCTTGAAGGCAGGTGACTATTAAGTGTATCTTTAGATAAAGACAAGTGGAGGTTTGCATGACATTACAACCATACAATCTTCACAATGGGCCATTAAAGGGTTAACAGGGTTGTAAATTGAATCTGATGCTGGTCTATCTAACTATGGAGCTCCAGCAGGATCCATAGGGGACGATTCCAATCTGAGGACGTTAAGAATTACACACGTTAGGACATCAAGGGTGTTAGGGATATTAATGAGACAAAATAGGCAAAACCAATATTTTATCACACACGCAAAATAACGACGCTACCAAATATTGTAGTACCACATCCACAATATGAATTTAAGGAGATACCCTATATTTTATCTCCGATCCTAAATCCTTTCAGATCGCCGAAAATTATAATTCAAATCAGATAGATATCACCAAGATAGTCAATCAAAAATATTTATTGTAAATACAATTTATAAAATCTATATATGAGTCAAACAGTGCATAATATAAAACACAAAGTTCTTAAAACATGTCAAAATGAATCAATTCAAATACAGTATATTATGGATAGTTATCAATATGAATTAATACTTTATGAGTCTAAAACACAATTAATTTCCATCCCACTCAGCAACCAAAAATTGATAGTAATCAGGGCAGTAATAAAGATATCACTATCTCTCTAATATTAGTTCAACTAATATAACAAATTAAAAATAATTTAATTGTGTCTAAGAGTATTAGTGAAGTTCCTAATAGATGCAAATAATGTCAAACTTCATCTATAGGTAAAAATACCTTTTCATTATTGTCATTATCACGGGTTATAAGCTGCAGTCTCACAAGCCGTCATATACAATAATGCAATATAGTACTTCCCAGAAACAGGGAATTCTATACGAAGAAGACAAAATTCATCTCTATTCAGAATAATGAAACAATTATATTTACCACCACTTGTTGCTGTTGTCCCAGCGATCTTTGTAGAAATTAATCCAGGTTCATTGGCAAGAAATTAAGTGGAAAAGAATATAACTTTCTACCAGTTTTATAGGTTAGAACTCAAAGTAACTCCAAGAGTGAAATATGGTGAATAAGTCCGTCAGGGTCTGTCCATTTCAGGGTGCGATCTTTTTAAGGTCTCCTCTTTTTTTTTTTTTTTTTTTTTTTTATTAAAGACATAAGCTTTTAAAGACAGGTCTTATTATCATAGCCTCCACCTTTTGATTGGAATTCTCCAATCATAACGGTGGGTTTTACCCATTATAATTAGGATTTCTACTCATATTTACACCGTTGTAATTTCTTAATTTACCTGTGAGAGACGCTCTGGTCTAAGAATTAACTTAAAACCATTACATATGTCTTTGGAATTTATCCTTGGTCACCCTAATCGCCAAATGTTACTTCCTAGATAGTAACTCAGGTCTTGGTAGTCTTCCCATGTATCCCCCATTCTAAATTACATTTCTCAGGATATGCAGTGTCTACTCCTTAACTTTCTCATGGAAGATAACATTAATTGTATCATATATACACTGAAACATCATTATACATGAATACTCCTTTGTTCTCAATTATAGAGGGAACAAGGACAAAAAGAAATAATCACTACATAATTAAGTAAAATAAAATGGCTCTGACTCCATTTTGTGTTCATGTAAAGTACAGAATATATGGAATACATGTTTTCTATCATAAAATATCTGACAAGGGGGAGAAGGAGATCAGCGCTCTGCCCTCGTGAGCTTACACTCTATTAACCATCACTGGGTATTTAGAAGCCCCCTGAACGCACATTCTATTCTTTAGCAGGAATATAGTCCTGAAGACCCGGATCACCCTTTCGCTGCTGCTTATTATTATAAATTATTGTCTATATAGCGCCATCGTATTCCACGGCGCTGCACTTGAGACGTGTGATGATACAGGTGCGTGTGTTGTTACAGGGTGCGAGGCGTGTATCACGCGTTCCTGACCATCGTCTCCAAAGGAGGAATACGTGGGCTGTGGGCCGGCTGCGTGCCGAACGTTCAGAGGGCCGCTCTGGTAAACATGGGAGGTAATTCTTCTAGAGAGAGCGGCTGAAAGCGTCCTATCCGCACTCTTCGCGTCGCCCGCCACGGACACGGAATCCGCGCTCTTTGTGTTCCCATTAGTTATCACGTCTTTCGTTGGACTCCATAGTTATTGTACCGTCTTAAATAAACCCCGCATGCGGTGTGAATATACGGTAGTATATAATAGTATATAATAGTATATAGCGACCTCGCATATTCCGGTCGTTACCCCAAAGCCAATTAGACATCCAGCAGAGAAGAATCCTGTGAGAATGGAGACTCCATGTTACTGAATCCACATTCTCCCCGTTAACGATATACAATGGGCGTTCTTTATGTTTAACCATTTCAATGCTGCAGTGGATTTTTTTTTTACCGTAACCCTTCTTTTTTTCTTTCTTCTCTGAATGTGTTTGTCAGATTTGACGACGTACGACACCGTGAAACGCTTCCTACTTTCCAACACGCAGCTAAAAGATAGTATGTTATGCCACAGTCTCTCCAGGTAGCCACGTTTTACTTATTTATCCCCAATTTCAAGACAAGCGTATATTTCATACAGAATTCTCAGCAGCGCGTTCATCGACTGCATTTACGCTACCCCAAAAGTTTGGGGTCACTGCTGTTTTCATGGAAAACAAGAACATTTCTGGCTGTAACATGATTACAAAAAGGGGTTTCTAACGATCAATCAGCCTTTTAAACTTAAACTTGGATCAGCGAACACAACGTGCCGCTGGAACACAGGAGTGATGGGAGTGATAAAGGAGTGATGGGAGTGATAAAGGAGTGATGGGAGTGATAAAGGAGTGATGGGAGTGATAAAGGAGTGATGGGAGTGATAAAGGACCTCTGTACGCCTATAGATTCCATGAAAAATCAGCCGTTTCCAACTACAATAGTCATTTACAACATTAACCCCGTCTGCGCTGGATTTCTGATCCTTTTCATGTTATTTTAATAGGCAAAATTTGCTTTTCTTTCAAAAACAAAGAAACTTTTGAACGGTAGTGCGTTTAAACGAAATGTTTGGAAATAGTTGTGCCGTGAGTTGCTTTCCTCAAGGCCTTTCTAAAGATCAAAGGTAGCAGATGGGGGTTATTCTCGGACAGTCCAGCCAAACTATCAAAAATTAACCTGCAAAGTGTTTGCCAATAAGCCTGACCTTCAGTATTCATATATTATGTATCGGTTTACTAATAGACTGAAGTATTGGGGTGTGGAATAGCTTCCAGTGTGTGTGTGTGTGTGTGTGTGTGTATATATATATATATCTATATCTATCATCTCTCTCTATCTGGTTATTTTTTTCTTCTTTTGAAGTATATGTTCTGGTCTGGTGGCCGCTTCGCTAGGAACCCCTGCTGATGTCATCAAAACCAGGATAATGAATCAACCGAGAGATAAGAACGGACGGTATGTTTGATTTTATTTATAATGAACCACGGGTACTCAATGGGAATACCTCTCATGAAAAGCCTTTTCAGTTTCTATAGCAACGACCTATCAGTGCCTGAGTTTTTTTTCCATGTGACAATTAAGCATGCCCAGAAAAAATATGAACGGGGCCAAATGTTACATGAAGTGTGTGTGTGTGTGTATATATATATATATATATATATATATATATATATATATATATATATATATATATATATATAATTACTAATGTGGCTGATGAATCTGCGTTAATACAAATTCTCGTGACAATTTGTCTGTTTTCCAGGGGAATTCTGTACAAATCCTCCCTAGACTGCTTCATGCAGGCAGTGAGGGGCGAAGGCTTCATGTCCCTCTACAAAGGATTCATTCCAACCTGGATGAGAATGGTAACATTACTATCATGGAAGAATAACACGTTCCCGTTATAGGCGACAGTTAAATATTTTAGTGTGTGCTTTTTTTTTCTTTTTTTGTTTTATGGGGGGGCGCGCACGGTATGTTTAGATTATAAATTCAGCTACTAAAAGGAGTCTAACTGCTAAACAGTTCTAGCTATGTACAGCAGCTTTACCGGTGAATGTTCTGTACACGCCTTATGATCTTGTTTTATGTGTTCTGCATGTCGTACCCACTACCGTTCAAAAGTTTAGATATCCTTGTTTTTGACAGGAAAAATGTCTATTAAAAAAACATGAAATTGATGAATAATCCAGCACAAATGGGGTTAATGATGTAAATGACTATTGTAGCTGGAAACGGCTGATTTTAATGGAATCTCTTCGTAGGTGTACAGAGGTCCTTTATCACTCCCATCACTCCTGTGTTCTAATGGCACGTTGTGTTCGCTGATCCAAGTTTAAGTTTAAAAGGCTGATTGATGGTTAGAAACCCTTTTGTAATTATTGTTACAGCCAGAAATGTCCTTGTTTTCCATGAAAACAGCTGAGTGACCCCAAACTTTTGAATGGTAGTGAATATGTACATAATTCCTTCGAATTTTAAGCTAAAATAGTTATATCCTACTCTGCGTAGGTATTTATATATTATACTATTCTAGATGTGCTTGAACAGCTATAGAAGAGCCAGTTCGGTTAGGAGTTAAAATTCATACTTATTTGTAGATTTTTTTTTTTTTTTAAAGAATTATTTTTTACATCTTCTGTGTTCAGAAAAATGAAATGATAAGATTTAGATTTAAAACAGAATGTAATTGTGAGTTGCTGGCGGCTTCTGTACTCGGATCCCCGGTGATGATGATCGCGGATATAAAATGTTCCGTTTGTTGGCTGCAGGCTCCCTGGTCGCTGGTTTTCTGGCTGACGTACGAGCAGATCAGGCGGCTGACGGGAGTGAGCTCCTTTTGATACTCTGGTGAGTGACGCTCCGGTTACAGACTGTATACACTAGATGGAAGCTCTAACTTTTCCTTTTAAATGAGGGATGTGGCGAGAAGATCTGAAATCCTCTTTACTTATCTTTCATACCATATTCATTTAGTTTCCCGCAAATGATCTATTTCTTGGCAAGAAGTGATGTGTCAACTTAAAGGGACAATCAGCTATCGTATGCACATTAATGCATATGATGGCATTATTGTCCCCTTTACAAACACATGGGGGCATTCTGCAGAAACCCACACACCAACATCCAACACACTCACACACACCAACACACTCACACACACCATTTGCTCTTCTCCCCACCACCCAGCTACTTGCCATGCGTGGAATATATTTACCGCCAGTCCGCTCCGGTGCTGGCCTTGCAGACATTGTAGGGGGGAGTCTGTGCTTTGCGGACCCTTTGATTTTAGCGGGAGTACTTTCCTGCTTCAAGCACCAGTGGCGAGAATCCTCGGACCACCGGGTAGGTGGGGGGCTGCAACGTCTCCCTAAAGTAATGATTTATTTACTGACTTTTAACGAGTGCATTTTAATATGTATTTATATTATTATATATTTAATATTATTAATTTCTTTGAGGTTGCCTGTTATAATGTAAACCTGGTCACGTGACTTTATACGTTTCTAAATGTGCTTTACAGTGTCAGAGAAAGAAAGCGCATCGGAGGGACTGCGCTCATCAGCTCCAGGATTGGGATTGATTGTTGAAGAGAAATCTTTGCCGTTTTACACTTAAATTAAAGAAAAGACGGGAATTTTTTATTTTTGAACAACCCTCATTAAACGGTAAACCTGTTTGGAGGCAAATGGTAGAGGACACTCAAAAAGGTGCCTTTTTACCATTTTATTGAATATATATTACTGACAATGGATTATTTATTACACTTAAACTGCAGGATTTCCCTGTTTATTATCGGTAATAAATGATTTCTATATATTAAATATGTATTTTATATGGTGCTCGTCTTATTTACATTCAAAAGCCTTGCTCCCCGTCAAGTGTAATTTGGTGGAAGTCCTGAGACTGAAAGGGACAAAAATATGTAAAAAAATGCTTAATTGCATAATACAGATGCACAGATTTTCTCCTTATATCATTGTATTTGTAGCTGGTTGGGGAACATAGAACGTGACGGCAGATCAGACCTATTCTCCCCGTCTAGCGGGGTCCGGGGGCTCAGACGATGGCCTCCTTTCTGAAACAGGCTTGGCAGACCCTTCTCTTGCAGCGCCTTGTGCTCCAACTACCTGATTTGGTGTTTTTGACCTTAAATCTCAAATGCAAGCTACCCTGTGACTTGGGTCAAAACCACAATAAAACCATGATGTTTTGGAGGAGTCCCTTAAATGTAACACCCCCAGCCTCCACAAAAGACTCAGACCCTAATCAGTCGTTGGCCTTGTCTTGTATTCAAAAGCCATATGTTTATCCAATGCATGTTTATATCCCCTCACTGTATTAACCTCTACCACCTCTGCTGGACAGCTGCTCTACTTATCCACCACTGCCTTGTCACATGCTTGTCATGCCAGACCAGTGGTCATGTAAGAAACAAATTCTATTGCTTTGTTGCTGGTTATAGCCTCCCTTTATCCACGTTCCATTCAATGCTTACGATTACCGTAGTAAGAGGGGGTAAGGAATATCCGATGAGGGTCGCTCTATCAGACGTCTCTCTGTTAATCTCCTTTTCCTTCCCGGACAACAAATTTACTTCTGGGATTTATTTCCGGTTTTCGAGGACCTGCGGCTCAGCAGCGGCTGGAGGAAATTTTTGTTCATCGCTTTGACGTCCCTTTTAGAATTTCGTTGGGCTTTTTGTAATTCGCTCCGTTTAGATTCCCAGTCCTCATCCCGCTCATCCAAGGGGTCCCCCGCCAACTCCGCCGCCCGTCGGTGATCCCGGCACTCTACCTCTGCGCTGCGGAACAAAAAGAGGGCTCGTTTGTAATATCTTGTAAGGGACAGCATTAGCAATGAGGAATGCGTATTAAAAGACATTGTAAGACGTAGCCTGGCCTAGGGGCGGCAGTTCCCCGCTGCAAATCCGAGGGGCAGATGGTCCAATCTGGCCCCCCAGTGTCTTGTTGCTCAATGGGCTGGTTACAAGGGAGATCTGGGCCAGTTGAGAGATCAGAGGATCTTTACAATAGGCCTGTGTTCCCTCCTGCCTCCAAAGGCAGGACAGTGGGGCAGTTGCCCAGGGCTGTTGGGTGGCATGGCGCTGCTTGTGACGTTACCCAGTGTAAATGAGGTGCTGATTTATGGTGCAAAAGACCCTTAACGCTCGGCTTTTCATCCGCGCTCTCCTGGGTGATGTACTTACGACTCCAGGAACTTCATGCACTCTTTGTGGCCGTATATCTCCGCTATCCTCCTCGGGGTGTCCCCGTGTATGTCTGCCATGTCGATAGGAGCGTGTAGAGAATGCAGGGCTCGGAGAACGCTCAGCTTCCCGGACTCCGCAGCAAAATGTGCCGGGGTCCACCCGATGTCTGTCCTCAGGCAGGGCCGGGCGCCGTATTCAATTAACAGCTTGACCGTATCCGACTGTCCTGCACGATAAAAACATAAAGAATGACCTTCTGGCATTCTTTATCACATTCGATATCAACCCAATTTTTTTTTTTTTTTTACGTGGACTGCAGACCATTCGGCCATCTAGTCTGCCTGTTGTCCACCTGACGTCTAGTCTATGTACCTACTACCCTTTCTATAAAGTAGAACTTTCCACTGTGTGTACGAGACAGACCTCTCCAATGTTAGTATGGCTTGTTGGAATAGTTTGGTGCGCCAATAGGTTTTTGGCCCAAAACCAAATTAATTGATCAAGCAAAACAATTTCTCAACCGATGCCACATTATTAGGTAAGGATCTTGAATTGGAGTACCCCTAACCGCAATCCCATAATTCTAACATATGCATCTACAGCCGTAGCGTCTGCAGTGTGATGTGAAAATCTGATGTAGGGAGCACAGAAATGATCTGGTCAGGCTAGAAACTCTTGCAAAACGTGTCTGCAAATGAGTAGAGACACCTTGTGGCTACAGGTGGGATTGCAGTAAAATTGATCAGCCCTCCAGCCCACCCGCAATCCCGGTACCTTTGGTTGCCGCCCAGTGCAGGGCCGTTCTGTCGTTCCAGTCCATGTCTTTGTAATTTGGATCGTGGAGCCCCTTCTTTAGTATAACGGACACCAAATCGTAATCCCCCAAAGCAGCTGCTTGATGGAGCTCTGTCGTGTCGGCCATAGCGTGACTTCGATGCTATAAGAATATGGGGTTAAAGTGTAAGCTCCTTTGGGCAGGATCCTCCTTACCTTTTGTTTCTGTAATTCCAATTGTTATGTGATGCGCTACTATTGTACATCTCTGCGGTATATGGTGCTATATAAATCAATAAATAATATAATAACAATAATAACTTCTGGGAATTCTGGAACGCAGGTTTTTTTGTGATGAACACAAAAGAAAGAAATTAAAGCAAAGATTACGTGAAGCACTAGTTCCGCAATGCTGAATCCAAATTCTATTAAAATAATAATAAAAAACAATACTTTGGAAAAATATTTAATTTTGTGGTGCCCCAGTGGCAGGTTGGACTTCAATCACATTACGGGGTAACATTTCGTACGCGCGGAATGATTATGGTGGGTCAAAAGGCACATAATTCCGCCACCGTACACAGCAAGCTTTACTTTACTGAGAGGGCAGTAGGTATACGGAACGGCCTCCAAGCAGACGTGGTAGAGGGTAATACAGCGAGGGAACAGGGATAGGTATATGGCTTTGAATCCAAGATGAGGATCTTTACAGCAGGAAGAAGTATGGACTAGATGGGGCCGAATGGGTCTGATATGTTCATTAAGAGTCCGTATCCATGGTTACATGGGCTCCCTTGTTTGCTGTATTTCCACCAAAATATAGAAAAGTAAATACAGGTTCTTACATGCGCCTTGTCCTAGAGGTGCAGAATTGCAGCTTGGGTTCCCCTAGGAACATCTCGCTGCGTCCCACGTCATGACTCGGGGCAGGAGGGGGCAGAGAAAGCTGCAGGGCAGAATTCAGAGTTTTGTTGATACTGGCTGCCATGGAAACAGGCCCCTCCCCTTGGTTCTCCTATAAGGTATTAAATGGCCCGAGTTAGTTATCTGGGTTAGGGGGTCTCCCGTCAGCTGAAGGGAACAGCCGGATATTTAATCATTAAAGGTGCCGTTCCACTTACACAAAACATCGACTGCGTTAGCCTTTAGCCTGGCCCTGTCTTGCCTCGGCCGATGCGTTCGTTACTCTGGAGAATCCGTTCTTATTTTTTCTAATATGGGGGGGGTCAGTCATGTAGCGGGATGTGCCTGACCTGCCATGTGCCAGACCTGCCATGTGCCCTGACCTGTGCATCAAGTCCCTTCCTTCTTCTAGGGGATCGTTTCTTTTTTTCTAATATAGGGAATGGGAATCAGTCTTGTGGCTGGATGTGTCTGCCTGCCAGTGCCTGCCCTGTACCCTGCCCCTCAATGTCCTTCCTTCCTTACTCTGGGGGTCAATTGTTGTTCTTTATTCTGTCCTATGGGTGGGATTTAGTGTGTCTGCCAGTGCCTGCAGTGCAATCTCCTTCCTTACTCTGAGGGACCAATTCTTTAAATATTTTTCTGATTTTTGGGGGGGAAATTCAGTGTCCTGTACTGCGGGACTGGATATGTGCCAACATACCTTCTCTAGGTCTCGGAGTCACGCTGGGAAAGGGATACAGAGTATATGAGGGAAGTTTGGGTCAAAGGAGGAAAATGTTAGCACAAGAGGTCATAATGTAAGAAACTGTTATTTTGTTAGCAATACGCTATTTGTACTTGCCCTATAACTTGCAACAAAAAAAAGGGTAGTTCTAATAAATATTAGAATATATATATATATTCTATATTTTCTATTTTTTTTTATATACAGTATGTGATCAAAATAATGGCATCTAAAGAAAGTCCTTCTTTTCCTGAAAGAAACAATATACAATTTGTGTGGGCACGGTAAATGAGAAAGAAGAAAAGGATACAATGTTTAAAAAACAGCCCGGCCATGAAGGGGTTAATCAAAACTATAGTCAACTCTGACAAGTAATGAGGTTGCGTAATACGCAGAGATCAATCAAAATATGCATTTTTAATACACGGTTTTAGACTTTGGGGAAATTACTACATTGTTTATGATGTCATGAAACCGCACTTACAGTAATGTGTGTGTAACGATCAGGAAGTATAAGAGCCACGCGTTTGTTTCTTTATTTCCATTCCGATTAATCCTGACTCCTCATCCGCATCAGAATTAATCAGCGTGTCTGACCTCAATGTATATAAACATAGAGTATGACATCAGAGAAGATCTACTACCTTCTCTGTAAAAGAAAACTGCCCTGTATTGCATCTAACCCGATTTATAAGTGTGTGTATATACAGTATATTATATATATATATACATACATTATATATATATATAGATACTGTACTTTGTGTATATATATTGTGCTTAAGTGGAAACTACAGTATAATAAGGGGATATAATAATAATATATTAATAATATATTGTTATATTATAATATTATATAATAATATAATATATATTATAATGTAATATATTCATACACTAGTTACAATAGGTATTAATACGTCCCTGTCCTGTAAAGCTTACAATCTAAATGGTAGTAGGCAGTGATAGCCATCCAGATACCTGCAGGGGAAGGAGGTAAGTGAGTTACAGGAGTTGGGGTATTAGAATTATGCTTTTGAGGTTGAGGAATGTTAAAGCTCGGCTAGCGTGGAACGGTAAGCGTGATTCCGTGCACACCTTGCCAACAGATAACGCACTTCTGTACACATTCTTTACCCGTAGTAAATTTAAAGGGACCTCTCGGCTATCATATACATTAAAGTACATCGTAGCCGCGGTCTGCCTATAACATTCCATCAGAATAGCCAACCATCCACGTGCTGCACCATAACTCCCATTACTCTCATATAACTCGCGGTAGACACAATTGGGTGATTCTGATGTTTCAAGGAGTTAAACGTTTTTTTTTCTTGAAAACATTTCCTGATGTCACCACACCAACCACAGAGGTTTAGGAGAAGTAACAAACGGCTGCCTTCTGTTTTCACCCCGACGGCCGTTAAACCAGCCTTACTTAATGCAGAGCTTTTAGTTTGAAACCCCTTGAAACCCTTTTTCTATCCAGAGACGGGCTAGTAAGGGGTTAACAGGCGACTGTACTGTGTATCAGCAGGTTTTACTGGAAGGTAAAGTTCAGCTCCTCCCCGCGGACTCGACACAAAAGTCAGGAAAAAAAGACTCCGTCCCCTCCCTCGTGACGTGAAGGCAAACGGTAGCCGCGGGGATCAGCTGAGTGCCATGGTAGGTGCCGGCCGCACACAGTGCACACCGGATCGCAGGTGAACAGGCAGGTGAGTACACGCTTCACCGCTACCTGGCTGCCAAATGTGGCCCTCAGGAGCCCCCGGGGTCCCTTAAACTTTCGGAGCCATACAAGAAACAGACTGGGGTGAATGAGCGCTTACTTTATATATGCGAATTGTATTAGAGTGTAAGCTTCAGAGCCAAGGCTGGCATATCGGCAAAGTAGGTGGCTGCCTAAGGCACGGGGCTGGTAGGGGGCGCCGCAATCACTCTCTTGTTTTATATAGCAAGCTGTCGGACTGGGTGAGCGGCAGAGATCCAGTCGGTCGAGTGCACTCCAAACCCCTCATCCCACTCCAAGCCAACACTAGGAGGTAGAAATTCCCGTTCGGCTCCCGGCTGAGAACACAATGCGTGTTTGTTGCTGGTTCTCTTTTTGGAGCAATTTGAGGTTTATTGATTATTCCTCCCCGGTTCCTACAACTTTGAATACGGAGCTTTGGTTGAACGAGATATTGTGCTCTGCGATCACCGATACCTGAGAATATACGGTGGCACCCAAACTATTTCCAGAGGCGACATTCTGAGGGGGTCTCTCGGGGGTCTGAGCCGGGCATCAGCAGGTAACGCTGGTTAGAACTCCCTGCTCAGCCAACTGAAGTTTATTAGATCGTAAGATTTCGAGACTATCGTTTGAACCGGAACCTGCTTATAAAACGTATACAGCATAATACGTAGATTAGGGGTCGTGATTACATCATAGTGATGTCAGAGAGAAATGCAAATATACGACTTCCTTAGAGTGTTAGTGTGAAGTATAGCCGGAGTTTTCCGGTGGTGACCCCGAGAAGCAGGTATGTTCATGTAGGACGTTAAGCTGCGGCTAGTAGGTGACCGCTACGGGCTCGTTCCATTTTTCAGGAGTATCCTTGTCCTGGGATGCTTTTATGGCGTGGCTGTAGGTTATAGATTCTTTGGGCCGTTGACGCTGATCGTTGTGTCCGGGAAGCTGATGTCGGCGCGGGAATAATGGAGTTGCAGTTTTATTGTGGAGTGGAATGCGTTTAAAGTTCCTCTCGATGGCCGTCCAGATAATTTGAATGTTTATGGATGATGTCGCATGTGAAGGATTCCTGCATGAACTCAGGCCCCTCGGACAGCAGGGCACTGATGATGGGGTAGCCCCTATGGCACAAACCTCCTTCACCTGGAATATGAAGTCATACCCTAGCAATCATTACTGCGTGGCCACTAGAGGGCGCACCGGAAACACAGAGGAAACCCCTCTACCCTCCCAGAGGAGACCCCCCCTCTACCCTCCCAGAGGAGACCCCCCCCTCTACCCTCCCAGAGGAGACCCCCTCTACCAACACAGAGGAGACCCCCCCTCTACCAACACAGAGGAGACCCCCCCTCTACCAACACAGAGGAGACCCCCCCTCTACCAACACAGAGGAGACCCCCCCTCTACCATCACAGAGGCAGTGAGTCACACACCCCAGCTGTCTTTATTTAAGCTTGGCAGTCCCGTTTTTCAGGCACTCACTCACGTGAGAGATCAGGGGTTCTCCCATCTAGGTGGCAACGCAGAAATATAGAATTTGGCGGCAGGGCAGGCACACAGACGCTGGTCTCCACCTGGATTCAGGAGCCATACGGCTCTCCCCTCACTGTATTACCCTCTACCACTTCTGCTGGGATGTGTGTCTTTGGGTGTCTTTATGGCGCGTGGAAATATTTTACAAATGGGGGATTAATGAGAATTGCGGTTGCGGATTATTTTTGGGTAATAAGACTTGGGGGGTCATTTAAATTTATTTGCAGAATCCAAATAATTTCTAATCTGACGCGGAATCCGTGGCTGACGCCGGATCCATGTGGGGCGTGTCTTATGTAAATTAGCAGGGCATTTAAAAGCGCGACATATATTAATTATATAAGTTACACACGTCGTGACTCGTGAGGCCATCTAGTCGCCCGTTTCTCCCGCTGTAAAGACCTTCATAAGTAGTTGGGCTCGTCTTAGATTCAGTAGCCATATGCCTGTCCCACCTCTGCTGGGAGTCTGTTCCAGTTATCTACCACCCTCTCAAAGTAAAGCTTCCTTACGTAACATGTTTTAGAATCAAATTAACAATAAGTATTATGTTGTTATTATTCATGTTACCGAACAGCTGCTGGACTCCTGTAAATATAAACTGAATATAAATTCCACTAAATATATAATTGATTTAATGTCCCCTTGTTTAACCCTTTGAAGATCATGCGAGCGCATAGTATTGCGGGGCATTGCACTAGGGCATGGCACACGTTGGGTTAAGAGGACGTAGATATTGGGGTAGTTTGGGGCAGAATAACACACTGACGGGACTACCTGCCACTGACAAGAATCATACAGGGAGGGGGGGCTCCCGGAAACCGGAAGCGCATCACACATACTCTTCCCCCCTTTGTTTTTGCTCCCGGGGGTCTGCACTGACCTGTAATCACGGACAGCCCCCTTTTCTTCGCAGGGCGGCCTGGCAGGCACGGGAAGATGATACCGGCTGGGACGGCGACCGGGGGTTGCTAGGCAACCAAACGCTATAGGCTATCGCGTGACGGGGTCAAGGGTCTAATCAGGTGACTGGGGGGGTGACAGCGCTGCTGGGCCTGGGTTAAAGCGCATGCGCGGTTAGTCCTGTGATGCTGCTAAGCTAATTAGCAGAGACAGTTAGACTGCTAATGACTGAGTGCTAATTAATTATCTGACACTGATAGGCTGCTAATTATCTAATAAATGATCTAATAAAAAGTCTAATTGCTTTGTAATATTACACAGACATAGCAGCGGTGCTGTGCTGGATTTACTTTATTATTATTATTATTCGTTATTAGTGATTATAATTATTAGTGAAAATAGATAAAAAATATTTTTAAAAAATCACATTTTTGCAATCTTACTTTCTGCTATACTGTAAACGCCGCAGATGAGCAACGACCCCAGTCAATGTTCAGTGGCATCTCCGGATTACAGTCCTACCCCACGTACAAATTTTTACGTAAAGCTTCACATATTACCCCATATTACATTTTTTTATGTAATAAAATTATTGGTGTAATAGGGGTTTGGGGGTAGTGATTTTTTTACTCCTAGTGGCAGGGTTTAATGGCAGTTTTTTTTTTTTTTGGAATTTAAAAAAATATATATTTTATTTTATTTTTTCGGACTTTTCCAAGTGCAGTATGGCTCTAGACCCGTTTTAAGAATTCTCATACATTTTGTATGCGAGTGATGTGATGTCATGGTGAATTTTAGTTATTTGTTTTATTTATTTCCTTTTTCCCTGTTCTTTTTTTTTTTTTGGAAAGGGAGAAACGTCTTCATGGCTTCCCCTCCCCCGGATCTGTGCTGATCATCACACTGTGATCAGTAAGCAGGGCTCGGTAGCCCTTCGCTGCCATTTTCGGACCGCCGTGCATTTAAATTTCTTCCATTGCTTTCATTGGCCTTTTTAACTGCCAATCACTGGCAAGAATCATTAGATCGTGGAGAAGGAGGGAAGCTGCAGCTTCTACCTCAGAAAGGAATTTACGAATTTCTATTAAAGTACCCATATAGTACATTAATATGCCTGCAATAAACCACCCCATATCAGCCTATAGAAAACCAAATCAGTATACCACGGGGCGGAATAAATCTAAGTTCATTAATCACGTGTGCATTCGTTCGGCAGTGGCGGGGGCCGCGAGGGAACATTGCAGCCTCTGGAGTTTGCACATAATGATTTGCCGTAATCAGCTGGAAAGGGCACTTTGTCCCGTGGGGCCTCACAAAAGAACGAGGGCTTCCAAAGCCTCCCGAGCTTTCCGGTAAAATGTATATTTATTTGGACGGCTCGTAGGGCGCGGAGGCGGGAGGTTTTTATCTCCATCGGTGCTTTGTCAGCAAAGTCTGTCATCTCGATGTATCGCTAAATGTGTTTAATACATTATTATTTATATGCAATGTTTGTAATGTAAAGAAGTTTTACGTTACTGAATGGGTGGTGGAGAAATGGAACAGCCTCCCGGCAGAAGCAGTAGAGGTTAATACAGTGGGGGTATTTAAACATGCATGGGATAGACATATGACTCCTGTATATAAGATGAGACCAATGACTGATTAACCCCAATTAACCCCAATTGACAGTCTGGGCACGTCATGCACAAACATCCAGTTAGTGACAATTGACGTGACGTGTTGTGGGAAGTTGTAGGTCCTTGTAAAGCACGGCTTCACGTTACTACTAATCAGCTGACCTTCAGAATTCCGAGACACTCATTCACTGCGATAAACTATACATAAAATGCAACAGCTGCTAAGATCCTGCATTAAAACTCTTTCCAGATCTCCCCTGGGCGGACAACCCAAAGTCACCGGACCACCGATGGCGACGCGGCCATCAACCTAAGAGGCCGGAGCTGTGATGAGCCGTTGGACTCGTTTACCAAGAGGTTTGTTGAGTCTGAGCCGCCTTCTGCATTGGGTGAGGAACGTTTCCGTCTCTATCCTGATACCCCTCACCTGTACTCAACACACGGCTTCACCTGCTTAGAATCTCGATACCTTTCAACACCCCCCGAGCGAGAAGAATACAAATAGCCTCAGGGGTCCCCCCCAATATAGCGAGACCTCTGGGGTCTTGGAAGCCCACCTAACCCCACATCTCACTGTCTGAATGTTTGGGCCCCACGTATCCCTTGTACTGTCTTCTCTACGACCAGTATGGCAAGATGTCATTTTTCCTAACAGCTGGGAACGCCGTACCCCGTCCCAGGGGAATGAGGAACACGTTCGGTATCTCCTGATTTAACTATACATCATACAGGGCCAGCATCACAACTCAGCTCACGCTTTAGTGCGTATGCCCCGGGGTAGATACACAGCTGCAGAGTTGCAGTTTGATGCCCTTTCTGTGAAGTGTTTATGTGCGAAGACACCAATAACTGATGTGTTTTCTATACCCAGAAGAAGACTCTGTGCCCCGGGGGCTTGGACGCGTCGGCAGGCATGGGCAGTTACAGCAGCATCCAGTTCCGCGGCGTCCCTGCAGGCAGAGGACCCCACAGCGTCGGCTGCGCAGACCTCATGAGCGATCACACAACTCAGGTATCTAGAGATGAAGCGACTAAGAAAGCCGGATCGCTCTGACGTTCTGCAGGCTTCGATATTGTCGCAATTCTCTGGAGCTGCAGCTTCTACTAAGCGGAGTATGCATGGGACAGTAAATTGTCCCTTTAAAGTGTGACATTATTTCAGTAAGAGGTAGTGAATATTACCTAATATAGGAATGTGTTATTTCAATGGATAAAATGTGCTTTTCGTTCAAAAACAAGGAAAGTTCTAAGTGACCCTAAACTTTTGAACAGACGTGTAGGTGCACAATCTGTACTACCTGGACTGGTAGCTGGATGTGGCCCCAGCCGGGGGGTAATAACGCGGACCTCCGCTCCTATATCATATCATTGTAGAGCATGATGGGATATGAAGCTGTAGCTCCTGCGGGTCAGACTGGCGGATCTTCATACAGCGGCATAACATAGAATAATTATTACTTACAGGGGAGCTTCCTGCGCCTCTTCTACCCGTGTTCCGACAACGGCCAACATGAGAACGCAGTATGGATTCCCAAGAGGGAGTATTACCTTGGCCTGGCTGACACCCTCAAACTAAACCGCACCGTGATGGATGTTATATTCAGCTACTATTTCGGTAAGATACCAAACGCATTCCAAGTGCCACCATCGCTCCTCTTTCAGAGATTTATTTAAAGCTCGGTGGAACGTAATCACATCAAATATTACAGCGGTCCGAGTAGAGCCGGTGGTTTAAAGCTCAGGCACAAAAACATTCTCTCGACCTATACATTGATCTATACGTTGTTTGCAAACATTGGCTATCCAAATTTGGTCGATGCTCCTAAAGTAACGATTTGCTTCGCACCATGAGTTTTTTTATTTTTTTTAAACGATATTTATTATTACATTTCAGAGAACCATGAATAACTGTACAGGAATAGCGGGGGGATACAGTATAAGAACAAAAAGTGAATCCATTAGCAGTGACATGTTGGATCTGCGTATTAATAATAATTATTGTAAGATAAATATTAAATAATATTAAATCTTATTATAATTATTATATTCATATAAATATATTTTGATGACGGTGTTTTTTAAGGAGCTCTGTCCTCTAAAATGTGTGATGTGCTCCTATATGTAAAAAATAAACCCCCCCCCATAGGAGACATACAGAACATACCACTGCCCAGAATCCTCGTACTGAGAACCTGTCCCGCCTTTAGGTTCCGTGACGTGTCCGGCTAAGTGGAATGCACCTTTCAAACCCGGGGAGAAATATCCGCTGGTTATCTTCTCACACGGACTCGGAGCTTTCAGGTATTAAACACAAAAAATAGGGATATTATCATATCGGCAACAGGGAAGGTCCAGAGAAGTTTGTGGTCTAACGTTCATAGTGTAAGATGTGAGCTTCCAAGACTTCAGAGATCCCTTCTTCAGCTCTGAGGTCATCTTATGACATCATATGTTACTCGACATCTTTCTCGATGAACAATGGTCCACTCAAAGGATCATAAAATTCTTTGGATTGTCAGGTTCCTCGAAGTGCGCCAAACAGGCCAGAATGCGCAGACTAGATGGGCCGAATGGGTCTTATCTGCCGTCACATTCTGTGTTCTATTCTTACCTCATTATATTCCAACAGGGAGGCCGGGAGCGGGTTAGGAGCCTTTGCTGTAGAGTCAGGGGCACAGGCCTGACTACCTAAGGATACAAATAGAAAGGGCAGATGCCATACAGATGTCTGCAGCAAGAGTGGGGTAACATGATAGGGGCTACGTGGACCACCCATGTGACCAAGGGGTGATACGGAAAGGAGCTGATGAGTTTTAGACAGGGATACGTGGCCTTTTGGGGCAGACTGAATTGTTTATATACTTTATTTGCAGAAATCAGACTCATGGGGAGCAGCCACATTATTAGTGGCACACGTGTCCATTTATCTAACACAGACTGTGCTCCTCTGCAGGACCCTGTATTCTGCCGTCTGCATCGGGCTGGCTTCTCAGGGATTTGTAGTGGCTGCTGTTGAGCACAGGTAGGTGACACCGCATCTTCATCTACCAACAGATGGGAAGCGCAAGTTATTCTAACTTACTGAATGGTCTCTTTCCTTCTCAGTGAAACGTCCATCTTATTTTACCAGTGGGCGCCTTTTGTGATAGTCTAGCAGCTATATCCTCTTCTTTGCTCCCTTTTTCCTGCTGCCTAGGATCTTGGGCCTGTGATGTCCCTGATCATCCGCCAACAGTAATTACTAGACTCGTGCATTCGGATTCATACCAATCTTAACGTTTGTATTTAGTTGCTCTCACACTCTTGCGCAATCTCTCACACTGTCATTCACGCTTCTCTCAATGTCTCCCCACCTTCTCCACCGACCACTTCAGTGTCTCCTTTTCCACAGCTCTCTTCATTCTGTCTTTTTTTTCCGTATCTAGGTACTTCTGCAAAAAGGCGGGGCCTCCGCACACACACTCTCCCCTGATTGGAGGAACAGAGGAGAGGCCACCCCCGAGGTGCGAGCTGTGGCTCCGCCCATTTGCAGAAGTACTCCAAGAAGCCAGAATATTGGAGACAGATTCGCAGAGAAAGAGAGTTGTTTTTTTTCCAACTACATGGACCGGCCTCCACCATCTCTGCCTATCCCAGACGTCCATGGAGTGATTAGCCGTGATTAGTTACTGAGGATGGTTAGCTTCACAGCAACAGCAAAATCAGTGTTATTATCATTACCTAGTTAAACGGCAGTCATTCATTGTATCAAACGTAGCTTTTTCATCAAGGACCTTTTCGTTGTAGTGTAGCTGCCATACCGGTAACGTGTACCCACCTGACCCGGCTTATAAAGCTTGACCCAGTAATATTGTTTGATGCTTTAGATCTCCGTTCCCCACAGATAAGTCCTCACTCTTTCTTTCAGAGATGAATCCGCCTCCGCGACATTTTATTTCCGAGAGAAGTCCACTGACGGCCCGTGCGACGGGGACTGCGGGGGTCTGGAGGAGGTCTGGCTGTACAATAAGACACCCAAAGCGGGTTCCGATGAATTCCCCCTCCGATTTGAACAGGTAGCCACCAATGAACCCAGAGATCAGCAAACACTAGAAATAACCTTCTTTGATTGGGTATAATAATAATAATAATGTTTTTCTAAGCGGGATTAGCGTTCTGTGAGACTAAAACAAAATAACGATTTATACCCCCAGCACAGAAATACTATACCTAGAGCTGGAAATGTGGGGTCGTAAGGGTGGGCAGTATGTAGCTGAATAATAAATAAATTGGTAAAACACTGTAGAGAAATGTCTGATCCCCACAGTCTAAGAGATGGAAGAAAAATATGTAAAGTTACATAAGCTTTTTGGAACCTCAGAGGTCTCTTCTTGAGATGGAAATCTGAAGGCATTGTATCTGGTTTCCTGAAATATCCATGGGGAAGAAGTGTTAATAAACGCTAATTTTCCATTTAACTTACATTTGTTCAGCTGTCTGTTGCGTTAATATTTTTACGTGTAAACATCCTGCTCAAAGTTAAAAAAGTACAACGTTTCCAAACAGCTGTAGGGAATCCAAGCAGAAACATGTAAATAGGGAGACGCGGTATGTGACTGTCACGCTTTGATTCCCGAACGGCTGGAACACGGGCTTCCTTGTCTGCATGTGCTTGCCTACAAATATAGCCACACGGGATTGTGGGTAATTCCCGGTTTAGCCATTGGTAGATGGACACCTATTGGCAGGTAAAGGAGATACAAAGCCTGAGACTACCGGATCCCATCAGCAGTGTAGTGTTGCTGTATTGAGACATACCGTAATCATTTATTTGTCTTAATATTTATTGCCTCTTCGTTGTGTATGTTCGTTGCACTGTGACCTGCAATTCACCAAAAATAATGCTCATCATCAAATCAAACAGCAAAATAAATAAATCGGTAAGTGCTGAGATGTGTCGGGGTTAGGGTTGCCACCTGGCCAGTATCTTACCTTCATAGCCAGTAATCAGCCCTTTGAAGCAAATGCTGACAATGCGAAACCAATGTGGGGGGGGACTTGCCTTTTCAAAATGGCGTCGCTCCCTCTTCAGCTGCCAGCACCAATAGCTCCCTCAAGTCGCTCTGGAGATGATAGCTGGGTATGATGGGTGTGAGGTGTGATGGCTAGGTGTAATGGGTGTTATTTGTGATGTCTGGGTTTCATAGGAGTGGTGTGTTATGTTAGTGGGTTATGATGGGTGTGAGGTGTGATCTAAGCGAGGTTTAGTTGGTTTGAGGGAGTGAGCTGTGATGTATGAAGAATATAGTAATGGGAGTTATGCTGTACCACCATCAATGTCTGACTCAGTATATAGTGATGGGAGTTATCGCGTACCACACCCTGTGTCTGGCTTGCAGTCATGCTGTACCATATCGGTGTCTGGATCACTATATAATGATAGGAATTATCCCGTACCACCCTCAGTGTCAGGAATCACTATATAATAGTAATAGGAGTCATTCTGCACCACGGTCTGTGTCTGGTTCCGTATAATGATTAACGGTGAACTGCAATACCATAAAATCTATTCATCATTTATTTTTTTATTCAGTCCTGATCACTGACACTGGTGAATGTATCTTTCAGGTGCAGAAGAGAGCAGACGAGTGTATAAGGGCCTTAGATCTCTTGCTTGACATCAATGCTGGAAAAAGTGTTACCAACTCATTACCGTCACCGTTTGACTGGCGTTTATTAAAGGTACGTAAAGAGTCACGGTGCTCCACCGACGGACGGACACGTCCATTCTATTCCTTCCCGGAGTATCAGGGAATTATTATTATTATAACCTTCATACACCTCTGAGTAATATTTTCAAGTGTTTTGTGTTTTTATGTTCTGTTATTAATACAAAACGACCTCACGTGTTCTTCCCAAGGACTCGCTTGACGTCGGAAGGATCTCTGTAGCCGGACACTCGTTTGGGGCGGCTACGGCAATCAAAGCTCTTGGCAGAGACGCCCGATTCAGGTAGGAATCCAGACTTCTTGTTCTTTTAATGCAAAAATCTATTTATTAAGGTTGATAATATGGTTAGTATATGTCTGCAAACCCCAGACTTCACCGGTGGAGCCTGCCTGCCCCGGGCCCCAACTTCAACGCAGAAATTGCTGTAAGACCCCGACATTTATACAAACTGAATGTAAATGACGTTCACTGTGTAACGAGATTAGCTACATGGCGTAGTTTATTGGAACAAAATGAGATAAAACCAGGTTTTTGTCAATGCCGACCTACATTACTATACACAGTGTTGGGGGTATATTACTGTATACATACAGCACTGGGGGGTTATATTGATGTATACATCACTGGGGGGTTATTACTGTACACAGCGCTGGGGGCTTATTACTGTATACAGCACTGGGGGTTATATTACTGTATACAGCATTGGGGGGTTATATTACTGTATACAGTGCTGGGGGGTTATTACTGTATACAGCACTGGGGGTTATATTACTGTATACAGTGCTGGGGTTATATTACTGTATACATACAGCACTGGGGGGTTATATTGATGTATACATCACTGGGGGGTTATTACTGTAGACAGCGCTGGGGGTTATTACTGTATACAGCACTGGGGGTTATATTACTGTATACAGCATTGGGGGGTTATATTACTGTATACAGTGCTGGGGGGTTATTACTGTATACAGCACTGGGGGTTATATTACTGTATACAGCGCTGGGGGTTATATTACTGTATACAGCGCTGGGGGGTTATATTACTGTATACAGCGCTGGGGGGTTATATTACTGTATACAGCGCTGGGGGGTTATATTACTGTATACAGCGCTGGGGGGTTATATTACTGTATACAGCGCTGGGGGGTTATATTACTGTATACAGCGCTGGGTGTTATATTACTGTATACAGCACTGGGGGGTTATATTATTGTATACAGCACTGGGGGGTTATTACTGTACACAGTGCTGAGGGGTTATATTATTGTATACAGCACTGGGGGTTATATTACTGTATACAGCACTGGGGGGTTATATTACTGTATACAGCACTGGGGGTTATATTACTGTATACAGCACTGGGGGGTTATATTACTATATACAGTGCTGGGTGTTATATTACTGTATACAGCGCTGGGGGTTATATTACTGTATACAGCGCTGGGGGTTATATTACTGTATACAGCGCTGGGGGTTATATTACTGTATACAGCGCTGGGGGTTATATTACTGTATACAGCGCTGGAGGTTATATTACTGTATACAGCGCTGGGGGTTATATTATTGTATACAGCACTGGGGGTTATATTACTGTATACAGTGCTGGGGGGTTATTACTGTATAAAGTGCTGGGGGGTTATATTACTGTATACAGCGCTGGGGGTTATATTACTGTATACAGCACTGGGGGTTATATTACTGTATACAGCGCTGGGGGTTATATTACTGTATACAGCGCTGGGGGTTATATTACTGTATAAAGTGCTGGGGGGGTTATTACTGTATACAGCGCTGGGGGGGGTTATATTATTGTATAAGTCCCCCGCACACAGGTAACGCGGCAGAATCACCGGACCCCACACTCCGTGACGCTCTCGTTGGTTTCTAGGTGCGGGATTGCGCTGGACGCCTGGATGTTTTCCCTAAAGAATGAGGTTTTCTCCGCCATCCAGCAGCCGGTGTTATTTGTGAACTCAGAGAAGTTCCAGTGGGTGGAGAACATATTAATCATGAAGAAGATGGACTCATCGAGTGCGGAGAGAAAGATGATCACCATTAAGTGAGTGATCCGGGATATTATTGCTGTCTGTAATCCCAGTTATTACATGTAGACTGGGGGGTGACCGATCGGCCGTCTGGGTACACGCAGCCCTGTGCCGTGTGTTGGAGCGGCAGTACTGGTAAGTACTGGTAAGTACTGGTAGGTGTGCAGCCCATTCGGTCATCTGCCCAATTATAGCATCGCATGTAATAATTAAGTGTGAGTTTAACCCCCCTTTACTTATAATATACTATATTATAAGACTAAACCGATAATTAAACACCAGACCTTAATGTTAAGTCAAAGGTGCCCCTTTTATGGAGATGATAGAGAGAAGAAAAAAAGGAAGAAAAAGAGGACGATGGACCCAGAATGCAGATCTCATATACAGTTACTATAGTTCTAGAGCAGGAGGGAACCTCAAACAGTACAGGAGGGAAAGCTATTTCAAAGGAGGAGAAATGCTTGGAGAAGAGACCAACATCTAAAACTAGAGGGTCAGAGGTTTAGATATAAGGAAGCTTTACTTTACTCAAAGGGTGGTAGATAAGCAGAACTGTCTCCCAGCAGAAGTAGCAGAGGGTAATACAGTGAGGGCATTTAAAAATGCATGGGATCGGCTTATGGCTCCTGAATCTAAGACCGGACCAACTACTGATTAAGAGTCTTTACAGCAGGAGAAACGGGCTCCACATTTACAGGGTCCCCTTATTTATTACCATCCACCCTCCGCATCACCAGCAGACTAGTTTAATATAATATTTAGGAGCCGAATAGCGAGTTTATCATGAAGTTGATTTGTAAATTGAGGGGTTATCTTTTTCCTCCCCGCAGGGGCTCCGTACACCAGAGTTTTCCAGACTTCACTTTCTTGACCGGCTACCTGGTGGGGAAAATATTTAAGCTGAAAGGCGAAATCGATCCGTACATCTGCATGGACATCATTATTAACGTGACTCTGGCCTTCCTCCAGAGACATCTGGGTGAGTAACTTTGGGCGAATGGCGTCGGGTCCCGTGGATTTGAGCCATGTGGGGCCCCCCCCAGCCACCCCCCTCTGTAACCCCTGAACAGAAGTATTGATTTAGGTGGAATCCGTGCGTTTACCGGGTTCATTCAGCCATCACATGAATTAAAGTGAACAAGACCCTTTAGATTGTAAGCTCCTCTGATCAGGGCGCTCCTTACCTGTTGTTTCTGTAAGTGTAATTGTTATGTTATATACTACTTATTACATCCTATTGCCTATATGATGTCGCTATATAAAATAATAATGTCGTTAAAGGGTCCAAGACAAAAAATATTAAATAAGAGCACTGTGGGCCCAAACTGGACGATGTGCAACGTGTCCAACGCATTTATCTGCTTATAACCCCTGGGCTGCTGCTGTACTTTATGTACATACTGAGCCTGCAAGGTTGTCGCAGAGGTCGTCGGGACGCTCGCTATGTCTGTTTGTAAATAATGTTATTTCTTGCTGTCCTCGTAACGTGCATTCACTATGAATCCTATCATCCAGGTCTTCAGAAAGATTTCAATCAGTGGGACTCTCTTATAGAAGGAGACGGGGAACACGTGATTCCTGGAACAAACCTAGATCTACCTCCGACCGCGCAGACACAGGCTGCCCCGTGACACGCTACGAGAACACGGCCTGGCCCTGGACGGCCACCATCGCACCACCAATACCTCTGACGTGCCACAAACTATTATTATTATTACCCGCGCGGAGAGCTCTGCGATCCCGGGCAGCGAACGGACCTCATCGTTACTATTAAACTCTTCCTTCCTCAGGGATTTTAAGCCAAGAAGCCAGAATCCATGACTTTTCACTCTTTTACTGCGGGTGCTTTTTTATTACATCACATTTGAGGAGTAAACGATCTGCTCTGTATGCTGCCTCGCTCACACAAAAGTGAGACTATATATATTTATGAGACGCTCGCAAAAAGTCTTGTAAATAGTAACTTTCTCTTTGATTTCTGTGTTTCCTGCGGATGCTCGCTTGCTCCTACCGCAAGTCACACAGTGACACCTCTGGACCAACACCAGGACTCCTTATCATACTGTCTGTGGGGAACAATAGAACGGCTCAGTCTCAATACCCAGCCAGACACTCTGACTAATGATAGTCTATGGATGAACAGACTTCATTAGCATCGCCATAAAGCATCAGTTCAGTATGGTGTATGAACACGACTGACAATGGCGGCCTCTGGGTCTGCAGATAAAGTGAACTTATTGAGACAAAATGAGATAGAGGTTTTTGTCAATATCGACCGACATTACTGTATACAGCTCTGGGTGGGGGGTTATATTACTGTATACAGCACTGGGAGGGTATTACTGTATACAGCGCTGGGGAGAATAGTCAGAGCGCTCTCCAAAAAGGTGCTGCTAATCTGAAGTGTTTCGTGTGAACAGGACACAGAAAACTAAGAAAAGAAAAAAAAAAAAAAACTATAAAATGAGCAGAATAATGTAAGACCAGCCCCTCCCCCATAGAAAATCTTCCCCGTCTCCCCAGTACTGACTTCATTCTTGCCTCAATTCCCTCTACAATGTTAGGAAGCCGGCGGGGGATAGACGCCTCGTTCGTTCTTAAAGATTTCCTTAGATCAGCGAATCTGTCAGCGAAACACATCAATTATTTGTCGTTTTTTATTTAATGATTGGATGGAAAATACCGATTTAAATAATTTAACAGAAGACACAGCCGGGGCATTTTATGCAAATGCCCCCAATGTTCTAGCAGACTGCGCATGAGCATCCGCCGCCGGGCAGGACTATTTCAAAACGGCAGCCATTAAAAACCCAATACACCGGTAAAGACGGCGGCCCCTGTATGCAGCGCAACAGAAAAATAATATTTCAGTGAATGGTAAATATGATAAACATGCTGTGAGAATTACTTTTATCTGAAATGCGACTTTTTACTTAATTTGGCGCCATCATGATCTGCAGCACAGCACACAATAGGTGTACAAAACATGTATTACTTAACTATGACATCATACATGATGCGGGTGGGCGGATGGTTTATAAATGTATCCTGGGTGCTAATAAAGGATTTTCTACTCATTTATGTTACAATCGTTTTTTGTTGACCGAAAAAGTGTCAACATATCAAACAGAATTCTACAAAAGTATATATCGGAATATATAGAATAAAGTAATGACAGCTTACATACGTCCAGAACGTGCATCATACATTAACCCTTTCACCACGAGAGCCCAGACATAAGTGTTTTGGACGCATTTAATAGGATGTTGTTACATCCCAAATAACGACCACTGGGAGGATCCCCCTTCCAAGACACAGGAGATCAGTCTGCCTGCCGACAGCTGGGACTCCTCCTTGGCAGCATCGCCGGCTGTGTGGCGGCAGATTCGGGGGATCCCTGCGAGCGCCATTATTCTTACAGCGTTTGAATGGCGCTGCACAAATCCTGGTGCAGGGGCCTGCCTGGTACCCCAAGGCAGCCCTCGGAACCCCCTTAACCCTCCGTGCGCCGCAATCGCACAACACTTTCATTATGAGTGAAGCACCACGTTCTCAATGAACGCGAAGCTCCGTTCATGTGTAGCGAGTGCTGCTGATCACACCTTTTCTTTTTTTTTTGTGCCCGCTTAAAAAACAATCATGCAGGGATCAGACATTCCAGCTCAGCCAGTCACCCCCCCCAACAATTCCTGCTTTTGTGTTTGTATAGTGTATTATCGCTTAACCCTGTATTTTCTATGTGCCTACCCTGCCCTATTCTGTTGCGTGTCACGTAGTGACCCCTGTCGAGTAAAAAAAAAAAAAAACTATATAAAACCTATGCGTGTGGGGTGTTTCTGTAATCTGGAGATGAAGATTAACCAAATGGCGAATGTGATTTAAATCAATTAGTAGAACGGTTGAGAGCGGGGCAACTGCAGTTTAATGTTGATCCCCACGCAGAATAAAGCATTTAGGAGTAATTATTTATGGTAACAAAGGTTTCCGAAAAAGCGTCGCGGGGTGCTGGGGTGTATGGCCGGTGGCATTAATAGCATGACGAGAGAGGTGGTTCTCCCACTTCACAGATCTCTGGTCAGACCTCACCTAGAGTGTTGGGGACAGTTCTAGAGACCCCCATCTCCAGAAGGACATTGACATACTGGAGAGAGTTCAGAGGAGGGCAATTAAACCGGTGAATGGTTTGCAGGATCTAAACGATCAGAAAAGACCGATTGGAGGAAAGAACAGAGATGGGATGCGATAGAAGCATTTAAATACTCAAAGGGATTTACAGTACAGAAGTTTATATTTAAAAAGGGGAATGTTAAAACGAGAGGTTATAGTCTTAAACTAGAGGGTTGGAGGCTTAGATAGAATGTAATGAGAGGGTGGTAGATAAATGAAGCATCCTCCCAGCAGAAATGGTAGAGGCAGCACGACCAGGGAATATTTAAACATGCATGGGACGGGCATAAAGCTTTCCTGAATCTGATACAAGACCAAGGGATGATAAAAGTCACTTTTTTCCAGTTATTATTATTAAAGTAAATGCATTTCTTTACACCGTGTATTATTTACACATATTTAGGACACGGACACGTGTAACACATATGTTGATGATGGATTTCCAAGTCCCTAAAGAATTGCTGACGGGGAATTGCTGATTGCTGTCGGGGAATACTCATACAGACAGTAATCACGGCTGATGCAGGTTTGCCACAAAAACACACATTTATTCATAATTACACAATAGAAAACAAAACGTAAGTGCTATTATATAAACGATGCAGAAATTAAGTGTTTACGGGTATAATTACCGATGATCTCTGAAAAACAAGGCATTAGATATCACAAAATTGCAAGAAAAAAAAACATGAAAAAGGCAGACGTCGCCAACATGTCAAATTGCATTTTCTTTTCCGATCCGCTGCTCGTGTGAATCCACGACGATACATAATAAACGTCATCCGCCGACCAAGAACATCTCGACAGCAGCCTGCAAGGGAGCGGGGAAAAAAATCCATACCTACGCATAGACAACGGATATATTATAGTAACTGACGGATAAACAACCGCATACAGACGGATCTTACCCGGAGACCGGCCCGGCCGTCTATGCAAGAGATGACGGGTCACAACTCGGAGAGAGACCTAAAGAGAGAGAGAGAGACGGTAACAAAGAATGCCGGCCGGTAACGAGTCAGCCATGAATCCCGTGCACCTCCCGGACACGGCATGCACCCAGCATTCACTACACAACACGATCCATGCGCGACGCGTGTAACCGCAAGATGCCGTCTTTGGCACCGGGCTCTGAGATAATCGCCGCCTGTGTACAAAAGCCTTTAACACTGAGCTGGAGGTTAAAGGCTATCTGTGTATCACAGACGGCTGAAAACACAGCCACGGTATACACATAAGGGGTTAATACATAAACATTTCTTATTTGAACCTGCAAGCGCTATGACATCGTGCCATCGCCTGTACTGAAGAGTAAAACGCATCGGCTCGTTAGATCAGGATGGAGGGAAAAACCCACCAAAATTATCGACACTTTGCAATTCTGTCTCCTCCGCGTCTCCCTCGTGCAGCTGGCTGGCGCCGTCGCCCGGATGCGAGTCCTCTTTAAACGCGGAACAATCTGGAAGGAATGAAACACATAATGAGATCCCGGTTCTAAGGGCAGGATCACGGAGATTGTAACGGCCTTAAAATTCTCCTTTGCACCGTCATATGGAGTAAGCGAGCGGTGGCTCGCGGTACGTGGAATTCAGCTGCCTCTCACGGAAAAGGCCTCAGCGGGACTAAAAAGTACACCCCAGGCCTGCAGATATCTACCTTTTCCGGAGAATTCAGTGTAATTCAGAATTAGAGAGATGTATACAGACCGAAATGGCAGAACATAGGGGGGAATGAGCGGCGCATGCAGAGCTATTATTAAAAGCTCCAGAGACGTCATTTCTTTGTAACTTCGCACTGTACATAATGCCAGCGGTTCCCAAGTTACACGCTTTGCTTTAAAAGTTGCTGATCTATCTTAAAATGCAGTCTCTCATACACTGAGCAAATAAATCCGGGCAGATCGGTTACTTTCCTCTAAAGGCGTTTCCTAAAAGAGGGAAAGTTTGACTCGATTAACAAATTATTTCTTGGAAAGGTTTGAGCGTTCTAGAACAGATGTTACTAATGCTGCATTCGGTTCCAGCAGAGATGGGGCGGCAGAGCCTAGAACTAAGTGTGACGACACAAGAAACACGTCAGAGACGTCAGAGTCGGGATCCAGCATGTTTTTCTGATTTCATACTATTTTTACATTTTGCCCGATATCATACCCGTGTGCTTCGCTAAACGTATATTTGATTCCCTGCCTCTCTGTAATTTCGCAGATCAGGTGGAACAGAACCTTTAAACGCCCGCTTTCAGTTACTGTCGACGTTTTAAGGCCCGTGCTGCTGGGAGAATTGGGAAAGCTACGGCACGGAACTCACCCCGATCATCTCCTTCTTGTAGAGTCTCTGAGTCCGGCTCACCGACATCTTCCACGCACATTATACCGGCCGATGCCGGAGCCTCTGTGTAAAGTGCTGCGTCTGAAAGGAAATCCCCAAAAAGTATAATAATGGCACGAAAGCTCGGCGAAACTGATGTAAAGAGACCCAGAAAACAATTATATTCAGTATTTCTTTTAGCTGGCCGATATTCCCGAACGCCGCAGTAAATGAACGCTGTGAAGCGCTAATGATTATTATTTATACATCGTATTGTGCAACGAGGCATAAGCGTCACATCTGCAATATGACGAGGGTACGGCAGGAGCGAGGCTGGGAAATGTGATAAACTGGGATAGGGTAATCCAAAGGATGGGGACGGTCCTAGAAGATGATTTTTGCAGATCCCGCTATTTTTGCTTGTAGTATTTTATTCACTTATTTTAGCAATCCACCTCCGCTCATTTGATGACATCACTAAAACCTCTCCTGTCAGACTAGTCACATGGAAAGTGATTAGAAGCAATTACCTGGACTTTCTGCTCTTTCCGGATCACCACTTTCCCATTCATAGACATCACAGGTGTATACATCATCTGCAATTACATCATCAGCGATTACATCATCTGCGATTACATCATCAGCGGCTTCCACCGGCGCAGGATTCTCTGAGTGTACTAACAAATCTGGAAACCAAGCAAATGGCTAATTCATGGAGGCCAGCTGACTGGTTAGATTAAAGACAAACACCCCAATTTATTACACTAGTTCCAGATTAAAAATACATATTCAAAAATATTCAGCTTTTTAAAAATCAGTTTTAGTTTTTCCATAATATCACGCTTCCAGGCAGATGCATTTAAGCTGTTTGTATGCATTCTGGCTGTTATCTGAGCCCAATCTACAAGAAAAAACACCCTTATCATCCTTGACTCCTTATCATGCTGCCTGTGGGGAATAATAGAATGGCTCAGCCTCAACAACCCTGCTGAATACTCTGACTAATGACAATCTATGAAGCAACAGACTTCATTAGCACTGCCATAAAGAATCAGCTCAGTGAGGTGTTTGTACGGGGAGTCATCCCAAATATGGCCGCCTCCAACTCTCCAGAGAAAAGGAAGTTTATTGGAGCAAAAGGAAAGAAAACCCTTTTTTGACGATGCCGCCCTACATTACTGTATACGGTGCTGTATATTAGTGCACTAATTTAGGATGTTTTTTCCTTTTCTTTTAATAAGACGCAGAGGGTGTTACACGGAGGGTAATGGAAGGAGTGCACAGAGCCAGTAAATTAAGGTAAAGCCGGACGTAGCCGTGTACCCCGACATTTTTATGGATAGCTTGTGAAGAAATGTGCCCCGGGCAAACCTGCCTCATACCCACCTTGATCATCACCTCTTTCCAGATCACAGATAGGACTTGCAGCCGCCCTGTCAGTGAAATCAACTGCTGCCGGGGTCTCCGTGTACAATAATTCTGGAAGAAAACACAATTGTTGGAGAATTCGGCAATTGTTACCCTGATGGGGGAATCACCGATCGCAGAGAAGGTCAAAGTAATCAATTCACTTTCTGTAATCCCTCTCGGGACTCACCTCGGTTATCCTCTCTTTCTAGAACCGCAGCCTCAGGCTCGCATTCATCACTCATGTACACAGCATTAGTGGTACTGACTGGTGCAGGACTCTCAGCACAAACTGCTGCGTCTGCAAGTAAGCACATTTATTATTTTTATGGCATTAAATAAAAGGCACTGAGACGCACATTGGGTATAAAATACTAATGAACGCTCACATAACGCAGCTGCAGGCTACTTGCCCCAAGGACACATGTGTTGCTTTTTAGTTTTAATGTGTTTTCAGGAGATCACTTCTAATGCATCACAATATTTATCAGCGCTACATATTCCATGCATTATATTTGAATGCAGCAGGTTCCATGGCATCCATTAAATTGACTGTAGCGGGGTGGGATAGAGAAGCGTGCTGTATCAGATTAGACTCACCTTGACTTTCCACCTGTTCTAAATCACCAGATTCTGGCTCGTAGACATCACTCGTGAATACGCCGACAGTACTACCAGCTGCCGGGTGTTCTGGATACACTGGCACCTCTGGGGAAAGTATATTTAAGTTTGAGCATCTTTCATTTTGAGTGGAAATACTTAGCATTGCTTGCTGCCTGTTACGCGTCTTTGACAGTATACAACAAAACATTTTTCAATTAGGGAATTATTCACTAAAGCAGGGGATTGCATTAAAGTTGGGCTTTTAACTCCATAACCTCGCTATACATGCTTCTGCTGCACAAGGGTCTGAGCTGACCCGGTACGTCTATTTGGGGCGATTACTGATTTACCTATGCGTTATCTAGGGCTAAGCTCAGTCCTGCTGGTAGGAGCAGCTCAATAGGGCCGGTTCATGCATAGTGATGTCATATAGTTGACATCATAACTGCAAAAGCCTGCCATATTGAATAAATCCCATGCTAGGAAACAAAATCAATAGCTCACATAACAATTCTGTGTAAGGATGAAGAAGCGTAACTAATCACCTTCGCTGCTGAGGGCGTACAAACTGCACTCACCTTGAGTTTTAATGCTCTCCGGGTCACCGGACTCTGGCTCACGGATCACGAGGACGCTGTCGGGGCTGTCGGATGGCGCTTCGCTCTCTGTACACCCGGCTAAGCCTGGAATTAGATTAACCCACGGAGTTTGCTTGACAAGTGCAACAAAGTACAGACACAGTGGGAGGTCAAACCAACGCACATAGATACACTTTGCATACACTTTGGATACGGAATTCATTTTATTACTTTAGTTTTGTTATTAAGTTATTCAGATTTTTATTTTTAAGTTCTGATGTCCCAAAGCCAAACAATCCTATTGTCAGCCCGAACAGGAGAGTGTAAGCCACGTTATTGTACATTGTGTGCGTTTGGAAAGGGGGCAACATGAACATTTAAAGGGACCACTCGGCTATCTGATGCGGCTGCTGTGTCACTTTAAACGGCACGGAAAACGGAAACACGATTAATATAATATTCATAGGTAGATATTTTTTTTATTATTTTGATATCTATAAAAATGTTTGTGCAAAAATGGTGCTAGGGATTCCCAAAAGCTAATGGGAAGGAAGCTTTTTTCACATTGTAAATGGGATATATAAATGGTATAAGGATTACCTGAGGATACGATAACCTTTACAGCAGGGAATACACCTACAATCCCTTTAATCTCACCTTGGTTTTCGGAAACACCTGGATCAGAACTTTGTGAGTCTTGAGTACCATCACACGCGTGGTCCAGGTCGTGTTCTGCATTTACAGGAATATCTGCAGGGAGCACAACATACAGGTGCTGACGTGAGCGAGTACGCGGGCAGCATCGCTACTAACACACGGAATACTTCGCAGCTCAAATGAAACGATGGGGGGATCAAGAAGAAGGCGCCAGGGGGAATTCAAGTATTTTGTTCGCGTCTGAAGGGGTCTACTATATACAAAAAAAACCTGGTTCATCCAAGGAGTCTCAGCAGCCACCAACCCATAGATAAAATGAGCAGTCAAGCTCAGATATAAATAAAAATGTTGGCTTTACAGATGCCCATCTATTAGGTAAACGGGTGGCATTTTGCTTAGAAATGCAGCTGCGATATTTCCATATACCTTGCATATTACCTGCCGTTACTGCAAAAAAAAAATGTATACACTGAATGCGGGAATCTCTAATATTAAAAGGAAGCCCCCATGATAGCTACAAACCACTACTGATGACAAGTTCAGAAGAAAGAGACACTTACATGTGTCCAATATCTCTATACTGTAAAGTCTGCCTTCATAAAAAAGAAAATGCTTTCAAGTACTTCGAAAGCCCAAATTTACTACATCTCAGGCGGTGTTAGAAAAATGCTTATGATAGAAATGCTTGTGTTATCAGAAATATTATGCTATCCTTGAAATCGCGCCAAAATGTCTAAAACAGGCTTCCCTCGAAACTGTACAAGGTCAAGCACCTGCTTTTCTTGAGGTTGCGCCAAGAGGTGTTATCTGCTTGAAATAGACCAATCGGAATATTACTAGGAATAGATAAGATGCTATATAACCATATACTATTAGCATATATTCAGACAACGCTTCGATTTATGTGTGTTGTGTGCCTTGTCTCGATTATGCGCATGATCTGAATAAAGAAATCTTTCTGAGGAGAATTCGACCATTAATTCAACCAACAGGCGGGGTCTTAACACGTATCCAAATAATAATAATAAAAAATTATATATATACACACACACACACACACACACACTACTCCCTTTATATATAGACACACACCATACTCCCTTTATATATAGACACACACCATACTCCCTTTATATATAGACACACACACCATACTCCCTTTATATATAGACACACACACCCTACTCCCTTTATATATAGACACACACACCCTACTCCCTTTATATATAGACACACACACCCTACTCCCTTTATATATAGACACACACACCATACTCCCTTTATATATAGACACACACACCATACTCCCTTTATATATAGACACACACACCATACTCCCTTTATATATAGACACACACACCATACTCCCTTTATATATAGACACACACACCATACTCCCTTTATATATAGACACACACACCATACTACCTTTATATATAGACACACACACCCTACTCCCTTTATATATAGACACACACACACACCCTACTCCCTTTATATATAGACACACACACCCTACTCCCTTTATATATAGACACACACACCATACTCCTTTATATATAGACACACACACCATACTCCCTTTATATATAGACACACACACCATACTCCCTTTATATATAGACACACACACCATACTCCCTTTATATATAGACACACACACCCTACTCCCTTTATATATAGACACACACACACCATACTCCCTTTATATATAGACACACACACCATACTCCCTTTATATATAGACACACACACACCATACTCCCTTTATATATAGACACACACACCATACTCCCTTGAACCAGCTTCCTATCTAAACACAAGCAGCCGTCTTCAGGTCTCCTTGTTTTGAATTGATATAGGTTTTGCTTACCGTGGTTATCCACCCCGTCCAGATCACCGGTTTCTGGGCAATAGGCATCACTCTCCTGGTTGTCGGTGGCGTCTGCTGGAACTGGGCTCTCTGTAACTACTGCCAAATCTGCAATGAAATGTAATATGGAGAAAGAAATGAGATTTTAATCAGCTGAACAGACTGCATCTGAGTTTAAGGTGGGATACAAAGCCATAACCCAACCTATTTAGTTCAATAATTACAGCTAATATGTGAAAGAAATGTAAATTGAAGGCTGTTGTAAGTCCACACTGAAGTTAAAGTACCAGACCTTGTCAAATAAAAAACATTTTTTCCGGCTGTAAAGACTCAGACCTTAATCATCCGTATGTCTGTCCCATGCCTTTGCCTAACTATTAATCTCTACAGTTTAAGGAAAAATAATGTAATAAAGTAATTTTAATATTACCTTTGGTTTCTGTACTACCCAAACTGGATGTGTCTGGATTACAAGTATCAATATCATACACATGGCCTGGACTTTCCACTGGCACTAGACACTCCGTATACAGGGTTAAACCTGAAGGGAACAACATCTATTACGGTCAGATATTGCACAATGTCCACTGCAAACGAGCGCTAGACTAAGAACTGATCAAAAAGAGTAAAAGAAAAAAAAAAAAAGGAGCAAAAAAGAAAAGTTTTGCAAACACATTGGCTAATCCAGTACCATTCACACAGAACCATAGAATTTGCTGTGAAATTAGACCCATTTTGCCCATATAATCTGCCCTTTTTTGTGCGGTCATTGGTGTCGTCTTAGATTCAGGAGCCACGCGTCATATTCCAAGAGGTATTAACCGCTTCTTAAGAAGAAAACTCTTAGAGATAAACAAACTTTTACAACCTATAAATATGAAGAAGCTAAACGAACCAGACTCACCATCATCGTCTTCTCTTTCTAGATCACCGGCTCCATACTTAGAAACATCGGTAACGCGCTCAGTGTCATCAACTGGTGCAGGACTCTCTGTGTTTAGCGGCCAGTCTGGAAGGAAATACATTTCTCGTGGACCCAAGTGGAAGAACAATCCCCAGGGCACATATCGATGTGTTTTAAGGGTTCATTTCTAAATTATATAATTAATCACATAACATATGAGAGAAGTATATTCATTATCTTTGATACATCTGTATGCAGTCAATCTGCCCCCGATCTTCTGATATATGTCACGACAGAAAATGGCATCCCTACACAGCACGTCACAGCAGTTATTAAGTAAAGGTAACCCATGCTGACCCGGGCAATGATGTCAGAGAAGGAAAAAACATCTTAGGGGTTTTTGATCTGAAGGGTCAGAAAACCAAGATGAGTTTCCCTTAATTCTCGAGAAACCAAAATCAATTAAATTAAAATTTATTATGCAATACATTGGGCAGTAGAGCCAGATGATTTCCTTGGGGTTTATTCCAATTCTCCTAGTCGGGCAGTGGAAAGAGAGTTTCAGGAATATTTGGAGCCTCCAGGTAATCTTTAGAGCGTCCAAAACACATAAAATATCACAGTATAGAACTGAAATCTGCGAGTACGCTCTTGGGAACGGCCATTTTCACATGAGTTAGAGGTGTGCCGAGGTCAACTCACCTCTTTCTAGATCACCACCTTCGGGGCCACAATCATCACCTGGGTGTATCACGTCTTCGTGTTCTGCTGGCACATCTAGGAACAAAAAAAAGAAATAAAATCTATATAGAGTAATGATGTAATTTAAATTGTGTGCATTGTGTACATGAACTAGAAAGACCGTTCAACGGACATTCACTGAAAATGTTTTTTTGGTTAAATAAAAAAGTAAGAACCGTGAAAAGGTTTATAAAGCACGACCCCGTTATTGCCACTGGCCTTTGTTCCAAAAACATAATTATTATATTTTATTTATATCGCGCCAACAGTTTACGCAGCGCTTAATACAATACAGATATTCAAGGAATGACACCCAATACTCTCCAAACATACGGAAGATGACAAGATTCATCAAAAACAAAAAAGGAGGAGTTTGTAAATTTTCTCTGCATGTTTTTTGGTCGCCCAGATTCGACGGAGGTCTCTCTTGTAGGCCGCCACGCTGATGGATATTTAGAAACAATGCTAAACGAGACTCACCTTGATTATCCAGTCTCTCTCGATCACCAGCTTCTGGCTTAGAGACATCACTTTCGCAAACAGCATCAGAGCGTGTGGACTGAAACCCTGGAAGAAATCACATTTACTATAATAAATATAATACAAATATATAATATAATATGCAGCTGGATGGGAAGAGAGGAGAATGGAATACACTCAGACTGCTTTGGTTCCATCCTGGGCTTATTTGCTGCAGATTCTTGTTTCCCTTTATCTACCATCTCCTCAGTGAAGCAAAAAGACATCTGTAAGTTTAACATTACCTTTGGTTTCTAAACCATCCGCATTATATGTATCAGCCTCATACACATGGTCTGGGGTTACTGCTGGCATGAGACACGCTGCATGCAACGTTATACCTAAAAGGAACAGCATCACAGAACTTGACAGCACATCGGAACCACTTGGCCAATCTAGTCCGGTCTCATCTTAAGAGTCAAAGCAGCCATTTGCCGACCCCATGCATGTTTAAATTACCTTACTGTATTACAAGGACATTCTTAAAAATGATGGAACCTTTAGACTCTATATTATGAAGGAAGCTAAATGAACGAGACTCACCTTCACTGTCTTCTCTTTCTAGATCACCGGCTCCTGCCTTATCGGCTTCAGTCCTGTATGCTTGGTCAGTGTTATCAACCGGTGCAGGACTCTCTGTGTTCACCGGCCAGCCTGGAAGGAAATACATGTCGTGAGGGTTGTGCATTTTGGACACAGAGCAGAATAACTAACCCCAGGGTGTGTTTTCCACGAATCTACCTTTGACGGGAATTAACAAGAATTATTTGTGAAAGCGACTCTCGTTCATAGTAAACATCCAGTGACTGCCATTAAAGAAGCGAGGAAACAAAATAATGATATCATTTACCTTCCATTTGCACCGCATCTAGATCACCGGCTGCTGCGTCATAGGAATCAGTCGTATACAGATTGTCGATGCTACCAACTGGTGTCGGGTCCTCTGGATACACCAGTAAGTCTAAGGAAATATATTTATCAAGAATTTGCCCGAATAAAGTGCAACAATGCGGCAACGGAGTAACTTAGAAGAGAATAAGGGTATTGCCCACCAAGGGTTAAGTTGATGCTTTTGCTATCCACATCATAAGGTAAAACACACCTGAGGAGCAGGGCTAAACCTACACTTTTTTTACACAGACTTATAATAATTAAAAAAATGGATTTCCTCGCAGGAGAAATAAGGTATATATATATATAAATAAATAAATCAGCATAAGACTCACCTGTTTCTAGACCACCATCTCCTGTGTCACAAACATCACATGTATGTTCCGCGTCCTCGTGTTCATCTGGTGCTGGACTCTCCGACACATCTGGGATTAAAGAGTTATATATTTATAGATAAGACATCAGTTAAACTGTGTGTAGATGAACTGGAAAGACATACCCTGGGAATGTTTTTTTTCTGGTTGGAATTAAAAGGTGAGAAACACATCAAGGTTTATAGATGATCCCATTTTTGTTACCGCCCTATGTTGCCAAAAATAACAGCGTGAAAATTTCAACTCTATTTTAGGAATAACACCTTTTACTCCCCCAAAAAATTACTGCAGGCAGGTCATTCATCAATTTTCTTTGCATGTTTTTTTTTGGCCATTCAACTTCGTAAAGGTTTCTCTTGCAGCCCGCCATGCCGATAGACATTTAGAAACAATGCTAAAGTAGACTCGCCTTGATTCTCCAGCCTTCCTAGGTCGCCAGCTTGCGGCTCCAAGACATCGGCAGCGTTATCAGCCGGCTCCGCACGCTCTGGCAATTCTGGAACTGAAACAGTACTACAGTATGTAACAGAGCGACAAGGGAGGAGATGTCAGCGCATGCATACACGCTCACGTTGGGTTTACTTTACTATTGACGGGTATTTTTTTTGGCAAAAAAAAACAAAAAACTCACTTTGGACATCTGTGCCGTCTTCATTAGAGGCTTCAGACTCCATTACGACCTTGTACACACAGTCTGGGTTCTCCATTGGCTCATCGCATTTGGTATACAGGGGTTCATATAGATCTGCTGGGAACATTATCTATTATTGTGAAGTCTCTTTATTGCACGAACAGAGATGAATTCATTCCCGTTACAGGCAAAAACGATACATTTATTATGTTATTTGTTAGGATGAGGGTCAGAGGAATTTCCCAGGAGGGGCTTTAACGCAATTCTCCAAGATGAGCAATGGGTCAGGGAACGGGAACTTTAGGAATAGAAATCTGGTAGAGCGGAGAGATGCTGAAAGCCTTGGAAAGCCCCCAAAACATGCGCTTGTTTGTTGCGCAACACAAAATAGCACAAAACTGAAATCTGTTCTCATTAGGAAAACCCTGAAACAGACTCACCTTGAGGGTCCTCTCTTCCTAGATCACCACCTTTGGAGTCACAAACGTCACTTGCGTATACCGCGTCACCGTCTTCAGCTGGCACTTATGGGAATAAAAACAATATACCGTATATTCCAGTTTAAAAGTATAGTCTTTATTTCAATAGTAGACAAAAGTGAAGATGTCTGTGCTATCTTTATCAGAAGCTTCTGATTCCACTTCACCTCAGTACACAACGTGTGGGTCCGCCACTGGCACCTGCAGCTCGGTGTACATACTGTGCTGCCGGTGGCGAACATATGTATGTATTAAAAACCCATGTTATGTGCATTCCATGGAAGCTGCCATCTAAACCTCAAACTGTGTTCAGGCAGCCATTGTAAAGTTGGTGGAGAAGGTAGGGAACTTCAGGACAGTAAATGAATCAGGTAATGCTGGTTTCTTCCACTGTGGCAAATCACAGCTTTCATGAAATAACTATAAAAACCATATATCCCCCAAACAATTACACTGACAAAGAAAAAAATAATAGGTAGTTTTAATGAATTAAATTTACTTATGCTAAAAGCTGCGATCACGGGAGCTCCCCTCTAAAGGGTGGTGGAGATTTTGTTGAATGCCTTACACAGTCATTCGCGTCATGTGGCTACCATGCCAGGTCTGGTCTAGCCACTTTGTAACCATTAAAATGTGGCCTGTTCAATGGGACTCGACTCACCTCGCTTGTCCGCAGTTTCGGGATAATCAGCATCTGGTTCACGGAAACCTTCTGTATACTCGCTGATAGTGAATGGCGCTGGCCTGTCTGTATGGTCTGGAAGAAAATACATTTTTATTGCGGGACTTCGGAACTCCCTAAATGTAGGCTTTTTTGCTTAAATAAAGGTGTGCTTCTGAGAACTGAAAAGCTGGATGGTGTAGAATGAGGGTTTTTGGCACAAATAGGCTGATAACCTCCAAAATAAAAGGCTAAGGCCAAGGACCGCATGTTCCTCCACCGCTTATGGTTTGTTACATGGTTCAACCTGCTTACTTCGAATAATACACACATGGCTCAGTAATTGCACCGCACACACACGTACACACATACAGCATGAAATTACATGAAATTACCTCTGCACAACATCAAATAATAATGTGGGATGTAAACAGCGCCTGTTTTGTCTGCAGCGGATAAAACTCACCCTGATTTCCGTCATCAGCTAAACCCGAAGCGTCATCCTCACCGACACGGTGTTCAGTATCCAGGATTACCAGCCGCTCTGCATGGTCTGTGAAATCGAGTGCAAACACCAGGGGTTACAGCGGAACGTATGTGACAATAACGTGTCTACTGCCAATACCCCAGAGAGTGACCCCCTTAAATTAGTTCTTGTGGTTGTTAAGGAAGCCTGAATGAGTAAGACGGTGCTACTGAATGCGTGTACAACTGAAGCAAAGCTATACGTAGTATAAGAATCAATTGACAAACCTGAAAATGACTTATTTTAATACACACCACGCTGCTGTGTAACTACATTGGACTTCTTACTGCTAAACGTCTCAGACCGATCACTCCACACCTTCCCTCTCATCTCTATCCCCAATTCTAATACTTCTATTGAGTTGATCTGCTCCTATCATACGGGGCTTCAAACACACAATTATACACTAAGCCTCCAAGCAACCCAAGAATAATGGAATAAAGTGAGTGGATCACTCAGATTTTTCATACTATGATGTCAGAGGGTTTGTAGAAGTAAAAAATAGTCATCTAAAATAGCGCATGTGTGGACCTGATTTTTTTCCCCATACACACTACCGTTCAAAACTTTGGTGTAACTTGAAATTGATGAGAAATACAGAGCAGACGGTGTTAATGTTGTAAATAGCTGATTTTTGATGGGATATCTTCATAGGCATACAGAGGCCATTTATCACTCCTGTGTCCCAATGGCCCTTTATCACTCCCATCACTCCTGTGTTCCAATGGCCCTTTATAACTCCCATCACTCCTGTGTTCCAATGGCCCTTTATCACTCCCATCACTCCTGTGTTCCAATGGCCCTTTATTACTCCCATCACTCCTGTGTTCCAATGGCCCTTTATCACTCCCATCACTCCTGTGTTCCAATGGCCCTTTATCACTCCCATCACTCCTGTGTTCCAACGGCCCTTTATTACTCCCATCACTCCTGTGTTCCAATGGCCCTTTATCACTCCCATCACTCCTGTGTTCCAATGGCACGTTGCATTCACCAATGCAAGTTTAAAAGTCTAACTGATCATTAGAAAATGTTTCTGCAATTTTGTTCACAGCCAGAAATGTCCTTTTCTCCCCATGCAAACAGCTAAGTGACCCCAAACTTGTGTATATTCTGGTAAGGCTACTACGAAGATATATTTAGGCTGTAATAACCTTCTACAAACGATAGAAGGAATTGGAGACCTGTACCAATTATTACGATGCAGGACACATTAAGCAAACCTGGGTTTTCTGTGCTTTCTAGATCCAAGGTTGCCGCCTCACACGGATCACTCGTGTCGATAATACTGGAGCTGAACTCGGACACCGAGCTCTCCGCATACACAGCTTCTCCTGCAAGGAAAATTACAAATAAAAACATAAGTTGATAAGTGCAGAAAGATGATGCAGATACAGAGCAAGTACAAAGAGGGCACGTCTAGGACCCAAGGTACTAACCCAGGTAATAGAGTTGAACAAGCTAGAAACCCCTATACACGGGGTCAGGTTATTAGAAATACATCGTACGGAGGCAACATTATGGCAAAGTCGTTATCTCCCTACCCGTATTCAGAGCTGCTTAATCTGCTCACGCTATAGAGCCGCAAAAAGATTGTATAACTTGTCAATAAGAGAGATAAGCATGTATGGAAGAGAACAGACCTAGTTATGGATCTTTAAATGCAGTAATATACAGACACATGTGAGAAAAAACACTACAATCTAGTCTGCACATTGTGATTCCCCATAATTATTGCATTGTTTGCAGAAGCCAAGCATTTCTAAAGTCGTGCATTAGCCTAACTCAACTGGAAGGCAGTTGCAAGTAACCACCACTTACTGTCATGCTTGTTAGACTCGCTTTGATTTTCCTTACTTTCCGGAATAGCCACACCTGACTCGTATATGTCGCTCATGTACAGGTCGATTCTCTCATCCGGATCCACGCGTTCAGCACAAGTATAAATATCTGCAAGTAATACAGGTGTATAATCATAAACAAAATAATAATAAAAATATCTGAAAACAGGAAAAGAGGAGGATAAGGAAATGATAAAAGAATGGAAAGAAAAAGCGAAAAATAAGGGTTTTTTTTGTTTTTAGGAGGATAAGCAAGTAAACAGCAAATCAGGCAGGATCAATGAATATATTGGGAAATTTAAATTCAAGCCATAGATAAGAAGCTTACTGGTCTATTTCAGTATCCGATTGAAGTAAGACAATTACATCCCTGATCTGCTGAAAAGTGCTCCAAAAACTACTACTTCAGCACGACAATCGTAGGTTTTTTATAATCAATCAGGAACATGCGCTACCTTTATTACCTTGGCTTTCCAGATCACTCGTGTTGGAAACATCTGTCTCTGTTATCTCATTGGTGCTGTCCTCTGGCACGGGGTACTCCACATAGGTGGATATTTCTACACATGGAAAGAGGACTAGTGAGTGAATGAACGATAAAATAATACATTAAATACAACAGAAAGTAAAGAAAATGCGAGCTAAGGGGAGAGGGGAAAAGGATTTGTGTAACATCAAAAGGTTTGCTTGCAGTACCCGGTTCTGCGTCCGACTGCTTAATGCCGATATCAGCGACATCACTCATAGTCACCTCTAAATATTTATTTCCTGAGGAACAAAAAAAAAGAGCGTTATGTGCAAGCGTGCACAGGGCCGGCCCTATAATGGGGCAGACTGGGGCAATTGCCCCAAGCGTTTTTTTTTTTTTTTTGTAGCGGAGGAGAGAGAGAGAGGGGCACCGAGTGGTTTTCGCTTACCCGCTCGGCGCCCCTCTCTCTCCTCTGCGGCGAGTCTCCCTGTTCGGTCCCGGTGCCGGCTTGTAATGCAGAGCGCCGGAAGTGACGTCAATTTCCGGCGCTCAGCATTACAAGCCGGCACCGTGGCAGAGCAGGGAGACTCGCCGCAGAGGAGAGAGAGGGGCGCCGAGCGGGTAAGCGAAAACCACTCGGTGCCCCTCTCTCTCTCTCCTCCGCTACAAAAAAAAAAAACGCTTGGGGCGGCAAAGTGCCGCCCCTTCTAAAGTGCCGCCTGGGGGGATCGTATGGCGTCGGCGAAGTTTAAAATGCTCCCCCCCGGCGTCGGCGGGGGGGGGGCATCGTTTTAAACTTCGCCCCCCGGCGTCGGCGGGGGGGGGGGGGGGTGGGGCGGCGTTTTAAACTTCGCCCCAGGCGGCGTTAAGTCTTCGGCCGGCCCTGAGCGTGCAGTTTAATCCTCATTCCCACCAAACGTTCAAGTCCATGTTGCAATTTGCTGTGTAACACAGCACACATCCCCAAAGACATGTGAGATTTTGATAGTCTTAGATGTTCTGTGTTGCAGGAGCTCAAGAGTTTATTTATTAATTACTAAAATGCTGCAATTGCGTCTATGACACGGTTAACGCTGCATGACTGCTCTCATGGAGCGATCCCTACACTCTTGTGGGGACAGAACAACCCAAATGATTTCTTCCTGAAGCTGTGCCCCTAACACTTTGTTAAAAAAAATTAAATTAAATTCACGTACCAGGTACGTCATTGGTCCTCAAGAGACATTTTCTGATGACGTACCTGGTAAGTCTTTTGTGGCAAAGGGGTTAATATGCGTACCAACAGTGCTAAAGTATAGGGGGTTGCAGATAACAATTTACATTTCAGAAGAGATACTGATGAAAACCAAGAAGACACATTACCACAATCTTCTTGAAGAGATGGCGAAGAGACCTTAATGTCAGCGTCACAAAGCTCAGATCCGGTTTCATTTGGCTCAGAGAAAGAATCTATAAAGAAATATAAAATGATCATTTAAGAAGAGATGCATTGGAAGATAAAGGACATACAATTTCTTTTAAGCCATCATGTTTGGAATGAATTACGTTCACGGAATGTACTCACCGTGCAGGCAGGAGTCTGTAAGGTTCACGCTGGACTCCCTAGAGGTTATGGAGTGCATACCGGCTTCGGTAAAACCCACGCCGTGCAACGATCGCATTAATTCTAAATTTAAAAAAACAAAAAAGAAACATAAGATATAAAAATGAATCCCAATACAGTTTATGCTATTAACAGGTTGTTCAGCAAAGCAGATAAACACTATATGGACAAAAGTATTGGGACACCTGACCATTACACCAACAGGGACTTCGATGACATCACATTCTGAATACACAGACATTAATATGTAGTTGGGCCCCCCTTTGCAGCTATAACGGCTTCCGCTCTTCTGGGAAGGATTTCCACAAGATTTTGGAGAGTTTTTGTGGGAATCTTTGCCCATTCATCCAGTAGAGCGTTTGTGAGGTTTGGCACTGATGTTGGATAAGACACCCGGCTCACAATCTCCATTCCAGTTCCTCCCAAAGGTGTTGGATTGGGTTGAGGACAGAGCTCTGTGCTCTTCCCTTCAGCACACAGAGACATTTTGGACAATGCTCTGCTTCCAACTTTGTGAGAACAGTTTGGGGAAGACCCTTTTATACTCCAGCATGACTGCCCCCCCCAGCGCACAAAGCCAGCTCCATAAAGACATGGTTGGACAAGTTTGGTTTTAAGGTCACTAAAAAGTAAGAATTCTTAAATGGTTTGTTCTATTATTAAGTGGACGAGAGTCTATCATATGACGACATGTAATCTGACTTCAAGACCTTTGATAACCAGCTTAGAGATCTAAGCTAGCAAAAAAGTATGGCTTCTACCACTTTTTCCCCCCCAAGAAATGTATAATATATTTATATGGGTTTATAATGTTTATAATGGCTACTAGAAACATCTCTGGAAACACCATTAGTTCAGTAAAGGCTCCTTTTCAATTTCTTAAGGAAGAAGGGAACTAATATGGACAGTCAATCGTGCAGAATTGGTAGTGAAGGTCTATAGAAGAACGTGATAGTCTCTGGAGGGCTTTTCCCTTAAAAAAGGACTTAAAAAGACATTATGCCACATTTTAAAATATATTTATTGAATATAATTTAGCACGGACCCCTCTCTCCCAGCATCGCTAGCAGGTTGGGCTAGCAAGCCAGTGGGTTCGGCGCATGCACAGAGATCTACTGCCAGAAATGGTGTCAGGAAGCGTCCATATGCGTGATTTTATTTGGTAAATGGTCTGTATGAACATGCTGGTGTTAAAATAAGTCACAGCTCCACAGGTCTCAAAGTGTTTTAATTAGAATATAACTATAGTAGCGTCTGAATGCTGATCGCGTTCCATTGGCCGCTGTGCTAATCGGGACACTTTAATGCATACGATAGTTTTGTGGCCCTTTCACATTTTTTTTGCAATGTACACGGGGGGATTCTGCAATATATCCATTGTAATATCCAATATCCAATATTTCGGCCCGTCAAGTCTGCCAGTTTTCTCTGTAATTCATCAATAAAGGTTATCGCACGTGTGCAGGTTTTGGGGTATCAGCGTGTTAACTGGAAGACCAAGCTGGTAAATATTCACGACAGGACTATTTGGTTGATTTGGAACCGCATAGTAACACACAAATACAGAAGAGTCTATTCACTAAATGGTGTGTTTGCAGGAAAGACGTGGTTTAAACGATCTCCGTTCACTACTTACTATAAATGTCCAAAACTGACAAGTGCTGTGCTAGCCCTATATAATGCATAGGTTAACGTGCGAAGAGACTGAGGAAATCATATTGATTTAACTATACATTACACAGGGCTGGCCAATCGCTTCCTACAGCAGAGGTTCATCGGGGTTGTCCCTTAATGCTGTATGGCAAAGTCAACGCAATTCTCCTTTCAACTCTTCCGCTTGCGAATAAACGCTGGAGAGAGTCACATTCCAGCTGAAAACTTTTGGCGATTAATATCCAAAGAGTAAGGGGCATGCACGCATAGGAGCCAGAAAAAGCATGCACTATTTCTGAAGCCAGTGACACATTAACCCCTTTACATCCAGTGACATACCAGGTACATCATGCCCAAGTGGGCTCATTGGTCCCATGACATACCCGGTACGTCATGGAACGTAAATGGCCCCACAATCGTGGTGGCACTGCTGCTGTCTCCCCGCTCCCCAGCCACTGATGGGATGCCCTATCGTGAAAACAAAAGGAAAAAAGAGAAGCCATTTCCGCTCCATTTAAGGGACACTCTAGGTCCCTTTACATTTTTATGGTGTCTGCCTTGCCAATGAATGCTGGGATTCTGCAGAATGTGCTTTTGCCCCCAGCTATTTTTAGCAGGACATTTCTCCTGCCATGTCATATACTTACCCCCAGTCAGCTCCAGCGATGGCTTAGCAAACATCAAGGGAGGTCTAACAAAATTCAAAGAGTCTATGGAAAGCGACTTCAAAAGGAGAGCTTCCCTGCCACCGACAGGTTCCTTCTAGCAGCAAAACCATAACAAAGAACTGTCGGACCATGGAGGAGGAGAGGAGCTGCAGCTTCTACCTAAGATAAGCAACTTGAAATTCCAATACATAAGGCAGCCCTTTAACAACACGGCTTAAATTTTATTGGCTGTGATATTTAACAATATACAAACACAGGACATTGACATTTATATCAAAAAGTGCTTTTAAAAACAGCATTAACCAATTAGCGTGCCATATTTTTGATAGGCATCAGAGTTCACCGGGAGCACCGAGATGCTCCGGAACGTTCATCTTCTCAGCCTCGCCACCCTCCCCAAGATCAGCTTTAAAAGTCCGGTCTAAACCAAAAGGAATACCGGGGCATAAATGTGCATTGAGAACGGAGCGGTGACAAAAGGGCGCGTGCAAAAGCTATCCAAGTATATTGTGTTCCCATTTCTTAGGAGAAGCAGAAAAAGTTCCGCCGTGGAGTTCTTCAGGAGCCTGAATGGAAATATTGATTTGGTCATAACATTCACCAGCCGACAGACAGATCAGGACAGAATCCACGTATACAACATGAGTTCTGCCGCAATACGCCGGAAGCACAGAGCTGTTTTTGTACATTTTTCACACAAGGCAGAACATGCAAAAAATAATATATATTTATAGAAATGTAGGCAATTTTTTAAACCCTGTACATTACGCACACCCTCTTTATTTTTGCGTCTTCTTAAATGTACTTTCCTTTCAATTATGAAACACCTATACCTGAACTACTATACTCCTCTAAAAGGCTATATGTTTTCAAGATCATAACCATTCGAAATGGGTTTCCCCAGATCTCAAAATCAAGGAGAAATATCCGCGTTTGCCCTCTGTGTGTTTATAGCAACTACAGTGCAGAATCCAAACTCTTTACAGTACTTGGTACGTGGGGTAAAACCCTGAGAAATGCAGAAATATGAACCGTTAACGACGGGTTGGTCCGATTCTTACTTTGAATTACCCATCAAGTAATGATTGTGAATACAGGAAATTCCAGGAACCCATAACCTACATCACATGTATACATTACCTATAAAAAGAGACACTCAGATAAACAGAGCTCCGTCTGACATAGGCGACAAAAACACTGCTAAGTTTGTTGCAATCACTATTGTTTAAGCACATACGGTGCATACTATCTATTGAAAATCCAGACTGGGATGGCTGTTGTCGTCACGGGAGTGAGTCAAGAACTGTGCCTACCTACCGGATAAGAACAGTGACACAGTGTGGGAACACGGCATCGGACATACATGTACAAGACCAGCACGACATAACGGGAAATACAAGATTCCTAAATGCATATACATATTAGATTACAGCGCCATTTCTATTACCTTCCTCTCCACTTAAATCTTGGACTAAATGCATTTCATTCCTCTGAACATCTTCAGGTATTCCCAAAGTAACGGGACTTAGTTCCGGTTCTAAAATAATAATAATAAAAAAAGTTAAACATGAAATATGCAGGACATTTAATTAACAGTTTTAGTAAATAATTGTAAATCATAGCTGTAGGTGTGTAAATTTATAGCAAATAAAGCTTTACAGCGGATTTCTACCCATATATAGGAAGAAATAGGGGCTTTTTGACAGACAGAGGGAGGAACACTGACAAAAAGGCACAGTTAAAAGCACTGAAAGGCAGCATAAAATCTCAGTGCAATATAACTTCAGGCAGGGGGATAACTAGAAAACACCGGGTCCTGGTTAGAAAATTGCCCCAGGGCTCCCCAACTTCAACAGCTGGTCTGTACTATCATTACCCCTTGCGCCCCACTTTCCAGCATACACTTTGGCACATGTGTGCACATTCATTCAACACACACTCCATCTCACCCACTAACATCCATGCTCACATATATACATACACCCCACCTCCCGTCCGCCCCCACTTACCTACCACTGCTCTTGCTGTCCAGCTGCTCTCACTCTCTATACGTTCCTGGCGTCTCTCAACTGGTTCAAAATAGTTTAGAAAGGGGCCCTTCCGACCTCGATCGGTGCGGCCCAGGTCAGAAGGGCCTTTTCTAAACAATTTTGAACCGGTTGCGAGGAGACAGGAACAAGTGGACACAGGGGTCGCCCCCGGCCCCCCTAGGAGGTTCCGCCACTGATTTCAGGGTCACTTACACATTTACTTCCACTGAGCAAAACGAAGGCTATGCATTTAAGGAAGAGAATCCTAGTTCACAGGTAACTTCTTTTGTGTAGTTTAGCACATTTCCCTCTTATATGTACATCTCATAAAGCTGCCATGTATATATTAGTCAGCAAAATAACGTTTTCTAAATCAACACTACCTCGAAAAGGGTCCCGGATATATCCCACATAAGCTCCAGAAGACTTCCTTGTAGCCAGAGAGTCTGTGCACAGCGTATCCTTAGCTGAAACAAGAAACAGTCAATGATCACGATGCAATGCATAAAAGCAATTAAAATTAGTTTTCCTTTTTTTTTTCTTTTAAATTGGATACTGCCATATCGAGCAGTCATACTCTACACGCAGAGTAAGATGCAGGGTCACGTAGATTTTAAGACATTTACCCCGCATGTCGTCCTCTTGCGAAGCTGCTCTATCACCAGCGGCCGCCTCATCCTGTCGCGTGTTAAAAAACAAATATCCCGGACTTCTTTCTGTGGAAAATGCAATATAAAAATACATAAGTAAAACATGGCTTAAGTTCATGTATTTTGTGATGCGTTAGCTGGCAAAGAAAAACAAAACGCAACCACGACCCCTTCAGTAGATTTTTAACTGGGTAACTCAAACTGTTAATATCATTAGAAATAAGAGGCTTGTGTAAACGCACACAGTGGCCTGGAGCCATAAAGTATTATTTATGATGCGTGAAACCCACCTTCACCATCACCTGTTTCAATGGCTGCCTCCCCTTGAGAGGAGATCCATGGCCCTGAACACTCCCGGTCTCCTGCGACTTGTTTTTCTTGTTCATCATTTCCTTGAGGATCGACGTTTTCCTGAATGTTGTCGCCTGGTGCGTCAGAGTCCGGTAAACTGGTGTCAGAAACAGTTTCGAATTCTAAAGAATCGCAACGTGCTTTGGTGTCCTCTGTAAGCGAAGCACTCGCGCCACGATCGGTTCCAACGCACCAGAACGGCCTCATCTCTTCATTAATATCCTCTCCTTTGTATTTTGCACTCACAGACACCATCGGTATATTGCCTATTCCAGGCGGCTGAATTCCAACGACGGTAATCTCCAAGCTATCTTCTGTGACTCTATTGTAGAAAAACGTATTGGCATCTGAATTCCAGCATCCGTCTGAAAGATTAAATCCCGCAAGGCAACACGGGAACGCCACAACAGGTATCGTTGTTAATGCGCTCGGAAGCTGCCGTACATGATCGGCCTTAACAGTCTCCTCGTTGCCATAATCAACAAATCTTACAGTTATGAGTCCTGCTTCTATGCGTGTGACGGCTGCCCTATACCAGTTATTGTCATCGCTATACATCACATTACACGGGGACCCAACTTCTATGGCGGAAATAAAGCAATCGTCTACAATAGACAGCTCCCCTGCCTCCTGGACTTTAACCGCTAACCCGTCGACGTCGGATGTTGTCAGCTGACACCAAAAATGTTCAGGGCTGTCAACGGCACTAACGTATACGTCTACAGTTTCACCGCGCTGCGGCAAGTTCCACACAAACGAGTCTCTAGAGGTAACGTTTTCAGTTGTATCCCCTGCATCGTTCGCAGGTAAGTCGTCTGTGGGCTCGGCTGACGGGGGTTCTTCAGACACAGACGAGGTCAGAAAGTCGGTAACGGAGCCCTGCTGATCGCTCAGGCGGACTTCCCACCTATCGCCGCACTGTCGCAGAAACTCACAGCAGAGCTGAAGATCGTTTGTTCTTTCGGTAAATTTATGCAGCAGGTCGTCGTCCGAGGTGCCGAAACTCTGTCGGTTTAGAGTACAATGAAAACTCATCACCGGGTACGACAGCAGTTTCTCTGGAAGCCTGGCTACTTTGGAAACCGGCACAACCGAGGTATTACCGTAATCCACGTATTCAACATGTAACCCATCGGGACTTTTTTCTGTTACGACAGCTCTGTAATTCAACTCGTCGTCTGCAAAAAAAGCACAAACCAGGTCCCCCGCTTGAACGTCTTTTTCAAAAACTTTCTCCGGCTTGCTGGTTTCGTTTAGGATTTTGGAGATTTCACAAAGCTCCGCGTCTTGCGCGATCTGCACGCTGAAGTCGTATATCGAGTTAATGTGGGAAATGTACACGGGAAACTGTAATCCAGGAAAGAGGTTTCTCTTGGGCAAATCTTTCAGTTTTATCTGAGGAGGACTCGCCTTGTATAGTTTGTCCCCAAAAGAGCGCATCTGCGGCGATTTATTACTTAACACGGGCTTGGTTTCGGAAGAAAGCATTCTGTCTTTTGCAGAGTCCGCTTTCTGCCGCGGCGCAGCATTACGTGAAACACTTTGCGAAGATCTAGATTCGTCTCTTTTGGAATTAACCTGGTAAAATCTTTGCCCAGGATCTCTGGTTTCTCCTTTACTTGCATTGTAGGCTCTTTTCTTTGTGTCACCGTTTCGGACGTTGTCAGACGCAGAATGCAAGAGAGCGTTTGCGGTGTCTTTCTGGCTTCTCAAACCTAACTTTGACTTGATACTTGTATTTATTTGTCGGTTGCCGCTGTACAGCTCCACAATCAACTTCCCATCTGTCTCTTTGGCTACAATGATCGCTCTTAACGGTTTATCCAGAACGGTTTTCTCGAACCAAGATACAATATCACTCGGAACGTTAGGAGGAACGTCGGAGAGAGAGCATTTTATGGCTTGCATTGGAAAAAGCAGCAGCTCGTACTCGTTTTGTTTTATCGGGAGCAGGTCTTTGTCGTTAACTTTATCAGTGTTACCAAAATCTACAAAGAAGACCTCTGGATTGCTAGAGTTAGAGCAGATAAAGCCACGGTACCACTGCTTGTCTGTAAATCTGGCGAGACACAATGGCCCGAGAGGTGCTTTGGATTCCTGTGCCTTGCTGGATGCCCTTGCGACGACGGATGAGATCTCGTCAACCGTTCCGGCGTTTCTGGAAAGCTGGCAGTAAAACTCCAGAGAGCGATTAGTATGCGTGACGTAAATCTCTTCTTCGCAGCCTATCTTAATATCGTGCATGGAGTAAAAGTATGAATGAAGCTGCACTGACGGGTCCAACGTTTTGTGAGACAGAGGAGTGGCATGTCTTCGTTCTACTAACAAATTGCATACGCTGGTAAACGGAGTGAACAAGTCCACGATGTTAAACATCTCATCGTCCATGGACGCTACGGCGAAAAACATACAGCAGAACGGCACGGACTTTCCTGATGCACCCTCAACAAACTCGTTGAAGAGCCCGGTTGCTTTTGCGTCCCAACAAAACGGATCCTTGCCAAGAGGAGCGATAATGTTATACAGGCTGCACCTGAAGGCTTGGGCTTTCAAGTTAAAGAATTCGCTTTTAATCGAACGGAGATCCCTTGCCGGAACCATTTCTTTCCTTCCGTAGTCCACATACAGCACTTCAACCGTTTCTGAATCAGAGGCGCAAACAGGTGTCTCTGTAACAAATCCTCTGTACCACTGGCCGTCACTCGGGCTTCTTGCGAGACAGCTAGATGACCGTCTATCGGAAGGACAACTCGTGCTTGAGCAATACTCCTGTATTTTATTCATGAGGTGATTGAGGTCTGAGGCGTGTGCAACGTTTTGGCACCAAAACAAACCCGGATGATCAACAGAAGATACAACCACTTCTATGGTAGCCCCGGGCTCAAAAAATTGATCTTCAAAGGGAGAGCACATGGGCTTTTTGGCTTTGTCTCCTTTTGCCCGATTGGGTACAGGCTCTCGCTGGCGTGTCTTATGGGACTTTTTACTAGAAACCGCATCGTTCAATTGAACGTCGTTCTCCTTTCCAATAGCCATAGCGGTAATAAGCTTCGGGAGCTCCTCTACAGGCTCGTGGCTTTCGAATTTTGCATGTCCTGCATCGGCAAGGACTTTGCCTATACTTCTTTCTTCTATTCTGGATTGATCCAAAACCTCCACCGTATAGTTATCGGACTCTTTGCAAACGATGTAAATGACAAGTTTCTTATCCACGACAGCCACTTTGAAGGCAGCAATAGCTTCAGAACTCCATTCCTCACCCAAGGGGTGGATGTCCGCCAGGCAACAACGTATAGCCGAGCCGGGTATATCTCTGAACTGGGCAGGTAGCTCTTTCACATTATACCAGTCCACGGTTTCTGAGTTGCCATAATCAATGAAATACACGGTGACTTTCTTTTCGTGAGTGGCCACCACCTCGGCTCGGTAATACTGGTTATCCTTGAACTTGGTGCAGCACAGTTGTCCTCTCTGGGGCTTCGGTATGATGCCATCTAGTTTGGACGCTTGGGAATACAGGCGCGTGACGCCGTTCACCACTTTGCTGTAGTTTGAAGCGTTTTCGGCAATCCTGATCCAGAAGCGAGAGGGGTCGCAGACAAACTCCACGAAGGCGTCGTAGAATTTACCAACCTTCAGCTCTTGCGTAGGGGTAGCGGGAACATAAAACTGTTGCTTGGGAACGTCGGCTACCCGTGCTTTGCCATTGCCACATACTTCTTCCACGGGCACGGGGCCGTCGGCCATCAGCCTGTTCGCCTGGCAGACTTTCAGAGTGTGAGCCCTCATGTCAAACAGGCGATTTACGTTGAACCCGTCGTCTCCGAACAGGTTGACGACGTACAAATGCTCGTAGGAATTGTAAAACTCAATCTTGGCGGTAAGCTGTCTTCCGTAAAGTAAGGAGCGTAGCTCGAAGACCTGCGCGGGATCCCAGCCCGAGCCCCTATCTGACACACCATACAAGCTGCAGGGGAAAGTGACAACGGGCATCCGGAAAAAATCAGGGGCCAGGGACCGCAAGCCGGTCATGGGAACGACATCCCGGCGGCCCCAGTCGACATGTATGACCGCAGCGAGGCGTCTGTCCGGAATGTACTCTTGCAATAGCGAGCGGTACCAACATCCATCAGGGCCACGAGAGGCACATGGCTGCCCAAGGATAAAGGAATGCTGCATGCTGGCATCGCCATATCCGGCCTGCAGCTCGTAGTAATGGTGCATGCTCTCTGAAAGGCGCTGTACCTCATGAGACAAACTCCGCAGCTGGCAGAAAACTCGCCGCGGGTCCAGCACCTGGGTGACAAGCACGGGCTCCGTCACACCCACTTGAATATGGGGGTAGAAAAAGTCCATTCTCAAGGCCGCTGGCGGGAGCGCTTCCTCGGGTGCAGCAGCGGCAGACTCCGGCGCCGCCAATCTGAAGATGGAGGACATTTCGAGGCGGTTATATTTAAATCCGACTCAGGGCCTTCGCGGCAAAACTACACAAGCGCGAAAGAACGCAGCGCGCGGGCGGCTCTGGGAGATGACGTCACCGCGCGTCGCCTTCGCTGAAGCTACAGGATCATAGAGGCGGCGTAGGGAGAGAAAGGGGTCCCGTGTGGCAGAGCGCGAACTGGTTGTGCTGGGCATTGACGTGGCGGGGATGAGATGGATGGCAGCGAGTGTCTGATTTTTGTTTTGGCGGTATTGATGGAGGTGGTATTGTGTGAAAGTGGTAGGATTGATAGGAGTGTGTGTGACTGAGAGTAGTGGGATTGATATGGGGGGGGGTGGCTGATTGAGAGTAGTGGGATTGATATGGGTGGCTGACTGAAAACACTGGGATTGATATGGGGGGGTGGCTGATCGAGAGTAGTGGGATTGATATGGGGGTGGCTGACTGAGAGTAGTGGGATTGATATGGGGGGGGTGGCTGACAGAGTAGTGGGATTGATATGGGGGGCTGACTGAGAGTAGTAGGATTGATATGGGGGGCTGACTGAGAGTAGTAGGATTGATATGGGGGGCTGACTGAGAGTAGTAGGATTGATATGGGGGGCTGACTGAGAGTAGTGGGATTGGTGGAAGTTTGACATGGTAGCAGCGAGTTTGATGATAATAGTGAGATTCATGAGAGCTGAACCTTGGCCTGAGTGAGGTGGGGGAAAAAAAGGGACTTAAAGTCAGATGCGAGTGAGGTGGCAGTGATAAAAGTAGGATGGTATTGATGGGAGTGGTGATCCGGCTTTATACTGGTGGGTTTTTGGAGTGATTGAAGTGTGAATTTGCCCAATAAATGTAATGATTGGGGTATGAGAGCCCCCGGCCCTCCTGGTGTTCAATTTACAATCGCTGCCGATGTTTGCTGAGCATTGAGGGAGTTGCAGTTTATCGTTCGCATCTAGTTTCATAAAGCAGGCCGGCAGCATAGAGCGGATCATACACTATTACACGCATGTTCTGTTATTTCAGGATTCTGCCGCCTGCCTTTTCTCCTCTTATCCTGTCTAGTCGCCTGTTATTCCCGTCTTAGATTCAGAAGCCATATCCCTATCCCATGCGTGTTTACATTCCCTTGCTATTACCCTCTACCACTTCTGCTGGGAGGCAGCATCAGCTAAACGCTATCTCAAAATAGGGGTCTTGTACAGAAATGGGTCTAAAATGAGAAAATAAATTGTGCAACGAAATAGAACGTGCTCTACACACCCGTGCTGCGGATCCACGTTACCAATCAGAACACTGCGTACAACAAGCTCTGCCGCTTTCTTCTCCGATGTGATTACAGCACGGCTAGAACAAGAGGCCGTAATCCAATTTATCTGCTCCCCCAATATATCAAATTGCCAAAGAGGGACGGCGGGGCATTACTGAGGCTTTTTGTGTGTCAGTTATTGGTAGTCTGTATAGCACTGAGTACGCATTACCTTTCAAATTACATTCTAAAATACTGCCCCTCCATAACACTGCTCCTCTGAAATCCTGCCCCCCCATAACACTGCTCCTCCGTAATCCTGCCCGCATAACACTGCTCCTCCGTAATCCTGCCCGCATAACACTGCTCCTCCGTAATCCTGCCCGCATAACACTGCTCCTCCGTAATCCTGCCCCCATAACACTGCTCCTCTGTAATACTGTCCCCCATAACACTGCTCCTCTGAAATCCTGCCCCCTCCATAACACTGCTCCTCCGTAATCCTGCCCCCATAACACTGCTCCTCCGTAATCCTGCCCGAATAACACTGCTCCTCTGTAATCCTGCCCCCATAACACTGCTCCTCTGTAATCCTGCCCCCATAACACTGCTCCTCTGTAATCCTGCCCCCCCATAACACTGCTCCTCCGTAATCCTGCCCCCCCATAACACTGCTCCTCCGTAATCCTGCCCCCCCATAACACTGCTTTTCCGTAATCCTGCCCCCCATAACACTGCTCCTCCGTAATCCTGCCCCCCGTAACACTGCTCCTCCGTAATCCTGCCCCCCCATAACACTGCTCCTCCGTAATCCTGCCCCCATAACACTGCTCCTCTGTAATCCTGCCCCCCATAACACTGCTCCTCCGTAATCCTGCCCCATAACACTGCTCCTCCGTAATACTGTCCCCATAACACTGCTCCTCCGTAATCCTGCCCCTCATAACACTGCTCCTCCGTAATCCTGCCCCCCCATAACACTGCTCCTCCGTAATCCTGCCCCCCATAACACTGCTCCTCCGTAATCCTACCTCCCATAACACTGCTCCTCCGTAATCCTGTCTACAAGATTTCACTTCTGCCCCCATATCTCTGGAATCTACCTCCACCAAACCTTCAGCTTTCACCCTCCCTCCCAACATTCAAGAAACATCTCAAAACCCACTTCTTCAGAGAAGCTGCGCCATAACTTCACCATCACTGATACACCCCACACTACCCCTTACCTTTCTCTACACCTTATGTCTGTCCTCCCCCCATTCCCTCTAGATTGTAAGCTTGCGAGCCGAACCTCTCCACCTAATGTATCGGTTTGTCTTATTCTGTCAATTCTCGTCTTGTCAGACCCCTTGAATATATGTATTGTATGAAGCGCTGTGTAAACTGTTGGCGCTATATAAATAAAAGATAATACGAATTGAGAAAAAGGATTGTTTTCTTTACACAACTTAATCTATAAATCCATTATTGTCACTTTTAGGACTGATGACTGCTGTGATACCCTCTGGCCCAGCAAACGTCCTGAGCTCCCGGGACGGAAGAGGAGAGGTAGCTGGGTCGGAAACGCGCCCGTCCTTAAATAACGACAGAGTTGCTTCTGCTGCATGAATGGTAAATCCAGCCGCTTCGGGACGATGGGATTTAGAGAATGTGCAGTGATTGTGCATTAGCCTGCCTACGGCATCTGTCTGACGAGAACAGACGGACAAGAAGAGGAGCGAGCCGCAGGCGCATCAGACAGGTAACAAAAGTGCTCTTTAATAAAATACTTAAATGGTTTGTTTCTGACTTAAAGCGACACTCCGGCTCTCGCATGCCCTTTAATACATCTGATAGCGGAAGTCCCTTTAATGTTTCATGTCGCTTCCCCATGGAAGGATTCTGCAGAATCCCCTCAAACGCATTTTCCTCTTCCCCATCGCCAAGGCTAGACTGGTGAGGACCGGGTAGCCCTGGCACTTTAAGGCACCTGTGCCTACTTACCAGTAGCCACCAGTCTTCTTGAGCAGTGGCTCATTGAGGGTTCCAGGTCGTTCCTGCCACTGTCACAGCGTGAACACAGAGAGGGGCATTACGCTGCAGCACTGGAGCTGCAGCTTCTACGGTTTCCTTTTTTCTTGCTTGGGACACCAGACCGTTTAACGTATTAGATGACATCCACTTAAAACCACGGAGAGATCTGAATCAACATGAAACACCCATCTGCAAACGAACCAAAAATCTCCGTTCGATGTACCGTACGATCAGCTATGAGAATGATGAACTGGTATAGAAGTTACTTCGGCGTCTCTCTCTGCTACAGCTGAACCCGTTAGGCTTCGGATACGGACTTGAATCATAATCTCATCAATAAACGTGATCGGGTCATTTGTTTTTATGATCCCTCGCTGGAGATAACAATGTGCCGAGTGCACAACATTCCGGCTTGCCGCATTATTTCCTGCGATAAATTCAAAGTACTGGTTAACCCGGAGCCTGATAAATCGTGCGAAGTTCAAGAAAGCCCTTTAAATACCGTAGTCCGATGTCCAGTCCAGTCTGTCTCCTCCAAGCAGCTGCAATGGCCTCCATCGGACTCCTGCGGATTGGGTGCCTGCTTGTTTTATGTGGATACGGTGCACCATATTCGGTAAGACGCGTTCCTCAATGACAGAAGGTAGAACTGCCCTGAAACCTGCGCGATTTAAGAGATCGGATTAAGAGGATCTGTTCTAGAACATGAGGTTGAAATCCGTAATGATCCAGCTGTTGGTGAACAGTTGGAAAAACCCAAACCTAACCCAGCCCTTCTGGACGTCTTTACCTTTACCAGGGTCTTCTTGTAGCATGGATCTAGTTTAACCGGAATGCGTCCACCGGTACGGATCCTCAAAGGACGAGAAATGTTAGTACGAGCGGCCAGAATCTAAAACTAAGGGCTTAGGTGTAATGTTAGGAAGTTTTACTTTACAGAGAGAGTGGTGGGTAAATGGAACAGTCTCCTAGCAGAAGTGGTAGAGGCTGAAGGGAATTTAAACATGCATGGGAAAGGAATATTGCTCCGTCAGATGCTATGTGGTGGCTGCTAGCTTAGATATAAACTTGACCGTCTGTAAAGGATTAAATCATATTTCTTCTTTCTTTTTTTTTTTTAGATCAATAACAGGCAAAACATTAACGGTAAGTGAAGGAGCCCACACCTTCTATCTCATTACAAAGATTTCTGCTTGGGGACAGGTGCTACTTATACATGGTTTACACCTGGTTTTAAGCAGGGACATTCTTTAATACCTATTATTATTTAAGGATAGAGTCGCATACCTAACATTTTTGTTTTGCTTTCGGCTGTTTCAGATGTTGATATTGACGCCGGTGGACTGAGAGAAGATATCCCTAAAATAAACCTTGGTGAGCGATCATTCGTTATTCTGACTTTTACTTACCGGAACTGACCCTTTAATATGAGAAAGGAGTTTCCATAGGAGTAGTAATGTATGTATACAGGTAATATGTATGTATACAGGTAATATGCATGTATACAGGTAATATGCATGTATACAGGTAATATGCATGTATACAGGTAATATGCATGTATACATGTATAGAATCATTGAAAATGGGCAGTCATATATACAGAATGGAAAAATAAAAATAACATAAATAGTAAAATATATGAATAAAATATAATTATAGATTATGGCTCTTGTACTCGTTGATAAGAGACTGCGCATCGCTTTTGATCAGCACATATAGCGCTCCTTCATACATTTAATTCGTCAAATGAAACGTTTCCAAATGAGGTTGCAGGAAACCCCCAGTTGTTTCTAAGCAGCAGGACCGCTGACTTTTGGGCTTAGAAAACGTTCCCAGCACCCTCGGTCTGGCAGGCGGAACCGGCAACTGGGTTTCTTATACCTTACATTTAAATTTATGCAAAATTGTACCCATGGTAAAGATACCGTTATATGTGTATATGATGATCGTACATTCCCCGTTACTATTCTGTGTACCTATAACCACAACAAATTAGCATGGCCTTCCTTACCCATCCCTAAACAAAGAAAACTCCCCCCCAACTATAACCCCAGTGCTGCATACAGTGATATTACACCCCCCCACCCCCCCGGTGCTGGATACAGTAATATAACACCCCCTGGCGCTGGATATAGTAATATAACACCCACTGGCGCTGGATACAGTAATATAACACCCCCCCGGTGCTGGATACAGTAATATAACACCCCCTGGCGCTGGATACAGTAATATAACACCCATACTGTAATGTTGGTCCACATTGAGAAATACTTAGTCTATCTCACTTTACTCCAATAAAACTCCCTTTATCTGCAGACCTGGCGGCGGCCATTGTCAGTCATGTGATGTTTTTGGCGACTTTCTCGGCTCAAACCCAACACTGAGCTCATTCTTTATGGCGATGCTAATGAAGTCCTTTCCTCCATAGACTTTCATTAGTGTTTCATGAGAATCTAGCTTCGTGATTTTAGTGTTGAAACTCATACATATGGCTGATGTGCAGCTGTCTGAAAACATTTTATTATGAAAAACTAAAACTTATAAAAAAAGAAAAGACGATATTTATATAAGCGTGTGTTTAACCTGATACCAATAATGACATAGTAGGGGTTACTATGTGATATATTAAAAATCATTGTGTCATTTCAGAGTCTGGAGAGAATTTGTTTGAAGGAGATATCAAGCTGGCGGTAAGTGTGTTTAGTGTATAAAGAAAATGAAGGAGGAAAATGCATTAAAAAGGAGGGGAAACGTCAGAATAAGAGACTTCATTCAGAATCGTTTCTTCTGGGTTCGCTCGCACAAAGTCAGCGATTCTGTTAGGTGTATAATTAAACAATTATGCCAAACGGGTGCTAATGATCATCGATTTAATATGTAGGTTGATACATGATCATTAACTGTAACAGAAGGCGGTTTAATGTCAAAAGTCCTACACACTGAGCACAGCAACAACACACAAGGTAGTTATACTGCATCGGCTCCCCTCCCAGGCAGAAATATCGAGACGCATGTGGGGTTCCCAGATGTTCTGTCCAAACTCTTTTAAAAAAACACAATGAAACACGCAGTGCAGCAGGTGAGAGACGCATCACACTTACTTTGCAATCAGAAGATGTCCAGCAGCGCCATCAGCTCAGCATTGACAGAAAACAGTGGGACCCCGGTACACCCATTTACTGTCCGGAGAAGTCTGATCTTAGAAGACTTGTGGCCAAAAAGCCATACCTCCAAGGGCAAGCGGCTCAACTATTCACGAAAACCCAGGAACTGCTGACTGCAGCAGAAGGCGGTTTGTTTGCTGAAGGGCCTGAAAACGGTTAAAAAGAATAAGTGTTTGTAGGCAACCGTGATTCGTGGTGGATGTTCCTGGCAAGTTTGGCTCTGTAAAATGTGGATTTAGTCAGAATTAATGGTCTCCTCAAAGCTGAGAAGTGCGGGCAGATACTTATCCATCATGTGATACCATCAGGGAGCTGTGTGATGGCCTCAAACATGCGGCCAAAGTCATTAAGAACAATCTTCAGCTAGAGAAGATCGGGGAGTCCTGGAGGTGAAGGTATGAGCCACGGAGCTCTGATCTCAACATCACCGAGTCTGTCTGAGATTACGGGAAGAGAGAGAAGCAGCTGTGGGGGATCTGCCGAGTTCTTTAAAAAAGCTGTGGGCGACTGTACCTAGAAGAAAGAAAGGGTGGTCAACAAATATTGGTTTGATTTAGGGTTTTTCTTCTGTTCATTCACTTTGCATTTTGTTAAATGATGAAAATAAACTATTAATATGTCAGCATTTTTCATACCTGCCTAAAACTTTTGCACAGTACTGTATATAAACCAACATTCATTCTGATTTCTTTCTTACAGGGAAGCCCACGCAATGCCCTCCGTAATGAATCCTACAGATGGACCTTCCCGATTCCCTACATACTGGCCGACAATCTAGGTTATTGCTATTATTTGTGGGCTTTACGCTTACAAAAATCACTTAATACCAAAATGAAAAATACCCGTCCTTTAGTTTTAAATTATTTAAGTATTTGGATAATATATAAGTTTATGGTAGGGGCAATGTTAAGAAAACGTAGATAAGAAAAAAGGGGTTGGGAAACATGGGTGGGAAACGGCGGTGATCCGAAGCGATGAGCCTGTGTGAGAGGAGGGCGTTGGATATAACTCCGAAGCCCCTCACACAACCACAGGCCAACCAATTGGCCTTAAAATGTATATAAAAATGTGATTTATTTTTTTAAATTTAATTGTATTGTTTTCATTTATTTTTTGCTCCAGATCTAAATGCGAAAGGAGTCATCCTCAAATCTTTTGAAATGTTCCGTCTTAAATCTTGTATCGATTTCAAGCCTTACGAAGGAGAACCCGCGTTTATCCATTTTCAGAAGTTTGGAGGGTAAGTGATTGGAATCCTTGAACGTTCCTGTTCTGTTTACAATTATTCACCCGTAATGAATCAAGAGAGACAATTCTGACCAAACTTTGGAGTTCGGTGAACTTGGGGGGTCTCCCCCCGTATTTCCGCCTGTTCGGATGATGTCATGGCCTGGGAGTCTAACACGTGGTGGTCTAGAGGGAGGGTGCAGCAGGATTTGTACCTCGTAATGGCTTTGCTTCTCCGTTGCCTTGGTATGAGGTCTCACCGTCACCCTTAGTAGAGAGCAACAAGGCAGCGGAGACGGAAGGAGCTGCAGGTTATGTTGGAGACACGTCCTGTAAACGTAGCTTCGATTCTCATGCTTGGGTTTTCAGATGCTGGTCCATGGTCGGTAAACTGCCCGCCGGACAGGATCTTTCGATTGGCGAAAGATGCGACCATAAGGCTGTCGTGGAGCACGAGATCCTTCACGCTTTGGGCTTTTACCATGAGCAGTCGCGGACAGACAGAGATGATTATGTTGAGATTTGGTGGAATGAAATCACAGAAGGTCAGTTTAATGTTATCGCCAGAACCCGCGCTTCAGGATACATTTTTGGGTCAGTTTAAAGTGACTTCACGTTCATGATGTGTACTGTGGACAATGAGATGAGAGTGGTATCGAGTGATATATTTACCTTGGGCTCTGCCCCCCGTCGCCTCCTCCATGGACACCGTCCTCATATTTGTGCCCCCCCATGCAGTCTGGTCATGGAGATCAGAGCCCCCCCTCATTAGCGGCAGCATGAGACGCCGCACTGTCCCTTTAAGGTCATAGGAGTGAAGCGAGTCTGTTTAGCAGATCGAGTTAAGGTTCCATGGCCTTTCTAGTGAACCCAGGCATGCAGGGTCATAAAATTAAACCTTAGCTGAGATAACTTTCATCCAGGGACAAAGTATGATTGTCCTTGAAGTTAAGAAGGAATTTTCTGGTTCTTTGGGACAATCTTTTTTTCTGTCTTCTTGTAATCCAACAGATCAGACATTCCACTGTTCTAGCTTTCTTTCTTTCTTGATTAACAATACCCCTCCAGTATTAAAAATACCCCCCAGCATCATACTGCCCAGTACTAACAATACCCCCAGCATCATACCGCCCAGTACTGACAAAACCCCCCAGCATCATACCGCCTAGTACTAACAATACCCCCCAGCATCATATCGCCCAGTATTAACAATACCCCCCAGCATTATACCCCCCAGTATTAACAATACACCCCCAGTATTAACAATACCCCCAGCATCATACCGCCCAGTACTGACAATACCCCCCAGCATCATACCGCCCAGTATTAACAATACCCCCCAGCATTATACCCCCCAGTATTAACAATACCCCCAACATTATACCCCCCAGCATTAACAATACCTCTCAGTATTAATAATACCCTCCAGCATCATACCCCCAGTATTAACAATACCCCCCAGCGTACCTGTTTTTCCCAGGCCGGTGAGCTGTACATGTTAGGAGATCTGTACATGTTAGTAGATAAATTTAACCAAGTGTGATATTTAGAAGAATAATGAATTTTATTTACACAGTTTATTGCCTGCAATGTCTTGACACATTACCGGGGCTTTTAAGGCTGTAGAAACCTGCCATACCCTCATACCCAGCAAACATTCTGACCTCCTAGAGGGGCATCAGGGGAGGAATAAAGGAAAGAGGGGTTTGAATTCTAAAGGGGGACAGGCAAACAGGGGACACTTGGGAGGGGTATGATTAAAGAGTAACACGCACACCCTGTTGAATTTTGTTTTCGCAGGCTTAGAGCACAATTTCAATAAGTACGACGACGGCTTTATCACCGACTTGAACACCCCCTACGATTACGAGTCCGTCATGCACTACGGCCCTTTCTCTTTCAACAAGAACGCGAGTGTTCCCACCATTACCGCCAAGATACCCGCGTTCAACAACGTCATCGGCCAGCGCCTCGACTTATCCGAGCTGGACTTGGAGCGCCTGAACCGCATGTACAACTGCAGTATGTATGATCCAGCGGCTTCCGTGACGTCTGATGGTACATTCAGAGCAGATATACCCTTTATGTATTGTCTTTGCAGCGGCTTCTCACACCCTTTTGGACCAGTGCTCGTTTGAGTACATTAACATCTGCGGCATGGTGCAGGGAGCCAACGATAACGCCGACTGGGTCCATCAGCTCAGCGTCTCGGGATCGTCCGAGGATCACACGCTTGTGGGCCGCTGCAGAGGTAATAAGGCGTCACGTGCCCCAGCCTGGCAACACATTCTAGTTTACACCGCAAGGCTAATCTCGAGTCAAAGGCCAAATATTATGGCTTTACTGCAGGCATGAACACAGGTTTCTGAGGCTGTTGCCCATACAAAGGTTAGATTGCCTTGTTTGTCTCTATTGATAAGTAGAAAATTAAAAATGTATTTGAGGCCATGAAGTTCTTCATCCTGAGCCGTTTATATAACGTCCATAACTAGAAGTGCACTATGAACTCCGCTAATGTTTGTTGGCTTGTAAAAATATTTCAGTGCTGGGGCATTAACCATAAACTCTGCCTCAGCTGGGACCCGATGCAGAGATCGCCCGGCTTACACCTGTGTCAAAGGAGTTTTGATTTTGGTGTCAACCGTAAGATTAAGCAGCCGCATGCAGATCATTTTGCTGGGTACTTGATTGACGGCTTTATTAATGTGAAAATACCAAAGAAAAAAAAATTGCCTTGAGCATAACCCCCAGCGCTGTATACAGTAATTACCCCCCCAGTATACAGAAATAACCCCCAGCCCTTATACAGTAATTACCCCCACACACTATACAGTAATAACCCCCAGCGCTGTATACAGTAATGTCTGGAGGTGGCCATTGCTGTCAGTCATGTGATATATTGGGTAACTTTCCCAGCTCAAACTCAACACTGAGCTTATGCTTTATGGCAATGCTAATGTCTGTTTCTTTGTAGACTTCTAGTCTCCCAACTATCCTACCTGCTGTAAAACCTCAAACCTTACGTTGGTTGAAGATCGTCGTATGTCTGTCTCATGCATGCTGAAATTCCCTCGCTGTATTAACCTCTACCGTTTCAGCTGGAAGGTTGTTCCGCGTATACGCCAGTCAATGACTACACCGCTTTTAATTATCTCCGTTTTCTTCGCCACGTTTCCTGTTTGCAGAATCTGGGTATTTCATGCACTTCGACACCGTTTCTGGACCAGTCGGCCGCACAGCCCTCCTTGAATCTAGGATTCTTTACCCCAAGAGGACAGAGCAGTGTCTTCAGTTCTTCTACAAGATGAATGGAAACCCCCAGGATAAACTTGTTATCTGGCTCCGTATAGACGACGGCACCGGAAACGTCAGGAGGATGAAGAAAATTCATACAATTCTGGGTACTATCGTTATTCTGCTCTTTAGAGTCTTTAGTCGGATGGGTTGCCATTAATAAGGCCAACTTTGGGTCAAGATGTATAAGCTTTCAGGACCTCAGATGTCTTTTTTTCAATTGCCTTTGAAGTCCCAAAGCTTTGGAGGTATTTTTCTTCTGGTTCTGGAAGGAACAGCCTGGCAAGGGTTGCAGTTAAAGGCATTTTGTCTCTGCTGCCCAGCTAGAGATTTAATGACACAGCTTATCACAGTTTGTGCCATGTGAAGCACATAGAACACCAACCAGAGATGCAAAAGCTCCGATATCTGCATTACCAGAACAAAACAAGCGGAGATAATTAACTTTGCCTCGTTCTTCAAGTCCGTTTCCGTAAATCACTGTTGTAAGCAGCAGTCTGTGCAAAGTTCCCATTAATGAAATTGCTACGGTATCATCTCTCAACCTCTGTGCAACGCTACTCCAGAGATTCCGTAGAGGAATAACTTGTTTGTTTTGCCTCCTTGTTTAGGTGATAATGATCACAACTGGAAAATCGCACACGTGACCCTCAACGCAGATAAGAAATTCCGCTACGTGTTCCAAGGAGTCCAGGGTGACGACAAAGCAACCAGCGGTGGGATTCTGATCGACGATATCACGCTCATGGAAACGGCGTGCCCCAATACAGCATGGGTGGTCCGCAATTTCAGCCAGGTCCTGGCCAGCACGGTGAAAGGGGATCGCGTTGCCAGCCCTTGCTTTACCAGTCCAGAGGGCTACCGCTATGGCGTGGGCTTGTACCCTCATGGCCAAAGCCAGTCCACTTATGTGGGCTACACGGGGATTTCCTTCCACCTGTGCAGCGGAGAAGATGACGCGGTCTTAGAGTGGCCTGCTCTCAACAGACAGGCTATGATCACAGTGCTCGACCAGGACCCGGATATCACGTTAAGGATGTCCTCCAGCCGAAGCTTCACCACGGCGGCATCTCATGTTATTGAATGTAAGTGAACCTTCTAGGTCCTGACACTGCTGGGACACCAATGGACGTTTAGGGATGTAACCCAGAGAGAAGAGCTTGGCCTCCTGTCCTGGTGTAGGGATCCTCGCCCCAAACTCCGCACTAAAGCTCCACGGCAATCCACTTTAATCCACGGCTATTTATTGCCTTCACAGGGGTTACCCTGGCCATCTAGTACATTGCTTTTAATGCCTAGCATCCGCACCTGGTATGTAGGTATTTTTGCCACCCGCAACCAGACTCCTACTCTCAACACTCTTAGCCAGCAGTTTCATGGTCAATGTACCATGGACAATCCAGATCAGAATTCTTGCATGTATACGCTGCATGGAATAGATTGATATAGAATACACTATATTACGTATGGTATATATATGTATATATATATAGATATATATAATACATATAACACATATTTTAAATAGGTTCAGGTAGCATCTGATTGGACTTCATTTAGAAATCATGTATTTGTATTAGTCATCATTTTATGATTAATTTTTTTCCCGCAGCCATGAATAATATCTCACGCTGGGAACGACCCTCTCTAACGGGACCTTATGACCCCTCTTGCAACTGTAACCGGTCAGCCGATTATGGATGGAGTACGTTTATAACCCACGACCATTTGAAGCGGAGGAGCTTTTTGAAAAATGATGACCTGATCATCTTTGTGGAATTTTCAGGTACGTTTTAACTAAAGGTAACATTAACAGAGGAAAGAAAGCTAATGTCTACGACTCTACTGTATCAAGAACTTTGATAGGGCAGACTAGACGTGCTGTACGGTTCTTATTTGCTGGCAAATGCTGTGTTCCTATGTATAGAACAGGGGGTAAGTGACTCTTACTGTCATTGTCTAATATAACACAGCCATAATATAGTTTTTGGAAGTGCCCCCCACAAGGTGAGATTCCTTCCCCCACATTCCACAGAATTTTCTATAGTCCTTTAATTCCCTACTAAAAGGGGTCCTGTCGACATGCGCTTGCTCTGGTTTAACCCGATGAAGACCTTATTGGTGGAAATGTTGGCCTAGTATAACAATTTCCTTTGATTACCAAATCTGGTAATGTGTGCGATGTTTAGTTGTTTTACTGGTACTCTTGGGTGAATAGGCGACGTTTTATCTAGTGACACCAAGTGATAATCATGTCTGTGCTGACGTAACACATTTAAGGTAAAGTTCTGCTTTGTCTGTACGCCTGCTAACAAGATGGCTAGCACAATATATAAGTGACATGTGACCCCGTATCAAGTGACACATCGTTATCTGTATAACATGCGCAATACCTACGTTGTTGAACTTGTCACAGTACACGTTGACTCAGCTTGGCTTATGGGCAAATACCTGGTTAAATATTTTTGTCATGCTTAATTTGAACATGTTATTTCCCCAAAGATCTCACGCACCTGATAAAAACTGGAGTTCCTATCAGACAGCGACCTGAGCCCGCAGCCGAAGAGGCGGCCATAGAGGCTGTTCCAGAAAGGAAGAAACGAGCCCTACAGAATAATGGCAACCAGGGCGATTACTCCGTCCAGCTGATGCCCCTGGATAGCAACGCATGTGATCCAAACCCGTGTCTGAACGGTGGCGTCTGTGTCATGGAGAGGGGGATTGCCAGCTGCAGGTAAATCTTTATATATATATAATAGATAGGCTGGAAAGGCCAATCCGTATCTTGTGCAGGTGTCGGCATCAGAAGCTTTAGGAGAGCCGTAGTAATGGTCCAGGGATGGAAGGAATGTCTAAGTCTGACTTTGAGGGTTGGGGTTATACCTGGAATTGTACCCCACCTCCAAAAAATCGGATTCTAGTGACCACTTCTTTAAATTAGACAACCCCAGTGGCCACTTACTGACCCTTCCATGCTACCTCAGCATTATAACGTCGAGTCTTTCGTTTAAGTTGGGGTGTAGACCTGGGTTCCATTAGCAATCATTTCTTTTGGGAGCTTCTAGACAAGATGGATACTAAAATCCTTGGCTTGTCGGTCACAACTTGATTAGGTCTTGGCACAGACAGCGCAGCAAAATCACTCTTTGCCAAACGACACGAGTGTCAGATTAAGGATTATCCTCAAACGGACATTATGGTTTTTCGTATGTCTCGGAAATATCTATTTTGCAGCAAAAAAAATTACAAACTTTAAGTTTTTATGTTTTTCAAGATTTATAATAGTTTCAGAAATGTGAAGACTTAATTAAGGCCTGTTTTCATTCTTTTGAGTGCTTTGTCGTTACTCAAACAACTGTCCTGACCCCACGTCGCTTCTTCTCACTCCCTTTGAACCTGCGACGACGTATCAGAGCGTCAAAGCGGTAGATTCATCGTCTGGGGCAGAATATTCACGCAAATTAGGCTGAGATGTAAAATGAAGATTTGGGGAGGTATTTTGAAATTTTGAGGGTATTAACCAGTTATTTGCCCCTACAGGTGCTCTTCTAGTCAGGCGTTTTTTTACAGGGGAGAGCGATGCGAGACGGCGCAGTTCCACGCTAACGTTCTCGGAATGGTGATCGGAGGAGCGGCGGGGACCATCGCGCTCACTATAACCGTCCTCGCGGTAATGAGCAGAAGATGAAAATCTGTTAATCGTTAAATGAAAACTGGAAAAAAAATATCTTAATACACAATAATAAAATATTAAACAATGATTTGTATATATTCATTTAATGTAACAATAAAAATAAACAATTTAAAGAAACGCTCCAGTGATAAGAAAGTAAAATCATCCTAGGAAATGGGTCAAAAAAATAAAATTAAATGTGTTCTGCTATTTATATTAAGTATTTTAAGAAACAAAGGAAGTTCGTAGGGATGCTGTGGTGTGTCAATGCTACTATTGGCCTCCTGCTTCAAGGATGAAACCACTCCAAATGCTCCTCAAGGCCAACGCACAAGCCTTCTCTGTTGTCTTCCTTTTGGGGACGTGGGACGAGTAAATTACACCAAGGCTGGTTCCTTGAAGGACCAACACTGGCAGGTTTCTCCACCAAGCCCTGTATAATGTGTAAGTCAAATGGTGAAGAAACTCATTGTAAGCACACCGCTCCAATTTAACATTGGTGGTAGGATAATTTTTCACTTGTGGCTAGAGCCGGTGGATACTGTGATGTTCATGGTGACAACCCTCAGAGCCTTAAATCGTCTACATCTTGTGGCTGATGTTCTGTTGGCTTTGAGAACATTGGTTTTGCCTTTGGTGGTCTCTTCTCTCCATCCATTACCATCGCTTCACTTAACTACAGAGTGACGAGACCGTAATATAATTTCAGGGAAAATAATCAGGTTTTTAACCAGAAATCACTCCTCCTCCTCCTGATCGTAAAGAATGAAGGTAATGATTCGGGTTACCGTGTTTTTTTTTTATGCGGTAATCTCGCGGAGCCCCTTTGTTTGGACCTTCTGCTCTGTGGACATTTTGCTGTCCTGTATCTGATCACCATCTTCCTGTATATTACCTGAATCAGGCTAATGTGATCCTGATGATCATTCCAAGAATGACAAAGTATATTCTAATGTTTGGCGAAGGAGCTGTCTAAAAGTTGGTCTTGTCACCTTTAGCAGTCCTGCGGGTCTTCTGCTGTCCCATCAGCTAACCATCTAGACCACCCACCAGATGTCTCCACGGATGAACAAACAGTGCTTTTTTGAAGCAGAGATGCGTGGACACTGTGGAAATTAAAACTCGTGGTTTTTGTTTACCATGACATGTTTAAAGTATTTATCATCTCCTGTCTCTATAAAGGGTCTAAAAGAAAAACATTCCAAAGAACATTTCCTTTGAGGCTATTGACTCTGAGGCAGTAAGCCCCCCCCATATACATTTACTACATATATCCTAATTAAACAACACACCATGAGAAGGCTGACAAATTCAAACATCACAAGTGTGTGAATGAAGTGTTTCGCAGACACAGATAATTCATATTTGAAGCAGTAGACCTCTTTCCTCTAACATTAGGATTTCTCCAAGCAGGGTTAAGTAAAGAGGTGTGTATTTTGAGTGAATCTAGGCTGTTTCCTAACATTCTGTGTATAGTGAATAAACCCCACCGACCAGCAGTCCATTGACTTGTTGCGGACATTTCTGTTAAACACCCTAATCTAGAATCTTTGTATCCAGGAGAAGTCCTCTTCCGTTCATTTATTGTTAGCCGTGTGTTAGTTGCCTGCGGTCTGCTGCGTCCCGCTTTTCATATTTCCAGCTTGGTTCTGGGAAGAAAGGAAATATTTTTTTTTTGCCATGTTATGAACCCCCGGTTCCATCTCTGGGTGGGATCCCCTCCACTACCCTCTCACATTACACCCACTCCCCAGCCCTTCAGATATAACCGGGACTACCTACTTAATACAGCCGGGCCCCCTTCCTCCCAGTTTTCGGTGAATCTAGCTGTTATTACAACACTGAAAAGTCTCTCATCAGATACCCAGGGCCATCTTGGATAGGTGTCAAAAGGGGCACTTGTCCTAGGATTACCCTAGGGGCCTACGGCAGCTGTCCACCTCAACACTCGCTACGGTCTGGATGCAGAAGATGCGTGACAAAGGTATGTGCAGCCACCAGCACACGCTCCTCCATTAGTGATCCATCCGTCATATCCAGGCGCCCAGACCATTAAGGAGGAATCTACTCTACTTCCCTTTGTTTTTTGATGCTACAGTTAAAACACTACAGAGCGAAATTATTTCTCAATGCTTATCTAGAAGAAGAGACCCAAGGAGTCCCTCGCATATTAGAGCTTAGAACGTCTCGGCGTTTGGCCAAACGTGGCATCTCAACTAGCAAGGAAATCAGAAAAAACTTTTTTTTTGTTTAAATATTAAGTGATGTGAGCTCACCGCTACTTTTCTTTCTTCAACGAGGAACCTGTTTTGCTTGGAGCCTCAGAGACGGACATCACGGTGGTTGTGGAGGTTGGCTGTAATCGCAATGAAACGAGTCAACAATCAATGAAAAAAAAAAACATAATAAAAAGTCTACTTAAAGGCAAAAAAACTTAAAACTTAAAACTGCTTTTCAAAATGTATAGAGCAAAACAAAGCATAAAACACGTGCTGCTGTTCGTTGAATGAAGGGTTTTGTATATCTATGGTTTGATAGGTCAGGTTTAATACTTAAAGGGACAGTTTAATGTCCCTGACAGCCCCACTTTCAAAGAATGTATATTAAAGTACCCTGTGAGTATCCCTAACCCTCTATGAGTTATTTAATATACATTCTACCTGAAGGGGGGAGGTGATGCATTTGGCGGAATGTAACTTCTGCAGGGCATTGGGGGGGGGGAATGCATTTGAATCCCCTTGGTATTTGCAAAATGGATCGCATTAAAGGTTAAAGGGACCATGCATCTATCATAGGCATTAAAGTGCACGTGACGGCTGAACGGTCCCTTAAAAGGGACACCGTGCCATCATACGCACTTTGTGGTTCCTCTTTGCAGAATTCCCCCAAAAGCCCATGGGCTCTCTTCCCCATCCCCTGATTCCTAGGCCAGAACAAACACATCTGCTCGCCAAAGCACATGCATGCTATACTCACCCCTAGCTGGCTCCAAGAGTTCCAGGGGTCCAAAGAGACCCCCCATGCGCATATGCAGAAATATCTCCCATTGAAATCAACGGGACCCCGGAGGGGGCAACTTCTCAGTATAGTTAATATTTCATATGCATTGTTTATCGGTGGGGGTCCTAAGTCTTAAAAATAAAAACGTTTTTATTTTATGCAATGGTTGCTGCAGCGAGGCTCCAGCAGGTGGCTGGGTAAGTCGGGGGTTCTATTGGGCACCGACCCACCAGCTATTGGCCAGGCGGCCTTTCTGGGTCTGTGCCACCCTTTTTTCCATAAAAATATAAGACTTGATAAGGTTTTAAGTACAAAAGATAGAAACTGCTCAGAAATAATAAAAAAAGTGGCAACTTATACGTACAGTTGAGGAAACCTTGGAGCAGAGCGCCTCCCGCACCTAAATGTAAATTTAGAGAAATATTACAATTTTATCTTTTTATAATTGTAGTTTCCACACAAAAAAAATTCCAGTGCATCTCATTAACCCTTAGTGTTTCTAAGGATAGTGGAGCCAAACAAAGCCCCAGAAAGTGCCACTTCATGTGGTCCTTGAGTTTGAGGGTCCCGGACCGCTTTAACAACTTACCTTTCTTTCTGTTAGACAAGTCAGCAAAATAAAGAACCCCTGTAATAGAAAGAAACACACACGATGCGATTAACGATAGACACACAATATAAGAATGGGTAGCTTCAGCAACTTATAACCGAGTTAGTTCGTTGACACCTTCCATTGGGCCAACGTACAAAAAGGATAGAAAGTTTTCGGGACCTCGGAGTTCTCTTCTTCAGGTCTTGAGGTCCCAAAAGCTCATACGACTTTTCAACTGAAAGCTCCGGACTCCTTGTAGACTTCACAATAATTCGTTGAGCTCTTAAGTCATAATGTGTTCCATACAGAATTACAGCGGCATTAGAAAGCAGACACGTCGCCAGCCAGCGGCGTGTGATTTACTCTGATCCATTCGCTTTTACGTCACTCGCCCTGAAATCTATCACAGATTGCGAGCTCTTCTCATTCTGCCCCAGTCGTAAAGCGTGTTAATGCCATTTTCGGTTTGTAACAGTTTTATGGGGGCACCCTATAAATATATGTAACCTAACTATCCCGCTGACATTTCCAAGGACCAAGTGTATGAACTACAACTCTAATAATGGCGTGTACAGGGGGGGGGACATATTTAAAAGGAAGATATATACCAAGAATAAATTCTTTAAAAAGAAATAAAAAAAGAACGGTTAGACTACAATAACAATAAGCCCCCAATTACATATGATAAACGGTAGTGTAACTACAAGGGTCACAGCAGGCAAAGGCTTAAAGCTGCCCTCAGGACCAGGGGGGTGCGGACCGCCAAGTAAAAGTGCCCCTGACATGCCCAGTGCCCACCCCGAGGTCAACCGGGTAAATTAAAAGGGAAATCGGGAGCAAAAGTGGGCCTAAAATTAACAAAACATGGACCCTTACCAACTTATTATATTCTTTACATTAAATGTCCTTCTAGATGGCTATTCTAACCCAGACCTAAGAAGGAGCATCTGATCCCAAATCAGGTCTGTCCTGAAACTCCCGGTCTCTTCCGAGGCGTTCATATGACATTCTAAATAATGTATTATGGAAAGGAAAAGCATGATTTTTGCTCAAAACATGATCATTACATCACTAACCTGAAAAGCGTTCATTCCTGCGAATCCATACGTGAAAACCTGTCTCGTAAGATTATCAAGATCGGTCAGCAGGGCGAATCCAAATGACCACGTTAATCCAAAAACCGGCGTTAACACCAGGATGGCCTTCAGGATGCTCTTAGCCGTTTCCCTGTCTTCAGGAGTGTTGGCGTCCGACACCGAGGGTCGGGACAACTTAGCGATGACGACGATAAGCGTAATGAAATTAAACACAATGATCGATCCAGCCGGAATGGCAAACGCGTAGATGGCTCCACTTCCAGGGTTCAGCCAGCAAACCTTTTCGTGCATGTACGTCTCTTTAGGTTTAAAGTACAAAAAAGTACCGGCGGCTATAAAGGCGGGAATAAAGTATCCCATGAAATACGCGAAAGAAACGTAAACCTTCTTCCTGAGGTGGTGGAAAACGAAGAGGAGTTGGTGGAGGAGCATCATGCTTTGGCAGAACGTCCAGAAGAACAGGGCCAAGTAGAAGAAGTGATTCAAGAAAGTGATGGAAAGGCAGATGTATCTGTGCGTCTTCACGGCTGGAAACGCAGAAGACAAGAAGCAGACGTCAGCGAACATTAAAGACAAGGAGATGTTGACGAGCGAGATGTGGCGGAAATAGGAGATGTTGGTCCTAACGACGGATTTCCACACGGCCCATTCAATGCAGACACAAACGCAAAGAGAGAGGATGGACACCCCCAACCCCACCAACGTAATCTCCTCGATTAAAATCAAAGGCTCCACGTTTATGGACATCAGTACCGCAAAGGATGTCAAATGGGTGCAACTGCAAAAGGTTTTGTTGCGTTCCACTTTGGACGTGCAGCCGGAATCTGACCAACTACCCCCCGAAGGCGGATTGGACTGAAAGTCCCAAAAAACACAACGCTGAGAATATTCGGCGTCTGAGTTGTTTATTCCGAACGTCATAAAGATGTCTCCGGAAAAGGAGGAAGAGTCTGACAGTCTGACGGAAGTGGACTGGACGATGCTGTTTAACTGGTGATTGTTAAATTTGCCGGTATTTGCAGGCAGCAGATTTCCGATGGTGTTAAACACCACGCTTGTGATGGTCACATTATTTTGGTCCAGCAGCGAAGATATGGTTTGCTTTCCGATTACCGCGCTCACTCCAAGATCCGTGTCGAAGGTCTTCTCGTAATGTCCCGCCGGGCTTCCTCTCTGGTACGAGCTGCCCTTCAGCTGGATGTTGGGTAGAACAATGTCTATGGTCCCATTTTCTGCCTGTAGTAGCAGACTGAAGCGTTCTACCGACTGCAAGACTTGAGAGGCTTGCGGGCTGTTGTCCTGTTTCCAAAGCGACGAGTGGGTTGTATCGGTGAGGTTACTTGCGACAGAGAGGAAATTCTAAGGGAAAAAAGTAAAGCTGAAGGTTACAGGGTTATAACGGAGTAATTTGGGGTAAAAAAAAAAGACACACGACCGTCAAGATGGGCAATGGGGAACATCCTTCAAACGCAACCCTTGCCAGGCTTGATTCCTTATAAAAAAAATAGTGATACACATGGAATACTTACTGTTACTACAGTTGAATCAAAGACGCTGTTTCCATTTGCAGACACCTTTGCGATGGTCTCGAGAATGTTCACTAACGCAGACACCTCCGCAGCGTTAGTCATACTCGTCCCCTCCGTGCTTGACAATTGCTGTATTATTTCTGGGACTTTTACTTGAGAGCTTCCTAGACCTTGATCCAAAGCCTATAAAAATAATAATAAAAAAGATGTTAAATAGAATATAGGTACATTGCCTGTGCTTGCCTTCCAAGCGTCCCTCCTGGGGTTGTGGTTAGAGGTGAGCATATGGTGTGGGCCTTTACCTTGACTTCAATGCTCTTGTGACCTAAAAATGGGTATTTATAAGGCATTTCTCAAGGTCCAAGAGAAACAGCCCCTCTTGGAGACCCAAAGCTCTGTGCCTTTCCCCTCTTTCCTCCCCTGATATCCCAAGAATGTTTGCTGGGCTTTAATGTTCTACTGCTCTACAAGCCACATTGATGTGCGTAGGAACAAGATGTTAGCTATAGAACCCGTAACAATGTTTCTCAACGCTGATCATCAAGTTCTCGAAAAGCATAGTCCTGGCCAGGATTGGCCATCTGGCAAACCTAGTAAATGCACAACGCCATAGATGGCCCCCCGGTCACTTATCTTTATAGCTTCTTGCGTGGCAGATCTGGCCCTGTAGGGTGCGGCCACCAACTGGGTACATGCGGCCAGTGTCCGCATATTCCCAAAAGTAAATGTATGCGTGTGCGGCCACGGGCCTTAATGTACCACGGCCCATTTTTATCCCCAGTCTGGCCCTGCATCTGTTTAGCTAATGAGATTCTGAAGTCCCATGGGTTCTCGAGCACCTTAGTGGAGAAGTTCTGGTGAGGATCGCCTTACCTTTGCACTGTCTAGAACAGACTGCAGAAGCTGGCTGATGCAGTTGTCTTGTACCGTAAGCCACACTCCACCGAGTGAACAATGCCTAGTCAAGTTTCCAGTTCTCCCACTAGGGCAGTTCGCCGTGGCCCTAGTACCGGCCTTTGTGACGTTCCAGGTAACGCCGCTGCTCACATTAACGGTACAAAACGGGTCTTCGGCTAAGAAAGAAAAAAGTTAGTATTTTCCAATACAGATATAATTTTACTTTCTCCCGCATCCAACGTCTTTGCCAACACAAAATCGACCTAAGAGATGTTAGAACTTTCTACTGTCTTCAGACAACCCTGGCATTTTTTTTTAATGTGCTCAGGGCAAATTAGAATAAATTTCCCAAAATAATTCTCAGAAAATGCTTGCTCCTTTTAACCAAATGTCCTCAAACTATTAAAAAGCCCCCAAAGAGTCTGCTTGCTTTCCCCAGTGGGAGATTAGGCCATAAAATCTAGCACTTCTGATTGGTCCGTTCACACAACCAATAGATAAAACCATTTAAAGTATATACCTTGGATCACGGTGATAGAAATGGAGTTTTCCTTTTTTTGTCCTGCGTTATTGGTGAATACGCAACTATAAATTGTATCTTGTGCCGGAGGAGGGGGAGCCAGCGTATAACACCGTAAATCGGTCCTTTTACCTGCAAATACAGAAATGATATCTACAGATTAAAACCCACTTCTCCAGCAGGCTAGGATGGGGTCAGCTCGCTGCAATTGGCCTTTTTATAATATATAGTAACGTTAAAATGCTTAAAATGTTTGTGGAGCCCCATAATTCGGTGAATAAGGCTGATTGACGTTCCTGGGAGCTTCGTAGTGTTGGCTGCCGGGGGCTCTTGCTCTCCTGGGGTAATAAGGTGATAAGGGGCAGGGATAGCTCCAGTTAGTCGGTGGGACTTGGCAAGTCCCCGGGTAATGCAGATCGAGGAACTCCAGAGAGTTTCCTTTCATTCTTAGAATGCTGGAAGTGTTGCAAGACCATTGTGCCAGATGGAACTCTTGTATTTCTTGGGATTTTTCGCTGACCCTTTTCCTGACCCGGGTATTTATGAAATATACTCACTAGGCTGCGCCTCCTGTGTGACGTTGCCATAAGACCAGGAGACATCATACGTTTCCCCATCAAACGGCACGCAGCATTCTAACGCCGGCTGGGAGGTCTCTCCAGCAGACAGACTCTTTTGAATGGGGTTGACGAAGATCTCGGTGGGAAGGAGAGTAACGTTTACTTGCGCTTTTGCTTCGTGAACCAAGCTGCCGTTAAAAAACTGGCAGACATACGTCCCTGCAAAAAAAAAATATGGAGGACCAATAGTATTTTCATATTGATTCCTCATCATTTTAGCCCATTTTAGCCCAAATCGTCTTATAAACATGGTAACTTTTGGTAACTTTTTGTAACATTATGGATAATCACGTATATATTGGAATATAATTACCCTTTACACATCCATTATATTTTATCGATCGCTACCCTGGAAAGTTATTCTTGAATCATCAATCCACTATATATATATATATATATATATACCGTATATATATATACAAACACACATTTAATTTCTACCTACCTTGCCACCACTGGTCTGCCTTAATAATCGTAAGTGTAGAGATTGCGGCGTTTGATAGAACCCGGGTGGATATGTCGACGTTCCCTCCGGCACTGTAGATGATGTTACTGCTGTTATTGTTCACCAGAGTCCAGTTCACCGTTAACAATGTTTCGTTGATTTGGCAACTCAGTTGAATTCTATCCCAGTATTTGACTGTCAGCTGTTCGGGTTGTATTGCAGAAATACCTGTAAACGCACGAAATACGTAACATTATAATATTTTTTTTTTTGCTAACAACCACATTACGAAGGGAAAAACTCAATACAAAACAAAACACAAAATCAATAATAAAAAAATAAATAACAAAAAACAAAAAATAAAGTAAAAAATTAATTAAAGTAAAAAAATTAAAAATAAATAAATAATAATAATAAAAAAATAATAATAATAATAATATGAACTAAAAAAAATACTACATAATAGAACTTGATGTTTTCCGCTTGGTAAGTATCATCATGACATAAAGTAACTAGTTTCCTCTTGTGATACTCTGAGAACGTCACTAAATATCTGCGAAGAGTACCTGATGTAGAGAGCTGGGATGAGATAGCATTGGGAATGGACTCTACGGCCAAAAGGCTATTGGCTTCCAGCAGCTGGGAGGACACCGGAGCAGCCACCATCATCCTGTAATTCGCGACGACACTTCCTGGGCTTTGGCTAACATTAACGGAGAAAAAGAAACCACCGTGTGATATATCATAAAACATATGGATAATTCTGTCCCTACGCAACTCATTCCTACCTGAATCCAACCACCGATACATTCAAGAGGTTGCAGTTTCTTGTATAAGCATCAAGCAGCTAGGAGACAAGAAAACATGGCGCAAGTTAGGACCTCGTGACTCTGAGCATATCCGTCTCCTGGTTCAATGGGAAGGACACGTGGGTCTCCTGTATGGAGCCTATGTCACAGTTAAACATCGAAACATAGAATGTTTCATCTCGTCACCCATTTTTCCTGCTCGTACCTTAATCAGTGGGTGGTCTCGTCATAGATTCAGGAGCCGTATGACTATTCCATGTGTGTTTAACACCCTCACTGTATTACCCTCTACCACTTCCCCTGGAAGGCTGTTCCATTTATCTACAACTCTCTCAGGAAAGTAAAACTTGCTTATGTTAACATCTACGTCAGTGTTTTAGTTGTTGTAGGGTCACATTAAGAAGTATACTCACGGCCAGTGTTATATTGTACGCCTTCGCTTTGTATAATGGGCTGGTTTGGTCTTGGAGATCCACTGTAAATATTTCATTAAGTGTAAAGGATCCTGTAAGGTTCACTGGAGGGATAAAGCAAACATCTATCGTTAGGCGCAGAGCAGTGTTTACATTGCGGTTAAAAACACATTTCCCTAATCCTTTAAACCCAAATGTGACCACGGCTGCCACCTTGTTTAGAATGTGATTAATGTTTTACGTATAGTACCGGTATATATACAGAGAGAGAGATACATCCAATGTAGGCGTAGCCTATCTATTCAAGACTTTGTAGGGGTGTCCCATAGGCAAACCTTTAACACACGGGGTAGGAGAGATGGGATTACCAGAGCAATTAGGTCTCTGTACACTCGGGGGCATCAGAGAATGGGCAAAATCGCTTTGTTTCTGCAGCATACATTTTTGGGCAATTTATGTAGTTTCTTGGCTGTTCGGGGGGGGGGCTTTTTTTTTTTTTAATCGGAATGACATTTGGGGGGCATTACCAAAGGGGTATATTCCTGACACCTTAAGGACTCCCCCTTCATTATAGAATTTTTTACAAAGGTTTCCCCAGAGTAAGGGTGGTCTACTAGTAGTAGTAGCAGTAGAGGTAGGGAACTGGGCCTAGGCAGACAGACACTGGCAGATGATAGGAACATGCAGCCCCGTGGAGCTGGACTGAATCACCAATATTGTCTCCAAGCCGCCCCACAACTGCACTAAAATAAACTATTCATTATCGCAGTATTGTATATGAGTAATGAGCACCAATCACAGGCTCTTCTAAACTGTCACTGTCTCCACTGTCACTCCAACTCCCAGCACTCTGTACCTGCTGCTACTAAGTTACAATGGCGTCCGCACATTTATATATCTAACGCTTGTCCCTCCCCTTGCAAATGCTGATTGGCCAGAATAAAAAAAGCAAGGAAAAACTCCAACTGGTTGCTGGACCCATCAATCACAGCCATAACCATCAATAAGACCACCCACATTTTTTGGCTACTTCTACCTATCAGCCCCTCCCACTTTACCTCGCCAAAGAGCGCCAAAATGGTTTGTAATGGCGGCTACACGTGGCGACGAATGTACAAATCATGACGAATTGTCATCATTTTTGCAATTTGTTTTCTTTAGTGTTGTCAGAGATCGCCTCGTTATCATTGAGTCGTACGAATGGACGAAACAGACAATTTTCGTTAACAATAAAGTTCGTACGAAAACGAACGCACGCGTCTAGGGGGCAATAGGTTGGCAAACATACATGCAGATCACAAGCATTCTATAATGGAATGCCACGATCTATGAATACTATGAACGCTGATACATCGTAGCCGGTACTTTACCCTTCTGCGTGGTAACAATGACTTCTCGCTCACAGAAAGGGATATTATCGTCCGGCACGAGAATGCAGGAGCAGAACGAGGAGCCGTTACAAGCCTGGTACACGTGGCACACGGTGATATTCCATCGGTACCCTGCTTTGCAAGCGCAAGACTTCACTGTATCCGTAACGTTGCACTCTAGAAAAATATCACAATAGTGTTAACTGACGAGTTTTCTGGATACATATAAAGAAAAATCTAATCTCTTCGAACCATCAGTGGGTGTATTCATTCATTCATTCAGATTCCTCATGGCTGGCACACGCATGCTGGTTGGCAGCACTGCCGGTTGTACTGAACATGCGTCCACCACAAAGCGCATGCTCTTTCCGTTAGTGCTGCTGTTCAGGTCTGAAATCAACCTGCATATGTCCCATGCATTTTTTAATTCTGTATTAACCTCTACCACTTCTGATGGGTGGCTGTTCCGCTTATCTACCACCCTCTCAGTAAAGTAAAATTTCCTTTTATCTAATTGTCTGACCCTAGTTTTAGTTTACAGCCTCTTGTTCTAACATTTTTCTTCATATGAAATAAACTTGCATTTTGTTAGATCCATTTATGCACGTACCTTCTACCTTGATATTTATTACTTTAAGCATACACAATTATTTCTCACATCTCACTGTACAGAGCTATGGAATATGATGGCGCTATATAAAACAATAAATAATAATACATACATGGATTATATAATGTCCATGTTTTGGGTTGATATGGGTGCATCTGGTTCTCATACATGCGCTACCTACCTGTAGTTATTGAAAGCTGCACTAGAGTGACTCTCAGGGTCGAGTTTAGGGCAAGTGAGTACGGTAGAAACGTGGGATTCATCAGAAAACTTTCGGCTGCATCAGCGGAGGAACCCTCTAGAAGAACATCGGTGTACAACATGTACTCGTGCATGACTGCCGTGGCTGGAAGAAATACGCAAAGAAGTGTGTTATGGAAACCCGGAACCTTGCTAAGTGAAAAGTTCTTTGAATTCTGCACCTAGAACCTGATGTAAGAGCGGAGGTTCCAGAGCATGCAGCTGCAAACATCAGCCTTGTCTCAAGGTGCTCTCTGCTGCCATCTAGTAATCTGAAGTGGGACAACAGGGAGATCTGCGACAACTCCAGGTTGTGGGAGTGGCTCACCCCAATCCCCGCCCACTTCTGCATTTAAAATTTGTGTGTGTGGAGCAACTTGGCGCTACTTCTCCTAGGTTGCAATGAGAGCTGATGTGCTAGTACAGTGGAGTCATTGTATATCCAGTAAGGCATTAAGAGCCTCCATGCGCATGACTAGTGCACCTAATATCTAACCCAGGGGCGTCCAACCTGCGGCCCTCCAGCTGCTGCAGGACTGCATCTCCCATAATGCTCTTTCAGCTAAGGGGCTAGCTGAGGAGGATGGGAGATGTAGTCCTGCAGAAGCTGGAGGGCCGCAGTTTGGACGTCCCTGATCTAACCGGATACTGATTGTCTAGGCACCTCCCACATAGCTATTGGCCAATGAGGTACAGGTTTGGATTATGGGGTGCCATTAGTGATGTCTTTCCCCTCTTTCCTCCCCGATGTCCCTCTTATTTACCCTATAATGAGTTAATTGTTAAGAAATCAATTATTGTCCTTCTTCTAAATCTCTTGATTACATCAGAAGCCATCAATCAGTCACAAAGTCATAAAAAGTGGCTGTAAAATCCCGCTCTTTGCCGCTTCTCCAGTTACCACCCAATAAAGTAAGGTGTCCCTCATTGAACATTTCAAAGATTGGAATTTATGCCTGGTCAAAAAACTCAGCGTTTAACTTACACAACTGTCTTCTGATTCTGTGCTTCATCGCGTTTGCCCCCTATGTAAAACAAAACATAAATACACATTTGTTTCTCAAAATTTACCAAATTTTTTTTTCACAATTGCACATTAAGGCTGACTTGGCCCCTGGAAAAAAAGGTGGTTGCCCTACTGTCCTGCAAGCAATGAGGATCATGAGATCTGGTCTGGTCAGAATTAGCTCCTCTAGCACTTGCCATGTGGCTATATGGTCCCTTTAACTCCTTGTATTCCAATCTCCAATGTTCATGGTAGTTTTCTGTACTTCTTCTCACTTTCACTATATTGAGTTATTCTATACCAGTACCAGAGATCTGGATATATAAGTCGTGCTGTATAAATAGCATCCATCCGTCCATCCATATAACTTTACCTCTTCAGAAGTGGAAATCATCTTGCGATCTTCATCAGTCCAGTGACATTGGCCAAATCTAAGCGTCGCCAAGCAGAGGAATACAGCTGCAAGGGAGATTTCCATCCTAAAGCACAATGTAAAGCCGTTGTCTTTGTGTATACATGTAAGAAGACACAATTTAGCTGTCCAGTCTGAATCAGAAGAAAACATGATCATCCACACCAACAATTTAGATACATTAATAAACAAAAAGCTATATGAAAGTGAGTGACACAGGCATGGTAAGAGTTAACCTCTGGATTAAAAAAGTAAATGCCCACATAGGACTGTTCCCCCCATAAACACACACATATACACACACTCTTCCTATCTTCTGCTCCCCCTCTCCTAGGGAACACTAACCCTAAGCTCACTTTACTATGCACCCGCGCTTAACACCGTACACTAACACATACCCTCACACACGCTAACACCGTACACTAACACATACCCCCACACACGCTAACACCGTACACTAACACATACCCCCACACACGCTAACACCGTACACTAACACATACCCCCACACACGCTAACACCGTACACTAACACATACCCCCACACGCTTATCAATGTCATCATTAAACCCCTGTCAACTTCCAATACTTCTCCTGATGGAGGCGTTATCAAAAGGGAAAAACAATATGTTGTTTACCTATTTGTGTTCTGATTTACTGAACTTGTTGAGCTGTTTGTATTTATTATTTTGTAATTATTATCAATTATAAACATCATTCATTAATCCATTTTGCCATAACCAGGGCTGGCGATGATGAGGCGTCCCTGGCACTTTAAGGCCAGCGGTCACATGATGAGTGCGGTAATGTGCCATTTAATACTTTTGGGGGCTAACTCCGCCCCTTGCATGGCAAACCGCCAATTGTATTGAAAGCCCCAACCTTATATGGCTAGGCCCGCCCCTTCATAAAGTCACTCCCCCAGAGTAACAGTCTCTAGATAGCCTGTTTATATTTAATGCTTATGTAATCTGTTTGATCTGCAGCGCTCTGTGGAGGAGTTTTCTCAGAGCAACCCCTTTGGACATGTGACTGAATCCACCAATGACAGGAAGGGGTTGTTTTTTCCAGAGAAAGGAGGGAACAGTCTGAGGAGAGAAAAATGGACCCCGAAGAGAAAGCGGTTCCTGACACGCCAGAAAGATATTAAACTGCTGCCTAGCGCTCTGTCTCACATTAGAGTGCGCTTATAGACTGTATATGAGAAAGACTGCAGCAACCTGCGAACAGGCAGCGTGGACAGGTGACACGCGCATGCATCTTATACGAGCGTCCCAGCATCCAACAGCAGAGGGCCGGGTTCCAGGAATCCTGAGGTAAAATACAGAGCTTATGTAATGTTCACCAGCCTGGAGAGCCAGATGTAGACAGGTTCTGCAGACAGGGGCCCCGCACTCAAGCACCAGCTGGGTACCCAGTGACGAATCCCGGCCTAGCCTGACAGGTCCAGGGGTGGCAAAACCTCTTGGACAATCCAGCACCCCTGCATAATGATCCATGTTTTCTGGGACACATTTCATTTTTACATATTGCTGACCAGCCCAGATCAAATGCCCTGCAGTATGGAGGATGTATAACTGACTAATTTGTTCTCTTCCATACGTCTATACATCCCACATACTGCAGGGCAGCATTTTATCTGGGCTGGTCAGCAATATCTACAAATTATACTTGTCCTGGAAAACATGGCCGACGCGGTCACCCTACTCAGCACAGCCTCCATAGACTACAATAAAAGGTGCTGGGTGCCTTTACGAAGCGTCATATCCCGGCGTGCTGTATCTTAAAGGTACCCAGCACCCTCACTCACACTCTTAATCACTCCCTCTCTTGCTTGAGAGGGAGTGAGAGTGTGAGTGAGGGTGCGTAACAACGAATGTCGTTGCTGAATGGAAAGAGCCCTCCAAATTTCATCCAAACTGAAAAATGAATGGACCAAAAGCAAAAGTGTTTGGTGTTCAGTTACCATTTGTATGCGTTTTAATGTCTCACTGTACGGTCTGCGTTTGAACATTAGAAAAACCTACAGTGTGAAGAGAATTTCATACAGAAAACAGTATTAAAAAATGCACCCAGGGAAGGTAAATGCGATAAATGACCACAGTTATTTACTATAAGTGAAATGTTTCATGAATGATAAAAGATTTCCGGAAGGAGGGTTAGATGAAAACAAGAAACATATATGTAGATTAGAAATCGCACGCGGGTGATCTGAGAGGTCTTTGATTCAGTGAAAAGTATAATGTAAGCGGAAAAATAGAACATTGTGAGTGGATAATAGCTCTGCCTCGTGTAGGTAACACACCTTGATCTACACACGATATTAGCAAACAGTTCAAATAATATAGTTATAGTGTGAATGATCCATACGTGGGGTAACACATGCTTATATGCCCCATACTATCACAATAAAGAAAATCCATGTACACATGCACAAATAATTATATCAGCCGAACATTCTGTCTCTTTCCGACCTGGCCGGATGAGTGTGATGGGAGTCGAAAACCACAGCTCACTTCTCATCCTAATTACAAATAATTGCGGGTTCTTACCTTCCGATAGGATTTTCTTCTGGTCTCTAGCACCCTGGTATAAGCTCCATGCACATACAGACGGGCAACTTGCACGCTCATAGCAGCTGCTGAGAAAAACGGATGCGGAAACACAATAACACGATAGTGATTTCAATAATGATGACATGAAAATGGCCCTAATTATTTGGTAAACATCTCTCGGCTCTGTCAAGTTTGACTAAAGGTATCGTGCGTTTGGCCACGTTCTGTTTGACAAACATCTAGATGTGATTGTGTACAGAGAATTTCCATCAATATTTGAATAGTAAACATGGAAGAAATCAGGAGTAAAATGCATCGCCCAAAAGTAAAACAGACAACCTGTGGTCCAATCATTAAATGCACATTTTCTCACTAAGGAATTATCTCCTAAAGGGGCATATTCACTAAAGCGCGATTTGGATGTGATGACGTAGCCTGGCCTAGGGCCGAAGGTCAAGTGATGGCAGTCCATCTTAGGGTGATCCAACGCCCCCCGGTGTCTAGATAATAGTTCTGGGAATTATGGGCCAAATTTACAGCTTACTATTCAGTTACCAAAATTTCTCTAATTCTCAAACCTTCTAGAGCAGGAAAGATGGGCAGAAAAAATAAAGCCAGAAAATGGATGATGCAGTCCTATCCAAATCCCACTTACGGACAGGGAATACATAAAAAGCCTATAATAAGATCGCAGGTCTTATGGGAAAGTCCAAAACTCTATATGTAGAATTGTAAGTAAAGCACTCTACAAGGCTTTGGACAGTGGCTGAAATCTTTAAAACAGGATGGTCCAGGGAGTAATTGATTAATCGGCACAGATCTCATTTACGGGTGTGGTACATATAACCGATCTTAATACATATACACTGCCCTTATAGACACATACTGTATACACTGCCCTTATACATGCCTGCTGATATACACACACATATACACTGCCCTTACACATGACTGCCCATATACACACATCTAAAATGCCCTTATACACACCTGCTGATACACACACATATACACATACATTGCCCCTACACACTCCTGCCCATACACACACATATACACTGCTTGTACACACACACCTGCCCATACACACACATATACACTGCCATTACACACACCTGGCCATCAATGCACATATACACTGCCCTGAGGATATGACGGCGCAAAGTGCTAGGGAGCATAGAAGCCGATGTCTAAGGTGACAGACCCCAAGAAACTGGTCCTGCTCATTGGACAGCAGGTGCCAGACCAGTCAGACCATTCCATGCCTCGGTGTGGCCCCAGGTGTGGCCCTCATGGAAAGAATTTAAATATCAACACTTCAAATACCCTGGGGTGGCTAACTTTCAAAATTATACAGTATGGTTTAATGGGGTAAATTAGCCGGCTTTAAAGATGTCACAAATAGGACATGGGGCAGTATGACCAGGTTTGTAAAAATGGTTTTAAACCAGTAATACGCTACTTGCTTTTAAGACTCTATAACAGGGGCGTCCAACATGCGGCCCGTGGGCCAAATGCGGCCCGCGAGACCTCGAGGTGCGGCCCGCGTAAGATCGGCAGCCAGGGCAACCGATCTTACGCGAGCCGCACCTCAAGCCCTGCTACTTACGTGTGGGAGGGTCTTCTGGACTGCACAGAGGAAGCGGAGTTCACGTGACATCCTACTTCCTTTGTGCTTTAGCAGAGAAGGCAGAGGGAGGCCGTGCCCCCTGCTGAAGTCTGTAAGCGGCATCGAGGAGCTGCAGTGCAGGTAAGGGGGTGGGGAGGGTGTTTGAATGAGTGTGTCTGATTGAGGGAATGAATCTGTGAATGAATGATTATATGAATAAATGAGTGTGTGTGTGTGTGATAGCATGGATGTGTAAGTGCTGGAACCTAGGCATGATGGGACTGTGATTGCTGTTAGCAATCACACTCCTATCATGCCAAGTCAGCCAGTACATGCTGAAACCTGGCCAGCTGCCCCCCTTGTGTATTGATGCTGCCAGCAGTATGAGGTCTGCACTTACAGCCACCCTGTACCAGCATGTACTGGCTGACTTGGCATGATAGGAGTGTGATTGCTAACAGCAATCACAGTCCCATAATGCCTAGGTTCCAGTATTTACTGGATGGATGTGTAAGTGCTGGAACCTAGGCATGATGGGACTGTGACTACTGTTAGCAATCACACTCCTATCATGCCAAGTCAGCCAGTACATGCTGAAACCTGGCTAGCTGCCCCCCTTGTGTATTGATGCTGCCAGCAGTATGGGGTCTGCACATCACTTACAGCCACCCTGTACCAGCGTGTATTGGCTGACTTGGCATGATAGGAGTGTGATTGCTAACAGCAATCACAGTCCCATCATGCCTAGGTTCCAGCATTTACTGGATGGATGTGTAAGTGCTGGAACCTAGGCATGATGGGACTGTGACTACTGTTAGCAATCACACTCCTATCATGCCAAGTCAGCCAGTACATGCTGAAACCTAGCTAGCTGCCCCCCTTGTGTAGTGATGCTGCCAGCAGTATGGGGTCTGCACATCACTTACAGCCACCCTGTACCAGCATGTACTGGCTGACTTGGCATGATAGGAGTGTGATTGCTAACAGCAATCACAGCGAGCACAGTCCCATCATGCCTAGGTACCATCATTTACTGGTTGCCTGGGTTGCCAGCATTTACTGGTTGCCAAGTCATATTGCTAATTTTGTCCAGTTGTGTGTTACCTACTTTTATTAAAAATGTGAGTTTTTATTATTATTTTTAAAGGTGGGGGTCATTTTCGGTTTTGGCTAAGTGAACCCTGAATGTTTTGGTCCAGAATTTTCATTTTAGTTCATCCCTAGAATAAATCTAGGGAATCCTGAATTTGTAGTCGCAAAACTTTCTAGGCCCAGAAATCAGTGAGAGGAAGAGTAAAGGTTTTGTGTCGTTTACTTTATTTTAATCTGCATATTTTATTAAAGGCCATATTTTTTGTCACAGTGAAAAATGAGTGCGGCCCGCGCACGTATACTATTCTGATGAAGTGGCCCCCTGCAGAAAAAACTTGGACACCCCTGCTCTATAACTTACAAAAAAAAAGCGAAAAACATACAAACACTGGGTATTTCTAAAATTAGGAAAAAAATTAGAATCTACATAGAAGGATTTTTCTATCAGCTTTTGTAGACAAGTAAAAGATTTTTCAAATAAAAATCAGAAAAGGTGTTTTTTATTTTTTGCCATATTTTATTATAGTAAATTAGATGATATGATAAAAACAATGGTATCTAAAGAAAGCCTTTGTTGTCCTGGAAAAACAATGTACAATTTATGTGAGTACATCAAATGTGAAAAAAGAAAATTACAGCTAAACACAAACACCGCAAAAATGTCAAAAGCCATTGTTACGTACAGGTACAAAAAAAAAAATGAAGTCTTGTCACAAAGGGGTTAATTAATATTTGTATATGATATAAGTATTTATATCTATATCATAGAAATATGATTATACTTGCAACCAGTCCATTTATATCTTTGTGTTAGGAAAGTACAGAATATGAATCGGTCGACAGTTCGTTTGAAGAACTCGCTGTGAAAACATTGTAAACACCTGGAAACAAAAAGAAAAATGTATGTTATACTCACTTCCAGAAATGTAGATAAATAAAGACAAACACAAAGGCAGACATATACATAAATACAGACAGATACACACAAACATACATTTTGTGGCCATTTTATAAGGTAATTCGGCATTTAGAACACCGTTATAACGAGTGGTTATTTCAGTATCTGTGGCCTTTCTGTCAGCTTTATAGAATCTAGCCATTCTACTCTGACCTGCCTCATTAACTATATGTTTTTAGCCACAGAACTGACAATCACTGGATTTTTTTTTTTTTAAAGCATAGTTCTCTTTAAACTCTAGAGACCGTAACGCAGGAAAATCAGGAAGTCATGAGTCTGAGATGCTGAGACTCCACATCTGGCACGAAGAATCGTACCATGGCCAAAGTCGCTGTATGTGTAAAGAAGCAGCTATACCTAATAAAGTGTCCAGTTGATGTATATGGATATGCTGATATAAACAAACACATACACAAACCTATGGACACACAAACATAAAACACTCACACAGATGTACAGTGGCAAGAAGTGAGTGACCCCTTTGGAATTACCAGCATTTGTTTATAAATTTGACTGAACATACAAATTAGTGTATTGCTCTTGCCTATATTGAATACATAATTCAAACATTCACAGTGTGGGTTGAAAAAAGTATGCGGGCCCCTAGGCTAATCACTTCAACAAAAGCTAATCGGAGTCAGGAGTTAGTAAACCTGGAGTCCAATCGATGAAACGGGATTGGTGTGTTTTAGAGCTACTTTGCCCAAAACACGTGTAAACTGTTGGCAGTATTTAATTATTTTGCTCACTAAACAGTGTATTAACTTTGAAAAGAGCAAGCATGTAGAAAAACACAAGTGCTACTTAGCTTATCTCCCTAGCACCCAGCCAGGACGACTCCAAGGGCACAACTCAGAATGATCAATGAGATAAAAAAGAACCCTACAGTAACAGTTAAAGGCATGAAGGAATCATTGGAACTAGTTAACATCTCTATTCATGAGACTACCATATGCAAAACACTTAACAGGCATAGACTCTGTGGCAGGACACCACGGAGGAAACCAGTGCGCTCCAATTTAAAATCAATGTTCGTCTAAAGTTTGCCAAAAAGCAAAATGTTTTGTGGACTGATGAAACTAAGCTTGAATTGTTTGGGAAGAACACACAGCACTATGTATGTCATAAAAGGGCACCACAAACCAACATGAAAACATCTTCTCAATGGCTTAGTATGGTGTTGGGAGCATCATGATTTAGGGCTGCCTTGGGGCCTGGACAGCTTGCCATCGCCATCATCGAAGGAACAATGAATTGCTAAATTGATCAAGATATCATACAGGATAATGACAGGGTGGCTGTCCACCATCTGGTGTGATGCAGCAGGACAATGACCCTGAACATCGAGGTAAATCTACTACAGAATGGTTTCACAATAAGAAAATCTGCCTTTTGAAGCGGCCCAGTCAGAACCCAGATCTTAACCCATTAGAGAATGACCTCACACCAGACATTCTAGGAATATGGTTGAGATTAAGCTATTCTGTAAGGAAGAATGGTCTAAAATTCCTTATGAACCTTGTGCAGGTCTGATCTGCAGCTACCGGAAGCACTTGTTTGAGGTTGTTTGTTTGAGGTTGTGTTGCCAAAGGAGGTTCGACCAGTTATTAAATCTCGGGTTCTCTTACTTTTTCCACCAGTACTTTGAATGTTTAATGGGTGCGTTCAATAAAGGCATAAAAGATTACCATTGTTTGTGTGTTATTAGCACAGCATTGTTTGTCTATACTTAGATGTAGATCAGATCCCATTTTATGAATAATTAATGCAGAAAACCAGGTAATTCTTGGTTTTCCGGGATCATTAACTTTTTCTTGTCACTGTACATCCTTTCTTTAAGGTTTTGTTTAACATTTTAGGATAGTGTGGCCAGGTTTCAAGGAAACACTCCTTCCCCCGTCTCGCCTTTCACTGCTCCAATCCATTGTGAAGACCTGTGCCAAACTATCTTTCTTATCCATCGCTCTTCATATGTTGCCTCACTGTGCTTCTCTCTACTGGTTCCCCATACTCTCTAGGATAACATTTTAGCTCCTGACCCCAAACCTACAGAGCAATTAGCAACACTGTGCCCCACATATATCTCCTCTTATCTCCAAATACTTTCCCAACTGCCTTCTTCACGCTTCACGTGACCTACATATCCCTTCAACTGTAATCACCTCTTCCCCCTTGCATATTCAGGACTTTATCTGTCATGTACCTATTCATTGGAATGCCCTACCTATTTCTATCAGACCTATCTATCTGCCAGCTTATCCTAATTTTAAATACTCAATAAAACCCTCCTCTTGTAGCTTTCCTGCACCATAACAAATAGCCTGCTAATTACCATCTCAAGCCAAGCTTCTGCTAAATAAATAACAGACCCAGCAACAGCGGCTGAGAGGTAAATCCCCCAAATGGGTGAATAACAGGTAACCCCACTGAGTGGACAAAGGGTAGGATGAAAAAAGGCTACATCCAAAGACTACTTTACAACATACCACGTTTTGGAAATAGATTTTTCTGTCTTGGTCTTGAAGGTGCAGAGGAATTTGTAGAGCTTGTCTGTTTGAAAACAGTTCAGAGATTTTAATACAGTGAAAAACAGTGAAAAACTGGCTTTCTAGACTAAAATAAGGAATCTTAAATTGGCTTTGTAGAAGGTTTCTGCACTATATGAACAAAAGTATTGGGACAGCTGACCATTACACCAACAGGGACATTTAGGACATTGCATTCTAAATACATAGACAATCATATGTAGTTGCCCCCTCCATAGCATTGTCCAAAATATCTTGGTATGTCCCCTTTAGCATACCAAGACATTTTGGACAATGCTATGCTTCCAACTTTGTGGGAACAGTTTGGGGAAGACCCTTTTATATTCTAGCATGACTGTCCCAGCGCACAAAGCGAGCTCCATAAAGACATGGTTGGATGAGTTTGGTGCAGAAGAACTTGACCGGCCGCACAGAGCCCTGACCTCAACCCCATCAAACACCTTTGGGATGAATTCATTCAACATCAGTGCCTGACCTCACAAACCCTTTACTGGATGAATGGGCGACAATTCTCACAGAAAATATCCAAAATCTTCTGGAAAGCCCTCCCGGAAGAGTGGAAGCTGTTATAGCTGCAAAGGGGGGACCAACTTCATATTAATGTAGCTAGAATGCAATGTCATAAAAGTCCCTGTTGATGTAATGGTCAGGTGTCCCAATACTTTTGCCCATATAGTGTGATATTTTAGGTAAAATGCCTTTTTGAAATTTACCAGCACTTTTGTTCGAAGAGTAGACCAGTAGGACCAAGACATTGAGCTTCCTACAGCCATTCGAACCTGGAAAAATAAATAAAATAATAAGTGAGAGGATCCAGGATATTTCCAGTAGGTTTCAATTTAACCAAATAACAAATTGTACAACAAGAATAGGTATCTTTGGCTGACTTTCATTTTAAATGGTAGCTTCAAACAAACTTATCAATTTGTTTTATTGGGTCCCTTTTCCTCCTACTGCAGGAGAGGAGCCCTGTGCGCCCTGACACAGGTAGTGTATTCTTACTGTGCAGACAAACACCATTTACACTGTAACATCAAGAGCCAAGGGGCAAATCCACCACTGTGTAAGTGTCTACATCTAAGGGGGCACCATCACTAACCTTTTGGTCCAGTATCACGGTGGAGATGAGAATGAATAAGCCCTGGAAAGGAGTGGACGATTTCAGTTCTCATTTAATCAGAATGTAACAGCTGGGTTTATAACATATTTTTACAGTGACGTTTTAAAAGAATTGTAAACTTAAAATAAACTAGTCTACAAATAATTTTTAACCCGAACCCTTTAACAATAACCTAAGCCCGGCTAACAACATATACTGGCTGTTTCTTTATCAGTGTTGGGTGTGATGGGCTGTGCTTGAACTATATGCCAAACCTACTGATAAGACTTTGGTAAATACTGATATTGGAATTTGTCGATCAACCTAACCACATCAGCAACCGAAAATTAGGACACTATTTTCCACTATGTATCAGTGGAGAATAAATTGTGTTTAATAATCTTACTTATGGTATGCTGAATGCGGTCTGTGCTTCAAAATCCCACATTATTGTTAAGAACCAGAAGCTAATTACAGACTTCTTAGATAAAATTTAAAATATACGATCTGAGTCATTATTATGTGGACAGTAAAACAGTGTTAAAAGGGTTTTGTTTTTACCTGGAATGAGTTGAGAGCTGCAAAGATTCCATGGAGTACGGTATTATACGGGTTCAGGACTACACCAAGACCGAATCCCCAAGTGATGCCTAAAAGAGGTGTGAGGACTGCAATACTTTTAGCAATCTGAATTAGGATTGACCTGTCATCTTTTCCTGGTCTTTCTCCAATGGAAGGCCGCAGGAGCTTAATGATTACCACTACCAAAATCATGAAGTTAATAAAAACAATGGTTAGCGCGGGAATAACAAAAGCAAGAAAAGTTTTGGTTGAGTTATAGTCCAGCCAGCAGAATTTCTTACTGGTAAACCCTTGACTTGGTGCTGTAGACGCCACAGTGATTACAGATATGACTAGGGGACACCCGTAACCCAACGTGAATGCAACAACGATCATCGTTTTCCTGCTCATGTCATGCAAGATGTAAATCATCCGATAAAAGACAAGAAGACCCATCGTGAGCATCCAGAAGAAAAGAGCCAAGTAAAAAAAAAAGCTGAAGAAGGCTGCGGTCAAGCAGGCATTGGATTCGGGATGCTTCTCTAGAAATGCCCCAATGATAAACCAGATATCTGCCACCAGGAGTGATACGGCTACATTTACCAAACAAATATGGCGCAAGTAGGACGTTTTGTTTTTGATCACTGACCTCCACACCATGGCTTCAATTACCAATGTAATGAATAAGCAGACAAGTGAAATGCCCACCCCTGCATACGTAATAATATCCAAAAAAAGCTCTGATTTTTCTGACATCAGTACGGAAAAGGAGGTCAGATGGTTGCTGGTGCAAATTACCAAGCCATTTTCTTCCACAGGGGGGGATATCTTATTCCAGCCTCCAGCTTGGCCCAAAGTAACATCCCAGAAGACACATTGTGGAGAGACCAGAGAAGAATTACTCTTTGTAAATGTCATTAAAATGCTAAAATCTTCAAAACTTGCTTCTTTTTTCCGTACTGTGGAAACAACCAACGCGTTAAGGAATGTGCCATTTTCTGGCGGCAAAATGTCTTTCATAGTTGAATAAGCCACACTGATAATGGTGACTGGCTCCGCGGATAGCGAGTCCTTTTTTATAAGAACCTCGCCTGTCATATTGCCGAGGGCAAAGTTGACCTCATAGTCGGTGGATGAATTTACTGAATTTCCTTTAAGCTGAATATTGCTGTTAGATCCATTGGTCTCAAAGCTGTTTATGTCTTCAAGTTTCTTAACAAATTCCTCCACTGACAAAAGAAGTCTGGAACTTTGTGTTTTTAAACTTTGCCAGGCGGTTGCATTGTCCACCACGACATTTACGGCGGTGATAAAATTCTGGAAGAGAATATTGATGGGATGATACACTGCCTCTCTAGACTGTGGGTTGGAATGTTTGGTGTGTTTGGTTCTACCCCCTCCCTTCCCACTACCCCTTAAATTACACCCCTTCCTGCCTTCCAGCCAGGAGACCCCAATAATACCTGCGTTCATCTTTCCATTGCGCAAGGACAAGCGGTTATCTATATTGTAATAGAAAAGATATATTGCGTTGCTTCCTTACCTCCATCACTGCTGTCTTGACTGTGGTGTTGATAGAGGACACTGTGGTTATTATGTTGACCATCAAATCTATGTTTCCGGCTGAACTTGAAATGTTTCCTTTCTCAACGGATGAGACATCAGAAAGACTTGCAATGAAAGCTGGCAGTGTAGTTTCAGGCTGTGGACTGTTTACTACGTTCTGTATTTAAAAACAAAAAAGAAACAGAAATAACCACATGGAATCCAACGGGCAAAAATACCACTTAATAGTCATAAAATAGAAAAGTATAGAAAAAGAATTGTGACATGAGTGATGCATACAATGACTAGTCTAACCCAGTCCCAGCTCATTTTGACCCTAGATGACCTGGATATGGGCTACATAAACACTGGGCCTTCACTCAGACTTAGATCTTGGTTCTGGTGATCATGTTTAACTCTTGGAATCCGACCTGGCTTGTTCAGTGACTTTGTTCTTGTATTCAGATTTGGTTCTTGACACTACAGACTCTTGGTATTTGACTCAGCCTCATGTGGCTACGTCTTGGTCTCCTGGGTGAGTATGCTGACTCTCAGACTTCAGTCTCTGACCCTGTCCATTAGTTCCCTATGTCAAGTCAGTCCTAGGGCGGAAGTTCTTGTTTCTGGGGCAATATTGTTACACTGTTGTGGTGGGGTTATGTAAAGGAAAAGGCTCCCTCAGGGCTTGTAGGCATGATGAAAGAGAATATATTTATAAGTTAATAATTAATTTTTTTCAGATTTCTAGTTTTTACCACTTGACATACAGTCTACAATAGTTTCTTTGTGTGGGGATACAGGATCTGCCTCGGGTGCCAAATACTCCTACCAAGGTACGCCCCTGCAAGACCAAGGACTTAAAACTAATTGGGTTTAATTGTTCTTATCTGCCATTTTTTAATCTAACTACCATGGGTCATGGCTCCCATAATGTGTTTACTGTTTTTTACCCATTTCTTTTTAATAACTGTATTTTTACATTTTGAATGTCATTTTCACCACTTACCTGAACATCCAGCAACTGACTATATAATCGGGCAGAATAACAGTCTTTTCTAGTTTCCAATTCTCCATTGTTACAGGTGTAGGTAATATTTCCCACCTGATTGGGGTCCTGGCGCATACATAAAACTGAGTAATTTGTACCATGAGGGATAGTAATTGCTTCGTTTATTATAGTACAGCTCTTTTTGTTTTCATTATCCCCTGTAATCACAATAGCAAACATTTAAATGCGGTTATCCAGAGATTTTTTCAACTTCCACAAATAAATAAAATAACGAGGGGGCGGACATAGAAAAAAGAAATCCGCGACTAAACAAAACGGAAAACAGAGTAAAAGGTAAATAATGATACTGGACAAAATGACACCGGTCAGGGGCGTACCTAGAGTATTTGGCACCCGGGGCGGATCCTGTATGTGGCACCCCCCCCCCACACACACTTTAAAACTACCTGGCCGAAACTGAATATGACCCCCCCCACACACCATAAAAAATATAACACTTTTATTTAAATTTAAAGTAAGTAACACACCAAAATAGGACAAAACAATTAAATAACAATATATATATATATATATATATATATATAATTGTTAACAGCAATCACATTCCTATCATGCCCAGGCATACCCAGATTCCAGGAGGCACTCGCAGACTTGGCATGATAGGAGTATGATTGCCCTATCTACCTCTTCTCGCTCCCTTCTGCCCTATCTACCCCTTCTCACTCCCTTCTCCCTATCTACCCCTCCTAACTATCTACCCTCTCCCTCTTTGAAGTTCACTTACCTTTCAGGAGTCCTGCGGTGGGGGTGCAAGGCCTCTGTCTCCCAGCTCTGCCACTGTATGGAACAGTATAGAGTGATGGGAGTTATGATGTACTTTAGAGCATAATTATATAATGAAAAATACATTGGAAATGGTACAGCATAACACCCATCACTCTCACACACTTACCAATCCACACGCATACCAATCCACAGGCATACCAATCCACAAACACATACCAATCCACACACATACCAATCCACACACATATACTAATCCACACACACATACCAATCCACACACATACCAATCCACACACATGCCAATCCACACACACATGCCAATCCACACACATACACCAATCCACACACATACACCAATCCACACACACATACCAATCCACACACATCCACACACACATACACCAATTCACACACACATACCAATCCACACACATCCACACACACATACACCAATCCACACACACATACACCAATCCACACACACATACCAATCCACACACACATACACCAATCCACACACACATACACCAATCCACACACATACACCAATCCACACATACCAATCCACACACATACCAATCCACACACATACCAATACACACACATACACCAATCCACACATACCAATCCACACACATACCAATCCACACATACACCAATCCACACACATACACTAATCCACATACTAATCCACACATACACCAATCCACACACACACACCAATCCACACACACATACCAATCCACACACATACACTAATCCACACACATACTAATCCACACATACACCAATCCACACACATACACCAATCCACACACATACACCAATCCACACACACACACCAATCCACACATATACACCAATCCACACACATACCAATCCACACACACATACCAATCCACACACATACACCAATCCACACACATATACTAATCCACACACATATACTAATCCACACACACATACCAATCCACACATATACTAATCCACACACATACACCAATCCACACACATACACCAATCCACACACATACACCAATCCACACACACATACCAATCCACACACACATACCAATCCACACACATACCAATCCACACACACACACCAATCCACACACACATACACTAATCCACACATACCAATCCACACACATACCAATCCACACACACACACCAATCCACACACACATACCAATCCACACACATACACTAATCCACACATACCAATCCACACACATACTAATCCACACTAATCCACACATACACCAATCCACACACATACACCAATCCACACACACACCAATCCACACATATACACCAATCCACACACATACCAATCCACACACACATACCAATCCACACACACATACCAATCCACACACATACACCAATCCACACACATACACCAATCCACACATATACACCAATCCACACACATACCAATCCACACACACACCAATCCACACACATACACCAATCCACACACATATACTAATCCACACACATACCAATCCACACACACATACCAATCCACACACATACACCAATCCACACACATACCAATCCACACACATACACCAATCCACACACACATACCAATCCACACACATCCACACACACATACACCAATTCACACACACATACCAATCCACACACATCCACACACACATACACCAATCCACACACACATACACCAATCCACACACACATACCAATCCACACACACATACACCAATCCACACACACATACACCAATCCACACACATACACCAATCCACACATACCAATCCACACACATACCAATCCACACACATACCAATACACACACATACACCAATCCACACATACCAATCCACACACATACCAATCCACACATACACCAATCCACACACACATACCAATCCACACACATACACTAATCCACATACTAATCCACACATACACCAATCCACACACACACACCAATCCACACACACATACCAATCCACACACATACACTAATCCACACACATACTAATCCACACATACACCAATCCACACACATACACCAATCCACACACATACACCAATCCACACACACACACCAATCCACACATATACACCAATCCACACACATACCAATCCACACACACATACCAATCCACACACATACACCAATCCACACACATATACTAATCCACACACATATACTAATCCACACACACATACCAATCCACACATATACTAATCCACACACATACACCAATCCACACACATACACTAATCCACACACATACACCAATCCACACACACATACCAATCCACACACACATACCAATCCACACACATACCAATCCACACACACACACCAATCCACACACACATACACTAATCCACACATACCAATCCACACACATACCAATCCACACACACACACCAATCCACACACACATACCAATCCACACACATACACTAATCCACACATACCAATCCACACACATACTAATCCACACATACACCAATCCACACACATACACCAATCCACACACATACACCAATCCACACACACACACCAATCCACACATATACACCAATCCACACACATACCAATCCACACACACATACCAATCCACACACACATACCAATCCACACACATACACCAATCCACACACATACACCAATCCACACATATACACCAATCCACACACATACCAATCCACACACACACCAATCCACACACATACACCAATCCACACACATATACTAATCCACACACATACCAATCCACACACACATACCAATCCACACACATACACCAATCCACACACATACACCAATCCACACACATACACCAATCCACACACACATACCAATCCACACACACATACCAATCCACACACACATACCAATCCACACACATACACCAATCCACTCTCACTGTATGCTTTCCTACCTTTCCTCTTTTCTCCTTACAGCCTCTTTTTCCTGCTCTTCTCTCCTCTTCTTCTTCAGTTCTTCTTCCGGGTCAGAGGGCACGGACAGCGGTGGGCGCGGCTTCAGTGTTGTGCGCCGGGATCTGACAACAAGCCCCGGCGCACAACAGCTGTTGCCGCGCAGATCGCAAGGGAGCGGTATCGGAGATCCTTGAACCGGCTTAAAATCACTCAAGGGAGCCGGTGGTCTGTTAAAGACCTCCGATACCGCTCCCTTGCGAGCCTGCTCCTCCAGCGGCGGACATTACTGTCCGTCTCTGGAGGGGTGCCGGGTGCCGGCAAGTTGGCACCCCCCTGATGAGCGGCACCCGGTGCGGACCGCCCCCCCCGCCCCCCGCTAGGTACGCTACTGACACCGGTCCAGGCAGGTTTGTCACCCTTGGGTCATGGATAGTCTTTGAGGCCTCTCCTCTGCCCTTGGAGCACAGGGAAACTAGCAATCTCTCTGATTGTGAGCCTTCAGAGAGTACGCAGCAGCTTTGGCACCAGGATTTTAAAGGTCTGTACGAGCAACTCTACCGGTCGCTGGCAGGGGCCTCCTCTGCCGTCAACCAATGAAGTGCAGAACTGCAGACGAGATTCATAGAGTCGCTCGTACACATTTTTAAAATCCTGGCACCAAAACTCGGCCTGGAGAGACCACTGGTCTCTCCGCTCCAGGAATTAAAGGTCCGTAGGAGCGACCAATAGAGCCTGAAACTAATGGTCTCCCCAGGCCGAAACTAGGAGGATAAAGGTCTGTACGAGCGACTTTATCGGTCACCTGCAGGGGCCTCATTTAGCTATTGCCAGAGGAGCTTCCTGCTGGCGACCAATAGAGTCGCTTGCACCGACCTTTAACTCCTGACGCCGAAACTATTCCCGGGAGACCATTGTTCTCCCCACTCCAGGAGTTAAAGTTTTGTACGAGCGACCAATAGAGTCTCTCGTACAGACCTTTAACTCCTTATGGGAAACTTGGCCTGGGGAGGTTCCAGGAGTTAAAGGTCTGTTCGAGGGACTCTATTGGTCGCCGGCAGGGAGCTCCCCTGTGCTCATTCCTGGGAACTATCCGAGTTTCGCCCAGAGACTCCGCGTGAAGTGCTGCTTCTCTGGGTCTCTAGGTCCCTAAGGGGAAACTCTGGTGTGCAGGAGCGGCATTGTGGTACGCTCCACTCCCCACCCAGTTCCCCATTAAAAATAGTGCGTGTCCCATGACTTTGGTGGGACCCTCGGCGACATCAACAAGACTGCCCACGACATTAATGGGAGCTCCTTCCCGTATCCTGCGAGGGGGATAGCTCTGGGGCAAATCATTGTTAATCCAGCCCTCAAAAGCTTTCAGGATCTCACAGGTCACTTTTTCAGATGGAAGGGACCCTTTAATGAAGAGATATTTGAGCTCCCAAAAGCTTACATGACTTTACATATTTTTCTACACTGGCGTAACAAAACACATTAACTTTGTTAGGGATATTAATGAGACAAAATTGGTAAAACCAATATTTTATCACACACGTAAAATAACGACGCTACCAAATATTGTAGTACCACATCCACAATATAATTTAAGGAGATACCCTATATTTTATCTCCGATCCTAAATCCTTTCAGATCGCCGAAAATTATAATTCAAATTAGATATATATCACAATGATAATCAATCAAAAATAATATTTATTGTGAATACAATTTATAAAATCTATATATGAGTCAAACAGTGCAGAATATAAAATACAAAGTTCTTAAACATGTCAAATTGCAGTATATCCAAATACGGTATATTATCGAAAGTTATCAATATGAATTAATACTTTATGAGTCCAACACACAATTAATTTCCATCCCACTCAGCAACCAAAAATGATAATCAGGGCGGTAATAAAAAGATCACTAACTCTATTATATTAGTTTAACTAATATGACAATTAAAAATAATTTAATAATGTCTAAGAGTGTTTAGTGAAATTCCTAATGGATGCAAATAATGTCAAACTTCATCTACAGGTAAAAATACCTTTTCATTATTGTCATTATCACGGGTTATAAGCTGCAGTCTCACAAGCCGTCATATACAATAATGCAATATACTACCTCCCAGAAACAGGGAATTCTATATGAAGAAGACAAAATTTATCTCTATTCAGAATAAGAAAACAATTATATTTACCACCACTTGTTGCTGTTGTCCTACTGGTCCTTGTAGAAGTTAATCCAGGTTCAGTGGCAAGAAATTAAGTGGAAAGAAATATAACTTACTAAAAGTTATATAGGTGGGGACTCAAAGTAATTCTAAGAGTAAGATTATGGTGCCAGGATCTTGAGATTCCAATTCTTTGGGGTAAATTAAATGAAATGAGTCCGTCAGGGTCTGTCTTCAGGGTGAATTCTTTAGGTCCGTTTTTAAGGTGAGTCTTTAAATTATTAAAGACATAAGCTTTTAAAGACATAGCTTATTATCATAGCCTCCACCTCTTGATTGGAATTATCCAATCATAACGGTGGGTTTTACCCATTATAATTAGGACTTCTACTCATTTTTACACGTTGTAATTTCTTAATTTACCAGCGAGAGACGCTCTGGTCTAAGAAATAATTTAAGACCATTACATATGTGTTAGGAATTCATTCATGATCACCCTTATCTTTAGATGTTACCTCCTCGATAGTAAATCAGGTCTTTGTAGTCACCCATATCTCCAGACATTGCCTCCTAGGTAGTAAATTAGGTTTTGGTGGTCTTACGACGTATCCCCCATTCCAATTTACATTCCTAAGGATATGCAGTGTCTACTCCTTAACTTTCTCATGGAAGATAACATTAATTGGATCATATATACTGAATACTTCTTTGTTCTCAATTATAGAGGGAACAAAGACACACAGAAATAACCGTTATATGATTAAATAAAATAAAAATGGCTCTGACTCCATTTTGTGCTCATGTAAATAAAGAATACATAGAATACATGTTTTCTAGCATAAAATATCTGACAACTTCGACTATAGAGTCTGGTATAGCATATGGTACACGTATATTTGGATTTGAGAAATAGTTTAGCTTTAACCCTTTATGTGACATTTTCTTACCGTTCCTGGATCTAATGATCATTTGACGACTCCTGGCGCTATCGTTCAGTCGGTTGGTTACCTCGCAAGTTATGAACGCCGTTTGCGGATTTCCATTATCACAGTTAACGTTATAGTTTGCTTTGTAGCAAACCTGATCTGCAACATCTTCTTTCTCCCCACCTAAAACAGTTAGTTATTATTATCATTAATGAAATTGATATGCTTGCAACTGAACGAGTGCTTTGTGTAGCATTTGCCAAATTCAATGCATCAGAGTGCAGACCCCCATTTTATATTTATTATGGAGTACGTTTTACATGGAAAGAGCATTGGATGAAGAAAAGAGAGACCAAATAAGCAGATATGAGGACTAAATCACAGTAGCTACAACTAGCAGGAAAAAAGGCTACACAGGCAAAGTCCAGAGCTTGGCAACAATATAGTAACAGAGTATTGTATCCTGACGCCTAGGGTTCCATCTGCTGGACACATGAACCGTCTCTATACAGAGCTGTTTTTTCCCTCCCTATTTCTTGCATGGAGAAAGAAGCTCATTGGGTTCACATGACACAACATCACGTGACTGATAATGGTCAACTTGCATACAAGTTTTGCCTTAATTTCTCGTGCAGTTTCATCGGCTACGAACTGGAAACGTCAAAGTGAGGCACTGCTATACCGGACTTATATTTATACGCAAAACAAGGAGTAGTCCTACAGTAAAGAACAGGCAATACCAAAGCGTTTCACGAAACCATCAACTTTGCTTCCATTTAGAATGCACAACCTCAGCAGACGACCTGAACCCCAGCTAGTCCATAATTCAGCTTTTTTCTTCCACTCCATTCACTGAGTTTAATCTCACATCGCCAGAATTCTTCATTGGTCTCCACAAATGGAACCTTGATGGCTTATCCTTCACTTCACCAAATCGTGCATAATTCACCTTCATATCAGTGCTAGAAGTGACCAGTTTCTTAATAAATCTGCTGCTGTCTTACCAGGTATGGCCGTGTTACCATGGATGAACCGAACGGTACAGTCCTGTTTCTTGAAACAGCATGTCAGTCTTTGCCAAGAGTTACACAGACGAGTTACGTCAAGCGGCTCAACCTGGATCTCCTCGAGTTTGGGTAATGGTACAACAGTCACGTTTGCGGACCCAATGCTCCTTAAGTGTTTTTGGTGGATGAAACAGAAGTACACGCCTAGATGGGATCAGAATGCAATACTTAATAGTGAAATATGCAGAAACAGTTCAAGAGTCACAGTACACCATTAGACAATGGACCTTGTAAATGGTACAAGCTGACCTTGTCAGATGTTATCCATTCACATTCAATGATGCTCAAGATCTTAGACTATGTTTGAAGTTACTCCTTGGCAGATAAAGTGGTTTCTAACTTTCTACGCGCTTTAAAAGTCACAACACTTATGGATGTTATGGAGTTATGGATGCACCCCGTAAAAACATTACACATTAGATACTTTTATACTGAACTGTTCGAACTGTCATTGCCAATCCGAACACAGTCGCAACAGGGAGACCATAAAAATTTACAGTAACACTGAAACTGATAAGAATATCAACACACATTAAGGAATATTTGTACAGATAGAGAAATTAGGCTTTCATATGAATCCAAATTCATGCAACATTTGGTCTCAAATCTAAAAAAACATATTTTTTTTAACTTATTATATTCCAGATGCCGCTGCTAAAAATAAACATTAATTCTCCCATGGGTTGTTATATTTTGAAGGATAAACATGCTTCCCAAACCCAGTACGCTAGTTTTATTTAGTTTTTTTTAATTATATTTATATTGATAGGCGGCAAATACTTTTCCTTTCCAGCCAGTTAAATTTGTTTTCTCACTTTTGAATTAATTTATTTTTTATGTGCTGTACTACTTTTTCTCTGTTGCTTTTTTTCAGAGAGCAGCGCAGTATGTATACTGTTTTCATCTACTGTGATTGTAGAAAAACATCTCTTCTCATAAATGATGAAGTACAATTATAAATATAATTTCAAAAGATAGCTTTACTTGGCGCAGAGTATAGTGAGCTTATATTTTGGCCAAAAGGGAACACTGATGTATAATATTGACGCTGGAGTGTCCCTTTAAGAGACAATGGCATTCTACCGTCATAATGGATGAACGGGTGGAGAATGCCGGCGGATTCTTTAAGTTCCATACTGGCGAATTGGCATGTTGTGGCATCAGGCCTTGAAAGATCAGTTTCTGTTTTAATTAATTTTGCACTTTTGACTCCAAATACATTTTACAACACAAAAAAGTAAAAAAAAAAAACCCTAATTGTGAAATGTCCCATTACAGTTATAGACAAATATTTAAAGGTGTATGGCACATACCTGACCAACTCATAGTAGCGTTTGCTTCGATAACTTTGTTGGAGAATCTGTCATCTAGATAGCTATCAATTCTGTCTTTTGCCCACATTATTTTTGTATAATCGGTATCACTCTCACAAGTTATTTTAAGCGTCTTCCCAACTGAAACCGGCTCCGCTCTTACCGTAACATTTGCTTTGGATTGAAACAGAAAGAACGTTGTTAAGTACTAATTGCATGATTGATGCAGCAGCTTTCTCTCCCAAACAGCACATACGGTAGAAGCAACCAGCCCATAATGGCGGAATTGAGGAACAGGAGGCTGTGAAAAAGGGACCTCTGACAGGGGACAGTCACTTTCAGAGTTTTACCTTAGCTACTTGATATGGTGTGCTTTTACAAACTTAAATATGTAAAAAGTTACAATTTATGTACAAACATTTTGGCCACTAAACGACTCCACTAACTTTACTATATATAAGCAAAAGAGAGGAGACAAAGTGAAAAGAGGGAGAGCGAGCCAAAAAAGGAGAAAAGCCATTTTTGCTACATTTTAGTGTAAAAAGACTTAAATGGATAACAACATTGATATATTCACCCCATAGCTTCTCAAATGCATGGCCAACACCTACCTATCCTTAGGTAGGTCACGGATATTACCCTCGTGCCCCTTGCCCCGTATATTCCTTGATAAACGCACGTATAATTCGTAGCGGAGCCAGACTTGACTGCACGGCACTGTGTCTCGCTGGCCGTTATAGTATAAATACCGCAAGATGAGTTGGAGCTTGAGGTTCCTGGCAAGAAATCAATCAGTAATCCAAAAATAAATAACCTCCAACAACAACAAAACCCCCATACATGTATATTAATCCACCAAGCATAACAACACTCTGTAAACACTAATATTTTTTCAGTGGTTTTTTTTTTGGAACGTCCACGCTCACAGCTACTGTTTCCAACAACTTCAAATTGCCCGGGGGCAATTATTATATAATTATTAAGGGGATGCGTGAGTTCAGACTGCACGTTTCGTGTTTTATTACCAAGTAAACAAAAATGTCCAAATACTCAAGGTTTACCAGTTTATTTCATGCCTATTCATTTTTTTATATATGTTATTTATGATATAATACAAAATACATACTTATTTATTAATAACATTTGGTTCGAACAGCAAAATACAGTATGTTACATTGTTCATCGATTAAGTGAAAATTAAAAAAAAAAGTAAAAATACACTGAAGGTTTATAGTAAAATTGTGCTAGGAAAAAACATCCTTACCAGCGATGCTTGATGATCCTGATATTTCCCACGTGATGCCGAACATGCGAATGTCTTCGCTGCAACAAGTCAGTTCAAGTTTTGTGTTATTACAAACGACATCAGCGTCGGCCGTAGTAATAATTTCTAACTTTGTAATTTTCACCGGAATTTTCTGGACTTGTGATTCTCCGCCGGCTGTAACATCACAGGTGTACGTACCTAGCAAAAGAAGCGCCATTCCAAGGTAACAGTACATGATTTCTTTCTTGGGAGTCACTTAAACTATCAAAGCTGCTCTGATTCCGAGTGCCAGACACGGAATTGTATTTTTTTTTTAAATGTTAATGTTAAATTGGCAACAGTTCCCATTTATATGTTTTTCTGACTAGGTTGAGTGAAAGTTGTCGCAGCTTCAGAACTTCATGTGAACTGACCGTATACTCTTCTCCAGCTGCTTCTGTTGTTTTTTTTCCCCTGTAAGTCCAGATTGTTATTTTATGCAGTACTTGTATAACGTTTACCCATTGCACAGTGCTGGGGAATATGGCAGCGTCATATAAACCAATAAATAATAATATTTACATCCCCTGGCAGGCGGAAATACCCTCACTGCGACCACTTGTTCCTGTCTCTTACCGGTACAAAATCATATCTCTGACCGGCCAGGGTAGCTATAAAATTAACGAAAGGTCTGTGCTGTTGTTAATATTCTATAGTATGTATGTACATACCATTTACATCTGCATTGTTAATTGATACACTGTCGGCTGTTATTATCATGCCGCACACTAGGTGGCGCATGTTGCAGGTAAACAGAATGTGCTGCCTGTATAACACATGATGTGTCAGGTGAGGGCTGGCACCTTCTGCCCTGGGGGGGGGCAGGTACTGCTAAGTAATGCCTGGCTCCTTACCCCACCTCAGTAACCTACGCACTAGCACACACACTCACAATAGCACACATAAACACACAAACATTAACACATACACACTCACTCTAAAACACACTTACACTAAAACATACTTACTCCATCACACCTCACTTTATCAATCACACCTGTCACACCACACCCTTACCTGGCTGTTCCTCAGAGCTGCAAGCAGCCGTGATATTACTGTGGGGTAATACCGCACTATCACCAGAGACTCAGACATGCCCTGTTTCAAGAATTGTGGACCGGTCCGGGGGGGAACTTGTTAACTCTGCCCCCCCCCCAAGCCCACCATGATCACTAGGTATTTGCATGAGAACACTTAACCGTTCTATACATAAACTTTCACAGACTTGAAACAACAGTTCTTTGTACTGAGTACATAGTTTGGATTGAGATGGGGGGCAGATGTGTTGTACTTGGTCACCTCTTGGCCAATGTCCCTTATATATACATCACGGATTCGGGTTCCTGAGTGCCTGTCAAGGAATACTAACATAATCAAATAATGATTCTACGGGGTCACTGAAAGAGCTGCACCTCTAGGGGAATGGGTATGAGATATCAATCCATTCCGTTTACAGAACTGCCAACTGTCCTGACTTAGTTAGGACGCTCATGGCTCCTCTGTCCAAATTCTCTGATGGGTGTTTATGTATTTGTTGTAAAGTATCTAACTACCGGTAATATGAGTTTCCTGATCTGGGAAGCTATTGGAGGAATTTGATTCCATAGGCCTCTTACTCTTGGCAGACAAAATAAAATACGACATAAAATGTTTTAATCTGATGTAAAAATACAATCTATGGACTCAGAAATGTGTTTTACCTGCATCATCCATGCTAACATTGTTGATTGTAAGGATGGTATTTTGTTCGTTGTTAATAATAAGGTTTCTCGAGCCATTCAGAAGTCTTGTAGACTCATGTAACCAAGAAACGCTTGTGGAGGTTCCACTAAACAGGCACATTAGGGTTATACTGTCCCCAACGAAAGGCTTCTCTGGGGATAATTTGATGTTTCTTATAGCTGAAAAACAAATAAAGTCCTTTAAAGTCCTAAATAATATCAGAAAAAAATAAAAGATGGGAACGGATACAATTTTCAGGGTTTCATGGTCTTAGAGTAGACGGTTATTAGAAAAACTTCGTTGCCACCGTTAGTGAATCACTGGAAAATAATCTTTTTAATGGACCATGTCAGAGTTAGCTAATGTAGAAAGCGCCCATCACATGTAATATGGAACTCTAAATGCATTAATATTTGTATTTCTTTAATTATATTAGGCTAGTGCTTTTATCAAGAAAAGTATGCATATTAAAACGAAGGTAGAGGTTCCCATATCAGATAAAAGAGTAAAATGTAAGTTTTATTCACAATAATTAACGACGACCCACTCAGAGTTGAAGTAATAAATATTCAATGTGCAAACCGAAGCTTGGTCTGGCAGAATGTGCGATCCTAAAATATTGCTTCTCGTTGATTTCTTATTGAAAATGCACATAGTTAGCAATCCGAAAATTACCGCCACCACAATGTTAAATGAAAGAGCCCTGGGGAGGAATTATTCTCTGAATTATTCTGCCCGCTGAGGATTCCTGTACCGGCATAGTTTTCCTCTGTTCTGTCGACGGCACTCACATGTTTTTCGGCTATTGCTGTGATAATAATAACTAGGGAGTTGTCATTTTTCATAAGGGCGGGTTGTTACGATTCTACAGAATAAATGTCAAACAAAATATGTGGAAAATGTGCAGAGAGACAACTCGCTGTTTGTGTGACATCTCAAACATAAAACGATCTTATCTGTTCAAAATGTCGGCAAATACTAATGTATATTACTGTGAATGGTCAACCCAACCTCTCCTACGATCATTGGACTTATTCCACACATCCCTAAAATTCAGGGGTGAGAGAAGACCTATCCGAGGGTTAGTGTCCTGCGTCTTTCATTCAGAAGCGGTGGTGGGATTTAGGACACAGAGTGGGTGGGAATAAGATGAGATTAACATGAACAAATTTAATGAAACACGATAATATAGTGATTATTAGGTCTCTGGGGCATTGCTTTATTTTAAGATGGGGATGTGTGGTGTAGCCCACTTACTACCTGGTTCTGTCTGCCCCACCACCCTTTCTGATAATATTTGGAGGTAACCCTGCCTCTACATCTTATTTCAATTCCATGTAGCACCAATATAGAGGAGAGGAATGCTCAGATAGGTCATCTTGAAAGGCTCAAATTTATGGGAGGGGGGTGTTAAGGTTAGAGAGGTAGAAATGAGGGTGGGGGGCAGCAGGGAAATCTTTAGGCTGGGGCTGCCCTAGGTCCAACCTTGAGCAGTTCCCCAGCTGCCCCCAGCGCTGATGGGGATGATGTCATAACGCCTCACCTTAATGACATGCATCACTCGTAACACATTCTATAGAGGCCGTGTATAACCATTAAGTGGCATCCTGGGGTACCTGATCTCTCAGTAGGGTGATTGGCCCCTGATTTCGGCCTAGGCCAAAACATGCCACTGGTTATCAGGCTACCTTCTTTTGACCTATCTATAACAATATATATATATATATATATATATACACAGTATATATATATATATATATATATATATATATACAGTATATTTTCTTTTTTACAAAGACATAATAAGAAACATTAGATTTATAAAAGCAGCTCCTAGTATGCTCAGCCATCTAATGAGCATTATGCAAGTTATATTTGAACACCATAATTACCCCCGCAAGATTTTCTTACCTCTGCAATATTCTTCCGTAGGGAATGGCGTGATACAGTCGCATTGCGAGTCTACACACGATGTGACGCCAACACATTCATAGTCCTTCTCACAACGGCAGATTGCGTTCGTCTCATTCACGCTGCAGCCTTGTAAACCGAAACCAAAAATGGGTATTATAACTCAATATGTCTATTAGCAAAAAAAATATATAGCAGCACTTAAAGGGTGTTTGTGTTGTATGTGTTTTCACCTGATGCGGCTGCTGCTTGTGTGACTGTAATGGAAGGAGCCAGTGAGTTGTAAATGCTTGTGTCCCCCAGGAGGTTCTGTAATTCCAACCTCAGTTTAGGATCCTCAAAACTTATGTCGATGACAGCTGCATACGTTCCTGTCACGTCATCAGCTGGAAACGTAAGAAGCTGAAATCAGTAAGACCTCACACACAATCTGTAACGAAGTATTAGACACCAAGATCGCCGATTCCTAGGGAAGTAGATTAAATGCAACCTAAAGTCCTATTTACTCCGCGGAACCTTGTAGCCATATATAGAATTGCTACAAAACACTTACAAAAGCTTCACAAAGTCACCCAAAATCTTAAAAAAACTTGAAAAGCCCCACTTTCTCCATCACCAGCCCTCCCCTGGTTGGAGCCCTATCCCGGTAGCATACCCTCCAACATTTCAGGTATCCATAGACCAGGAGGAGCAAGGCTGGGGCTGACGATTATCTACCCACCTACAGCACCTTTCTGAAGTGCATGGCCAGCCTGCGGTGGTTTGCCGTAGATTGGAAACCTGACAGGTCTTAGAGATTCTGTAACCTGATTTTTATTTACCGTATCTCTGTTTATTATATCGAGAAACCATGATCCATTTACCTGCACGCTTCTCACGGATAAAATAATCATCATGTCCAGCTTCATCTCTCCCGAGTGTCTGGAAAAATAATTGTTAATAATAATATTTTTAATAATATTTTCCTAGATAAATCTGATCCATTACCACATGTTATTGGGGGGTGCTACAGTATCTGCCGGCTCCATATATTAATAAATATAATGTTATGAGTAGAGAGGTGGTCTCAGTGGGTGTGGCTTCCGCAGCCACATGTCAATCCAACCCTGCCACATGGTTTATGACTTCACTTTCACTGAAATTACCTATTATATGCATACAATACTTACCACAATGCACTTTTTTCTATGTACTTTCCATCTCTATTATGTATTGGACTCATATCTGTTGTATTTTTATTAACATGTCATTATTCTAAAATTGAATGACATGAAAATAAGGGATTTGTCTCACACAACACACAGGGTCACACAGGGTTAATTCAGGGCTTAAGGCTTCCTATTATGGGGATTCTACATGAGGCTGCAAGACAGCTCAGCACTGAAACTGTTAAACAGGGTGCTGGAAATGTATACGTTCTTCAAACTGGTTTACCATAACTTCTGAGTGAGGAGAGGTCATGCGTTCCAGCAAGGCAATGAAGTCAGGTGCCAAATGGTCATCCCCGCCATCCGGGAGTAGCTGGAGACTCTCTAGGTATGACCCAAAGCCTCTGGGTAACGTATTGCTTCCCGGGGTCTCTGGGTCCTTTAATGCAGCTTACTCTGCTTTTATGTGTCTCATCCTGAGAAAACCGGGGGGGGGGGGGGGGGGGTGAGAGAAGAGAAGGGAGGGAAAGAGGAAAGAAAATGGAAAGGAGAGGAGGAAAATAGCCGAGAAAAAAAAGGGAAGTAAAAAAGAGCAAAAAGGAGAGAAGGGATAGAGAATGAAACAGATAGAGAAAGGATAATGGAAAAAAAGAAGAGCTAAAGGAGGAAAGAGTTGAGACATCTAGGAGACCCTCTATCTGAATCAAATGGACACCAGACGACTTTTTATTCCCGGAGTCGTGGTTTCATCTGGCCAACCCAGTTATGTCCTGTATTTGGCCAGCACAGTATGTTTGCATGTCAGAAAGGAATGTAGAACAGTTTCGACGACATTCCAATATCAAGAAGAGTATTTTCTAAATAAATGGCATTTTTTACAGTGAGATTCTGAGTTTGTTATATAAACAGGTGATAAGAAACCATCAAAGTGGCCGGAAATCTGAGCTGTAAAGTGGGCCTGTGGGTCACTTTTCATAACCTAACTGTCAGTGATTTGGCCCCATTTTCTCTATTCCTAGTTGACATTTAAGACCAGTGGTGGCCATTTATTGTAGTTATGCTCCCATATAAATAAATGTGGATGGTCTCTTAAGAACGTACGCCAGGGTATACATCCTCAGCGATGACTATACCAACTAAAGTGAACAAGCTTGTAAAAGTAACTCCGACTTCTTTAAAAGAGCTGCTTTATAAGGACCAGCATCTCCTGCAGCACATGAATCCCTTACTGTTAAATAGTAAATATTTTTCTAAATGCATTAGAAATTAACACTTTTTAGGGGGAGCCCGTTTTGAATTTCACTTTCTGTAAAATGCGCCATTAAAGTATTTACGGAATGCGATTTTGATAACTTACATTTGGAAGGAACTGATCTTGTTGACTTATCGTTCTGATTTCAGACAAAAGGAAGCATAGAAGGACATACTTTATCCTTGGCAGCGCTGTCATAGTGCTGTGAGTACCTGCAACGAGATACACGATATTAATAGCGTAACATGATGGGGCTTCATTTGGTGAATAAAGGTGGAATTTGCCAGGTATCTCCATCATCTTGTCCATAGATGAGTGTCTTGGGAGTGTCATACCAAAACATGTTTTTTTTATTTATTAAGCGCTAACAGTGTTACAACATAACATATACCAACCCCCAGCATTCCAGGACACCAGTGTGTGTGTGTGGGGGGGGCAAGAGGCAGGGGCACGACCATACCAGAAACTGGCCATGATATCTTACCCATACATATGCCAATAAACTATCCTTTACCCATACACACACACTAATCTGCCTCCTGCTTTCTCATCCACGTAATGCCCCTTGCAGCCAGATGCTTACTTCTCTCTCCTTTTCTGTCCTTTTATGTTCCTTCAGACATCAATGCTCCCTCATGATGCAAGTAGCTTCAGTATTGAGTGTCGAGATATGACATTATATCCCAGTGCTCTTCATCAATCACTGGCACTCAGCTCGGGGGGGAACTCCAGACCTTGCGTTCCCTACATTATAGAGAAAAATCTGTGACCTCCCCAACACCATACTGTGGCATAATGCCTCAAAAAACCCTAATATTAGTTTTATGTTGAGAAAATCACTCCTTTAAGGTTTTAACCTACATTGGTACTTCAATAGATAAATAAAGTGATCAGTCAGACATCTTTAGTACCCTTTAATGTAGAAGTGTTTTCCAGTCCGGGGATGTGTGCACCCCCCCCCCTTCCATGATACTGTTACAAAGTTTATGTGATAATATAAGAAACGTTCCAAATACAGGTGTAACAGAAGGTTTCTGCTCAGCTCTTACCAAATAAAAAAGTAGGGTCACTCACAATATGATCAACCCTCAATAATATAGGGGATAGAATGCTTCTATATTTCACATAACAGGCTATTGGTGTCAGTGCACTTGATGTAGATGTCAGTCATTGACCCGATTGGATATTCATTGTATTTAAAGTGTAATGTTAGGTAGATAAGTGCCCTGAGTAAATGACACGTTGATAAATGGGTAGGAGATAAATAAATACGTGTGACAGGAGTTCACTGATGGAATGAAGGTATGGAGAGGGTGTGTTGTTAAAAAGGACTGAGGAATGACGGCTCAGTTACTAAACATTGCAACCTATGGATACAAATCTGATGTAGAACAGTGTCATGTTCTATACCGTATTTTTGTTTTGTGTAGTTTTCTTTAGAAGGTTGGTGTCCTATTTATTTAACAGCAAATGACCTATTTGCCAAGCCACCGCTGGCTACCAGATTTAGATCATTTTCTTTTGGGCAAATTCAATAAAATTTAGATGTGGTGCAAGAAGAGACTCGGCCAATTAACTTTTCATATGCAGGAGACTAATAAATGAAACTAAGAATTGTTATACTAAAAACATTATTTATTATTATTATTATTATTATTATTCTTTGGTTTTTTTTGTAATGTCGTTAACATGGTTTCTGCGAGTTCAACATAGTTTAGGGTGACCTTAAACATTGTATCTCACCATCCAATTAGCCGAGTTGGCCCAGTTTAATGCATTATTGAAAACCTAACTACACACCATATATGAAATATTCTTCTTCACAAAGAACAGAAACATTAATTTGTTTCATGTCACCTGCCATTCACAGTCAGTAATCGCCAAAGTATTTTCATTTCGAAATGATTGAACATGACTTTATCTAATAATAATTATTTCTCTTTCCCACATAAACAATCTATTTCATTTTTAACCCTTTTAGAGACATGGCGTTGTACAGGTATTATATTGTTGTGCTGGTATAAGTAATATATAAAATAAGACAGTACTTACTTTTTAGGCAAGAATTGTTTTAATTAGCGCTACGTCTGGAAGTCTCCCATTAGTTAGTTGGTACAATTTCCCATCTACAATCCCTGTACCGTCTACAGATGATAACCTGTGATATTCAGAAGTATTTTGTGTTCGGAGAACCTCCGGTCAGCCAGCATACAATCTGCTATTTTAAAGAACATTTCCTGATTCCACCTACATCTGCAGTCATTTTAACTGAAGATGTTTTGTATTTTAAGCTTGTGCATAGAAACCTAGAATCTGCTGGCAGCAGGGGTGTAACTAGAAACCACGAAAATTGCCCCGGGGTCCCACAACTAGCAACATGTCCCACAGTGCTATCTTTGACCCCCACACACTCTGCCTGTGCCATCTTTGCCCCTAACAGCTGGTCTGTGTCATTATTGTCCCTAAATAGCTACACATCCATGCTCACACACACACAATTCCACAGCCATGTTCACACACACATGCATTAGACATGCATGCTCACAGGCTTAGATTTTCATGCTCACATACATACAAAAAAAAAAATACATACCACTTTCCTCCCGCTCCTGTGCCCGCCGCTATTACCTCTCACCGTTCCTGCAGCTTTCTGTCTGACTTTGGTTTCAAATTATGGGGAAACAGCTTCTTGATCCAAAGAGAGATCTGACTGCCATTCTGGGATCAAGTAGGATTTTTTCCCCTAGTTTTTTTCCAAACGCACAAAAAAAATTAATCTTTGCATGAATATTGTAAACTGTATGTCAGCTGAAAAAAATAGAAATCTGAAATAGATTTGCTCATACGGACCTGGAGCGGTTATCTTCAAAGGCAGAGTTTCCCGTCATGAGCTAAAGATCTGTACGATCGACTCAGAGGAGCTCCCTACAGCGACCAATAGAGTTGCACGCACAGACCTTTAACTCCTGGAGCCTCCCCAGGCCTAGTTTCGGCATCAGAAGTTAAAGGTCCGTAAAAGCGACTCTATTGGAGCTCCTTCATTGGTTAATGCCAGAGGAGCTCCCTACAGCGACCAATAGAGTTGCACGCACAGACCTTTAACTCCTGGAACCTCCCCAAACCGAGTTTCGGTGCCAGGATTTTAAAAGTCCGTACTAGCGACTCTATTGGTCGCTGGCAGGGGGCTCGTCTGAAATCAACCAAATGAAGATGAACATGAAGAGTTGGCCAGCGCCCAAGTCTACTAGATAGCTAGCCAGACATTGACATGGTAGGCCTCTGCCCCTTAAGCATCATGCCTGTGCCACCTCTGCCCCTAGTACAGCCTTCTCTCTGCTGCCGGTCACATTCTTCCACACCAACATCCAACAATGTCTTTATGGAGCTTGCGCTGCGGCCCAGTCATGCTGGAATAGAAAAGGGCCTCACACTGTTCCCACAAAGCTGGGAGCATAGTGTTCGCCAAATGTCTCTGTATGCTGCAGCATTAACATTACCCTTCACTGAACTAAGGGGTCCAAACCCTGAAAAACAACCCCAGACCATTATCCCTCCTCCACCAAACATTGGCTCTATACATTCCGGTCGGCAGCGTTCTCCCAGCATCTGTCAAACCCAGATTCCTCCATCAGACCTCCGGATAGTGAAGTGTGATTCATCACTCCAGGGAACACGTTGACAGATCAACTTTAACCAGAATTTTCTTTTTGTGTTTTTGTTTTTGCCGGTTTTTGCTGCACTTTTTTTTCAGGGGGGGGGGGCAGGATTTCACCCTTTGCCCCAGGCAGCACGATGTCTTGGGCCGGGCCTGTAGAGGACGTGCCATTTTACACGTTACACGCTTCAGCACTCCATGACCTCGCTCTGTGAGTAGTCTACCTCCTTATGGCTGAGCTGTTACTCCTAGATGCTTCCACTTCACAATAATAGCGCTTCCAGCGGACCGGGGCAGGTTTATCAGGGCAGACATTTCAAAAACTGACTTGGGGCATTCTATGACAGCGCCATGTTTAAAGTCACTGAGCTCTTCAGTACGACCCGTTCTACCGCCGGTGTCTATAGAGATGGCTGCTTTTATAGTGCGGCTGAAACACAGAATTAGGGTTCAATAATCAATAATTAGGGGTGTGTGCATACTTTTGGTTATATGGTGTATGTACTCCTCTGTCATATTCTGTATATTGATATATCTCATGTGCAATTTTTAGTTCCATTCACTTGCCTGCCTGTCCTGTGTCACCTATATGACATTTAGTTAAATGACTTTCACACAGCCCTCTGCTGCCCCTAATGGCAACATGGGGTAAAACAAGCTCAGAATTTCAGATTAAAAAGAATCACCGGTGCAGCTCCACTGGGGTAAGATAGAACAGATTCATACAAGTTTCCCCGCCCACTTCCTCTCCTACCATGTTTTTTTAAATGAGCGAACTGCCCAATGACATCTGCGGATCACCCACCAGTATACCCTCAGTAGAAGGAGGGCTCCAGGTAGCCATAGCCTGGATGTTCCCTGGGATGCACATGGAAGCAGTGCTATAGGTGCTTTCCATAATTTACCCAGGTGGTGTGATCGACAGGCTTCATTTTCCATGTTAAGCGGCATATCACTACTATGCGGTGACATATTTATTGTTGGCCCTGGCCTAGGCCTGTCCAATGGCAGAGCCCCCAGTCTGCGTGCGTGGATATGACATCATATCCTGGCGATGCTATGCTATGGAGGACTCCATGGGGTAAATGGGCTGTTTAGGGTGATCAGAGATCTCCATTGTAAATAACCCATTGAGCACTGAGGAACCGGATCACCCAACGGGGCTATTAACCCTATGTGTACTTGAGGGGTAAGAGAGATAACATAACCTAATATAACTGACATAGCACTTTGTGTAGATCAACTTATATACCTTTTGATCATTAGTATTGTTTGGATGGCAGAGCAAGGATATCCAACAGAAAGCCTTTAAAAATTGTTGTGAAATATAAAATCTGACAACAAAGGCTAATGAACTGCTTACAATAAAAAACTTATTATTAAAAAACTGTATCAACCCCATCATATCCAAACATATCAGTTCTTAAATGATAATAAGTGATACTGGAAAAAAAAAAACATTTTTTTTTTAAAATATTTTTTTATATAAGATACCAAAACAGTTTGTAACGGAAAATGTATGTTACATTTAAAAGACAGCATATACATTTTTGAAACTGAGGAACAAAAACATAATAAATAGTATTATTCAGCAATTTCTGTGTGTAACAGTGCACAGAAGTTTGTTCGTTATAGCTCCATATACAAGCGACTTAGTCGTCTCAACAGCAAGCATTTGTATAGATCAAAAGTAAACTGGGTATTTGTTGGCTCTACTCCACATGCGCGTGGAAAATCTATTCTGCGGGGATAGATAAAAAATCATTGCGGTCCAAAATAATCAATTTTTTCACGTTAGCTAATTTGCATAACACATCTGGAAGTGATTTTGTGGAGCCAATCATTTTAAGTCCCATACAAGTCGCTTGCAATTCTACATATGTTTATGCAAAGCACACACTGCATTTACATAAAGGGAGACATAGTATCGCACACATCAGCGGTTAAAGAGCACAGAAACCATGTGTAAATAAATTATTGATATACTCATTTAAAGAGCTTTTGAGAAAATAGTATGAAATTTATAGTATTTGGTTATCAAATTACACTGAAATAAATATTTAATACAAACTGTTGCATAATTGTATAACTTTTGTTCGATAAAATACAGATAAATCCTCAAGAACCACCAACAAGCTGAATATTTTATTTCTTTTTCTTAAAAAAACCCAAACCTATATCTGAGAATGTCTGTATTTTAACCCCTTACGCTTTGTACTCCCGCTGGTTCTCTCATGGTTAAAATACAGCTTTGACCTCATGTCTATGTATAAAAAAAAACTGTCTCTGTACATTGTCGGCAAAAGCTGGCGTTCATATCCCCCTACACTTACTTCTCGTTCAAAAAGAAAAAAGGCATTAAAAATTGTTCAAAATAAGTTCTTGTTTCTAGTGGTCTTTATTCTTCTAGAGTCTTGAGAACCTGGCATCGTCCTGCTCTTATCTTGGAACTGTTATATGAAGTTCATGATGTCATAAGATGTGTAGTATTATACATGTAATTAGATAGCCGGATCAAACACTGATGTCATTGTAGAAGAGAAGTCCGGATATTCCATGTTAAGTTTATACAAACTTCTCATCTTGATCCAGAAAACGGCAGAAGACTTGAGGCAGGAACTCTGGATCTCCTATGATCCTCCGAGCTTGTAGAGCACCAAAACACTTTGCTTACAGAGCGGCACACGGGCCCCTGGGGATTATGTGAATTGTGGCAGTCGACGGCTGGACTGCCGGCACTTTTATCACTGGGCTACACCAGCTGGCGATGAATGCAATGACTATCAACACTGAACTTGGAGCGTGAGCCCAGTTATTGCCGCACCTAAAAGTTATTCAACCGTTGACGTCATTCTTCTGTAACACGGTGTAGTGGAGGGTTGATAGAGGCATTAAAAATATGCAAATAAAGTGCATTCAGTATATTTTACACAATGTCCGGACACACGCTGATCCGTGACACAGATATTCAACGTCAGTTGAGTATAGAATAGGAGTTTGACGCCATGTCACTCGAAGAACTCAGCTGTGCAGAAGAAATGTTGTAAGCTCCTGTTGACAACAAAACAAGAACAACCGTTAAGTTACTGGATCCATTAATGTAGCACTTCCGTAGTCTGTGTTTGCCCTCGAGCCTTGGGTCTAAAGCTCCGTCTTGTTTTGAGTGGTAATTAGTATCGGAGGAAGAGAGGCTTGTCTACAGGCAAGCCAATACCGGCTGTACACATGAAGCAGTATGCCGATAATTGCACCAAATACCCATAAGTTCACGCTTCAGTCATTTAAAACAAATCTAGGGAAATCGATTCCTGTTAAACCACGTTGAAAACCTTTTGTAACGTTGGACTCGGAGTCTCCAAGAAGGACTGATGTTTCCCAGCATCTCCGGGAAACTTTCCCAGTGGAAGGAGGAGCAGCGTTTAGCCATGCCCACTCCCCACCCACTTTTCTGCCAACTCAAGACCATCTGGGGGCTAGCCCTGCCCCACGCAGGACTAACCCCACCCACATGGCTTATTAGCCACACCTCTCAGTAAGTTCCTGGGTATACCTACCACTGACCTTCACTGTTAAAACTACCTGCAGTGTGAGATTTTCACTTTTTGAATCAATGCCTTTTTGGAGATAAGTAATGGACTATTTTACACAATATAAAAAATGTCCCAAACTCATCGGTATAAATATATACAGAAAAAAACTGTCAGGACTCACCAGGGTTACCAAGACCTGAAAAATATAAAGGGGGGGGGAATAATGAGTACCAAAATTAGTTAAAAACAAAGGTTGTGTGCGCACTGTGTTATGACGCAGAAATATCCCTTGGCAATTAATTAATTTTAGAATCAATTGTTGATATAGTTTGATTTGTTGGAAAATATTGATTTTATTGTTTTCTTGTATTCATCAGCAGGGTAGGATTTTCGTGGAAGAGACGTATAGATTCTCGAATTGCAAGGGCAGAGAATGCCGTAAAACGTACGATGAACCAGCCGATAGGTGCGCGAAAGCAAGTAGCGTTAACAATATATAAAAAGGGGCTATGTTTACACAAAGACAAAGTGCTCATCTTGTCAGGTACTGGGTCCATACAGACGACTGTAATGACCCAGAGCGCCTAAAGATGGAGTTCAGGAGGTCTTGCGCAGTAGCGGAGATGGACAGGGCCTGGTGTGTTGAGCACCTAGGGTTGTGCGGCATAGCATAGAACAAAACAAAGTGATATCCTGCAGGCACCCTGGAGCAGGCTTGAGACATAGCTTTCCAGACGAATATGCAGAATGTAAGCAAGGGGGCAGAGCAAGGAACAGCAGGAAACATAACCAGACAAGACATACATGGTACAGGACTCAACAGAGGACAGGGAAACAAGGAACGCAACGGATGGAGTGAGGAGCCGGGATCCTCAGACGCTTCTCCTTTAAGCAAGGATGGGATATCTTAACTGGGACATGGGGAGAGGAGAGAGGAACCGAAATCCTCAGATGATTCAGGAAAAAGAAGGCAAATGGAACTGTAGCGAGACAGGGGAACTATAGCGAGAAAGGGGAACCGAGAGACGAGCAGCTCCGCAGGCTGAATGGGGCGTGACAGAAAGCGGATTTATTTTGTTTATATTTCTACTGATGCGTTTGAGACTTGGATATTTTTGTTCTTTCCCTTTAGCGGTAACGCTTTTTGTTGGGAATCAACGGAAAAGATGAGACTGCTGCACGCTTTGTAACGTTTCCTTGGCTGTAATTTTCACAGGTGTCTTAATTAGCATACCTGGATTGGCCATAGAGGTGTATGGGTCTAGGGGCTACTCTACTTGTTGAGTAGTTAGTATTGTGCCCCCCTCTGAACCGCCTGGTATGCTAATTGAGCCCAGCATCATAAATAAAGTTGCCCAGTGTTAACACTTCCTATTTGCAATATCAAGATATATACCGGCCCCTTCAGAAGAGAGAGAAAGTGAGAAATCTCCACCGTAAATCTAGAACAGGGGTCTCCAACGTTCTTATGATTACAGGAAAGTTACCTGGGCTATCTGGAGAAAGGTATGGAAGCCAAAAGGAAACTTTTTAAATCTTTCACGAATGTAATATTTAGTATTTTCAATTTGTTCTTTGATGCTTAGTTCCATCGGATTAAATTGATCTACTCATTGGCCGCCATGAAGCTACCTGTTGGAGACTCCTGATCTAGATGACATTCCAGATTAAATCATTCCCAGAATAGTATCCTTAATTAGTTTATTCACTTTGCGATCAAGAGGTCAAAGTTGTCAGTTGATCCCAGCAAGAGCTCAATGACAAGCAGAGAGCATCATGGGAAACCAAACAATACATGCACAAACATTCTAAAGCATCGATTACTTGAATAAAACGGCTATTGTTCCAGTACCGCGCCGCTATATTACGGTTTTGTATAAAGTTTGTAAAGAAGATAATCCGGTGCATTAAAGCTTTTTTTTGCACGCTGTTGTATTTAGGTTAGTGCTGTTGAAAGTATCAAGTGCCCTAAAATGCGCTAAATTAACAGAGGCAACTTAAGGTGGGAATCTAACTAGAGGTGCATAGCTGCCGACACGCCAGAGTTTGCAATCATATCCTAACAAGCAGGCTAATGTCCTAACTATTGGAAGTCATTGCAGTTTTTCTAATTATCCGGACTGTTCCTGTCTTTTCCGCGTGTGATAAATTGGCACTGTCCATGCTAAAAGAGAAAGTGATGTGAGCAGACTGCAATGTCACATCACCCTTTGATGTCACAACCCTGCCCTGACAGTATAGGAGAGCTGTAATGCCTTAAGGTTTTGGATGGGCCTGTCATGTCACATGCTCTCAGGCGCCCAGTAAGTACGACAGAGCCGTTCCGCAAAGAAGGGGCCACAGTAACATTTTGAACGCCCATAAGAAGACTGTTTTTAAGCCCCTCTCCTTTTGATTCCCATGGTCCACCTTAAAGTAGAACACCACCTATGCTTGGCCTCTCTACCTCCGTATTATACAGCGCTGTGAACATGGTGATATCTAAATAAATAATAAAAATAATAAATATAACACAAGATTTTTTTTTATTTTTTTTAGTACATACCTTTTTTACCAAACGGGTTGATGATTCCTTTGCGGCTGCCCACTTTGGTAACGTTTCCTTTAGAGAACGGTGAATCTGATGAATTGGTATTGGTGCTCTGCAGAAGGTAAAAATTATTACATTTATGACTTGTGGGCTTATAATATATTACGTATATAAAAAAAAACAAAAAAAACTGCATACCCTGGTCTGTTGTGAAACCCATCTGGTCAGTGAGAATTTGTTCAGTAGGGCCTCTCGTACCTGTGTTGTTATAAAGAGACATAAGAGATACATTTATGACGGCTTATTGCGTTTCTCCATTGAGAAATTAGAGGTTGATGTGCGCTGTATGAATGACACCTACCTTTTTGTCCAACAAACATCCAAACAGCAGAATAAATAGACCCTGAAAAACATGGATAATTTAGGAATATTATTAAAAAGGTTCTAATTTAAATTTATTTAAAGATACATTTAATTGAGTTGTCTGCATTCGAGTAGGCATAGTAACCAAACACAACGGCGGTTAAAGCAGCCATTGGGAGTCTTATATATGATCACAGCAGTGCAGAATAAGGAGTCAGCTTCATATTGTGTGACCCTGAGAATCTGCCCCCACACCATGAGATTGGGGCATTATCCTGAAACTTTGGGTTCTCAGGTATGTAATATTTTAGCTCCATGTATACACCATGCATTGAAATTACACCCCACTCCCCAACGTCAGCCACCTGTAGAAGCACCGAAAGAAGGAAGATGGCCGGATAATCAGTGTGGGAAGCTCGAGTACATGGACCACACGGAATCCAATTTCTAAAAACCAAAGGGATTTAAGAATGCATGGGGCAGGCAAGAGGCAGGGCCTGGACAAGACTAGACTTTGGACCAAGGAACATTTGTGTTGTGTTGTGGAGACAGCGATGGTAACACTTTATCCGCTTTCCAACAGAACAGTTATTCATACATATTTCAAACACGCATGGGATAGGCGTGTGAGACGAGACCCACGACTGACTAAGGGCTGAGTCTTTACAGCAGGAACAATGGCTGACCAGATGGGCCGAATGCGTCTGATCGGCTGTCAAATTCTGTAACACTCGGTAAATGGTATTTTAAAAATCCTTAATCAGGGCTTGTGAGCTGGGCATTGTAATTAATAATAATAACAATAATAACAATACAATATAATAATAGATAATAATATAATATTAACATTGGAATATTAGTTTTGCTTACCTGAAGGGAGTTCAATCCAGCAAAAATGCCATGGATCCAAGCCTTGTTAACGCTCAATGTTCCGATGCCAAAGCCCCATGTAAGCCCCAGCAGAGGCGTTAAGATGACTATGCATTTTAGAATGTTATTTAACGCGCTCTTCTCCTCCTTTTTCGGTTTGTCTCCTATGGAAGGTCTTAGAATTTTAACGACAACCACAAGAACAATGAGGGTGTTCACAAGCAGTATGATTAAAGCGGGTACGACAAACGCAATGAACGCATTGCTCGTCTTGGTGTTGAGCCAACATGCTTCGTCTGCAGTATATGTTTTAAAGGGTTGGGTACTTGCCACCGTGATCACTGAAATAACGAGAGGGCAACCGTAGCCCAGAACAAAAGAGATGGTCATCATGATGGTTTTGCTCATGTCGTGTAAAACGTAGACAAGGCGGTAAAAGAGAATGAGTCCCATTGTTAGCATCCAGAAAAACAAAGACAGGTAAAAAAAGTGGGTAAAGAAAGTTACAGCCACGCAGGCATCTGAGACCTCCTTTGGCACTTTAGGAGCTAACGCAGCACCGATGATAAACCAAATATCCGCGACCAATAGCGAAACGGCGATGTTCACCAAGCACACGTGGCGCATGTACGACGTTTTGTTCTTAGTCACTGACTTCCATACTGTGACTTCAACGAAGATGCAAATAACCAAGCTCAACATGGAAATCCCAACGCCAATGTAAGTAATATAATCCAAAATGTCACGTTCGGTCTTGGTAAATTGCGTTTCGTAGGACATGAGGATGGAAAAGGAGGTCAGGTGGTCGCATTCGCATATCACATCGTCTTCGCGGGTCGTAGGACGGCACCCGTTACTATCCCAATTATTGGTTGTAAGATTCCAGAAAACACAGCTTGCCTTGTTTAGAGTTACGTTGCTTTTTCGGAAGGTCATGGAGATATTAAACGCTTCCATATTGGTTATATTAGCAACCGTCGTCATGACCAGGCCGTTCACGGTATTATTATCCTCCAAGGGTAAAACGTCCTTTAGCGTAGCGTACGCAATGCTGACGATTCTTGAGTTTTCCGCAATGGCGTTGAGGTTCCCAATTGCAACTTTTCCTGTTAAATTATTGATATTGTTAAAACTGAAGTCTTTTTTATATTCGGGGGTGGATTCCGTCCGAATGACACCTGCTAATTGGACGTTTGAGTTGTTCCTTATGGAAATACTTCCATTGAAATCTAATTTGCGTGCAAACTCTTCTACAGATTTAAGGAGCTCTGAACTTTGCCTTGTTTGGTTTTCGGCCTTTGACCAAGCCGCTGCGGACGAGCGATCGACAACAACGTTGACGCCCGTAAGGAAATTCTACCAAGGAAACAAAAAAAAGATATATATTATTTTTAAAAAAATACAATATATTGTCAAAATTAGTAAGTAATAGTACTGAAAATCTATTTTACGATATCAGGACCAGAATTAGTATAAGAAAAGGTAAATTCTGGCCCAGAGTTTTCCATTACTGATTTTTTTAAATTAAATTAAGAATCATTCGCATCAATGATGACGATGATTATTATTTATTGTTTTTGCATAGAACAATATAAAGTAATTTTACATTAATATTAATTCCTCTTTTTTTAATGATATTTTGGTTTCGTAGAGTAGTTCAGCATATTACATGTTTTGTTTCATGTTGTTCCAAACACATCTGCCATTGTAGTGACATTCGAGGGGCATTCTCAGTGGTAAGGGGTAGTTAGAGACTCAATGGATTGGGGCATTAATATTGTAGAAATAGTTAAAATAATGAGCGACCTTACTACTTTCTTGGTGGGTGTTCAGGGATATTTTATTAGGGGTAATACATTTTTTTTGGTAGAAATGGCCAATAGAAATTGTTGTTTGAAAGTATTATAGTTTTTTGTTCTGTTAAAAATGTTTTTTTTTTTCGTTTTTTTTTAAAACTTGCTATAGTTTTACCATCTGTTTTTATCAGACGCACCCAATTTACGATAAACTCTTACCTGCATCATTGCTTCTTCTACTGTGTTAGAAAGACGTGCAGACGCAGACAATATATTTAATACAAGTTGGATATTCCTTGGTGAAGATGTCACTTCGGTCTGTTCGCTTGTTACCGTACTACTCAGTCGTACAAGCAAATTTGGTATGTTTGCTTCAGATCCTGGGCTTGTAAGCGCCTAAAAAAACAAAAATAGAAGGAATTCTATTACATTACATACAGCGTAAAATTACTAACATCACATTGAGCTACAAAACCAATAATAACAAGTAATTGCTTTACTGCTACTGATTGGCTGCTTCAAGCTTCAGACCACAGAGGGGGCGTTGTGCTGCAGCTCTGCAGCTTCTCCCTAAGTATTTGAATTGTTTATTTATTTTTTATTGCACGTCATGACTTTAAACAGGTGAAGAAAGCAGTGTTGCTGTAATGCCTCGATGTCTGGCCCCTTGCTGGGGCATCAACGTCAAAGGTTATTTTTCTGAGCAAATCCTAAAATTAACGCTTTATCTTCACAAAAAATTCTTGTATAAAAAGAGATAAAATACCGGTATGTTAAATGCCCGTGGGGTGTCTAGTTTTACAAAAAATGTATGATTTGACGGGGTAAATTAAATTCACCGGGTTTAACAATGGCCCAATTAACACGGGGGGGGGGGGAAGGATGACCACATGTCTAATTTCCAATTTGAAAAATGCATCCCAAATGTGGCCTTTTAGCCCCCAAACAACCCAACAAACCCATGCATGGGGGATATCACTGTATTCACAAGATGTTGCTGGACACATGATATTAGGGTGTTGTGTGACCGTAAGCTGTATATACCAAGAGCTGTACATTAATATCTAACATAGAATGTGTGTGGGAAAAAAACACAAAAATACTAGTGCAAACTTTGACAAACGCTGGTGGTAAAATGTGTGCATGCAAAGAGTTAAAATACCAGCATTTGAAATACCCTGGGGTGTCTAGTTTTTAAACATATATGGTTTGATGGGGTAAATTGTATTGGCCGATTTCAAAGATGTTCAAAATAGCACATGGGGGCAGAATAACCAGATTTGGAAAACATGGACCTGAAATAGCAAAACGTTACTTGTACTTCATTGCCCCATAACATGCAGAAAAAAGCAAAAAAACATAAAAACTTAGGACAAATTTAGCAGTTTTTATCTATTACCTTTAACAGGGGCGTCCAACATGCGGCCCGCGAGACCTCAAGGTGCGGCCCACATAAGCTCGGCAGCCAGGGCAACCGATCTTACGCGGGCCGCACCTCGAGCCCTGCTACTTACCTGTGGGAGGGTCTTCTGTACTGCATAGAGGAAGCGGAACCTAGCAGAGTTCACGTGACATCACATGACTCTGCTCCAGTCCTGCTTCCTCTGTGCAGTACCAGAGAACGCAGAGGGAGGCCGCGCCCTCTGCTGAAGTCTGTGAGCAGCATCGAGGAGCTGCAGTGCAGGTAAGGGGGTGGGGAGGGTGTTTGAATGAGTATGCGTGATTGAGGGAATTAATCTGTGAATGAATTAATATATGAATGAATGAGTGTGTGTGTGATAGCATGGATGTGTAAGTGCTGGAACCTAGGCATGATGGGACTGTGATTGCTGTTAGCAATCACACTCCTATCATGCCAAGTCATATTGCTATTTTTGTTTGTCCAATTGTGGTGTGTTTCCTACTTTTATTAAAAATGTGAGTTTTTATTATTATTTATAAAGGTGGGGGGTCATTTTTGGTTTTGGCTAAGTGAACTGTGAATGTTTTGATCCAGAATTTTTATTTTGGTGCATCCCTAGAATAAATAGAAATATTTCCTTTTTAATTATCCTGAATTTGTAGTCACAAACCTTTCTAGGCCCAGAAATCAGTAAAGGTTTTGTGTCATTTACTTTATTTTAATCTGCATATTTTATTAAAGGCCATATTTTCTCACAGTGAAAAATGAGTGCGGCCCTTGCACCTATACAATTCTGATGAAGTGGCCCACTGCAGAAAAAACTTGGACACCCCTGACCTTTAATATGCAAGATGGTTGTTGCTAATGACCCAGTCTCACCCGCTGCCCTATGTCGGCTGCCGTTGGTACATAAGCCCCTGCACTGTGGCGGATCCCACCACCTTAACCATATTGGTCTTGATATTTTTAATGCTGGGTGTCAGGGTGCTATTGACAGGGCGCTGTCTTTGGGTGGGGGGCGCAGACTCGGGCCTGATGGGTGGTCCGGGTCTGCGATAGCGGTGTTGTCCCCCCCCCAGCCAGCGCTTATGAGTTTGTGATCCAGGAGTTTGTGTAGGCATGTCCTGAAGATACCTGATGGAGTCGGACGGACCCAGACTCATGGTGCACGTGGTACTGGAACTACCTACTGGGCCCAAAAGGTTTGGTAGCTGGCGGGTCGTTAAAGTTACGTGTTATTATTATATGATGTTATGTGAATGTTAATAAAGCTCGTGTTGGGTCTTTTATTCGGGGTATTGTGTGGGGTTACTCTTTGGGCTATAGGCATGTGTATTCAGGGCTTCTGTAAATTTGGATTTACAGAAACAAAAAACAACAATACATAAAAACTGTTTTTATTACCTGAAAATCCAGATCAAGTCCATTAAGGCTTGCCGAAAAACAGGTTATTGTTCCGTTCTTTGGGTTCCAAGCACCGTTTTGAGAGCACTCATATGTTTGATTCCCTGTCAGAGTCGCATTAATTGTCTCACATGAAACCGTTATCGCGTCTCCAATGCTTCCAATGCCCAGAGTAGTATTGCATGTAATATCTGCAAAGGTTTTAACAAGAGGTTAATCAATCAATGCTACTTTGAATTGTAATCATGATCTACAAACAAACACCCGAAATGCATTCTAATACCATTATCTTTCTATCGTACATTTCTCATATTTTTACAGTAACAAGGAGGCCAATACAAACTTAACCCCTTAGTCCTGAAAAATATATTTCTATGGCTGGATGGTAGAAAATGACAGATCTGCTTTACTTGTATTAGGCTGGAATGCGCCTCGTAGGATCGTGACTTTTAGCAAATAGTATTAATGACTACCAGTCTCATGTGAGGGGATTTAAACATGCAAGGGATAGACATATGGCCCCTGAATCTCAGACGAGACCAACGACTGATTCAGGTTTAAGACTTTACAGGAGGAGAAACGGGCGACGAGACGGGGAGAATGGGTCAGATCTGCCGTCACATTCTGCTTCAATGTCAAATAGAATGGAAGATACCGGACATAAATATACGGATTTAAGACAATTGGAAATGTACTATACTCGAGAAAATACTATTCATGGTAGTAACAATAAAGTATTCTTACCCGCAACATTTCTTGGGCTTAATGTCATTCTCCCGCTGGTAACGGTATCATTTATGCGATTAGAAATAGTGCTGAAAGCCTCTATAGGGCCAGTGCCAGCGCAGTCGGTAGGAGTGTACGTGTACACAAAGCAATTCCCGCTCTTGGCCATAGCTAAAAAAGATGCAACACGTTACCGTTGTCACGACATTTAATAACATATGATGTAGACACATATTTAGTTGTAGAATACTATCTGTAAGACGCTCTTCTGTCTCAGACACAGCTTGCGATCTCAGAACCAGCAAGTTCGGTGTGAAACGCGCAGGAAAATTCTGCTTAATAGCTCAACTCGGGACGCCAGCAGACACTCGGGGACAAACATCAAACAATAAGTACTTCACATATATTTCATTGTCATTTTTCCCGTATAAGTTCCTTTTTTTGGCACATGCTTTTGCATAGTTACATAGTTAATAAGGTTTTAAAAAAAGTCTAACAAATTAAACCCTTCCAAAATCTCTGATAAAGGAAAAGCCCTAATAAAGCTCTTAAGGACAGCGGGGGTAATGTTATACCCCCCCCCCCGCCTTGCAAAACCGGCATTTAAAGCCGAGAATGTCATCCGTTACTTTAGGGGCCTTTGGGTAATTCCGGGCTACCTGAAGACCTTGGCAGACCAGTAATGAGGTATTATGACATCATATCCTGGCATTCCGTACTATAAAAGTTGTGTTTGGGGGTCGCTGCCCTAAGTCACCCCTAGGGGAGCTCCAAAATACAACTTGAGGAGCCGTTCTGACAAACGGGAAAGGCTTAGCAGCCGTCCAGAGTGTTTCTTATAGCGAACAGGGAATCCGGGGCTTCTTTCTTAAAACAATGGATAAAATGAGGGGGGAAACCAAACTGGGGTAACACGTAAGCGAGTGTACATAGCGGGTACAAGATACCGTACTGAAAGGACCTCTACTGTAGGACCACTACACATAAAATACAATAAGATATGAAACGCAGAACGAGGTCTTCTGCATTAAAAACCACCGCTTACAAATGTTTCATACTGATGATCGCTAGTACCTTGGACAGAGCAAATATTTTCTTACCTTGTGAATTTTTTCCTGAAATGTTTATTGTTGCAGATGCGTACGCTGCAATGTCATCCACGCAGCACGTAAAAGTTATAGGAAAATTACAAACGTAAAAGGATCCCACCGGATTAACGTTAATTTGATCTGATGAAGTCAGACTGTACACAATAACGGATTTATTTACAGATATTGGGTTATTTTCTGCCGCACAAATAATAGTACCTGTTAGGGAAAAAAAAGAGAAAAAGACACGTATTATTTAATTGTAATTATTCTGGCATTTTTCACAGTTTTACTACATTAACGAGAGTAACCTAACAAAGAGGTATCAAGCAATTAAAAGGGACGCTCCAGCCATCATATTCATCTGGATTTACGTGATAGCTGAGAGGTTCCTTTAAATTATCCTGCTGTCCCCCAAAAATTCTTTTACTTTTATTGTGTAGTTTTTTTTTCTATTTATATTCTTCTTTACGTATAAGAAAAAGTAAGAGGGTTAATTAGTATGGGAGCTATTAAACTATTAAAATATTGCATATTTTAGACTATTACTGTAGTTGGGGTATTATCCATATATTCTAATAGTGAGCGCTGCTGAGGTTATTTTTAGTCTCTTTTACTATTATTTAGTGTTACAGGGGGCAGCACCCATGACACTGACCTCCAGTGCTAGGTTATTAGTTCTTGTATTTAAAAACCCCTATTTAAAATGAGAAAACCCCCCACAGGAATCCATCGATACATGTGTTACCTACCATTCCAGAATTTGGTTATCCTAGGTACATGGAGTATGGAACTGCGATTGGTTCTCTGGTTGTATAAGTTAGTTTGAACGGCTTCATCGATACCACCACTGCTAAACCTCCACGATATCTTGGTGTCCACATTACTTGAGCATTCCAAGAACAGTGGCTTCCCTTCCGACACATGTTTGCTGTCAGCCGTAGAATTTATTTGTAGAACAGCTATTTAAAATAAAAGGAGTGCAATGAAGTGAGATACGGCTATATTCAATTCATTCTGTTGCTTTCCTAAATCTTCGGTTTCACGCTTCAATATATTATGCAAGGGTGTTAGTAAAATAAGCAAAATGTATACATTGAAATCCTACCTTTTTCATGAAGCATGGAAGAAGCCATTCTCACCTGTTTTTAGAGGTCTACATGATTACCTGTTCCTATTAAGTTGTTGCTCCCTTATCGTTGTTAGGTTTTTCCGTTGATGGCAGGCTTTGTAAGTGCAGGCTCAAGAAAAAAAGAGGGCGCCTTCTTCACAGAAAACTAATTAACGTGCCCGGGAACTCTCCAGGTTTGGCCTGGATTCTCCAGGTGGAGACCTACTTCCCCGGGTCTGTAGACCACCTTCATCTGCTCTGGGCAGGGGAGCAGCATTTGATCGTTCCCACCTTTCTTACCACTTCACCCCCTAGTCCTCCTTAATGTCAATCTAACTATGCTAGCCACACCTTTATGTATGGATAACCCCGCCCCCACACAGGCCACTCCCCAGAAGAGTGAGAGCTCCAGGTGGCCCAGCGTGGGACGTTCTCCTGGGTAAGTTAATAGGCTAATTTTGCCACAGATCTCAGATCCCTTGTGGTAAGCGAGTGTTTCCCATTTAGATATAGTTTATAGCTAATACATTTAGTGACATGAGAATGTGACAGCACCCATTTTATTCACAAGCCCCCCTAATGTATTTTACTTACGGGTTTGCTGAAGGGTCACAGTGATGTCTTTGTTTTGGCTGGCACCGTTTGCAGAGGTGCACGCACATTGGTAAGTGGCCGTATTGCCATACAAGCACTGGTCTGGGCTTGCAGTGATGTTATACGTACGACATTTATCTATGGGCCCACCGGAAACTCCTGTAAAACAGACGTTCATAATGACAACAGTGCCATCGATGCCAGGTTTTCTTATTATAGAGCTCACAATTTAAATACATCTTCAAGTCTTTAAAAATACTCATAACTCATATATATTTCCCCCTCTCCCTGTTAATAGAGGGACCTTCTTGGGAAGGTAAATATTTTGCGAGATTCAGGTGAGGACATGCGAGATGACTTGCATGATTTCAGTCTGAGTACTTTTACTTATATCTGCTTAAAGCAGCCAATCAGTTACAGGCCAGAATATGTTGCTGGTTAACCCTTAACCGGACTGACCACTTAACTGAGTGAGACAAGCAACTAAAAAAAATTGTGTTGTCATCAAAAGAAGTGGTTTTTAGCATCATTATGGAGGAATATATGACATTCTGATTGGTAATTTGTATATTCTATAGAACTTACTGTCTACATATTTATTTCCGCTAGTATTATAGCACGTCAGCGAAAGCAAGTCAATTCCTTCATCGGTGCAGCAACTCAGCACGGGCACGCCGGTACTGTTACACCGAACCGTTCCGGTTATTATGCTCACGGTTATGGGGAGCACTTTTAAGTTCATTTCGGCTACGAAGCTATCAGAATTTTGGTGGACAATGCATTTGTAGGTTCCTGAAATGACAGAAGGGAGAGAAGACGGCAGAGACGATTCATTAGAGATTAGCGGTTATGCCACTTTCTTCAGCAAATATCTGCTTTTAACTAAACATTTCCAAAATTACACCGACTGACACAAAGCTATAGGCAGATATACTTTATTAACTCATCCTATGGATAACTATAATGGTACCAATGGTAAACAGGTCCGGGTTTAACCCCTTAATGACAAAATGCATTGTTTTCAATGGGTTTAGGGACCGCCCATTGTCCTTAAGGGGTTAAGGGACATTGTAAAGGGACATTGGATGTACTTTCATGCATAAAAAGGTGTGTTGTCCCTTTAATGTCATTTGGTCCCACTTGCCAATGCAGAATCCCCTATTCTGTATAAATTTGCCTCATTCCACCCCTCTCTTTTCCTCTCTTTCCGTCTACTTGGCTACTTGTCCCTGCTAAAAAGGCTACCAGCTGTTTCTTGATGGTGTCTGTTGCACCACCTCTTGGAAGCGAATTCCACATCTTTACTGCCATCATCAACGTTCCTCCAATCTCACGAAAAGCCATATGCCCTCTACGCTAGGACTCTTGGAAAGCGGTAAGACCCCCAGATCCCAGCGATAGCTCTAACATTGCTATAAACAAAATCACAATCATAGTAAAACGTCTCTTATAAAAGAGTCCTGCACGTACCTGAATTGGTGGCAGCCAGTGAATTTATGGTTAAGAACGACATCACCGAGCCATTGATCACTGTAACATTATACGAATATTGAGTGTCATTTTGGAGCTTTTCCGTGCCGTTAATGAACCAATCAACGCTGGTGTAGGAGCTGACATTCACTTTACATAATATTATCGAACGATCGCCAACGAACATGTAGGTGTGGGATGTAGAGACAGTACTCTGTCCTGTAAAGAAAACATTTCAAATAAATGGTTGATGAGCCAAAAGTGGAACGTTTTGGAAGACGTGCGTCCCGTTCCATCTGGCGTAAGGCTAACACAGCATTCCGCTATAAGAACCATACCAATAGTCACACACGCTGTGATGGTCTGGGGCTGCCTGGCTGCTTCAGGACCTGAGCGACTTGTCATAATTGATGGAACCATGAATTCCACTCCCTACCAGAAAATCCTGGAGGGGAACGTCCGGCATCCGTCCCAGACCTAAAGCTCAAGCGTGGTTGGGTAATGCAGCAGGACAATGATCCGAAGCACACAAGTAAGTCCACCTCTGAATGGCTCAAATGAACAAAATGATGGTTTTGGAGGCTTGAATCTGATTGAGATGCTGTGATGTGACCTTAAAATGGCAGTTCCTGCTCAAAAACCCTCCCCGGATGAATTAAAGCAATTCTTCCAAGAAGAGCACCCACAATTCCTCCACAAGGGTGGAAAGACAATTATCACAAATGCTTTATTGCTGCCCAAGGGTGACACAACCAGTTATTAGGTTTAGGGGCGATGATTACTTTTTCACATGGGTATTGATTAGCGTCAATAAATAAAATAATCATTTCAAAGCTGCATTTTGTGTTTACTCGCGCTATCTTTGTCTTATATTAGAATTAGTGGAATGCCCCTTTAAATATATGAGGACAAAAAAGGCCAGGGGGATACTGTTATGTTTTGAGCCAAGGGAGGTGTTGGAATTAACACTATAAAAACATATCTCACTATTGAATATTGTTAGGAAAGAAAGTATTTAGCATTGCATTGAATAACGGAGTGCTTTCTATGGGTGTGGATCAAACACATTCTTTTTGTTTAAGTTTGTTAAGTTTAAGGATAAAATCAATGCATTAAGGTCCAAAGACGTAAAGCTCTTACCGGTTATAGTGTTGCGCACAGCTGGGTTGCCCAGAGTGTAATTGGCGCCCAAGCTAGTAACTAAGTTATTGTTTGCATCCTGAATTGTGGAAGCGTTGACCGGCTCGGCGACGATCGTGTAATCAGCGACAATACTTCCCGGCCTGAAATCAAGATGCTGCGTTACTTCTCCAAGGAAGACAATAACAGATGGAGCAAAAATAGTTCTAAGAGCAGATCGGTGTAAGGGTCCACCGTAGGTAAGTAGCCTCCAGCACACGGATATACAAAAAGACGTATTCCTTCCTGGAGCTTGGAACGGTGGACTGGCTTGGAAGCCTGGACATGCATGCGTAGCCCACCCAGGGGCTCCCTGTCTATCCTGCCGTGTCACGGATTGCGTTGGGGGCACATGACAGCTACTTTGCTTCTGTGATAACTCTATAACGGTTAGAAAGAAGGGTGCGGAAGCCTACATAATGCAATGTTTCCTGAAACGTTCCATGGGGCGGGTATAGAGCACTCGAGAGAGAGTTTCTACGGGGTGGAAGCAAAAGTGATACTTTTTTTTTTAACATAACAGGAGAGTGTCTCGCGGCATCAGCGAGAAAGCCCACCGATGTCAGCCAGAACACCCACTGATTCAGCGTTATTGCCCACCAACGTCAGCGAGACCTCCCACCGATGTCAGTGGGACCACTCACTGATTGTAGTAAGACCTCCTGCCCGCATCCCACACGGGGGTCTTGGGGTAGCCTGAGGCATAAAGTCCCCAGTTATGATAATGGGGCACCAAGTAAATTATTATTTATTAGTGTTTCAATTATTTGTAGAATAAATAGAGCATGAAAATGGTTGGTTATCGGCTAAAAGGCTCGTATAGTCATTGTAGGAGCCGCGGTGATGTAGGAGAAGTTAAAGTCATCTCCCGCGCAGTCTTACAAACAGGAGATCACAGCAGTCGGGTCTCACCTGAACATTATAACTTCCGCTTTCTCAAAACCAGGCAGTGACTTATAACTGTTAGAAAACTGGAAACGAGAGAACATTGACAGTCATTAATTAACAGCAATTAATTAGTAACACCTAGATCGACGTTTAAATCTACGTCATACCAATGGAAAGGCTCCGGAGCCACGTCTAATGAATCAATAATGTGGAATTAAACCTGTGAGTTCCATATACATGATTGGGTATGGGCTAAAATCAAGCTTTCTCCCCAGCAGGGGCTCTTAAAAGCATCATGCACTCAACCTAGCCAATAAGAAAACTCGTCCAAAATGCATGGACCAATTATTTAATAAGATGATGCCATTACTGGCTACCTGAAGTACCGTATAATAGATTGCAAGCTTTCAGGACCATCTAGGTCTCTTCTCCGGGCATATTACAAGAAGAGACCTAAATAGTCTCAAAATCTCACAATCTGTTAGACTTCATTTAAATCTTTTTCTTAATTTTTCTAATATGGCTAATTATTTCTGTGTACGGAACACATGCTATACTTACCGCAGTTTCCAAAGCAGCCTTAAGCTCTTTATATTCTTTGTTAGAGGGGTCCTTAAAAGCAGGCGTGAACTCTTTAATAATGCTAAGGCTCAAGGTAATGTTCACTGTGGCTACAGGAGGGATAAGAGAATGACAATGTATGAAACAGGCATTACAGACTAATACATATGCACATATACACTATATATACCGTATTGGCCCGAATATAGGCCGCACTTTTTCCCCCCACTTTAAGACTTTAAAGTGGGGGTGCGGCCTATATTCGGGGTCTAGCGCCCGACGCCCGGGACTGCCGGGCAGGCAGCGGGGTTAGGATACAGATCCCCCGCAGCGGTGCAGGGGACCTGTATCCTACTGTCTGATACGCTCAGACAGCCTCCCCTGCCAGCACTTCCCACGGGGGGAGTACCGGCACGGGAGGTTGTCTAAGCGCGTCGCACGGACGTTCACCGGCAGCGGCGATGCGCCGTTGCCAGTGAACGTCCACACGATGCATTTTAACCCCCCCGACTTACCAGGGCAGACTCCCGGGTGTATACGCGTATACAACTTCCGGTGCCGGTACTTCCGCTGAGTGCCGGCGCCAGGAGTTGTATACACGATGTGCATAGATGTCCCCCTCCGGCCCCGTAAGACACCCGGGAGTCTACTCTGGTAAGTTGGGGGGGGGACAGAGTGGCAGCATATCTCGGGGGGGGAGAGGACAGAGTGGCAACGTATCTCGAGGGGGGGGGAGGACAGAGTGGCAGCGTATCTCGGGGGGGGACAGAGTGGCAGCATATCTCGGGGGGGGGGAGAGGACAGAGTGGCAGCATATCTTTTGGTGCTTTTTTTAAAGAAAAAAACTTTTTCTTTAAAAAAGCACCAAACTTTTAGGGTGCGGCCTATATACGGGGGTGGCCTATATCCGAGCCAATACGGTATATATACACTATATATATATATATACACACTATATATATATATATACACTATATATATATATATATATAAATATACACATATACATATACACTATATATATATATATACACTATATATATATATATATATATATATATATATATATATACGTATACACATACACATATACACTATATATACCGTATATATATATATATATATAATATATATATATATACATACACATATACACTATATATATACATACACATATACACTATATATATATATATATATACACACTATATATATATATATATATACATATATACATATACACTATATATACCATATATATATATATATATATATATATATATATATATATATATACATATACACATTAACACTATGAAAAATGGCACCCATACTATAAAATGTCACATGCTGTTCATCTGTTTCTAGATTGCAAGCTCCTTTGAGCACCTCTTGTTTCTGTAAGTCAAATTGTTATGTGATGCACTACTTGTTATGTCCTGTTCACCCATTGTACAGCGCTGTGGAATATGATGGTGCTATAAAAACCTATTATAGCATAATAATAACATAGCTCCCTGGGGTTACAGGTCTGGAGGGGGAACCTAAAATCTGTTGTTAAAGAACTGGCCCTTTAAATGATGGCACTAATAACATCTGTAATTCTGTATGAATGAGCACATATCCCCCTCCAAACATTTCCAGCCCATGACATGTTGGTGGTGGGAAGGGATGGGACCCTAGGTGTGTGTGGGGGGGCAGGGTCATATGCAGGAGGGGTAGACTGGAAGCACAGCTGGGATAGATAAATGGAACAGTCTCCCAGTAGAAGGGGTAAATGCCAATACATTGAGAGAATCTGATGCAAGGCAAGATCAATGCCTGATTAAGGTCTAAGTCTTTAGTTCTATGTTCAGGCAGCATTTACACCATTGTCTGATCCATTCTGTGCTCATTGTATGTTTTTTTTCTATGCAGTTTCTGGGGAATGTGCCAGGGTGGTGTCCTCTGCCACCCGGGTTTTGTCCGTTTTGCTTAGTGAGTCTCGGCGATGCCGGGCCTTTTCTGTTGGTTTCTTACCGAGTTTTAGCTGACAGTATAATCCATTGTATTGCTGCACTGTGATACAGCTGCAGGGCTTAGTTGACCCAACGCAGGCCGTGTATTTTTGGCAGATTGCACTGGGCCATACGTAACCGTCTTCGCAAGTACACTGCAGGCTCCCGTTCGCTTGACTGCAGGCTAAAAAAAAAACAACAACAACAACACACCATAATCCTTTGTATAATTTCAACAAATGCCTTAATTCGCTACTTTCAGAATATTGAAAAAAAAGAATAATAATTATATGATCCTGGAAGGTTTTCTATAAAAAAAAAAATCAGAAATTTCTATGACGCACGACTTTTTAACCCCTTCTCACAATGCATTGTTTCTAATGGGTTTAAGGACAACCCGTTCTCCTTAAGGGGTTAAAAAATATTTTCAGATTTCCAGAAATGTACCTGTTGTTACGTTGATGCTTTTTATGTTGGACGTAGAGTCGTTGAGCGCTATGGGAAACGTCAGGGTGTTTATAAAGGTCCTGATTTCGTTTTGTAATACCGGATCCTGGAAACTGATTTCAATATCCACGGAATATTCTGCGTCTCCGGCTAGAAATATAATAGAAATCGATCAATTATATGCAGTAACGAATCTTATTCAATTCAACAAATCGACACAATTCACTTCACTAGACTTAAAGGGACCCCATACTATGTATAGACTATATGCCTGCAGTGTGTTGCCGAAAGGCGGGAGGGTTATATTATATTACTACTTTTGGGGTTCACGGCCCTATCATTTATATATTCAAAGCCAGATCTATTTCAGAGCACCCCTTTCTTTTAGCTTGTGTCCCACCAACAATAATGGATTTAAGGCTGTCTCTTATGTACCTAGAAATTCATGCAAAAGTAACTAGACAACTTTACATCTAGATTTTTTTCTTAAAAAAATATTTTTTCTTAACAATTACATTTCCAAAAGTAATCCCTAAAACTTTCCATATTCCCGATATCCGGCTGTAGCATTCTGCCATTGCAAAGCAGCTTTAATCAGAATATAACACATATACTTACTATGTAAAATGTGTTTTTATATTTTTAATTGTTTAAAAAAAACATTTTCAGAAAATGCTATAATCCATAATATCTAAAAAAAAAAAAAATCAGATATTCCTATCATCCGTGATGCATTTTTTTAATAAATATATATTTAGAAATTACTATGATCCAGGAAATGATTGCGGTCCGAGACATTCATGAATGGGGTGAAACTTGATTAATAATCGTTGAGAATTAAATGAATATTGCGTTTAAAATTATCTCTCATTTATTTACTGGCAGAATTAGTCCTTTTTTTGTTCTGATCGCCTATAAATGACACTACCTGGCCAGTAGATGGCAGCGCAGACACCTGATAATTTCTGCACTGTTATCAAGGTAAATTTATCAGGGACAGCAGAAAAGATACACGCCGGGGGTCATCTAGCAATGTGGATATTTGCCTTACATTTGCTACACCCATTATGTTATGACTAAAAGTAAATTGTAACAAAAAAGGCAAAATAGATTGTAAGCTCACTAGACCAGGGCCTTTCTCATGTTGTAATTTTATTTGTAAGCTTTAATTCTAATCTCCTCCAGCTGCCAGAACTGTAAGTATGTAACTTCATGTATGCATATATGTGTGTGTGTAAGTATGTTACTGTGTGTGAGTATGTTTGTGTAAATGTGTTATATGGGTGTATAAGTAAGTATTATGCTGTGTGTGTTATGTTATTTTAAGTATGCTTCTGGATCCCCTTTTCTCGGCCAACAAAGGTAGAGGTGTGTGTGTGTTACTATGTATGTGTAAGTATAGCTGTGTGTGTTACTCTGTTTGTGTTAGTATAGCTGTGTGTGTTACTATGTATATGTATAGCTGTGTGTGTGTGTGTTACTATGTATGTGTAAGTATAGCTTTGTGTGTTAGTGTGTAATGTTTGTGTGCATTAGTGTCTGTATGTTAGCATGTTACTGTGTGTGTCACTTTGTGTGTGTAAGCATGCTACTGTGTGTGAGTGTGTGTAGGGGGGGGCTTAGAGCCCCCCAATGTCTGTCTCGCAGGGGGCTCCCAGCATGTTTTGTTATGCCACTGAAGTGATTTTTGTTGATTATTTTCTTATTAATTTAGAATACGGATTGTGGGTTGGAACACCGCACCTTTATCAATCGCATTGTTAATTTGTTTTTTTTTAGTAAAAATGCAGTCCCCTTTGCTTGCATCAGCTTTGCTGCGTGGCGTGGAAGGCCAGCACGCATTGGCACGGCATACAGAAAATCCAACATTTATATCTGATCCTGTGTCTGCCGAAGGGGGACTTTTTCAAAGAGGGATCGTTTTGAAAGAAATAGATGCTCGTTTCCTTATACGGTCTGTAAATGTAACAAAAATGTGCTTTTATGATATATTTTTGTTTTTTTAATTAAAGCTGTGGTCTGATGGACAGAGCAACAAACCTATTGGTTAAAGGGGACCCAGACATGAATGGAAACAGGTCATTAGTGCTCTGCATGTAACCCCCAGGTGAGGTTTTGGGAGAAGCCCTACTTCGATGGGTCTCAGGCTCGGACCGGCCATCTGGCGCATCAGGTGGGCCGGTGGCCGATAAAGCCCCACATCTGCAACGACAGATCCCGTGGGGCAGCGCTTGGCCACCAGCTGAATATACCCGGTCACATGCTGAATGAGATTAAAACACATGTAACGTGTAGATCCAGCCCGCAGACACGCTTACATCGCTTGGCGTCATTATCTACGCATCTATGTAAATTCCTGAGAGTTTAATCCGGCCCCGTAAATAAAAGCTCCCAGAACATACCCTGATGTTTAGTCACTAGAAACAAACGCTTGCTTCACCTTGTAAAACAGCAGCGAGACGTCTTTAAAGTCATATTACTTAAAAGTGTGAGCTGTGCGTCCGGCGGGGCCGGCGGAGCCCGCTCCAGAGCTGTCCCTTTAAATGCACGGAGAAGCTGAGGATTCTCCCTATAAGCAGGAGCCGTAAGCGATACGGATCTGTTTGTTTTCCCTCTCTCACTATTTATATTGCTGGATTAGTCGAGAGAGGTTGTACCAGCTCCGCTGTCTGTACTGAGCGAGACCAGGGGCAGAAGTAAAAATTTGGGATGAAGATTCAGTGGAAGCGATAAACAAACCTAATAAATGTCCACATGCCGGTGCTTCAAAAGACTGTTGGAAACGTCTAAGTTGCCCACCGTACCTGGGAACTCTGATTAGGGGTAGTGTTTAGACTCTGGGTAGGGTAGGGAGAGGGACCTGCGCCATCTTGGTGAATCTCCCCCATAGAATTTATCACGAATATCCCATGTTTCCTTAAATTTCCATTCTAGGTTAAACTCAACCACTTCTGCTGGAAGACTGTCCTACGTCTCCTCGGCCCTTTTAGTGAAGAAATACGTCACACCTTAGCTCACTTGAACTTCCACCTAAACTCAGTGGCATCCATACTTCAGCTATTGTATCTCCACTCCGCCATGACGTATAACTACAACCCAGTAGCTCCTCTATAGGACTCAACTCCATATAGACAGACTAAACACTTGATTTCATTCTGTTTTGTAGGGGTATCAGAAGGATTGTCCTCAGTAGTCAACTCAACGCGTTTTCCATATTTAGTCTATATTACCCTAGCTCACCCTCGATCTGCGCATGTAAAGCCCACAAAGGGGTGGCAAGGGGTAGTAGGACTAGGTGTCAGTGCCCCGGGGAAGTTACCTACGAGGATCAGATATGAAAAGAACTAAAATTAATAAAAAATGTCTTATTACGGAGACGTGATTGCACAGACGGGGCTGCTTATCTAAGTGAGTTACTCGATCCTTCTTATTTCACTGCCGTGCAGAACATACTGCAATAAAGATAAATAACAGTAATAATGCAGCCGTCACGCAGCATATATCAAACGTAACGGCTTATAAGCAAAATTCAGCCCTTTCACATAAATTAGACCTTTAATGGAGATACGTACCGCTTACCGCCAGAGAGGGAATATTTCAACTATGCAAAATTATAAACATATATATATTATATTATATTATATATTATATATATTATTACATGAGGTTCAAACATTTAAAAGTGCCAAGTATTCAGCTAAATGCAGCACTAAAAATGTAATTATCTTTAATCATGTAAAAATTTGCTTCATTCATGATTTTTGCAGGGAATAATTGTCATGTGACATACGAGCAGGCACTCATAGGCTGTTGCCATAGAGACTTTAAAAAAATGTTTATAGTAAGTGATTAAACAGCAGCTCTGATAGGGCTAAACACACTAGGGAATTTGGTTAATGTTTTTTTCTGTTTTTATGCATATTTTATTGTATATTTGTATTGCTTATTTTTTTATCATATAAAACCAGCTGAATAAATGCAGGAATTACAAAGAGTTGGTCTTATTACAAAAGAACCTTGGAATGAATTCCTACAAACTGACATGTTCTCCGTTACAAGACGCTGTCTGGCTGCTGAGTAAAATGTTCTGTCTGTCAGAACGCTTGACTTGAGAGACTCGCGAAGATTAATTTGTGTTCTTATTCCTACTTTTCCAGGGAGTGTGAACCGATCCTCGTGTTTTATGATCCCGGCCTCTGTGCCAGGCGGTCTGTGTGCCAGGTGGTCCCTGTGCCAGGTGGTCTCTGTGTTGTTAGCAACTGTAACATCACTGTGAAGTTATTCATCACAGAAAGGTTCTGGACTGGCCGATGCGTGAAATACCGGTATATATATATATATACTCACATAATATAAAAAGATATATAAATATTTTACATTTAATAATAATATAATACACTATTTTATTAGTGATACAGATTAACAGGGAACGCCTACCATTTTTCTACTAGTATCAGATTAACGTTTTCAAAATATTCAGTTGTTTGTTTTAAAACTGCTCTGTATACAGGTCTGGGGGTTATATTACTGTATACAGGTCTGGGGGTTATATTACTGTATACAGGTCTGGGGGTTATATTACTGTATACAGCGCTGGGGGTTATATTACTGTATACAGCACTGGGGGGTTATATTACTGTATACAGTGCTGGGGGTTATATTACTGTATACAGCACTGGGGGTTATATCACTGTATACAGCACTGGGGGGGTTATATTACTGTATACAGGTCTGGGGGTTATATTACTGTATACAGTGCTGGGGGTTATATTACTGTATACAGCGCTGGGGGTTATTACTGTATACAGGACTGGGGGTTATATTATTGTATACAGCACTGGGGGGTTATATTACTGTATACAGCACTGGGGGGTTATTACTGTATACAGCGCTGGGGGGTTATATTACTGTATACAGCGCTGGGGGTTATATTACTGTACACAGCGCTGGGGGGGTTATTACTGTATACAGCGCTGGGGGTTATATTACTGTATACACCTCTGGGGGTTATTACTGTATGCAACTCGGGGTTATATTACTGTATACAGCACTGGGGAGGGGGTTATTATTGTATACAGCGCTGGGGGTTATATTACTGTATACAGCACTGGGGGGGTTATTACTGTATACACCTCTGAGGGTTATTACTGTATGCAACTCGGGGTTATATTACTGTATACAGCACTGGGGGGGGTTATTATTGGATACAGCGCTGGGGGTTATATTACTGTATACAGCACTGGGGGGGTTATTACTGTATATACCTCTGAGGGTTATTATTGTATGCAACTCGGGGTTATATTACTGTATACAGCGCTGGGGGGGGTTATTATTGGATACAGCGCTGGGGGTTATATTACTGTATACAGCACTGGGGGGGTTATTACTGTATATACCTCTGAGGGTTATTATTGTATGCAACTCGGGGTTATATTACTGTATACAGCACTGGGGGGGTATTACTGTATACAGCGCTGGGGGTTGTGCTAGTTCTCCAAGCACAGCTTTGATGGATGTTCTTTACACGCCAGAGCCACGTACGTTTCGTGTTCACGGGTCGTTTAATGCATAGCGCTGATCACATGCACATATTCTTTGTGTTATTTCCACACCCTTAGCATTTTTAACAAACTCCCCTTAAAGGTCAGTCTGTGTCAGTTATAACAACAGCACACCCCCCCCGATTCTATTGTCAGAATATTTAAAGAAACTTTATAAAGCAAATGTAACAGTCTAATAACCAAGAATACTGCTAACCCCGCAAACAAACGCGCGTTTACGCACGCAGCGAGACGGGAGCTTACCGCCGTCAGATCGTCTTATTCCTCGAGACAAAAGCAAGAGCGCAAAGAATTTCACACATACATGACCTTTAAAGACGTGTTTCCAAACTATTTCTAGCCATAAGCCACCAAAATCAAAGAAAATGGATGGTTTCTCACCATGTTATTAACTGCAGGCCATTGTCATAGTGACTCCGTAAGCGTTATGTATCGCAGGAGGGGAATCCTTACCCTGAAAGTAACTGGCATACCCGGTCTTTATATATGAACGGTGGCAACCAAACAGGCCTGGACTGGTCATGTCACCCACGGGCAAATGTCCCGGGGCATACGTGAGAACTCTCTGAATTTGGCCCCGGAGGCTCTGGGTGAAGCGACACTTCCCTGGGTCTCCGGGTAACCGTGGAGAGACTCTGGGTCCCGAAAGCTGTGTTAAGCCACGCCCACTCCCCGCCTACATCCTCTTCAAAAAATGTTGGACTGCCCACTAATGTCAGTGGGACTCGCATTATGAGAATGGAGAGCTGCAGGTAGCTGGAGGGGCTGCCTCGTCATCCCCAGCCCGGCCATGGAACCAAACGGTTCTACTGATGGTTGCTATGGAAACCATGACTTGACAGGAGCTAGAGATATCCTGAATAAAGTTATCTGTATTCAAGCTGGAATTTTCCCGGCGATATAGCAGAGAGTAAACCACCAAATGAGAAGCCCAGGTGTTAATAAGTCAGAGTAGAAAGTGAAGGGCCTGTGATCCAAACGTATTTCTATTTAAATGGCCGTCTGTATATTTGAATCATTGAGGCGCGGTACCCCGAGGAAGAGTCACCAAGATGTTACCAAGTGCAGATAACCATCGATAGATTGGTTAGTCATGGCTCAAACCTGTCCGCCGTCAAACATTAACAATGAAAAACGTCAGCCTGCGGAGGAGGAAAAAGACACGTGCCATGTGCGTAGGAGAATTAAATTCACGTGAATGGCATGATTTAAATGCACTCAGATCACTTATCAAGTGAATTTACCAATAGGGGTTATTCTTATTGTACAAAGAGATTTACCCTGCTTCTTGCTCTACATTTACCCCTCTGCTCTCTATACATAACTATACATAAGAACTTCCTAGGGATGCTGCCTCAGTTGCTATGGCAACAGTGTAACTTTTGGCACTGCACTAGAATTACATTTTATCCCCATATTATCCCCTTATTATTTTTGTCTCAGTGATTCCAAATGTGTCTATTGTAATTACGTTGCTTGGTATTAGAGTTATAACGCATTCCGTGAGTCGCTATATAGAGTCTGCATGGTGGGCCATTAAAGGGTTAAAACCTAGAGTCTCAGGGTCCGCTCATTTAGTTCCCAGCTATGCGCTCAACGCACGCGTTATCCGTATAAATATAATTTAAGAATTCTAACGATCACAAGGATTGAAGATAAACGGTGAGATTCCATAACCCCCCCCAAAAAAAGCCCCTCTTAAATACAGATTAGTTCTGAGGGGCTCCATGCGCTCGCTAAGCATAGGGTACCCTGCAGAGGGAGAGCTTCTCTTTAAGGACATATATTTAAGGATATATCATAACCCGTGCAAACACAAGTCATCTGTTCCTGAGCGCTAATCCTCTCATAGATCTCTGAATGCCGACGTAAAGCTGGCCGCAGATAATTCAGCAGAAGGAATCTCTTCCCCGCCGCACCCTGCGCGGCTCTGCTTTCAAAGCAGGATCATCTACGAAGACAAAGGCGGTGACCTGCAAACATCAAATCGCTCTGCCATGAATGAAAAGAACCCCGGGACCTGTATATATATACATATATATATCTATATATATATATATATACTACAGCGACTGTATAGGTGAAACGCACCGCATCATATACACTATACACATAGCAGATTCCTCGTGTGATAAGCATGGAGCCAGACATCTGCTTCTTTGAACACAAGGATATAGAACACACATATATATATATATATATATACTGTATATACTGTATATAGGAGTACATTGTAACATAGTATAACGGAAGCTCCATTACTTGCACGCTTGTGTCTTGATAAACCTCTCTCCATGAAGTTTTCAGATCCGGTCCCATTGCTGCCTCTTTGATACTGGAAGAGATACAGATAGATACATTAGATACATTGGATTTGGATGATTTATCAGACTCCATTCATTTATTTTTTTTAGCTGATCCCTCCTTATATATTTTCTAGTTATTATAACACGATACCTGCACCCAATAAAGTCCATACAGAGTTGTGTAGCGTGGAGGCCACCTTGTTATAATATGGTAGAGATAATAAGCGCACTGCTCCTGCTCTACGGTTACCTTACGCTCGCCATCCTTTGCTATATTCTCCAATGTTTCCCCCATATGTTTTTTTTGGGGGGGGCATATCCCAAACTGTATCCACTAAACTGGAGACAAAGGGGAAATCCAGATGTGATGTCATATCCCAGTTAAAGGGTTAACTTGGCTCAGTCCTCCATAGTTTTGACGGGCCAAGTTATGGCGCTCCCATTCCCGACCTCATGGTGCTCCCATTGCCTTTAGATCGTAAGCTCTTGTGAGCAGAGCGCTCTTTACCTAATGTATCAGTTTTGTCAGACCCTTTCAATGTAGGGACTGTTAGAAGAGCTGTGGGAAATGTTGGAGCTATATAAATAGAAGATAATAATGCAGGGAATGAGACTGTTATGCCGCTGTTTACCCCCCAAATCAGAATCCTTCTTTATACCCCCCCCATATTTTGCCGGAATTTCATCGTAGCTTAACCCTTTGACTGCCAGAGAGGGTGCGAAAGAATTCAAAAGCAAAGCGTCACCCCAAAAAGGGTTAAAGATCCATTCACATCCCAGTCTCTCGGTGCAGGGAACTGGGATTGAACAGGGGCTGACACCAGGCCAAGCGCAGAGAGAGATTAGGTTCAGTGGGAGTGCTGTGTACGAGAATTAAAGAGAAGTTAATCTTGGTCCTGACAGAAAGGTTAATTCCTGCAAACAGAAAGACGGGGATCACATGCCAGCATCCAGTAACCGCATCTTCCGATCGCGAAGGCCGGCTCTGGGTTTAATCAGAGTTCTAATTGTTCCAGCGTGTTTTACGGTCACCGTAGACAAAATAGCGTGAACGCGAAAAATTCCCCGTATCACCGCGCCGCGGCCTTATATAGAGATAGCGAACCATGCCAAACAGATCAGGGAATTTAATGAAATTAGCCACTTTCAGAGGGGGGGGGCGCCGAAATCAAAAAAGGTCAACTTCACCATATGAGGAAATGTTAGAGTTTTTATTGAAAGTGCCGTGGGGTGTATATTTTGTATAAACACGCTTCGAACGCACGCAGCAGAGAGCGAGCTGTACCCGCTGGCGAAGAATGGCATCGGGTGGCAGGTCCAGGGGGCAAAACTCAAGGCAGATAGCCCTGTTAAGGTGTTGGGATTCCCAGTGGCCTCAATGGGCCAGTTACATGGGAGATCTCTGCGCTAACCCACCGGCCCATTTACATTATGGATGGCCATGCCGAGCCTCCATAGCTCGCTGTCAGTGTGTTGGCACATGCCATACCCTAGCACTCGGCAGCAAGTATGGCGGCTGCGGAAACACTTAATTGTCATGTGACACAGAAAGCAGATATAGAAACCGAAATTAATTCTAAACCCCCCCCCACAGTGTTATTGTGTAAATAAACCTTCAGATTAAAGAGTAAATGAGAGATCTGCTAAAGTTATTTGCCCGCTTTATATTTAGAACACAGACTTTTTTGTTTGTTTTGTTTCCTGCACAGAACGTACGGCATCTTAGAGCTTTCACTGTCGTGTGGGGCTTTGACTTTACCCCAAGTGTTATATTTTCAGTATAAGATATGGGGAGTAGAGACATCGTCGCCGTAGAGTGAGTAAGACATCTCCAATGTGCCCTCGGAGGGTTAATAAGGGTTTGTGTGTAAAGAAGTCATGTATGTTAAGCATGTGGTTCGTAAAGCTTCAGGTTATAGGATCGTATAAGTGAAAACCGCATTTCATATATTATTACAAAGAGCAAAAGGTAAAGAGTGTAAAGGCAATGTCATCTCAATGAGAGAACAGGACGTGCATACGATCACAGCCAGATAGACAGTACGCTTCACTCATTCAAACTGTGCAAGCAGAGGAAAATATATACCGTATAGTAACAAAAAACAAACTTTTCATTTCCAAATTCAAGATTGCAAAGTCGCAAACTCATAAGTGATTAGTGATGTGTATTTTTTTTAAAAGGTGGTAGATAAATGGAACAGCCTCCAGCAGAAATGGTAGAGGGTAATACAGTGAGGGTATTAAACATGCATGGGATAGACATACAGCTCCTGAATGTAAGACGAGACCAACGACTGATTAAGGGCCGAGTCTTTACAGCAGGAGAAACGGGCGACTAGACGGGGGCCGACTGGGGCCGATCTGCCATCAAGGTCTATGCCTATGATGTATTAGCATGTATGCACTAAGGTGAGAGAAACGTACCAATTTTATATATCTATATATATATAATAAATTAAAGTTTACGTGCTGCATTCTCTATGGTCTGTGTTCAGTTACCACATTATGTGGCCAAACTTTTCTCGGAACCCAGCAGGTTCTCTTTGTAGAACCCGGCAGCTGGCGCCGAACTCAGCACTGATTTTATTTGTCATTTATTTATTGAGAAAGTCCAAAAATACGATCTGTCAAATATGTATACTCAGCAGTATTATTACATACATAAAGTAAAGAAAAAAACAATACATTGTTTACAGCTAACATATAAGCAACAGAGAAAAAAGAAGATAGAGAGAGAAAAAAGGAACATCAAGAAAATAATGTCCCCTAGGAGAATCGCTAGGACACGAATCTGATTTACTTCTCTTGATTTCTCTTCTGTTTAGGAATATTTGATATAGTTCCATTTTTTTACCATTTATTAGAATGTACAGTGTAGGGTGACATCCAATCCAACGATCTCATCTATTATCTTTCGAAGCTGTTGGAGCTTCGGACGTTTGGAGCCTTCATAGTCCTCGTTCCATTTTCATTTGGAATATTACTTGTTTTTTTTTTATCAACTCCCATGATGTCATTTGTTTCGTTTTCCAGTATCTTTTGTGCTGATTTTAACGGGTTCCCAGCTCATCATCACCCCCCCCCCACAGGGCAAAGATCTCCAGACTTCACACTAAACCTTCCTGGGTTAAACCTTGGAAGGAAACTTGATTTCTAATTCTGCTTATTCAGCCGGCCATTTAGAACTATTCTCTGAAAAATGTTTATGTACGAGTTCCTGAGGAATGAGGGGCTACGTTCTGAGTGTAAACGTTCTCCTTCCATAGCTCCGATGCACTGTTTTGCCTGTTCGGGTTTACGGAAGCGCGTAAAGGCCGATCAGGATAATGTGCTGTAAATACAGTCATCTGGCTGGCGGGTGATAGCAGAGCCTAATCCGTAATAACCCAGGGGAAAAGAACACTGTCATCTAGGAGAAATCATGTACCTGTCTCTGACAAACATGATAAACAACGAGCGTAGCGTAAACTTTTTAACAGACGCAAAGAAAAGCGTGAATAATGGTACTAGTAATAAAATACTATATTAAAAAGACTAACAAAGGGCATTGGGTAATAAAGGGATACTCCAGCCATCATGTGCCGTTCAATACATGTAATAGCTGAGTGGCCCCTTTAAATTTTCATGTGGTCCCCGTTTTGGAAAGAGGGATTCTGCAACAAACCCCCCCCCCCCCACACACACACATGCATTATTCGCTCCTTTCCCAAGTAGCCGTTTGGCTACATGTTTCCGGTTACAATCAGCAGCCGTGGCTTGGAAAGGGTACGGCGTGAGCAGAAAGTGCTCCCACTCATTGGAATAGCAGCACTTTCCTGCCGCTGATTGGCAGCTTTACGCGATATTCACCAAACGGAACTCACCATGGCTGGAAGCGAAGACGGGAGATCCCAAAGGAGAGAAGCTTCGGCGGGCATCATGATGGAAGGCAGCACAAGCAGAATACGTAACAGCAGAGACATCTCGGAGTTTCTTCCAGGGATCTGGAACATCAAATGAAATCAATCGTTAATCAAGACAGAGCCTGATACAGTCATCACGTAACAGTGAAGAGTTAATGTCTTCAGGGGAGGAATTACTGTACAGCTACTGTTGATTGACAGTAGCATATACAATCTAACCGTCTCAATAATCTGCTAGGATAAGATAGAAAGGGCCAGGTCTGTTTCATTATGTACTTTCCTAATCCCGTACCGCCATAAAAAGGAGATCCGACGGCTTCTCTACAACTGAACAAACATGAAAAGCACTAAAGAAGCCTGTTTGTTTCTCTGTCACTGTGACAAAAGTCAGGATTAATACAAAGAGACATCTCATGAGGTTATTAGACCTGTCCGGGAGCCACACGCCGCTCCAACAGGTAAATACTCCTCATAAGTAAGCACATTCCTGCTATTAGTACGGGGGGGGGGGCGGCTGTGATGCAACACTAGACAGACTGCAATGCTCATCATCCACAAGCAGCCACATGGTGACTTTCTCTTATAGGATTGTACTGAGCTGGGGTCATCTTTTTTTTTTGGTCGAAATGGTGAGGATGATGTGAGTTGTAGTTAAAGCTGGGAGAATGCCACAATGCAATATTAAAACTCAGCAGGTTCAGTTAAAGAAGGGCAGAGGGGTCAGAGATGGCAGCCATCTGATGACATCACTGTGATGACGTCACTGTGGCAGACGGCTGGGTGTGTGCAGCCTCACATTATATTTTAGGCACCTGATCTGCCGCCGAAGTGGCAGACTGGGTGAGTATGGAGGGCTGCCAGCCACTGGCCCAGCGGGAATTGCTCGGTGCCCCAGATGGCCAGTCTGGACCTGATGTGGGTCAAAAAATAAGACAAAACAGGGACACTTGCATGGGCATCCGCAGACAAAATACTAATACTTAACTAATACTTAATATCATGCCTTTAAAGGAGAAACTCCGAACATTCCTAATAATAACCCCAATGCTAAAAAAAACTTCTATCAAATTCTAACGTAATAAAAAGAACGTGACAGATACAAAACGACCCACATCAGAGCAGACGTGTCAGTCCTTGCGCTCTGTAGGTATTTATAAGCCCTGAAGGCAATAAAAAATTCAGATTAAGTGTTAATTAAAAAATAAATTCCTCCCTTATTATTATTATTATTAGATTATATTTATTAGATGGCAGCAGATCCCGTAGCGCTATAACAATGACAATACACATATAACATGAACAGATGTGAGAAATACTGCGACGAGGGCTCTGCTCTTTCATTCCTCCATCTCTCTCTACTTCATTCCTCCTTTCCTTCATTCCCCCATTTATAGCATGGCTATACTTTACTTTAACTTGCTCTTTAGGGCTTTTAGAAACCCATGATACCCCCCATACCCAGCTAATATTCTGAGCTCCTAGAAAAAAGGAACATCGGGGGAGGAAAAAGAGGACATAGGGTGTCAAAGTGGGACTGTCCTTTGGGACACTTGAAAGGCATGTATAATGTTAATAATAATGATAATCCCGTACATACTTTTTGTATTAATTGCCCCAAGCTATCCGTTGTTGCCATAGCAGCAGGGAATCCTATGATTTAATGATAGTACGCAATTTATATTATGAAAATAATAGTGAAGCCCAAGTCGAAGAAGCTGTGAGATCCATGTCTGTTATCCATGGCTGCACCGATCGCCACCCCGTGTCTGTAGAGACACGTCTTATATATATACATTATATATAAATGAGCAAAATTAGATTTATGAGACAAAAACGCCAATAAACAAACCCAAGCATGTAACTGGTGGAGCCGGCCCAGAACGAGAGCCAACGGTTGCAGCTAAAGACGATAAAAGAAAAAGGAATCGGCTTTTAATTAGAACGCATGCAGAGCTTGTGGCCGCGGGGCCGCCTCGCAAGAACAATGGAATTACGTGAAGAAATATCTTTATGAAACTTTTCCACATTCCATTTTTGTCATAAACTCCCCATAAAATGGAATATTCCGTTAATCACAGCCATTACACTGCAGAAACCAATTACCCCCAACGAGAGACTTCCCAGCGCCGACGGGCCAGGTCCCGAAACCTCCGCGATCACGCTAATCCCGACAAAGTCTAATTACATGCCATTTCAAGTGGGGTTTTTTACAAAAAACTTCCTTCGTAAATCCAACGGCACTCGGAGTAATCCCGGCGTTAGCCGCTATTTATGTTAAAAGGTTGTCCTGTCTCTCTGGCCAAAAGAGAAGAAAAGTCTCGTGAAAGCCGGGGCAGCTGGGAGGGATGCGGTCATCGATGACCCAAAAAGAAGACTTTGAAGAAAATATCGCACATTAAAGTCTCTCCTTCACACAGACGCACTCTGTAGGAAACATACGATCCGCACTCTCAGCTTAATGGCTCATTCCTTACCCAAGCAGGGGCACCCCCCCCACCCGGGTACCCCTCCACCCCACCTAGGGTGACCACCATTTTTTTCCTGCACTTTAAGGCCAGCAGCCACCGGATAGCGTAAGTGTAGCTAGCGGTTGAATATGCGCGGCTGCGTTTTTACGCTCGCATAGCATGCGGCCTGTCATGCGGCACGCTGCAGCCACCGATCTACCCCATTTGCCCCGTGAGCCGGATGACCGCACTGGACCCGGTGGGGTGTATAACGCGATTGATTCCTCCCACATACTGCAGGGGGCAGCGCTTTACACGTGATGGTCAGCCACATGTGAAACGTATGCGTGTCCCGGAAAAACTATCCGATGCGGTCACCCCAACCCCGCCGCGGTGTAACATATCACACGGGGGTGTTGCTTATATAGCGGAAGGCTGACTACTATATCACAGAGATGATTCCCCTAACCCTGCTTATTAAATAACATAAATCATGGGTTAAATGGGTTCTCACCTTCTAAATTGTGTCCACCCTCTTAATTAGATGTCGTCGCGAAACCAAATACATTTTTTAATTTAAATTTTTTAAATGTTTTTCTAGGAACTTAAAATTCAATTTTTCGGACCAAATTTACTTGGGTCGGCCAAACAAATGTTTGGTAAAAAAAAAAGTTATTGCCTGTGTCGGTCACCAAGATGATGTTTCAAACGTTGTTAACATAGGACCCTTTAAAACCTCTTAATTGCCCCCTATACCCCACGGTACTTTTAGTCAGTATTTTCCTGGAATAAAGCGAAGCCCTGGGAGAAAAGCCGGAAAAATCTATTCTTAAAAAGATTTTTAGAGCAATAACAACGTGCGCGGCCCGACCCTCACATCCACTTCTAATGTGTCTTCAATCAACAATCAACCCAACGGGGCAACCAATACATGGAACTCTGTGATTCTAATGCAAAATGACACATTCTTCTCCGGGGAGAAAAAACGGGACTTTAATCATTCAACATGCCGTGGGAGCTTCAGGGACGCGCAAAACTACTAGGAATATGACATTCTGTAGCATTACTGAAGTAACTGAGAGGGTGGTAGGTAAATAGAGCAGCCTCCCAGCAGAAGTGGTAGAGGGTAATACAGTCAGGGTATTAAACATGCATGGGATAGACACACGGCTCCTGAATCTACCAACGACTGATGAATGGGAAAGATCTGATGCAGACATAGTTCCAGGAGCTGGAGGAAGGGCAATGTCTGTGATTAGTGGGAGTCTGGGGTCCGGATGGACATTAAACCCCCCCCCCCCGATGCCCATCTCTGCCCGGAGGACCAACTGCTTATTGCTGAGATCATTAGGGGTGATCTAAGCCTCTGACCCCCTAGGTTTAGATTTAAGCTGCTTATTGTAACATTTCTCCTCCGGTGAAATAATCCCCCCCCCTGTACTTTGTTAGATATAATGTATGTAAATGTTTCTGTCATGTAATATTAATATTATTATATAATGTGTTTATTGTAGGACTCTATCACATAATCAGCGAAGCGTTTCTTAACACGCAGGCACGCCGATCCACAAAGTCACTCGCCAGCAGACATATAATCAAAGACTTTGCACATACGTGTGATATGCACGCGGCTGGCGTGACATATGAACGTGGAAGCTCATGAAATAAAGAGCAGATGAGACGGGTCCTCACTGAGTGATTCCAATGATTTCCCAATGGCCTGTTATAACAGCGCTACGGAATCTGTTAGCGCTATATATATATATATATATCTAATGGAATAAAACTCTTATAGGCCTGAGCTTACCATATTTATTCCGCCCCATCCGCCATATTTAACACATTTATTTATAACAGGTGTATGCTCTCTACTCCTATTGGACCATAATTTATGCTGGATTCTACCCGTCTCATCCCCGGTATAACCCGTCCTATACAGACGCACAGAATCTGGTGGCAGGTAAGACCCGTATAGATTCAGGAGCCGTACCTCTATCCCGTGCATGTTTACATTCCTTCATTGTATTAACCTCTACCACCTCTGTTAGGAGGCTGTTCCACTTATTTACCACCCTCTAAGTAAGGTAAACCATGCAGATTCCTAGAAACACATGGAATCCCTTATATATATATATAACATGTCGTGATGGATACCAAATAGTACAGAAAGGTGATGAGTCTGATGCGACTCTCTGCACCCTGCCACTACACCATCGCAACACAATGCACCTGCAACTTACAGCGTGAATAGGAAACGTGCTCTGAACGTGCTCTGCTGTGATCAAAAAAACGTACATCCCGCGTAGGAATAATTCCCCCAGAAATAATACAGAACGACCCCAAGCGAATATACAGAGTCTTCCGTTAAGCCGGGGTAAAACTGCTTTGTTAAGATGATAATCATTATATACACCGCTGCAGACGCTGGTTGGGTTGCAATTGGATTAGAACAGATTTGCCCCCTTTTAACACTTTTGCAGCCAAATGTCTCTGTTTCACCCGTATTCATACGATTAGTTATTTCAGAACGCAACATTCAACACTAACACAAAGTCATTCATACATATTTGGTTTCATCCCGTTGTACAGCGCTGCGGAATATGATGGCGCTATATAAACGATGAGGAGCATAGAAACGTAGACTTTCACGGCCGGTAAAACCCATTTCATTTCTCCTGCTGTAAACACTCAGTCGCTGGTCTCGTCTTATATTCAGGAGCCGTATGCCTGTCCCATGTGTGTTTAAACCACTTCAGCTGGGATGCTGTTCCACGTATCTACTACACTCCCGGTAAAGTTAATAATAACGGTAGCTTTAGACATACATTTTACGGACGTACCACTCACCTCAGCGCTCTGACAATCCGGCCGTTGATCTGACGGCGCTGACGCTTGGACTATCCGATATTTTTTAGGTGGATTCCATTATAAATCACGCATCGTTCATGGTAATTCAGTAGAAAAAGTCAGTTTGTTTTTTTTTCCGCCCCGGTTTTTTCTTGCAGGTTGTTGGGGGATCGGCGTCCCGGCGTGAGGTTTGCGGTGCGATGCGTTGGACTGAATGGAGGATAATCCAGAAGCAGCGTTGGGGTTTTGCTGGGGCGACTTCCTGGTGACGTCGGGGAGGAATGCGTCTCTCTGTCGGGCTCTGTGAAAGCCGTCGGACTCGTTCTGCGCTCGTCTCTCCGTGTGACAGTTATGCAGAAATTCTGGTCTTGCGGGTTTCACCTGGATAAGACGGGGGGGGGGTATTTGTTTTGTTCTTGGCTCTTGAAGACCCCGGCGTGTGACTCAAAGAAAGTTTCCCAACAGAAATGCCGCTTCGACCCATCTGGCCCCCGTCTAGCCGCCCGTCTCTCAGACTGTAAAGACGTCGTTCGCCTAGTCTTAGATTCAGGAGCCATATACCCATCCCATGCATGTTTAATACCCTCACTGTATTACCCTTTACCACATCTGCTGGGAGGCTGTTCCACTTATCTACTACTCTATATCACAGCACTTCCTTACCAGCCTCTGACCCGCTAGTGTTAGATTATGGACTCTCCCTTCATTAAAATAAACTTCCCTCCTGTTTAACCCTTTTAACCCTTTCTATAGCATCTCCTTCAAGCCGTCCGTACTGAGATCCTTCTATCTCTCCAGATCATTTTTATCTATTTTTATGCCGTTTTATTTCCTCCTTTTCGTAACTTAAAAGTTTTTTCCAGCATAGATGCAAAAAAAACCAGGGAGAATGACAAAAAAAGCAACAAAGGGGAAGAAAATAGAATGGATCGTGATCCATAGCTGCCAACAGTCCCGCAGCAGTCTTTTACTTTACTGAGAAGGTGGTAGATAAGCGGAACAGCCTCCCAGCAGAAGCGGTAGAGGTTAATACAGTGAGACAATTTAAACATGGGACTGATGTGCCGTTTCTGGGATCGTTTCCCGATTTCCAGCTGTTTTTAAACATGCCTTTTCGGCTTCCGGGTGACGTTGAGGGCTTTTGCTACTTTTTTGATTTTTACCGCTTCTGGTCTGAAACATTAATTTTGGAATAAATTCTAAAGCCGCGATTAGATCTCACCCCAGATCTAACGTGGGAGTCACGTGGGGGGATCTGGTCGGGGCTTTGTTTGGGATCCAGTCTCGTTCTGGGGTTCTGCCAATACTGTGGGGTCTTCAGGGGAAGTCGATACATTTCTATTGTCCCATCAGACAATACTCTAAAGACCCCCAAACCCAATGAAACCCCCTTCTTTCTTCCCAACACAATAGAAGAAAGCGTCATTCTGAAACCATGCGCTGCAATCATGCGGCTTTGAACCTGATCGAGTAAATAATGCCTCAGGCGCAAATCGGCAGGGGAGCGAGCGGGACGGGGATTCACCGAGAACGTCCCCAACTCAATGGAATGAAGGAAGGGAATGTAGAGAAGTAGAAAGACGAGAATGCTGGTTTTGTTGTAGAGCGCGGCCCTCCTGGAGGGAGATTCCGTAACACGAACCCCGTTCATTAGCCATTAATAACCCCCGGGGCGACCCTCATCACGGGGAGAGATTCAGCGGAGCTTTTCTCCTTCGAGGAAATGACCGATGCCTTCCCAAAAACATATCCCGCCCGGCGATATATTATGCAATATGCCTGTGATATTATAAATCCATTGTGCAGGGCGATATAGAAACCAAACCACCTGCTTCACGCGTTCCAACAATATCTACGAGCGAGACCTGAGATGTAACGGAAGCGGGTTTAGTGAGTCAGGCCCTTTTCCCACGGCCTTCCTGCAGTAATTATTATTAATTATTAGATTTGCAGGTGGATTTTTAGGAGAGTAACACTTATTATTATTATTATTATTATTATAATTACTTTAGTAATGTGAAGGCGAACTCTGGCAAGTTTCTCTCGTATACAATGTAGAGTTTTATACATAGTTTCCATTATAAGCACTTTTTTTTTTTTTTTTTTTTTTTATACATAATATTGGGACTTTCAGGGCACTGACGTTCACAGAAAACACAGACCTTCTGAGCTCCTAGAAAACAAAAGTGGAACATCGGGGTAGATGCAAGATTCCAAAAAGAACCCAAGAAAGGACGGTTTGGAGGAACGGTTGAAACTTTTCCTCTTAAACATGAAGATCTCTTTATCATCAAGGCCTGTCCTCGGGAGCCCAGTGTAGACGCCATTTTCTTTGTGTCTGTGGCACCCTCTATAAAAAGTTCTACGACAGTTCTAGGTTAGGAACGGGATGGACGGAGCTCCAGTCCTGCTAGAAACCCTCGACTTTGTGTGACTGAAACCTGTGAAGATCAAAGCTCTGTAGATACTGTCTGAAAAAGCAGACGTGAAAACAAAGAGCCCAAATCCCATTAGACTTTTCGTATCGGGGGTTTGTTTCAATCTCCCCACTACCTGAGCCTGGAGAACTTCTACTGGAGAACACCCGTTCCGTGCCATAAAACCATGCTATGGGCAAAGCCAAGGGTTCCCCGGTATGCAGGCTACCCATCTGCCGCTGCTATGGGGCGACACACAACAACGTATCCTGGGGTCTAGTTGTGGTTTTAACTCTCTCACGTCACTATTCAATATGCAGGGGCCAACACTGGCAAGTTTCTCCAGCAAGAAAGGCTGACCTGGCCCTGTATAATGTATAACCCCTTAAGGACAATGGGCGGTCCCTAAACCCATTGAAAACAATGCATTTTGAGCCCGTACATGTACGGACTTTGTCATTAAGGGGATAATTCAGTGGGTGAGGAGCCTTTGGAATACAGGGCCAGCCAAGCTCTTCCTGCAGCAGAAGTGAAGTCAAAGAGCTGAAACTCTCAGCTCTCCCTTTAGTGAATAGACCCCACTCTGTGTCTCTTCACTCTGTGTATCCTTCTAGTCCAGAGGATCCAGCAATCGAACCTGATTACCGGGCCAGAGTTTGACCTACGCTGCTTTTGTAAAACTAAATCCAACTCTCGTACTTTGTACTGCTAAATGCCGAGACCCGTCCCAGAAATGCTTCTTAAATCGTGTAAAGTGATGTCTCGGTCACACTGCTGGGAACAATGAGTTCTCGTGTGATACTACAGAGCCCGTTGATAGGCGGCCGTGAAACCATTGACAGATTCAGCATAGAGAGAGTACAAGCAGGGCTCTGCCTCGTCGGAAGAAGTGCCCAGTGCAGGAGAACGTCTGTCCTTAGTCCTGCTTCCTAGAGAATGACGGCCACAGTGTCCACCCGGCCCGGAGCAGCGAGACGATATCCAGCTTATGCAGGGGATCATGGCTTGTTACATGCGTGGAAACGGCACCTGATTGATGATGATACCCGGGACCTTCCAGGGCTTGACCCGGAGTCTCAGGGTCTCGGGGTGAAGGCCCAGATTCTCATAGTCCAGAACTGACTACTACCTGTTCCACACTGCTGTGATGTAACACTTCCAGATGATGCTTTTGCTACCAGTCTTTCATGGTTGGTATCCCTGCTTGAATGCAGGTGACTTAATTAAGCAAATCTTTGAATACACTGTAAAAAATGTCTGTGAAAATAACTGTAAAATGCTGTAAAATCACGACATCAAAATTGTGTAAATTGAAAAACAATACAACTGTGTCAAATTTACCGGAATATTCTGAAAAACCAAAAATACAACTGTAAAATATAGAATCAAATACAAAAAAAAGGAAGAAATTTGACGACGCGTCCTGCGGCGAAGGCCTAATATTGGCGGTTTTGATAATTCAGCAGAAAACTTATATTGGATTTACCAGTTTAAAATGTTTTTTTTTTTGTAAATTAGAACAGCTTCAAACTGTAAAAATGTACTGTTTAAAACTATAAAACAACAGAAATTTTTTGGGGGGATTTACCAGTTTAAAATGTATTTTTTTTGTAAATGACAACAGTTTTAAACTGTAAAACTGTTAAAAAACAGGAAAAAAAATTTTTTTGTTCCACCGAGGGCCGTAGCAGTGCTGTAGTGGCGGAAGCTGCAGACAATTATTTTATTTATTATTTTTATTTTTGTGGGATTATATTTTAGAAGCGCGCAGGAATATTATTAATCAATCCAGTCCTACTAATAACTCATATGTCCGTTTGTTAGCATACTTCCCAAGTGTCCCATTTTTTAGTAGCCAGTCCCAATTTCCGCGCACCCTCCCGTTGTACTGGTCTGTTTCCATTTGAATCTTTTAAGCTATTATGTAAAGACAGATCTGTCAGTTATCTTTAGCTTTCTGGATCTCTCCTGTAGTGAACCAAAGGAAACTGAAGTGCGGATGAAGCAGGTTTCCTTCCTGATTCAAAAAAATAAAAAATTCATACAAAATATCCATTTTCCAACAGATATTTGGAACAGATTTACACATATACTCGTCATAAAGATGTTCCGACAATAAAAGACAAAAACTCTGATTCTGGAAAAGAGGCAAACCCACGCCATGGGCCCGGTCATACAGCGCCATAGATCACGTGGCAAACGATGGCAAGGATAACAGCACTCAATTTACACAATCCAGTCCTGCGCAGCGCAACTTTACCAAAACACTGCGCAGAACGGGTAGAGCTCGGGGGTAAATGCTGTAAAAAATCCCTATTGCCCCCGGTGGCTGTTTGAGGAACTGCAAGCAATACACAGAAAATCTTCAAATCTGAGCAGCCCAGGGGAAAACTGCCTCTTGTTCCCCCCTGCCGACCCCTCTTATAAGTAGATTCCCTAATTGGGACGGCAATTTAATAAAGTTGGAAAAGTAGTTAATCGTTTAAGTTATTAAGTTTCAGGGATCCCATTCAGAAACGAGATAGGGAAACCCTCCATTTATAGAAATGAACTTGCTATTTTTTTAACGACATGTTATGCTTTCGGTGTAAACCCCATTGGGGCAAACAGTCCAAGTTTTTCCAGGACAGTCTCAAGAACAAGGTTTATGAAGAGTTAATTCACCTCTACCGCTTCTGCTTGGAAGCTGCTCTATTTATCCACCCTCCGTTTTTATAGCGTGTTTGTATTACATGTACAATGAAATCAGCGCTGTAAAGACATAATAAGTGAAGGGATATTCTAAAAACAATAAATGATGTTAATGGAGTAATAGAGCATGCCGGCTATTGAGCGGTTTCCTAATTCCTGGTTTATTGGTGCCAGGAAGACTCCGAGATGCCAGATTAGTGCATCGGAGAGAATGAGGCTCCTTCGGATCTGTTTACAAAGGGCAGAGCTGGGTAATAATGGGTTTCTTGTAAGTATTAAGTGCTTGTACACTGAAGAAATAAAACAGTATAATAGTTACGTTCTAAGCTAGATCTGGACCGGTCCCTGCGCCTTTGCTCTTAGCTTCGGCATGAGAGGGTATTTTGCATACAAGGACCATTCGTGGGAAGCCACCGGATCCACCAGTTGGCTCCAGAGGCAGACTGTTGGGCCTCTGGGGCAGTTTCTTGGTCTACAGACCCCCTGCCTCTTTATAACCCAATGTGTGCCTGCTTGCTGATTGCCCCTGGCCGGCTTCCAGAGACCCACCTGCAATGCAGTCAGCCACTATACAGGGGTTTATTCCATAAGAGGGAGTTGCAGTTTCATCACTATACATGATGGAGGGCTGAATCCAATAAGATTACAATAAGATCACGTGTAATACCTGTGACAGAGGAGAACACCGGGTCCTCTGGCCCTGAGGGCAGGAAGGCTGTGAAGCCCAATGTCTGCTTGCAGCCCCCTGGTTAGGTCCGCTGGGGTGAGCAACACATAATTGTATTTCTGTTTGGGGTGCTGGTACCCCAAAGCAGCAGTGAAGGGTTATGTTTTTATAACACACCCATGAGATGGGGTTGAGTACACGCACTCACACTTTATTGTTGTTTTTTTTTGGGGGGGGCACTAGAAATATCGCAGCAGAGCCAGGTCCCTGGAGTTGTTTGGTGAGGGGTGCAGGTCGAGACCCCTTCTTGAAGACTTCAGTGAGGTGAGGTCCTACGAGGTCCAGTCTTCTTTTAGGCTTTGGACCTGGAATGGAAGAGACGCCTGAGTGCAGCCCGATAAGAGGCTGTGGCTCTACTGTGGGCCTAATACTTCGGCGAATGGACACTCATCTTTATGTTACGATTCCACTACAGACAAAAAAAATATATTATCCGATGGAACTTCCTTTATCCGGACTAATTTATGTTTTATTCCAACCGAATACAGTATATACTTCCTTCTCCTTGAAATCAGATAAATATAGGGCATTTCAAAAAAAATGTTGGTGGATTTCTTTTAAAAAACCCCCATCACCTTCTCCCCAGTTCTGTGTAAATTATCACAATGCGGGTAGGTGAAGGAAGTTCCGTCAAGGCGTTCCAAAGTGATTCTTGATTTAAGAAAGATGGTTTAAGTCAGACGACGGAGCTGAGTATCCGAAACCATGTGATGTGGGGGCGAGCGTGAGCTCTGGAGTGCCTATGGGGGGAGGTGTTATTAGAACTATATTCTCTTCTGAATGTAACACTCTTGTAACTAAAAGCAACGTCGCAAACGCCATCGATAGCACTCAATGCCCCCTAACCCACGTGAAAGCGGCATCTTAAAAGGCTCCTGTGTTGTTCTTGGTCATGGAACCCTCATGTAATAACGTTGCAGATCTACAAAGGTTTATTTGCTTAACATGCGCGAGAGCCAGATGGATGCTTTGCCTGACTGCAGCCGCGCTATTCACAATGAAAAGGAAAGTCCGTGAGTCTAACTCGCCCGCAGACACTCAGGTTAGTGAATGCTAAATGGGAGTCTGTTCAGTGTGACCCTGAAACCACATCTGAGGGGCTCCCCTTACCCACAGCCAGAGACGGGCTGGCCATTAAGAGGCAGGCTTGGCACTTTAAGGCCAGCGGCCGCCTGATGATGTAATCACGTTACGGCAAAGGTCTCATAAAGGTAAATATTGGGGAAATCAGGTATCCTTTTTCAGGTTGCTGCCATAAACCATTCAGTTGAGAGTAGATGCCGCTGCTGGTCAGATAAACGCACTTCAGCTTGTAAGCTGCAACCGGCAAACTCTCCAAGGGCTGCAATTCCATATTATTAATAGAACACCACCAGAACTCCGATACAGAGTCAGGAAAAGCCAGGTGGAAAAAAAACAGACCCAGACCAGTTCTCAGGCCTCTCAAACTAGAAACTTATCTGTCATCTCTGTCATTCCCCATAACGCTACCAATTAACCCCTTAAGGACAATGGGCGGTCCCTAAACCCATTGAAAACAATGCATTTTGAGCCCATACATGTACGGGCTTTGTCATTAAGGGGTTAAACCAGCCCAAGCAATATTTACTGCTCACCATAATGAACTACAAACTCCTGGTTTAGTAAATAAACCCCATAGATTGTTTGAATGTGATTGTACGGTCGAGCAAGGGTATGTTCTCCTGGAATAGGGAGTGGATGTGAAACTGCCCCCAAGGGATATTCTGTGGGACAATATTAAAAACCATGTGACCTCCAGTAACAATTCCAATAACCGCTCAGGTATTCAACCAGAAACGGAAGGAAAGACAGACGGATCAAGGAGGAGCATCCATATAACACGACGGCAGTCCCCGAGCGCATCCAAATGAAAACCGCACAAAAGAAATAACATCACAACGCAAAATAACAAACAAAAGGGAGCAAATTACATTCCGACTAACGCCATATATACATATATATATATATTTATACACTGACATATACAGTATATATATATGTTTAAAATCAATATGCTACTGACTATAGATATATATTTCGATCTTTGCTTATCTCTTCGTATGTAAATGTCTGACTTCATACCGGAACTTTCTAACCACTTAAAAAAAAGAAAAGAGAAATAAAATAGCGTCAGGGATAGCGTCGTCCTACATGATGCTACTTACACGGCACCCTCACCGCTCTCCTTGCCAGCAGCCACTCTCAGCTGCTTTAGTTCTATTACCCCTAACGAGGTTTCTGATGCCCTCTTGTCCTCCTACCCCACTAGCTGCCCACCGGACACCATTCTCCTGCGCTCTCGTTCCAGCGTCTCCTACCCTAATCCATATATTTCCATATATTTCACTTCTCCCTTCTTGCTGGTTTATTCCCATATCCCATTCACTGTGTTGGCGTTGCCCCTGATTTTGCCCTCTCACCCATCACATCCAATCACCAGCCAAATCTCACACTACTAATTCCTTCCCTTATGATTACCCATCTGGATTATTGTAACCTTCTACTAACTTCCCCTCTGCGGTTGGCGTCTTGCCTGCATTAAAAGGCATGCTGTGCCTTTAAGACACAGAGTGGTGAGATATGATGTCATATCTTGGGGATCCGTGATGTAAAGGTGCGCAGCGCCTTCTTCTACAGTCTATGGAGGCTGTCCTGAGTGGGCCGGTTGGGGAGATCTGTAACTGTGTATTTGAAACATTTGGTGCACAATTTCCAGACAGATGTATTCAGCCCCTGGATTCCCATCCAGTAAATTGTCCTACTGCTTGCACTGCCGCCATATATCCACTACTCTTGTACCCTTTATCCATCTAACTACTCACTAATGACCTTGGACTGTCTGACCGCTGTTACTTTCGGGATTTCCCGGATGGATCTTCCATCTCGTCTGACCTCTGTATAATGCTAAACTCTAATTATTGAGCCCTGGCTTGCTAACATGTGTTCCATACGCACTCAACTAACAGTATGGTAGCTATGTGGAACAGGCTCCCAGCAGAAATGGCAGGGGCTAACACAACGAGAGATTTAAAACATGCATGGGACAGGCATACGGCTCCTGAATCTTAAACGACACCAACGACTGATTAAGGTCTGATCTTTACAGCAGGAGGCACGGGTGACTAGACGGGGGCCGAATGGGGCCGATCAGATCCTATGTTTTTATGAACAGGATTTTTCCTTGAATTAAAGCAAGTGTAATCTTTTAGGTATCTTGCACTTTGTCATTTTTTAAATAATTTCACCTCAAGTGTAAATGATCTAACGAGAGATTACTTTTAAAGCCTAATAACACTTGCTGTATTTAGAAATTTGTCAAATATCACTCCAAAATGTAAATATTTTAAAAACGCGCTTTGGAGGCCATTCACAGAACACGGCCTAATATAGGCAGCGGCTTTTTAATGCCGAGGAAACGGATGAAACAGGATCCCCGGCGTGTGGATGAATGAAGAGTTCTGGAAATAATGTTCCGTATAGAACTGAAAAGTGAGGCTCGGTGAAAACATCAAAACATAAAAGCACTTTTTTGAGCTCTTTCTCTAACGGGAGGCAATGCAGACACTTTGCACAGGTTTAGGGTTTCTACCATTCTGGCAAATTCTGGATTTTGGGAACAAGGCTACAGAATGAGATCATAGAGGAGAAAGTGAAATGGTCCAGAAAGACGTGCAGCTAAAAGTCAAAAGAAAGTGGCCTGAATTCTTTAAATCAGGGCGCAATCAGGGCCGGCCCGACAATGGAAGAGAGAGAGAAAGAGAGGGGCGCCGGGTGGTTTTCGCTTACCAAGTTGTCAGTACCCGCTTGGCACCCCTCTCTCTCCTCTGCGAGCCCTCTAGCTCGGTCTCGGTGCCGGCTTGTAATGCCGAGCGCCGGAAGATGATGTCATTTCCGGCGCTCAGCATTACAAGCCGTCACCGAGACCGAGCAGGGAGACTCGCCGCAGTACCTTAATACGCATTCAATACGAAAAAAAAAATAAAAGACTTATCTGACCTAGAAGCTGCAGCCCTGTTGCTGCAGCTGTCCTCCTCGTTCGTGGTTCAGGTGGGAGCTCTTGCCGCAGATGCGCACAGGGGTCTGAATAGTCCCTCATTTGCAGCATTCATCAAGCCAACACTGGATCTTATTGGTAGTAAGTTTATTTGGTCGATCTTTATAATAGCATATAAATAAAATATAATGTGATTACATCTGCATTCATCACAAATACGCTGCTGTTTAAAAGTTTGGGGTCACTCAGCTGTTTTCATGGAAAATGAGGACATTTCTGGCTGTAACAATAATTACAAAAGGGTTTCTAACGATCAATTAGCCTTTTAAACGTAAGCTTGGGTCAGCGAACACAACGTGCCATTGGAACACAGGAGTGATGGGAGTGATAAAGGAGTGATGAGAGTGAAAAAAGGAGTGATGGGAGTGATAAAGGAGTGATGAGAGTGATAAAGGAGTGATGAGAGTGAAAAAAGGAGTGATGGGAGTGATAAAGGAGCGATGGGAGTGATAAAGGAGTGATGGGAGTGATAGAGGAGTGATGGGAGTGATAAAGGAGCGATGGGAGTGATAAAGGAGTGATGGGAGTGATAGAGGAGTGATGGGAGTGATAAAGGGCCTTTGTACGCCTATTAAGATATTCCATAAAAAAATCTGATGTTTCCAGCTACAATAGTCATTTACAAAATTAACCCCGCTGGATTTCTCATCCATTTCATGTAATTTTAATGGACAAAATATCCTTTTCTTTATGAGGTAAAAGTTCCTTTCCTTTACATTATAAGGGATGTGGAGTGACATGCTGTGGGGTACGTATGCAGACGCGGGGGATTCTGTCCCTTGGAATGTATAGTGTACATCGTGATCAGAGCAGACAGAGGACCTTCTCAATGTTCTGCTACATGCAGAGTATCCACGGGTATTTCCAATACATAGGAAGGGGAAGACGTGTTTTCCCGCACCCGCTGAGCGCTCTTCCCGAGCAGATGTTTGATCCTCTGTATCGAGCTCACGAGATCTGCCAGTCACTCATTAGCTGGGATTTCTTATTGGAGATTGTGATTGAAAGATGGATGTTATCGGCAAAGCCGTCTCCCGGCAGTCAGAGAGCGCCCCGCTTCCTCTATCCTCCCAACAGAACGTAACGCGTTGCTTCATAGCGTACAGAAAAGTAACAAAGACAACGTCAGGAAACTTCATAGAAACATAGAATGCGATGGCAGATCAGACTCATTCTGTAAAGACTCAGACCTTAGATTGAGGAGTCATATGCCATACCTGCCAACAGTCCCGAATTTCCCAGGACAGTCCCGTTTTTAAGGTCCGGTCCCGGCTTAAAAACATTGTGCTTTAACTGTGTATGTCTAAGACACACACAGCCTAAATGCTTGAAAATGAGCTCCAAACTACCCAGTATCCTTTGTACCAGGATCCAGGAAGAAAACGTTGGTGACGTATGATATCCCTGTCCCATGCATGTTTAAATTGTCCCACTGTATTAACCGCTACCACTTCTGCTGCTATTCATATTAAATATTTTTATTAATAATAATGATATAAAACTATATATATATATATAATTTTCCATTGAAGCATTTTGAGATCTAGGTAACCTTTTATAGATATATATGTGAATCAGTGAATCAGTGAAAACAAATTAAGTGAAAAAAATAATCTCCGGTGCTTTTGCGAAGTCCATGATTATCTCCGAGGAGCGGGAATATACGGCGTTACATACGTCGACATGTTCCTATCAGTTATTGGCTATCATTCCCTGCCAGTGAAGCATGTCGGAATCATACATTACAGACTCTGTTTATCTAAAAACCCTCAAAAATTCACGTTAACTGCTGTATAGCATCGACATGCATCCACACACATCACATCATAAAGATAAGCGTTACTATCAGTGTTCCAGCTCCAACATACACATCAGTATCGTTTACATTATGTTTATGGGGTACATTATTAGAATTCCGAGCCCTCCTTAATGTGAATCTTACGCGTATATTTTGTGATCTTGTAACCGCCATGATCGGCGTTGCCAACGGTTTATCCAATGGAAGCTCGGCTGAGAAAAAGGTGAGTTGCTACATTTATTATCAATTTGTATCTATAAAAATATATGTATCGTGAGCAGTAAGGGGTAAAAAGCGGTAAGTGGAGTTCCTCGGGGTTCTATCCTAGGTCCACTCTTGTTCAATGTTCCGTTCTTCCAAGGAGGTTTGGTCAAATTGGAGGACTGGGCAACCAAGTGACAGAAGAGATTCAATGTCGACAAATGTAAAGTTATGCATTTTGGGAAAATAAATACATGTGTAAATTACACCTTAGATGGGTTTGTGTTATGGAAATCATTAAATGAATAGGACTTAAGAATCTACAACAAACTTAACAACAGTGCTCAATGTCAGTCAGCTCCTGCAAGAGCCTGTACGATATTGTCATGTATAAAAAGGGGAACTGATTCTGTATAAGTCAGTGGTGAGACCTCGCCTTGAATATGTAGTACGAGTCTGGACACCTGTTCTCAAACAGGAGGTTATAACCCGGCTCTCTAAAGACCTGCTCATTAATAGGAAAGCACGAGAGGTCATCCATTCAGACTCGAAGAAAGGAGTTTTCACTTAAAGCAGCAAGAAGAACAATAAAGATGTGGAATTCACCATCTATAGAAGTAATGCGTCAATAGATTCTGTTAAATATGGGCTGGGTGGTTTTTAGTAAAGAAGGATATACAGGGATATAATCAGTTATAAGGACCGGATCAGTTATAGTTTGTTGATCCAGTAAGATTTGGAATCAAGAAGGAATTTTCCCAACTGTTAATCGCTTCAACGGGGAATTTTTTGTTACTTCTTCTGGATCAACAGCAAGCTAGAAATGAATGGACTTGTGTGTTCTTTCGAACCTAAATCGCTACGTTACTATGTTATGGTTGGTGATTCAATGGCTGGTTTAATATAAAATCCTAGGGGCAATAATAAAAAAAAAAATACATAAATAAAAATAAAATAAATACATGAATAAATAAATGTAAAAAAATAAGTAAAATATGAATTAATTAAATATGAAAAATAATTTACTTATAGCCTGCACTTTGATCTGTTAATAAGCTTAATTATTTGGACAAACTTTCTGATTGGGTTTTGGATCAATAATCCATGTTCACATTTTTTGTCATTTTTTTTTTAACATTAACAATTCACGAACACGGTCTTACATAAGATACCTAGAGAGCCATTGATGTCCAGCCAGATTTCATAGAGAAATTCAATCGAACAGGAACCTTTGCGAAGATGAATTTAATTTTTTAACAAAGACAGGAAATTCTGGATTGTTTTGGTGAAAAGGAAGTTCCCAAGCTGCGCTCCTGCGCTGGAGATGTTCAGCTCCGAGGACTTACAACAAAGGTTTGTTTATCCGAAAAATCCAAAGCAAACATATTGCATAGAACATGAGCCTTCCATTGACAACGCGCTCCAAATATTGAGACAAACGAGTCATTTTTACAACAAATTCAGCGTTTTGGAAATTGCACAACTCCTAACTGAACTAAAATGTTTGCGCTGTAATCCAGGACAGCATTGCGCTGCCGAGGATTATAAAATAACATAATAAGGGAAATCTCCTGAATCTCCATTTTCCAAGCTCTAATTGAACGCTACATGCCGGGGTCTGTTTAGACTTTATGGTCACTTTGCTGTTTTCATGGAAAACAAGTAACTTTCTGGATGTAACATAATTACAAAATGGTTTACTAACGATCAAATAGCCTTTTTAAACTTAAACTTGAATCAGCGAACACAACGTGCCATCGGAACGCAGGAGCGATGGGAGTGATAAAGGGCCATTGGAACACAGGAGTGATGGGAGTCATAAAGGAGTGATGGGAGTGATAAAGGAGTGATGGGAGTGATAAAGGGCCTCTGTACGCCTATGAAGAGATTCCATTAAAAATCAGTCGTTTCCAGCTACAGTAGTCATTTACAGCATTAACCCCGTCTGCGCTGGATTTCTGATCCGTTTCATGTTATTTTAATAGACAAAATTTCCTTTTCTTTATAAAACGAGGACACTTCTAAGTGACCCCAAACTTTTGAACAATAGTGTATATCGGAGGCGTGATGCTTCCTGCACTCATGATCTCCATGATCATCGTTATCTCTGCGGGCTGTTACGTTCCTGACGGTTGTTGCCCGGATCAGGCAGCCTCTGTAAGGGTTGAGGGTGGAGGTCGGAGAGAACTTCCGCTATCGATCAGATAATGCCGGCTCTGCTGATCTCAGGTTTTTAAAATTCCCTCGGATTTTCATTATATTCTTCGAGTTTAAAGTAAAGAGCCAGATTATCGACGTTAAAAGTTTGTTAAACCCATCTCAAAATTTGCCAGATCTCACATAAAAACCGTCGGTGATTTATAAAGCCTGGATTTGGGTTTTTCCTTAATATGCTTTACCGTGCAATCATCCTTTAATTATAGGTTTAAACGCCGCCTAAAATGTTTCCTATTACTGATAATCCTCTGTAATCCTCGTAAAGCTTCCATAAACGCTCCTCAATGGGCTAATTGTGGTTTAGATCACAGACTCACCGCCGTTTACCATTATCAGATTAGCACCTGAAAATTTAATTTCCGACCGTAATTTAATTTGGCACAGAAAAAAAAATCACTTCCACTCCTGGTTACATTTGGTTCCGGTTTCTAATAATTCAAATTAATCCCATCTATCCAGCAGAGTCACAGACAGAGATTTTAATATCACATCTATCCAACAGAGCATTTCATACTAATGTCCTTCTTTTCCCAAGACCTTTCATGAGTCAGGCTGGGACATTAAGACTGAGCCATTCTTCCGTTTACCAAAGACGTATGATAAGGAGTCGGGGGGTTTGTGATTTTTTATATTAATATTTTAGTAAAAGAAAAAAAAAAGAAAAAAACATCCAAAATCTGGCCCTTTAACAACATGAATAGGATATTCAAACTGTACAGATTTGTAGGAAATGGAAGTGCTTTTCTGCCACTGGCTGCTTCAAGCGGCCAATCAGTGCGCAAAAGATGGGGGGAGCTGCAGTGCTGGAGCTGTAGGTTCCAGTAAATGTAAATGCCTTGCACTCTTTGTTTAATAGACTACCTGGAACACTAGAGCGTCCTTTGCATTTGTTCTATTCAAGGCAGAATTAAATAGGGAGAGTTTTTCTTTTTGCAGAAAAGTTACAATTCAGACACCAAAATAACACCTTGTATCATTCTTTCCTGATGGGATGCTGCACATATTCCCTACACTACATCAGCATGAGGTTCATGGATGCCTTCTTTCATCACAAAGGGTTAATATATATATATATATATATATATATATATATATATATATATATATATATATATATATATATATATATATATATATATGCGTTCCAGGAAAGCTTCCGTAACACCCGGCTCCGCGCGGAACCCCTTTTCATGATGAAACACGTTAAGCGCGGAGCTTTTCGGCCGCTGTAGATGAAGTCTTGTATGGTCGGTGTCAGACCCGTACTTAACCGCGTTTGTGAATCATCGTCATCATCATCATCATCGTGACTCACGGTGGAGATAAGACAAAGATTTACTGCTCTCGGGTGGGGGAGGCAGAGCCAAGAAATGTCAGGACTCTGCGTTTATTTACTATTAGGGAATATTCACCCCGCATCATCAAACGACCCGGGTACCAGCGTGAGATAAATGATACGGGAAAAGCTCAATGCCCGGATTCCGGACCGGTCTCCAGACTATGGGCAGCGGGACGGGTGCTCTGTAAGATATTCATGTATCAAGTGCACAGACAGAAAGGGGTTAAAGCATCGCCCTGAAATGTTTATTTCTTTATTTTTTTACATTCAAATGGTATCATTTTACTTAAATACGCTGACCATCAGGCATCTCGAAACATTAACCCCTTAATGGCCCATCACAAAGATTTACCTACAGTGATTCATTCTAATGACGATCCTTACGAAGACCATGACCTCTGAATTAAGTAACCTGTTTTCAAGCAGGGATTTCGTAGAAAAGCACTGAACATGATCCTCATATCATATCAGAGTAAGATATGAAGGAGTCCGATCCAGACCCTGGGACCTGAGACTGGCTGTACCCAGACATGGGAACCAGTAAAGCAAACCCTTTGTTTACATTGCTTGTTTGTTTACATTGTTTGTTTACATTGTTTGTTTGTTTACAAGCTGCCCTTTTTTTCTATATTGGTTTTTATATGAGGTTCTGAGCGCGGGATTCTCCCCCCCCCCGAGCACTGTGTATTGTGTATCCTCGTATACAATGGAAGCCAAAATCAGGGGCTAAAAATAGGGCATTGATTTAAAAAGGAACTGCAGACAATGCGTTTCCAATCTTTGCGTAACATTTAAAGCCCACTATGTGGAACACAAAAGTAACAGCGTTTCACATAACTGTGCCGAACCTGCCTGCGGGAGATAAGGAGCCGCTGACGCCCCTTCCCAGTTATCACCAGTAATCCAGTTCACGCTCCTGCACTGGCGGCCCAGAAACCGGCCGTGCGGACGAGGGGCCGCTAGGCACCCAGGGGCCGTCTGCATGGCTTACTGGAGACCGGCAGATCAAACCGGACAGGGCTATCCGAAGAGATCTGGTCCAACCGCGAAGCCCATCCAGCGCCCGCTCGCTCCTAATCCAACCAGGCGTTTCATACCTCCCAAGAGTCCCTGTTTCGGAGGGACAGTCCCTCTTTGCCTTGGTGGAACCAGACTCTGTCATGTAATTTTGATAAATTTGTAGATTTTTGCCAGTTTTATAAAACGCACACATTTTTCGTCTTCGCCGTTTAAAATAAACGGGAAAGAATGTCGGCACCCGTGTGATTTTAGCGATTTTCATTGGTTGGTGACATCAGGTGACGTTAATAAGTTGTGTGTTATTTACACACACTGTGTTATCCTTCTCCTTACGCCTATAGCTGCGCTGTTAGTGTGAAACGTTAGATGTCTGTGGGTCCCCGGCACATAGCTCCCGACTCATAGCGCCGAGCCCTTCTGGGAGACCCAAACCCATGTTTTCTTTTTTCCTCCCCTGATGCCGCTCTTTCCTCAGAGCTCAGAATGTTTGCTGGGTATGAGGGTATCGCACGGTTCTACTGCCCTAAAAGCCCCGATAATGTGTATAGAAACAGTAGAAATGTGATCATGTATTAAATTGTCTAAATAAAATGCATTCAACATCATATAAACAGAGACCAATAAGTCACGATGTAAAGCAGCTCGGGGTAGGCCCGTTCTCGTCCCGGGAAAAGCTGCGGACGTGGCCCACAGTTAGCTTTATCGCTGTTGATGTACTACAACTCCTATAATTCTCAGCCACCTCTTGGTTACCATTTTTATGAGAACATAATCCCTGAATATTTTTTGGGGGGACTTTGTGTATAACAGAGCATTCACTGTCAGTATAATTAACCCTTGTAGCATGTGGCTGTCCAACACAGGTACATTTATCACAGGAAGAGTTAAGCAGAAACAACGGCAATAACGCAGAGAAGCGTAACGGTAACGCCGAATGCGGGAGTTAAAAAAGCAAACGAAAAGGAGGAGAGGTGAACGGATCTGAAAGGAATGTGCAGACCGCTGGCCTTAATGCTGTTCTTTAACCCTTTAAGGACCAGAGCGCTGTGCGATGAGCTACGGGATACAAGAGTAGGGCTGCAACTAACGATTATTTTAATAATCGATTAGTTGGCCAATTATTTTTTCGATTAATCGATTAATCGGATAAAAAAAACAATATGCAAATTTTTCGTTTATTTAAAATAATTTAATGAACTGGATGTTAAAAAACAACTTAAAATTTACATTAACATTCTTATTTTGTTATGATGTAATAAAAAACAATATTTTCAAAGTACAAGAACCCAAACACAATATTTATGAAACAAAATAACCCCAAACATTCTGAAAAGAGGTGGACTATTACTGTTCAAGAAACTTTGCCCCAGCCCTGGCACTTTGCACCCAGCACTTTGCCCCAGAACTTTGCACCCAGCACTTTGCCCCAGCCCTGGCACTTTGCACCCAGCAAGCACTTTGCACCCAGCACTTTGCACCCAGCCCTGGCACTTTGCACCCAGCACTTTGTACCCAGCACTCAGCACTTTGCACCCAGCACTTTGCCCCAGCCCTGGCACTTTGCACCCAGCAAGCACTTTGCACCCAGCACTTTGCACCCAGCACTTTGCACCAGCACTTTGCACCCAGCCCTGGCACTTTGTACCCAGCACTGGCACTTTGCACCCAGCACTTTGCACTGTGCCCCTGCACCCAGTCTCCAACTCTGCCCTGCACCCAGCCCTGCCCCCACATTCTGCCCTGCCCCCACACTCACACTCTGCCCTGCACCCACTCTGCCCTGCACCCACTCTGCCCTGCACCCACACTCACACCCTGCCCTGCATCCCCACCCCCACTCTGCCCTGCACCCAGTCTCCCACTCTGCCCTGCACCCACACTCACACCCTGCATCCCCACCCCCACTCTGCCCTGCACCCAGTCTCCTGCCCTGCACCCCCCACCCCCACTCTGCCCTGCACCCCCCACCCCCACTCTGCCCTGCACCCCCACCCCCACTCTGCCCTGCACCCACACTCACACCCTGCATCCCCTGAAACCCCACCCCCACCCCACCGTGGACCCCCACCCCACCGTGGACCCCCACCCCCGCGAATCGCTCTGTGCGAATGGCTCTGTGCGATCTGTGCACATAGACATGAAGAATACTTACCTCCGGAACGCGTCACATCCGTCACGTAGCTAGAAGGCGGAGACTGCAGAGCGTGTAGCAGAAGCGGGGAACGCTCGCGGAGGTAAGTAAAAGGAGCCGAGTGCTCCAACAACGAATCGATCACTCGATTAATCGATAACGGAAATCGTCGACAACGATTTCCGTTATCGATTATTATCGATTTTATCGATTCGTTGTTTCAGCCCTATACAAGAGAACGTATTTATTTACTAAAAAAAACGGTAATTCCGGTTTTTGTTCCGCTATAATTAATACATTTTTACGCATCATTTTTTATGGCTCGATGTACTTTTTGCTAACTTCTGACACAAACCGGTTCATAATCGCATTTTTTATTTTTCCCATGTGTACAGAACCCGCATTGTCGATCATGCGCGTTTCTGCGTAAAGAAGATACCGGGGAAGAACGTGGAAACAGGTGCGTGCGTTCGAACATTCCTTTAACCCACTGAGTGCCAGAGGAAGTGGAACAGGAAATGTTTACGTGGCTATTTAAATATCCAGAAGACCTCTTTAGATTGTAAGCTCTTGAGATCAGGGCCCTTTTTACCTAACGTATCGGTTCGTCTTGGTCTGTCAGTCCTAGTTTTGTCAGACTCCTTAAACGTATGGACCGTAAGAAATTCTATGTAAAACAGAATAATAATAATAATAATAATAATAATAATAATAATAATAATTAAATATAAGGAAAAATGCATTTTTTGGTACATGGTTGTGTCCCTTTAAGGAGATGTGCTGCACTGCCAAAGATGAGATGATTTCCCACACGGTCCTAGCGGAGAGGTCAGTGAGGATATGAAGGCACATCCTCGCTTCCTGAGCTGCAGGGTGGTCAGTCGTCATTTCCTATTTCCTGATAATTGCCTTTTTTTTTTAACAAAAATAAAAAAAAAAAGTTCTGTGTGCATTTTAACCTAAAACTCATGCGCACTTCATACGCTTATCAATGACACGTGCCAAATATCAGTAGTTTTATTTTGTATCAAATCTGAAACGTTTTTCAATAATACGGTAATAATTATAGTTAAAAATAGTAATTATATTACTATAATACTATAATAAAGAACATTTACTATAATTACTATTTTTTAACTATAATTATACATGTTTTTAGTTTCATTAAGCCTCACGGATATAGATTGTCCACAGTATGTTGTAATATTGGGTGACTAAAAGCTATGTATAATCTTTAGTTGCATATTATTTAAATATATCCCATAGCTGGATAAAACTAGGATAGAGGAGTGCTGCTTGCCAACCATGCCAACCATATTATGGACGCTCACGTAATTCTGAACAGGTGGGAAATGCTAAAGTGGCATGATGTTATCATGTGATGACATAACAACAAGACCAATGTTGGAGCCATTGAGTTGGTCACACATCAGTCTGACATACCCCCCCCCCAACATTTATGGTGCTCATATGGGGACTCCCGTGTTGAGGGGTGTGGCTAGAGAAAAGGGGTGGGGCTGAAGCCAGGAGGGGGCGTCGGTAGGGCAGAACCGCCCACCATACCTGGAGATCCACCTGGCGGAGCTCAGCTTGAGAGCATTGCGTGGTCACCAAGAAGTAGCGGCAGGGGTGGTCTGTATTGCAACACCCCTGACCCAACAAACCGACCCATGATCAGAAAAAGTGTTTGTGGGGGGGCTAGGACTGAGCTGTTAAAAAATGGACACTTAGGTGGTATGCTATGAAAAGGTTTACATTGGAAATGTCTCGGGGCAGCTCATTTGGAAACCTCCCAGGTGAGCTGACAACAGACCAATAACCGCATGTTATTGGGGGGTATATTCTGTAATTAGTGAGGGCATTTCCTTCTCGTACAATACATTGTAGCTTCCGCGATGGGCTCGACTGGAACAGTTTGTAGCAACGAGTCTCGGCGTGGCGGCCGTGCCAGACGCTCTCCAATGTTTACCGTACGCTTTCCCCGTCGCCTGCCAGGAATCTGTCCCGGAGCTTTACATGTATTTGCAAACACTCAGGCCCGCTGAGAGGAACGCATCCTTGTGTTCTGCTGATGCGTTGAATGTCACTTGTTAAGAAAATAAACATGGCCCTTGCTGGATAAGGCAACATGTCTGTGTCCCCCAGGACCATACCGAGCGGCTAAGGTCCTAGATTGCAGAACTACAACTCCCATGATAGACTAACCAAGCATTGTGGGAGTTGTAGTTTAATAGCGCCGGGAGGGCTATTTGTTAGCCCTTCTTTCATTAGGTTGACCGGTCCTTGTGTCATCCCTATGGTCAGGCCAGCCTTACGAGGCCCCCTAGCCATTCTGAGCAGATACTGACTAATTGCATAACAAAGGATTCCGCATCAAGCGACATCCCACCAATCTTCCATCGAACTATTTACAAACATGAAACACAGAAAATAACGTGGACGCTCGAGCCGTTCCATCTGAGGAAGAGACATCTAAGGGACCAAAAGCGACCCGACGGCCCAATAAGAGGTATCAGTTGCGGCTAAAGACCCCATCTCCTCTTCATTTGCTTTAATCTGGGACAGGAATAAAAAACGTACACGTTTCGGCGACGCATTCTGTAAAAATGTAGATTTGTTATGTTTTGCCCCAAAGCAAAATCCTTAAAACCTGTTCCTAAATTTAAACAGTGAAGTCTTCTGTGTCATCACAAAGTAGAAGAGCAGAAAACTTTCCCCGCACCAGGAAACCGAAACCAAAAAAATAAAAGGTTTTGGTGGAAAATTTGCGCAGCGTTCCATACCTTGGAACTTCCCAGGGTAGATACTCGGAGCTCTCCCTCTCCTGAGGGGGCACGGTCACCCATCCAACGGGCGAGACTAGCCACGGATAAGGGCAGGCTAGCCCCCCATGACATTGAATTGTTTGGGAGTGAAATCGGGTGGGGGTTGGTCACGGCTAAAGAGACCAGAGTGACCCAGAAACTCGGGGAAGCAGTACCTCACCCCAGGAGACCCCGGTCAAACTCAGAGAGTTCCCAGGTGTGCGTGTGACCAGTTGTGACATCATGATGCACATGTCATGACATCACCAAACCTGCAAACTCTCAATTTCCCTTCCACTTTAACTTAAATGTGTCTCCGTTCCAATGGGGGGGGGACAAAAGTTCATCTTTTATTAGTCCTACAATATAGCGTTGATGCCATAGGGTCACTCCATCTCGGTGACCCAATTCCTTGAATGAAGGACAGCTCTCCAAGGTCTCCGTACGCATCTCATGTGCCGGTGCGAGGCGTTCATTTACACAACACACAAAGCAGGGGGCACACAACCCCCCGAGTGACAGCCGAGACCGAGGAGCGTCGATGCCACCTGCTACTCTCTTCATCAGAAAACGATTCCTGTGACTCTTTATTTTCTTTCCTGCACGAGATAAAAACTTAAAGAAGAGCCCAAGGAAAAACGGAAACAACAGCATTTCACTGCCATTTACTATCCTATGTAACAGGAAAATGCTGATTTTCTTTTATCGCATGATCTGCAATTTACTGATTCTAAAGGCAATAAATGACTTGGATTTTATTGCTTTATTGGGGTTTTGGAAAGTGAAAGCACGGCCTAGATGGGCTACTGGTTAGCGTGACAAAGTCCAACCCGAGCAAGGAAACGTGTGATTACTGTGCTCTAAATGAAGTGTCACATTCACTACTGTCACGTAGCCCGTAGCCCGGGGGCAAGTGTGTTACATGACCCTGCACTACGGCCTGTGTGCCTGCGTTTATGCTTAGGGGCCGCAGAGGGTCTTCATATGGCACTGGATGTCTTGGTGGGAAAATAGGCAATTTCTTTATAAAAGGAGAATTTTGCAGGCTTGGAGGGGGAGTTCAACTAACCCGTTCAACTATGCATTAAGAAGGGCCAACCCCAAAAATCTGGCCCTGTATGATGCATGGGCTAACCAGTAGCCCTTCTATGCATTTAGTGAATAATTGCCACAGACATCATATTAAAATAGTATATCACCGAGCTTGCAGACGGTGGAGCGTCGGCCTCCGCTGTGTATTTTTGAGAATTTTGCTTTATTATATCAGCTGAAAAGCTGAAGTTTGATCAGAGAATTTATCAGCGCAAAATGCGGTCCGGCTTATAAATACGCCGATTGTATATAAAAGATCAGACGTACAGCCGTTTAAATAAAACACATAATATTCAAACATGTCTATAAAGTCTATGCAAATGCCGGCGATGTCTTTTATTGCACCAATAAAAGCTCGTTAGCTTTCTGCCTCCAGCAATTTTTGGAATTCTCAATTATATTATGATTGGCTGGGGGGAGAAAAACCCCCCAGGGGCAATTAAACTATAGCTGCGATTGAAAATATAATTACAGATCTCATGGACCAAAAATAGGTGAATTTCAAAACTTTTTTTAAACGCATTTTCGGCAATTGTAATTTGGCAACTGAGAAAACCCCAACAGAGGGACAGCACGCAGGAGCCACTCAGCTAGACGTACTCGATCCCTAGGATCACACCAAGGAACTAGAGACGATGTGGAAATACAGCATAAAAAACAACATTTCAGGGTTCCAAATCGGATTTCACAGCTCCCTGGTTCAGTCATGAGAGGTTGAAGGATCTTCCAACTGGTCAATGATCCTGCTGCCCACAAACGCAGGACAGTTAGGGCGGCCAGCTGGGACGTCGAGACAGTTCCCGAAAATTGGGACTGTCAGGCGAAAACCAGGAGTGTTTTGGCAACTCCGATGACGACCTACTGGTCTTAGGCTCACCAAGCACTATGAGAGTCCAGTAATGTCCAGAACCTTCACCCCGATGTCTACCATCATCGACTATAATGCCCATGCAAAGATTTCTGTTTACAGCATGAAGACAGAAGGCGGTAACAAAATTAACGCCCAGGAATATATACGTAAAGAATATATAATGGGGGGGGGGCATTATTTTCTTTATATAAACATTGGTGAACATATTCATACCACCCAGCGAATGCCGCATGATTGCCCTAATGAATTATTGACATTATATACTCATCAAATAACAGAATTCCAATATAAAGGCCACGTTACGGAATCCGGACTTTTAGAACATCGCCAGAACATTTATCAGACAACAGTTTTTTGGTGTCTATCAGGCAGACCCCCCAAAAATACGACTAATCAATAAAGCATCCAAATGATCTCAACAGCATGTTACACACCGCTCACATTACGCACCTCTTATTCTTAGCACGGATTTTATCTCCTGAAAATGAAGCCGTTTCTTCAAGTTTCAGAGTTAAAAACGTTGGCGTCATTTACTGCCAATAACATCGCACCTGCTCTCCTCCTACCAAACGGCTCACTTTACATTTACCATGAACCACAGGGTATATCATTTCAGATTATTTTAAAGGCTTAACTCATTTTTTTTTCTTCTGTGAAATTTAAAAAAAAGCAAGCGACCCCCCCCCCACCAAAAATATGCAAAAAAATAAGTAAATAATTCCCTTTATTGGAATGCACCAACATTTTCTTTCTTTGTATTGCATGGAGTAACACATAACTTTGATTACAATGCATAAATCTGTGCATTTATTAACCCCTTCACGACAAAGCCACGTACATGTACGGGCTCACAATGCATTGTCATTAATGGGTGTAAGGAAAACCCGTCGTCCTTAAGGGGTTAATAGAAGCTTATGAATGATTTCAAAAATGCCATCATATTTGTTAATCAGTTTAAGTTCCTAATTTTAACCAAATTTCAAAATTCTCACCTACTTTCCACACTATTTAAAATCTATAACCCTGGAATTTGACTTTTTATATAACCTTTTGTGCTTAAATTCAGCAAAGTAAGTATTTTTTTATACTTCATTTAATGCATTTTTAAATGAAACTTGAGAATATCAGTGCTCGCTACAGAGTTAGATTTAGAGTTTAGAGCTGCGGAATCTGTAGGCACTTTATAAATAAAGTATAATAATAATAATAATAATAATAATAATGTAATTAGAAGTAGCTGATTATTTTTTAAACAGTGTAAAAAGTTATTAAAAGAAACTTTCCTAAACAATAAATATTCCCCCAAGGCTATCTTCCCGTTAAAATAACGCATGAAACGAGCCGGGCGCCCCTTAATATTATTCTATACAGAAGACTGCAGTCAGGAAACTGAATTATTTATCATTCGCATTTCCTACCTCCTCGCTCCTTAATATCTCCGGTTTTCCTCCTCTCATTCCTAAACTCCGGTGCTTTTTTCAGGGAGTTCTGATCATCTCTGAAAGATTTCAGCCAAATCTGCTTTGTGGATAACACCGGCTCCAAAGACCACACCTCCCCGGGAGAAAAACATTGTTCCCGAAACCCAGGGGAAAAGGAGGGTTTTTTCATACGCAAGAAACATAGAATTTTTTCTGCAGATAAGAGCCTAACGCTTCTTCTGACTATTTCTCCTGCCGTAAAGACTCAGACCTTAATCAGTCATTGGTCTCGTCTTAGATTCAGGAGCCGTATGCCTATCCCATGCCTGTTTAAATCCCCTCGCTGTATTACCCTCTACCACTTCTGCTGGGAGGCTGTTCCACTTATCCACCACCCTCTTAGTAAAGTAAAACTTCCTTACATTACATCGCCGCCTCTAACCCTCTAGTTTTAGATTATGACCTCTTGTTCTAACGTTTCCCCTTCTTTATAAATAAAACAGAATAGAACCACAAACCGAGATGTATGAAATCAGGTAATAGTTTTTTCATTCTATGGCTTCCCTTTTTCTAATATTATCTAAAACACCTAAAAGTCACAATAAAAATAATTTACATTGCGCCATTTAGGGGACGAGCATTTACCGAATAGGTGGGCCCCCGCTGCCCCCGGCACAATGCCCGTCTCTGATCATCAATGTTTTGTCTCTTCTCTGCCCCGCTCCATTTCTCTCCTGCCTCTTTCATCCTTTACTCTGTCTTCTCCATCTAGCTTTTCTCCCGCACCCCTCATCAGGCTTATCTCATTCCCTCCATCTAGCCTTTTTCACCCCTCTTTCCAACACTAATATAGACGTGCGCAGGTATTTTGTTACCCCAGGAGAGGGAGATTAATAGGGCGGCTTTATTGTCCCCGGCGCCTTATGAAAGAAGAATGAAAATGAAAGTTCTTTAGGAGTTAACCAGAAAAAATAAGCACTCGCCTTTCAGTAGAAGCTGCAGCTCCAGCGCCTTATCTGTGATCTGGTGACTGGCGGCACTGGTTGGGAAAGGGGATCGCTTTCCGTGCGTCGGAGGAAAGGTGTCACATGAGACCCCCACTGAGATGTTTGCCAGCATCGCAAATAGCTAGGGGCAAATGTGCATGGGGGGGGATTCTGCAAAGTCCCCCCCACGCATTCACAAGGGGGGGCACCATGGACATTTTAAGGGGACTTCTCAGCTATCATACGCATTATAGTGGAGTCTCGCTTTAAGATAATCAGACTAGGCAGATCGATAATGTTTTCTGTATTACACCAAAGAATGAATTAACAGCAGCGTTCCAAATGAGATGTTTTTATATAAATACTTGATTGTCTTCCTTTAATGAACTTCTTCGAAAATCTTTTTTTTTTTCTAGGAATCATTCAGCCTAATTTATGGTCTGCTGTTCCAAATCATTTTCCCCAAAAGAGTTTGTCTGGGAATGCAACCATGATCCCAGGGACACATCGCTCCAATTACTCTAATGTTCTTCAATGAACATGCAGAACGGCCCCAGAATTCGGCACTTACGGAGCGGTCATTAAATATAACTTTCCAAGTAGTCTTTAATAAAATTCTCAGTGCACATAGGGATAGACGGAGTGTCGGGCTGTTGGTAGGGGGTCTGGGCTGCCCCCCACTGTATGGTAACGGATTTCCAGGTACATTTAATGCCCCGGGGTAGTTTTGCTAGTTGAGGAGGTAGGTTTCTAAGGAGATAGAATTACCAGGTCAGCTTGAGTGACAGCGTCTTAGGTTCTGGATAGGAATGCTAGATAACAACCCATGGTTCAGCATAACAAATGAAAGGGCTACCTCGGCTATCATTAACATACATAGGGCCCAGGGTTCAGGTCTGCATGGTTTGGGGCAGGAGACTTTAGTGATGTAAGGAAAGGGGAGGCTGTTCATGGAAGGGCTTTGCTGCACTGAGACCTATTTGGAGGAATCTGCCCCAAGTGTTTGTTTTCATTCCTCCATTTTTCTTTGTTCCAGATAAAGATGATTAAATGGGGGTCCCTGAGGTCGGAATGTAGCTGTCTGGTTAATTTCGGTGAGTGGCAAGCAGTGTCTCCACAATGCAGGCGATGTTACGTTGGTGCTACGCCAATGCCTTTGTCTGTGACTTTATTTTAAGATATTTTAATGACCGTTTGATGTTACAAATGTCATGACCGATCCCACGTCATGTGATAATAGTTACTTATAAAAGGCGATCGCTGTAAATATGGAAATATCACATAGCACTGCTGTCGCTTAGGAAAGCTTAAGCATTGCTAATAAATGAAACCGATTATGGATTATCTGGAAGGTGTTAAAATAGGTGCTAACACGAGAGTGAATAGGATTTTTAGCAGGAACATTCCATTGATTAAACTCCTTTCTCTCCTCTGTCTCACTTTTCTTTCCCTTTTTTCCATCCTTTGTATCCTTCCTCTCCTTTCTCTATCTTCTTATATCTCCCTCCCCTTTATTTCCTGTCCTTTCTCTTTTGTCTCTCTATTCTCTCTCCTCTCCTTTCTCTCTTTTCACCGTTCATCTCTCTTCCCTCTCTCATCTGTATCTTTTCTTCCATCTCTTTATTCTCATGTAGAGACAGAGACATTAGATACATTCTCTCATCTCACCTGTCTTTTTCTCCCCTCTTTTTTCTTTTCTCTCCTCCCCTTCTCTATTTTTTCCTCCTATCCTTTCTCTTTGCTTAACCAAATATTTTAGCTGTCCCTAGTAAACTCATGTACATAATCTCACCCCTGATCACTCCCCAGATGCAATCTCTCCCAAAAAGTCTTCGGTGTCCTCCAAGACCCCAGAGTATCATATGTGGTGTCCTTAGAGAGAACTAGAGAGTTCATAATAAGAACGGGTTTAAGAAGGTGACCTGTAGACCACCAGTGTGTAATCTTCATGGTGCTTTCTGAGGTCATTCAGTGTAGATTTAATAGTCTGAGGGATTAAACGTGGAACAAGAAAACAAGCAATGATGGCTTTCTCAATTTTATTTTTAATACATAGGACATTAAAAGCTTTTTTCCTTTGTTTACGCTGAAGACCACAAATATGTTTTTAGGTGGCCTTTGGGGACCAACATCCACAGACCTACTATAAAATGTTTGGGAACCAATGCTGGATTAAGGCCGCTAAAATAATAGTTTCTTCTGAAATCATACATCTGCCAGTTCTGTGGTCGTTCTGGGGAATTTTTCCAATAAATGGATGGGACCAGAGGATATTATAAACAATGCTCTTTGAGACATGCGCTTTGTATTGGTTGGCCAATTTTGCAGCTGGATTACAGATATGTAACTATATGGTAGAATATATTACTAAAATAATGCTGTTATGGACTGTGCCGTGTAATGGATATAATAGTATTCATATACCTAGGAACGATTTAGGTTTGCCCCATTAACTGTGGCGGTAGGGGTCCCAGTCTGGTTCTGCCCAATCCCTGCCCACTTGCTGGTGTAATATGGGTTGGAACCCTGTAAAAAGCCAGGTCTATCCCAATCATCCATCTGCCCCCCCCCCCCGGCTCCCATATGGAGATGAGACAACAGGAGACATTCCCAATTGTGAATACCGATAATTTTAGGTGGTACTGGGAATTTTCCAAACTTATGTATATTTTATTGCTACAGGCCAGCATATTGATTACAATATAAGTATGCGTTGGAAGCCCACCTTACTTGTGTAGGCATCTGTCACAGGTTTTCACTGTTATTCCTTCCCGTTAAATTGCTGCTCCCATTGTAGCCATGTTTAAGTCAAACTTGGCTCCACTAGGGTGATCTTGGCCGTCTTAGCTTTTTCCCATCACCATCCTTTTTTATGATTTTTTCCCCCTTTTGTTTTGTCTCTTATCTCAAGGAATCTAATGCTTGTCTTACTAAAAATATAAACTATTTCTGTACAATTCATCAGCCAGCTCTGTAGCCCAATGACGCATCGTAGCAACCACAACTTAAGTTGGATGTTGTTGTGTACTCGGTGTCAGAAATAAACTTAATTCACACAAATAAAAGGGATTTGCTAACTGAAAAGGTACAAAACACAAAAGCATTTTCCATGATAGCTTTCCTCGTGCAGTAGTTCCAATAACCGCCCAAAGAAAACGTATCCTGTAGCTGAGAAACGGTAACGTCTATCATGGGAACATCTCCAGTGTCCTTTACCGGATATATCGTTGTGTTTTGGGTAAAAACAAGGAATCAAAGTTCTAAGGAATTATCAGAAAGCCACCGAATCGAAGCTAAAAAATGAGGGATCTCGATATTTACCAAGGAGGTTCCATGGATGGTAGGGAAAAGCTTGATGTCCTTACACATCTTTCTCTGAGCATTGAGCAGGAACGCCTGCCACGTCAGTGAGAGTTCCTGCCCGCATCCCACAAGGGAGAGCTCAGAGCAGCCGGAGCCATAAAGTTCCCAGGTAGGTGTATTATTAGCCTTTACCACTTTTGTAGGGAGGCTTTTCCAATTATGTACCTCTCAGTAAATTAAAACTTGCTTATATTATATCTCCCTCTGGTCTGGCTCATCAACATACCTGGGAACTTCTGGGCTCCGGCTACCCGGAGCTTTCCCTTGCGGGAAGCGACCAGGACTGCACACTGACGTCAGCGAGAGGTCCCGGTGACGTTGGGGGCGTTCCTGCTGATGTCGGGGGCGGTCCCGCTGATGTCGGTGGGAGGTCCTGCTGTCGTCGGTGGGAGGTCCCGCTGACGTTGAGTGAGTTCCCGCTGATGGCAGCGGAAAACACCCCCATTTGCAGGAAAAATGGGCGGGGAGCAGGGCATGGCAAGACCCCGCGACCCGGAGGATTCGGGTCTTGACCCGGAGAACCAGAGAAGCAGAGTTCCCAGGTATGCTCATCAACGTCCTGGCTAAAGAACAGGGAGGGAGAGAGACCATCACACCAGTGTACCTCTAGAGTTCATAGGTATGTCAATATAAGCCCACAAAAACAGCAACAGAAGTCTCATCACGGTTATATTTTATCCCCATGGCACAATGCTTCCGTGCTTTGCTCTAATTATCGGGCGCAATGTTTAGAATGCGCTAAATAAATGAACATGTTCACAATTATACTTTGTCAATATTTGCTCCAATAAACTTCTTCAATCTGCGCATGTGGAGGCTGCCTGTAGCAGTAGGAGAGAATCCATGAGTAGGCCAGGTAGCTGGAGCCAAATAACCAAAATGGGCTGAAGTCAAGGACCAAAGTCCTCGAATGCGGAATCGTAGTCAAGCCATCCAGCTGGGAACCAGAAGAACACTGAAATCAGCTAAATCAGGAGTCCCTCAGCTAGGTCAGAACAAGGATGGGTCACAACGGGTTAAATCAATCCAAGGTATAGCAGGAGCAACACCACAGTCTTACTAAAACCAAGGGTACTTGAATAACGAAGATCTTGTGTTAATGTAGGCTGTAGGCACCAAAAATGAGGAACTAGCGGTCAGAAGGGGCGACCCAAGGTCATACATGTGCTTCACTTGTGCGCGGGTAGGCACGGAGTCAAGTGATATATAGAGCCGGTCGGTCGAGAAGACTGCAGGGTAGCGGGTCCGCAGGGGGTGCTGCTACCTCAGAAGAGTCACTGCCGGTGGGTGAAGCATCGAGTGGGTGCCATCGCAGTAGCAGGAGCCGTGCGAGACGCAGAGGTGGGTAAGTCTGCGTTGCGTAAATGGTTGGCACTACATAAATAAAAGGTAATAATAATAATAATAAGTCTTTAGACTTAGACCTCCGAGGGGCTTGAAATCCTATCGGATCTTTTTTGGTCCTTTGCTGGTCCAACCTTCCACTACAGACTCCTTCCGATCGTAAATCTGTGGGAAAATAATGAATACTTCTCAAGATGGGACCGCAGGATCTCAATCATTTGCTGCATACTGGTTTTAAATGCGTCTTTTTCTCCATGGACCGGGAGGATTGTGTTCTGGTCGGGTTAGGCTTGTTCCTGAAGGAAGTGCAGGTCGGTGACACTGGGGGATTTTCAATGGTTCTCCTTTGGCTTTTGCAAAGTTTATTTTATTGGCAGGGAACCATCTTCCTGTGGTTCGCTAATAACACGTCATACCGTATTGTCTAACCTGCAAGGTTTCACATAAATCTCACCATTAGCAAGTAAGCTGAAATTAATTAAAATAAACAAATCTGTATTTTTTTTTTATACACAGTGATGGGTCCGGCTCCGGTTCTGATAACTCTCTGTGTTTCAGAGAAACAAGTGACTTATAGTAGACCTGTCACTCCCAGGCCCTGTTACAGTTCAGTAAATTAAGTTGTTTAAAGGTGTTTACTGATAAAAATAAAATAGATTTATTTTTTAGCAGATTTTGCCCGTTTCATGCGTTCGTGTGAATCTCCAATGACAAGGGGGCCCCCAACGAAACAAAGATTATGAATGGCAAAACCTCTGAAATTTCTCGTGCGTTTTCTGGGAGGGTTGCCAGTTCATTAAAAGATGTTACTTTTGTTTGGGTCAGACATGTATAAACAAGCTGTGAAGCTGTGATTAGCATTTTGGCAATGTTCCCAGAAAATGTGGTTAAGGTTCAAAGTGAGTACCTGTGTTAAGCATTCAGAGTCCAATAAATCTAACAGGTGCTGCTTATTAAGCATTAGCAAATCTAAACTCCACAGGAAATAATCAAGGACAAAAAGTTAAATACAGCAAAAGAAAAAAAAAACTAAAGTTAACTATTGCAATGCCAAATATATCTCTTTCATGTTTTTTGAATGGTCAAAATTTGCTTTTCTTTTTAAAACAAGGAAATTACTGGGTGACCCCAAACTTTTGGAGGACAGCGTTGTGTGTATATATAAATACATATTATTGTGTCCTCCATAAAGTCATTTATTTCTCATTTTTATACATTTGAACAATATTATCCCTGAAATATCCTTCCCACACTCACAAAAATGGCCATTGTTTGAATAAACAAAAGTGTCTATTTATAAAAAAAATATTTATCTTTTAGAGTCTAGTCCACTACGCACAGCTGCTGTGATGTTCCCAAAGTTGTGAATGTTTGTGAATGTTATTCCCGAAAGGCACATTAAATAGTTTTTATGTGCTTGCTTATCAGCAAAATGCAGAGTAATTAATATGCCAGAAAATGGCACTTACAGAACTTAACTGCTTTTACGTCCATCGGAATGTTCTGCAGGGAGATAAGGAAAAGAGGGGAGTATTGGGTTGGGGTCTCCTTAAAAGGGTCACGTGGGTCAGTGAGAGGCAGTCTGTGTATCAGTCATTCATAATCCACTCTGATTTAATCATATCCGAGACTCCTGATTGGTGCTTTTCTCCGTGCTACATCACAGCTGAAATTCCTGCTTGAATACAGGTGACTTCATTAAAAATATATTTTTCTCTGGACAATTCATGGTTTCTTTATACATACCGTTCATTCATTCATAATCCACTCTGATTTAATTATATCTGAGACTCCTGATTGGTGCTTTTCTCGGTGCTACATCACAGCTAAAATTCCTGCTTGAATACAGGTGACTTCATTAAAAATATATTTTTCTCTGGACAATTCATGTTTGTTTTTTTTATATACCGTTCTTAGCAGGGGCGTACCTAGAGTATTTGGCACCTGGGGCGGATCCTGTATGTGGCACCCCCCCACACACACACTTTAAAACTGCATAGCTTCTACTGTTATATACCGGCGCAGACACTGAAGGTGGTACAGCATTACTGTTATCATTATATACTGAGGCAGACATTGATGGTGGTACAGCATAACACGTATCACTATATATATATATATATATATATATATATATATATATATATATATGATTGTTAACAGCAATCACATTCCTATCATGCCCAGGCATACCCAGATTCCAGGATGTACTTGCAGACTTGGCATGATAGGAGTATGATTGCCCTATCTACCCCGTCTCACTCCCTTCTCCCTATCTACCCTCTATCCCCCGTCTCACTCCCTTCTCCCTATCTACCCCTCCTAACTATCTACCCTCTCCCTCTTTGAAGTTCACTTACCTTTCAAGAGTCCTGCGGTGGGGGTGCAAGGCCTCTGCCTCCCAGCTCTCCCACTGTATGGAACAGTATAGAGTGATGGGAGTTATGATGTACTTTAGAGCATAATTATATAATGAAAAATACATTGGAAATGGTACAGCATAACACCCATCACTCTCACACACTTACCAATCCACACGCATACCAATCCACACACATACCAATCCACACACATATACTAATCCACACATATACCAATCCACACGTATACCAATCCACACGTATACCAATCCACACACATACCAATCCACACATACTAATCCACACATATACCAATCCACACATACTAATCCACACATATACCAATCCACACATATACCAATCCACACACATACCAATCCACACACATACCAATCCACACATATACCCATCCACACACATACCAATCCACACATATACCAATCCACACATATATACTAATCCACACATATACACTAATCCACACATTCAGCAATCCACATATATACTAATCCACACATATACCAATCCACTCACACTGTCACTCTCACTCTATGCTTTCCTACCTTTCCTCTTTTCTTCTTTCAGCTTCTTTGCCTCCTCTCCGCTCCTCTTCTTCAGTTCTTCTGTCTTCTCTGTCTTCTTCCGGGTCAGAGGGCACGGACAGCGGTGGGCGCGGCTTCAGTGCTGTGCGCCGGGATCTGACAACAAACCTCGGCGCACAGCAGCTGTTGCTGCGCGGATCACAAGGGGGCGGTATCGGAGGTCTTTAACAGACCTCCGTCTCCCTTGAGTGATTTTAAGCCGGGTTCAAGGGAGAAAATCACTCAAGGGAGCCGGAGGTCTGTTAAAGACCTCCGATACCGCTCCCTTGCGAGACTGCTCCTCCAGCGGCGGACATTACTGTCCGTCTCTGGAGGGGTGCCGGGTGCCGGCAAGTTGGCACCCCCCTGATGAGTGGCACCCGGTGCGGACCGCCCCCCCCGCCCCCCGCTAGGTACGCTACTGGTTCTTAGAACTTCTTGGTTGGCACCATGATGTGCAATTGCATCATGAGTGGCGCTAATAGGCTTGTGCAAACAAGTTCATACAAATTAAAATTGTAATGAAATTTACCAATTTTATTTATTCGTAGAAATGTCCGACAACGAGAAGGGGGCCCCAACAAAATAAACGAAAGTGAAGCTGAAAGCCCCAAATTGTCTTTTGAATTTAGTTTTCCGCACTCATTGTCACCCTCGATCATGCTCTCACACTCTCTCTCATTGTTCGCATTTTGTTGTCCCTTCTCCTCCTTCCTGTTCTCTGCGCCTTCATTCTTTCTTCTTTGGTGATCCGCTTCTTCTGGTGATCCACTGCGTAACTCTGGCTTACTGGAGCACTTCCGCATCAGGGGGCGGATCCTCAGCATGCACCGTGGGGACAACCTCCAATCAGGGGACAGGTTGTCCTCGTGATGTGCGCAGAGGCTCCGCCGTGATGCGGAAGTGCTCCAGAAGCCCAGTGCAACGCAGTGGATCACTTGGAGAAGAAGATCACCAAAGAAGAAAGAAGACGCGGAGAACATGAAGTAGGAGTAGAAGGCCGAGAAGAATCAGAGCCAACTCGGCTAATGGGCCAGTTATCTCCCTTTTAACTGGCCAATTGACACGAAGCTTGATCGCCTGATAGACTCCCTATTATGGAGGTGAGGACCAACCCCGGACCTGCCACCCTAGGCCAGAGCCGGAATATGCGACTGTATTCACTTCTTTTATAGTTAATGTCCCTGGGAACTCAAACACTGATATCCCTTCAAATACACTTGAATTCATCTAATAGGATAAGTATTCAGCTTTTCCAAGCACGTTATGAATATATAAACGAGCAATGTGCTATCAATTTAAATTATTACGGCGACCAGAAATAACAACATTTGTGACAGTGGAACAAAAAAGACGTTCTGAGCAGAAAATAGAAAGTATATAAATAAACATTAAGAATTCATTAAAATATATGAAACAAATACCTTCAGGACATGATCCGTGTTTGATCCAAATAATTTAATAAAATCTGGAAAAGGTGCATTAAGGACGATTCCAATGCGATGGCAGATAATTAGCATACATGGCTAATATATGCAAGTATATATCGTCACTGTTTTCCTCCCAATGGGGCACCAATTAAATAGATTTATTAAAATTGTCTCTAGCGCTATTTGGTTTTCAGAACTTTAAGCTTTTGCCCGACGAAAGCTGAGATCAGTAGCAGCCTGTGGCAGAGCCAGCATCATCTAATCAAGTTCACTTCCCCCATCCAATCAGCAACAGTCAGCAACTTCACAATAAGGGGAGAAACAAATGAGTGGGGAAGAATAATCACGTGGCACAGGTCGGTAAAGTTTAGGATTGGTGCAAAGTGTCACTTTAGAACCTTCATGCTTTCTTTCTCTACCTATAATCCCATGAGATGTATGAAAATCTCAGCAGGTCTGACACCTCTGACCTAAAAGGTTCAAATGCCCTGCTTAGCTTCAGGGCTTGCTTGCTAATCTGATTATTACCGGTCATTTCAAGTCTCCCTACAGCCTTCGTCACAGGTTGCGTCAGGAGGCGTCTGGAAAACGCAGGCTAACGTGGAATGCTCTGATCTGTTTATTGTTCTTTAACCGAGTTTTGTTCACTCTTGAACATGACTTTAATTGATTACCAAAGGAAGGAATTTAACCTTTGACATCCCGTAGACCTGCAAAGTGTCCGGCCGTGTAAGCAGCACTCCAACTGGCACCAGGGCAAGGATTTGGGGTAGTAAAGAGATGAACGTATCCTTTGGCTTCATCTCCCAAGTTTTATTTATTGATAAGAAGAATGGATTTGGCCTTATAAGCCCAAGAGAAAAACACCTCTTTAGTTGGGGTTCATTCTCTTTATTGGGCAAATAAAACACAATCTTCCATATTTGTCTTCTTTAAAATGACATTAAGGAACTTGGAAAAGTGCAGAGACTGGCCACAAAATTAATAAGGCCTATGGGACACCTTAGAGAGCTTAGAGAATTTACATTATTTTTAAAGTAGGAAGACGGCATCTTAGAGGACATATGATGAATACATACGGGGGGGGGGGATAAAAACTGTTGCCTCATTACCGGTTCGTTACGAGGACTGTACAAACAACAAGACGTCATCTATTCAGACTTAAGGAAACTATTCTTTGCCTAAAAAGAACAGAAACGGCTCTTTACAGTAAGAACAATAAAGATGTGGAATCCACTACCTATAGACAGATTCCCTGGATGCCTTCAAATATGGGCTGGGTGATTTTTTTAGTAAAGAAGAATATATATATAATATGTAGACTTTGGCATTCGGATTCATATGAACTCTAATTAAATTCGCCAATTCCGTTAATTTGTAAGAATCTCCAACACCGAGCAGAGGCCCCAATAAAACAAACGACAATGAAGCAGAAAGCTCTGTATATTTATTTGCTTTTCGTTGTTTTTTTTTTTTCACTCTCTCACTCGCACTCAACGTCTCCCAACCTTCTTCTCCAACCGCTTCCATGTCCCCGTCTCCTTCCCCGCAGCTCAGCTTCTTTCCTTTCCTCTTCTGTTTTCTGTATTCGTTGTTCCGTCTTCTTTCTTGATCTTTTTTCTCCCCGTTATCCGCTCCGTTAAGCTGCCCCCCCCCCGGATCGCTTCACCAAAAGCCCTTTTTTGCGGAGGTACTCCAAGAAGCCAAAATAATGCAGATAATAATGAGATACAGGATAGTGAAAAGTTTCAGGACTCAATGTTTTTTTTTCACCTAAATTACTATTTTTCCCTATGTTGGGGAAGATGGGAGGAATCAAAATCTAAAATCTAAATAATTAACACATTGACGTGCTTAATTCCCCTAATCGTTGAGACGTCTGATCATTTTCATCAGTGGGTCGACGGCCTATCAATCTTTTATAAAAAGGTTAATGTTTATTCTTTAATCGCGCTCTCTCGCATTCCACCGAAAAATATTCAGCTATCTTAAATAAACACGCTGAAAATGTCTGAATTTCTTTATCCTTTAATGTGTATTTTTCACACATTTTTCTCTCTCTGAAGTGCATTGCTCACTTTATTTATTGGCTTGGGCCTGGACTTAGTCAGATCTTTTTTCTTTATCTAGAACGGTATTTACTTTTTTCAAAGTGTAGAAATCTGGATCCATTAAGCTCGTAATCTCATTCCCGGACTATTTTATATATTAAACCCTTTAGATGCCATTGGGATGAGCAGAACAATGTTTTGCTGTCATGGAAATAATTGAAGTGTTTTGGGTAGAAGGTTTAATGTATCCTGGTTTATTTTGGTTATACAAAAACAAAAACTGTCTGCGCTTCTCACCCTAATAAAGTTGGCAACAAATATATAAACATAATATAAATGAGAGGTTTTGGTTATATGAATTGGCCAAAGCATAATTAAGCTCCCCCGCCACGTCAAGGCACACTCTCAATAGGGCGAGAATATATATATTTGGTTATATGCAGTTTTTATAATACATACGACATATTGGTAGTCCAAAGATATAATAATTAGCACTTGGAATGACAGAATATGGAGGGTTGTTTTTAAGAGGCCTGCAGTGGTAGGAAATACATATTTTTGTAATTGTATATTTTCGACATAGATTTTACTAATTCAGGGTTTTAGGGTCAGTTTCCCTCACCCCATCACCTTCACAGTATGGGATGTGGATTTTAAATTAATGTTAAAGCATCCCTACCCCTCCCTGCCCCGGGTAGATGCCCCATTGCCCCGCTTTGACGGAGAGTTGGGACCTTGGGCTGGTTGGGGAGATCCAAGGATCCATACCTTCTGCCCACTTACAGGGCCAGCCCTGCCCCTCACCTTATACTTACATAACACAGCCCAACTCAAAATCTTGTGGGCTCTATAACCCAGTGCTGTTAATATTATTACTTTATAGGTTTTGTATGGACATTTGTAGAACATTTATCCTCTTTTTTAGACTTCAGGAGTAATACGTTGCTTTGCGGTACGTTACCCATGGATCTGGCACTGAAAAGTTTGGAGGTTTAAATGGCTGTTTGATCCTTAACAGTGCTGTGCAAGCCACAACTGCGCTGGAAACAATGTTACGCTCGTAATACCAGACATTTACCAAGAACAAAGGGCAGTATTGGGTGTGGAGGTAGTGTGCTGGGGCAAGATAAAAAGGGAACAATTATCTCAAAAGTCTAGCAGGTTTGCAGACAAAAATATAAATATTCGCTCCGTAGAACAATGAATTCTGGGAAATGCTAGGCAGGGTTAACTGGGGAATACCCGACCAAGGAAAACAACATATCTGCTCTTTCTAACACTAATGGGTTTCTGTGCAGTCGTAGTGACATGCAAAAATGTAATTCACTAACTCCAGCATCCATTATGGAGGGCCAAACCCAGCTAATATTCACTAAAATGCGAGTTGTTTGCGAGAGCATGTGATGCTAAATGTTGCTAATTTTGTGAATTCAGTAGAGTGTGTTACTGGGTGTGTTAGTGTGTTACAGTGTGTGTGTATGTTACTGTGTGTATCTGTATGTAAGTATCTAGCTTTGACTGTGTTGTGTGTGTCTGTGTGTGTGTTACTGTGTGTAAGTATGTGTTACGGTGTGTGTATGGGTATGTGTGTGTAAGTAAGGTATTGTGTGCTGAAGGAGACATACCAAGACACCTACTTAACATTCACTTACATGACACTTACAGGGAAAGAAGCTGTTGCCGTTCCCCTTGTTTCCTAAAAACCCTAACAGGAAGCAAAACTAATAAAAAAACCATATGACGGCTCTTAAAATCCTAGAAAAGCTTTGCAGATTATTGCGAAGTTCTTGTTAAGATGATATCGTTGGGTTAAAATGTCAAAAACTGTTTTGCGTTCAATCGTCAAAAATGATTGACAAAATATTGCATTCGAATGGCTAAACTGGTTTGGTTTGCAAGTCTTACCTTTCCTGCTTTCTGCCAGGAAAATGATGATTAAATAACCTCAGCCTTCGCAAACAGGTATATCCGTCACATCACGTTACATTCTTCACTGGTTATATTCCTTTCCTGCTAACTTCACAACGAGACTTAACAACACACCATGCGATGAGTCCGACAGACCCGAAGACCAAGATCAAGGTTACATGTTCCTCCCGCTAGCACCCGACCCAGACAGTTTATCTCTGTACTGTGGGGCAATAGTTTTAATATAAAATATTCATTATTCGAATCATTACATCTTCATTAATGCTGGAAAGGCAATGGATCGAGTCCCATCAGCCCAAGAAAAAGATTTAAAGTTACTTTTCAGACCTCACAGGTACCAACGTTAATGGTGAGGGTTAAGCAAACATACCCACACATGCCTTCATTTGCATATCTGTGAGTAAATTTCATATATCTGTTAAGGGATACAAATCTTAGTACTAGTGCCCAAAGCCTTCCCAGAAATAATTGTTTAGTGGTGTAAAACATTGCCTTATCTATTTTTCTGGGAATGCTTAATTATCATGTGGCATAAAAGCAACCACTGATAGGCTGTTGCCATACCCCACCCATATAAGAGGGTTATTGTGGGTGTTAAACCTTCCGATGAAATAATAAAATAACAGATCTGTTTATTTGCTTAACATACTAGATTTTTGTCTGTTAGGCTATCAGTTCCGTTTTTTCTTTCTGGATCTCACGTCATGTTTTGATTTATTGCGTTCCCCGGATAAAGAAATAGCATTCGTGATCTGGACCTTTGTGAATCCATCAAAAAGCTAGCTGTGTGAAATGGCTTACTGGGCTCTCGTGTCAAGATTAATGGGTCATCTTGGTGGAAGGTCAGCGTTGTTTGGCCAAGCCTTGCCTTGTCTCACATCCAGCATGAATCCAATAGGCTCTTATGCTTAAAGCAACAAAATCTCCAAAAATCTCCCAAATAATTACACAGTGAAAAATAAAACAAGAAAAAGAAAAGACACAAGAAACAGGAAGTCTTAATAAATTATATTACATATATCTTCAGAAACGCAGTCCCCACAAGCGTCGCTAAGATTTTCAGGCGCTATCCGCTGAAGATCTCCAGCATAGACCTCAATCACAGCTCTCACATGGACAACTTGTCATGTGTCGAAGAAGAGTATTGTGATATGACATCATACCCCGGTTCCAGAGTTCTGCTTTAAGACACAGCAAGGTAGCTGGACAGGTCAGCTGGTCCTGTCCACAGCTCAACCTCTAACGGTGCCAAGAATTCTGTTCATAAGCAAATAATTTAATGGATTTTTTATTGAACTGCTGGGAGTTCAAGCTGGGATATCAGTAAATTATGACCTGTTTGTGGACTTCTTCATCACTAGTCTAAATATTTTATAATTTATTTAAATGCAAATAAAGAACTTGGTTCGACGATAAAGAGAAAGGTGTGCGTTTGGGGGGCAGCCACGTATCTTCTCAAGTTGTCTTTGAGCTCAGAATTTTTGTTGTGCATCACAAGACAAGAGTATATATATAATATAATTTCAAAAGGTTGTTAAATAAATTGTGTGAGTGTGTGAGCATGGAGCTGTAGTTGTGTGTGTTTGTGTGTGAGCATTGATATCTGATTGTGTGTGTGAGCATGGAAGTGTAATTGTGTATCTGTGTATGTGTGCATGTATGAATGTAATTGTGTGTGCATGGATGTGTAATTGTGTGTGTGTGTTGATGTGTAATTGTGTTTGTGAGCATGTATGTGTAGGTGTGTGTGTGTGTGTGTGTGAGCATGGGTGTGTCATTGTGTATGTGTGTGTGAGCATGAATGTGTAATTGTGTGTGTGTGCATGGAAGTGTAATTGTGTATGTATGTGTGTGCGTGCATGAATGTAATTGTGTGTGTGTGCATGGATGTGTAATTGTGTGTTGATGTGTAGTTGTGTGTGTGAGCATGTATGTGTAAGTGAAGTGAGATGGAGTGTGTGTTAGTGGGTATGAATAAGTGTGTGTAATTTGTGTAAATGTGTTTACATATGTGTGTCAGAGTGTTGGAGGGGGGTAAAGAAGGCACAGACAAGTTGTTTGGGGGAAATCATGGCACAGACCAGCTGTTGGGGGGCACTGGGGAAATGTTGGCCCCAGGGCCCTGTGGCTTCTAGTTACGCCCCTGCGTATATATATCTATATATATGTTAATGTCACAGAAAACTCAGTAACATTTTCCACAATTCTGTAACCTAATTTTCCACTTTAAACATAATGCAGATTCTCTACGTTCCTGGAAGGTGAGCAGCTTCTCACAGCACTCACCTCTCCTGTCATGAAAAGGTTATCGTCAGCGGACCTGTCAGCAAAAGAAGAAAAATAGTTAACAATAACCCTCGAGGCAAAAGAACCTGCGGTATCCACATAGAAACTTAGATGGTCCAGTAAGATTGTTTTAAAAGCTTTAAACTCACCTGCCCCAGAGTTCATAAATCTCCTGCCGTTTTTTATCTTAATATCTATAAACAAGCTATAGAGTAAATACCGTAGTTACAGAAAAAACAGCAGCCAAGAAATTTTATTTTTTTAAAACAGAAACAAACTTATTCAAGTTGGTGAAATCTAGAATTCCTTTTGCTGACATAGCGATTTCCCGTCCCTACCTGTATGTTGGCCTCTTCCAAGAAGTCATCATAAGCATGGAACATGATATTTTTTAGAGGTTCTTAAACATTTTCCATAATAATTATTTAAAAATAATCATTAGAATGATGGCCCCCCTTAAACGCTGTTCAAATAATTTCAATATTTTCTTTCATTTCCAGAAACCAATATAAAATATTGAGCTTCTTTCATTGTTTGACGTTTTATATATGTATATATATATATGTGTGTATATATATATATATATATATATATATATATTATTAATTGGTGTATATATATATATATATATATATATATATATATATATATATATGTATATATTATGTTATATTTATATATATGTATGCATATATACTTATGTATAAATAGAAATATATACACACACACACATATATATATATATATATATATTAATAAGATTAATAAGATCTGGTGTTTTTTTATATATATATATATATGCACACACACACACACACACACACACACACACACACACACATATATATATATACCGGTATACACTCCGATGAATAAGATCTGGTGTTTTTATATATATATATACACACACACACGCACACACATATATATATATATATATATATATATATATATATATATATATATATATATATACTCCGATGAATAAGATCTGGTGTTTTTAGTATGGTTAATGTGCTATCAGACATCAAACACTGTTGAAGAAGCGTTCACACATGATATGAAACATTTGTTCTTACAAAGTTCCTTAGTTCTAAAATATATTCTGAGAACATTCCAGTTTTCAAGAAATTATGCATTTTGGTCCCCAGGGGAATTTTGCCAATGATGGGAAAACTGTAGGCTTTGAGTTAACCCATTAATGGGGGGGGGGTATGCTGCATGTCACTGGGACTGATCCCATAGGGGTATTTTACTATAGGGTCTCCAGGGTACTTAATTGGTGTGAAAAGGGGCAGAGCTCACACCGCTCGGTTATACGCTAACCTTTTGTAGGCGCTACTGGAAGTTAATGGCTCTTAATGAGATAGCAAAAGTATAATTGGAAAAATTAGCTATGGATCTAAATAAAACGTATAGTTATGTTTGGGGACCTTAACCTTTTAAGTTCAGGGCTATTTTACATCATAGGACCAGGGTAATTATATTGCTATGTATATAACCCCTGATATCCTCCTTTTTTATAGTGTACCCACGAAAATGATGTATAGTATAATTGGGAATTTCATTTCAAATCATATTTATACCTATAAAATGTAATATTCATAATAAAATTATAACAAAAAAGGCGGGCAGTAGGAAAAAACTAAATATGTAAGTGCATGGTATAAAAATGTGCTTTATTTACCTAGAGAAACATCCCCGGATTGCGGTAATAGCCGACATGCATAGGTTTTTTTTTATGCTTAGAGGGCCAAAATGGCTCGCATACTGACTAAACTTTACATTTTTGTTATTACTATTTGGTTGGAGGGCAGCAATTTTTGTGAAGAGTGTGTAGTGTTTGGATACATTTGCACAAATATATATTTTTTGCACTTGCATGGGGGGGTGTTAGCGTGAGTGTGTCTGTATAAGTGTGTCTGTTAGTATGGGGATGTGTGTTAGCGTGAGTGTGTCTGTATAAGTGTGTCTGTTAGTATGGGGATGTGTGTTAGCGTGAGTGTGTCTGTATAAGTGTGTGTTAGTATGGGGATGTGTGTTAGCGTGAGTGTGTCTGTATAAGTGTGTCTGTTAGTATGGGGGGGTGTTAGCGTGAGTGTGTCTGTATAAGTGTGGCTGTTAGTATGGGGGTGTGTGTTAGCGTGAGTGTGTCTGCATAAGTGTGTCTGTTAGTATGGGGATGTGTGTTAGCGTGAGTGTGTCTGTATAAGTGTGTCTGTTAGTATGGAGGGGTGTTAGTGTGAGTGTGTCTGTATAAGTGTGTGTTAGTATGGTGGTGTGTGTTAGCGTGAGTGTGTCTGTATAAGTGTGTCTGTTAGTATGGGGATGTGTGTTAGCGTGAGTGTGTCTGTATAAGTGTGTGTTAGTATGGGGATGTGTGTTAGCGTGAGTGTGTCTGTATAAGTGTGTGTTAGTATGGGGATGTGTGTTAGCGTGAGTGTGTCTGTATAAGTGTGTGTTAGTATGGGGATGTGTGTTTTTTAATATGCATTCTTGAAAGAGTAAAAATAATTTATTAGCATGACGTTAGAAGTCTGTGGGCACCGTCACGATGCCAATCTGCCGAAGTCCTTCATTAATATTTGTTAAATAATGTAACTGCGCTCTGATCCTTTCTTGGTGGTCTTCTTATCGTTTCAGAAGCTCATAGCTCTGGCCCAGCCGGCCCGGTTGCTTCATACTTTGTCCTGGCAGCTGGAAATTATGGTAGACAAAGTATCCAACTCCAAGGGCCATCATATGCACTTTAATGTGTGGTGCCATTAACCTTTTGTGTAGCCCCCAACGCATTGCCTCTTTCCCTGCCCCCCAACCCCTAGGCTCGCTGGAGAAATGTTCGGCCAAATAAAAGCTTTTCGAATGCATATTAAATCTCTTACAAAGAAGATACTAACGGGACCCGAACGTTCATTAACCATTCCGAGAATTCCGATCCGGGTCTTTTACCTGCTTCTGGAGTTCAGTAATAAAGAAAATGATGTTAGAAATGTATAAACTGGACACAACTCGCTTATTTTGTGCCGAGAACGAAATGCATGGGAACATCTAATATTACACCGAATTTTGAGGTTTATTCAATTTCTTAAGAAAACAACATGTTGGAGAAAAAATGTTTGGGAACGTAAGGAGTTCGGCAGCATGTTAACCGCGTGAAGCCTGAGGAAGGCATTAATGATGCCGGGGGATCTATTCACGAGCCTGTGGGACGGGGATATTGAAGACATAATGATTGTTTCTGTAAGTCTGAATCGTTACGTTACCTGTTATGTCCCGTGTAGACCCGCTTACGTAGGATCCGTAACAACTGTAGTGAAGCCAGCATTCTTAAACGAATTGTGCTTTTGATACAGATCGAGGATTCTTAAACTCGTCTCCTGGAATTAGAAACAGACCTGCAGAGATTAAGGTAAAGCAGGTAGAGCTCATACAGGTTATCTGGCACATCATACACGTTACGACCCTCGTTAATGGTGTCCACAGAAGGCTTTAGATTGCTTGAGAGTCTCTTTTGGGTTGAAATGCGGTGCAGTCCCACTGATTCAGCTCCTTGGTTAGCAATATAGCCGCGATAATGGACATATAGGGTGACAGAATCCCCAATATTCATGCATATGCTGGCTCTTGTGTGTACATGTTAGTAATTTCAGCAGCACCCCTGAATCTGAATGTGTATGCTTTTTTAGGGTGCGCTATCTGCATTATTCAGATATCACAAGCTATATGTGCTTTCAGCGCATGTTCAATTGATATCTCCTTCCGTAGTGTGCTGGCTTTTCGCGTCTCCTCCTAATCTCCTTTCATCGCGTGTTCGCCGTTAGTCTGTATCACGTCTCCTCGCTATGTACTAAGCGCACTGAACATTTCCTTTCTCCCCGATGTCCTCTGATGATTGTTTATACCTGATTTCCAAGTTCAAAGGGTTTATCCATCAAACATCTGCGTGTTCTTTAACCTCTTAATCTGCCTTTCCTTCCAACATGAATTCAGCCTGCCATTTATCCAGCGAGGGTTATGTGAGCTGCTATGGAATTTAAGGGAACTTTTAGGCCTGCTCAGCACCACCTTAAATAGATTATGGAAAAGAAAAAATGTCGGTGCGCTAATTGCACCTCCCCCAGCACATTAATAAGGTTTTGGTAGCCGTATAAACTGCTTTGTGTGCCCACTATGTAGGAGGTGAGTCGGTTCTCACCCTATTGAGAGTGTGCCTTGACGTGGCGGGTGAGCTTAATTATGCTTTGGCCAATTCATATAACCAAAACCTCTCATTTATATTATGTTTATATATTTGTTGCCAACTTTATTAGGGTGAGAAGCGCAGACAGTTTTTGTTTTTTTTAAATAGATTATCGCCTATAGACACCCCGCCAGTCAACTGCATGGATCCGCTGCAATTAGCTATGTGTCCCATCAGTCCTAGCAGTACGTGCTATCTATAGATCACATCCAGTCAGCTATAGCGGAGTCCTATAGGTTCATATTTTGAACCTTTTGCACCCATACGGTTCTGCAGAATTCCCTACATCTCAGGTTTCCGAATCTGGAGGCAGGATTGGGACGGACCAGGGGTAGTACCGCCAACCCACGCCTTTTGAAGGGCCACCCCATTAACTGTACTGGCCATCTGGCACATTGGGAAAATACCCAACGGGCCACTGGCCCCATTCCCACCTGATCTGCCATTACAGCCGTGGATTGGGTGGAGTGTGTGGCCAATGCCACAGGTCACCTGGCCGGGCATATCCAACACTCAGCCCTACTTATGTCATCAGGCGGCCGCCGGCCTTAAAGTTCTACAGCGTTTAGCGTGAAGACAATGGGGTGGCTCTGCTGGTGTTTGTAGGCATATAATTCTGTGAAAACAACACGCTCAATTTATATACAAAAAGGACATTTTATGGGAGGATGTACCCACCAACTGATAAGGAACACCATACATGACGCCTGGAACTGCTCAGGCTTCCTGTTTTTACCATCACGCCTTTGTTCTTTGTTAACTTTGGAAACCTATGTACTATATCATCACCACAGTATACATGTAGCCGTTCTTTATTTCAGCACTTGCATAGAATAATATACCTTATTATCTCGCGGGGGTGAAAATGTTCCTGCGTCCTGTTGATCATTCCAAGTGAAGCTCCATCATATAGAATATCACATAATCACATAGCTATGGTATATATTATAATACGTCGGCTACCGGCTCTATAGTCTATAGCGACCATGCGCGAATGACTACAGGATAATATTATTAGCAGCCTGTAACACATGGTGTTGGTCACTCACCTTTGCTGCTGCTTGTGTGTTTGATAGTTTGATGTGAAGCTGGGATCTCCCCAAGATCTCCACTGCCTTGAAAAAAAAAAAACGGGACAGTGCCCAAAAACAGGACAGTTGGGAGTTATGGGTCCCCAGCCTACTCGGTTCTCCTATTCTTGTGAATAAAGGCTTTTTTGATCACTGGTAAAAATAAAAATTGAAGCTGTCCTAAAAGTAGACATTTTTGATTGTGGTCTTAAACTATGTTTTTTGCTCTAAACAGAAGACGTTTTACTCCATGGTCAGTTCCCATAGTCACAGAAAGTTCACATTGATTTGGTTTTTTCCATCAAGTGTACTTCCGACTGTTTGTTTTATCTTTAATTAGAAACGTTTGCGGACAAAGGGTAGTTTATTTATCTGTCCTACACATTTATTTTTCCCTAGGAATGTTTGCACTTTCACATAGTCCTGTAAAATCATGACTGAAACCAAAATATCCAATAAAATATACACCGATCAGCCATGACGTTATGACCGCCTGCCCAATATTGTGTAGGTCCTCCTTTTGCCCTTGCCCTGGCATGGACTCCACTGGACCTCAGAAGGTGAGCTGTGGTATCCGGCACCGAGACGTTCGCAACTTACAGGAGTTAAAGGATCTGCTGCTAAGTGCGGCGTCCATAGATGGATCCAAGTGCCGCGTGTTCTCCAGGTGAAGTGACGCACCCGGCCATCCACGTGATGATTCACTTGACATTAGTTTCCCAAGGGTCGCCTTTGAAGGTTTGACCCTCATTGCAGCTCCAACATGGCCACATAGTGGCACTCAGAAGCTCAGCTCTGTAAAGTAGGTGGTCGGTCATTTTTACCGTCATGGATTCCCATCTGGGGGAATGTATCCAATCCCATGACACCTGATCCATTAATCGGAAGTCAGAGGAATACAAACAGTCTGTTCAAACCCAGCGTTCCCATCAACGAGGACAATAATCATTTTACCGTTTATCTCATAGAAAATCCTATTATTACAAATAAATTGTTCTCGTTATTGTATCTGTAAAAAAAATGTAATTTCACATATTTTTCATGATGTCTTATAATTCATCAATGGGGGTGGCTGCTGGGTTAGAACTTAGAACCAGATCAGGAGCCAAAGCGTACTAAGGATCCAAAACGGAATATTTGCTTCTTATTTCGTTAGTTGCGCAATCATTCATTTAATGTTTGTTTCGTGAATCTGGGCACGTTTTTAATAACAAATACCATCTTTCTTTGCACATACGTTTGAAAGCGTCCATAACACGTTCACAACTAAAAGAAACATAAAAGCGAAAGTCTGGAAACTAACGTTAAATAATATTAAAGGTGCCGTCCCACTTAGACAAACCATCGAAGCCACTAAACCTGAGAAGATCTGTCATCTTATTCTTTCTTCTGAAGCTTTAATCTCATAAATCTAACATCGAGGCACCTTGGGGGTTCTATGGAAACGCAGACATAAAGACGAAGTTGTCCTAGAGGTTTGCACATATAGTTGGTCATCTAATTTGTCATGAAACTCGTAGACAGGAGATCAGTTACAAGAAAGTCGGCGACTATTGATGACCAAGTATATTGGGGAACAGAGACACCTCCTGGTGCAAAATTAAAACGCTCCATTTTTAGAGCTTCTAGTAAAATGTCAACATGTCAGTGTGCAGATTTGGGGCTGTGCACAGGAAGTGTACCCAGGTATGCTTCCTGTCGTCGGTAGATTAAGCAGGGTGGGGATGAGACAGAGAAGTTACGTAATGTCGGCACTAATGCCACATTCAAGGCAACTTTAAAAAGAATAATTTAGAAGACTGGACTGTCCCTTAAAAATATTTTACTTTATAGAATTGTTCTTGGGGTTTTTGATTATATAACCCCTAAATCACCAGAAGGGAATAGGACAAAAAACCGTTAAAGCAACATATTTTGCGTTCAATCCAAAATCAGAACAATTCGGTGAGTTATGTTCTAAGAATGCTTCACAGACATTGGGGGCAGGAATGTTTGGGGGGCATCATGGAGGATGGGTGGTGTAGTTTGTGACATAGAAACAGATGGTTTTAATCCGGATATATGATTTTCTTTAAGGTTATAATCTTCAGGGGGAGAAATCCCTGATGAAGCACACATTGGACTGCGTGTGCCGGGGGGGGGGGGATGATATTATATTGCCGGACAGGGGAGGAAATATTATATTGCCGCAGAGTGCAGGTAGGAGAGTTGTGTATTCCTAAAATGGTCATCTTATATTGAAATATTTGAATGTTTTTTTGGGGGGGAAGATTACATTATATGTAAACGTTCTTCACAATGCAGGACCTCATCTAGTCTGCATTCTCTTACTGTTTTAACCTCTACCACCTCTGCTGGGAGGCTGTTCCGCTTATCTACCATGAAGCAAACCTTCCTTCCATCACATCTAAGTCTCTAGCCCGTTAGTTTTAGACTGTTGTCCCATCATTCCTCCTCCTTTAAACTGTTCTGTGATGAATACTTGATGTATTTAGGGCTCTCTAACATATCGCCCCTCTCTCTCTTCTCTGATTGAAAGACAATGATATCGGAATTGTTTCCAAATAAAGCAACGCTGGATCTCAAAAACATCGTGAAAAGTGTTAGTGGACGGACAGCGATCATTAATGACAATGAGTAAAGTTAAACATTATTAATTATTATATAAATATTAATTAATGGCACGATGAAATTCAAATTAATTTTTATTTCAATTATTGCTATAAAAAATTTCAATTGTTTCTGAATAAGCCATAAACTTCTAAGCAGCTTTATGGGCATGAAAGCTAACGGCGGCGTATCTGTGTATCTCTATAGAATACCAGGAACATGGATAAATGTCAGGACTGTCCCAGGAAGCACAGGACTGTTAATTTCTATTGGAACAATGAAAGAATTTAGACAAGGCATGTGACACGGTGTGAGCCGCAGAGCCGAGAGAGGAAGAAAGCACAATGGGATAGTTTAAAACAGGCTGTTCCTTCTAAGGGTATCGGAATTCTGCTGTCAGTTATTATGATTAGTTATTGTTTTATATAGCGCCATCATATTCCGTAGCGCTGTACAACGGGTAGGACAGTAAAAGGACAAGAAAATGCTCTTTTTGAAACATAATTTATATTAAATAAATCATATAAAGAGTATAGAAAAGTATCTTTTGCACGATTTCTGTTGGGGGGGCTGTCTCGCTTTTCACGTGGCCAGCGGATCTGTGATGTGCACTCAAAGGAAGCTTCACGTTAAGGAGGAACGGATGGATTGACAATGGCAGGAAATAGCTTCCCGAGATACGGCAATCAATTAAACGCAGATAGAATTCCCAGGGGACGGGCCGTGTCAGCGGAACGTGTCCGAAAGGGAGAGCTCAGCATACCTTAACGGTACAAAGAGGACAAAACCCGCACAAGAGGCGACCGACGGTCCAAAACTGGAGCGTACGCGACCCGGCGGAGCTGTGTGCCACGTATCCATACATAGCACGGGGCTAGCCCAAAGTCACCTTGAAGGGGACGGGGAACGGGTGCAACCCGGGTGAGGAATGGGACTTCTGCGATCTACCCAACAGCCCAAGTTCTCTGCCGTGGCATTACCCATAATCCCTCTCTTTCGCTCCTCACATCACGTTCTGCCCCCTGCGAAATATCCCGAAGCGTCGGTCCCTTCCTCGCACAAGAGACTAAACGGCTTCAGTGTCGTTGTTACGTGGCTGATACGCGGCTGAGAAGTCATTTCGAAGAGTAATAGTGCATTTTGTAGGTTACAATTTAATTAATAGATGTTTCCTGCTCGTTACCTGCACATTAGTAATAATTAACGGCATTAATAGTGACATTGATCTGGACTATACTCATACCGGCAAACATTCTAAGCTAAAGGATAAGAAGGATAAGCGTCCCAAAGCGAGACTGGCCCTTTTAAGCAGGGACACTTGGGAAGTATGGATAGCACCTTGCATTATGGCAGCATCCTGGCACGCTTCATCTGGCTAGGAGACATTATTTGAGAGTTTGGCTGATGAAGAACTAGAGATCCTCTGTTTATTTATTTCCTGTTTCTTTTATGTTAACGATAAGCCAGGGCCACGCGTTCTTAAAGGGCTAGCGACGAGTGCCATCTATATAAGCATACCTGGGGATTGGGGGAGTGGCTTTTGTGAGGGGTGGGACTGATGTGGTATAAGTGGGCGGGGCTTGCCCCAAACACTATAAATTGTTTGTGGAAGGGAAGAGAATCGGGCAGGGAGTGGGTACGCCTGCAACCCGGGGGTTAATGAGTACGGCGCTGTACCTGGCAACGTGTGCCCCGTAGGTTTGTGCTCCTTGATGCAGAAGAGCAGGGAAACGTATCCAAAAAGCGTTTCACTGCATGCAAATAGGTGTAAATAATATCCTTATGTAAATATTCCAAAGCTGCACGCAATGAAAGCAGAGAGCATACCGAGGTATGCCCGTGCACATGCGCAGTCGAACCCCAATTCTAGCCAATGGGAGCTCAGTCAATCACATGTTTTAGGAATGAAGTGTTAGCGCTACTGAGCATGTGCAAAAAGTTTACAAACTAGAGCTCCCTGCGTTCAGTAGAGGCAGCCGAGGAGGAATAAAATTCCTGGGACCAGATGATTTTATAAAAAATAATTAAAATCGGATATGGTCACATTAAGGGACGGGTTTTATTTTGGGACGAGAGAATAAAATGTAATAATAATCATTTCAAGCAAGCAGTAAAATAATGTTCATATCACATTGAGACCAGAACTAGCATTTTGTAGAAACTGTATATTTCTAACTTAGCTTTTTGTGCCGTTATTTAATTTTTTATGTCCTGCCCTGACGTATTCTGCCAGCTTTGCATGATTAATGGAGTCATTTCCAAAAAAAGCAGATAACAGTAATAGAGAAATTCATCATTTGCCTGGCGTTTGCAGAAGACAATAATCCATATTGTCCGCTGATGAATAGCGCACTGTCCGTCCCTTTAGCATCTGACAGCAGGCAGGTACCCGGCCCTTCTATTAAGGAAATATTAGACACTTCAATTGTAAATGACTTTCTTCCAGGGAAAGGGTGGAGAGCAGCATGCAGGACTCCAGCGCCTTCCACCGGAAAGGGTAAAGGATCTATGATCTGAACATCGTCATATCGGTCAACTTTATTTTAGGTCTTTTATTTGATAATAAAATGGAAATTTTAATCTAAAAACCATTTATTTCATTAAAAAAACCCTTCGGCATTTTTATTTTCTGATCCAAGCTATCCAGACCATAATATTACTTGTCAGGTGGACTTTTTTGTCCCACTATGTAACACTTTATGTTGTTAACATGTATCAGGAGGTCTTGTTTGGTAACATATTATTTGTTTATATATTGGAATTGTGCAGATTATCACAGATAAGGGATGACATTTCATTCTTCCATATATATAAATTGTATAGTTGGGTGAGCCAGCAAACAGCTCGGCAGAATAGGAAGAGCGTGAGCTAAAGTCAAATCAATCGTCTCCTCTTTAGTGTTTGGCTCCTCGGGGGCGGGCACACATGCACTATGACTTCCTGTACTGGGTAACATAGAAACATAGATCAGACGCATTTGGCCCATCTTTGCCTGTTTAACCTTCAGTAAAGACTCAGACCTTGATCAGTTGTTGGTCTCGTTTTTAGATTCATGAGCTACATGCCGACCCCATGCATGTTTAAATACCTTGCTGTATTAACCCCTACCACCTCTGCTGGGAGGCTGTTTCACTTATCTACCAACCTATTAGTAAAGTGAAAAAAAACATAGTTTGCACGGTTCAAACCAGCATCAGGAGACCCCAATGGATTTCGTGTCCATCGTTTTAACCGCTTGGCCACGACTACATTGGTAAAAGGAACGTATATAATCACAACTTTCTTCATCACAGTACTGTTTATTTTTTACAGATCCACAAAATGTTTTGCCGCGCTGATTGGGACATCCCTTCCACTCCGAGATAAGCGGGAACTGGTTGCCATAGAACAGAGGTTGGTGGTTTCTATGAATGTAAAATGATGAAAGGTTTCCCCCTACTGCTAAATTTCCCACATTGCCATAAATGATCCACGCGCTAGAGCTTTACATACAGGGGTTCCTATGGCCCCCTGTGACATCTGTACTGGCAGGGAGGACAGACAGGGGGGCTTGTCTCTGGGCCGCTCTGATTTGGAGACCCCCGGATATACATCAGCATCCTGGTGAGTCGAAACATTGCCACCTGTGCAATAAACACCTCCTTTTTACACTGGAGAACGTTTATTTGGAGAGTTTATTGCACTGAGGATTGACCCTTCAGCAATTAATTTAGGCAGGTTTTACTCCCTGACTATATCCTTTCTGTGCTCGCCTATGCAGCAGTCTCTAGCTTAAAAGTGTATCTCACCTGCTGTTTTGCTTTATGGCAAGTAGCCCTTTAAGCTGTCAGTGTGGGTTACCTGGTAGTCCAGCAGTATAAATGACAAATAAAATACATATATTGCGTTGCCACAAAGAACATGATCAGTTTACTTGGACCGACGCATCTCCCGTTAGCATCCAGGTAAATGGATCTATTCTTTGCTACAGGGTAACAATTCCATTGCTTCCACCAAAAAAAGACCCTTGAGGCTTTAGGTCCAATCTTGGAACCTTCTTTACCATCTCCCATAGACACTGATACATATTCAACTGGAAGAAGCTACTTGATTTAACTGTTTGAGAGCCATGGGTTGGAGCACATTTCATTTTTTCAGAGGCGGGGCACATTTACGAGTTACTATAGTATACGCTCTTATACACTGCTTATATTGTAACGAAGGAAATCAATATATTATGTTTCTCAGCGCAAGCTACGCTATTCATAGATACATAGTCTAGGGTAAACCGCAGGGGGGGGGCTGGCACCTTCTGGCTCTGGAGGCAGGTAAAGCACTATCATACAGATTGAGATTTACATACTGTCACACTAACACACACGCTACACATACTTACATTAACACACAGTTAATTAGCCCTCGCCACCCTGTCTATCTGGTTGTAAGCCTACAGCCTCACTCCCATACACATAAACTGCCCTTATACATGCCTGTCCATACATACAGTGCACATATATATATATATATATATATATATATATATATATATATATTTATACATGCACTGCCCAAATACACAACCCATATACACACATATACACATAAACTGCCCTTATACATGCCTGTCCATTCATACAGTTCACATATATACTGCCCTTACACACACATACACTGTCTATATATATATATATATACATGCACTGTCCAAATACACAACCCATATACACATACACTGCCCTTACACACGCCTGCCCATACATACATATATATATACTGCCCTTACACGCACCTGCTAAAACACGCACATATATACATAGACTGCCCTTACACACGCCTGCCCATTTATACACATACATACTGCCCGTATGCAGGTTTGCCCGTACACACAAATATACAGCACCCGTTTCTCTCCATCATCTCTTTTCTTACTATCCCCTAACCCCTTTCTCCATCACGGTGGAAAGGACTTGATGACGTAGGTGCGGCAAGGGCTGGATATGCGTGGCAACATGCTATGTTTCTATTCTTGCCTGATACTCTTTGGCTTTGTTGGCCAGCGGCCCACCGGACTGGGTGGCATTCTAAGGGCTAAAATTATTTTTTTTTCACATGCCACTTGGAATTCGAGTTTCTCTCCACCAGATGGCAGTAGCGCCTGCTGCTAGAGATCAGCTCTGGAAACGTTAACACTCTGTAATAAGACTGGACGAGTTCCTCAACATTCTGCACACATAATTATTGGGGTTTTTTTTGTTATTGTCGTTATTATTAAACTACCTTGTCTCAACATATTATACGGTAACACACAACGGGGAGCCGTGAAAAACAACAAAGTAGGTGGTGATTCATCTGTTCCAGCTGTAACAACTTCATGTCACGTTCTTTCGTCTGCCATACGTGACACTTAAATGCTAATAAAAAATGTTTATGTGTGTAATATTACACGGGTCATTGGTTTCATCGAATGCAAAAGCATTACACCCACGTTTCCATTTTATTTTAATTTTTATTTAAAAATTCTATGGCGGAGAACAGATACTGGGAAAAAATAATATTTTATTAATTACGCATCTTATTAATTAAATTTTTTTTGCTTAAAATGTATTTATTATCATTTAAATTAATTCAATTTAAATGACAATATAATTTATATATTTCTTCATAATGCCCACCATGCTTTGAACACTAATTAAAAAATCGCCTAAATATTTGCTTGCTTTGAATGTTCATGTCGGGACCGTGACCATGGGGGGCTGGAGGAACTAGGCGGGTGATGACGAGACGGCCCTGGCACTTTAAGGCCAGCAGATGACGTAAGCATGTCCGACGGCTGGATATGTACAGTGGCCCATCTGGGTATAGATAGTTTCCATGCAAAGGAATTCTGAAAAAGAATGTTCCTCCTGAGGAGATGCTTCCAATTCTTTTTCAAACGTCAAGAGAGAGGAAAGAATTTGAGACCCTTGGGGATGCCCTGCTACCCGCTTGGTTTGATATTCCGCTATGATTATTAAATGAATTTATTCCCATGATAATGCCATGACTACGGCATGCGGGTAAGATTGCTGGCCACAGCTTTATAATCCCAGCGATAAAAACATACAGATATATAACCAACCATAAAAGACCCGCCAGCTGCTGGGCCATCTTTGGTTGAAAATGGTGGTCATGTTTAAACCAGCATCGGCGCCCATAAACTTTGCTTCTTTAGATTTGATTTCACAAACTTCTCGCACATATTCCCTGCAAATGACATTGCCCTGTCCACTGACTCCTTGTCCGGTTGGTCTAAGGTGAGGACATCCGCAGAGTTCCCTCTCTGAGGTGATGGACACACCACTGTTTCCCCTGTAGAGGTTAATTCTCTGATTCGGTCTCGACTACTACATCCACTACATAAGTCCCTCTACCTTCTCCCTCTGTGCTCCTATCCTCAGCTACTCCTTATTTGCCCCTTCCGAGCCCTGTACCCCAGGACACCATTCAGCTGGTGTCCTCTGACTTGTAGAGATCTGTCCTGGGTGCTGGTACCATCAGGCTTATCTCATGAAGCAAAGTTACCATACCTGGGAACTCTCTGGCTCCGACTACCCGAAGCCTCCTTTCAGGATGCAAGTAGGTGGTCCCACTGACAACGTGGGACATGCGCCATTTTTGGAAGGGAAGTGGGTGAGGAGTGTGCCACAACGCCGGCTACTCAACCCGGACATTCCCCGCAGTGACCTCCAGAAGCAGCGCTTTACACTGAGTCTCCCTGCGAAAGCCCGGAGAGTTCCTAGGTATGGATGCACACAAGGCGAGTGGCATTGGGAACTTCACCCTATCTCTGGTGCTGCGCTGTAGCGATGGGTTGCCTTGGTCTGCTAATTGTCCAGCCAGCTCTGGAAGAAGAAGGCCTTATCCCTTCAGGTAAAGCCATGGAGGTCACTGGATGTCTGTTAGATTATTCTTTGTCTTGAATATCTAAACTTCTCCAGTGACCAAACAGCAATCAAGACCACAGCTTCAAAGTCTCAATGCATACAGTACTGGTGGATGGACCGTAGGCTCCGTATTCTTGGTGAGTTGAAGGTGAAAGATGGAAGATGTTAGAGACCTTGCCAGTGGTGGCATATATATTTATACCCTTTTACATACCGTTAGTGCACAAGTTCTTTATTATATTTGGGCAATGTATACTTTTAGGAACTCCTAACGAAGCAGTCATAGGATACAGAAATATACCAGAGGATCCTGTAAATAGCTCCATTACGTGTTCAAAATAAACATATGTTCCCAATCCTCAAATCGCAGTCAAGCCTAAAAGTATAAAAATGATTTCTTACACTTCCCCCTGTTTATGGTTATGTACCATAAATAAATATGTTTGCTATCCATTCATACCACATCCGTATCACACTCAGTGAGTGCAGGAAGATATGTACACGATAGGAATATTATAAAAAAGGATCTGTGGAAGACTGATGCATCCTACGTCTTAAAGTTTCCCTTAAAACCGTCTCTCCCTGCTTTATCTTTTTTATCTAAAAGATACAAATAAAACAAAAACATGTTGTCCACCTCTCGGCCTGCAGTACAGCAACAGGCCCGATCCAGGAGGTCTCCTGCCGCGCCACCCAACTTCTGCTGCGAGCTACAAGGGTAGGACTGGAGCTTAGAGGTGAAGGAGGCCTCAATCTCCGGGCCCTCTTCATGCTTCTTCCAGAGACTTCAGCAGTCTCAGGGGCCGGGGGTCACACCACAGGAGCCTGTCCCCTCCCCAGGATCTCCAGCAGGGAGGCACTGCCATTTTTAGCAGGGACTCAATCTGAGCATCCATTGCTGAAGTACAGGTCCCCTTCATCAACCACCTTTTAACCACCTACATATCTGCACCCACCGGTGTCAGGACTGCTGGCATGCCTATCCTCCAGGCCTAGGAGAGCAGTCGGGGGGGGGGGGGCTTTCAATAAAATGACATTTTGTTTCTGCTTTCTGCGGCATAACTGGTTTGTGCTTAACAAGCCTGCCTGGACCACTCACCAGCTGCAAAACATGGGAGGGATAACCTAATGGGGAGGAATAATCATGTAGATCCACAGGAAGTTAAGGTGGCTGCTCTCGTTGTATACTGGTTGCTTATTTTAATCTGTAATCACCCAGTCAGGCATGACTACGGCGCTCACCCTGTCACCATCTACACAGCATGCGCGTGCCGGCAGACACATGCTCCCAAAAGTACAAACATTCCATTAGCGCTCTCGGGTTTAACTGCAACAATGTCTCATCTCTCAATATTATTTTTTAATAACCTTTTTTTTTATTTATTTTTCAGCTTGATTAATCACACAAACGCAGGTGGATGCTGATGCCGGTGACATCACGGCATACCTACAGCACAAATGACAAATGATGTCATTAATTAATACCGACAATATGACGGCAGGGAACCCGGCCGACGTGCGATCGCAGGGAATTACGGCCAGCGTGCTGAGTCACGGACAAGAGGACTTTCCTCTTACGATCTGCTTACGCGGCTGGAGTAAATGACTCCTAAATTATACATGAAAAGTTACCTTGCGCCGACGTCCTCATCTGAACCCGCCGCAGATCTCCCCGCCAGCTCCATCTTAAAAGCTTTTTTAATTATTAAGTAAATTCCATATCACTGCGGCCATCATAATGCGCTTTATAAATCCACCTTCGCCCGTTGTGCTTTCCAACGGCAAATTATTCTGAAGTGTAAATTAATTACATTTTTAGTCCTTTTCTATCTTTTTTTTGCAACAAATCTCAGTTGGCTAAAAAAATTGTGTTAATATTTACTTTTTCTAGAGGTGAAAAAAAAGAAGGGTAAATTCCCACCCCATTTCCTCCTTTTTCTGGTACTTGGGAGAGAGGAAGGTTTCTTCTAATTATACAGAACATCACCCATAGAAACAGTAAACCTGATGGACAGTTTTTCTTTGTAACGGCACCGCTGAAATTTGCCATTTTTCTGAGAAGAAACTCAATGTATAAATAATATATATTAATATACATGTTCAAAGATATTGGGCCATCTTCCTTTTTTAAACATTTCTAAACCCCCCGACTCCTTATCATACTGCCTCTGGGAAACAATAGAATGGCTCGGTCTTAATCACCCACCTGCGCACTCTAACTAATGAAAATCTATGGAGAAACAGACTTCATTAGCATCGTCATAAAGCACAAGCTCAGTGTGGTGTTTGAGCCAGGAAAGTCACCAAAAATATCAAGTCTGCAGATAAAGGAAGGTCTCTTTTTGAGATGAAAACAGGTTTTTTTTTAATCAATGTTGACCGAGATTACTGTATACAGTAGGGGGTTATTACTTTATACAGGGCTGGAGGTTATTACTGTATACAGCACTGGGGGTTATTACTGTATACAGCGCTGGTGGTTATTACTGTTTTCAGCTCTGGGGGTTATTACTGTATTCAGCTCTGGGGGTTATTACTGTATTCAGCTCTGGGGCTTATATTACTATATACAGCGCTGGGGCTTATATTACTGTATACAGCGCTGGGGGTTATATTACTGTATACAGCGCTGGGGGTTATATTACTGTATTCAGCGCTGGGGGTTATATTACTGTATACAGCGCTGGGGGTTATATTACTGTATTCAGCGCTGGGGGTTATATTGCTGTATACAGCGCTGGGGGTTATATTACTGTATTCAGCGCTGGGGGTTATTACTGTACACAGCACTGGGGGATATATTACTGTATACAGCACTGGGGGTTATATTGCTGTATACAGCGCTGGAGGTTATTACTGTATTCAGCTCTGGGGGTTATTACTGTATACAGCGCTGGGGGTTATATTACTGTATACAGCGCTGGGGGTTATTATTGTATACAGCGCTGGGGGGTTATTACTGTATACAGTGCTGGGGGTTATATTACTGTATACAGCGCTGGGGGGTTATTACTGTATACAGCGCTGGGGGGTTATATTACTGTATACAGTGCTGGGGGGTTATTACTGTATACAGCGCTGGGGGGTTATATTACTGTATACAGCACTGGGGGTTATATTACTGTATACAGCTCTGGGTTATATTACTGTATACAGTGCTGGGGGTTATTACTGTATACAGTGCTGGGGGGTTATTACTGTATACAGCACTGGGGGGTTATATAACTGTATACAGCACTGGGTTATATTACTGTATACAGTGCTGGGGGTTATTACTGTATACAGCGCTGGGGGTTATATTACTGTATACAGCTCTTGGGGGTTATATTACTGTATACAGTGCTGGGGGTTATATTACTGTATACAGCGCTGGGGTTATATTACTGTATACAGCACTGGGGGTTATATTACTGTATACAGTGCTGGGGGGTTATTACTGTATACAGCACTGGGGGTTATATTACTGTATACAGCTCTGGGGGTTATTACTGTATACAGTGCTGGGGGGTTATTACTGTATACAGCACTGGGGGGTTATATAACTGTATACAGCACTGGGTTATATTACTGTATACAGTGCTGGGGGTTATTACTGTATACAGTGCTGGGGGTTTTATTACTGTATACAGTGCTGGGGGGTTATTACTGTACACAGCGCTGGGGGTTATATTACTGTATACAGCGCTGGGGGGTTATATTACTGTATACAGCGCTGGGGGGTTATATTAATATATACAGTGCTGGGGGGTTATATTACTGTATACAGCACTAGGGGTTATATTACTGTATACAGCGCTGGGGGTTATATTACTGTATACAGCGCTGGGGGTTATATTACTGTATACAGCGCTGGGGGTTATATTACTGTATACGGCGCTGGGGGTTATATTACTGTATACAGCGCTGGGTGTTATATTACTGTATACAGCGCTGGGGGTTATATTACTGTATACAGCGCTGGGGGTTATATTACTGTATACAGCGCTAGGGGTTATTACTGTACACAGCGCTGGGGGGTTATATTACTGTATACAGCCCTGGGGGGTTATATTACTGTATACAGTGCTGTGGGTTATTACTGTATACAGCGCTGGGGGTTATATTACTGTATACAGTGCTGGGGGGTTATTACTGTACACAGCGCTGGGGGTTATATTACTGTATACAGCGCTGGGGGGTTATATTACTGTATACAGCGCTGGGGGTTATATTACTGCATACGGCACTGGGGGTTATTACTGTATACAGCGCTGGGGGGTTATAACTGTATACAACGCTAAGGGGTTATTACTGTATACAGCGCTGGGGGTTATATTACTGTATACAGCGCTGGGGGTTATATTACTGTATACAGCACTGGGGGTTATATTACTGTATACAGCGCTGGGGGTTATATTACTATATACAGCGCTGGGGGGTTATATTACTGTATACAGCGCTGGGGGTTATATTACTGTATACAGCACTGGGGGTTATATTACTGTATACAGTGCTGGGGGTTATATTACTGTATACAGCGCTGGGGGTTATATTACTGTATACAGCGCTGGGGGTTATATTACTATATACAGCGCTGGGGGGTTGTTACTGTATAGAGAGCGCTGGGGTTATTATCAAGCACTAAAATGTAGGTTTTTCATTTTTTTCTTTAAAGGGTTGTCTGTTCTTGGCTGAGCCCAGCACTTTTCACATATTAACTCTTTAAAAGCCAATGATTTTTTATAGTGACTCTGAAATCATAGCAACCAAATGGTTCTGTATTTAAGCAGGGATTTCAGCTGTGAGCCAGGTTAGGACGATGTGACCTGAGAATCTGCCCATACACACTGACAGGGCAAAAAGGGGGAACTGCTCAGGACCCTAACGTTATAACACCCCATTTCTCTGTCTAAAGTCAGGTAAGTAATCTGTTTTCTGCCTCTCTTCTTCTCACTGTGATCGTGAGCTGGAGAGAAACAGAAGAAAAAGTGAATCCCTGGGGTTAAACAAAGTAATATATGTTCCTTTTAATTTTTCTAAATTGTTATTATTATTATCTTTTATTTATATAGCGCCAACAATTTATGCAGCGCTTCATACAATACATATATTCAAGGGGTCTGACAAGACGATAATTGTCGGACTAAGACAAACCGATACATTAGGTGGAGAGAGCCCTGCTCGCAAGCTTACAATCTTGAGATAAGATTAACAAAATGTAATTATTTAGACACATGTAAATATATGCATATACTTCAGAAATAAATGCATGCATCACAAAATATTCTTATTGTGAGTTAAAAAAAACCCCAATAATAAATAAATAAAAAACAATTATCCACATATTTTTAGGATCCAAAGTCAGGACTCATCAGAATGAAAAAAAATCCAGCCTATTTTAAGAAAAAAAAACTGGATTCATTAATTTGATTATTTGTTGATTAAAAATAATTAACCAATTACATTAACTGGTGACATGGTCCCTCTCTGACCACTAGATGGTGCTATCACTCACCTAAAGAATGAACAGCAACAACACTGCTGGAAACATGACATCATTTTATTAAAACAATATAGTATTTTTTATTACTTAAACTCGTGAACCGTTTTCCATTCTGATGACGATGAATTAGAATTTATTAGAACTCAGCGTTTTTAACGTAAACGTGACGTGTTAAGACGTTACGGAAGCTAACCTGGAAACAATGAACATGATATCTTCGCCTACGTGTTTCTCGAAGAGTATTTGCACTTGAGATGAATGGAATGCAGGGAAGGCTGATAAAATACAATGTCAGCTATTCATAGGAATGCTATGTTATTTACATTAGACGGAACATTTCCATTGTACTTGCTACACGCTAAGTAATTGCTGTAATAACATGCCCCTGTAGCCTCAGTGTTTAAACTAGGAATAATAACCAATTGAATCTGCATTATATAAGATCTATACATTGTGTAGCTGGGTGAACCAGCATAGGACCAAGCCGGCTTGGCGGAATGGGCAGAGCGAGAGCTGCGGCCAAATCAGTTAGAACCTCTGCTCCCCTTGGTGTTTGGATCCTCGGGGGTGGGCATACATGCATTAAGACATTCTGTATAGGGTAACATAGAAACATAGAATCTGACGGCAGATCCAATTGGACCATCTGGTCTGCCCGTTTTTCCTGCTGTAAAGACTCAGAATTTAATCAGTCGTTGGTCTCGTCTTAGAGTGAGGAGCCGTATGCCGATCCCATGCATGTTTACATTCCTTACTGTATTCATTTCTACCACTTCTGCTGGGGGTTTGGGTTCGGCTCATGCGCTCCCAGCTTTGACTTTTGAACCTCTGCCAAGTTGCTTTGAGAAAATAAAATAACAAGGTATATTCATGCTCTTTTCCATATATGCTTGTTTTTGGTCTAAATAAGAAAAATGGATATAGCCGGTTTAGTCCAAGAGAGAATGGAGTCTTTAATCTGAGAACTCTGAGATCTGAAAAGCTCAGGTAACAATACAAAATAAATAATTTACTCATTAAAGCAAGGGTGCGCTGTATTGTTATGCCCTAAATACAGTGAAAACAACCCGTTGGAATTGCTATATGATGAGTTCTAGAGACTTGGTGGGAGTGGATCCAGTCACAGGGTAATGGTTACCTTAAGATACAAACACTCAAGTGCTGTCCTTCTCGCTGCCTCCGCTAGAGGAAGGCTTTGGTGCTTTCCTTCCCCAAAGAAAGGTCGGAACACACAAACCTTTCCAACGGCTTTAGGTATGAAGTAGCTGATGAGAATATGTGATCCCCTACACTAGGTCCGGATTAGGGACCCAAGATCAGCCCTGCAGCTTTAAGGCCGGTGATCGATAAAATGAGATGCTTGCAGCCACCTGCTGGATACATGCGGCCCACAGTACGCATAGAGTGTGTATCCACCAGGGGCCACACGAAAGGACGGAATCTGACAAACGAGCAGCAGTAAAGGTACGTCGGAGGTGCCATTGGGCGCAGACCCACCGGGCATATGAAGGGCCTAAAAGATCCACAGGATCTATCCAAAAGATCCATTCTTTGGCTGTGGACTTGAGCGCCATAGTAACTGGCGTATCTCAGCGGGAACGTATTCAGCATCAGCGGTGTCTCAGACAGGGGTCTAGTTATTTTCTGGGCAAAATTATTCAACTGGAAGAACCACTAATTTGGTGGATTTTTACTCCACATTTTTCATTTAAATGTATTTTTTATATTCTTTATTTACCTTTTTTTATCATTTTATGCTGTTACATGAACCAAACAGAAACAAACTAACATTACAGTATAATATATCACGAATGCTTCATCTTGATACAAGTGGCCCCCATGACACCCAGGCAAATATACAAATGGCACAAGAGCATCTTAACTTCTTGTTCTTGGGATCTGCGTATTTATTCCTACCCATTACGTTATTTCTATTATCTGGTTCTGCCATCTTTTGCAGGTTCTCCGAGAATAAAATCCTTTTTTACGTATAAACAAAATATCTAAAAGAATAATTACACCGACAAAAGTGCAAAATATGGGTAATTTTAATAAATTACGCTAAGAGGTATAGCAGAGCGAGGTTAGTAAATTGATGGCTACCCCCCCCCCCCTTATTGTCTGCCACCTCAATGACTTGCTGCAGAACCTTACATGCCCTCGGGATTCCGATAACCTTGTTGAAGCATCGGCTCGCTGATATCTGCTTGGACAACCAGTGACATTGAAACTGTACAAGTGATAAATGGGCTTTGAGACAAAGCGGAAACAGAAGGGCCATTAAAATTATTATTTCCAGAAAAAAAAAGCAAGTAGAACAAGATAAGGACATGTTTTTAACAGACGGCGTGGGTGGAAGATGTACGGTGAAAGAGAATGTGGCAATAGCAGGTATTCTGAGTTGCTCAGCTATAATGGTATTTTATATATTTTTTTCACTAAAAATAGTCCCAGCCATACATTAAAGGGCCGGATCTGCTGAATGAGCTTCAGTAAAGGTAGAAGAATATCTAAAAATAAAGAGATCCTGTAATAGCACTAGCTGGGCCTTCATTGTTTGGGAACAGACCACCACCATCTCATTACGGATCTGAGAAAGAAGAATAAAAATATATTTTTTTATTACAAACACAAGGTGCGGAACAAAAAGAAAGGTTTACTGTTAGTGAATATACAGGGTATTCACAAGCATTCATCAATGCAGTTTACGTTCCTGTGTATCCCCATCAACAAAGTGCTTAGTAAGTACTAATGGGGGTGTTTTCTGTACATGAGCATAGGGGGTCTTAATAGACCCCCTGAAGCTTTTGATGAAGCCACCGCTGGAGCTGACTTGTGGTGAACGGTAAGGAGAGACGTTCTCAGTTGAATGCATGTCCTTCAAGCCAAGGAGCTGGGGATAGACACATTATTCATTTAAATGAGTGGTGGCTGGAATGTCCCTGATACAAGACACTCATGTAACATTTACTCATTCATATTGCTGACCTGTCAGAGTCTATTTGTTAAAGAACCTCGGTTGCCATTTGCAGCCTTGATGGATTTTTTGACTGCAAACAGTGAATGCAAATTTTGCGGATGCAAATTGCTTTGCAAATCCGGCGGGGACGGTCAGAGTCAGACAGGATCCTGTGTACATGCAGAGTACGTAGAAATTAACTACTATTAACAGATACAAAGTGGAGCATTTAACAGCAAGCCCTTCAGTAACGTTGGTTGCTACGGTGATAAGGCTACTTTTCAAACTTTGCACCAGAATCACTTTTTATACACAAATCTGTTTCTGGTAAAAGAGGAGTGGGAGCAGCGAATGAATGGCAGGAAAGTTCATTCATTGAAACAAATTGGATTACTTTTCATGCTGACTGGCAATAATCCCTGGGGGGCAGGGAAAGGGCAAATGCAGATAGGAGGATTGTGCGGAATACCTTCATGCATTTGGAAGGGCGTGGAGTGTGCCTTTAATACGTGGTTATTCAATGTTAACTTAATTTCTACGTACTCTGCATATACACGGGATCCTGTCTGACTCTGACCGTCCCCGCCGGATTTGCAAAGCAATTTACATCCGCAAAATTTGCATTACTTTCTTGCAGCCTGGACTCTCCCCTGTCGACAGAAGCCGGCATTGCCGGCTCAAGGACATTCAGGGCTATGGAGCCCTGCTTGCTGATCACAGTGTGATCAGCACAGACAGATCAGGAGGAGGAGAGGGAGAAAAAAGTAAAAAAGAAAAGTAAATGAATAACAAAATAAAAAATAATATTATTGGAAGCCCAGTGTCACATGACCTCACAGGCATCGAAAACGTAAGGGATCTCGAGCCATACTGAACTGGGAAAAAGTGCAAAAAAAGGAAAAAAGGGAAAATAACTAAATAATTACACAGGATCATAGGGACCCAATCTATGCATTTGCTAAATAAGATATATGTCACTTCTCAATCCAAACTATTGCACTGTATTATTCCTTTGCTTTCAAATCACATTTTGGGCAAATTCTTAGATTTTTTTTCTAAACTTCATTGTATTCTTGGGTTTATTAGGTGCAGGCTAATAAAAGTAATGTTTTATCAGAAAATGTATAACTGTAACATGTTCATCCAAACACCCACATCGACTGAAAATTCATTATGGCTTTGTCTCCATGACGCAGAATAATTTCTTCCTATAATCCTGAAAAGTCTTTCAAATGGAACAACCCGTACAGTTGTTCATTGAATTGGCTACAAAGTATTTCATGGTAATGGGCCAATTGTTACTATAGTCATGTGCCGCACATCGCGGACTGTGAAATGTATTGTTAGAATGTAAATTAGTTCGAAGCGTTAAACAAAAAGGCTCTTGTATTTGTAACATTGTGTAATAGCCGGAATAAAGTAGGTGAACGCATGATAAATGTGTGCCCCCCCCCACACCAGTTATGACGAAGGATGTTGGCGTTGGGCTAGGCTGGATTATTCAGGAATGTTTGTATTTCTACGAGCATTTACCAGGAATCCATGTTCTGAATGAAGAACCGCAAGAAATAATTCAATAATCCAGAAACTATGTCATATAATGGCGCAAGTCCTCTTCAAGTTGGTTTAGAAGCAAAGCTGGGAGTTTTCTAAAGGAGTGACTCTTCAAATACTAATCCATCAATAGCCCATCTAAACCCAACTGCCATTATATGACCAAAAGCATGTGACACCTGACCATCACGTCTATATGAGCTTGTTGGACATCCCATTACAAATCCATAGACATTAATATGTAGTTGGTCCCCCCTTTGCAGCTATAACGGCTTCCGCTCTTCTGGGAAGGATTTCCGTAAGATTTTGGGGAGTTTCTGTGGGAATTTTCTCCCCGTTCATCCAGTAGAGCGTTTGTGAGGTCAGACACTGATGTTGGACGAGACGCCCGGCTCGCAATCTCCGTTCCGGTTCATTCCAAAGGTGTTTGATGGGGTTGAGGTCAGGGCTCTGTGCGGCCGGTCAAGTTCTTCCACCCCAAGGTCATCCAACCGTGTCTTTATGGACTTGTGCGCTGGGACAGTCATGCTGGAATAGAAAAGGGTCTTCCCCAAACTGTTCCCATAAAGTTGGAAGTTGTCCAAAATGTCTCTGTATGCTGAAGCGTTAACATCACCCGAAAAACAGCGTCTGCGTGGATGCTTGAAAGGACCCAAAATCCTGACCGACAGACATAATTTGGCCAGACGGGGCTTCTCTCTGCAAAAGCCAACAGAATCTTTAAGCAGACAAGATTTACACAACAGATTTACAAGTACTTTATTCTGTATTTCTTACTGATGTTATTAAACCAAAACTGATTGAATTCAGAATTTTAGCTCTTTTCGAGCGTTCAAATTGCGTTTATTCCTCCCGGACTCATTTTCTCCCTATAGATAATATATCGTAACAATGATAGTTCTTCTCAGTCATATCCAATACATTGATGGGCTGTCACCGCTGTCCTTCTTCAGCTCGTTACATAAGGTACCCAGGGCTACTGGCCGAAATCCGTAGTAAAGTGAGGCCCCCTCAAGTAATATTGGACGGGACATACACGCTGCAGCCCACCTACCCTGTTAATTAGTGTATAACGATACAAGCACGGGGGATAGGGGCTAATTAGCAGGTCTGCCGAGGGGAATCATGGTCCAGCTTTGAGTCTGTCTGAAAACAATAAATATTTGGAACATTTTTCTGTTCACAACTCATAGTTATGAAGTATCAGCTATGGGTGGAACTCGTCATGACTTCCAGGTTCTGTGGGAAAACCTTTATCAGGTGGCGGTCAGTGACGTATCCTGGGCGGCAGCTGCTGCAAAAATGGGGGGCAGATCGCCCCCTTGGGTGGTCAGGACCCCCAATGTGCTGCTGCTCAGGTTGCTGGCTGTTGATGATCGGTTGTTGATGATGGCTTCGGAAATGGATATAGATGCTGTCATCACAAAAGCAGAGGTGTTGAGCCCAGCTAACCTCTGATAAAGGAATGGTAAAGGACCACCACACTGAGACATAAAGGAAAGTACACTCAAATAAAAGAAAACAGTGATAAGAAAGATATCAAGAAGCGTCGAGCCTTTCCTCCTAACACTCTCAGCCAGCATCCTAAATCAAGCCATCAGAACGTCCAACAACCAACCTCTACAGCTCATCCTGACTCGATCCACTCATCCCCATCCAAGCCGCCCTCCCCTACTGCTTCACCTCCCCCTCCGCCACCGACTAGATTGTAAGCTCACAGAGCAGCGCCCGCTTCTCCTCTCCTACCAGTTTCTTACTCTGTGTGACTTAAAATGATTTTACTGATTGTAACAGAGCTACGGAGTCTGATGGCGCTATTTAAATAATTGTAATGTAATGTAACATGTCAGTGTTCCTTTACGGGCTCTCCTGTGTTCTCCTTTGAGCAACTTGAAATAATTTTTTGACATGTTTAACTATTATGTATACAGTATATATATATATATAGAGAGAGAGAGAGAGAGAGAGTATATAATTAAATCTGATCTTGCTTGGCGGTACTAATGAAATGCCAGGGCAAGCAGCAGAGGAGGGATACGAAGACACTACAGAGAACGTTCCAATTCAATCAGAAAATCATTTGTATTCTGATGAAATAAAGCAGTTGTTCTAACGTTCCACAGATCCATACCGGACAGCAAAACAGTCGCCGTTCCTTGCCAAGCACGTAAGTGAATTACTCTGCAGAAACGCCGTTTCCCTGAAAGCTTGTAAAGCGCTGGCTCGTCGTATCACATCGGGAAGTCATTCTTTGGCCGGTGGCGTGGAGTTTAAGGGCACGTCTCATCTCCAGAAACAGACAAAGTTTTTAAACGTTTGCCCCAATACTTCACGGCGACTTCCGGATCGCTAAAAGATTCCATTTGGGCTGGAGACGGTTTCATGAAAGTCCTAAATTATGTTTAATTTGCCAGTGGGGGCAAAAGATTTGGGGCACTAATGTATAAAGGTTCTGAATATTATTAACTGTTTCATGTTCAGAAAAGGGACCAAAACCCGAAAGATTCTTCCAGACAGAATCAGAACCAGCAATTCCAACATTATGTTCACGGCTAGATGTCTGGGTAAAATCTTACAGGTATAACAGAGCGGAAATCCTGCTTGAAAGTAGGTGACTCAGTTAAGGATTCATTAAAATCTTAATAGGTTATTAAAATAACAATGCTATCACTAATGGCTACCATGGCGGTGGGCTTACACAAGGTATGTATTCAGGGCCGGCCCAAGACTTAATGCCGCCTGGGGCGAAGTTTAAACTTCGCCGACGCCATTATCTACCCTACACCCCCCCCCGGTACTTACCTTTAAACAGTCCTGTGGCGAGTCTCCCTGCTCTGCCACGGTGCCGGCTTGTAATGCTGAGCGCCGGAAATTGACGTCACTTCCGGCGCTCTGCATTACAAGCCGGCACCGGGACCGAACAGGGAGACTCGCCGCAGAGGAGAGAGAGAGAGAGAGGGGAGCCGAGCGGGTAAGCGAAAACCACTCGGCGCCCCTCTCTCTCCTCCGCTTAAAAAACAAAACAAAAACAAAAACAAAAAAAAAGCGCTTGGGGCGGCAAAGTGCCGCCCCTTCTAAAGTGCCGCCTGGGGCAATTGCCCCAGTCGGCTCCATTGTAGGGCCGGCCCTGTATGTATTTTAAGGGTCCCAGTGAACACGCTGCACGAGACCACTGACTTGGTTTCTTCTCCTGCGGCAGTCTAAGTAGAGCATTATGTTCTAGACATCTCCTTGTCCCCAGAAGAGTGCGGACAGAGACAGCATGGGGTCAGCATCACAGAACAGACTGCCCCTTGGCCCAGGTAGCTGCCCCATCGTCCCGCTTCTGCAGGCAGGGGGTTAATAGACCAGTTGAGTAGATCCTCTGATCAATGGAAGACCTCCACTCCAGACCCGACCCTCTCTTCCAAAATATTGGGCGTTATGTGGGTGAGAAGGTCCCAGAAGGTCCAGATGGTAACCTATAGCAAGTTCTTCCACTGCTGGAGGGAGCCAGGAGCAGACAAAGATGAAGCAGTTGGAACACGACACTCGGGGTCATATCTTATCACGTAACTGCAGATCACTCATCCCGGTAACGGAGTCTAATTATATAAATACAGCAACGAAAGCAACAGGAACTCAGTGTTCCCGAGCGCCTGATTCCGAGAGCAATTTAAATCCGTGAGACTGCCCGGTGCTTTCCACGAGAGCCGCGCGGGGCGACGAAATGCATTTGCTGATAGCTCACAGCAGATCTTCTTCCATTAAAAGTAAACTGTAAATGCACATTAAAGTGCTTTGCGCTCTATAATGCATTCTTTAACCCCTTAAGGACAATGGGCGGTCCCTAAATTCATTGAAAACAATGCATTTTGAGCCCATACATGTACGGGCTTTGTCGTTAAGGGGTTAAAAGTAAACAGAAAAACAAAACATTTACCATAGGGAGAAGCTGCAGCTCCGCAACCTCATCTGTGGTCTGATGATTTTCACCAACCGATTGGCTGCTTGAAGCAACCAATCGTTATCGACCAACAAGCCAGCGCTGGAGGGGGGGCGAAAGGGGCAAGTGAGAGACCATGCAAAGTTAAAAGAGACCCCACCATGCATTAAACTGCACGTGACGGCTGGAGTGTCCCTTTAACTATTTACTGATTGTTAGGATTTCTTACGTCTTTACCTCTAAAATACGTCATTGTGTTGTCCCCCCCCCCCCGGCAGGGAATTTCAGAATTTGGATCAGGAAGCTTGCAGGCTCCGTTGCCCTTGTGATGAATGAATAATTCCCAAAGTGCGGCTTAACCGATGCCAGGCGCAGGCGGAGGATAAACACAGCCTTAATTAACACAGCGCAGAGAATACTCTGTAATCACTTATACCCAGATTATCCGCTACAACCACAGTCAAGCCCGGCGGGTATCCTATTCCCAACCGGGGCTTCGACACCCACAAGCCGAGGGAGAAGCACAAACCCCCAACGCGTAACTTTAATGGATTGAAGTAGTATATGTATAGATAATGGTATATAGTATATACTAGTATTCTGGAACAAGGTAGTAAGAGGAGGTCTGGGTTTATTAGACAAACGTTACCGGAGCGCCCACAATATCCTAAACAGAGAAAAGTTACTAGGATAAAAGTAACGAGGAGCATCGTCCCCCAAAGCAGAGGACAGAGGGGGAGGAGAAGGGGATTTATCTGCTAAAGGGGGAGTTGGGGTCTGGCAGGTGTCTCCTGCTAGAAGGGCCGAGCTGGCCCTGTATAATGTACAGTTCAATGGGTGAGGAGACATAGAAGCCGCACTGGCTTAACCATACATTATACAGGGCCGGCCAAGTTCATCCTGCAGCAGAAGCTCACAGGGCTTGGACCTTCGTAATGTATAATGAAGTCATAGATGAGACCCCAACTCTCCAGTCAACTGTCCCTTTAGTGAATAGATCCAAAGGCATAGATGGGATTTTGATCACTTAAATGTAAGAACGGATTATATATCGGTGCACATCTAATTCGACAACCCGAAGAGGTGAGACATACGGCATCCATGAGGAGGAGGTCCTGGAAACCTCGCCGTGATGACTGCTGCAGCCGCGCATGTTTATGACCAGGAGGATCTAATCCTATTCCGGATACATTATTTATCAGTCCCTTTCAGGCAAGGAGATCCCTACAGAGCTTGCAAACCATTCGAGAGCGGAAATGGGTTGACCAGAAGACGTTCGACCAGGGACCCAATTTAAAGATGGGCCAGGTCATAAATTCCTTAATCTTCACCAGGTGGTAGATAAGTGGAAGAGCAACCCAGCAGAAGTGGTAGAGGGTAATACAGTGAGGGGATTTAAACATGCATGGGTTAGGCATACGGCTCCTGAATCTAAGATGAGACCAACGACCAACGACCAAGGTCTGAGTCTTTACGGCAGGAGAAACGGGCGACTAGATGGGGCCGATCTCCCAACACACAGTATGTTCCTATTTACGTATAATGAAGATACAAAACCTTGATATATAAATAGGTTTTTTTTATTATTATTTTCTTACAAAACATTTTTTTTTAAACTTGCAGTTCTTAACATGTCTTGATTGTATATTCATAACGTTACATACATACATCGAAGTATCCATTGGTGACCTGAATACATTTTTCCGTAACAAACGCCTATTTATTAATAAATTAGTATATCGAAGGCAATTTTTTTTTTTTTATTCTGGTCAGAATTTTTGAAGCACATAATAAAAGCACCAGAATTTCAAATAGGTTTCAGACTTTCTACAAAGAACAGAATTTTTTAAATTTTTTTTGGATTTTCACTTTGCTTAAAGTCTGAAAGAATTCCTGTAACAGGTTACTCAAGGTGAAATATGGCGGGGGCCACCGACCGAACAAATGGTAACGTCTTAAAAGTGTAAAACAAGAAAGAAAATTCTTAATTCCTGGCAATAAGACTGTTAGTCACTATAGAAACCGCAGTTCCCTGGCAATACAGTGTACAATCTACCGCCAGGCCGCAGAGAATAAAACATATTAAATGCTTAAATTGATCAAAGTCTTATTTTTAAAGCAGCTTTTTCAATATTTTTCTTCTTTACGAGAATGTCTTCCAGAGATCAGAGTTTCCTTTCCAGTCGCTTAACTACAATTAGCCAATGAATGTTGAGAACGGATATACTAGTTTCCGATTGGCTTAGACCTTCTTGCGCCCCATTCTTATCTTCGAAGTGCAATTTGTCCTTTATGATGCAACGAATGGTAAACTAGTGTCCTGGGGCAAAACACTGAACCATTTTTGCAAACGGCATATGTTCATAACCATCACCTCGATGTTCCAAATGCAGACTCAGAAATAGAGTCGAAAAGAAGAAGCGGGGGGGGGGGGGTAATGGTGCATATTCACCGTCCTGAGAAAGAAATATTATTGATGCTCGATTCTGCAACATGAACAAAAAAAATGTACAAAAAAATAATAAAAATAAGACCTTTCCAAGAAAAACTAAACAAATATCTATATCCGTAACATATTAAACAAAAGAAAAAAAGGCATAGAACTTGTTAAAGGTCCCTTTGACAGCAACAGAAGCAACTGAGAATTCCAGAATTATTTCACAGCCATCTAGCTCTCCAAGGGGTTAAGCAGAAGCAAGGATAATGGCACTCAATGGGTTAACTGTAATTAGAATCAATGCCCAGTTTGATTGCCTTTGGATTGAAGGCAAAGTTCTTCCATCTTGCTGCACAAGCGTCTGATGATGCGGTATGCACCCCCCATCATCATTTTCATTCTTACGGCACTCAAAGGGTTAGAAATATCCCCTGAATTATAAGGTGACGAGCATCGGCCCCCGGGCTTTTCTACTTTAAAATGTTTAGGAAGATACAGGTAGACTCTGTGCGGAAGAATCATTTAGATTTAAGACGAACTTAATGGAATGTTGGTTGTGCAAGAAAAGGAAAAAAAAAATACAAAAAAAAATAAAAGATATTAAAACCCATCTAAAATGACTGGCTGAAAGCAGGTTTATTTGCAGTAGGTTCTGCACTTGTTAATGAACACTTATGGGTTAATAGAAAAAAAGAAAGAAACCGAAAACTTTTAAAATTACATACTTATGTAACAAGGCAGATGGTCGGAGTCATTTCTTCTCGGATAGTGTGTGTGTGTATGATATATATATATTAGTGTGTGTGTGTGATATATATATATGTATGCTGTGGTAAGACCTGGTGACGTATGAAGATATGACGTCATCGCCTGATGCCCACCGTAGCGGACAGGGTCTCAGAGTCTCAGGTCAGCCCCTGGTCAGACCTAAGCTTCGTTCAGCCAGATACAGCACTATGTACACTACCGTTCAAACGTCTGGGGTCACATTTTCCTCGTCTTTGAAAGAAAAACATATTTCGTCCATTAAAGTAACATGACACGATGAGAACTACAGCGCAGACGGGGTTAATGTTGTAAATGACTATTGTAGCTGGAAACGGCTGACTTTATCACTCCCATCACTCCTCTATCACTCCCATCACTCCTGTGTTTCGATGGCACGTTGAGTTCGCTGATCTAAGTTTAAGTTTAAAAGGCTGATTGATGGACCTTTTTGCAATTATGTTATAGCCAGAAATGTCCTGGTTTCCTGAGTGACCCCAAACTTTTGAACGGTAGCGTATGTATGAAGCGAATAACCGTGATGTCAGAAACAAAACAATTATTTAAAACCAATCATTTTTTAAATGTATCAACCACAACAAGAATGCATTTAGAACAAGCGACAAAAGAAAAAAAAGTCACCTGTTTTAATGATGCTGTTTGTTTTTTTTGGGGGGCAATGCTGAATTTTTGTCTAAGGCCATCTAAAATACAAAAACCGACCCTGATTTTGTAAACCCTTTGAGTGCCAGACAGAACCGCTCCAGATAATAGTCTTTCCACAGCTGTAAAGCAAAGAGTCGCAGCGTTTAATGGAACGTGTAACCGCCGAGTGTCCTGACGAAGGTCGCCATGTCCAAATGACAAGAAAACAAAGGAAGGAAGGGGGGGCTGCACGACGTGATTTCTCTGTAACAGAGGATTGGCGGGGAGCAGTCGGGATCCTGCTTGCGGAGTCGTAGACAGGTAAGCAGTCCTGTATATTTTTTACGTTACAGCAGGTCGGGGAGATGGCTGTAGACGGAATCAATGAGTTTTTGGCTGGCCTCCTGGCTCTTGACTCCGGCGATCTCGAACAGCCGGTCCAGCTTGTCTTCTGCCTGCGGGATCTTCTCGATGACGTGAAGCTCCTCGGGACTCAAGATATGGAGCATGTCATCAAAGATGGGCTGCAGGTCACACGGGTCCAGGCGAACTTGGCGCAGCACCGTGTCTTTCTTTTCTACACAAAACATATAAAGAAAATAACAAAAAGTCAGTTTCCATGACAATAAGATGAAAAACGTGATGTCAACAAACACATCTCGGACTCACTGCAAGCTTAGTTTATCGGGGCTGACCTTCCATATACAAAATGTGGGCTCCTCGCCCATGTCCTTCAACTACAACCCATGCCAGGCTGTCCCTTAAAAGAAACGTTTCAATAACTTGGGGTGACCGCCGATTACCGTGATGGGGGGGCAGAGAAAGCCGTCTATAAGCAGACGTAAGGCGGCTCCAATATATAGAATATAAACCTGTATAGATAATCAGAATAAAATAAAGAGAGGAGTCTATTTTACCGCCCAGCGGTCACATCCCATCAAGATTTATACAGAATGCCATTTTATTGAATTCTAACACATTTTTCCCTATTTAAAACGAATTGTCCGTGTCGATCGCAATGTTTTGTCCGCTGACCCAGAACGAGGCTTCAGACATTGCTTGACGTGAATAAAATAAATCCACGATTTATAGGAGACAGCCAATAGAAACATTTAGGAAGCTTTGACAGTTTCTATGGCTACAAGCTGCCATAAGTGATCAGAAAAACGAACGAATTAATGGATATTAATGACCAAGAGATAATGGCATCTTTCGTTGAAGTTGATATCTACTGGGCCAACATAAAAAAAAATACTTTTAGGACCTTCAGGTGAAAAAAAAAAAAGAAAATCTAAATTTGGTTAATCTTGACAGGTGGAGGAAGGACAGCAGCTTTTACGGAAGCCATTGTACCTTTGGTTATGAACGAGCCCGTCCGGCTGAGAGCCGAGGATCCACTCGATGTAGAATCACAACGCAACAGGGGTTCCGACTCATCAGCGAAGAAGCTCTTGCTCTTGTCCATGGGAGATGGTTCCACAGTTAGGGTCGTGGTTTCTGGAGATTTAGGGTCTTGGGCTGGAATCGGCTGGATAACATTCACAGGAAGAGTCAGCTTCTCGTTTTCAATCTATCAAAGAACAAAACAAACAAAAGACATGAACACAATACACTAGAAGAACAACCCAAAAAACAACCAAGGAACATTGCAGGATCATCAACGCTGCCTTCAAAAACCAAGAGAAGGAGTACGAGAAAAGGAGAACAATCAGGGCTACGGATTACAGGATGAGGAGATGGGGCTGGGGGACAGAAGAGATGTCGGGTGTGTGAGACGCGATGGCGACATATAATATAATAATACGTTGTGTATGTATTGAAAGGGGGTGTAAGTATCTGATACGAGAGGAGGGGAGGAGACTGAGAAGGACGTATGATGGAGAAAAGAGAAAAGGTAAAAGCATTGATGGAAAAGGGATGGGGAGAACGAGAAGAGAGCGAGAGGAGGACGAGGGAGGTACAGGGAGCTGGGGAAGATTGAGATCGGAAGGAGTTTAAAGTATTGTTTGAATAGTTTAGTGAGACCCCCATTTTTGTGCACACGGGGATAATAATTTTTGACATTTAGAACGGTTTGGGACACTGGTGAGACCTGAGAGATTACTGGCGGGGAATACGCTGCAGGGTACGGGGAGGTTTAGAGGACGGATCCGTTTAACGCATACAGAGCGCTCGTAAAAACAAGCAAAAAACGAGGACTGATCCTTAGCAGCCGGTTGCTAAGCAGTCTCTGATCCTGCCGGCGGCATTGAAAAGCTCAGGTAGAGAGCTGCAGCGCCCATTCCGTCACAAACACCGGGATCTGCTGGAGCAGATGATCCAATTGCCAATTTGGCACGCAAAGCAGAGACTTAGTCCTCCCCCCATCTCAGCCGTACATTACAGAGACGACGGAGTGCTTCCCGACAGCTGCGATTACTCGTTACATCTGCATAAAAAGTGAAATGTCAGCCATCCTGAGACATTTGATTTAAACGCCCTTGACTAACAGATTAAAGCTACAAATTAGAGGGGAAATCAGGCGAGTCCTGCCGAGACCCCCACCGACGGCTTGTGATTCCCGGCTTGTCCTGAGAACGGGGTGACTGCTATTAGGAGACGTCCCCTGGGGTGTCTGCCATCAGGAATTATGGGGCCCAATACAAACTTAAGGACAGAGGCCCCTGTGCTTTCCTCCTGCTCCTCACCCCCACTCTCCCGATCCTCAACCCACCCCACCCTCCCGCTCCTCGCCCCACCATCACAATGGAGCCACTAGGTCCTAAAGCTTGCAATGGGGCCCCCATTAGTCCCCAATTCCTAGAAAGGGGTCATCGGGCTCCAAAGTCTGCCAGGTCCCAGTCCCAAGTAGAAGGCCGTGAGGGCCAATGAGGGGCCCGTGACAGATCAGGGAGGCTCCTAACGTAAAGATACAAACAAAATGCATACAGCAAAAGTCAGCAGCAATTCACCACAAGCCAGCAGTGGGATTGCGCCGACTCCGTGTCTCCATTTATTTCTCCCCGATGAACCAGGATATATAATACCCACATTAGATTTATGTCCGTGTTCCCACCTGACCGTTTTATTCTAATCCCCAAAACAAGCGATAAAGCGATGAGAGCAGGTAATGCATGTGCGGCAGAGACCGGGCCCCGCCGGCTCCTGCGCAGACACTTTGCTGCATGGGTGGAGAGGACATCGCACTGCGTGCGCCGGCAATGCAGAGAGGGCCCGGAGGAACGGCACGCATACTAATGCAACACAGCAAGCGCATGCAAGACACGCCGCCGGCCCCGCTGCACACGCCTCGTATCGTTAACCCCTTCAGTGCGTACAACACAGCCGAAGGGGGCTATACATTATACATTCCCCGAGCTATACACTACACCGTGAGCATGCATTTATTACGCTCAATAATAACGTTAGTGGCCTCTGCTAGCGGGGTGATTAGAGACTGGGCTTTATTCACTAAGGGGAGAGTTTTGCTTTAACCCCTTCACCTCACCAGCCGTTACGAAGGAGACAACTACGGCAGGTTTCTCCAGCAAGAAGTGACAGAATTACATGGGCGAGGAGAAATCTCCCCGATTTAACTATACATTATACAGGGCCGGCCAATACAGGTTAAAAATAAATCACTGAAATGTCTCTTTCGGCCATTTTTCAGACAGGATTAAGGGAAAAGGTTTCTTCCCGCATGGAATCTCTCGTTCCTTTGCAATCTTATTTAGTAAACGCCATTCTGTATGTCCTTTGATGAGGGACGGATGACCAGGAGACAGACAAGCGGTCTCGGGGTCCGCGCTTCCGTGCGACAGAGCAAGCGCGCCGCTAACACGAGAATTAAAACAAGATTAAGACGTTTCATTAAACCCTCAGATGGATGCGACTGGGAGCAGAACGTGTAATTACATCAAGCACCGAACGATCACATTATAGAAAGCAAGTCATGTGACCGGCGACCCGTTTAATCCCCGAGCCCTTCATCCCGCAAAACACAAGAAGTAAATATCCCGCCGGCCGCTGAATAAGGACTCTCGTTATCGGGAGAGATTTAAACCCCGCGGGCGCCCGGCTTCGGTCTTCCGGGGCCTCAGACGCGGCTCAATGACACACGATCCGCTATGGTGATTGGTTGGATATTAATGACAAAGTAACGAAGAAAAACCCAAGACTAAGAAAAGTCTGACATTCAAGACTTTGTGTTGATTTCGCGGCACATTCCAGTTCTTTACTCGCAGATTCATTTGGACATGCTTTAAAAGTGGAGGGTCAGAGGTTTAGATGTGATGCAAGGAAGTTTTTACTTTACTGAGAGAGTGGTAGATAAGTGGAACAGCCTCCCAACCGAAGTGGTAGAGGGTAATACACTGAGGGAATCAGGGAACAACTATTTGGTTACCAAAGAGGGACAGTGCCTTCTAAACAGGGACACTTTGGTGTTAAAAGTGGAGAAAGTGGAGATTCTGCCCCTGGTTACTATCCCAATTACGTCACATGCAGGCTCTGGACTGGTTAGATGACCGGCGGGCCACTAGCCGTCAGTGCCCCATTCGCGGCCGCATGATACCTGGGCGTAAAAACCATAAATGCGCGGCTCCATTTATCTCATTCGAGCGTCAGGGCCACCTAGTAATCCCCCGTCTGGCGCTGATCACGGCACATAATACACAAGCGAACTTACTTCCTAAAAGAATCTCACAATTAACGTGACACATTAAACAACACCTTCTCCATCACCACAAAACTGCTATATTCACAGCACTAAAAGTGTGAACGACGGGACGCGTTATCTGAATGATTGAAGGACCGCGGCGCTCGTAGGAGATTATAAAGAGTCATGAAGCACGGAAGATGCCTTTACAGCCGACCATTAAATCCGGCGTGTAATACAAACGCGTGCGTAAACCGCTCAAACGAGCCATAGAACGCCGTGACACCACAGTATCAGGGAAGGAAAGAGGGACTGTCCTTACTAAACAGGGACACTTGGGCCCAAGGCGTCCATGTGAGAGCTACAATGCAGACCTTCACTGCCAAGGATAGCGAAGCAGCTATGCCTGAAAACCGAGACTGCCTTGTGAAAGCCAGGATACTTGGGAGGTATGTCACCACGGAGGAAACCAAAAAGGGACCCATGTAACCCTACAAAGCGAAGAGCCGCCCACAGAGACGGAATAAAAGGGAGCCTTTCTTCATAAAACCGGATTAAAAATAAATCACATTCTACTAATTAAAAGCAGACAGAAATGTATTTTTAGTAAATGGATTTAATCTTTCAACGTTAAGAAAAACACGCGCTGACCGCCCGCCCCACGTGAAACAATCGCCGAGTCCCTCCGCGCCCTCACACCGCCGCAAGACGTTTCCTTGATTTCATTATATGGGGAAGATTCTGCAGGTCCGATCCATACGTCACGAAGAAGAGGACGTCGGAAGATCCTCGCCCCATTTTTATTTAGACGTCCCGTATATTAATCAGGACAGCGTTGGACACGTTCCAGGAGACAGGTCACCTCGGGTCCTAAAACAGGAGAAGATGGCACCAAAACTTAGGTGGAAGCTTTGATCTCTTTGAACGTATTCCTGAAACGTTACGCCAAGCCCTCATCTTCTCCATAGATGTTCCCAGCCCTTGAACAGAATGACCAACAAATGAATGGAATGAAGAAGGATTGAATGGGTTACTGTACCGCCTGGGGTATGGGAGAGACACCGTGACCTTCCTGGCCAACATGGAACTTGTGGTCATCCTAGGTAAGTGGAAGTCAATATGGAGTCTGTGAGCCAAGTGTTCCTAGTCACACCACAGACCAGACCAACAATGTACCCATCTTATGTTCCCACTCCATCATCATACATGACCTTTGCTGCAATGACCTGGAATGATCGCCATCTGCCCTCAAACGGCATCATGGAGCAAGGCCCGGGTACGGCAGGGCTGCCAGGCCTCGTAAACTCGACTTCCGCGTAACGGACCAGTAAACGGCTGGGATTAACAGCTACGATATTAAATGTCCCGTCCCGCACTCAGTGTCAGTGTCAGAACCGAGACGGCACAGAGAACAGATACCCGACGGGGCACGTAGATCTTCGTCATGTTCCCCATCCCCTGCATGCAAAGAGGCAAAGATCCCAAAACCATATCTATTAGTTTAACTTGGCAAAGAAAGACCCCGTGATGTGTACAACGGATAAACCTCAGCAGCCAAAATAGAGCGCATGCAAATATGTTCTCCGAATTCGTAAGGACTAGAGAGCAGCATGAGACATCTGCTAATTTTAGATGCTGGAATACAAACGGTGCTTTGCATTCGTCTGGGTCACAGGAGGATCCGTTAACATCCGGTTACCAGCCGTATCGAGATAACGCGGGCCGTGTATTCTAACAAACAACTAAAGAATTTAAAGATGATAAAAAGGGTTATGTACGGCGTCTCCGTAACGTATTAACAGAAAAAAACACACGCAAAAAAAAAAAAAAATACTCTCAAGGTCCCCGCTGACCAATCAGCATGGAATGTGGACGCAATAATATTATTGCCGAGAACCGATGTTTATACTGCTGACTTCACCGGGATGTCGAGAACCCAAAACATCCACACCTAAGCCGGCCGTGACAAAAACGTGAACACGGAGAAAAATAATGAGACGTTCTAGTAAGCGGGGAATCATCCCAATATTTAAATTAACCCCATGTGTGCCAAGAGAGGGGGCGGAATACTGCTTAGTATTTTTATAATTGATATATATATATATAATGAAAACCTCCAGCACCCCACCAAAGCAATGTAATTATATATTGAAAAATTGGGGGTTCTATATGCATAAAAAAAGAAGAAAGAGAAGAAAAAAATTATACTTAAAAAAAAAGTGTTTGTGCATGATAGCTCTACATCAGATCACGAGAACCCTTAAATTGTCATATTTTTGTTACCCTCAAGTAATATAAGGGGACATATAACCGTAAACCATCACCTACAGAAAGGCACAGTTTAAGAACAGTATAACAGGAAAAATATCAATGTTTTTCTGCTTCGTTATATTGAATCGCACGTGGTCTTCATTTTAAATCCCCCGCACCCACTTCTGGATTTAGTCACTGGACCAGGGATGATGAACAAAATCACGCTTAATCCTTCACATTGAGTCTGTCGATTGGTTGTGGTCCCCATCTCCTAATCCTGGTAGCCCCTACCATACAGAGCTCCATTATTCACAGGGACACCAGGAAACCCCGTGCCCACCCCAGCGCCTGCCAGTACCCCGTGTATATCTTCTAGGGCGCACCACCAATGGCACAGAACCCATCGGAGAAAACGGCTTCTTCAAACACATCGATAACATTTTGTGAACGTTCCCAAAAAAGACAATTACTACAGAAAAACGAGACAAGGTTAGCGATTTTGACCTTCTGGGAAGAATGGATCAATAAACCGGCCAGTCCCTCGTTTCTTATGACAAATCTAAGTTCTCACAAAACATGATATAGCTGGATTTACGCAAAATGTCACTCGGCTTGTTACCCTCACCCAACATCTCAAATGGAAAAGCAGCCATCGCATTGATGACCTACTACTGTATCTAGAAAGACTATCTTGGTGGTCTTCATACGGGAAAGTGATATTCTAGAACCATAAGATAAGCTGGTAGGGATATCAACTAACTCAACCATCCACCCATGCTGGTTCCACCAGCCATGGATGCTGGGGCACCTGGTGATACAAAGCAAGAGGACAGGTGTCAACGGCAAAACTGTCCCAACAAAAGCAGGAATGGTGACAGCTATGGAATGGCTACCTCTTCGGAGGCTTTTTTACCAGGAAAATCCATGGTGGGGTTTACTTATTGTCCGCCTTGGACTCAAAGTAGTCCAGTCGCAGCTCTTCATAAAATGTTTATTAAACAAGGAGGTGAGTGGAAATACTTATGAAATATGGGAATATTATGGGACATATTAGGCTACTTCTAGAGTTAGTGATGCGGCTGGGAATAACCTTTAAAATGTCACGCTTTGTAAACATTCCGTCTCCCGTCTGCGGTTCCGAGAGCCGCGGAAAAAGCTTATCTTCAGTTTCACATGAATTCTGGCGGCTCGCTGGGGCAAGCAGGTGTTCCCAGGCCGAATTCTCCTAACCAGCTGCCCACACTTTGTTCCAGACGCTCTCGTAATCATCGCTTCAAGAAGTCATACATCCAGGACACATCCAAAACAGATACGGACCTAGGAGAAGCCGGGGGACTCCAAGGGTCCGCCCACGCTGGGGTTACGGTTACAATCCCGACCGTAACCGACTCCAGACGTAAGGACGCATTCAAAAAAAAAATATCTGAAACTGGTTTCCCTAAACAAACAAGTTTATTATTTCCTGTAGAAAGCGGGGGTGGGGGGGGCGGATTTGCTCACATTTCGGACACAGATTCCAAAATGACAAATTTAATCAAACGCTGAAGTTCTGCTGTGCAAATCCGAGAGCAGGATTCGGCCCCTGAGTTAGTTCTAAGGTTCTACTTTTTATTCAATGCATATTTAGTAGAATAAAAGCACCGGCTCTCTGAATATCCGGTGAGAAGGGTTATTTCTTTGACGTATCATTATTTTATAGCCGGCTGTATTGTTTCGGGATCGTTATCTTGTAACGCCTGCCCCTTTCCCTCACTCCCTGGCCGGGTCATGAGGCTCCTCTCGGACCTTTGCCTGGAGTCTCCCAGCCCAGGTTATGCCGACTCCTCGCTCATTAAAGGCTTATTGGGGCTAGTCCTGACCCTGAACGCTGCCACATGCCCCCGAATAGGGGGAGCTTTGTGTACCCTATCCTAGCAGTCATTGTTATAGCCCATTTGGCATCCCCGTCCCTGTGTTCTTGGTGCTACTATTCCTCTATCGAGTCTCCAGTTTCTGACCATGGCCTTCCTGACTCCATTGGTGTCCTCTACCTGTGTGTTTCTCAACACCTGGCTACCTGAACCCGGATAGCCCGACTCCGTGGTGCACCCTACACTACTGGCTCCCCGACCATGGCTTAGACCTGGACATCAGCCTGTCAGCGGTGTCCATACCCATTCTTACACAAGTCAACCCCAGCGTATGGATTCCATCTCACCAATTTACCTATGCATTATGCAGGGCCAGCTGAACCCTTCTTCCGGGAGATGCTCACCGGGGAGGACACCTTCTAAAGGCATAGTGAAGTCGGGCAGTTAAAACTCCAGCTCCCCTGCACACTCCCACTTAGTAAATAAACTCCTCGAAGTGGATGATTTACCAGTTCTAATCTATCACGAGGAACATATTACTGAAATCCGATAGAATAAAGATTTGTAACCAGAGATACCCAAAACAGGAGGAAAAGAGAAAAGCATGTATGAGAAAAGGGCGCTGCTGGAATTATTACAGGAGGCTCTCCTTTACAATGAAGGTCTTTTCCTCCTGGAGGGACTCATCATTTGCCCTCTCTCCCCATCCTCCAGCTCCTTGGCTTGTGCGAGATGCGCGTTCTTCGGCTGGATGTCCGAGGACATGGATGTGCCCCTTTACCAGAACGCGCCGCTCGACCCGCTTTAGCGGAAGCAGCTGGAACGCGGGGCACGGCTGCCCGGGGCTATTATTCTCCGGAGGATGGATTACATTGTAACCGGAACGAGCAGAGCAAATACGCCATATTAATTATTCAGAGGAGAGCGAGGAGCCTCCATCAGCACATCCCGCAGAGGAGACCAGAAGACAAACTGGTGGCTTTGCCAACGCCGTTCCATGGACCCCCTCCTGTATTAGCGCTGTATTCCACATCCTAACACCGGACCCCTGAAAGGCCGGGAGGTACAGGGTCTAAAAACCACAATGTGCTGCCATCACGTATCACGACGCGCATGTAGAACGTAGCAGATACCGGAGCCTCAGACTAAGGAATGGAGCTGTCACGGCGTATAAATCAAACACAGCATGAAAGACTCTGTGGCAAAGGCAGTAATGCCCCATGTTACCCCGGGCAAATGTAATCAAGTCTGGCTACAGATATCAAAAGCACCGCAACCTTCAATGGTATTTCTACAGAACATATATATATATACACTAATATATGTGTGTATATATACAGTATACGTTATGTAGATAGTGTATATAAATGTATATATATATATATATAAATACACACAAATACATATATACACATACGCTTCATACACATATACACAGAACTTATATACATATATAAACACATCTACAGAACATCCATACATTATATACACACACACACACACATTATCTACACACTATCTACAGTGTAGAGCATGGGCCCCTAGGCTTAGTCAGCTATACCACGGATCTGAGGTCTGAACACACATTATCTGGGCTTTTAGGGCCGTAGAACCCTGTAATACTCTCATACCCAGCAAACATTCCAATCCCCTAGAAAAGAGGGGCATCAGGGGAGGAAAAAACCTTTTCTTCACAAAAACATTTGACAGCAGGTAAGACCTATTCTGCCCATTTAGTCTGTATGTTTTACCTGGCATAAAAGCCTTATACCGATCCCACGAATGCTTAAATTCCCTCACTGTATTAGCATCTACCACTTCTGCTGGGAGGCCGTTCCACTTATGCACCATCATCTTAGCAACGATGAGATTTGATATACCAGTCACATACATATATCCATCATTATATTAAATCGTGGGTTAATGCTTCAAAACCCTGGCAACCCAATTGTTTAATGCAAACACTACAGACATGCGAACACAAAGGCTTACGCTTCAGCTAAACAAAGCAGCGGTGGTTCCTACAAGCATTATGTATGGATCAATTCTAGGAGGAGTTATCGCCATGGCGACAAAGCAGGATCTCTGCTAAAAAAAAAAAACAAAAAAAAAACAACATTCTCTGCTGGGATCAGTTACACTGTAACAAAACACGATGAGCCGTTATCTCCTACCGAGAAGTTAGCAGTCCGGAGCGGCCGGGTTCGGAGGATGAACGGCATTGAGCCGCGTTCTAGGAAGATACGAGTAAAGTTTCTAGGAAAGCTAAACAGATCCAGGGTCAAACCCGCCGCAGCAGCCAGCGCATGCACATTCATCATGACCAATAAACGGATCCCATCAGCCCCTCAGGGTACCGTGGCCTCTGCTACGTCGGGTCACTCTCCCTCCTCCACAGCATTTGTTAGAACAAGAGGCCACGATGTAAAACTGGAGGATCAGAGTGGAATGTAAGGAAGGGTAGTAGATAGGTAGAACAGCCTCCCAGCAGAAGTGGTGGTAAATGTGCATGGGAAAGACATATGGCACCAAAACACGAGACCAACGATAAAGTCCGAGTCCTTACAGCAGAAATAAAAGGGGCAACTAGATGGGGCTGATCCACCGGCGCACTTTATGTATGCCCTGGGTAAATATAATTCATTACTTGATCCATACATTTGCTTTTTCCACATCCTGATAAGTGCTCTATAAATACAGAATTCTAGTTTTTTTTTTTTTGGGGGATATATAAGAGGTCCTGCAGTCTGCGTTGAGGAACACAAAATACATTTTCACTGTTATCACCTTGAATTCTAAATATGCCGACTACGGTACATGGAATCCATAAGGGACCAACTGAACTTTTCCGTTCAAACACCAAAAGAACGCACAAAAAACATAACGTTACCAAACATAAAAAAACACAACATTCCTGGCCTTGCTGTAAAAGAAACCAAAATATATAAAAAAAATAAAATAGATTGTTACATTTTATACATCTGAATAATTAGTATAAGTACGGTATTCATTGTATTATTAAACATACAGACTGCATGATACGCCGTTCAAACATCTAAAGATAAAAATAATCTCGTTGCATTTATTCGATCATTAAAGAAAAAAATCCACAATAAAGTACAGAAGAAGGACACTCAGTACAAGAACAGTCCGTCCGCCGTAAAACATCGTGTCCTAAAACCTCTGAGATTATTATATATATATTTTGTTTTATTACGAATAAGGTCATATATGTACCCCGGGGCTGGTCTAAGGATTCGCAGGAGCCACACGCGTGACCACCGGTAAAGCTGTGTTTTGTTGATTTTTTTTTTATTTTTTTTTAAACAAAAAGGTGAATAAAAAATAAAACGTATTAATAATAAATAAAAAAATCACTGGAGCCTAATGCTACTTAATGGGCGACGCTCCCTTGTGTCACAGTAGACTTTATAGCTCATTATTTTCCCGATGGCACAGGAGGTCACGAAATCAGAAAGGGGTTAATCTAATAGATGTGATCAGGACCCTCTCTCCCTAACGTATCGGTTCGCGTTCTGTCTGACCCTTCGAATGTAGGGACTGTAGGAAGCGCTGCGGGAATTGTTGGTGCTATAGAAATAAGCGATAGCTTTGAGGTTCTGCAGAGTCCGGATAATAAATAAAATGTTTAAATACCTGCACCGTGTCCTCCATGAGGCCTCGGATCTTCTCCACAACGTCGTTGCGCCGGTGCTGGCGCAGAGCGCTGATGAGTTTCGCGAGCGTGGCTTCCGGGCCGCGGACGGTCCAGTGCTGCAGAGCCGCGTAGGCCCGCTCGTGGTCCGCAGCGTAGCCGTTGGAGAACGCCGCCACTTCATGGTCGTTCGCGTTGCACAGGAACTGGTAAATGTCTTGCCACTGGCTCCCGACCTGGGCCGCCACGAGCTTCAGGATGTCAATGCCTGGGGAGGAAAAATAAATAAATTATGAAGGAGTATTCCTTAAAAAAATATGATATAAATAATTTTGCTAGATCGAGTCTAGCAGTTTCTTTAGGAGTGAAAATAGGTTCAGGAGTAATGAATCATTAGGGTTAGGGCAAGACACATGGGGGCAGGGCTAGCACTTTAGTGGGTGGGGAGTGGGCGTGGCCAAATGCTGCTGAAGAAAGCAGTGAAAGTAGAAAGTGACCAGGAGCTCCGGGGAAGGCAGGCTTTGACCTGGAGACACCGGGGCAAAGCTGGAGAGCGATACTGAGTGGGGCCTTCAAGTGGTGTCCTTAAGCTTTTGCTTTCTTCTCCCAACTCAAAATTGGAGTTTATTTCGTTAGTTGGGTCTTGGTGGAGCGCTCCCAGCACATGGTTATTCAGTTGGAAATTCAGGGCCACTTAAGTACAAGGAGGACCCAGCATCTCAATACAGAAGAAGGCTGGTACGGTCCGTATGTCTGTCTATTGACAATACAGCACAGACCGCAGCTCTACATAGGAAATTGGGGAAAAAATTTAAATTAAAAAGAAAAAATATACAACAGTACACCGAGAGATGGTTCTTTATGCAAGATTAACCATTTTACATTAGAACTCGGTGAAGCCGAGCACACCGAGGACATTACGTTTCGTGTTCTATTTATGGTTTCTACCAGGTCACCATCTCTGGAACCAGTTGTCAGGGCTCGCTCCCTCATTGAAGCTTCTCATTATAAAAATACACACAAAAAAGGTCTTTCCGCACAGAACGAGATCAAAGTCGGCTGTAAATCTTTTATGGTCTCCGGAAGGATTTCTTTAACAAGCTGTGCAGACGAGAACCTTCATATAACGCACAGCTGGATGATCTCGGGCACAGAGGAACCTGCCTGGACCTTTCTGCTGGGCGTAGGTGTGTAAGCCAGAAGGTAGCACGATGGCAGACAAATTAACTGGAAAACCTGAGAATTACCTGCTGTGAAGCACGTAGACGGTCTTATAATACATGTTCTGCCTCCCAGCCGAGAGCCTACACCTTCAGGAATGGTACCTACGTGTGTGTGACATCTTATACAGAAAGATGTAAGGACAAATCCCCCCCAAAGACCCCAAACACGCCCTCGGCCTTGGATGTCCCACAGAAACCCCATTGGAACCTTCGGTTGATGACTGTTCCGAAGGATCAGTGGGGGGGGGGATGGGTTTAAACATTCAGGCACACGGCCCCCGAACCTAAGGCGAGACAAATGACCGATTAAGGGCTGAGTCTCTAGGGCAAAGAAAAACGGGTGACTAGATGGAGGAACGGGTCTGATCTGCTGTCACATTCTATGTTTCTGGGGTCACTGGAATCTCCAGGGTTGCAGATTATTCCAGAAGATAAATGGAGGCCTCACAGAGACGGATAAAATACTCCTGGACTCCTATTGACCAAACCAACACTGCACATTCATGAAATACACTTTTTAAGGAGAAATTCCCAGATATTTACATGAAACGTTACTTTTTTATTTTACGTCTCCCTCTCTCCAGTTCTGTAAGTATGTCCAGTAGGCCGCTGCCGGTTTAAGCTTAATCAGCCGTTCTCAGGTGTTTTTTTTTTTTTTTGACGCGGCCACATCCTTGGTCTGGTAGCCACTGGCACAAGCAAAGAGACTCAGACCTTCACACAAGGAAGCCCGTCATACAGATAGACATCAATTCAATACAGCGCACGATTAATAATCTAATACAGAACAAACCGGATATACAGAGAAATAGTTATTATAACCAGTGACTTATACCCGCCTAGGCGGTCTAGGGATAGGGTGGGAGATCGACCCCCTTGGGCAATAAGGACCCCCCTGGTGTCCCTTTGCTCAATGGGGCATCTTCCCAACATCAGTGTCTGACCTCACAGACACTCTACCGGATGAACGGGCCAAAATTCCCACAGAAACTCCCCAAAATCTCGCAGAAATCCTTCCCAGAAGAGCAGAAGCCGTTATAGCTGCAAAGGGGGGGGGCATCCACATATGAATGTCTATGTATTTAGAATGTGATGTCATCAAAGCCCCTGTTGATGTAATGGTCAGGTGTCCAAATACTTTTGTCCACATTGTCCAGTCTATGTTTGAGGATGACAAGTATACAGAAGGAATGATGAATATCGTACCCCTCTATACACAAGACAATGCGAACTGCTGGATTTATATAAATATTACAACCCCCCCATTACACATATACCCCCCCCACACACACACACTAACAGCTAAATAATATTCTCTCTAACAAGCAGATGAGATCTCCTGGCCGGCGTCGCTAACGTCAAAACGAAGGGTGCGATCGTTACTTATCAGTGCTCTGAATTAACGATGAAACGCTGCATCTACCCACTCAACCCGAAACCTGCATTTATTACATCCGAGCCGAACCCCCCAGCGTCCGCCGACAGGCGACCTACTTTGGCGATCATTATAACCGGACAGCAAGTCAAATAAATGCACCCCCCCCGCCCAATTATACTTCAGTGAATGCGAAAGCTTCGAGTCCATGATGGGTTAACGTTGACTTAAAATGATGTCATATTTATAAACACAGACTGTAGAAACTGCACCACAATGTGAGAGATAAATAAGTAAAGCACGGGGGTTGATGTTTTGTTTTTTGCTGGAAGTGTGTAGCTGTCCGGTGGCATAAATCGCAAGCAGCTTTTTAATCATAATAATCAGTTACAGCGCAACGCGGTACAGCCTGAGATGCACTATACGGGCACCGGGGAAATGCCAGATCCTATTTCACGCGCCTTTAACGCCCGCCCTTTCAGAACGCATCCGCCACCCCGATTCACGCAGAAAAAGTAGCAGCAATTTATGGGCTACTCGACGTTTACTGACAGGGTGGTAGATAAATGGAACAGCCTCCCAGCATTTCAGACCTTAATCAGTCTTTTGTCTCGTTTTAGATTCAGGAGCCATGTGCTGATCCCAGGCATGCTTAAATCCCCTCGCTGTGTTAGCCTCTACCACTTCTGCTGGGAGGCTGCTCTTTTTAGTTATATTACGATACATTATTCTACCACTTCCTCCAAACACAGAAAGCGATGATTGCACAAGAGCCATTCGCCGGTAGCTGGGGGTCTACCAAAAGCTCTGAACCCCCCCCCCCCGATGAAGCCCTGAAGCCCACCTATTAAAACCGACCTCCTAATCGTTCACGTAATCAGATCTGGACTGCTTTCCAGAGGTTCGCGCGGCCGACCGGCACAGCAACAAAAACTCCCGGAGACAAAAACAAAGCGGTCAAACGAGGACACGGAAGACGCTGCTGGTTACGAGCCGTTACATAACATGCGGGCTGTTGGTTATTTAACAGGTTTTGTTACATTGTAGTTTATCAAAGTTTTTGTATTTTTGCCAATGTTCTCTTTATTGGAGTTAAAAACGGACTCCCCGCGAGTACCACGGAGAGCGGCCAGAGCAGACCTGACCATCACGTAACTGCCGGCCGGCCAGACAGACAGACAGACCACGAGTCAGAGCTTCTTACGATGGCACCAAAAATGTATTATTAATAAATAAAAATGTAAAAAAAAAAAAAAAAAAAACAATTTTATAAAAATAATAATAATAAAAAAACCCCAACAAAGTCTTCCCCGAAGGATTACCAAATACGCAGCTTGTATCCTCGCGATCCCTCAAAGTAACGAGTAAGCGAGCGTCTCATCGGATTATCAGAGCGAGACAAATTCACAACTCGCCCGCACCGTATGTCCCTGCGCGGCCATCGGCTCTACTGCTTTGAAAGCTGAATGATAATTGGTTTCATGTGTCGGAGCGGCAAAAAAATACATAAAACCCCCTCTCGGGAAATAACGTTAGTAAGTAAATAAATAAATAAACAGACGATGAAGGTACACAACGCACTTGGTTAAATCCCAGATTTCACTAAAGCACAGGACGGAATTATATTCCAAAGGAGAAGAAATGTTGGAAGAAGAAGCCATCATCTACAACTAGAGGGTCAGAGGCTTAAATGTAATGGAAGGAAGTTTTACTTTACTGAGAGGGTGGTGGATAAGTGGAACAGCCTCCCAGCAGAAGCGGTAGAGGGTAATACAGTGAGGGGATTAAACATGCATGGGATGGGCATACGGCTCCTGAATCTAAGACGAGACCAACGACTGATTAAGGGCCGAGTCTTTACAGCAGGAGAAATGGGCGACTATATAGGGAGAAGGGCGGGCAGGTTCAAGGTTTCTATATTATATATATATATATATTAGCTGAACATACTACACATTACAGACACACGCGTGTTACGTGTGGAATGAGTTCAGATTACAGGGTTTTTTGTGCTCCCCGAAGATTTATTCAAAGCCTCGACTTTCAGATGAGAAAATTCACATAAAATGACAACAAAGAGCAGCTCGGAGGAGAAGATCAGGAAGAGATTTATAGATAAAGGGCGCGGAGGACGTACCGGCGGGGAACGCTCTCAGGATGTGGTTACTGGGGTATAACAAGCTGTACAGACGCACAACACCAACAGACCCAAGCAACAGAACGGGCGGCAGATCGGCCCCAGCCAGTCTGCCGGAAACACTCAGACTCAGTCGTTGGTCTCGCCTTAGATTCAGGAGCCGTATGCCTATCCCATGCATGTTTATATACCCTCACTGTACTACCCTCTGCCACTTCTGCTGGGAGGCTGTTCCACTTACCAACTGCCCTCAGTAAAATAAAAACTTCCTGACATTCCATCTAAGCCTGTCACCCTCTAGGTTTAACATTTCTCTGCTCTTGAATAAAATTAATCTTAACCGGTGTTTCTCCATTAAAGTAGCTCTGCCACGGCAGGCCCGGTTCACTAAACCCACATTAATCAAAAACACCTACATTAGAAGCCCATCTTATGTTTCTACGGCCCGGCTCTCAACATGCACACGGTTGTGGGGGGGATTCTGCAGACCCCCATAATTTAAAGGGACCACACAGCTGGAGTGTCCCTTTAATGGCACGAAACTGCTAGTTTTGCTACCGTTTGCCCCAAACCTCAGCTTCACAGCAGTAAAAAATAGTCAATTTTAAACCAGATCTCTCTGAAACAGTTTGTTGTGTTTTGAGATCATCGCAGGATGTCTCGGGGCAAATAAACTCGTTCGGGATCGCCGTGGCTTTTCCAAAAATAGGGAAGCCCTGCTGCGCACCGACTATCGGGCTGAATGAACCTCTGCTATTAGACATCTATTATACATTTTTTAATAATAATAATAATAATAATAATATTAAAAATTAATAATAAAATACAATAATATAATTTAAAAATAATAATATAAAATTAATAAAATTAAATTATGATATAAAATCCTTTATTTAGCAACCACTATTTCCCAGAGCTTTGTTGTCCATACATTCAAAGGGTCTTCCATAACTAGAATATCATTTGGCTTTGGTCCGAACACAATAGGCTAGGGGTCATGGGAGTGGTAGTTCATCCAACTAAGTGTGTGTATAACAAACCAGCATGGAACTTTTCTTTATGCATAGATGTATTAAGTAAAAATAATAATTAAATCATTTATAAGCACATTTCCCGCAGTTTAAATGCATGTTTTATTTATCTCGAGTCGCGTAAGACGCTTATACGATGACTAATGGATTTTATTTACTGAATTTCATTTAGAAAACCCATTTTCTGCTGTTTCTATGCACATTACTGGGGCTTTCAGCGCGGCAGAACCCTGCACACCCAGCCAACATCTTGAGAAAGGCACCAAAAGGAGGGACTGCCCCTCCTAACCAGGGACACTTGGGAGGTACGCACGATGCACCAGTCATATTAAAAACTCAGGTTAGAGAAAAGCGAGGCATATATATCCGGAAATCGTTCCCAGGGGGTTCCCTGAGTCGAGAGACGAGTATTTTTAACCTCTAGATAGAATTGTGACACATCCAAAAAAAAACAACGTGCAGCCGGCGACCGGTTTAAACTCGTCTGATCCGAGCGCCGCACGCGGCCGGCAACTCAGCCGGAGCAAATAACCTCCATAAAACCCCCAGACGTGGCTTCATAAAGCCGTGGCCGCGGGAAATCTCACATCAACGCGGTGCCACGATTTAATTTATGTCCAAGTTTTAGCCCCATGACTGCTAACGAGATGTGTGAAGGGGGGGGCAGGGGGGTCTAAATGTAGCTCAGAGATGAAAAACGTTACAAAGGAAAAAAAAAAGTATATGCTACAAAATATAATATTATATATATATATTTAAAAAAACCTAAATAAAAAAATAAAAACATTAAAAAATATAGATGATAGAATATATGTGGCCCCCTAGACTGTGGGAATGTTAACCCTTCATCAGTCCTGAGATCAAAGAAGCTTCATAAACCACCCTGAAACCCCGTGAGCCGCACGGAGACCTCCTCGGATACGGGGGCTCAGTCACTAAACAGCGAACTAAACAGGCTCCTTATAGCACCAGCCCTCAGTGGGCCGGTTAGAAGGGATATCATTGACCCCCCCTGGCAGGCTGCTACCATGGAGGACCCTCACACCCTATACATGGGCACGACGGACGTGACAACGCACTGGGCCGCATATAACAGTAAATCCTATTTACAGGAGATCTTCACCCTACGGCCACCCCACCTCCTCAACGCCATCAAGATACACGCCTAGGAACATCAGGAAGGCCATCACCACCTCTACAGGTACACGGCTCCGCGCCTTCAACCACAAGAGAAGACGGGAAATAATGACTCTCATCCGTCATCTCCTCGCCTTGCTAATCGTTACAACCAAACGGTCCTAAAGAGAGTCTTTGTGGAAACCATGACTTATCAGGAGATAGAGATCTTCAGAATGAAGTCCACTTTAGGAATTACATGAAAGAGACAAAAAACCACCAACTCCCATCTTATTAAACCCGAAATGAATATGAAGCCGTCAGCTCCGGACTACGAGCCCCCGAAAATCCGTCCGTGGGGCAAAAACCCTGAGATTCAGGCACTTCTCTACTAAGTAACGTCACAGAAGGCCAGGACCCCAAATACACACACCATATATCATTTTATATACATTAACCCTTTCTACATGCAAGATTCACGTAGTCATAGAAAGCTCCATTTCAGACAAACGTCCCGTCCGCCAGTCAATGAACCAAATCGGAACGAGAAAAAAAAAAAAGAGGGTCTTCAACACCCAAAACGTCAAGGAGCTTAGGATATTTACTCCAACATCTCAGGATGAGCAGAAACAGTCTAATTACTAATTAATAATAATAAATAATAACTTAACTTAAGAAAGGAATAAAAAATATATCAGTCAACATTGAAATAAATACAAATGGCGGCTCACCGTGGCCATTGCAGTAGTAGATCCATTTGTCCCGGTTCTGCGCCAGCGCGGTGGACTTTTTAAAGCCCGACTTCTCGACGATGGAGCTGGGGTCCTGCTTTGGTCCCTTTTTTAAGGTCCTTGAGCTTTTCCTGACACTACAGACCACAATAATCACGAGCACGAGCAGCAGGAACAGAACGATCATCCACGGAAGGTGCTCGTTGATGTCAAAGTCCTGGGCGCTCGGGCGCGGGGGTCCCCTTTTAGTGGTCTTAAAGCCAGAGTTCTTCAGCCCTTCCACGGCGTTTCTCATGATTCCCGGTTGCCGTTGTTGGACGCCGTCGGTCCGCTTCGGGCTCTTGGTGACAAGATTCCGCTGGCTTCCTCCGTCCAAATCGCTTGTGATATTCAAGTATTTTGTATCATTCTTTTCAGGTTCATTGTAAACATCAGATGGCTCTGGAATATATCGGGGAGGAAAAAAAAAATATATAATGTATATATAATGTTTTTGGTGGACCAGTTTTATTGTAAAAACACACACAAAGTACTCTGTCGGGCCGCGTTGTGAGGTCACTTGTTTACATTGGCGGGATCTGTACAGCGCCACTCCTTCGGCAGAGGCACTGTCAGCGAAATCAAACGCCGTATGAAGGTAAACTGAGAAGAGCTTTGTTTACGAACATGTTCTGCAAGTCCCGGCCACCAAACAGTTAGACAGCCACCACCCCGGGTTACGTTCGTTTAACAAAACATTGCGGCGTCTGGTTTTAGCATAACGTCCGATAATGGCCCCTCCACGAGCTAAGTATATGGAGTATCGGGGTCCCCAACCAACAAGAGCTTCAGTATGAGTAATATTAAGAGTTCCAAAGGGAAGTCATTAATAAAAGAAAAAAATAAAATAAAAATAAAAAAATAAAAACAGCTTTACTTTACAAAGAATGTATATATATTTTTATCCCATCTACTGGTTTTTAATGCCGCGCAGTCATAAATGCGTTAAAATTCCAAACGGAACTTCCAGTAACGCTGAACCCCCTTCTTTATAATATAATTCTTTAATCAAGCAGCGTACAAACTGAAATCATTTAAAGGGTTAAATCCAAACCAAGGTGCCAGGAGAGGTCAAGTTAATCAAGCATCGGTGAAAGCGCAGCTCTAATTACTCGCAGTGATTCTGCGGCTAGGTTCAGACGGGGTTAATGAGAACATTGTAAGCAAATCGGCACTCCGAGTGCACAGAGGACACAGCGTTACCCGGAACCAGACCCGGAACCGGGCGTTCTGGATTACCTAGAAATCCACTAAGTTACAATATCTTCATTTTAGATTTAATTAATGAATTGCTCGGATCACGCATAATTAATGCTTCATTAGTGATTTTTACAACCCTTCATAATGAAATCAACATTCTGTGTTTTTACAAAAGGAAAAAAGGAGTCTGGGGGGGGCAGAATTTGGCTGCAGATCAATTTTTTTTTTTTTTAAAACAAAAATAGAGAAAAAAAAAATAAATAAAATCTGCGGCAGCGGGGTCTCTGCTCCATATTTCCTTTAAAAGTGGGGCTCCGGGATACGACAGCTGAACACGCCGCCATCTGAAACCAACGTTCTGTATCTCGCTATTGAGTTTGGGGTCTGCAGTAACTTAAATAAATCCCTGACGGTGTTCCCGGGGCTACCAAATATAAAAGATTTTTATAGCAAAGGCATGGGTCAGATGTGAGCAGCTATATGCTTAATTACACTGTGTAATTATAAATACACACATACATTATATATAATATATATATACATACACACTGTACAATATAATAGATAGATAATAAGCTGTATAATATAATAGATAGATAAGCTGTATAATATAATAGATAGATAAGCTGTATAATATAATAGATAGATAATAAGCTGTATAATATAATAGATAATAAGCTGTATAATATAATAGATAGATAAGCTGTATAATATAATAGATAGATAAGCTGTATAATATAATAGATAGATAAGCTGTATAATATAATAGATAGATAACAAGCTGTATAATATATTTATATAATAAGCTGCATTATGTAATAGATAATAAGCTGTATAATATAATAGATAGATAATAAGCTGTATAATATAATAGATAGATAACAAGCTGTATAATATAATAGATAGATAAGCTGTATAATATAATAGATAGATAAGCTGTATAATATAATAGATAGATAACAAGCTGTATAATATATTTATATAATAAGCTGCATTATGTAATAGATAATAAGCTGTATAATATAATAGATAGATAATAAGCTGTATAATATAATAGATAAGCTGTATAATATAATAGATAGATAGATAGATAGATAGATAGATAGATAGATAGATAGATAGATAGATAGATAGATAATAGTGTCCTGGTTCTGGATACTGCAGATTGTTTCCTCATCTCTGGCCACATGAAAATTCCATAATTGATATATTTGTCTGGAGAGGTGCGCGTTAAAATATGTTATAGCATGATATGGACTGTGATACATTTCACACCATGCAAGATAAAAAGAAAAACTGCCTTACGAGGGTCCTACAAGGAACAGAAGCCTCAACTGAGAGATTGTCCACCTGAAAAGGGGGATATCCGGACACTCTGCTAGACCGTCCCTTTTTTAAAGACGTGACGGAGTAAGAGGCTACGACGAATAATACATTCAGATTTATTTATACTGAATTTAATTTATGAACCCATTTTCTGCTGTTTCTATACACATTATTGGGGCTTTTAGGGCTGTAGAACCCTGCGATACCCTCACACCCAGCAAACATTCTGCGCTCCGAGAAAACAGGGGTATCGGGGGGAGGAAAGAGGGACATTTGCTGGTTACAAAAAAATCCAACTCACCATACTCGGCACGGGTTGCGTTTGCACCTGGAGAAGATGAAGATGGGGGTCCGCAAATATTGTCACGCTTATTCGTACCGGGGCTGAGGACCACCGCACCAAGCTCTGAGCAGTTTGTGTGCGTCTTGCATCTCATGACGCTAGAAGGCACATCAGAATAAGTACCGGCGGGGCACGTCTTACACTTGACGTCTTCCGTCTCACTCCCCTTCTTCCTGACGCCCCATCCGATGGGGCACAAGGTGTGAGGAACACAAGTGTCATTGGAAAGAAACGCGCCGGGGGGGCAAGAGCACTCGCGGTCAGACAAGGCAGTACAAGGCATTTTCTCGACCATGGGTTGTTGGCATGGCGGTCTGCAGACGTGGCACCTCTCGATCCCGTTCTCGTGTCTGGTGAAGGAGCCGTCGGCGCAAGGGCTGCACTCTCTGAGCGCCGACGCCGTGCAGTGTTTGGACACGTAGGTCCCCCCGGGGCACTTGTCGCAAATTAGATCCTTGTTGGACTCGGGGTCTACGTGGTGATACTTCACAGATGGAAGGATGACGGTGGTCTTCTCGTTCAGCTGCACCGATTCGGCGCCCGTGGTGTTCAGATGAAAAAGAACAATCTAAAAAAAAAAAAGAAAAAAAAAAAGAAAATCAGGTTTTTCACTTGATTTTATCATGGACAAGCTTGGAAGGAAGCAGAAGAACTCAGTTTGAGGTTCTCGCCCTTCTCCTCCATCTTTGCAAAGGGTGTCTGAACCAGTCGCAACAATCAGCAACTCAACAAAATGGGAGAGAAAACTTAATGGGGAGGAATAATCCCGAGGTTAAGATGCCATGACTTGTGCTTTATCACTGGTCACCCGTACTGGAAGGGCCAAAGTATGGCTGCAAAGACCTCCCATTGGACACTTTTGAATGGGGCAACAGCTGAAATAAGGACAGAGGGCAACTCTCATCACCCCAGCCAGCTTGTCTGGCTATAGATGAAGAAGGTTGCAGTCTGCCAGCAAACAGAGGGCCACAGCTGTCCAACCCCTAATACAGTAAAGAGGTTGCCAAGACTATGTATACAGCAGTGCCCTCGAGTAGCCCACGGCTATCGCCCTCGGGGTAACACAGAAAACCACAAGAGGCCTCTGGTGAATACGCTCATTAACTGGGAAATTAGCCCAATTAAGGAGTTATTCTTTAAACGCGAGTACGTTAAGCACCGACATCTCGGCCATATTTATTTGTTTTAGGTCCATGGTGGCTAAATGTTGTTGTTGAGATAACAGGAGGGGATGTAAAAGTTACTAATTCACTATATCTTTTCTCCTATACATTTCATGGCCAATTAGAACAATGTATAGGTGAAGCTGCCTGAGCCAGAACCTACATCACCTGATTCAGAATATCTAAACTCGAATATTTTCCGGTCAATGCACTCTCCCTTCTCCCCATCCTTACAAAGGCTGCCTGGACCAGCAATGTCAAGCCAGGGAAGAGAATTTCATGGGGAGGAATAAACACACTGATCCTGAGAACAGACTCATAACTTAATCAGTCGTCGGTCTCGTCTTAGATTCAGGAGCCGTATGTCTATCCCATGCATGTTTATATTCCCTCACTGCATTACCCTCTACCACTTCTGCTGGGAGGCTGTTCTACATACCTATCACCTTCTCAGTAGAGTAATATAAGTTAAGGCAGCTGCTTCTATTGTATAGACATGGCTGGGTTTATAAATATATGTTACGCTGTATATATAAATGTTTTTTTTGTTTAGTATGTAAAATATAGGATTTGCGGAAAGGGACAGATTTGCTTCATGTTAGAACAGAACTACTACGTAAAAAGTGCCCCTGTATTTAGCTAGACCAAAGGTGTCCTCCTGGCATTGGCTGATCCACTGGGAAAGTTGCCAATGACTAATCTAATTTCAGGCAACGTCACGCCTGAGCTGACCAAGCGGCCTTTCCTGGAACCACTGAAGTCACTGCTTGGGAAATATCCAGATAGAGAATACGAAGAACTGGGATAAATAAAGAAAACAAAAAGTGGTGTTCTAGAAAAAAGCGTGGACAACTAGACCCCTATCTGATCCATGAACGCATCCTGCCCTGGTTATCCTCCTCAATACTTAACACTGCATGTACAAAATTTAACAAAGAGAAAGAGATAACTTAATGGGGAAAAATCTTCCAGGTCCCCAGAGCAGGAAGTTAGCACTTGATTAAAAGCACCTGTCCTACTTAGCATCTGAATTCCTATGGAAGCGGGAAGGGTTTTTCTCACACACAGCTTCTCCATTTTGGCTTTATTTTTGTTGAATAAATCATGACGTGGTGTAATAAGTCATGAGTTGTTGTTCATCTGAGGTTGTTTTTCCCTAATTTGTAGACCTGCTAAAGAACAGATGACGCTTATTATGCCCCGTTATGCAAAACCATAGAATTAAAAGAGGGTGTCCTTTCTTTTTCTCACGGCTGTATATCTTATCTCATTCTAACAGACGCACGAAACGTGTCCTCCGCACTGTGTATGGCAGACGTTCGCTATGCACAGAAACTGCTTCAAGAAAGAAAAAGACCCCCCTTTCACCTAATTTATTGAACTACCCACGGACGGTGGCTTTGTTCTTTATAATTATTTAGGAGATATTTGGGAGAACTGAGATCTGTGGCAAAACATGGCAAACCCTTCCTCATGATAATGACTTTGCCATCAAAAAGTGACCTTCCCGGTGGCTCCCTTAGCCTTACAAAGCGTGTTACAACTTTAAAACGCCATTATAGAGGTTTATTTAGCGTATTTCTTTTGCAGTTCAGGTGGGCCACTAACACTTAATGGTTTGCAGGATAAAAATGATGAAAGAAGGAAAGAAGGAGACCTCAACGTGCCCGGTTCGGTGGAAAGAAGAAGAGAAGATCTCTGTGTGTCTGGCTTGGTGGAGAGAAGGAGATCGGGGGGGGGGGGAGCGGTAGAAACATTTAAATACATAAAAGGAATTTAACAAAAGTACAGGGGGAGGGGTTTATTTCACAGGAGGAGAAATGTTAGATTATGAGCTCATAATCTAACATTAGATGTCAGGGGCTAAAATGGAACGCAAGGAAGAGTTACTTTACCGAGAGGCTGGTAGAGTAGAAGTGGTAGAGGGTAATACTTATAGGAATGTAAAGCATGCTTGGGATAGGCATATGGCGCCTGAATCTAAGATGAGACCAGCGACTGCCAATGACATCACCGATTACAAAATTGGAGCTTCTGTGTTTAGATTATCGTTACATATCGACAATTTTAACCAAATCTTGGTTAATGAGAAACGAACGTGGATTTACTTCCTTACTTTGGTGACATTCCTTCCCTTTGCTCTTGGTTATAAAACAATTAAAAAGACATAAAAAATAGGCCGTGAGAAAGCACATTTCGTCCTCCGCACCCTGACTTGGATCAGAAACGGACGCAGGACCAGCTGACAGCTGGGTTGTAAAAGTCCCACAAGCAGAGGCCTCCCTACTCTCCTTGAACCTTTTAAACATGTGGCCTTTAAGCCTAGTCCATATGATTAAAGGAGCCATGTTAAACTTCATGGCGCTGATTTATGAAAACATGGAACCGCCTCCCAGCAGAAGTGGTAGATGCAAATAGAGAGAGGGGATTTACACATTCACGGAATAACTACAGCTTCTGAATCTAAGACGAGACCGATTAAGACTGATTCTCATATAAAGGGTAGCAACGTATGGAACGGTGAACTAGGTAAAGCAGGCAGACGCCTAGAGGGCATCACCATGTTCTCCGCTATACTAGTAGACACATGGATGCAGAAGAGGGCGCTAGAGACCTAGTTCCCCTAGGCCTAAGGTGCTAGAAGATGATTTGCTGGCCCTTAGTTATAATTAGGACGAGTAGTCCATTGGTTGTCATGGCAATAAGACCACATGGGCACCACAACTGCACTTTGCCAACCACATATTTTATTGACAAGATTGGGGACAAAACAATGGGCCTCCCAACACATCCGTCGACGCGGTGACTTCGCAACCAGTCGTCCGAGATAACAGGAACAGAAAGTAGACACTTCAAACGGTTGACATAAACATTGCATCAAGAGACCCTGACGGCAGGGCTTTTATCGCTGCCGTCAGCGGGAAGCAAACAGATGTTTGAAGCCACAAGACGTCTAATACCAGAGGACAGGACCGGCTGCTCGATCCTCAGGAGCCGCCGAACACAACCTAAACCGGATTAAAGTATACAGGAATAGAGCTCCTCGGGCGCGGGTTTCCCTGATAATCTAGGCGAGGTCTGACCAGAGATCTGTAAAGCAGCAGAACCTCCTCCCTCTTCCTGCTATTTATGCCACCGGCCATACACCCCAGCACCCCGCGACGCCTTTTCGCTTTGTTACACCGTCTGCTCACCTTATGAAAGAACCCGCAATAAACCCGTACTGGGATTTTAATGTGTTTTAGGAAAGCTTTTCCACTGAACCAACAATACGATCCAACAAATCAACAGCCGCCGCAGGGCTCTGTACCTGTCGCTACAGGTCTGGTCGCGCGGTAACTCCCATTTTCCTTGGCAAGCGTTGATTATGGATGGGAATTACAAATACTATTTTAAGGGGCCAAGACGGGAAAGCCCATGGGTCCCAGACTGCCTTTATACATTAAATTATTCACCGGCTAGCGTGAGGAGAGATGTGTCTGAACCAAGGCATCGGAACGCTGGCTGCAGCAAGTCATGCCCTGCAGTGACCCCTCATCGCTCGGCTCCTGCCAACGCCAGGCAATGCAGGAACAACTGGTTTTTTGTAGCAGTCACAGTTTGGAGCCATCATAGTCCTTTCTTTGTTTGCTAGTTCATATTATCTCTATGTACATATTAAACTTGGCAAAAAAAGGCTATTCTTCTGCTGTCAACAGAAGCCGCAATAGAAGACGTGGTTACAATGTAGCCAGCAAAAGGGCCAAAGGTTTGAGAGGAGCCATCATGTTCTGCAGCCAGAACGTTTGGGTTGCTTCTCTTATAAATAGGGCATTTTGGCCTTGGCCAGCTATGTCTAGGGGGGCAGTTCCAGGTCAGGGGTACTTTGAGGTGGGATACGGAGCAATGTGACAAAGCTTAGCAACAGCAGGCAGTGTGAAGAAGTAATGCTGTAGAGGTTTGGGACGGCGGAGGTGCAGATCTCCATCAGACCCCATTCGATGCCAAGATGTCTGCAGAAGAAGGGGTGATTGTGGATGGAGGGCTTCTTCAGGTAGACCAGGCCTTGGGCAGCAAACATCACCGTTCACACATCACACACAATGGGGCGATTATTTTTGCCATACACATGCAAGCACTTTCCAAATGCCCCGCTTTTGCAGTTAGTGGGGTTCATGGACACTTTAGGGAGATCAAACGATCTCCCCTGACCTGACCAGTAAGTTGATCGAGGTCCGTGCTATTACAGTACAGACCTTAATCACAGCCCTAAGTGGCCGTTTGGTCACGTACTGAAGAAGAGCACCACATAATGACATCATATCCTGCCATTCAGAATCAATACATCACGAGGCAAGTGGATGGGTAACATAGTAATTTGGGTTGAAAAAAGAAGACCCAAGTCCATCAAGTTGAACCATTGTATTGATCCTTGCTGGTTTTGATCCAAAAACAACAAATTAAGCCCAGTAAAGGTGTCCTGTTTTAGGCAACTGAAATGATGGGGAGGGGGCAACAAATAAAGTTTTAGCTCCAAATTCATTTATTCATTTCCATTATTTAACACGGCGAGGAGATTTAATCTCGTTGACCTTTCCAAACCATCCCGATCCAGAGGAACTACAACTCCCATGATGCTCACCATGGCCGCCGGTATCGTAACAAACTCGTCCGATGTTCCTATACATTAGAAATAAATGTATTTTTACAGTGGATGTTGGTAGGATATGTAAACGCGGGGTTTTCTAGGAGCTTCTATCCCTGATTAGGAGATAACGGATTACGGACGGAGCCGCGCATGAAGGAAAATGACTCATCCGTCGCTGATAGGAGATCAGGAGAGCCGGCAGATGGGCGCCTGAAATGCCAGGGTGACATCTGGATTTTAACGAAACCGCCAAGCTAGACCCAGCCGTCATCCGACAGCTCAAAACGCCTACTTGCATACTGCAGCTGCTTCCATCGGCGAACGCTGAGAGCGGAGAAGGTTCTTACATTTTTAGTGCTTCGGTTTCACACCGCTTCACCATTTTCTGCATTTATATTCAGGATCTATTACCCCGGACACACAGATTTCTGATCATTTTGATCTATACATTCTGCTAGTCCTCTCACTGTACCCACAACGCGTCCAGATAATAAACGACATCACTGCATCACACGTTAAAACGCTCGATCTGTGCCAACATGTTTAGCGCAGCCTGCAAATACATTTCATAGATATATGTATGGAGAGAGCATTCTTACATAAAAACCTAGAATGTGCCGGCAGATCGGCCCCATTCGGCCCATCCGCACTCAAACCTTAATCAGTTGTTGGTCTCGTCTTAGATTCCCTTTATGCCTATCCTGTGCCTGTTTACATTCCCCGCTGGGAGGCTGTTCCACGTATCCACGACTAAAATACTTCTAATTAAGTAAGGAAGGAACGTGTCTCCTTCTGCACGGTTCCAGGTGATTAGTTTGTTTTTTAAGTCTAGCCGGATTTTTTAGCCGGGGCGGAGGAGTCCGGAGATGTTGCGGATTAGCGAGTGCAGAGTATATCTGGGTGTAATGGGATTATAACGCACACAGTAGAATACTTACAGCTCACAGACTGAGGAAATCCCGGTGTTACGAAGGGGAGGTCAGAACGGGTCTCCTATATCTATACATTAAGCACCCGATGATGTATTAAGAGCAGGACCACCATCAGGGATCCAAACAAGCTGGGGGTCCGGCTTCCCCGATCTGTCATGGGCCCCCCTTATTGGCCATTGAGGCCTGCTACCAAGAATGGGTGCCACCACAGACTGCTACTTGGGACTAGGCTCTCACCAGCTGTGGGGTCCCAATGGCCACTTTCCAGGGATTGGGGCCCAGGGGCTGTTTCTGGACTTTGGCCTCAATTGCAAGCATGGGTTGCGGCAGCAAAAAGAGCATTTGGCAGGACAGGGGTGGCCCTATACAGAAGTCTATATATATGTCATTGTGGTTTTTTTTCTGTTTCTTTAATGCTTCCTGTCTCTTAAAAACTGTGGTTAATAGTTTATTCAAATACTACAGTTGCCTAGCAACAGAGTCCTGCCATTTCCCCCAAAGCCCTCCCCTATGTATTACATCACAGCAGTCTGACCACCAGCAGCCGCTCCCACCTGCCATGTCCGGCTCCTGCGTGTGAAACAGATCTGAGTGTGAGTGAGCGAGGTGTTCCGTGTGATAGGTGTGATGAGAGTGATTAGAAGTCAACGCTGTGATGTCAGGAATGGGCGGGCTTAGCAACGAAGATCACAGAAAATACAGCAAAATTGTCTGTTATTTGAAAAAATGAATACGTTTATTTTACTTTTCTTATTCGTTGTCAACAGAAAGACCCCGTTCAGAATCGCCTCCGGTCCACCCACCCACAAGGGCTACGGCATTGACGAGCGCGAAGCTCCACTCAAGTTTCCGCCCCGGGATAGTTTATCCAACTGTCTCTAAGAACGAAGGAAATCCAGTAACGATAACGAGCGCGAGTTTTGTAAACGAGCAGAAAGGATTTTCTTGTAGTCTATAAAATTCTTAATGGAAAACCAGGAATTGTTGTTAGGAGGTTAAATATATTCTGAATGAAGTCACCTGTGTTCAAGCAGGGATTTCAGCTAGGAGATGCCTTTAGGGCTCGAGACTTTACAATATTTGGGCACTGGAGTTCTCCATTACACCCGCCAGAATATCATCCGATATGCGAGAACACCGACGGTCACAGCGGGCTGTGTAAATACAACTCCCATCACGCTGAAACTAGCGAGCCCACTAGGCGCGCTCGTTTCCTTGTAACAGGATCTCCGTACTAACTAATCAGTAAATATATACAGGGAGGACACGGATTTCCCAATATCAGAAACTACGCTTTCACAAAATATACCATAGCAACAATATATACACCATCCGCCAATCCCATACACATCATATACACCATCCGCCAATCCCATACACATCATATACACCATCCGCCAATCCCATACACATCCTATACACCATCCGCCAACCCCATACACATCCTATACACCATCCGCCAACCCCATACACATCCTATACACCATCCGCCAACCCCATACACATCCTATACACCATCCGCCAATCCCATACACATCCTATACACCATCCGCCAATCCCATACACATCCTATACACCATCCGCCAATCCCATACACATCCTATACACCATCCGCCAATCCCATACACATCCTATACAACATCCGCCAATCCCATACACATCCTATACACTATCCGCCAATCCCATACACATCCTATACACCATCCGCCAATCCCATACACATCCTATACACCATCCGCCAATCCCATACACATCCTATACACCATCCGCCAATCCCATACACATCCTATACACCATCCGCCAATCCCATACACATCCTATACACCATCCGCCAATCCCATATACATCCTATACACCATCCGCCAATCCCATATACATCCTATACACCATCCGCCAATCCCATATACATCCTATACACCATCCGCCAATCCCATATACATCCTATACACCATCAGCCAATCCCATACACATCCTATACACCATCAGCCAATCCCATACACATCCTATACACCATCCGCCAATCCCATATACATCCTATACACCATCCGCCAATCCCATATACATCCTATACACCATCCGCCAATCCCATACACATCCTATACACCATCCGCCAATCCCATACACATCCTATACACCATCCGCCAATCCCATACACATCATATACACCATCCGCCAATCCCATATACATCCTATACACCATCCGCCAATCCCATATACATCCTATACACCATCCGCCAATCCCATATACATCCTATACACCATCCGCCAATCCCATATACATCCTATACACCATCCGCCAATCCCATATACATCCTATACACCATCCGCCAATCCCATACACACCATATACACCATCCGCCAATCCCATATACATCCTATACACCATCCGCCAATCCCATATACATCCTATACACCATCCGCCAATCCCATACACACCATATACACCATCCGCCAATCCCATATACATCCTATACACCATCCGCCAATCCCATACACATCCTATACACCATCCGCCAATCCCATACACATCCTATACACCATCCGCCAATCCCATACACATCCTATACACCATCCGCCAATCCCATACACATCCTATACACCATCCGCCAATCCCATACACATCATATACACCATCCGCCAATCCCATACACATCCTATACACCATCCGCCAATCCCATACACATCATATACACCATCCGCCAATCCCATACACATCATATACACCATCCGCCAATCCCATATACATCCTATACACCATCCGCCAATCCTATATACATCCTATACACCATCCGCCAATCCCATACACATCCTATACACCATCCGCCAATCCCATATACATCATATACACCATCCGCCAATCCCATATACACCATCCGCCAATCCCATATACATCCTATACACCATCCGCCAATCCCATACACATCCTATACACCATCCGCCAATCCCATACACATCCTATACACCATCAGCCAATCCCATACACATCCTATACACCATCCGCCAATCCCATACACATCATATACACCATCCGCCAATCCCATACACATCATATACACCATCCGCCAATCCCATACACATCATATACACCATCCGCCAATCCCATACACATCCTATACACCATCCGCCAATCCCATATACATCCTATACACCATCCGCCAATCCCATATACATCCTATACACCATCCGCCAATCCCATATACATCCTATACACCATCCGCCAATCCCATATACATCCTATACACCATCCGCCAGTACCATACACATCATATACACCATCCGCCAATCCCATACACATCATATACACCATCCGCCAATCCCATACACATCATATACACCATCCGCCAATCCCATACACATCATATACACCATCTGCCAATCCCATACACATCCTATACACCATCCGACAATCCCATACACATCCTATACACCATCCGCCAATCCCATACACATCATATACACCATCCGCCAATCCCATAGACATCATATACACCATCCGCCAATCCCATAGACATCATATACACCATCCGCCAATCCCATACACATCATATACACCATCCGCCAATCCCATACACATCATATACACCATCCGCCAATCCCATACACATCCTATACACCATCCGCCAATCCCATACACATCCTATACACCATCAGCCAATCCCATACACATCATATACACCATCCGCCAATCCCATACACATCATATACACCATCCGCCAATCCCATACACATCATATACACCATCCGCCAATCCCATAGACATCATATACACCATCCGCCAATCCCATACACATCCTATACACCATCAGCCAATCCCATATTCATCCTATACACCACCCGCCAATCCCATATACATCCTATACACCACCCGCCAATCCCATATACATCCTATACACCATCCGCCAATCCCATATACATCCTTTACACCACCCGCCAATCCCATATACATCCTATACACCATCCGCCAATACCATATACATCACATCCTATACACCATCTGCCAATATCATATACATCATATATACCATCTACAGTATAGCACATACACATATATATCATATATACCAATAACATATACATCAAATATACAATCAACAAATAACATGTATAGCATATTTAGCATCTTCCAATAACATATGTATCATATATGCCATCTACCAATAGTCTATATAACATCCGCCAATAACACATATATATATATCCCATTTTCCCTGCCGTCTCCTCATATGCCTATCCCATACGTATTTAAGTTCCTTCACTGTATTAAATGTATAGATGGACCACATCTATTGGGAGGCTGTTCCACATATCTACCACCATCTCAGTAAGTATCATACTTACTCTCAAGAGCATCTTTAATATGGAACAGGAGATAACCTGCAAGTTATTTTCGTTGGGGGGTTGCCCTGATTTAAAGATTTTGAGCCACTACATGCTGCTTGCCTCTTACTTACAATTCAACATGTAGCCACCAGGGCACCTAGATTAACATGGGCTTTAGACAGCATGTGCATCAAGACTAGACCCTCTCTGGGCTCCATCTATGCATTTTCTATACTGTCTCTTTGTAAGGGTAATTTAGACAGGCCTGGTTGGCACACAGGGGGGGTTTATCATCATTAAGCTCCTTGACTTCATTATACATTACGAAGGGCCAACCCCGGTAAGCTTCTATATCAAAAAATATTATTAATTATTATTATTATTATTGTTAATAAAAAGCCTGAGTTGACTCTTTGAGTGCCAAAGGGCTGGGTATAGGAGTGTATTTGATCTGCAGTCTGCTGGCACCCAAGGCGTTAATGACACTAGTGGTACATGAAGCCTGGGAGTTTCTGAGTTAATCCATTTACATCACAGGGGAGGAGGGCAGATAATTGCCCCAATAGCCCTCTACTATATTACCTAGAGCCACCAGAGAGTAAAGGCAGCAGCTGGGGCAGGTACGCCGGTAGCGAACCAATTCAGATGAGCTGTATGGGGCTGCTGGGTCCCCATTGGCGCCCTTGTTTTTTTGTATGGTGGCTGCGACTGATAGGTATCAGCGCATGGGGGTGAATCTGGGTGAATGGGGGATCTGGGTACACCGGGGGGGGGAGGGTTCAGATCTATCCGTATATTAACATAGAGGTACTCACAGCCAATAAACACGCAGCAGACATCTTGCTGACCGCTGGAATTCTGCGGCAGCCGGCACCCCTCTTCCAAGTAGCCCACATGGCTAGAGGACAGGAGATGTCAGAGAGTCCAGGACCCCTCATCAGCACACAGGAGGCTAGCTCATGCTCTTTGCTTATTGGAGCAGACCTCAGCAGCCCCTCTGGGGCAGTAGAAGGCAGACGGTTAGCTGGGCAGGGTGAGACCGGGCGGCGCACGGGTCGGTGGCCATAGCTGGGGTAAGAGCAGGTTCACCGCTCCTCTCTCCAGCACCAGAATGCCCCGGCACTGACAGCGGCCAGGGGAGCAGCCCTGCGAGCCCCGCCCACCATGACGCTACACAGCGAGACAAAGCAGAGAGGACCCGCCCCCTGCAGCTGACTGCATGAGATTGTCCGATGCGGACACGCCCATCAGGGTATGACATCATCCCCGGCAGAGCAACGCAGGTCAGCTCAGCATTAGTCACACTGCAACTCTCATCACCTCGTCAGGGGATCGGCGTCCGAGCCCTGGAAGCCTCTAGAACCCTGCGACTCGTGTCATGCTCAGCCAGCCTAACAAATACCCCACCACTCCGGCTTCTATTTCTTGCCAACATTTTGTCTGGGAAACAGCTAGATACCTGTGGATTCCTCCTGAATATATGTGTGAAAAATATTAATATTAATAGTAATAATAGTAATAATAGTAGTAGTAATAATAATTATAGTATTAATAGCAATAATAATAGTACAAATAATAGTAGTAATAATAATAGTAATAATAATAGCACTAATAATAGCAATAATAATAATAATACAAATAATAATAATAGTAATAATAAAAATAATAATAAAAATAGTATTATTTGCAATAATAATAATAATACTAATAATAGTAGTAATAATAATATTAGTAATAATAATACTACTAATAATAGTAGTAATAATAATAGTTGTAATAATGATAATGATACTACTAATAATAGTAGTGATAATAATACTAATAATATTAATAATAATAGTAATAATACTAATAATAATAGTAAAGAAACTGGCCCTTTTTCTGTAATAGTTAACAAACGTACAGATTTCCTCAGGACAGTCCTGACAGAGAGACTTATGTTCCAGCTGTCTGAACCGGCCCCTGTCCCGATCTCCAGGGCCGCACTGGGGATGACTAAGCTGCGCTATCGCTTTAAGGCCATCAGCCGTGAAATCACGCAGCGCGGGGCCGCGCATATCCAGCCCGATGTCATCCTCTACAAGATCCCGTCTGCCGCTAAGTAAGCATGCAACCTCTTTCTATATCTGTGAAAGGGCAGCAGCACTGCACAGGCAGCGTGTTATATGATGTCGGAGGTGTACACAATAAGGGCAGAGCTGCATTATGATGTCACACATTGGCTATATATATATATATATATATATATATGAGAATGGATTTCTATGATTAATTCTGTGATGTCATGCTGGTGAGATGTCTCATTATATACAGAGAGCTGGGTATATGTACTTCCTCCTCGGATTCAGTTACCTTTATATTAGGAACCCCTGTTACATCCATGTGAACCCCATCCAAAAAAACATCAGCATAGCTGCCGACGGACCCAAATTTGCTGGGACTCCCTACCATCAGCTGTCCCAACCAAGATGGGAGATGGGGCATTATGTATACAAAATACCATGTATTGTGTGTGGTGGGGGGGTAAATGTGATGTCATAAGCCTTCCAGTGTCCTGGTTTTATATGAAATAAAATGCTAAGAAACATAGAATGTGACGGCAGATCGGACCCATCAGTCGCCCGCTTCTCCCGCTGTAAAGACTCAGACATTAATCAGTCGTTGGTCTCGTCTTCGATTCAGGAGCCGTGTGCCTACCCCATGCATGTTTAATACCCTCACTGTATTAGCCTCTACCACTTCTGCTGGGAGGCTGTTTCACTTATCTACCACCCTGTCAATAAAGTAAAACCTCCTTCCATTACATGTGAGCTTCAAATGTTTTTCCTCCTTTGATATAATCTTCCCTCCTGCACTTTGTTAAATCACTTTACATATTGAAATGTTTCTATCCCATCCCCCTCTCTTCTCCCCCCACTAATTAGACGGGAGTCATGCATGCGCACAGGTCAATGTCAGGAGCAGGGCTGTCTCTAAGGGTAATTGGGCCCTGACCATGACCATACCTGGGAACTCTCAGGGTGAGGGGCAGATTCCCGGGGTCACACAGTCTGTGGCTGATTCCTTCCTATTCTCAGTATGTTATAGTTGATTTCCCTGCTTGAATGCAGGTGACTCAAGTGTATCTTTAAATAATGACAAGGTTTCCATGGACGTGGCATGTAACGTTATGGAGCGTGGTGGCAGGACTGCTGCCGTTAGTTCAGGGGAAGTCCCCATTGCGTGGCACACAGGCACGGAGCGTATATCTACCTGTGTACTGACCTGGATTTATTAGCACTGCCTGCACTGACTTTATACATCACGTGGACCTGCATTTAGCTCAAGACCTTGATTGCCAGACGACGGGATACATCAGCCTCTGGCAGGAGGTGGTATTTCAAGGAATAGGGCCACAAGAACCTGGCTGCCCAACCCATTGAGGGATTATGGGGTAAAAACTGCTTTATTGGCTCTTGAGGTCTCCAGAACTGTTTGGATTATTTATCTCCTTCTAGGATTATCTACTAAGGAGCCTTATTCTGCTCTATGAAAGGGGTGCTGCTGCCACCTAGTGGATAGTTTGAGGAAATAGATATATTCTTATTATTTATTGTTTTATATAGCGCCATCAAATTCCGTAGCGCTGTACAATGGGTAGACAGGACGTAACAAGTAGTATATAACATAGCAGTTTGACTTACAGAGACAACAGGTGAGGAGGACCCTGCTCAAAAGAGCTTACAATCTAGATATCTATATATATATATATATATATATATATATATATATACAGTATACCGTATATAATTCTTTATTAAGCACCAACATATTCTACTGCGCTGTACAATCTAAATATTGGGTGGGTGACAATTACATAACAATTATACAGATACAACAGGAGTTGAGGACTGTGCCCGTGAGCTTGCTGTCTATCCTTATGGCAATGGTCATTTCCTTGGGGACTTTTGGACTTTTCTGTCTCTCCTCACCCTTTGTAAACAAAATTTTGATCGATAAAAAAGTTTCAGGCTCTTTATTAGAATTATTTACTGACTAACCCTAAACAGGTAAAATAAATAAATGCATAAATTATTGACACATATATATATATGTATATATATGTGTGTGTGTGTGTGTGTGTGTAAATGTGATTTCCCTGAAGTGTTGACATGTAGGACCTGATCAGAGAGCCCTGAATTCCACGCTAGCCTCCATGGCCCGCCGTCCTCGCCAGCACCACGGACAGCAGCCACATAACAGACCACTGCCTGCACCTGCACAACACCGTCTACGGGCAGCCGCTCACATCTGGAATTCTGGAACAGAATCCACCATCGGAAACCAGCTGTCACTGATGTTATTTTTTATATTTAATGTTCCATTCAGATTTACGAGTTACGGCTCTGACATCATATCTGCTTGCGCCAAAATCAGATCCTCCTTAGAGGATCACAGCTGAGTGATGTTGAGGACCCCCTGCACGGGGTCCCTCTCCTGCTGCAGGGGTATTTGCAGGGACAGAGACCGAATCGGTGATAGAGGAAGCTTCTCACTTTCTATCCAGGACAGGATCAACCTGTAAGAAGTGGTTTTTGTAGGCGTAATGCTATAATATAGTCGGTAGGAGTGGAAGCTCCTTTGTTCTCAGGATCGACACAATCATTGCTCCACTTTAGATGAGTTGCTTGTTGTTGATGAATTAGTTACTGTAAGGGTAGGGTAAACACAGAGCTTTACTAGTTCATGCGCCAGCATTGTGTTGTAATTCATTAACAATTGCCATTCATTAGCATGCAGTGCCCCCTAGTGGCCATGCGAAAACAGACATGAATAAGTATCAAGTGCTTGAGACAACCTGAGCTTTTTTTTGATGTCAGAATGAAATAAAAGGATTGCCTCTGTAAAAAACTGACATTCTCATGGTTCAGTGATGCATATGTTTGCCTGTTCTACAAATAAAAGCACTATACATGTGTATTGCCTACTTGAAAAAAGGTACCTAAATTGCCTGAACCTTCGTGAATTATACCCAATGCAGAACATTGTATTTACTGACAGAACACAAACTCTAGCCCGTTATGTGGAATCCCACTATTCCTTCCTATGTACATATCGTTTTTTGCTGGTAACATGTTAATGTGTATTAATAAAGGTTTTATTGTGGGATTGAGGTATGTGTGACTTCTCCACAGGTGTGACTGGGTGGGACTTCTCCGCAGGTGTGACTGGGTGGGACTTCTCCGCAGGTGTGACTGGGTGGGAGTTCTCCACAGGTGTGACTGGGTGGGACTTCTCCGCAGGTGTGACTGGGTGGGAGTTCTCCGCAGGTGTGACTGGGTGGGAGTTCTCCGCAGGTGTGACTGGGTGGAACTTCTCCGCAGGTGTGACTGGGTGGGAGTTCTCCACAGGTGTGACTGGGTGGGAGTTCTCTGCAGGTGTGACTGGGTGGGACTTCTACACAGGTGTGACTGGGTGGGACTTCTCCCTCGGGATACCTGGGAGTTTTGTTGGTTTAATGCAGAGTCTCCAGGTGATTGCTGCTGCTTCTCCGGTTCTCCGGGTAAGTTTCCTCTTTCTCTGGGCACTCCCACCACCGCCAACTCACGCCCCTCATGCTAATGAGGCTAGCTCCACCCCTTTGGGAAGCCACTCCCCTAGAAGAGGGGAAGCTCCTGGTGGCCTACCATGGGCAGTTTAATGAATGACGGTCGCTGGCTTCTGTATGTTTCGTGTCTGTAGTCTGTAGTCTGTACTCGCGTATGTCTGTCTGCAGGATGGGTGTCCACATTCACTGACCCAAACCACCAAATGACCATCACATTGATTGAGAACAGAAAGCTCCAGCTGTGGGTTGTTTTAATTAATACATTTAGTTCTATCAAAAGCTGTGACAGTTGCTGGTACCATTTCAAGAAAATTCTCACCATTTTTTTTTTATTTCCAGTATTAAATTAAAAATACATTTTCAAAAATATTCTGCTGTTTTCTATTTTATAAAATTTCTAGTTTTAATAATATAATGTTTTCAGGCAGCTGCATATCAGCCATTTGTATGATTCTTGGTCTGTTATCTGACCCCCGATCTACTAGACAACCCCCCCGACTCCTTATCATACAGCGCTGAGGGGTAATATTCCTGTATACAGCGCTGCGGGTTATATTACTGTATACAGTGCTGGGGGGTTATATTACTGTATACAGTGCTGGGGGTTATATTACTGTATACAGCGCTGGGGGTTATATTACTGTATACAGCGCTGGGGGTTATATTACTGTATACAGTGCTGGGGGTTGTATTACTGTATACAGCGCTGGGGGGTTATATTACTGTATACAGTGCTGGGGGTTATATTACTGTATACAGCGCTGGGGGGTTATATTACTGTATACAGCGCTGGGGGTTATATTACTGTATACAGTGCTGGGGGTTGTTACTGTATACAGCGCTGGGGGTTATATTACTGTATACAGCGCAGGGGGTTATATTACTGTATACAGCGCTGCGGGTTATATTACTGTATACAGTGCTGGGGGTTATATTACTGTATACAGCGCTGGGGGTTATATTACTGTATACAGCGCCGGGGGTTATTGATGTATACAGTGCCGGGGGTTATTGATGTATACAGCGCCGGGGGTTATTGATGTATACAGCGCCGGGGGTTATTGATGTATACAGTGCCGGGGGTTATTGATGTATACAGCGCTGGGGGTTATTGATGTTTACAACGCCGGGGGTTATTGATGTATAGAGCGCTGGGGGTTATTACTGTATAGGGTGCTGGGGTTATTACTGTATAGGGTGCTGGGGTTATTATTGTATACAGCGCTGGGGGTTATTGATGTATACAGCGCTGGGGGTTATTGATGTATACAGCGCCAGGGGTTATTGATGTATACAGCGCTGGGGGTTATTGATGTATACAGCGCCGGGGGTTATTGATGTATAGAGCGCTGGGGGTATTATTGTATACAGCGCCGGGGGTTATTATTGTATACAGTGCTGGGGGTTATTACTGTATACAGTGCTGGGGGTTATTATTGTGTACAGCGCTGGGGGTTATTATTGTATACAGTGCTGGGGGTTATTATTGTATACAGTGCTGGGGGTTATTACTGTATACAGTGCTGGGGGTTATTATTGTATACAGCTCTGGGGGTTATGATTGTATACAGCGCTGGGGGTTATTATTGTATACAGGGCTGGGGGTCATTGATGTATACAGCGCTGGGGGTTATTATTGTATACAGCGCTGGGGGTTATTGATGTATACAGCGCTGGGGGTTATTACTGTATACAGCGCTGGGGGTTATTGATGTATACAGCGCCGGGGGTTATTGATGTATAGAGCGCTGGGGGTATTATTGTATACAGCGCCGGGGGTTATTATTGTATACAGTGCTGGGGGTTATTACTGTATACAGTGCTGGGGGTTATTATTGTGTACAGCGCTGGGGGTTATTATTGTATACAGTGCTGGGGGTTATTATTGTATACAGTGCTGGGGGTTATTACTGTATACAGTGCTGGGGGTTATTATTGTATACAGCTCTGGGGGTTATGATTGTATACAGCGCTGGGGGTTATTATTGTATACAGGGCTGGGGGTCATTGATGTATACAGCGCTGGGGGTTATTATTGTATACAGCGCTGGGGGTTATTGATGTATACAGCGCTGGGGGTTATTACTGTATACAGTGCTGGGGGTTATTGATGTATACAGCGCTGGGGGTTATTATTGTATACAGCGCTGGGGGTTATTATTGTATACAGCGCTGGGGTTATATTACTGTATACAGCGCTGGGGGTTATTATTGTATACAGCGCTGGGGGTTATTATTGTATACAGCGCTGGGGGTTATTATTGTATACAGCGCTGGGGGTTATTATTGTATACAGCGCTGGGGGTTATTATTGTATACAGTGCTGGGGGTTATTATTGTATACAGTGCTGGGGGTTATTATTGTATACAGTGCTGGGGGTTATTATTGTATACAGCACCGGGGGTTATTATTGTATACAGCGCTGGGGGTGTTGTTGGATAAGACGTCTGTAGTAGGTGGAAAGAGGTGGAATTCTATTCTGGTTGGTTTTCTTCCTTTCTATTTTGAGAACAGAACCCGCGTAGCCATAATTACAGGTAACGTGACGTGGTGAGCGCGGTTTCTTATTAAGGCCCCTGAATGTGTCTGCGCCAAGACTAGACTTCCGTGAGTCTCGTAGATCTGTGGAAGGAGACAAACAGTCCCTACTTTGTTGGCTGTCCTATTTTGGTTGTAGATCGCAGGGTGTAGACGGCACAATATACTTTGTATCCTTGTGGTTTTACCTCCCAACTACCGGTAATACGTCGGTGACCTGGTATAGGAAGCCCGGGCGTCTCAGTGCCCTGCATTTCCCCCAAATCACTGCAAGGAACCGGCTGATCTTCTCTTAGAAGCCGCGATGGTGCTTCTAACGGTCTCTCAAACCGCTTTCTCCCCGTGTTTCTGAATTAACCCCTTAAGGACAATGGGCGGTTCCTAAACCTATTGAAAACAATGCATTTTGAGCCCGTACATGTACGGGCTTTGTCATTAAGGGGTTAATACTTATGTTTCCAGACAGTATCACGTTGAGATACAGCTAAAATAGGACCCCTTACGAAAAATTACTGCAGTTTTTCTGAAGTAATACTGCTATTTTCTGGACATGAAAAAACTGCAATACTGCACTTTTACTGCAGTATTACTGCACATTTACCGCACTTTTTTTTTTATATTGCAAACCTACGGTTGTACTTCAAAGTACTGTAGCTTTATTGCATTTGTACTTCCGTACAAAAATAACTGCCGTACAACTGCAGTACAGTGAAGTGCAAATGCAGTAAAACTGCAGTAAATGTGCAGTATTGCAGTTTTTTCATGTCCAAAATATAGCAGTATTACTTCAGAAAAACTGCAGTAATTTTTTTGTAAGGGACATGTATTTATGTGTACATGTTCTAGGGTCTATTCAGTTATGGTTTCAATTCCTTGACTTCACTAGACATCATGCAAGGCCAACTCCAGTGAGCTTCGGGACGAGCCTGGCCAGCCCTGGATAATGTATAGTTAAATCAATGACATTCCTTCAAAGTCTCCTCACCCATTGAATTATACATTATACAGGGCCACCTTTTCCCTCCGCAGTGGAGGTAACCTGCCAGCGCTGGCCCCTTCATAACAAAGAGTGAGAGGAGAATTAAGACCAAACTCTCCTCCCAGCTCTCCCTTTAGTGAATAGGACTCCTGTGTAGGATGGCAACGAAAGAACTCACAAGTGTCACAAGTGTCCGTGCAAAGGAATCGAGGTCTTTACTCTAACAGACACTGTGTGCTAGCAGGGCTCGCTCCACCTAATGCTTGTCTTAGAGTAATAGGGGTTGGATCTCTATGGTGGAATGGTGGGCACTACTCTGTTCTGAAGTCATATATATATATACGGTATATACACACACACACACACACATATATAGACACTTTATATAAATAGCTATTTCTGGTCTCTGATTTCCACGAAGAAGGCAGAGCCGAATCTCCTGTCTGCCCATTGTTTCCGCTCTTGCAGGCATTCTGCTTGGTAAGCACTGCATGTTGCCTGTCTACATCCGTCCACGGGTTATGCGTTTGGCTTCAATGAGTGACAGACTTCACAATGAGGAAATGATAGGGTCTGGAGACAGGCTCTGTACTGGACGTATATGTGAGGTCATGACCCATGGTATATATGTGAATGATAGGTCACGACCCGCCATATATATATATATATATATATATATATATATATATATATATATATATATATATATGCCAATGTGAAGACTGCTCTGTTCTCAGAGCCCGAATCTACTAGACAAACACATTGTCTCCTTATCATACTGCCTTTGGGGAACAATAGAATTGCTCAGTCTCAATCACCCAGTCAGACACTCTGACTAATGAAAGTCTACGGAGGAACAGACTTCATAAGCATCGCCATAAAGCATTGTCTCAGTGTGGTGTCTGAGCCGGGAAAGTAAAAAATGACATCAAATTACTGACAATAATGGTGGCAGATAAAGGGGACTTTTTGGAACAAAATGAGATAGAACTGCATACCCTCTGGGTTAAAGCTAAAGGAAAAAATATTTTCCCCTTTAAAATGAGAACAAAAGAGTTTAGGAAGTAGATGTGAATAATATGTATTGTGTCGCAGAAGAGTCAGTAGTGCTTCTTCTCAACGAGGTTGACAATGGACAATAGTAAGCAGCTGAACCGCTCCTAAGGATTATTTTATTTTTATTATTTTAACTTCTTTTGCAATATATGATATACGTATATATATATACATACATATATAATTAATTGTATCGTTATATAGATTAATTTGGAGTCTTGTCATCGTGACCTCTGTCTTTGCCTTTTAATATATTTATTTTTTAAATATTATTTTAAGAAATATTATTTTTCCATCTATCGAAACATTTTTTTTTTTTTATAATCTTATGCCTGCTATACATTTATAAAAAGGGAAGTAAAACATCCAGGCAAGCTTTACTAATCTCAGAACACCAGAATGCAAACATTTATGAAAGAAGTGTAAGTTTGCGGTTCATTTTTTTTTTTTATTTTTTTTTTTAGAAGTTTCTTCCCTGCTGCGGTTGGACCGTAACTCTTGCAATCTCAGCCAGCCAGTTCATCTTTGTATAGCTCATGGTCTGCTGTATACATTGTACAGCGCTACGGAATTTGATGGCGCTATATAAAACAATAAATAATAATAATAATACATTGGTCTGATAACAGAAGCGTCTATTCACAACAATAGGTTGTGAGTTGGCAGTTGTGTCGTTGTGTCGGCAGGTTGTGAGTTTGCACGGAGAGGACTAAATGGTCCAACTCACAAATTCAAGAGATGGCCAATCACTAGTAGGCATATTACTGTAAGGATAAATGGTGCTTGCTCATTAATAATTAATTAAGAGGTTCCCACGCCTAATTAACGGCTATAGAAAGGTGGAGAAGTGTCACGATCGCTCTCTATGGATAGCAGTAAAGCACTTGGCCAAATAGTCACAACCGCAAGAACCTCTGAGACATTTTGAAGGACGGCTGGAGGAGGTTTAGGAGGGTTCGGAGACACACGTTAGCTCTTTCTCCTATGGTCCGTGCGCCTTGAGTATTCCGGCCCAGGACCGTCCAGGAGGTGGACACCAAATGACCAGAATATTAGGCGTTTTAAGTAGGCCCAAGTGGTGCTCCTGGGTCAGGAATCTGATAAGGATTCTTGCTTCCGCGGTGAGCGAGGCTGTGGTGCCGTGTCGCCGCTTGATCGATTGTGAGAAGAAATGTCAGATCCCCGCAGGACTTCTTCTATCAAAGAGGCTAAAATGAGTGTTTTGGGGTTTTTAAAGCCAACGGTCTGCCTTCCCACTCTCTAGATCCGGAATGATGACGATAACGTCCCGGCTAAGCTGTAGGCTTGGCTTATAAACAATGATTTCCTCCATCTGTTGGCATCGGCGTTCTGTCTGCTACTCTCCTGTCTTATCTTCCTTGGGATCTGTTCACGGGGTGAGGCCCTGTAACATGACTCCTCTATACACTGTATCCTATGTGTTTCTCGCATTGTCTCTGTTACACGGGCGGCTCAGAAAGACTGAAGAGCTGCTGACGCCCCCACCAGACAGGGAGAAAGGGCGACGCTCGGCAAGAAAATTAAAAATAGGTTTTCACAAATATTGTTCTTTTTAAAAACTGGCCTAGTTTGCAGAATATAATGTTTCCAGACAGCCGCATACCAGCCATTTGTATTTAGTTCTCGCTCTGCTATCTGATCTACTAGACAAACACCCCGACTCCTTATCATACTGCCTGCGGTCATCAACAGAATAGCTCGGTCTTAATCACCCAGTCAGAGACTTTGACTAATGAATGGAGAAACAGACTTCATTAGCATCGCCATAAAGCATCGACTCAGTGTGGTGTTTGAGCCGGGAAAGTCACCCAAAATATCACATGACCGAAAATGAGAGATTATGGGGGATTATAACTGTATACAGAGCTGGGGGTTATATTACTGTATACAGCGCTGGGGGTTATATTACTGTATACAGCGCTGGGGGTTATATTACTGTATACAGCGCTGGGGGGTTATATTACTGTATACAGCGCTGGGGGTTATATTACTGTATACAGCGCTGGGGGTTATATTACTGTATACAGCGCTGGGGGTTATTACTGTATACAGCGCTGGGGGTTATATTACTGTATACAGTGCTGGGGGGTTATATTACTGTATACAGCGCTGGGGGTTATATTACTGTATACAGCGCTGGGGGTTATATTACTGTATACAGGGCTGGGGGTTTATATTACTGTATACAGCGCTGGGGGGATTACTACTGTATACAGCGCTGGGGGGATTATTACTGTATACAGCGCTGGGGGTTATATTACTGTATACAGCGCTGGGGGTTATTACTGTATACAGCTCTTGGGGGTTATATTACTGTATACAGCGCTGGGGGGTTATATTACTGTATACAGTGCTGGGGGTTATATTACTGTATACAGCGCCGGGAGTTATATTACTGTATACAGCGCTGGGGGGTATTACTGTATACAGCGCTGGGGGGTTATATTACTGTATACAGTGCTGGGGGTTATATTACTGTATATAGTGCTGGGGGGTTATTACTGTATACAGTGCTGGGGGTTATATTACTGTATACAGCGCTGGGGGGTTATATTACTGTATACAGCGCTGGGGGTTATATTACTGTATACAGCGCGGGGGGTTATATTACTGTATACAGTGCTGGGGGGTTATATTACTGTATACAGTGCTGGGGGTTATATCACTGTATACAGTGCTGGGGGTTATATTACTGTATACAGCGCCGGGAGTTATATTACTGTATACAGCTCTTGGGGGTTATATTACTGTATACAGCGCTGGGGGGTTATATTACTGTATACAGCACTGGGGGGTTATATTACTGTATACAGCGCTGGGGGGTTATATTACTGTATACAGTGCTGGGGGTTATATTATTGTATACAGCGCTGGGGGTTATATTACTGTATACAGCTCTTGGGGGTTATATTACTGTATACAGCGCTGGGGGGTTATATTACTGTATACAGTGTTGGGGGGTTATATTACTGTATACAGTGCTGGGGGTTATATTATTATATACAGCGCTGGGGGGTTATATTACTGTATACAGCGCTGGGGGGATTATTACTGTATACAGCGCTGGGGGTTATATTACTGTATACAGCGCTGGGGGTTATTACTGTATACAGCTCTTGGAGGTTATATTACTGTATACAGCGCTGGGGGTTATATTACTGTATACAGCGCTGGGGGGTTATATTACTGTATACAGTGCTGGGGGTTATATTACTGTATACAGCGCTGGGGGTTATATTACTGTATACAGCACTGGGGGCTATTACTGTATACCGCGCTGGGGGTTATATTACTGTATACAGCGTTGGGGGGTTATATTACTGTATACAGTGCTGGGGGTTATATTATTATATACAGCGCTGGGGGGTTATATTACTGTATACAGCGCTGGGGGGATTATTACTGTATACAGCGCTGGGGGGATTATTACTGTATACAGCCCTGGAGTTTATGCTCAAGGGGATTTTTTTTATTTTTAATGGGACTTTACTTTCAATGATAAAAATTGTCTCTTGTGGGAGGGAAGAGGTGGATTTTCTGCTTCCCCTTGAAGTATTCGGTCAGGTTGAAGTATGGGGGCAGAGCAGATGGCGGAAGGGCCTACGCTCATCATAATCAACAGAAGCGATACTGAGAATAGGTTGCCTCGGCCGCTGAAGATCTAGCTTCATATTTACACGGCCCTTACCTCTGAGTTAATAATTAAATTCTTAAATTGTTCAAATAACTCAAAAGGTGACAAATTCCCCCCCCCCCCGGAGAAACCGGTTTCTTTTTCTGGCGTGACGAGAAAGTCTTGATTTTTATCACCGTGAATTTATCGATAAGTCAGAAGGAGTGGTTCTTGCTTAAAGTAAAATTGCCATTTGCTCTAAGGCAGTGCCAGTCCTGTAACCCCTTAATGCACCGTACATAGTAATGTGCCCCACCACTGACGTATATACACGTATCAAGGGGGTTATTGTATATAGGGGCCAAGGAGGGCCAGGGAGGGCTCGTGCCCTTTGGTCTGGAGGGCAGGCGATTAATATAACCGTCTAGAAACTTCCCAGCCATGATAAATTACAGGAGGCAGGAAGGGACAGGGTGAGATTGGGGGTGGGGCTATTCACACTTGGAGGCGGTGCTAGCCCCTAGTAGATTTAAAGGGGGCAGTGAGTGGGTAGAACCTGGGTGGGAACTGGGTGTGGTCAAACACACTGGCCTTGTTTAGTGTCATACAGGGCAGGGCAGGGCAGGGCAGGGCAGGGCAGGGCAGGGCAGGGCTGGCAAGGTGGGCTCATCTGCCCTGTGAAAACCAGGACTGTTGGGAGGTATGAGTCTACATATACAAAAATACACATTCACTTCGAGACTCCCCTCTCCTTAGTCTGCCATTTCATCTGAAGAAGAGACCATTGAGGTCACCAAAGCTTAAGCATTTGAAAATCTTTTTGCGTCGGCCCACGTTACATATTGCAATCGGCTTCTTGTAAATATATGATTTATCTTAATGACATGGCCTAATGGGATTATTTTAAAGCCAGCATTTTGTATGTAAATCTTTATTGAGCATTTACAGCTATGTACAGTGCTTTACATAAGTGCAGTCATACAATAAGGACAGTGATTGGGGTACAATAACAATGAATATATAAGGAAAGGAGATCTCTGACCCACGGAGCTAACAGTTTACACGATTAAAGGCACAAAGAATAAACGAAATAAAAAATAAAGCGTGGGGCAAACTGCCAGAAACAGCACCAGGAAGTAGAGTTCAAGAGGCTCCGCCCATCGCAGTGACGTAATTTCACCTGGCAACAGCCACAGGACGGAGTCTCCCTGCCTGGAAAGAAGGGATAGAGTCGGAGAGCGGGATCGTGCTGTGATTGGCCGGTGGCTGTCATGTGACCTGTCCAGTCTCCGAGGTGGCGTTCTAGCCGTCGTGGATGCTGGTTGGCGGCAGTAGAGGAGACCGGTGTGTGAGGAGAGTGACGGGACACGGGTACTGGAGGGGAGCCTACCGGATTGGATGGGCTGAGTTTGCTGGGGAGTAACGGAGTGAGAGGCCAGAGAAAGAATCCCCATATCCGGGGGCCGGAGACAGCCGGGCAGCATGGGTAAGTTTCCCGTTACAGGGGCCGGCGGTGTGGGGAGTAAAGGACTACCGGGTGTTGGGCCTCGGGTGCAGCTCTGACCCTGAGGCAGGGATTGAATGTAATGGGGGCACATCCTGTCCCGGGGCAGTAACTCCTGCCCCACCCTCCCAAAAAACTTTGAGGCCAGGATCCCCTCTGCGGTTGGGGAGCTGGGTAACTGGGCCCTCTTATCAGCTGAGTAACCCCCAAAATGTGTGTGCGCGCCTCTTTGTCAGTTTTTTTGGGGGGGCTCTTGACCCAGTTGGCGGGGGGCTCCTGTTTGTGCCATGGGGGTACCTGGCTGTAGGCTGTTCTGTAGGACCCCGTCCAAGTATTTGTGCGTGTGTGTGTGTGGGGGGGTGTTAGCTTGTGGCACCCCAATAGTCTCTCGCCCTGTTGTATATTTTAGAGGGTCTTCAGCCTCTACAGGTTGTGACCCCTCTTAAGGTCTGTCTCAGGTGGTGGCATTTGGGGCTCAGTAAAGGATTTCCTGATTGCCGGGTGGGCATAATGTCCTATTTCACATTAATAATTAATAAATCGGGGCGTTGCATCTCTCTGTAATCAAGCGTCTAATAAGAGGCTGGGTGTTTGTAGAATTCTAACGGCATTATTTAACGTCCGGTCGCCCCATTTTTCCTGCTACTGTCTTGTTAACGTAAAGCTTCGGTTCCTTACATCTGGTAATCATTTTATTTCATCGGCTGCTTGTTACATGTTATATAGCTGGCCTAGGAAGAAGTTTTACTTTACTGGGGAGGAGGTAGATAAGTGGAGCAGCCTCCCATCAGAAGTGGTAGAGGCTAATACAGCGGAGGAATGTAAACATACATGGTATAGGGATATGGCCGGGCGACTAGATGGGGTGAGTGCTTCTGATCTTTGACCTTGAACAAAATAGACAACTAGAAACGACCATTTTTTAAATGATTTGTCGGTTAAATCCTGGAAACGGTGATGAGCGGCTTGAAGCAGTTTGGAAACTCTTACAGCTTAATAATTATGATAATAATACAATTATAAAAATGATTATAATAATAATAACGATGAGTCAGACTGAAAACCGAGTGCCTGGAAATGCTGTCTGCGGGTTAATATGGTAATTGCCCACCGACAGACAGGAAGCAGCCCGTCGAGCATTGGAGTCGCTTCAAAGCCCGCAGATCAGACCCTATTCTACCCGACTAGTCGCCCGTTTCTCACGCTGTAAAGACTCAGCCCTTAATCAGTCGTTGGTCTCGTCTTAGATTCATGCGCCTGTCCCATGCGTGTTTACATTCCCTCGCTGTATTACCCTCTACCACTTCCGCCAGGAGACTGTTCCGCTTATCTACCACCCTTTCTGTTAGCAGAGATCCCATGGTTTGGTGTTTTGGTGCTGGAGCTGGGTGTATTTCATGAGGAGGCTGCCTTAAAAAGACTTTTATTTAGCAGTAAAACATAGGACTGCGATGCCGTGTTTTCATTGTGATCGGGCGTGTGTGTGTGTATATATGAGTGTGTGTGTCTGCGCGTGCGTGTTGTTTGTTATTGGTGTTGACAAAATAATTGCGCTGCCGGAAGAGCTGTCTGTGTTTGTAAGGTTACGCTGTGAAGGCTGCGCTGCATCCGTCTTTGGATTGCGTAGCAAAGTAAATGTGGGTAGAACTCTTGCCGGTTATCTTGAATTTAACTATGCATTATACGGGGTCCCCTCGCCCTTTCCTGCATTAACTCATCACCTTGGTTTGAGGCAGCTGCATATTAGCCATTTGTATGAGTTCTTGCTCTATTATCTGATCACCAATCTACTAAACACCCTGTTTCCTTATAATACTGCCTGTGGGAAACAATAGAATGGCTCGGTATTAACCGCCCAGCCAGACTCTCTCTGACTAATGAGTCTAAGAAGGAGCGGACTTCATCAGCATCGCCGTAAAGCAATCAGCTCAGTGTGGGGTCTGATTAAAAATCTATGCACTTGGCTTACTATAAACAATGGGTTAGGGCATTTCTTTGTTTTGTTGAAAGAGTGGTGGGTGCTTGGAATAGCCTACCAGATGAGGAAGCCCAGTTATTATGCTGTTCGGGTATGTAATGTAGACTAGCTGCTTGTAATTAACGGCGTTTCTGCTGACTCGGTGTCTGTAATAAAGTTTCTGTTACGTAGAAACAGCTGATGGACACTGAAACGTTTCCATGGAGACGCCGGCCCCCTGGAATACACTCGGCGTCCCTTCTAGATTGTAAGCTCCTTGCCTATTGTATGCACGCATTATTGTGACATTAAGCCCTTTTTACTTGTTGTACAGCGCTGCGGAATATGCTGGCGCTATACGAATCCGTTAAGGACCTGAATGTCTGTCTCGGGGCCTCGCAGGAACCGCGTGGAGCCGTTTAGGATGCCGGCGGAATGTGGAGGGTTTGGGCTTTCAGTGATTTGTCTTATTAGCCTGAGAATGCGGTCTTCAAACTGTCCTCCCATGAAAGGGGAGGACGTCTGCAGCTGTAGAGCTGCAGCTTCTCGCTCATGTAAGCCTTTTAGCCCCCCCCATTACTTTTAATCAGCTGCTGCTTTAGTGTTGCTGTCGGACGTTACCCCGTATCTTTAAGGGCTTTTCCCCCCTCGATAGTCCTGGTACTATGAACGCAGCTACACCCTGCGGCCCGCATCGGCCCCCGTACCCCAATTAAGTTGCCAAATCTCTGCCCTCTAACCTTCAAACGTATACAGGCTGGGCGTCCAATCAGAGAGCAGTCAGGTGTGCGCTGGTGAACATTGTGTTCTAAACACTAGAGACATGGATGTGTAAGTGGGTCATTCGTGTATCTTTACATCTGCCAGATGTTAAGTCGCTTACCGCAGCGCATGCGCTCCTGGCTTAACCCTTTGGGTGCCATGCGGTCAGGGCACATCCGGGGGAAACTTTTGCGATTTTGGCAGAGCTCAGTGACAAAAGTAGTTTTACGCATTTACCCAGAGAAACCAGTATTCTGTTACCATGGTAACAAAGGTTTCGCTAACATCTATAGGCTCTAATTAAACTCTACGTGTAATGTCAGAGAGGGTTGTAGATAAGTGTATCAGCCTCCCAGCAGAAGTGGTAGAGACTAATACAGTGTGTATGTGGCTCGTGGACATAAGACGGGACCAAAGACTGATTAAGGTCGGATCTGCCGGCAGGTCCTAGGTTTCCGTATAACATGTTAAGCAACGGACTGTATATAGATATAGCGCTATATAGATTTATATTGAGCCAATTGAGAAGGATTGCACAGGGTGCGTGAAAAATTAATATAGCTGTATTAGCCCACCTGAAGAAGAGACCTCTGAGATCTTATGCCACTTTACAATAGTATGTAGTCGGCAGATGCTAGAATGAGAATTTGATGGCAGATACGAACCGTTTAGCCCTTCTAATCTCCTTGCGGCTTTGATCTATACATTGTGCTGGGCCAGCTCAGCCCCTGCCTGGGTTATGAGAGCAGAGTTAAAACTGCAGTTCCCCTGCGCACTCCGTTTAATGAATAAGCCCCAACCCGGCAACGGCTCCGATCTCGCCTACCCCTGCAGTTTCCCTTTAGGTCTCCATTCTGACTCGAATTTAGATAGATATATATTTTTAGCGCGTTTGCCTGTGATTTTAGTTCCCGCCTGCTCCACACACAGCTTGCTGGAGATTCCTGGTTAAAATGTTTGTCGTTGGCCACATGGAGAGGGAGAAATGTCCGTTGAAACCGGTTTACAGGCGGTGTGGGTACATCGGCACTGATCGGGATGCAGGTAACGGTCAGTAGGGGGCAGGCTAGTGTCGGAGCTGATTTCATTTATTTCAATTATTATTCATCACGGCGTAATCTCTGAGCCTTGGCACCGATCACAAAACAAAGGCCCCGACGATAAGAGCGAAACAATGTACATATAATATATATAATCACTACAAACTCTTATGTGCCAAACATCAATCAAATCAACCAAAATAAATATTAAAAATGAAACTAAAAACACACAATCAGTAATTCTCTGCATCTTGCTTTCCCACATCACCTTTTCCCTTACACACAAAGGTCACAAAAATTATATAGAATATAAAAAAAAAATTCATTTTTTTTTTAATTCAGTTTTTCACAACTTTAATACAATCACATGAAACAAAGATCACATCGGAAGCTGAAGAGAAACTCAGCAGATCATTTCCACAGAACCGCCTTACAGCTTCCAGATAGAAACATTCTGTCACAAAACAACCGCCCAACCCCCCAAAAAAACCCATCAAAAACACCTTTTTAACAAAAAGCACCCATTTGATCCGTGGTTGCTAGTCGCTTACTGATCTCCGAGTGTAGGGATGCCTCTTGACGACGTCAGAGATGACTCTACTTTCCTCTATCTATTAGGTCACCCATGTGATGTCATTAGAAGGCATTACCTCACGCTGCATCCAGATGCCTTGGCCATTCATTGGGCGTCTCGTGGAGAAATAAAGATAATAGAACTTTTTTTTTTAAATAAATAAAAGCCCCTCAACAACACTGACTGCCCAAAATATGTACTGCACGTCCCTGGCTCTTCGGGGGTTAATCCGCGAATTGTCAGTTGAGTTATGGTTTAACTCCTTCACTTCTTTGATCGTCATGAAGGTCCAACTCTGGCAGGTTTCTCCAACAAGAAGGCCCCCCCCACTGTATAATGTATAATTTAAGGCTTTGGAGAAGTCTTGCTGATTTAACTATACATTATACAGTGAAGTCAAGGAACATAAACTAGAATGCTCCCCTTAGTGAATAAGCCCCAATGACTGCTTCTTAGAACGTTCTCCTCTGATATGAATCTCAGACTTTGACGGGGGCGAGGTGAATGTTATTTATACAGGTTCCTCCTCTTATAAGGCTACAGACCACAAGCTTGTTTGATCAGGGCCAAGGGTGTGATAGATAAGCCGGGGAAGTTTTATAGCTCGGAGTACAAAAGATCAATTGAAGTTGTTTACGGGCAAACATTTACCGTGTTATAAGGAGCGTTTCTCATGGAGCGTGTGCGTATTTACACGGAAAGCATGTGAAAGAGTGAAAATCTGCTAAACGCAAAAAAAAGGAAAAAAAACATGTTGTGGCCCTGAGCTCTGGAATGTGAATAATGTAAAGCATGTAGTATTGTTTCCCCTTCCTCAAGTGTGGGGGGGGGCGACCCTCATCCCCTCCTCCACTCCTTAATCACAAGGATATTTTTGGACTCTATTAATCCATTTCCTCATTTCTTCATTATTTATTTTTTTGCACTTTTTTAAATTTATTTGTTGCACTTTTTTTCATAAAATTTGAAAAAAAAAATATTTTACTAATAAAAGAAATGCTTGATAAATCGAATCCCTTCCAGCCGTTCTGAAGCAGCCAATGAGTAGCAGTAAAGAGCTCCCATTGAAATCAGTGGGGGTCTGGCTGCTCGTTCACCTGGTGGTCTGTCGGGACCCCCGCGGTAATTATATCGCTTGCCCGGTCATGGCTATTACGGTATTTTGAATCATGCCAATCCTCTATATAGATAATTCCTGGTACATGTACGGGGCGAGGTGCCGAACCAATCAGACACAAGCATGAGGTGTGCTCTAATTGGTCCTCGTGTCCCTTGTATCGCCTCGTGACGGCATTTAGTCAGATTTTTCCTTTCCGTGCTCTCTTCTGCTGGGTGTCCTTGGACTGTAAGGAGGTTCAGTAAGACAGCTGCTGCCTGGCTACATGCTTATTAGTAATTATTATTTTTAATGGATTTCCTTTTAAGCGGCTGAGCTGTGTCCGCACCCAGAAACCGGTTGCCGGCCCGTTTAATGGATAAGTGATACTGGAGCGGGGTTGGAGAACCGGTTCGGAGAGCAGGAGAAAGAGACTAGACACTCAGTCGCTTATCCAAACCTACATCTGTTGAGCCAGACCACAACATCATCAAATCATCTGAGAACCAACTTTTTTAAATTTATTTTGCCGGCGGAAGCTTCCGGCTCCAGCTTGCTCTCAATACATTAACCCCTCGCTTTGCTCATGCAGACTTAAGAAAGTTAATAAAAACAAAGCGTTGAACACACGGGAGTTATTTGTTGAAAGCGCTGTTATTATTAATTGTAATCCCAACAATTCCTTCCAGAAAGCAATGCGGGGCTCGTGCTTAACTGATGAGAAATGTTAAGACGAGAGGTCATCATCTGACTAGAGGGTCAGAGGCTTGGATGTCATTTAAGAAAGTTTTAGTTCACTGAGAAGGTGGTAGATAAGTGGAACAGCCTCCCAGCAGAAGCAAACGGATCTGTTTTGTCCCGTCAGTAGGTCGGATTCACCAAAAAGTATAGAAGGACTGAAATATCTGTGAGCGGGTCGATGGGGTTGAGGTCGGCGGCGCGTCTATAATGTGAGCTCGATCCATAGATCCACCGAAAGCACGTAATTCATGGGGTTTAGGCTTCAGACCATCTGTGTTTACACCCAAATAACCAAACCGCCGCTCTGTGCACCCGTTTAGTGTGTGTGTGTGTGTTAATTTATCGCTACGTTTTAGCCAGTCCTAGTTCTGTCTACATTTAAAGTAGGGACTGTAAGGAGAGCTGCGGGAGTTTTGGTGCTATAGTGGTCGCTGATCCAAGTTTAAGTTTTAAAAAGGTTTACATTACAGACAGAAATTGTCTTATTTTCCAAGCAAACAGCTGAGTGACCCCAAACAGCGGTGTATTTAGCTAGCAAAGTGGGCTACATATCGCCTACATACTCCGAAGCGCTGTTTTCAGCGGCCACATAAAGTCCTGGCAACAAACGATGCATCGCAAAACCTAAAAAGGGAACAGCGACCTCTGATCGCTAAGAGATCAGCGGGAAAAACTCTGACCCCCCCACCACACAACTCCCATCACCTTCATCCTCGAGGATGAGAAGGGTTGTGGGAAGTTAGGGCTTGCGTGTGTGATTGTGGGCTGCCACACGGTCTGTATGTGTAGCCTACAGATATGTAAACACATCAGTTGGATACATTTACGGGGGGGGGTGGTTGGTGGGGATTTGAAGATTTTTTTTCTTCAATTACCATCACCTTTCTGTAAAAATAGGGAAACGATGTTTTGTTGAATGTTATGGTTTTTATCGCTCTATATTATGTGCCGCCCCACGTACCCTAAACCAGGTATCCGCGTATAGCCTGTTTATCCTGAAATAAATGCTTCTAATGTAACAATAATAGCAAAAATCTAAAGACTGGCCCGGCCTTCCCCCGGCACTCGAAAGGTTAATTGGCGATTATTACCCGGCTTGCGCGTGATCACTGATTGGTCTCTGTGTTCTCGCATTGTTGCAGTGGAATACGTCGTGGAGTACGACTATGATGCGGTACACGATGACGAATTAACCATACACGTCGGTGACATCATCCGCAATGTGAAGAAGCTGGAGGAGGAGGGCTGGCTGGAGGGCGAGCTTCACGGGAGACGAGGCGCCTTTCCTGATAACTTTGTTAAGGTAAGGAGCGCCCCTTAAATATCTGGCCGCCCAAATATAATGCGTGTTACCCGTGCACCCGAGCCGGAATATAGAGGGATCGGACCCGTTCTCCCGTCTACTTGCCGGTTTCTCCTGATCTAGAGACCCAAACCTTAATCAGTCGTTGGTCTCGTCTTAGATTCAGGAGCCATAAGTCTATCCCATGCATGTTTAAATCCCCTCACTGTATTACCCTCTACCACTTCTGCTGGGAGGCTGCTGCACCTATCTACCACCCTCTAAGGAAAGTCAAAACATTTCTCCAAGTAAGTTCAGGACCAAAGAACACTTCACTTGAGCTATTAAAGAAAAACAAAAAAAAAAAACTTTTCTATATTTTTATAAAATCCCGCTTTTTGTTTTGCTTTCTGAAATAGTGAATTTTGTTTCAGTGGAAGTTTTTATTTTGGCAGCAGCTTGTTTTCAGTCCCTGATCGTTTTACGAGGCGTATAAACGCTGGTTGATATTGGTTGTTATTGATTAGTTCAGGCGGCCTTTACAAGGTATGGGGGAGGATAATAAAGAGAACTCCCGGGCAGGAAACTAATTAAATAATGCTGGCCCCGACCCCCCCATTAAATTATCTCTGACTTTATTCTTTGTTACCTTATTGCTTCCCTTTGAGGCAGTCTCTGTAATGTTGGGGGAAGGGATTAGAGATAACATGAGATAGTGACATATTATATAAATATATATTTGTTTTGCTACACATAGTCCCCTGCTTTGAAATTTACCCAATCACATCCATCATTCACTCAGGATTTTTAGGGGTTCATCGTGCATAAAATGATTTTAAAGGTACGCCCCAGGGTTGGCATGTAATAGACGTGTTTGGTCATGCTGTTTGGAGGTGTATACTATCCCTTTAAGAAAGTTCAGCTGAGGTTGGATGTACGGAGCAGTGCAAAGCAATAAATATAAATGAAAGCAGAAAAAATGCACCTACACATTATACCTGTACTAGAAATAAATATACATTAAAATATAGATAAAAAAAATTATAAAAATAAATTAATATAAAAAAATGCACCTACACATTATACCTGTACTAGAAATAAATATAAATTAAAATATAGATAAAAAAAATTATAAAAATAAATTAATATAAAAAAATGCACCTACACATTATACCTGTTCTAGAAATAAATATAAATTAAAATATATATAAAAAATAAATTATTATAAAAAAATGCCCTTACACATTATACCTGTACTAGAAATAAATATAAATTAAAATATATATAAAAAATAAATTAATATAAAAAATGCACTTACACATTATACCTGTACTAGAAATAAATATAAATTAAAATATATAAAAAATTAATTTATGTGTGTATATATATATATATATATATATATATATATATATATATATATATATATATATATATATATATATATATATATATATATATATATATGCATGCACTCAAGAACATGTATTTTGATGTTTTTTGTGTGTATATAATTACAAAAAAGTAATTTTGAGTTTGTAAAGTAAGCATGGAAAGGGGTGATCACATAAGGTACAAATATGGCAAATGTGAAGCAGAAGCCCCTGGCAGTCATGGAGTTAACAAACATCTAATACTACTTTTGCCATTGCGCAATCTCTTGCACTTTAAAGTTTGCGTAACGTGTAAGCAGCGCCCCAGATGTATTATTTTGTCTGCGGGTTTCGGTGGGATCTGGCAGTGAAAGGGTTAGAAACTTTGCAGGACAAGACAAACAAACAAAAAAAAAAAGGCATTGGGACCCAGGAGCCGGGCCGTGCATGCGCGTTCTGGCAGTGCCGGTAAACAGCTGCCTGCCAGTTACCGAGAGTCATGTTCCTACATGATCGCTGTCTCTTTTTCCTCCCCTCCTCTTGTCCACTCCCACAGTAGGAAATCTTAGCAGGGTGTGTGCAGGCAGAGATGTCTCTGGAGTGGGTGAGTGCGCCTTTTACTTGCTGATCTCCGGTTTGCGGGTAAAAATAAGTTTTTTATGTGATTTTTCTGAAGTGGTCACCAGAGCCGGTCGCAGAACCGGTTCCCCCGCTCCTGTCACGGGGAGGTGCGCCCGCGCCGAGGAGGCTCGTTCACTCGCTGACGTTTCATTATCCGGCCCGTGGGTTCCGTGCCTGCGCCAGTCTCTTTTCTTTTATACTCAATAACAACATATGTTGAGTTGCACATTCCTACAGTTAAAGGGGCAAGTGGCGCTTGGAGGGTTAATGCGTCCATGCGCTCTTTGACTTATCAAAATCAGGCGTTTGCGTGGTGTGTCTGGGTTATTTATTAAATTATATGGCGGCGGCGTATTCCGTAGCGCTGTACAGAGGGGGCCGCCAGCAGATGTTTTAAAGGGGAGTCTCACTTTGCGATGAGTAAGAAACTTACGATATGGTTCGTGGGATGATGTTGAGGATCCTTTTATACGTGGGGGGGGTCTTAATTTAAAGGAGCACCGGGGGGGGGTCTTTAGTTTTAAGGTAAAGTAGAGACTCGGAGCTCTTACCTGACACAGAGGTTGCAGCCCTGCTGCTGCAGCTGCCCTCCCTCCTCCAGGATCTGAAGATTCCTGCCAGTGATTGGCTGCTTGAAAGTATGTACTTTAATTGGTCGTGTTTCTGTTGTGTTGATTGCTATCTGGCCATTTAAAAACCAGATCAATAACCCTTCGCATGCTGTATGTAGTGGGGGTTGGGATCGGGTGGAGGATATAAGGGCAGCGCCAGCAGCGTGTCGGTTAAAATGTGGCATCATTAAACATGCGAAGGAGCCCCTCATGTGATATTATCGAGTTTGTCACGGTGGGCCCTGGTGGGACAGAATTCAAACTCTTCTTATCTAGTCCCTGAGGCTGAACGCTTTACTTATTGGAATTTGTCCTCCTGCTCTCATGATCCTGCTTTCAGTGGAGGTGGCCGGGAGCGGAGTCAGGAGACGGACGTCTCATTCCAACAACGAAAGAGTGCCTGCGCCGAGCTACGTTCAGTAAAATGCGTCGGCGTCCATTGAAGCCGTAAGTTACATTTACAGAGAAAAACAAGAGAGAACACGTCTGTTTCGGATGTATTTAACGGAGAGGGTTATTATTTAATATACATCCTTCGGTATTAGGGCTGCCGGAGACATTAAACTGTCCTCGGACCCCGGATACTGTGTATTGTGCGCGGCCGGCGCTTCGCTGAATATTTAGTTTCGTGTAGCAGAGTCTTTTCCCGTTTCGTAGCGTTGGCTTTTTATTGTATCCTATTAAGTCTCTTGTTTATAATGCGAATGAATTAACCCCTGCTGCTGATTGGCATGCATACATGTCACATGATCAGAGTAATTAAGGCGATCCCGGTTAGTCCCTCGCAGTGATTGTCCGCGTTCGCTGCCTCTCCGATCCTGAGCTGGAGAGACGGAGAAGGTGCTGCGCAGGGGAACTGTTGCTGTTTGGGCAGCATAGTTATGGGGAGGAAAAAGGTTGGTCATTTGGCACTTAAGTCTTAACGTGGTTCTAGTCTGGAGCGGACATATGCCAACCCTGCTGCTCCAGCCGTTACATGCTCTTTAATGCGCGTGAGCTCCCTTTAAATTCACATGCTGCTCCCCTTGTAAATGTATGGGGGGGGGGCTGCAAAATCTCCCCATATGCATTTGCCCCTTTGACTGCACCCGCAGCCATATATATATATATATATATATTGTATTAAATGTATAGAGCACTGTATAAGGAATGCAGAGAATATCGTCTGTTCTTCAGGGAATGGTAGGTCTGATATGGGGGTCTGATGTCCCGAGACGCTCTGCTCGCCTGCGTGTTGTTGGGCCAGGCGTTTAGGAAACCCGTGATTAAGGAACGTGAAGGGCGTGCGGCCGGAGCGGCTGAATGCTTTAATTAAGCTGCCTAATGATACCGTAACGAACGTTCTTATGACTTCATCGCTTAATAATATACACAGCATATAATCACAGGCGGTACAATCCCGCGATACCCGACTGATCCCAAACAATACTGCCGGGGATCCGCTCTCTACCGCCCGCCAGCCTTTCCGTGTGATGAATGAAATGGCTAATGGTTTTTCTGAAACGTGCCGGTTCCCCCTTCCGAGGAAGACGATGTCGTATGGAAGATGGAATGATGTCATAAGGACCAAATGAAGTCAAGGGAAGAGAGTAGAAATACCTGCCGCCGCTGACACGCGTTTCTTGGTGTAACATATATTAGGAAGGGAGATGTTCCGGATTTCAGGGATCTGCTCACCTGCTTTTCCTCTGCGTTCCTCGCAGGCGGGGGTGGGGAATCCGCTGGCGGTAACTCACTTTAGCAGCTATTTATTGTTTTTTTTTGTTCACGTGAAACTCTTTACAGAGTTGGCCCTCCTTCCGGTGAGGTCGCCGTGCCAAGATTTGCAACCCTGTCCTTAACTCACATAAAAACCCAAAATATTGGGTAAAGAGGATGAGTGTAGAAGCAGCGAGCAGCTGAACAGCCAAAATGATGTCATCGAAAAAGTGACAAGTATTGCTTTATATAGCACCGACGCATGCCGAAGCGCTGTGCATTGTGCTATTCTGTAACCGTTTAAAGGAAGCTTTTTTGGTTTATTGTAGAGATCAGAGTGAATATTCTCCGGCTTTGTTTTTTTACGTCTCGTTTTTTGTGGTTGTATGAAGTAACGCAGGTGCTGCCGGAGCGGTGCCGTTGCTGTGAAGTCGCGCTCTGTGGCTCTGTTTCCTCTCGCGACCTCCTCGCTGTCGCTTCAGCCCCCATCAGGGGTCTCAGCGGCTTCTTCTTCTGAGCTGGAAAAAATCAGGCGACCGCTGGATAATCGTCTCCTCCATTGTAACTTTGTGCGTGATCGTCATGTGACCGGAGAGCCGGCTGACGGGGTTCTCGGGATAGATTTGCAGAGGTTTGTTGGAACGTGCTGGAAATGTTAGTTATTTCGGATACACGCGGAGGAGCACCTTTTACTGCCGTCTTCCCCTGCGCCAGTGTTTAGATTTGGACCCTGCTGCCCCCCGTCCGTGCCTTCGACCTGGTGTGTCTGCGGTGTATCACGCGCGGAGAGCCCCTCTTTTTATTTTTTACATGGTCTGACTGTCCCTTTAAATGATTACAGTTGTATTTCCTCCCCGTCATCGTCCTCCTTTAAGGTGACAGTAATTGTTTCTCCTCCTGTGAGGTTATCGGCTTGGGTGGATGCTTTCAGGCTGTAAATGTCTCCTAATAAAACCATTAAAGAGCTTTCCCCTATATATATATTACAGCGGGTGATTACTTTCAAGCGATCCATGTATAAAGTGGATATAGAGGCAAAAAGGCATCGTTATTTATCTTATTTGCATGCGCCTACACCAGACAAGCCAGAAGGCTTTTTTTTCCCATGGTGCTGCCACAACCACAAGGGATTCTGGGTAGGCGCATGCAAATAAGGTCAACAATTATCACCTTTTGCCTCTGTTTGCCACCGCAGACACACCTGGCTCTGTCCCTTTAAGGTCAAATGCAATTACTTTCAAGGGTTCCGTGTATAAAGTGGATATAGAGGCAAAAGGTGATTGTTGTTAGCCTTATTTGCATGCGCCTACCCAGAATCCCTTGTGGTTGTGGCAGCACCATGAGATTTCTGAGGGAGAAACAAGCCTTCTGGCTCGTCTGGTGTCGGAGACATAAGTTTGCAGGTATGGCAGGTGAAGGCGGTTTGGATTCCGGTGACCTCCGGAGAGGGCTGAGCGGTAAATATGATCCTCCGGTCGCTACGCGGTTTCTTTAGGGTCATGACTGAAGAAGGAGAGCTCGTCGTTTTTATGATTGGCTGAAACACTGAATGTTTCTGTGGCCTGGATGACATCATTATCTTTTTCCCCTTAAACCCGAGAATTCCCGAGCACAGATGCGGTGCTTTTCCCAGCACCCCCCCCCATTTGTTTTCTCTGTAACGATATGAACGTTTTTCGGTGTTGAAGGCCTGTTTTGAGGCCGAATTCCGTGGATGGAACCTCCTCCGATATGTACTTTCTTGTTTCACTCCTTTCCCAATCTTCCTCTCCCTGCGGCCGCTAGAACCCGTTTAGTCCGACAAGCCCCGTGCTGATCCCCCGGGTTCCGTATATATATTTATCTTTTCCACGAGAACACATCTAGCATTCAGCAGCGCGCATGCGTGGAATAATCACTGCCAGCCAGCTCCAATGCAGACTCTCAATGCGGACTAAAGAGACCTCCGGTGTGCATGCGCAGAGTATCCCGTCAGTGTAATTGTATTTATCTTTTTATCCTAGGAAGTGAAGAAGGATCCCGAAGTAACGGAAGACCAAATACCCGCCAAACGGGAGAAAGCTGGGAATGTAGCCAGTCTGGTCCAGCGCATCAGCGTGTACGGCATTCCGGGACTGGGACCCCCACCCCCGACCAAGTCTCTCAAGAAAAGTACGTGAACGCCAACGTGCCGTAAAATGCTGCCGGCGGCCGCCAGTATATCGCGGCTGTCAATATCAGTTAATGCTAATATAGTGTATAATAATATAATATCGACACTAAACAGGGCTGCTGGGAAATGGCCCGTGAGCCACGATTACTTATGTATCATATTCTAGTGAATAAGATTTTCGCACTACTATGCTGCATTCGTAAGGTTTGGCTACTTTAGTTGTAGATAAGCGGAACAGCCTCCCGGTAGAAGTAGCGGAGGCTAATACTGTGAGTAAACGTGCATGTTATAGACTTACGACTCTCCCGAGACGAGACCGGCGACTGATTAAGGTCTTTACAGCAGGAACAACAAATGTCAAAAACCAGCAGTGAGCGGCCGGGAAATCCAAGCTAAGCCTAATCTACCCGCTAAGTACATGATGATTTAAGAACCGTTCCGGATAAGCAAATAACCCCGCAGGCCCTTACTCATCACTGCCGGTGCCTCTGGGAGCAGAGACACCGGCCCCCGGGACAGACACCTATAACATAAAGCCGGTGCCTCTGGGAGCAGAGAAACCGGCCCCCGGGAAAGACACCTATAATATAAAGCCGGTGCCTCTGGGAGCAGAGAAACCGGCCCCCGGGAAAGACACCTATAATATAAAGCCGGTGCCTCTGGGAGCAGAGAAACCGGCCCCCGGGAAAGACACCTATAACATAAAGCTGTTGAGTCCAGACCATTTTTCCTGTCGTTGGTCTCGTCTTAGATTCAGGAGCCACAAGTCTGTCCCATGCGTGTTTAAATCCCCTCACCATATTACATGCTACCACCTCTGCTGGGAGGTGGTAGCATGTGATAGTGTTCAGGTGTCTTGTGTAGGTGAAGCCGTGTATTCCGCGCCTCTATGTCTGCGATCTGCACCCCGAGTGCCACATAATCGCTTTTATTTCGTTCACAGAGTCGAAAAAGAGACAATGTAAAGTCCTCTTCGAGTACATTCCCCAGAACGAAGACGAGCTGGAGCTCAAGGTGGGAGAAGTGCTGGACATCATCGAAGAGGTACGTGGGGGAAATTAACCAAAATCTTCCAAACTGACATTACCACGGTAACCCTAATAGCTTTCTGGAGAACGCTACTTAAGGCTTTAACTACCGTATTGTCCTGAATATAGGCCCCATGGTGACTTTTTTAAGGGAATTAAATTTTTGAAGAAAGGCATCCTCTAAGTAACGGTGCCTCGTCTATTAAGGAGAGAATCTTAAAATGACTCTAAATATGGGGCTGCGATACTTTATAACCTTTTTAAGGTGGAACTCTCTTTGTCGGCTCACATTGCAAGGGGACCGCATTACTGAAGGACCGCGCTACTGGAAGAGCTCCATTCCGGGCACCGCCGGCTAAACCCCGTCATAGGCCACACGCCTGATTTAAATATTTAAATAAGCGCAGAAAAGTCGGTCCTATACTCAGGACAATACGGTAAATGTCCTCTATTTGCCCCGGGACCGCTCCCTGGTTTTGCTTTTCTTATAACCTAATCATATACATCGCACCCGTATGGAAGAGGTCCGCGGCCTCGTGCAAGACGTCTTAAGATGGGGCTTTAATGTATACATATGGCATGTGAGAATCCATACTCAGAGATGGTGATCTAGAACCGCTATCTCTAATTCCGATATAAGTGTGATGAATCGGGCCGTTCTGGGGAGATTGTGGAGGTTCCGCCGAGTAACATTCTCTGTAGAGTCTGATTAGATAAATGAGATCTAGGATGTTCTTCCGCCATACGGCGTGCGAAGCCAAGGTGCGTCGGCAGGTTTCGTGTTGTTGAGGAATCCAGACCAGTGGCTTAAAAGGAACCTTTTTGGACTACCCCCCCTCTGTGTATTAAGTACGATGCGGTAGAAGGATCCCGGGATCCGGCCGCTGATCCGCTGGCGTGTAAGATTTCCGATGGATTACATACAATGGGATATGTGATGCCGCTGTTTGGAAGGATTAATATGGGCAGAGTGGATTCTCTGGACCCTTTGCCTGCGGGTCGAGAACTTCAGCTGCTCCGAAGGCACCCCGACGCGGCGGATGCGCATGCTGGCACATCAAATATTTGGAAAGCTGTTAAAACAATCTTCTTTCCCGCCTGCCAGGGTTTGTTGACTACATGATTGCCTCGGGCATTGTGTTTCCTTATCCAGAATGGCGTCATGATAAATGTATTTGTACAGCCGCCGCTTCGGCAGTATTAGCCCGGTTGCAGCTATAAGGTGTGCCTGGTTTAATGCAAGCATTTTGTGAATGCGTGTTTTGAATTGGCTCATCTTATACACGCCTTGGATAAATCGTAAGGAAGTCTTACTTTGCTGAGAGGGTGATCGTTAAGTGGAACAGCCTCCCAGCAGAAGTGTTAGAGGGTAATACAGTGAGGGAATTTAAACACGCATGGGATCAGCATACGGCTCCTGACTGGGGAGAATGTCTGATCTGCCGTCACATTCTGTGTTTCTCTGTGTGTAAAAATGAAATGTATATATAAATGAAAAAAAATGTGGGCGAGCCTCTTTCCTGCTTCTTCACCTTGACGTATACGTAATGCGCTCGGTCACGTTCTCACCTATTTATAGTGTGCATACTGCTGCCTGTCAGCTCTGACTAATTTGTTTAAAGTCCAAAGGGATGTGGCCTTGCTGTTTACCCGGCAGTGTGATGTCATTTATGTCATGTGATGTGTGTGATGTAATTTATGTCACGTGATGTGTGTGATGTCACTTATCTCACGTGACGTGTGTGATGTCATGTATCTCACGTGACGTGTGTGATGTCACCAGGGCTTTCTGCTACCTTTTGGGCGGTGATGACTACTTTTCACTCGCTGTTTCTTGTTTTGTTTTTTATCCATAAAGCTAAACTTTGTTTAGCAGGAAACCTGCGGAAACTCCTGGCGTTATCTGCCCCTATCCTCCAACGTCGCTACGCGGCATCACGCTGGGTTCTAGATTATTCTATATCTCTATTTCTGGTAATTTAGGACTGCCCTTTACCTCACCTTCCTTACCACACAAAAGTAATATTTTCTTAGTTCTTTTAATTAAAGCCCCCCCCCCATGCTTCATAGGAACGTTTAAGAAAGCAGAATGCCGATAGATTGTAAGCTCACCAGGTCAGGGCCCTCTTCTCCCTCTCTATCAGTATGTCTTAACATGTGTTCAGCTCCTGGGAGATTTCCAGGACATTTAATGACCCCCCCCCCCAAAATTTTTTTTTTTAATATTTAAACCAATTCTATAAAGGGTATGAAACGTGACCGCAAGAAATCGCTCGCATTCCCTTCATAAATAATATAGAAAAATTACAAAATATATATATTTTTTTATGTCTTCAGCAGCGACGCGTTTTGACACGGCCTCTAGTTTTATTATTCGTCCGTCTCCTCTTTATGATCTATATCTTCTTTTATTATGTGCCAAGATATCGGAAACACATGTTTCTGTGGTTTTTGGTCACGTACCTGATGTGAACTCTCGGCGGCTGTTTACAATTCACTTATGTCATATAAATATATAATATAAATATATAATGTAACTAAATACAGGGAAGGGATCGGTGGCGCGGCTTCTTCCTTTTTCTTTCATTTTTTAAGGTAACGATTGTGCGAATATTTTAATGAAGGTAATTGGTGCGAGTTATAAATAAGCTTTACTGATGCTTTAATGAGGGTCTCATAAATTACCCCCCAAAAATGTAAAGATAAAGAAAAATGAATATTTATTGTCCGATATTATTAATATCTCTAACATTATAGCACAACGGCAATTTACCTGCCCCAAAAGGTTTTACCTAAGTCTGCGACATTGTCACTCCTTGGCCTGAAAATGGAATCTCTTCATAGGCGTACCGTGGCCCCTTATCACTCCCATCACTCCTGTGTTCCAATGGCCCTTTATCACTCCCATCACTCCTGTGTTCCAATGGCCCTTTATCACTCCCATCACTCCTGTGTTCCAATGGCACGTTGTATTCGCTGATCCAAGTTTAAGTTTAAAAGGCTGATTGTTAGAAACCCTTCCAAAATTATATTACAGCTGGTAATTTTCTTGTTTTCCATGAAAATATCAGTGACCCCAAACTTTGGAACTGCCGTGAGTGCATTTATAATATCATTTAATTGATAAAACATATTAACCTCTCCTTAAATACCTTCCAGTTGTGTAATCCGTACTAAAACCATACATTGTATTTGAAAGCGCTGGCAGCCGACGTGTTCCTGTACCGCGTGTAACACAGCCCCGTTTATCTGTTTAATAAATGTATTTATTTATTTTGAAGGTCGAGGAAGGGTGGTGGAGCGGGAGCAACAACGGAAAATCCGGCCTGTTTCCATCCAACTTTGTGAAAGAGCTGGAGCCGTCAGATGACGGGGAGAGCCAGGACCTCCTCGAAGAGTCAGGTAATCGACAAATCTACATAACGGATGGAAAACACGGCCAGCGTGTACATAAAACGCCAAGCGATCGGCACGTTTATCCACGCTTATGCTCCCTTATCCACTCTTACAATCACAAATATACGGCTATTTTAAAACTCCCCCAAAACTGGGTTACTTGAGGTTTTAGAGCGATGTTTTTTTGGTGCCTAGAGGTATTCACTAAAGTTGTCAGGAGAGTTGTGGTTCCAAATCCCTCCTTGGCCCTTCATAATGAATAGCGAACGCTGCCAGGCATCTGTAACAAAAGGCTGAGCCGGCCCTGCATAATGTATCATTCAGTGAGTGAGGAGATACTCGCTGGTTTAACTATACATTATCCAGGGCCGGCCAAACACTTCCTGCAGCATTCCACTCTTGCTTTGCACGCTCCGGCCCTGCCTATGTGGCCGGATATAATTATATTGCCCCCATCGCATACGCTTTGAGCCTTTGCCGTGAGAGCAGCGTTATGATAACGAGTTCTCACGTTACTGATTAACTTCGCCTTATTAAAGGGACGGCGTCACGGAAGACACGCGTGCTGCGCTTGGAGACGGACATTTACAATGTATCATTCATATCACAAACTCTGTTTATTGCGTCCCGTGTGCGATTTGTGGCCCACCTCGTACCGGAGGGCTTAAACTGCCGCTTCTCGACATGCGCATGGCCGCCTCGTCTTCTGTCTTGGGCAACCAGGCCCAGGGATCTGGCCGTGAGCGGCTCGCCCACAGAACGGATTTCATTTCATACAGTTTGTTGTATCTCACAAATGAGGCCCGGGGCGTATAATGCGTTAGAATAGAAATCTGTGTATTATATGTTCCTTGGCTGTGTATACAACGGGCACTGCCATCTTGAATCCTTTTTCTCTGGATTTCCATGACTCCTTCTCCCCGTTAAAGCATCTCTCATCACGTTGCCGATTGTCTCGTGGAGATAAGAGTTTGGAGAATAAGGGGGAGAGATTTAAAACAAGAAAACGGATTCATTAATGCTGGCTGCCGTTCCAAGACCTTTCTCAGCCCTGCGATCCTTCAAACCGATCGCTTACACTGCTTGTGGGTAGTTTCAGAATATTCGTTTAGGAAAAAGTTGGACCCAAAATGTCCTCCTCCTGTAGAACGTCTTCAGACTCAGGGTTGTAGCCGTGTCCCTCGCGCCATTCCCACCTCTTTTGTCTGAGGTCCGCTGTTGGGCAATACGACCTTTGGAACCATAAATCCGTCCAGGCTTCTGGCGTCCTCCATTGTTCCTTATCGTGTACCCGATGACACATTACCTGCCGCGGGGTATATTGTAAGCATTAGCGCGTTCGGGCCGTGTTTGCCTAACCTGATGGTACACAGAAGATTTACTGGCCCTGACAGGCCTGCTAAAGAACGATGCGTATTTAAAGTACACCAAACTGAGGTGGAAGCTGCAGCTGCCTTCCTCCGTGGTCCGATGGTTCTAACCATTGATGGCCCATAAAGCAAACTCATTGAAATCAATAGGGCCAATTATTGGGGGGGGGGCGTCAGAATAGCTGACAGGCATGCAAAGGGGCAAATGCATATGGGGGGATTCTGCGGACCCCTGTGGGTGGGGATCATGCTATAGAAAGGACTAAGTTTTAAGGAATTCATACAGCCACCCCGGGAGGGTTGCTTGGTGCTCAAGTGGTTAAAAGATGTACAAATAGAATATATATATTTATATAATTTTCCTTTCCTTCCCCGTAGCTGAGCCGGGGGCCGTTACGGCCTCCCCTGCCTCCCCGGTACTCTCCCCGGGGAATGGGCCGGAGGCGTCCCCCTCCCCTGTGGCTCCGCCAAAGAAGATCATCGGCGTCGGGTTTGGAGATATTTTCAAAGATGGCTCGCTGAAGCTTAGACCAAGGATGGCAAATTCTGACTCGGACTTCAAAAGGGTCGAGAAGGTGAGTGGCGTGCGGACATGGCAGGCGTCCTATATATGAGCGAGCCCTCCGATCGCCAGCCGGCGTGTTCCCCGCTGCTCTCTTTCCCCGTTGCTGCTCTGAAAAGCTTCCTAATGGATTAAAGGGTTAAACCAAAATCAGGCAATGTTTTTAGATTTTATTTTTTTTAGATTAACATCCTGTTTATGATTTCTTGTATTTATGCCGTAAACGGCGCAAAATCACCCCTTTATGCCTGCAGGGAAGCCGCCCTGTAATTCTGTAACCCGTCATATTAAATATATTTATATATTATATATCCCTCCTCTGAGCGGATATCTGAAATCCCTGTGTTCCTTTCAATGAGAATGCAGAAAGCTGGCCGTCCTGCTGTAATTATAATAATAATAATAGCCGCGATTCCTGCGGAAGATGCTTTATGACACGTTGTGGCGTCTCGGGGCTTCTGGCCCTTGGAAGCTCCGTTGCGGAAAGTTTCCCCGTCTGGGGCTGTAAAACGCTGCTTCCTGTCTGTTTTGGGGGAAAACCCCCACATTTTGCTGCCCTCTCCTCTTGCACGTCCTCCCCACCTTGTATTACATAGGCTGCTCATCACAGGGGGTTTACTCACAAGGCTGAGAGCCCCTTCCAAGCAGTCTCACTGATTTCACTATGCATTATACAGGGCCGCTCAGACTTTAATGCAGGGGGAGCTCCCTGGGGCTGGCCTTTCGTAACACAGCGTGAGCTTAGCGACCGAAATCCACAACACGTGGTTTAGTGAATACTGCCCTAAACTTGGTCTTCCGTGTCCCAGTCACGGCAGGTGTTCACACGCCTCAACTTATTTATAGTGCTTCAAAGCCACGCGACCTTCATGTGCTGTAACAACGTGTCCTAGTGCAGAATAACAGAACGAGACGCCTGCCCATCGTATGCCCTGTAAGGTGTCCTCGTTACGTTTTCATTTTGTCCCCCGTTTTAGTATCTGTTGTTTGTTTTATATAGCGCCATCGTATTCCGCAGCGCTGTACATCTGGTTCTGTCTTATTTCTGCAGCCGTTGCCCACCCCACCTTCAGGTTCTAGATTATTCCGCACCTCGAGCTCTGAACTCTCCCGGGCGGAGACGGACAGCAAGCCTAAAGGTACGAGTATGATCTGCCTTCAACCTTTCAGCAAACACGGAAACTCCGTATATTTACGCCTTTCCCCCCGTTTTATATGGATCGTGATCGGCCTGTGCCCTGTCGTACCTGAACGTTACTGACTGAGGGAGCGGGTCGCGCACGTCTAACCATTCATCTCTTGTTTGTAGCCAAAGAGACCTGCCGAGCGCTGTTTGCCTACATGGGAGTCAACGATGACGAGCTTACCTTTAAAGAAGGGGACATAATCCAGATCATAAGCAAAGTGCGTTTCTGCGAGTATTTCTTTATATACTGATAACTATATAATATATTCATAGAATCCTGACCCATTCCGTCCGTCCGTCTAGTCGCCCGTCTCTCCTGCTGTACAGATCAGACCTTAATCAGTCGTTGGTCTCGTCTTAGATTCAGGAGCCGTATGTCTATCCAGCGCATTTTTAAATCCCCTCACCGTATTACCCTTTACCACTTCTGCTGGGAGGCTGTTCCATAACTTCCTTACACCTAAGCCTCTGACCCTTTCGTTCACCTCCTACCCCCCCTACTGTGTTAAGAAATAATAAATCCTTTTAAATATGTAAAAGTTCCTTCTCGCGGCCCCTCTGGAGCGCTGCTGAAACTCCCCGCTCCTCTCTTGCAGGACACCGGGGACCCGGGCTGGTGGAAAGGAGAGCTGAACGGTAAAGAAGGAGTCTTCCCCGATAACTTTGCAGCCATGATCCCGGATTCCGAAAAAGAAGTACGTTTTGAACTTGTCCGTTTCTTTTGTTGGCGGCGCATCCGTTACCCGCCTGCTATCCGATGATGTCGGTCGGCATATGTCCTCAGCGCCTGCGCTGGTCCGGCACGTGCTCGTTTATATGTCATTTATATGTTATATGTCTTACTGACGATGGATAGAGACAAGCCGGCTGATTCTCTGCTTGGAACGTGTTGTCTCAAAACACAAGAAGTTATTAAAACTTTCCAGCAAAATATGCTTTTTGTTTGGATTTTTGTAACACAATAATAATCTAACAATCTGCTGCGACCGATCGTCCTCATGTTTTCAGCCTGTGGGGGTTTTTTCTTTATATTTTATGCAATTACTGCAAGTCAGTAACTTGGTGCCTCTAAAATGCTGCTGTTGGTTATCGGTAATATTTGTGCTGTTATTATTATTATTATTTTTATTAATATTTTTATTATTGATGTTTGTACTGTGCTAATACTTCATACAGTGCTTTAGACGCGTGACTTGTTTCTTTTTCTTTTAGAAACCAAAGAAGCCCCCACCTCCTAGTAAAAGCCCAGGTATGTGAATGACCGTGTTGGGAATAAAACCTGGCGGGGGGAATTGTTTTTTTAATGGGTTTAAGGACAACCCATCCTAGATATTAATATATTTGTACTTTTGGATTGTAAGCATAACCCGACTACATTTTTAATGACCGGTGGGGGGGAAAAAGTCCAAGAAATGTACTAAACTCTCACAAAACCGATCTTCTCCTCCAGCACCAAAGCCGGAACTTCGCATCAGCGAGAAGAAGTTTACCCCGACCAAACCGGAAGACAAAGGTGATCAGTCAATGCGGGGTTAATGTATCGGTGGTGACCATTCGATGGACTTCTCCATACGGCCAGGCTGCAAGGAGTTAAAAGTCACACATTAACCCTTTCTTGTGTATAATTTGTTCGTTGCAGATGAAAAGCCATCTCTGGATTCTAAGCCTTCCAAACCAGCCGCCCCTCAGGTACCCCCCAAGAAACCCTCCCTCTCAAACAAGTCGAATAGCCTGTTGAAGTCCGTCTCCATCCCACCCAAACGACCCGAAAAGCCAGCCTTACCGGTACCTACATCCAAGTGAGTGCCTGCAGATGAATGTAGCGCGTCGAGTCCGGATTGTTACGCGATGCTCTGCTTTTAACGTGCCTTTTTCCCACGGTGCACCGCTTTAGAATATGACAGCGCTATATAAATTAATAAATAATTATTTCAACGCTGAGCGCTTTACAGAAGACCCAACGAAGGCGTCTGTGGTGGTAAACGATGCATGGTGTGGTGGTATTGGGTTTAAGGACAACCCATTGTAGTTTTTTTTTTTTTTGATACCTTTTTTTACTTAGTTTTTTTCTTTACCGCTTTAGGTTTTGCTGTTAAGATAACAGAAGGTTTTATTATATTTTGTCGCCTTTGGTTTTTTTGTTTTGCTTTTTAACTTTCCTGTCCGATAACGCCGTTCTCTTTCAGACCCAACGGGGAATCTCCTCTCACTCGACCCAAATCAGAACCTGAGCCGCTTAGTAAAATGAAGATGGACCTGGAGCAGATTCTGAGCCGGCCAAAATCCGTAGAAGTCGAGCCGTGTGCCGCTAAAAGCCCCAGAGAACACGGTACGTACAACACGTTTGCCGGTGCGTCCTTAATCCCGGTTTTAACCCCATAATGACAAAGCCCGTACATGTACAGGCTCAAAATGCATTGTTTTCAATGGGTTTAGGGACCGCCCATTGTCCTTAAGGGGTTAATCACGTTTACTGACGGCAGAGAGTAAATCTTATTTAAAAGTAAATAATGGTGCTATTTCTAAGCCCCGGTTTTGTTCGTTGTAGGCAGGGCACGATTATTCTCACAATGCTTTTTATAATTTATATCATAAACTGAATTAAATATAAGTCACATAATCTCCAATTGAATTCTCGCTCTCACCAAAACCGGCTTTGTTCAGGTGGCAAACATTTCATTACATTACAGACCGACCTTCACCAGTCGTTGGTCTCGTCTTCAGGAGCCATATGTCTATCCCATGCAGTTTAAATCCGCTCGCTGTATTACCCTCTACCACTTCTGATGAGAAGCGGTTCCACTTATTTACCACCCTCTTAGTTAAGTACTACTTCCTTGTATTACATTGTGTTATCTGTAATAAAAACGAGCGGAGTGTTATCTTAATTTCCATTCACACCCTGTTAAGTTGCTGATTGCTGTAAACTAGAGTAAGCTAAAACACCTTAACTGTATACTACCAAGGGCCGGTTTTGGCCCTGCAATATCCATAAAGATTACACGGTGAGGAAATCTCCGCTATCGCTGCTATTCGGACGCCGTTTAGTTCGTTATGCAGGTATACAGCGCCACCTAGTGGTTAGAATACAGTCTGCAGTCTTACCCCTGTCACGTCATTCCATGATCCATTTAATTTCTAGTTTTAATTCTGCTGGCTGTCCTTAAATTACTTACAATGTACTTTCTTTTCTGATGCGGTGTCCACAAGTGCCGTTTAATTTACATATCCATATGTTTTAATCTGCTTGACGTATATAGCTATAGGTTTCCTTCCCTGCGTACATAATTTTTGTGTTCACAATCGCACCACGACCCATAAAAAAAAAACTTCATACGATCCGCTTCCCGTCTACAGGCAAAGTTTAGGGTGATCATATTCAAGTTTTGAAACTGCGGGCGTATTTTTTACATGTTAATCGTGGAGCAGATTTGAAGACGTAGAGTAGTTGCTATGGAAACTGATGATTTAAAGCTGTGATCACTCTGGCTCTCAATATGTATATGGGCAGGCATGTTCTATACACCTCCGTCACTGTGTAGTGGGTCACGTTGGGGACAGTAGCCGTAGGATATGGGGCCTCTGAGATATTCCTTTACACATCGTCTCATTCTGTTCCTTCTGCAAATGTTTCATTCTCCTACTTTACAAGATATTTTTTTTTTGTTTCCGAAATTTCCTCTCCTTCGCTTTTCTTTCCAGATTTTGTTTCCTCTCCTGTTTGCCATGTTTTCCTTCTTTCGTGTCAGGACCTTCCCCTACCCTTCATCTTTTTGGTAAGATCGCATTTTTTGTCACTGAAAAACCCTAGACGGGTCCTTTAACGCGTTAAGAGAGAGGCCGGGAGCCCGTAACCTAGTTATTCTAGGTGAAATGTGAGGCTGCTTCTTCCCACCCAGCTTCCCATTAATAAAAGCTCGGCTTCCTTTTAGGTTAAACCGGGGGCAAATCAGATGTATTCTGCCCATTAGTTACACAGTTAAGTAGAGAGGCTCCACCTTCTGGACTAATTGTGTACTGCATGTATAGCATGTGTAGTTGTTGTGATGCTAATAGCAGGTATAAACATGTTAAGAGTGGGGCAGTACTGTACGTTATTGTAGCCAATCTGTGTAACGTATGCATGTACACTGTGTTTTAAAACTTTTGGCCCTCCTTTGCACAATGGTCCTCAAACTCGCATACATAGAATACATATATATATATCTGTGAAGTGCATCAAGGGGTCGCCTGGAAGTCGTAAACCCTGTTTTAAAAGAAATCATGCCATGCATTGTTGCTTTTTAACCTCACAAATGAAAGGCCCACTGCAGTTCTGTTTTCATATTGTCGCAGTTCATCTTGCATGGATTCCAACGCATTTTACTGCATGCAGATCGGTGCAGGTGTTGTGTAGTTACTGGAGTTAGAAAGTTTAGCTCTTCCTCCGGCTGTCTCTGCTGGCTCCTCCCTCTGGCCGGCTCTGCTGGAACCAGGAAGCATACCTGTGTACACTGGGGGGGAATTCAATGAAAGGTCATAGCTTCAAGGTCTGGTATTTAACCCCTACTCTCCTGTGCATACAAGTCATTTAAGGACTTCAACAGGCATTCAAAAGTAATAAGAAGGACGCGTCGCCTGAAGGGTTTGAGGACCACGGTGTCAAATACAGCAGGCGCCGCCTGTCCTTCTGTATGCAGACCGTATAGTATGTGTCACCGCGCGGTGACATGCGCAGAACATTACAGTTCATCCATTGTGTGAGTTTAACGCATGATTGGTTTATATTTGTTTTATCGCTGTGTGTGGTTTTTATTCCGAGTTTAAATGAAACGCGATCATTTCATTGAGTTCCTAATTTAAAAAATAATACAAAATCAAGGTGATTTCTGGGGATGTTCTTTACATTTATTAAGAACTGAGTTGTAATTTTGTCCCTCCCTATTATTATTGTATATAAAATGGACGTTTCATTTGATTTCTGTTTAGAGACCCTCCGGGTCCTTTGAATTTCCACGTGGTCCCGCTTCTAAATTCACGAAGGGATTCTGCTTTTGCCTCTTTTCCCCGCTCAGCCGCTCCTGGGCTGGGTTTTTGGTCCATTTCAATGAGAACGCTTTTCTGCTGCTGTTTGGCTGCTTTAAACAGGGAATCGGCGGCATGGAAACGGGACCCCGTAAGCAATGATCCCTGGAGCTGGAGCTTCTCCTAAAGGTCATTGATTTCATTGAATAAAGTCCAATTACTTTAACGTACATTCTTTGTTGGTGAGACTGCTCGGGACGTTACAGGGGAAAAACCCCGAAAATCTTGCGCGAGTTCTTTAATAAAGTGCCGGTGCAAATGTGACTTTTTAGATCATAAGACTTTAATGCTTTATAAAACGTTAATAGATCCCCCGCACCCTTTTAAAACCCTCAGATCCCCGTATTTTGAGAACGGGATAAATAAGGCATCCAACGCAAAGTTAGTAAAGAAAATGATCGCAGTGACGGGCGGCTTACTCTTCGGAGCGGTGCTTAGATGGCTGGAGACCACCTCCCGAGGCCTTGGGCACCGTCAGTAAGGAACATGTTATGCCCTCCATGTTTATTCTTTTAAAGCCCAATTCTGTTTAGAGATCACAGCGCTCACAAATGGCTTACATTTATATTTGGCAGCTGATATTGGAGTTATTTAATCAGCAGTATAGGGGGGGGGGGGTCTTCTAACTTAAGCCTAACTCCCTGGGTTTCTTTTGAAGCTGATGGATCACGTTTTGGGGTCACGAAAAATTAAGGAAGCTTTTATTTATATTAAAAGGAACGTCTTCAGAATCATTTTCTTATGGGTGTAGAAAGGGGGGGGTCAACTAACTACTGATGCCCACCCCCCTGCCGTTTTGCCCCCCTGGTTTTCAGTCCAGAAGCAGATCTCAGGCAGTACAGGAGCCCGCTGTGTCCAACAGGAGTAGAGAGCTCTTTTTGAATGCTTCTCAGGCATGGCCGGCTCCTGTACCGGCTACTGGAGTGACAATCAGATAATAAAATATATTTCTTTAATTATTTACAAAACTTATTCTGCAAACCTCACTTTTAATACACTCTAGATTGTAAGCTTGTGGGCCAAGCCCTCTCCACCCAACGCATTGCTTTGTGCTGCTTATTCTAGTTTTGTGAGATCCCGTGATTATATGTATTCAGCGCTGTGTAAAGGGTCGGTGCCATATAAATAAAGCATGATAATAATAATAGTAAGTATCTTTTGGGTGGTACGTGTAAGGCAGCGATGCACCTGTATGCAGCCATGTTTGCTGCCTTTAATGTACTGAATTCAGGTTCACAGGCTGCGCTCTGCCCCGCTCTTCAATCAACAAGGCAAATCAATACAGCTTAGAGCACAAATAGCAGACGCATTTACTGTATAAATCACCCCGAGAAGTATAAGGAGACGGCTTCAACTCGTGGCTGCGACCCCAGACCTGGTGGAAGTCACTGCCGAGTACAGGGGCTGCCGCCGAAGATCGATTGAGCCGTCGTTTCCACTCAAAACTGCACTCCTTTTTTCCTCTCTGTAGGGTACTTTGAGAACGATTTTGAACAATTACCCCAATTTATACAAAAAAGATTAAAAGAGCTACGAACGCAAACTTTAATTGGAGTGGTTAATGGCATTCTTTGGGAGCAAGTGTCTAGTGTCTCATGCAACCTCACCAACAAATAATGTATATTAAAGTACTTTAAGGAGAAGCTGCAGCACACCGCCCCCCCCCCCCGTCCCATATTTGTGCCGCTGTTGGGTGCTGGAGGCCACCCGTCGGTGCCATCACACCTACTGAGGAACCTTCTGAAGATGGTAGCGGGGGTTCTCACTAGAGCTTCTTGCGTGATCCGGTGGCTGAGCTGACCGCCGGTGAGTATACGGGGCCGCAGTGGTGGCAGGAGCTAAACGTACCCTGTGTAAGCCGAGGAGCTGGGAAAGAGACGAAAGGGGGGTATTCTGCGGGATTTTGTTATTAACATAGGGTTGAGATGAAGGCAGTTCTACGTTGAAGTCCGTAAAGCAGCTTGGACAATGACTGGCGATGGTGTAATGAGAAGGCTGCGGCCGGGGGCCGAATATAATTAGGGAAAAGACGCCAATCAAGTAGATTGATCGGGGAGAGAGGGAAAGCCGATGCAGTAAAAGGGCTGGCCGGCCGGCCAAGGGATAATTGGTCTAATAATGGTCTGGGGGACTCGACATGGTAATGGATGGAAGGGGATGGAAGGGGAGCGGGTGTATTGGAATGATCTGTCGGTGTATATGCAGCGCTCGCTGAAGATAAATCACATATACTCCGTTAGCGTACTTATTCTACTCGTTATACTGATTGGCCGCGCAAAGCGTATGACGTGGTCTTCATCATGGCAACCATGGAAAAGGTGCCGGAATTGTGGTCCCCCCCCCATACATAACCACCTGCTGTATTTAAGCCGTAATCCATGCCGCGAGTGCGTGGAATAAATGGCGATGGTTTCTTTTTTCCTTTAGATCCGCTGAGTTTTGATGATGTGCTGCCTACCTCAGAGAACTTATCGCACCCGACCGCAAGCAGACCAAAGATGCCCGGAAAGCGATTGCCCGGCCGGTTTAACGGCTGCCCTCCCCCTGTAAGTAATGAGCTTTTCAGTGTCTGAGCTTTCTGTGTGACCTTATAATCACCTTCACGGAGGCGGCAATAGAACAACATTTACTGGCTAATTACCCTGCTGACGGAGATAATAGCCTCACCTTTGATTTATTTATTATTTGTTTTATATGTCGCCGCCAAATTCCGTAGCGCTGTACACCTATATGTTTTAATTCATCGTACGGCAATCTTGGAATTATTTGCTGAGAGATTTTGGCCGTCTTCCCGTGAAAATAATTCCAGGACCCGTCATGTTTAAGAGCCGCGCATGTTATATTGTAAACGTCTTAAGGACTCGCCCGTAGTGTTTTATGTTTGGTGACGGTCGCTATAAGAATAACCAAATGCGTTCATTAAAACGACCCACGGCTTGGCCTTTTTATCGCTGATTTGTGTCATTGTTTAGGCGATATTTAGAATAAATGTTAACCGTATGGGAGCCGAGATTTGTTTCCCGATGGCAGAGCCGGCGTCACCTAATCGATTTCCATTCCCAAAGTCCTCTCCCATCCCCCCCCTCCACCCACAAAAGGCTGCCTGAACCAATCAATATCAATCAACGACTTAACAATAGGTGAGAGATAACTTAATGGGCAGGAATAATTACGTGAGTTACCTCTCCCCTTCGTATTCACCATAAAGCGCGGTGATCGTCGCATAGACCCCTTTCTCCGAAGGTAAAACGTATGGACTAAGATTGGGAAACATGGATTACGATTCCAGGAGATTATTCCTCCGTCACGCGGAGAAGTGGAGAAAAATGTGGACCCGTCACCCAAAATAACGGAGTATTCAGAATTCTGACATTCGTATTGATTATTCCTTCCAGTGAAAAACGAGATATTTAGTAATTTCAGTAATGCCCTGTATTACGGGGTCTAAGCCGATGACGGCGATTGTTAAAGGGTTTTCGTCCTTCGCTCCCCATCTGACACGATGTCATGTTTGACATTTTATCTGTTTTGCATACAGTCACTCGCCTTCCTCCAGTAATTGCAAATGTGCCTCGTTTTATTCCTTTCTTGGCTAAAGTGTTACAAATGTGACAGTAGCGGTGTCTAGCACCAAGGGTCCGAGGGGGACGCGAGCCCTCTTGGACCTCTCCCGAGGGGGACGCGAGCCCTCTTGGACCTCTCCCGAGGGGGACGCGAGTCCTCTTGGGCCTCTGGGTCCTTGACTTGCGACACGTCTGCCTGCTGTTTGTAACGTAAGAAATCCTGTCCTCCTGCCCCTAGGAGAACCTTCGGGCAGCGGAGCGTTCCAACACCCCAGGTATTTGCCCCCGTTGTTGCCGATATAGTTTAACGCTCTGCACGTGGCTCCGAGAAGCGATGCTTTCAGCCGTTCAGATGCATCACCGTTCATCAAAGACTATTGATGTCCAATAATGATGTTTTGCAGGACGCTAAAGATTCAGCCGAAATCGTAAAGGTTGCTAAAGAGGAGGAGGATGAAAGTGCCAAAGTGAAGACCCCTGAAGTTAAGAAGGTACGTCTTGATCTATTAAAGCTCGCTTCTAGATGCGCATGTATTTTCTGAGCTTATGTCTCAAGCCCCATCGTGAGCTCCTTGGAGAGAGCGAGGAGTCAATAAAATGTCTGCAAGCCTTTTGTTTGCTTGAATAGCTCATGTTGGAACTATAGAAGCTTTTATGTTTTTGTGTCAATGTATGAAAAAACTTTGTGTTTGTTTGCCTGAAAACGCTGTTTTTGTTCTTAAACTTCCAGCCACCTGTTTCCATCTCGACTCCACCTGTATTCACTCCCACGCCTTCCGTCGCTGCCACTTCCGTTCTCTCGCCTTCCGTCACAGCGCCTTCTGTTTTCTCGCCTTCCGTCACCACCCCGACGTCTTCTCTTGCCAAGTTCTCCAGTCCCCTGAGCCCGGCTGCTGCGGACGTTAGAGGGAAAGCGGATGTAACCGACGGTAAAAAGAACGAAGTGGAGGAACTGAAATCCCAGATCTGCGAACTCCTCACTATCGTGGACGCGCTCCGGAAGGAACACCGGTAACGTGACTTCTCTTGAGATTGGTCGCCGGGCTTTGGCTGTCTTTTTAACGTTTAATGAGCAACGTGTCAGGATCGGAGGAAAGCGGCAGCAATGTATAGCTGGTTGAGGTTTCTAAGATTTTGCTGATAAGGAGAATGCGGCAGCTTTAGTGATCTCTTTTGTATAATGCACTGTTTATGTGTAATATGTTTAATTATGTCTAATTCTTCTCATTGAAGGAAAGAGCTGGATAAGATAAAGAAAGACCTGGAGGAGGAGAAATTGTTGCGTACCAGCCTGGAGGTGAGCGTTTCTTTTTTTTTTACACACAGCGCCCTCTACTGGAGAGGTGGATGCAACATGATGGGAGAAAGCATGAATACCCTGTACATATTGAACTTAGCTTTAATATCATACCCAACTTAACGCACTCGTCGGGACCACACACAGGGTGAAACGCGTGTCAGAAGAGATCATATGGCCAGGCGACCAGAAGGAATAATATCTAGATGTTGATTACCCGCAGTCTTTTTGGGGAATGGCATTTTAAGTTACGAGGGTGTTAGTAATGTCTGTATACGATTAGGCAACTAGTTGCTTTCCTTTATATGACGCCAGCATAGTTATCCTCTATTTCCATTTAGATACAATGGTGATAAATGTAAGGTTATGCATCTGGGTAGTAAAAACACGTGACGATTACTGGCTTAATAAGTCACTAAATGTATTAATTGATTAATGAATATGTGATAATTTAGTAAATAATTAAAATCATAAAAAATAAAGCAACGCTGAAAAATAATGGAGCCGGCTGTGATCTTTCAACCACGCTATAATTGTACAAAGTAGCACCGTTGGATAACGTGAATGCTATATAATGTCATGTGATAATGTCATATATATATATAATTTATTATTATTAACATATACTTTTTTAAATAACCAAATTTAGTATTTCTTTTATTTTTTTTACTTGATTTCTTGATTCTTATCTAGTGATTAGTCACGTGGTACATAAGACATAAAACAATGTTTCATTAGTTAAGCATTTTTACCAAGGTGGGACTTGACTTTAGGATTTGGGAGATCTTGGCTGATGCTGCTTTTTACTTCTTCTGTCTGCACGTGAAAAATAATGTGTTGTTTATTCACTCAGGGTGAGATTGACCGGCTGAAGAAGGCCATCCATCTGACATGAAACATCGCCTTCCTGTAATAATCCGATCTGGACATCGGAACCTCACACCGCGATGGAAGCTGGTTCAACACTTACTGGCATTTTTCTTATATAAAAAACAAACAAACAAACTTTTATATATAATTTTATTTCCTTTTTTTTTTTGCCAATAAGATAAAGCGGCCTTACTTCTCACTGTGCTGGAATAGCGGACCTTTTTGTCGGTTTGCTTAAAAATACTACTGAACTTATGTGTAAAGAGAGGGAATTCTGTATTAGACTTTTATCAAGTACTTTACGTCATTTTTAAATATGTTTAATGCTCAGAATACGGTGATATATCTTTACAAATCTGTAATATAGGTGGGGGTGGGGAGGGGGGACAAAATAGCCTTCTTGTAACGGTAGCTTCGACTTTTCCTGCTCTCGGAAAGCGATTACGACAATGATATATATATTATATTTTTTTTGTATATTTTTACCCTTTATTTCCCTCCCCAGGACCACACACTGTTGTGCCTGTCTGCAGTCAGAGTATTAATAACCGATCTGTGTATATTTAGATTTCTATCGGATAGTACCTATGTGTTCATACTGTATGTAGGAAGCGAATCACCTATGCACAATAGTAACAATGTTTAGTATTTTTTTTATATATGTATATGAGAAATCAGGTCACTTGCACTAAAAAAATTTACAAGGGATCCGCGTTAGATGCGCTTCTGGCTTTGGGCCTCGATTGCACTTAAACACTGGATAATTCTGTAGACTCTTTATAAGTATATAGAAGTATCATTCCTGTCTGCTCCTGTAATTTTTCTCCTAATAGCATTTCTCCTATTTTTATATTTCAAAATAATCTGCAACAATACAGTTCAAATATATATATATATATATATTAATAATATAATTATATATATATATATATATATAATTTTATTATTATACAATATTACGTTGATTTCCCGCTCCGTATTGGCCAAGCGATGGATTCCCTTGCTGTTAAATATGTATATTGTTACCTGTGCATTTAAGTGACAGTTTCTGAGATCGCCTTCAGTGTTGGAGCAGATACGCAACGTCCGCGATTTATAAGGAAATACTGTAATCTGAAATATATATATTTTTTACCATTATCTCGACAGAAGCTCTCGACTGCTTGAATTAAATCCTTTTCAGGAACTGAGCCTCTTAATTCCAAGATTACCTATGGGATAAAAGGTGCATCTCGTAAATGAAAGAGCTAGAACTGGAAAACATTAGCTAATCCCTGTCCTTTTGAACAGGTATCTGCATGCACGCTCGCACGGAGGGAGGCACGACAATCTCTTTCATCCGAAAAGGAAAAATACACCAAAATGTAATGGCCTTGTATCTTGTAGCAATAAAATTGATAAAGTGCAATGAGATGATTTAGCAAAATGAATCCTTTATAAGCTGCTATGGGTATTTGTAGCCATAAAGAATATTACACTAATGTCTCTTTCATGTTGTCTTAAATGATTTATACAAAACATTCCAAATCCTACAGGAGCCCCTTAAACCAGTGCATTCAATTTACTGTTTACAGGTGCTGTAAAATATTGCATGCTTTCTGAACAGTTAATAAAATGATTGAATTTTCACTTTGGTGCCTTGATTTTTGTTTTCATGGCTTAGAGATGGAACCCCAAAAAGTTCCAGACCTACTCATTGGCAATAGAGGGTCAGAGGTTTAGATGCAATATAAGGAAGTTTTACTCTACTGAGAAGGTGGTAGATAAATGGAACAGCCTCCCAGCAGAGGAGGGTAGGGGCTTATACATTGAGGGAATTCAAACATGCAAAGGATATGCATAAATATCTCTGCATCAGGGAGAAATGGGTCTTATTTGTCGTTAAATTCTATTCTTATGCCTTTTTAAGAAGTAAAAGGGGGGATTTTTTAGGCTGTATGTGCATCAGTATCAAATTTTACCCCCTTTTATGCAATTAATAAAATATAAAAAAAAAAAATGATACATCTAGGACTTAATTTGGTCCGACACAGCTTGTTTTTAACAAATATACATTCAGAGTGGTGCAGAATCACTGAAATATTTAAAAAAAAAACTAAAACCATCATAGTTTAGTGTAGTAATCAGATACAAAATAAATATCAGATATAGTGTGATAAGGGAGCCTTTCAAACAGCACTGGGGCTTAAAGCGTTTGGGGAAAAAGTTCTAATAAAATAAAAAAATAGTGCCGTTATACACGGAAAGTCCCGAGTGCTGGAGTCGCTCGCAAGATCTTATCGCACCCTTAGTTTATTGCATTGATGGTGATATCCTAAATAATAGAATCCGGCAGAAAGCAGCAGATAGAATTGGATACGTCTATTCACAGCGATCTTCTTCTAATGAAGCCGTGAGCCGCGAAACGCGTTAATATCCTGAAAGGTCCGCGTTCTTCGAGGATATACCCAACAGCTCCATGAACACCACACTCAAGAGCCAGGGGAAGAGATGGAGCCCATTCATCCCTCTCATTCAGGTGCCCATTCATCCCTCTCATTCAGGAGCCCATTCATCCCTCTCATTCAGGTGCCCATTCATCCCTCTCATTCAGGAGCCCATTCATCCCTCTCATTCAGGAACCCATTCATATTAAATCCATTCAGGCTTAAGTCTCGGGAAGTCATTCCTTCCGACCACCTATTTTCATGACGGATCCAGTTCAGATAAACACTAGAGCTCCGTATTATACGGCTATTCTATGAAAAGCGCCCTTGTGTTCTATACCCCAAGCGGTTATTGCATTTGAATGCGGAACGTAATTCGTATGTGATTTCATTAGCAATTCAAGCAGTTTTTCTTTGGCATGTGACACAGCGTGATGTTTTGATATTAAATAGTGCGCTCAATTGTTAGCGGTCGGGAAATAAAGCATCTGTACCAATTTACCAGTTGAGTCAAATGACAGGTTTGGCTTGATTTGCCTCCGCCGGTCGATGCGTGTGATAAAACGGCGCTGATTTTCATGTAAACCAGAATTCGATTAATTCAAGCAGGGCGGTGATTGGAATTTGCACTCCTGGTATTCTTCAGAACGGTATCTAAATCCAGGTTCTTCCATGTCGAGTCCCCCAATAACCTCCCCGCGGCGCAGGGGTTTAATAACACCGTTCAATATGTTTAATGTTATATATTCCTGAGTCAGTTATTAATTGGATGAATGTATGTTTTTAATTTAAAAAAACTTTTTGGAATGCGTTGTAAAATTATCTTTTATTCATATAGCGCCAACACTTTCCGCAGCATTCCTTAAAATACATATATTAAAAACTAACAACATCATAAATTATATCTCTGCTCTAGAGCTTTAAAATATCTTTATATATATATATAATAAATGCATGTTATTTAATGAGAGGGGCCGAGGCTGTCAATGGAACAAAACTAAAAAGATTGATGTTTCTCATGGGACCGACTCATGACCACCAGTGACCTGAATGCTTAGCGAGGTCTTAAAAATGCTTCATCATTTTCATGTTTTTCCGAGGATACTTTTATTCCAAAAAGTTACAGAATGTTTACCCCACGAAGGAAGAACGTATGTTCCGTGCTGCACCCCTTCTGTGGAGTTCCCTCCGTTCTGTCAGACTTTCTCTCTGAAAACCCACTTTTCAAGAAGCGTATAACATTTCCTCCCAACACTCTCAGCCATCAACCTCTACAGATCATCCGGACCCCACCAACTCATCCCCATCCAAGCCTTCGTCTCCTACTGCTTCACCTCCCCCTCCACCACCGACTAGATTGTAAGCTCCCAAGAGCAGCGCCCCCGTCTCCTTTTGTACCAGTTTCTTCTTGTGTGTGACTTTAAATTATTCAGCTGATTGTAACAGCGCTACAGACTGTGCTGGTGCTATACTAATAAATGTAATAGAGGACTAACCCTTCATTCATCCAACAAATTCTCGCTTGAGCAGCCAATCAGTGGCAGGTAATGCACTCCCATTAAAAGGGGCGCCATTTGTACCTATGATGGCTGGAGTGTCTGTCCCTTTAACTGGTTTAACGTGATCCCTAAAGGGCCAAAAGGGCCGGCCGCCCTTCAGGTTTACTTTAGCGGTGTCTGCAAGTATCATTGTGCATGAGAGCCGGGTATGACCCCCCATCTTCCTTTTATAAAGTTATATGAAAGATGGAGCGCGACAGGGATCTCAGTGGGTTATTATTACTTTATTTTTTGTAGTTGTGTTTGGAAGCAGGCTGCTTGGGCAGCAAATTATTTTTAGGGTTACGCACGCACCCCTGGATAGCACTATCACCCATTTATAGCGTGCGATACACACATTTCTGCCCCGTTACAACTTCCTGTGTACAATGTGAGGAAGAAGGGCTGCCACCCCGCAGGGCGGTCACATTGAGATGACCACGATTGAATCCAGCACTAAAAGCACCCGTGTCATTATTATTATCGTTCAGTTATTTAGGAATGCATGATCGGGGCAGTTCATACACATTTCCCATGATCCCTCAGTGCAGAGCGCTTCGAATCCTTCTCCCAACCAAAACAGGAAGTTCTAACCAGCTTCCTGTACTCTAACGGCCCATTTATAGCAGACGGCATCTAAACTTTTAGTACCCGATGTTTGAAGCTGTACAGGTCCTCTGCAACATTACCACAAATTACTGATTTCCTAGCTGCCAACAGCCCCGCATTTTCCAGATCAGTCCCAACCAATGGACTTATATCCTGGCAGCTTTCTTCACCAATGTCTTTACTAAAAATGTTCCGTTTATTGGTGTTTTCTGCAGATTATTTAGCGTTATAAATGCAGAAAAATGGGAAGCGCTGGGACGTTCCATGAAAGGGGTTCCCCGGTGACATCATAATTCCTTCCCAAATAACATAGACAAAGTCACGTGGAATGTCGCGCCACGCCCATTCTCAGGTTTTGGGATATAAACCCCGGGAGCTTCTAGAACTGCGCAGCACAACAGAAAACGACAGTTAATTTGTATATTAATATAAAAAAACAAGATTTTTTGTTTTCTGGTGAAAAAATGAAGATTGGGAATAATTACAAAGCATTTAAATAATATATAGAAAAAAATATAGATTATTATTCACCCCACCTATGAGCAAACTGGCCGTAATCATTCTAGTGGGCTACCTAGAATAATACACCTAGAATAATATAAGTAATAATATACGTGATTCGTAAAAGATGGTAGGTAAGTGAAACAGCCTCCCAGCAGAGGTGGTAGAGGTTAATACAGTGAGGGGGATTTAAACATGCATGGGATACACATACGGGTCCTGAATCTAAGATGAGACCGACGACTGATTAAGGTCTGAGTCTTTACAGCAGGAAAAACGTGTGACTAGATGCCGTCAAATTGAATGTTTTTATAATTGAAAGCCCTTTTATTGATTAATAAAAATTCCTTTAAACAGCATATAGTACCCCAAATAATTTTTATTATTATCTAGGAATTAGGGTTAAAAAAAATCTTCTTTCTTGACTTTAGGAGGACCATAAAGAAATTGAATTTTTAGTAATTTTTTTATTAACATTTTCTTTTAACATTTTATGAACGTATTTTAAGGGAGAGATTTCTCGGAGACCTTGTCGCGCGTGACGGGCATTTCTATTCGCCGGGATCAATAGCCGTCGGTTTTAGGCTTTAATCCAATAACCCCACGGACGGAAAGCTCTGATTTCCTAATCAATTACATCCGTCTGATCACAAAAAAAGATCACGTATATTCTGGAGCAAACGCATTATCCTAATCCCCAACCCCAAGGAGAACATTTCAAAGATGGCGGATGTTACATCCTCTAAATAATAAACTAAGAAGTAGATCTTAATTAAAATACACCGCTTGACGGAGAAATCCCCTGCAGGCTCTAATATGCCCCACAGTTATTTTGTGCTGCTTTAATGTTATAGACCTAGAGGCAAGATGGCGGCAGCACTTCCTTTAATTTGCAATACCACGCATGGCCAGAGGGGGCAGCGTGTGGTCGATTCATTTCATGTCCGACAGGAAGGGTTTCCAATGTGACCAGATTACCCATGTTCCCTCCGTAAGAGTCCTATAGAGTTTATGCCAGCGTGTGTGGCCCCTGCACAGATGTATAGGGGCCACGGACGTCTATGTAACGTTTTGAGGGAGGAGTGACAGATTCCTGAATTCTCAGGTGTATCTGAATTATTTTGCCATAGACCTGAAATTTAATTGCCTGCTCCTCTGCCTTAGGTCAAGGATGTTAATGCTTATGTCCAGTGGGCAAGCAGGACATATCTTGGACCCCCACGCTGTTCGGAGCCCCTTTTCAGTTGTCTGTAAAGCCGCAGCCTTGCGGTCGGAGACCGAGTGTCTTCTTTTAATGGTTATTTGTCGCCGTTGCATCTTTGAGCTTTGGGAGCCAAAACAGATTTCAGTAGAAGAAGATCATTTCTAACTAAATTGTTACTTTTTTTTTTTTAGCACCTGTTGCATTTGTAAATTTAGTAAATGTCACCATTGGCCTTAAAAGGACAGTTTAAGGTCCCCGACAGCCCCACTATAGAATGCATATTAAAGTACTCTGTAATTACCCTTAATCCTCCTTTAGTACTTTATAGCATGGGCAATTCTTGTCACTGATTGGCTGCTTGAAGTTGCAGGAAAGTGCTCCTATTGGAGTTAATGGGAGCACTTTCTGTGCATGTGATGGCCGGAGCATCCCTTTAATGATTAAACTCTTATTCAGGCTTAGTGTGGGAAGCACTACCAGTCTCTTTACTGTTGTGTGGCTGAGCGTGATGGGATTCAGACTGTTTTACAGACACACAAGACTGAGAGAATGGAAGGAAAGGATGACATGAAGAAGGGAAAGGCTGGTGTCTTGGGGAGCAGGAATAAATTGGCCGCATGTAAAGCAATTGGGAACGTAATGAGAAATAATAAGAAAATAATACACATAATAAATAGTAATGACAATAAATAATTCTCCTTCTTTACTAGTATGTCTTAATATGTGTTTTTCTTATTGTGTATTGTCAATTTTAATGTTGATGTTGATTTTCTCCATCCCTGTATTGCAGTAACACTAGATAATCCGCAGGGTGACTATAAATCTGATGTAACGTAATGCTCTAGCCTTAAATGCTCACTAAAAGCCCACCTGTTCAGAGAATCGTACACTCTATCCTTCTTGCTATGTCCGTCCAGTGATTGTATATGTTGTATAAGTAAGTTGAACCTTAACCTATATACTGAAAAGAAACCCTCCGTCCTGCCCACCTTTAGGACCTCCACCATAATGACTTCTTCAAACCACCTTCACCGTAACCCAGCCAGTCCCTCTCCTTCCGTCTCCTTCTCCCTCAACCTCTCAATAGACTGTAAGCTTGCGGGACCAGGCCCTTCTCCCCTGACCCACGATGCCAATTTTGTATCTTGCCAATAATGTTACTGTTAAAGCAAAACCTAAATGTTTTAGTTATTTTATAGTTTTAATAAATTAATTTAATCGCACTAAAAAGATGAATGACGGGAACAACCGCGAGCTGCTCTACCTGGAGCCGTGATGAATCTTCCTCAATGGCTCAGTAAAGCCTTCCTTATTATTAACTCCGCGCTTTCAAACATAACTCTGCTGATTGCCACTGATTTCTACATAAATCATCCATTTTCTCCTTTTGCCCCCCCCCCGTGTTCTATCTGTTGGATGAGGTTCTCCTTATTTGATATTCCATTTGTTAGTTTAGAGCGTTCCGTTATAAAGCATGTAGAACTTTTTCTTTTTTTCTTTTAGATTTCTCCTAAGCCAACCAAATAACTTGGCGTTTTGGGAGAGTGAAAAACACTGGCAGGTTTCTCCAGCGTAAAGGGCTGGCGTGGCCCTGTATAATGTATAATTTAATGCGTAAGGAAATCTTTCTGATGTAACTATACATTATACAGGGCTGGCCAAGCTCTTCCAGCAGCCGAAGCTCACTGGGGTTGATCCTTTATGATCTAATGGTGAAGTCAAGGAGGTGAACTCCAGCAGACTCTCCTTTTAGTGAATAAACGCCTTTTGGTGCTGCTTTTATCTATTTTGACATAACATATAATATTTAATATATATATAAATGTTATAATAATATTAATAATATAATAATATTTTTTGAACAAAACTACTTTTTTGTAACAAATTAGTAATTTTATTTTTCATTATTTTATTTTTTTTAAATCTTTGTGCCACGTAGATGGGCTTGCCCCTGCTGGGCTGATTGTTGCCCAGTCCTCGGCTTGAAGAAAACCTAAATATTAGTGCAGAGCGTTCAGTGAAGATATTTATACTGAAATAAAAAAAACTGCAGCCCACACGCGGTGAAAGCGCACTTTTGGCCCATCGCAGATTGTCGGTGTAGCGTGTTAAAAGCTGATTTCACATCTGTGAATTTGTAGGAAGTTGTAAAATGCCCTGAAAGGTGAAAATGGATGCAATTTGTGCTACCGCTTCCACAAAAACCCTTTTCACACTTTTTTTTTTCTATCTGATTTTCTTCTCTTGTGTCAGCTGTAAAAAAAAAAAAAATAATGCTTGTAGATTAAAATAACTTTGATTATTGATATATTTTGTATTATAGGCAACATTCCGTTCTGTAACTCTGCTTTCCAGTTTGCACAATAGGAGCTAAAGATTGCTACATGACAGCTTGTGACATCATAGCATGATAAGTATGACATCACCTATTTGGTCGTATAACTGCCTGGTTATCAACTCATTGCACTTTTAGCTTATTTATTAACTTATTAGCTCTAGAGGGTTCATTCTTTCAGGGGACAGTCGTCAGGAGAGTTTGAAGAAGAGTTGTGGTTTAGGCTCCTTCGCTTCACTATTCATTATGAAGGGCTGAGCTGGCCGTGTATAATGTATAACTCAATGAGTGAGGAGATTGAAGAAATGTCACTGATTTAACTATTCATTCCACAGGGCCAGTCAAACGTTTCCTTCAGGAGAAGCTCCCTGAGGTTAGACCTTCATAAAGTAAAATGAGGTCAAAGAGTTGAAACCACAGCTCTCCTACAAACTCTCCTGACAAGTAATAAACCCAACTGGACCAGTGACTCCTAGATGTTTTAGTGAATAAAACCAGCTTTGCTCCATTGCCCGTGTATGACTATAAACCAAACGCAGAGAAACCATGCTTGGTTACTTTATGGCTGCCTCCTGATGTCACGGGTTCACATAATAAGCCTCTTCCATAGGGATATGTGTTGATCTGGCACTTTCCTGGGGCAGGTCTGGGGCGGCTTCCAAGTTAAACACGTCTCTCCTGGGGATTACTAAGGAACCAGGCCAAAGGACCTGTTGGTCCAAATTCTGATGAAGCCCTCTTCAACCTTCCAGGGACACAAGGACCTCATCCTGGGTTGTCACCAGAGGACCTTCTCTTCACTTGATTCACAGGGTGACGGAAGTATGAAAAAAAGGCAGAGCGACAATATGTATAAACAAGACTTTTCAGCGCTGCAGACTCAATGTGACTCTCTATTAGACTGTGACAACGTTTCTACCCAAAAGGTCTTCGATTATAATCCTTGGGCTTTGGCTCGAAATGTTCCCTTGCCCGCGCATGACCGTCTCTATACTGGTTGGGATTTCCCCGTTCCATGCAGAATCTTATTTCTTGTTTCTTCATATTCTGGCAAAGAGTCTGAGGGTAATTGGGACAGTGTGGATCATTTTTTTCATTTTTATCTTCTCAACTAAATTGTGCAGAAACAGTTTGTTTATAATTTGTACCGTTCCTGAATGAATTCAATATACAATGTTAATTGAAATCACATACTGAAAATAAGTATTCACAAGGAAATCCAAATGAATTTTCTCCGGCACCCGGTGGGGTCTTCTGCTGTAGTCCATCTGCTTCAAGGTTGGACATGTTGTGCGTTCAGAGATGGGATTCTGCATACCTTGGGTGTAACGAGTGGTTATTTGAGTTACTGTTGAGACAATGGGTTGTCTGCCCATTCTTCTCTGACCTCAACCAGGCCTTTTCGTCACACAGCTGCCGCTCACTGGATATTTTCTCTTTTTCAGACCATTCTCTGTAAACCCTAGAAGACAGTTTGGGTGAAAATCCCAGTAGATCAGCAGTTTCATGTCTGAAATACTTAACCCAGCCACCATGCCACGTTCAAAGTCACTGAAATCCCCTTTCTTCCCCATTCTGATGCTCGGTTTGATCTTCAGCAAGGTGACTTGAACGCGTCTACATCCATAAATGCATGGAGCTGCTGCCATGTGATTGGCTGATTAGCTATTTGTGTTAACAAGCAATTGAACAGGTGTACCTAATACAGTGGCCAGTGAGTGTATGTTTATATATCATGACATAATATATAAGAATATATAATGTGTACACATATATATATATTTCTTTAAATTTTAATATATTTTTATATTCAGTCTTATTTTGTTTTAGCCGCAGAGAAATCATCAACCAAGGACACATCCTCGTCTTTCAACTTACGAAGTAGCAGAAACGCATTTGTTTAGGAGGCACAGAATGAACATTTTAACGATAAGAAATAAGATAGCAGCTTTTAACCATTTACACCTACGAATCTACATTTGAAATGACACAATTTACACGGCGGCCTTGGCGATGTACATACTTATACCGGACAATAGAAACCGAGTGATCTTGAGTTCCGCTTCCACCCCTCCATTGTTAAGCCATCGCATGAAGCTGGGAACATGGTCGGGTGCGTGGGGTACACGAAGAAAAGGGTTTGGGAAGAAAATAGACAGATGTATGAAGGTACGGACTGCCCGCCTTAACGCTGACTGAGCGCTATCAATAAATACTGCGGATTAAGTGACATTAAATTATTCTACGTTCTATAAAGTATTAGACGGAGCTTAAAGTAAATACGAGAATATTTTTAATCTTCTTGAATTTAAATTTGAATTAAAATTAAAAAAAAAAATCTGAAATAAAATGATTGTCAAGACTTCTACTTGACCGATTATTAAAAAATAATATAATATAATATGCATAAAAAATAAAAATAAATATATAAAAAAATTTAAAAAAATAAAATATGTACAAACCAAAGAAAACATAAAAAAAAATTAAAAAAAAAATAAAAAAATAAAAAATAATATATCGGATCATTTATGATGGTTTTGCCTCATCTGTTACTCATCCTCTCCAGTTTAATGCTATTATTTAATTAACCTTTAATATCTTTCGGTGACTTTGTCCTTGAGACGCGCCGCGTTTTACCGCCATCATTCCCGGTCCTGAAATATTCTACCAGCGTACGCCGGATAACTTCCTATATTGGAATTTTCTAAAGGTCACTAAGGATTCTGCATTCACATTTCCGATTAACAACACGAGACAGCCTGTCAGCGGTGAGATATTAATTAAGGAGGGAAAAAAAAAAAAAAAAGCTTCGGGGTCAATTTAATGCGTCCGCAATCAGTATTAGTTGTCTGAAGCTTTTTGCCCACTGAATCAGAAAATTCAAGTGTAAATGGACCGGTGATTTCAGTGACACCGCTAAGTGCCGGGAAGAGCAACATTTTCTTTAAGGCTGAGAAAAATAAATGCGTCATTCTATATTAACTGTTAATGTCCCAGGAAGAACAGAAATGAGATTTTATTAAATAAGTTAAATAAATAAATAATGTCTAGAGGTCTATAGCGAGGACATAAAGTGTGTTGCACGTATGGCCGAGTATATGCGTCAAAACTTGAGTGCCCTCAAAAGGACGGAGGTTCTGTTCCTCTGCCCACAGGCAGCTGGGTTCTTTAATTAATACATGTTTTAAAATGGTCATACCCGTGTTAACAGCGAATATGTTTATTTTTCTTTTTTTGTTCCCAAAAGGAATTCAAAATAGGAACGCCAATTGATTTAATATGAGCAAATTTATACATCTTAATTTATAGAATCACATCGGTGAGATATGACATAAGGCAGCGATCACTGTGGTTCCTGAAGGCTCAAATCCTGCCCGGAATTCATTATTTAGTCATGTTAAAATTTGCCTCGTTTTATATTTTCATTGGCCACCATAATTTGTGAAATATTTACAATATTTTCCCACGGGTGGCTGCAAGTAGAGATTTAAGCTGCTTCGGCTGAATTAATTTTGCTGACATCCATACCTTGACTTTAATTAACACAAAATGATCTAATATCCTTAAGGTAATCGGTAGAAGCGGTCATAGCGGGACTTAACGGGAAGAAGCTCTTTCTGCCTTCTGGTGCCATGCAAAAGGTATTTAATATGCCGGTAACAAGTCGAAATACTTGGGGGGGGGGACATCTCATCATCTATTCAATGCAATCAAATATTAATATATATATATATATATATAATAAATTCTTATCACATGGAAACAGACTCAGAAATGGAGGTTATTCTCCACTATAATCACCTTTTCTTATTATTCACTTCTTAAACAATTGCTCATTTATTGTCTTCTGGATCGAGATGCTGGTAATGACATTGATGGCCGGCGTGAAGTGGGATAAGGTGTCAGTTGACCCACTTAGACCTCTTGACAGGTTACGTTGGGTCGTCTTTGGCCCGGTAGTCTACAGGCTAAACCCCAGAATGTATTTTCTGTTACCCGGGTATGTTTCATGGAATACTTTATTGAATGAAGTCTACTGGCTAAATCCGGAGGGTAGTTTCTCTTGCCCAAGTCCACCTTAAAACCTGTTTCATGGCATATTTGGGTACGAGTGATTTAATAACGTGACGATAAATCACTTGTGATGAAATAAACACGGCATTATGGTAGTTTGTAACTAAAGGCACCCAACACTTTGTTTCTCAACTTTAACCCATGGTCTCGCTAGGGTTCTGGGCAGAAAGCCAAAATAGTTTAGAATGTCTTATGCGGGTCATAAACTGGCCTGGAGGAGTTAGATAAAAAGGGACCATTGTGGCCATATTTACTTTTCTGTTTTAGGCATTTCCCCCTACCATATTAACTCTTTACCCTCTTAACCCCATATTCTGCTCAGGTAGTCCACTTACCTCAACCATTTTCATCTCATTCTCCTTTCTTTAACCCATTACTCCTTTCCTTTATTCCTTTAAACCTTCACACGCATGCCACTTCTGTACCCTCTCTCTCACTCACTTTCCCTTTTCTTCCAATTTCCCATCCTTAAACCCGTTTCCAACTTTTAGCATAAGTATATATAGTTGTCGAGCACACCCAAGGGACAAAGCTGCTATAGACCACTAAGGCATCCTTGGAGTGGCTCCCCTTTTCCCCCATAAAGAGGGTAGCCAAAAAAATGGAGGATGGTTTCATTGATAGTTATGGCTGGGATTGATGAGTCCAATAACCTGTGGACACATCAATCACAAACAATGGGTAAGCAGGACATGACAAGTAATGTATAACATAACAATTAGACATATTATAAGTGGATAGCATATCTTAATCTTGACTGTAAGTTATTATTGCTCTGTGTGCTACAATTCTATATAAATTATTAAGTGAATATGTTGGGTGTTTTATAGTAATCTATACACTGCAGAGAAATGTAAGGACTGTACGTAAACGATAAAAAAACATCCTTTACGGAAACATCTCTCCTGATTTGGGTAATGTAGGTCAATTGTTATAATCGCTAAGGAAATAGAAAAACATTTAGTATAGAGACAGCAATGTATATGTTAAGGATATATGTAATTAACCACATAGAAATGTCAGTCCGCAGGCAAATCATTTCATCACTGATACAATCCCCCCAGTGTTTTAAATGGGAAACCGTCTCATGTGCCCGTCAGCAAGCACAGGACGGCTTCTGTACTCAGTGACCTGGGGCTGGCCCTATAACATTAGATGGTTTAAGAGCTGGAAGCCTACGTATGACTTCAGGATGAAATTGAGGATAACGATTAACAAAATGGGTAAAACGGAACGTTCAAAAACAAATCAGGCATGACTTATAACCCCGCCAGACGACGTTTAGGGTCTATGTAAGTCGTTAACGTGATGTATTAAGGAGAGTGGGATATTGATCTGCTAACCTGAAGAACTGGCGTTCACGCCCATGTATGCAGAGAATTATGGCGCCTGCTGCATCCTACTGAGGAGCCCCTATGAAGGCCAGAACACACGTCTGGGGTGGTTGGTTCCCTTGTGCAGAGAACATTTGGCTCACATTTTCGTTCTGGGATGCTCGTGTGGACAAGATCAGACTGATTTGTTGATGGAGATTTTTCCTCTGTAATGGCGGCACAAGCGTGCCAAAACTTGAGACGCTCTCGTTCTCCGTTGAGTTGTTCTCCTTACTCTTTGTAGAAATTTTTTATAAAATGCATAATATCTTAAGATTTTTCAGCCTTGCTGAGTCTGAGTACCGGGAAGTGAGATCATTTCCCAGAGCTACCCCTCCCCCCCTTCTCACCATCTACCCCCTTTCTCCCCTTCTCACAATGTACCTCCCCTCCCCTTTGTAGTTCACTTACCCTGCTGAAGTCCTGTGGTGGACTTTTTCATGAATGACCGCTCGGTGCCTGTCCTCCGCTCCCTGCTGCCTCGGCGCGGCCCTGGCCTTGGTGGTGGGATGGCCGCCTGTCGCCCCCGCTGCCATGGCGCCCCGTGCGGCTGCACAGCTCACACACCCCAAAGGCCTGCCCTGCGTGCCACAAGCAGCCAACCCTGGGGAATTCCCGGTCATGTATATATAAACTTTGCTGGGAAAATCTCTACCAATTACATATAAAATTCATTCCTACGCGAGGGTTCCTTGTCTGAGTGCCAAGTGGCTTGAGTCTCCACACACATTCCTTCTGAGCTCCAGGGGCCCTCTGTGTTTAAATGGATATGGATTGTAAGCTCATGTGAGCAGGGCCAAAACGTGGGAACAAAAAACAAGGCAGAGACAGTTAAACACAATCACGAGACACTCACTGCAGACTTAATTACAGTCTCTAAATATTTTAGATGTATTAGTGGTTCCAAAGTCTAAGTTTGTATGCGATCTAGAACCCTGTTACATGAGTTCCTCTTAGATCAGAAAAGTCTGTGTTCCGGGGCAAGGCATTCGGTAGATCCCACTCTTTAATGTCCTTAATGTACACTTTGACACCGTCGTAATAAGAGTAATGGCCTGTTATGTTCAATTTAGATCACTTTATTGCTGCATAGGAGACTAAACCGTCCCTTTAAATCAGAAAATATGGCATCACACAATATTCCCTTCCATCATTATATAATTTGTCTGATAAAGCGGTGATTTTGTATATTTAAAAATGTACTGCGAATTAACATTGTTTTAGAATTCCTATTATGAAGATCATTTGGGTTTTATTTTCACATTATAAAAAGAAAGTAAATATATATATTTTATATATTTATATATAACAGAAAAAATACCCTGAGGTTTTCATTTTTGGGGGGGGTAACTCGCCATTTTGTTTTTTTAGAAAAAGCATTTATTTTAATCCACGTGATTAACCATCGATTATAAACGGAGTGTGGGAATTAGCAGGATATTTATGGTGATTTTGTCTGCTTCTGCTTTCTAGATTAACTGTATTCATAATACTAGCTTTGATTTGAAATTTTCCACTTAAATCCAATTAAATTAACAGTTTATTTCATGTTCTAAAAAGTACTAAAATATTGATTAAATGGGGGGAAAATCCTTTCAGCTATTTTTCAGCAGTTTAACAATTTTACATAAGTCTTAACTTATAAAAAATGAAATCAACTGTGTCATGTTACTTTAGACAAATGGCTCGTTGCGGCCCCCCACCAGATAATGTGATTAGAATAATTAACTTTCTGTTTACGAGGGGAATGATTTAGATGAGCAGCTCAATGATAGGTCTTATGATACAAGTTACAATACTTTGTTTGTCTGCAAACATGGCTTTCCACTACTAAAGGCTATTATGATCTGCAGTTATTGGAACTTTAACTGAAAATGAACAGCAAAATAATAGCTAAAACGTTATACATGGCAACATTTTGAAATAATCTTCTTAAAAATGCATTGCTTTCAAATTTTCATCTGACATTCATGGGTCCACATTCACTCACACTCTCATTCTAGTTCACTCTCTCTCACACACACACTCTAAATGTTTCCCTATCTTCTCTGCCGACCACTTCGCATCTTCCACATATTTATCTTCTCCCTTCACCCTTCTCTTCTCTCTTCAATCTTCAATCCATAACTTTCTTTCTTCATCCGCATCTCCGCGAACATAACCTGGCAACTTCCGCCAAAATGTAGGCGCTGCTGTGATGTCCCCCCAGATCCTCCAATCGTGCCAGAGGACGTCACTGTAAGCGCCACCATATTGCCCTCAGTTCACGTGAGGGCAATATGGTGGCGCTTGCAGTGACGTTCTCTCCTCCGATTGGAGGATCGGGGAGATGACGTCAACGCAGAGTCACCATATTGCCCTCTGTTCCCCTGAGGACATCGGGGAGGACGTCACTGCAGCGCTGCCGTTTTGACGGAAGTTGCCGGGTTGTGTCCGTAGAGATGCGGGTAAAGAAAGAAATTTAAGTTTTGAAGGATGAACAAAGAAGAGAAGGGTTAAGATAGAAGAAGAAGATGTCCAAGAAAATGCGGAAGTGATCGGCAGAAGCAGAGGCAGAGAAGGTAGGGAAACATTTAGAGAGCATGTGAGCGAGCGTGAACAAGAATGAGAGCGTGAGAGTGAATGTTGGTTTAGCAAACCAAATGGGCAGGGAATGAAAATCCTTGCCTGAAAAACGATGGGCCAAAAAGGAAACAAAAAATTCATCCAAATTGTTTTTAGCCCAATAAAATATCCAAATGGCAAATCTGATATAATTATTAGCATTTTTTTTAGAATTCTTTTTTTTTATTTATTTTATTAAGCAAATAATCATAAAACATTAAAACACAAACCATACTTCGCTGAAAGAGAAGAATATCAACAAAAACATATTGAATATCCCGTAACATGAGGTGTGATATACAACCCTATAGTTATACAAGGTAAGAAAGCAAAGACAAATTGTATCAGTTGAAGCGGTCATATTGACGTTTCGCCAGATGGACGACTCTCCAGTTTTTTGACTATGTAGGTAATGTGTTTGATGAAAATACGCTATAGGGGCCGGTCTGGTCGAGTGACATGCATTAGTAGTTTCATTTTTTTTTAACCTTCTTTTGTTACGCGTATTAGCGGCTATTGATTTCCATAGATTAGTTTGTTTGGAAAATCACAAAAAGATTCCATTACCAATTCCCCGTATTCTTTCATGGAATCTATTAATGTATTCAATATGGGAGATTTTTCAACCTTGACAGAACACATTCGTTGGGAGAATAGGTCAGCGTTTAATGATTTTACATCATTTCAAGGACACGTTTAGATATATTTATTTTTTTGTCTTGGCAAATGGTTTGTATAGAAATTTTAGGTTCTGAAAGGAAAAAAAACCATTATAAACATTGAGAAATATTAGGGTCAAGCATGCAACAAACTGCAGCATAACTGCTTTAGCTGCCTTATTTGTGTGGATATTTAAAAAGTTCACAAAGTATGTTAAGTGCATACGTGAAAGGCTCTTGGCTATGGCATTCTGTTGTATCATTGACCCCTATCCCTGTAGGGGTTCTCTGCGCTGAACATAAAGGCATTTATTGGGAAGCAGACATAATTCTCCATCCTGGTTCAGATTTTTTTTTAAAGCCAGCAATAAAAAAGTTGCTATTTTAGAGCACTGATGTCTAGTCATTATAGGCCTTCAGGGAACATAGTTCAAGGATGATACATCTTTCATTGTTCACTGATGCCCATACTTAAAGGGGAATATCTACTAACCTTCACAATATTTTTTGTAAGGAAACATTAAGTATGTAAGTAATACTTACACAATACTTAATCTTAAATTATCTTTAAATTGTTAATTTTACTCACCTACCTACGCACAAGTACTCACCTACCCATGATAAAAGCTGGGAACTTTCAGAAATGGCTCACCCTGAGACCCCTCAAAAATACATGTGGATATCGCCACACCTTCTTAATGTAATCTTACAAATCTAACAAAATGATACCAACAATATTGATTGTTATAGTAAGTGAATGGTGTTAGAATGGACGTGTATGTATGTATGTGTAAGTGTATGGTGTTAGAGTGGCTGAGTGTGTATGTATGTGTAAGCGTATGGTGTTAGAGTGGCTGAGTGTGTATGTATGTGTAAGCGTATGGTGTTAGAGTGGCTGAGTGTGTATGTATGTGTAAGTGTATGGTGTTAGAATGGACGTGTATGTATGTATGTATGTGTAAGTGTATGGTGTTAGAATGGATGTGTGTGTATGTATGTGTAAGTGTATGGTGTTAGAATGGACGTGTATGTATGTATGTGTAAGTGTATGGTGTTAGAGTGACTGAGTGTGTACGTATGTGTAAGCGTATGGTGTTAGAGTGGCTGAGTGTGTATGTATGTGTAAGCGTATGGTGTTAGAGTGGCTGAGTGTGTATGTATGTGTAAGGTGTTGAGCTGTTCCTGACCATCATCATACCGCCCACATCAGAATTCATTACAACCCTCCCGTCGTTATTCCCTACCATATTCATATGCCCTACCATCATCAATATGTTCCCCTCCACCATTATTTCCACCCCCTACCATTATCACTCCATATTTCACCACAATCACCCCCCTCCATATCACCTAACATAACTTCTCCCCATCTCTGGTGATTGGCTGATGGTGATGGCTGATTAAGGACAGCAAGACACCAGAGAATAAGTCATCTGAGATACAAATCTATCACCCTCTCTCTTATGTCATTTTTTCAAGCAGTCAACGGGATAATTGGTATTTAACTACTTTGATTGCGTGTTCTCAGCTTTCTGCATTGTTTCCAGACACTGGCCATTCTTAATAAGTGGAGCGCAAGCATATGACATCATAAGGTGTTCAGCTGTAAAGATGGCGGCTGCAGAGTGGGCGGCATGGGAACCAGAACTGGGTCAGACCTCTAACCACAGAACATTTGACTTTTAATATGACTACTAAAGCCTTCCAATGACCAATATTTCAATTGTAATAACTGTATACTTTGTATAAACAACTAAATTCTGTTAAATCATCGTGTACGATTTAATACAAAAGAACCAGCCTATTTTGGACTTCCTTGAAACAAATTTAATTTGATTAAATAAATAAAATACTTGTCTTGCACGACGTTTCTAACTAGAGAAAAACATCTTTGAAAAGGGGGTGACCTAATCAATAAATGTACGATCGTGGAACGGAATAATCAATAGGTCAGACAAGCATATAAGATTTAATGAAGCATCCCTCCCGTTGTTCTTACTCCCCAGCATGGGTTGATAGGATGTACAGCATGCGCAGGCCCCTCGCAGAGGAATTGTAAATATAGATCGGTAGAATTTGTTGTATAACATCTGTGTGATTTGTGGGAAACGAGCAAGAATTTCACGATGTAGGTAACTTATCAGGTGCATTTTTCACCAATTAGTGCTTTCTTTTGTTTTACTTACTTTTTGTTAATTTATAGCTAACTATTCAAACTGCTCTCCCCCAACAGAAAAACTGTAGAAAATAAAATTTGGAGCCACGTCAAGACCTTGGTCCTTGGACATCAGGCTAAGCTAGTCTTGGCTGCTGGATATGGAGTGTCCCACAGGTAGAAGTGCTGGAGGTGTTTATTGGAGGTGCCATTGTGGTATAATCCATAACATTTTACCTCTAAACAATATCAAAATATACATCTTCATGTGATTCCAGCAGCCTTCACCCTCCTCTAATAACCTGTAGAAATCGGTGGTGCACATGTTGGGGCCCTTATGGAAGCGCTAGCCCTTTAATTACAGATTACAAGTACTTAAGTATGCTTGGGTAGGATGCTCCTGTCTGCACTACAGGAGGATATAGAGATAGACTCTGTAACGTCTCTTCAACCACTTTCGTGTCCCCATCTCCTTTTCTGCAGCTCCGCTTTTTCTCTTTCCTCTTCTTGTTCTTCTGTCTTCTTTCTTCATCTGCTTTTCCCCGGTATCAGCTCCGTTTTCCAGGTACTTCTACAAAAAGGCAGAGCCTCCACACACACACCCTCTCCCCCGATTGGAGGAATGGGTGCTCACAAACATTTTTAAAGTGCGTTTCTGTGTTCCTGTGGCCTAATCACACAGCCCGCTCCTGCGGGGAACGTTATTCCACGTTCTATTCAAGCGTTCTCTTCTCACTGCCCACAGCCTGCTCCCCAAAAACTCAGCTCACATGCCCAAGCAGCAAAAGGGGGATGAGAGGAACCATTAGATGTCCTGGTGGTTGCTAGGCAACCCATGAGCAGCAGAGGAGGTAATGCAAATAGAAGGGTTACATTGCAAATAGAAGGTCAACACACATATGGTTGGTTCTAATAAATGTTTTATATATAGAGGGAGATAGATAATATTTTAATCTCTAAACACACACACCATGCCCGAACATAATTGTTTAACCATTAAAAGTTCTGCCTCCTTCATTATTTTAGCTGGGAACACATGTCATGTGACACAGAGGAGGTTGTTCCCATGGAAACCGAAAAAGCTTCTTCAAACATGTTTTTATGTGATTGAACCATCAGAGGAAATAATAAAATGATAAGTCAGCTTAGCACATTAGAGGGTGAAATTATTGTTGTCCTCCAAGGACATTTTTATCACCTTTTTAGCGCACTAACGTTTGAAGAGTCACATAAGCTGTGAAGACAGCGGGATTCCTTTCTTCAGATGTCATGAAATCTCTTTGGTCTTGAATGTAGTAGCGTCCAGTTTCGGTACCTCTTTACAAATAAAACAAGAGACACTTCTTTATTTTAAAACTTTATTAAATGTCAGATATGGAATTATTTGTCCGCGGTGCGGACTTAAAATAACTTCAGCACCGCGACACTCAACCTTTATTAACATGTTACAATGTTACAAAGTGTCAAATATTATTACCACAACCAATTTGACACAATATAAATCAATAACATAACCAATTGTAACCATTTTAATAACCACTTAATAACCAAATTAATAACCAAATTAATAACCTGCTGGTATGGGCGTGTCCACCTGTATCCCTGCTGAAACTGCCAGCGTCCCGTAGCGCGGCAGTCACATGACCTTACGATTCACAGAGGCGCATGCCCCCGGAGTGTCCTGCACTTACACCTCTGTGCACCACAAGTAACCATACCTAGATGGTTAACTCCTGCACCGTACCAGCTTAAAAACCCGGCAAAATGCCAAAATCAGGGGAAGGACGGGCAGGAAAATTTTCTTTAAAATGGTTGCCCCTATAGGCCACGACCCTTCCTTATATACCCCCCAGGGAGGGTAATTATTCCCTCCCTTCTGGCCCTGCACGTGCCACCAACTTAACACTTTCAGTGCCAAAATTTCTGCTTAGTCATGCCTTAACCCCTTCAACAGGCCTGACCATGGGTACCTCGTCCGCACTAAATTCATGTGGCCCCTCCGTCCAATTTCTTTCCCTCCGGGGCTGTTCTTGAAATTCTATGTAAATCTACATCTTATGATTTTCCATGATTTCCAGAATTTCTTCTGAGATTCAGGTAAAGCGGGCATCCCTGCCTTGACCCCTTCTGTGACCATCTCTCGCTGCTTCGCGTCTCACCATCCAACACCAGCCGATCCAGACTGCCTCGTCGTCCTCAGTCCGGCCCTCAGTGTCTTCTTTGGACACCTGAAATATTGAGGTGTGATAGTGGAGAGTAAAAATTAACACCAACATTAAAATGAACAATATACAAAATTGTAACATTAATACGCCATAAGGCAAGAAGAAGAAGACTCTGCTCTTTGCCATTTTACACAACTTCTTTGGATGATCTTCTCCATGACCAATACAGCAATATCCATTTTTGTGGCGTCCTTTCAAATAGAAAACCATATGTCGCATATTATTTATATTTCTAGACCGAAGCAGCTGGATGAGTTCTGGCTCCACGGAGCTTTATAACAAATTTAACCATATTAAACATATATAAATGTAAAATAAAATACACGTTGCCTAAAATAATGTCAGTAAATAATAATGTCAGTAAATAATAATATGATTTCTGTTATCCACCAATGTGCCATGCATTTAATGAAACAAATGAAATAAACGGTAAAGGATAGTAGAATAAACGGATAAAACTTAAAATGAACCTTAGATTTCCATCCAATATATTTCATTAATTTATTTTTATTTACTTTATTATTATTTATTATTTATTATTATTTATTATTTTTTATACATCCGTAAGTATTTATCTCGAGTATTATTTTCCAGGCTTTTATACTAAATAAATGTAAGATTTTCTTATAATTCCTTTTGTAGATACATTCCCATTCTATAGAAATATTCTTAAGTATGAAATTCATGAATTATAGCCTCGTCCTTAAAAAAAAAACCCATACATTTTTAATAAAGTGCCTTTTAGAGATAATCAGTAATAATTAGAATAATCTTTGAACATTTGCCAGGGCATCCCGATGAATGCTAACACATTCCAAAGCTAGAGGTCAGATTTGATGATATGGTGAAAGATCTCCATGTATTCTTAACAAGACTCGAGTGAGTGCTAGGAGCATTTGCAGTTTTTGTTAATTCATGTGGACAATCATTCTACATTTTCCCCCAAATTCTTTAATGTATCGTGAAGGCAAATTCCCTAGAAAAAGAGTTTGCATCTTGGAACACGGAGAAATGTCCGAGTAAGTGGCTACCGACTAGTACTATATTAAATAATTACATTTAAACATTGTCCAGTTTCATGGTTTGATGTATTTTTCATTTTCTATGCAGTAAAAGAATGCACACAATACAATAAAATTAACTCAAAATTAACCATTTTATTATCCCATTGCAAAGACTCCCTAATGCTTGCAACCAAATCATTCTACTAAGGATGGCTTGTCACGGGGTAAGGATATTCTGAATTAGATCACCTGTTTTCAAGCAGGAATTTCAGCTCTGATATAGTAGTGAGAATTAGATGTGTGTTTATGGGCTGGTGTGTGTAAGGGCAGTGTAAATATTGCCTGTTATCGCCAGTCCTGTCCTGATGTCATCAGATATACTCTATTAATGAGTTCAAGCTCTAACAGTAATAATGGAATAATTTAAGATTCACTTTTTTTTTTAATTCTAGGTTGAAATGGGATTTTTAATGTTTGATTAAACACTGCCTTTTTCCTTTAACTGGGCAAAGGGACATTTGGTACGTGTGGTGCTGGAGAAGAGCTCGGGATTTCAGGAAGCTTGAGACAGGCATGATAGGAGGAAAGCATAGAAGCACAATTAAGTACAAAAAAGCAAGGAATGCAACATATGGCTAATTAGAAATGGGCACTGGGGTGGAATTAGATTAGGGAGGGACATCAAAGGCAGACACAGTGGTGGTGCATTACATGTCTGAATGAGCGCTACAGGAAGCAAAAAAGCTCCATACTCCAAGTCAAAGTCCATCAGCTCATCCTGGTGTAGAATCTCCAGAATGGTATGAAGCTGAAATAAGAGTTGAATAGAAGTGACAGGATCCAGAACACCTGAATCCATCTCCATACCCAGACAGTGGTGATGCTTAGGGCCCCATCATTACATTACATTTATTTATAAAGCGCCGGCAGATTCCACATCCAGGGATGAACACCCAGTGCCACCCCTTCTATACCCCGGAAGACACTTAATAATACTTTTCTGGATGTATCAGTTTGCTAAATAAAATATGTAGGTAACCTGGGTGGCTGCCTTTGGGTTGTGAGTTGGTAGGGGCACTGCCATGAAGTTGGTTCCTATGTCAGGAAACAGGCACATGCATGAGGGGGTACCACCAACATAGTTTGCCTTGGGGGCTAGAAACGCTTGGCCTGCTACTGATTCCGGTGTAGCAAAGGACCCGTCTATACATGGGCCGCAGCAATGGCATATACCAACCTAGCCCAAATAGGACCAGGTCTACAGGTTTCAGGAAGTTGGCAGCCTGTTGTGTGATCAGGCTCCCAACCTGAATACAGACTTTCTCATGAAGAGACCTTCTCCACTAAGAGGCTTTTGACTTCTTTGTATCTCTTAAAACCATTTTAAATACCCCTCTTTCCCACAATGATTATGTAAGAATGGTTTTCAGACTGTGTTACACGTCTGTGCTGCAAAGACATGCATAATATTTTCCACTTTGTCTGTTATAGCCAAAAGTGCAAGTATTGTAACAATTACGGGGCAAATATTCCTATGACAGCGGACTCTTAAAAGTATCATAAAATTATACAAGCAAACATAATATGTAGAAACCTATATTTATCCTTTTAATTACAGCAAGCACCACTTATTGATACCTTAGTAGACAAATCATTTCTAATGCTGAAAGTGCCAAACAATGAGGTTACGCTTCTAGTCCTGTCGGCAGTAAGCAGCAATACCATTTGTATCTACACAGCGCGAGTCCTGTTGGTTATAACAACCATTAAAGTTAATGGGTCTCAGGCAGAAATATGCATTAAAACCCTCTGTTAGAAGAGGAAAATACATGGATAATGCAGATTCATTTTCCCTTTAGCTTTTTCCAGCTGAGATGACGTAGGTATAAGTGAACACGTTATGAAAGAAAATCAAAACCACAACTTCGAACCAACAAAAGTCCACCAATAAGCCATGTTTCACAACATTGTGTACCTTCTTACAGACTGTGGTCAGATCAGATGGGACTCCAATCACGAGTGGCCCCTTCCAATATATAGATTTATAGAAACGTACACACCCAGTGCCAGATCTCAAAGACAAAACATAGAAACATAGAACTTGATGGCAGTCAAGACTCATTTGGCCATCTAGTCTGCCCATTTTTCCTGTTTTAAGATCCCATCTTAGATTCAGGATAGATTTATTCCGATCCCATGCCTATCCTATGCATGAGAGGCTGTTCCATGTATCTACAACCCTCTCAGTAAAGTAAAACATCCTTACATTACATCTAAGCATCTAACCCTCTATTCTTAGACTATGACCTTCTCGTCTTTTGAAGTTTAATTCAAAAGACGAGAAGGTCATAGTCTATTCCTCCTATACTTTGCTAAACCCCTATAAGTATTGAAATGTATCTCTCCCATCCCCTCTGTCCTTTCCTCCAAGCTGTACATATTGAGTTCAGATAATATTTATCCTGCAATTCATTAACTGTTTTAATTGCCCTCCATTGAACTCTCCACGATATATGTCAGATGGGGTCTCCAAAACCCCCGATGCTCTAGATAACCTTCTCCCTCTTCCTGCTTCTAATGCTTCTCGCCATACAACCCAGCACCCTGTGACGCTATTTACCATTAAAATTGCGTGAGAATTATCTTATATTTACATATAATGCATTCATATGAGGCTGCTTGGGGCAGTAGACTGTCCCGTTAAGTAGCTCCAGACAAATTCGATATTTGCGAGGCACATTAGCTACTTAGGAGTTCATATTTCTAAAGCCTTCCAACCTTTTTACATTACCTATTACACAGGATTACATGAAGAAATAATTTCTCCTCCACGTCACTGGCCTGGCTTATCCGTTCTAACAATGGGTCTAGCTAATGCTGTCAGAATACTCATTCTCCATACATTGTTATTCATCTTTACAGCCAATAATTGGAGTAATTGTGCCCTGTAGGCCTACGTTATCAGGTGGTCAAATGACCTTTTAGAGTGTACTGTTATCCAGGGCAAAGAAAGCTTTGGGTGTGAGGTTCCTTTAAAGGAACATTATTATGTACTTATCGGGATACGCAGATTTTGTAAACCATCAAGTCTGTTTAGAGCGGACCTAAAGCAGAAATAAATGAGGTGTTACATATTTAAATGTCGAAACATATTTAACTAGAAACCACAGGGCCCTGATGCGTAAATTCCCCCCCGGGCCCCCCAACTTCAACAGCTACCCTGTTCCATCAATGCCCCTCCTCCTTCACAAATTTCACACACACTTACTCATACTCACTAACCCACACTCCATCTCTTCCCACTTCCATGCTCACACATACACACAAGTACACCTCCATACTCACACAAACAGAATTTCACATCCATGCTCACACACACAAAAATCCATGCTCACAGACACAAAAGTACGCATCCATGCTCACACATAACACAATTACACATCCATGCTCTCACACACACAAGTACACATCCATGTTCACACACAAAAGTACACACCCATGCTCACACATAACAGAATTACACATCCATGCTTACACACACACAGTATCCCAGTCCCTCTCCTGTGATACTTTTACTAGTGTGGCTGGTCCCTTCCTGTACAACGGCACATTTACCTATTGTGTAATACACCCTTCTAGATTGTAAGATCGTTGGAGCAGGGCCCTCCTCACCTGTTGTCTCTGTTAGTCAAATTGTTATATTACATACTACTTGTTACGTCCTGTCTACCCATTGTACAGCGCCACAGAATTGGATGGCGCTATATAAAACAATAAATAATAAAAAAAATAATAATAAAGTACAGATCCATGTTAACTCACAAGTACACATCCATGCTCACACACACATAAGTACACATCCATGCTTCCATACATACATATATACATACATATATATATATATACACACGAACATATATGCATACATCCCGCCTCCCTCCAGTCCCTACTCACCTCTCACCGCTCCTGCAGCTTGCTATTGGGCTGCTCACACACGGAACCGCAAACCTCAGTTTCACCCGATACGCTTTTATCTCCCCGTGCCGGTTCAAAATAATTTAGAAATGGCCTTTCCGACCTGGATCAGTGCGGTCCACGTCGGAAGGGTCCTTTTTTAAAAACAATTTTGAACCGGTACGACGAGACAGGAAAAAGGGGTCGCAGGGGTAGTTACGCCGGTGTAAATGTCCTAATATGCTTTTGTTATATTTAATATTTAAATATTTTTTACAGTTCTAGTTTTTGATGTCTTCATATCTGTAGTACAAAATAGAGGCAGATATTTAAGTATTTTCCAGGATAAATTTCCAGGACTGAAATGTAAATGAAAACCATTGTTTACCTCCTTAAGGATCAGGGATATTTTATCCTACAAGACCAGAGCTTTTTTCACCCTATATTTCCTTTTTTTGCATTCACAGAAACCATACACGTTATATTTTTTTTTCAGTACAAGTAGGGATTTTTTTTTAAATAAACCATTATTTTTATAAATAAAATTCAAGAAATTGGAGTTTTTTTTTTTTTTTTTTTAAAAAAAAACACATTTATACATAAATGTGAAAACATACCAAAAATAGGTTAGGTTGCTTGCCCTGATTAAAAAAAAAAAAACAAAAAAAAAAAACATATCTATATATCATTTTCATTTATTTTAATTTTTCTAATTTGTTTGAGGGTTTTTTTTCACCCATGACATACATCTTTTGAAGACATAGCTGGTATGTCATTAGTCACAAAGGGGTTAGTAAAGGCAAATTGCTTTGTCTACCTACGTACCATTACTGGAAAGCACACAATCTGTTGCATAGAACAGTGTACATGCGCAAGTGTCAGAAGGTTAGTCTTTGACTTGTTTAGAGCTTGCAAATAAGTTTCCAATTTCTTTACATTCTAGTAGACGCCAATCTCATGGCAGCCGAGCCCCTTCCTTTTGTGCCACTCCGTGTGATAATGTGTGTTCACATTATTGTTGTTTTTCCATATTGTCACTGGTGCTTTATAAAAATGTAATCATGTAAAATTGCTCTGGTTTTTACCATGACCCATTGGAAGGGGTGAAAACATTGATGTTTATGCCATTGATGACAAAGCGAACACGCTGTGATTATGACTCATGTAACATGTTTATAGACATTTCCATGGGAATTATGTAAAATATTTTTGTTCAAAAACATCCGAATAATCTTGTCAGACAAACGGCTGCTGAACATTTTGAAATCTCTCAAAAACATACCCGCCCCCATATTGATGGAAATCATATTGTCAATTTACTTATAGGTGTAACACTATTGGTTTTACAGCAAGTCACTCTTGGGACAGAGACAGAGCAATAATCAGTTCCCAGTGAAAGTCAAGTATAAGGGTAGTCAAGACAAATCCAAGTTCATGGCCCAGCAGCAGACTGGATAATCCGAGTCACAGGCAAGAGGTCAAGGTTGACGGCAGTCAGGAAGGGTCCGGCAAACAAAGCAGAGTCAAACACCTTAGACCAAGAGACGTAACTATCACCCAAGACTAGATCCCTTGCACAGACAAATGCTAGGCCAAGCAAGCAAGTGGAGGGAATCCCAAAAGGAAACTCCCCTCCTGCTTGGGTTCTACGATAAAGGCAAAAACATCAGCTCCAGCAGCCATCTTGGATGAGGCAAGAGTAAAAAGAGGGTGACACCTGCTGGTTGGAGGTGCAAACAGCAAGGGTCCTTACAAATGGGCAGTGATAACCTCTCCTTTGCTTCTATTTCCTTCAATGTAGAAAAAATGAAATCTAATTTGACCAAAGGGGAGAAATAACATGGAATAATCAGGTTCTAAGAACAGGAAGTTAAGATAGCCCCTCCCATAGTATACATATTGGGTGGGTTTTTTTTTATGTACACTAATATGTAAACATCATTATATTGTTCTTCAGTGTTACTTAGTGTTCTTAGCTGTAAAATGTCTTATTTGGGAAACGTGACATATGCACTTTGCAAGGTCAGTTTACTGTCTCTGACAACCCTTCTAAAGAAGACTGTATATTAAAGTACTCTGAGTAACCCTAACCCTCTAAATCTAAACCTCGCTTCTTCCCACCCATCTCTTATCCACAAATCTTCATTTTGGGGCATCAGTGTGTATCATTACAATCTGCCACTATAACAATATCTGGGCTGAAGATTAAACACATTTAACCATCCATCAATAATACTATAATGTATTGCATCAAGTCCATCACTTTTCACCTCTATCCCATATTACTCTGCAACTTGGAATGAAAATAACTATAGCTTTTTGCTGATTTCCAAGAAAATCCCTCGGATTTGCACTCTCTGACCTCGTGTGTAAGGAGAGTAATTATCTTCCAGAAAAAGAGCAGAACTTAATTGGCGAGGATAAAGAAAATCAGAGGGAACTCATTATAGCGAAATCATAACTTAGGTAAAGAAATTCAGAAATTGCTGTAATAGCAAACACTGAAATTGGGTAATTATCGTATGAATTGCAATTCATTATGAACAAGAATGAATTGCGCTGTTAGTGTAAAAACAGGAAAGATAAAATTATAATGTGGGGAGCTGAAAGAGATGTTGTTACTGTGTATTTCTATAATCAGTGCGCTATTAATGTAAATGCCGCCAGCCAGTAAAAGGGCATTGCCTGTGATAGCCAACAGCCCAGGTGCCAGGACTACAGTATAAAATTCAGGGCTGTTGGTGGTGGCAGATAATTGTGGGAATAAACCTTGAATTCTACATGAATATTGGTACCCCTATGCCCCATACTGGCACGGGACTACGTGATGGTGCTTGCTCAACAGTCTCTTTTTGGCCACCTTCTCTTTAAGTGTCACTGAATGACATCATAGGTGGAGAAATGCTAATAAAGTTTGTATTGTGGATGTTTTATTCACAGACTGTATTCCTCTGGACCCTTTGTTTCAGTTATTGAGGCACAAAAATAAGGCAGTAATATGATAGCAGACACCTTTCACATTCTTGGTAATAAATAATTACCGGCAGATGCCATGAGTGCCAGCTTCAAATAGCTTGTGTATGCACCATGGACATACCTGGGAACTTCCCAAGGTACGCTGCTTGGAGTTCTCCCTCTTTTGGGGGCGAAAGGCTTTGTAAAGGAGTGGGGCTGACCCCAGGGAGCCTTGAGGGCAGGGAACTGAGTGGCGAGTGGGTAGTACTGGGTTGGGCAGTGGAGCACGGCCTAAGGCTTCTTCCTTACACAGAGATTGACGAACCTGACCTGAGACCCAGGGAAGCAGGAGATTTCCCAGGTATGCGTTTGGGCCCATGGGTGGGCCGAGGAAAGTGTGTGGGACCAACCTGTGCTACATGAGCCAGCAGCAGGAGCGCCAGCTCGCACAAAGAGCGTGGGCACAAAAGATAAAATCTCTGTGCACAAGGTAAGAGGGGAAGGAAGAGAAGGAGGGAGAGGTGTACTGTAGGTGAGATAGGAGAAAGTGAAGAGAGGGAGAGAGCAAGAGGGGAGAGAAGGAGAGAGAATGTCTGGGTATAGATCAGGGGTATCCAAGTTTTTTCTGCAGTGGGCCACTTCATCAGAAATGTACGTGTGCGTGGGCCACACTCATTTTTCACTGAGAAAAAATGCATATTAATACAGGGTTAATTTGGCGATAATGAAAAAAAGCAGTGGACAAACAGTTTTTTGATCAACTTCTATATATCATTCTATCAATACTAAATTACTTAAACAGTAAAACAAAGTCAGTCCACAAATCATTTAAAACACGTTTAGCCAAATTAAACTGCACAAGGCTGGAGCACACAGTGAGTGTCAGCCAGTTTCAATCCAGCCTGTGCTCACAGAGTTGATCAGGGCCGGATTTAGAGGATCATGGGCCTGGTGCTGAGGATGTTGGGCCTTTTAATGGAAATAAATAAAATAGACAGAATCTTAACTCCTCGGCATCCATGTGTACTGAATAAAGATGACATCGGCGCTTGGCAGATAGTATAGGATAGAGGATGTGATGGGACTGGGAGTAATCAGTACACTAAAAAAAGTCATCATACACGGGACGCCTTTAGCCACAATTTAGTGCCACTGATCCTTTTTAATAAAATATGCAGACAGGAATAGAGTCAATAACACAAAACATTTACTTTTCCTCTCACTGATTTCTGGACTAGAAAGTTTTATCCCCTGAAGTGACTATAAATTCAGGAGGGCGTTTTATCTCTAGATAAGTAAAAAATTAACTAGTTCAATTTATTCCTACAGAAAATAAAGTGCCAGGAAACAGATGAACACACACCAGGACAGGCTCTGCCACACCGACACCCAAACACACACTCACCAGGACAGGCTCTGCCACACTGACACCCAAACACACACACACCAGGACAGGCTCTGCCACACTGACATCCAGACACACACCAGGATCGGCTCTGCCACACCGACACCCAAACACACACACCAGGGCAGGCTCTGCCACACCGACACCTGCATCAGGATGGGTTAATCTACACAGAGCATTAAAAATGCTTTCCACACTGCTTTGTTGTTTGTGTGATGCCTCTTGTGTATTGATGCCCCATCAATATAAACTAAAAACTAATAATGATAAAAAATATAAATAAGTTACTATTTGTAATGTCAACTCATGATACAAACACTTTACAGATCTGTCTGAGATTGCGGGGTATTTAAATATATACGGTATATGAGATTCTTTAAACGGACTCACTTTCAATACTCATGCTATTCATGTAATTTCTTCAGATGCACTTTGATAACAATTTGAAATCCAAAGAGGTCTTCAACAAAGCAACATATTGCGAACCTCTCCGGCACGCATGATGCCACAATGTGCATCTGTTGTATGTTATAAAACCAGAGGAGCGTAATAGCTTTTTCCACGCGCCATAATGTATACGGCTTTAAACTATCAGAGTTTCTTTTCAAGTCGATTGCTAAGAGGACCGCTCACAGTCATGCACAAAAGACAGGACTTCAATAAATCATTAGGAGTGATTATCCCAAGGCCAGGAAATCACACTATAGAAACGCATCACTATTTATTTCTATGCTTTTGTAAATGTTCCCGCGTACAGAACGGAACCCTGTAGAAGAGATGAAAAGAAAAAAAGAAAAACTGGCAAAGGGTTAAACTGAAGAAAAATTAAAAGTGGAAAAAAAGGCTTCCTGGCCGCGACACGCAAGGGAAGACGCCGGGTGGCCGGGGTGAAGAAGTTCCCAGGTATGGTGGTCAATTGTTCTTAGTGAATAAACTCAGCTGACCCTGAGGCCTCTAATAATAATTTGAGTCATCAGCTCTAATTTCTGTAATCTCCTCGGGAAATCCAGTGAGATTTCAGCCAATTATCACATACATAATGCTAGTTAAGACACGGGTCTTAGCTTTGCGTTTTTGCTATTTTCTTCAACTATAAAACCACCAAAAAGACACCATTTTTTGTGAAAGATTTGAAAAAAAACCCAACATTTATTCACAGTTTTACACATAGATAAATTATCCGCAGCTAGTAGAAATGTAAAATAATATACAAAAAATATCTTTGCTAACTTGTCCCGATCTAAAAAACATCCCATATTGCTAAAAATATTTAATTTATATTGTTTTTAGATGTTTTAACTGCTCCCTAACCCTGAGGCTAGGTTTCCACTTGTTTTTTTTTTTTTTGGAAAAACGCCCATAAAAACGCCAATTCAGCGACACAGCGTTTTATTAGTGAAAAAACTCTGCGGCCAGATGTTAGCTGTTCTTCAATAGGAAATCGCACAATGCCATTTCCACTTGGCGTTTTTCTGTTTGGCGTTTTTTCAGTCCTCTTTGGCGTTTTTCCGCTTTTTTGGGCTCTGTGGCAGTTTTTCAGAATCGCAGCATGTCGACACTCTGGCGTTTTTTGCAAGGAAATCTTGGCGTTTTTCTCCAATAGAAGTCTATGGGAGAGAAAAAACGCCATGAAAAAGCCATGTGGGTTTTGCCTTGGCGTTTTTTATGGCGTTTTTTTCCACAGTTACAAAAAAGGGGCAGGACCCAGGAAGAGGAAGAGCTGCCATTTTCCCAGTACTGTGGTAAAACCTTTATCTGCTTGTACACTGTGTGCTGTCTCTGTGTAATTTATTAGCAGCATGGCACCCAGAATTGTCTTTGATGTGTCCAAGCTTATTCAACTAGTGAGTATCCCTTGCGATTTGCAATCATTTGGGGCCAATCTTCCTAGAGCAGCAGACATTCGAAATAAAGCATGCCTTACAAACCACAGAAAAGAGACAAAAGGGTCCGCCGGGGCATTTAAGTACAACTGTACCAAGGAAATGACATCAGGAGGGGGCAAATACTTGCCATTTATCCTAATCCCTTTTAGCTGGGTGAAAATTCTAACTTGTAAAGGCTGGAAAAACTGCTTAAGGTCAAAAAAGCAATTTCCACTGAAAGGCTAAAACGCCAGAAAAAACGCCAGAAAAAACGTCAAAACGCAGGTAAATGCAGTTTCTTTCTTTCATCAAGAAAATAACGCAGGAAAAATACCCAAGTGGAAACCTAGCCTAAACCTAACCCTAAATACCTAATTCGCCAGTAACTACCCCATATGCATTCAAATTATAGATGAAAAATTAACCCCTTAAGGTCAGATAAAAAAAGGTTAAAAGATTGGTCTTGGCACCCAAGGAGTCACTTTTTCTTGCTGTTTAACATCTCTCTACACCTTACAATCACAGTGAACAGAGAGACAGAGCCTTTGTCATCTGACTGTGTCCATGCATGTGATTGGAGCCTACCCTTGCGGGACTCGATCAGGACTGGTTGTTGAAGTAAGTGGGCGTTCCCACGGACATCGCAAGAAACACCCCCATTTAAAGGGGAAATGGGTGGGGAGTAGGGCGTGCCAGGACCCTGATCTCGTGACCTGGAGGATTCGGGTGTCGACCCGGAGAACCAGAGAAACGGCTCTTCTCCTGGAGTCTCTGGGCAAAACCATAGAGTTCCTAGGTATGGTGATTGGCTGTAGCAGCGATCACATGTATGGCAGTGTCGGGATCTGGGCTGACCACTCCGCCTCTGGATCTGTGAGCTACATCGGTGACTGCAATCACTGTGTGGCGATGTGGGACTGGTTTTTACCCATGTCGTACCGGGTATTTCATTGTCCTCTAGGGACATTTTATTTAGACTAAAAAGCTGTCCACTCCAATAGAATCAGCCGGTATGATGTGCTCCAGAAGCTGAATATTGTTATTCCTTCAGGTCTTTTGTTCTTGTTATTGTACATAAGAATTATACTTTAGAACTTTCTAAATAAGATGACTCTTACTAAAACCAACCAAATGGTTCTAATGATGGTTCTTAAGAAAAAACTTGAATTGATTTTTTTAATTGAGAGTAGGATTGTTTGTTTGACGTTTATATTCACGTAAACACGTTTTATTTTTATGTCTATCGATTTATCCAAATACTGTCATATCAAATAAATCTTCTTGTAGCTATGCTGGTTTATTATGATTATGAGTAAAAAAAAAACCATTGACTTTTACCAAATTCTTAGGCTGATTAAATGCGATTAAATTAGAGCAATATAAAAAATGCAAAATGTGGTTCCCCACTGGATTATGTGTATTAATACACAAACGTAGCCTTTTTAAGCCTGAATTTAGAAAAGGAACTTATCTGAATTTAATATTAGATGAGTGCTTTTTAAACCTCATAAGATTACCAGTACATATATAAACATAAAGCAGGATATCAGGAATTTTCATGACAAAAAAAATGTATTTTGAATTCTTATTTAGATACATAGTCTGGAGAGGAATTGTAATTTTCTTTTTATTTTTGTATCATGAAATGGTTTTATTATTGTATTCGTGAATATATATGTCTTTGATATTATAATTTTTGAATAAACTCAACAATCAAACACAGTGTTTAAAGGGACACTCCAGTGCGCCATGAACCCCCACCCAGTGGACAGTGACCTGACCCAGGACAGTGCCCTGAGCCACCCCCTACATGACCGGTGTCTTTACTGCATTAAAAAAGGTACTGTGCTGTCTAATACAGTCTAATTATTATTATTTATTATTATTTATTGTTTTATATAGCGCCATCAAATTCCGTAGCGATATACAATGGGTGGACAGGACACAACTAGTAGTATATAACATAACAAATTGACTAACAGAGACAACAGGTAAGGAGGGCCCTGCTCAAAAGAGTTTACAATCTAGAGGGTCTAATGCAGTCTAGAGTCTAATGCAGTCTAATGCAGTCTAATCCAGTCTAATGCAGTCTACGGAGGCTATGCTGAGCCGGCACAGCCTCCATAATATAAATCTCCTCTGTAACCCGCCTATTGAGCAACAGCACCCAAGGGGGCCTGATCACCTGCCTGCCAGTTTTGCACCATCTGACTTCTGCCCCCTTAAACCCAATGATACATCACTCGCCCCACCAATGTAGAATGCATTTTAAGATACTTTAAACATTCAAAATCTGAAGACTCTCAGGGTCATGTCATTTGAAAAGGTCCCGGGTATGACCCTATGGAACTCTGGCTCATTCATCATCTTGCTTGGCTTTGCTGTAGATTGTAAGCTCTTGCGAGCCGGGCCCTCGGTTCATCTTAGTCTGTAAATTCCAGTTTTGTCGGATCCCATGAACGTATGGACTGTAAGAAGCGCTGTGGAAAGGTGTTGGCATTGTATAAAATAAAAGGTAACAATAATAATATATTAAGCAAAATATGTGTTTGATGAAATTCCTAAATCAGGCTAGCTGTGTTAAATGAATCATTTTATGTAGATTTTTGGTGACTTTCCAAAAATTATTCTGTCAAGGCCAAATAATAAGAACATAGATTATTTAAAATATATAGTTAATAATTCATAAGGAAAAAGAAGATGCGTATGTTAACATTTTTAAAAAATATAAATCATATTTATTCAAATGTTTTTTATCATTGGTAAAAAAATATATATCTGTTTCTCTAGCAACAACGTATCAGTGCCTAGTTTGGTGTCAAACAACAATGTACACAACTTTCAGAACACAGTATTATTTGATAATAATAATACACTAGACATTACAGTTAATGCTTTGCCTGTTTTCAAGGAAAAATGTTATTGCTTCTGCTCTCTAGTGGACATCTCCAGTATAATGAATCTAAAAATCCTCCAAATTATTAACTTTACACTCATTTCAATTCTGTTCTCTAAGGAAATTGCGGAGTAATTTTGTTATTATCCATCACTGGAAAATATGTATCCCAATAGGGTGAGTTTTGTAACTTTACTCTGATTAAAGAAGTAAGAGACGCTGAATTGGCGGAGAGCTTAAGAGGGCGTGAAATCGTGGCTTATGCCGCAATGACGAACTTTCCAGCTGGGCCAACAGATGGTCTTACCTGTGTGAAACGCAATATATTTTATATTAGCGTACAAACAGGACATATTTAATTTCTAAGGATTTATCATACCAACTTCACGCTGCATTATAAAGGGCCAGCCCTAGTAAGCTTCTTCTGCACGAAGGGCTGAGCTGCCCCCATATGCTGTGTAGTTAAATCTCACTATAGTTTAACTATACTTTAATGTACACTTTAATGCACAACATGACAATGACAACGTGAGTAAACACAAAACGCAACTTTTAAATGATCATTCATTGAAGGTAAAGAGTTAAACAAAACCTATATCACCCATGTGTAGAAGTAATTGCCCCCCTAAGCCTAATTACTGGTTGTGCCACCCTTGGTGGTTACATCTGCTATCAACCGTTTGCAATAACTGGCAATGAGTTCTTTCCATCGCTGTTGATACATTTTGGCCGCTCTTCTGGGCAGAATTGTTTGCATTCAGCCCCATTGGAGGGTTTTTGATCATCAACTGCCTTTTTAAGGTCATGTCACAGCACCTCAACCGGATTCAAGTCAGGAATCTTCATTTTGTTTCTTTTGAGCTGTTCAGCTTTTTTGCTTCAAATTATTGTCCTGCTGCATAATCCAACTGCGTTGGAGCTGTAGGTCTCCTTCAGGATTTTCTGGTAGGGAGCGGAATTCATGGTTCCATAAATGATGACATGTCACCCAGGTCTTAATGCAGCAAGGCAGCCCCAGACCATCACACTACCACCACCCAGACCATCACACTAACACCACCCAGACCATCACACTACCACCACCCAGACCATCACACTGCCACCACCCAGACCATCACACTACCATCACCCAGACCATCACACTACCATCACACTACCATCACCCAGAACATCACACTACCCCCACCCAGACCATCACACTATCACCACCCAGACCATCACACTGCCACCACCCAGACCATCACACTGCCACCACCCAGACATTCACACTATCACCACCCAGACCTTCACACTACCACCACCCAGACCATCAGACTACCACCACCCAGACCATCACACTACCAGTACCCAGAACATCACGCTACCACCCAGACCATCACACTACCACCACCCAGACCATCACACTACCACCACCCAGAACATCACGCTACCAACCAGGCTATCACACTACCACCACCCAGACCATCACACTACCACCCAGACTATCACACTACCACCACCCAGACCATCACACTATCACCACCCAGACCATCAAACTACCACCACCCAGACCATCACACTACCACCACCCAGACCATCACACTAACACCACCCAGACCATCACACTACCACCACCCAGACCATCACACTGCCACCACCCAGACCATCACACTACCATCACCCAGACCATCACACTACCATCACACTACCATCACCCAGAACATCACACTACCCCCACCCAGACCATCACACTATCACCACCCAGACCATCACACTGCCACCACCCAGACCATCACACTGCCACCACCCAGACATTCACACTATCACCACCCAGACCTTCACACTACCACCACCCAGACCATCAGACTACCACCACCCAGACCATCACACTACCACCACCCAGACCATCACACTACCAGTACCCAGAACATCACGCTACCACCCAGACCATCACACTACCACCACCCAGACCATCACACTACCACCACCCAGAACATCACGCTACCAACCAGGCTATCACACTACCACCACCCAGACCATCACACTACCACCCAGACTATCACACTACCACCACCCAGACCATCACACTATCACCACCCAGACCATCAAACTACCACCACCCAGACCATCACACTACCACTTCTGTGTGTGACTGTTGGCGTGGTGTTCTTATTGTGGAATGCTGTGTTAGCTTTATGCCAGACCGAGAACCCATTTCCTCCAAAAATTCCACAAAATATTATCCCAAAAATCATGTGTACTTTTTTAGCTACCAATGAAAATGTCATAAAACCAGTGATAAAGTATCTCAAGTTTGAATTACAGGGGAGCCTGACTAAGAACGGGGCAACCCAAAAGGAATAAGTCTTCACCGTAACAAGGGAAAAATTGGTATGGCTCATGATTATATCTGGCTATGGAGAAGACTTACTCGGCCAGGATTAGAGGTGAATATAAATGGTGACTCCTAACAAAGTGAACCTAATACACAATTTAGACCATGATTGAGCAAACAGCAGACCAAGCTAAACAGGCAGTTGGGTTCTAAGAATGCTTTCCTTAAGTGACCAGTCTATGATTTTAATAGGTTGATAAGTTGCGCATGTTGCCAAAACAAATGGTATAAATTGACACATTTTTATGGCTACCTGTTTCTTAGAACCAATGGCTTCACAGTACAATAAATCAACTTTGGCGACCACAAGACTAATCAGAACGAGATACCATGGACTAATTTTATGGCTTTCCCCCCCAAATTTGGCATACGTTTGATCATCCCCAATCTCCTCTTCTTTTTATGCAGTTTTAACTCTGGGGCTAAACAAAAGAGGTTAACAAAGACCCTCAGAATCATAATAGAATATTGACAGCTTAGCATCCAAAACACGTAATTAAATTATTGATCCATAAGAAAGAAGAAGCACTGAGAAAGATCACAGATCAGCCACAACATTATGACCGCAGACAGGTGAAGTGAATAACACTGATAATCTTGTTATCATGGCCCCTGTCAATGGGGGGGGATATATTAGGCAGAAAGTGAAAATGTTGCCCTCAAAGTTGATGGGAAAATGGGAACACGTGAGGATCTGAGCAACTTTGACAAGGGTCAGAGCATCTCCAAAACTGCAGCTCTTACAATGGGCACGTGAGCAGAAGAACTGGATCGCGGACCAATGGAAGAAGGTGGCCGGTCTGATAAATCCCGTTTTCTTTTACATCACGTGGATAGTCGGGTGCGCCGCTTACCTGGAGAACGTGCAGCACCGGGATGCATCCATGGGGGTCCCACCTCGCAACGGATCCATGCCTCGGCGGGTCAGGGCAAAGGGGAGACCTACCCAATATTAGACAGGTGCAGGGGCGTAACTAGAAACCATGAGGCCCTGGTGCCAAAATTGCTCTAGGCCCCTCAACTTCAACAGCTAGACTGTGCCATCATCGCCTCCAAACAACAGCTTGCCTGTGCCTTCTTTGACCTTTTTACAACAAATGTAAACACACATATATTACACACACTTACTCATACTCACTAATACACACTCCATCTCACCCCACTTACACATCCCTGCTCACACACATAAGTAGACATGCATGCTCACATCCATCCATACGAACACATATACATACATGCCACCTCCCTCCCGCCCCGCGTACATCTCACCGCTCCTGCAGCTTTCTCTCCAGCTGCTCGCGCACACTGTGCGGGCAGCCTCGGTTTCACTGCGGGGTCACGTGATGTCACATGACCCCCGATACGCTCCTGTCTCCCTGTGCCGGTTCAAAATAGTTTAGAAAGGGCCCATCTAAACAATTTTGAAAAGGCAGAGGGAGACAGGAAGAAGTTACGCCAGTGGGCAGGTGGTCATAATGTTATGGCCGAACGGTATATATATATTGTTCCTGGGGGAAAAAAAAAAATTACCATCTGTGTATATGATGTAAAGGTCTGTTCTATTTCTGTATTCTCGCTATTGTGCCTTCTGGGAACACTCCATTGTCTTCATTCGGGTTTCTGTGATTATATGCGATGGTACAGACTTCCAGATTATTAACGCAGTCCCAGGCATTCCCAGAACGCTTGAGAAATATCATGTTCCCCTCTCTCTCTCTCGGTCACTCAAAGGGTTAATTTTGAATTTCTTTAACAACAAAAAAGAGCAGTATTTTTTTTTTTTTTAACTAAAGTAATAGCTTCTACATTTCGACAGGACTAGGGCATTGGGGTCCAAATGAGTTTGCTTGAATGATCGCTGATGATGAAACGTGCATGGATGCCCCTGTGGCTAATTAATTCGCCCATCCTTTTGGTGCTCAGGTGGTTAAACTACTTATTATTTTAAAAACCAAGGTGTCACGTTCAGAATCAACCAGTGGGGTAATTACCTTCCTTACATTAATACCAGGATAAACATGGAAGCGTAGAACGTGACGGCCGATCACACCCATCCAGCCCGTTTTTCACCAGAATCAGTCGTTGGTCTCGTCTTGGATTCAGGAGCCACATGCCTATCCCACGCGTGTTTAAATCCCCTCACTGTTTCAACCTCTACCACTTCTGCTGGGAGGCTGTTCCAGTAATCTACTACCGTCTCACTACAGCAAACCTTCTTTCCATTACGTCTAAGCCTCTGCCAGTTTTAGGCTACGGTCTCTTGTTCTAACTTTTCTCCTCTTTTGAAATGAATTCCCCTTCTTTACTTTGTTAAATCTCTTTGTGTAGTTAAAGACTTCTATCACAGCAACCAGTGAAGCCGGGGCATTCAGCTGGAATCAATAACAAAATGAATCTTATTAACTGTGATCTCTCCATCAGTATAAAACAGAGAACAAGTTATCTCAGATAATAAACTATGATCCCCATCATCCCGGGTTGCTTTGAGATAGTGGTTATTATTATTATTATTATTATTATTATTATTATTATTATTATGTACATAATAAGGCATTTTCCTCCATCCTCCCTCCCTGCCATCTAATGGTGTTTTATAACCTCCCAGCCCCTCCTTAGCAGGACCTCTGGCCACATCCTACCACAGCCTCAGAGGGCAATTACTACACATCTTCCCCAAAGGAGTCATCTGTCTGCGCTGGAGTCAAGTACAGGAGTCTGCAGCAGATCTCACTACATAAAGGAGAAGAGAGACAGCTCCAGGGGTGAAAAGAGTGCAAGAACTGCTGAAACATTGCATTGAATGGTTTTCTCTTTCATTGCCTCTGATCTGGCAGAAGCTGCTGCCAAGCAGTGGCTGAAGAACAGGACAAGCTGATTTTTTGGGGGAGAAATCCTTGTTTTTTTTGCTATTATTTGGGGGTGAGAGTGGAGCTGATTTTGGGGGCTGTGTATAAGGAGACACCTTGTCCTAGGAATATGCCAGCATCACAGCACAGGTACAGTAAGGTCAATTCTCTCAATCCTTTCTGGATGTGCTACTTTCATTCTTCATGGCAGGTAGTGATGCCTTTCACCCACCAAGTGATCTCAGCCTTAAGGAGCTATTAGTGGCTCATTGCAAGGTGATGAGCATCCTGTGTATCATTGTTATATAAACACCAGTGTGTTGTAAGCATTGCGTAAGCTAGTGTTGTGCATGTGTTGTGTAGACAGATGACATAAGGCATCACACATTGTGGTTTATGATCCAGAAACTCTATAACATAGTGCTCTGTGTGCCATTAGAATTTCCAGGTGCAGTTTGTGCTGTACACACTATATCACATAATATGATACATAATATATGTACATTATTTGTGTACTGTCATATACAATGTTTTATCTGCACAACACTCTATAATTTATCCAGAATACAGAAAATTGACATTTTTATATGTTTTGAACAGGCTAGAAAATGACATACATTATACTATATTTATACTGTTTTGCATCCTTAACAATTGTGTGTCTTGAGTGTTCTGTGTAGTGTGTATGTTGTGTCCATAGTGTATACATGCATGACCATTCACATGCTGTCTCTTGTGTAGTTTGCTACCTGATGAATGCTCACCATACAATGTCTATACATTGTGACCAATCTATGTGATCTAGATGGATCTGATGTTTATAATTTTTATTTAATGTGTATTATTTATTGTTGCTTATTAAGGCTATTTGTATCTATAAGCCTGTTAAATATGATCTATGTGCCTTGGTATATATTGGATGTAGAATATGGAATTCAGGTACATTGTTATGGATTGGCTTAGCTGCATTTCATTTATATGGCTTGTTATGGGCTAGGGTATAAGGGTCAATGTTTTTCGCACAATTACTAATTTAACACCGTGGAGTCCCCCATGTAACTGATGTATCCACAGTAACAGATCCACATTGCATACAGATATCTAGAGTATTCACTAACATTGGATCTCCTACAGTGCAAAGCCTTCCTTGGAGATATTGATCACTTATTATTATTCAATATGTCAGAATATTCTCTTTGCAGTAGTTTATTTATCAGAAACATTTTTTTTCTTTTAATTTTTTTTTTCTGATATTTATTTAGAATTTCAGAAATTCAAAAAAGTGTAATATTTGTGTTTTTTTTTAATTTAACAAATAATGGAGAATAAATAATTCTAAATAAGAAATATTCATAGTTTCTAAAAAAAAAAAAAAAAAAAAAAATAGAAAAGTGAATCTTTCCTCCGAAAAAAAGGGATACATCCTAAATCTTTCATCATTTGAAGAACTCTACATCGGTGTCTATAACTTAGCTGTGGGCAGTAAGAATTAAGAAACTATGGGGGAAACTATGAGTTCCGGATCAGGGATTCTGCATTTTTCATTAGTGCTTTTTTTAGATCATAAGTGAGTGGAACACAGAAAATTGAGGAAATGTAGGAGAAATCAACATTTAATGAAAAATCTGTATGTGACAGCTTCTCTCTCCCTTGAGAAATTAATGATTTTCAATCATTGTGGACTCCTCTCTTTTTGCCACCTCCAGTTGTGTAATTAGACGGTAGGCTTGCTATCCCTGGTGGTCTTGAAGTGGGGTCTTGAAGAGGGGCTTCATGATAAAGATTTTGTGAATTGCCTCACCAATTTTACTAGGAATGGCCAGGTCAGCTCCTTCTTGAAAGAGAAGAGGACTCTCATTAGTCAGAGTGTCCGGCTAGGTTATTGGGACAGAGCCATTCTATTGTTCCCCACAGGCAGCATGATAAGGAGTCGCGGTGTTGTTCTAGTAGATTGGGACTCAGATAACTGAGTGAGAACTAAATACAAATGGCTGATATGCAGCTGCCTGAAAACATTATATTATGAAAAAAACTAGATGTTTGAAAAAGAAAATAGCTCAATAATTTTTTAAAACTTGTTTTTAATCTGATACATAAAAATGATGGGAGAGCCCCTTTAATTTAATAGCCCTGTGGAATATTCAGTATTAAAATAATAAAAAAACATTATTCAGGAAACAATTTTTTTCTATAAACATTTTTATTTAGTTAATTTGCGAGTAAGTTGTCCTGCATTCTGGTGTAAGGATGATATGTAACAGATTGTTTCTTTTTTGGACACTCATGGATTTCTGGATTCAGCATAATACAATATAACCTTTACAACAATATATACGTTACTAGCATAACATGACTACAGATTTGAAGCCGAAAACTCAGCAGAAAAATGTATAGGTGAACAGATTTTATTTTATTACTCTTTACTTGTGCCCTAAAAACCAATACAATGTTTCACCCAGCCTCACTCCTAGACCCACCAAGCCAAGGAGGACTTCCCCTTCAACTCTTTGTCATTTGATGACATCATACTAAGAAAAAATGTGAGCTGATACGCAGCACACACTCAAAGTCATTGAAACCTACAGGAGTCCATCAGAATGTTTATTAGTCATCACAGCACAATCAGCGTCTTACGCGTTTCGCCCTGATCAGCTTAATCATAGAACTGGCTCTGCAGGTGAACTTTAGCGTCAAAGAAGTTCGGACCTTTGAATAGTTTCTATATATAGACTGTATGACATCATATCCAGGTGCTCAGCATTTGTTCCCGCAAAAGTGATCCTATGGGGGTTTACATAAACATCTGTTGTGGAAGCATAGAAACATAGAATTTGCTGGCAGATAAGAACCATTCAGCACATCTACTCCCCCTGTTATTCCTGCTGTAAAGACTCAAACCTTAATCAGTCGTCGGTCTCGTCTTAGATTCAGGAGCCGTATGCCCATCCCATGCATGGTTATGCCCCATTCCATTAACTTTTACCAACTGGACTAGTATCAAGGGAGATTGTTGATCAGCAGGTGGTGGTGCGCACTGAAGGGTTAACACCGTACTGCAATCCTCACGTTCCATCCCAGGGATTAAAAACCCACTAGAAAAGATCATTTCAGAGCTACATTTCTCACTATTCACTGCGACCATCAAACAGAACATAAGGGAATATAAATACCCCCCATCAGCATTCCGAGCCATAGCGCACAGATCTATCACTCTACTCTTTATTACGTAATTAAGGACGAGCTCACCATGGAAACATTATAGATTTAATATTCGACCACTTTGAATGTAACTCTTGAACTTTTTTCATGTCACATTAAGGTGATTACATCATTTTCAATTCACGGTCAGCTGACAAACCTAAAATTCACCATTTGGGATGGATTTTCATTTGGAAGGGAGTCGCGCACACCAGTGGGGTAAATGACTCAGTATATTTTTTCCTTCATTATACAAAATTTTATTTTCTTTATTTTCTGGCATTATACAAAAAAAAAAATTTAACATTTGTGACATTTCTATGTTAGTCCCGAGGGATCATTTCACTTTGATAATAAAAAAATAAAAAAATGATAATCTCAGAGCATGGGAGAAAAAAAACTACAATTATTGGCAATGACACAAAAACTGGCATTTTTTTTGTTGTAAAAGCTTGCAGTTTTGTGAGCTCAAGGTATCCCTAGAATAAAACCCAGTCAATAAAAGACGTTTTGGTAGTAATGGAAAATTGATGTTTTCTGGTTAAGCATTATATATATGACCTGAAGGGTGAAGAATTCAACTTCAATGGATCCATAAACATCAGCAAGGTGGGATATGAGATAAAAAAAAAAACAGAAAATCAAAAAAACATTTGTTGGCGGTAATAAAATAATAGAAAAGTGAACGCCAGGTAGCCAGTCTGCCTAACGCGTTTCGTATCCAACACGGTGGTATTTAATCATGGGCTGTCTTGCATACAAATGGCTGACATTTAAATGATGTACCGGCAAGCGAGCATACAATTAACACCTGCCATCCTAAATTAGGCAGTGAGGGAGTGAAGAACACTCAAATAAAAATTTAGCTAGATATAATAGGCATATTATGGGAAAAAAATAATCCATAAGAAAAAAAGGTAATAAAAACAAAGTGGCTGAAAAAAAAGATACAATGTATTCACAATATTATTCACTATGTAGCGACATGAGAGTAAAGCTGCTGCTGCTATAGAAATCAGACTCAGATTATTCAATTAAAGTGGAAAAAGAAAGCCAGTAAACTGAAAATCAGTACAGGAACCAATGAACCATAACACGGAATAAATAAATGGCTAAACTGCTAGCACAGATCAAAGAATATGGAATAAAAGTAAATAAATGCAAACAGATATAAACAGAATCACGTCGAAAGAAGAGAAGAAGGAGAAGGAAGGCAACAAAAAACCTCATTTTTTTTATCAATGATACATAATTAATAATTTAAAATTTGAATTTATACAGAGCTGCATATCAAATAACAATTTTTAGGTGAAAAAAAACACTTAATCTCTAATCTGGTTAATGCCTTAGAATCGCTCTCTCCTCTTTGGGCATAACCACCTTGTCAATACCCTGCAGTCTGTATTGGCTAAAGACGCGTCCTAATGGAGTCCCTGGTGTCTTCACGTGGAATGGCAGATAAATGTTCTCTGTATGTTGCCCACATATTGCTTCAGACAAGATATGCATGTTAGAAGATGGATCACTTTTCCCGTGTTACCATTCATGTAATGCCTCATTTGGTTTCTTCTTTTGAGAGCCCGAGCATGTAAAAGGTTCATTAACCCAAACAGACTGGCAACACTCACAGTGGTTAAGCATTATACGCCATTCCGGTAATTGGACATTTATTTGAGTTCATCGTTTTTTGGAAGACTCTCCTGCCTGGGCTTCATCGGCACATTGCCATAGTATTCATGGCCCTAGTGACATATTTAGGGCAGACGTCGCCCTAGGGTATTGACTCAGCTGCCCCATTCGTATGATGTCATATGGCTGACTTCCATGGTGTATATGGGCAGGTGACAAGGGGGATCTCGGATCTCCACAAACATCCTATTGAGCGCTGGGTAACCTAATTGCCCAATACAATGATCTGCCCCAGGTCATGCAGCATGGGGGCTGCTGCCCCCTAAAACTGCCACAATGGGCTTAGGCCATAATACACTACTGGATGGACCTTTGGACCATACCATAACACAAAATCAATATTTTAGCCTATACTGAGTACCGAGAACATTAAAAATCATTATAGAACTGCAGAAGGATAAGAGTGGTCTTTGGACCTTCATAGTCAAATCAGTACCCTCCCCCCAGCTTTCCCTTTAATTAACAAACCTAGTTGTAGAGAGAATTGAAGTAAAATATAACGTGTTTATAAGGAGTTCCGTAACACGTTGTCCACGGTATAAGAGTCGCAATGTATTAGAGCGTCTGTATAGGGAAAAGGATTAGTGAAGGGAGAAGTTTCAGTGCTTCGAGAATTGGAGGTTTTTTTTTTGAGCTAATGAAGGGTGAGATCTGGATCCTTGTATGGTCTGCTGCCCCGCACTCCAATCCATTTCTGTCAAGACAGTTTGCAAATTGCTAAAATATCATTTAAAATGTTTCAAATATTTAGAATATTAGAAAAAAAGCGAAAATAACCAAAAACCTTTGCAACAAAAGAAGGGTTGTCTTGTAGTCAAAATTTAACAATGATAAAATCTTTATCCAGACAACTGGTGTCTGATTGATTAAGTAATTTAGTACTTTAGGGGTGTGTAATCCGAAAAAGGTTAAGAATCCCTGCAATATTTTATCTAGAACTGGTTATTTATAAACTGGATTGAACGAGCCCTGTCCCTTCCTCACAATTGAGCTACATGGGTCCTGTACCCCACAAAGGAGATGAAGCTAGGCCCTGGGGATAGGCGTACGGCTCCTAAATCTAAGACAAGGCCAACTGATTAAGGACTGAGTCTTTACCGCAGGGATGACAGGCAGGCTAGACGGGGAGAATGGGTCAAATTCTATGTTTTTATGCGGTTTGTCCAGAGGCAGCCTTTTAGAGAACACTCCTTAATTGCGAAAAGCACACCAGGTCACTCCGTAAGATTCTCTAAGAGGAATTCACAAGCATCAATGTGTAAGATTATTACAGTTTAACTTAACGGGATGGAAAAAGTCTCCTTACAAAATTCTTGTATTTTAATCATTTTTTTTCCCCAATGCATCATATTTGCACTTTAGGAATGGCCATGCCCCTGGCGTATCTGTAAAGTATTTCCATTAAATGAATCGGATGCTCCCTTTGTGACAGACGTCATGTTAAATAATACAATAAGACACAAAACGCCTGTCCATATCTGCATACGTGTCTTCAGATTGCGTGTTTTGGGCATGCAGTTACTTTTCTGGATAACTCCGGTTTATTCTTTATCTCCAAGGAAAAACTTAATCTTTTCACTTCATTACACTTCCTGTGAGTAGTATACCTGTCCTAGAGGGCTTGGAGGTAGGGTTTTCCCCATTTATGCTACCAACAAAGTGCTTCAGATTCTGCAGAATCCCCCCATATGCCCCTTTGCCCCTCCCCCCAGTTATTTTGATATACGTACTACCAGTGAGCGCTAGCGCTGCTCGGCGACTGTCACGGGGGTCTAAAGAGAACCAATCAGTGACTATGGAGGAAGGTGGGAGCTGCAGCTTCTACCTAAGGTAAGTATTTTATTATTTTATTTAATAATGCATTTTAATACTTTGTTAGTTCTTTGTTATGCATTATTTTTTTTGGAATAGACCCCTGGTTTATTATACTGTCCCTTTAAGAATTCTAGATGGAAAGTCGCAAATAGTGCATTTGATGGCCGGCGTGTCCCGTTAATAAGTGGATATACATTTTTTCTGTGCAACAGAGAGTACTAATGATCATAATCGCTGTCATTTTCCTTATCTGCATCTATTGAGATATAGCGTTACCTGCCTGCAGCCCACAATAAATGTCCGGCGCTCTTCTGATTGGTTATTCATAGGACACTATTGCGCTTAGGAGGCTTGCTTGTTTCCATGGAGACCAACTTGTTAACCATAAGCATTCTGCTGCAGTACATATTTTCATTATCCCGCTATTGTAATAGAGCTACAGAATCTGCTGGCACTCTCTATATAAAACCTAATGATAATGATGTAATGAATGAAGTAACACTGCAGGGGGCGGCACTTGGGGAAAAAATGGCTGATATGGCAACAATAATTAAATGCTGTGTTGCAGAGCGCTATGGAAACCAGAGTAAATACATTCACTTTTCTAACTAATACATCATCTTGTAGGAGTGCTGAAACATGGTTAAAAAATATGAATACGAATGCATTATCTGCTCTTACTGGCTGCAATAGATCATGTCTCTGTTTCATACACGCACTCATGTATAATACGCAGGTATAACTTTACACTCAATTTTGTAGGAAAAGTTTTTTTGTATAACACAGACCCTGACTCCAGCTTCACAGGTTATTCCTACAATCTCAAACACGCACACATTTACATGTACTCACACTCACATATACTAACACTTCCACATTCACACACTCAAACATACAATCTCACTCCATGAATCAAACACACATCTACATTTAGGACACGCTCTCAGCTTACCTACCATTGTAGGCTAAGGTTGAGAACTTGAGACTATCAGCTTGTGGTCCAGCAGCTGGTGACGGATCTGTTCTCCTGCTCATTCATTCACACCCGCGGTCCTCACAGCCAGCGCACTGGGACTGAAGGAAAGCCGATGGAAGGGACTTTGCTCACCAACGTTGGTCAGTCCTTCAGCAAGAGACTTATTACTAGATAGAGGCATTGCAATTATTAAAAAAAAAGTATTTTTTTCCCCATTTTATGTACTCAGGGATTATAATGGGGCAAAATGTGCATAATATAGACAAGATCCTACAGTATATGCGTAAAGCAATGAAAAAACGGTATATTTTCCTGTGCTTCTTCCTAGGTGCTCGTGAGAATTGTAGTAGAATGGCACCTAACAACAGTTTTATAGAAAACAGAGGTTATGTTCCACACTACGCAAAAGATGAAGACCCCTTCTCATCCAAACTCTCCTGGGAAGCTGATGTTGTAGCCGGCATTTACCTTACAGTGATTGGTAAGCCTGCTTTAAAGACTGTACCTTAAATCCACCGTAGAGCCTTCTAAAAATGCACTTTTAATGCACAAAACATGTAACTGACGTGTATTTTTACCGCCTGCGCATGTAGGAACAATGGAAGTTGGCAGCAAATAAATTAGGGAAAGGACACTACTGACAAGGGTAAGTATTTTGTAAAAACATCATAAGATTACTCTGATCTGGACCTCATTGACAAGGTACAGCTGTAGGGCTATCGAGAATTTCCTAGTGATGTGCTTTTTATTGACCCGACATTTTATTATTTGAACATTATTTTTTTATTATAAAAAAAACGATGAAACAAACTTAATTTTATATTAAAATTGTTCATTTGACAGAGTAAGAGAAATTCCACCCTTAAATTCCGCACCGCATTCTCTTACTCCTGCGCGCCTTCTTCATGCTTTTCACCATAGAGCTGGCTGGAGACCATAGAGGAGTCGACTGTGTCCCAACGCGGCTTTACGGTTTAGAGACAGTCGGGTCCCGTACAATGGCCCTCGAAAGGGGACTAAATCCTTCCTGACTTTCAATCAACAGACTATAACTAGTATATTTGTATATTTTCTTTGCCCATATTGAAAGGCATCAAACGGGATCGTTTCTGTAGAGAGTGAATTCCACATCTTTATTGCTCTTACTGTAAGGAGCCCTTTCAGCTGTTTTATGTGACAATTTCTTGCAATCGAGTCTGAGTGGATGACCTCTTGTTCTTTGCATTGTGCCCCTTACAGTCCTCTTCTGTGCCTTCATTAGAACCCTACTGAATTAGCACTAATAATGAATTAATAATTAATACTAGGATCTGGATATAGGAACAAGACGTTCAATATCATCTCAATCTACCCTCCCTCATTCCCGGGTAAATAGAGTCAGGGTCGCCTATGAGGGTAGCTGTGGTTTGTTACATTAATCAGCTTTACAGTTTGGGTTTCCAAGATTCCGCTGCTGCTTCTGAAGTTCCGCGATCGAGTAGCCATGAAAATGGTTTTGACGTTTCTACAAAAACAGGGACAAAAAATATTCTCTGGAATGTGGTTCGGGGCTTACAGCAAATGCCAGGAAATAATGAAAGAGAACTGGCCACTCATTCAGTTAAAAATACTCCTAAACTAGCTCGGCTAGAGGGGATTCCAGGGAAGAACCCTTAAAGGGTCATCGTATGCAATTTAATGCATCCGGCAGCTGACTGTTTCCCTTTCTTTTAATTAGGAGTTAATTGGAACAAAATGAGATAAAATCTTTTTTTTTATCAATGTCGACCTACATTATCGGTTTATTATATATTTTTTTTAATTATTATTATGAATGGTATTTAATATTTTACAATGTCTTCTATCAACAACTAATTCCCCATAGCTGAGGGCAAAAGCCCATGAGAAATAAAATCATTATTGGATGAGTCAGCTGTTGCTCGCTGATTTGGCTTATGAATGGTTTTTCATGGTGTCCTCGTGCGCCTCCCTTTAGTGACCCATTTACTCAACTCATGGAGGGGAGAAAGTATTAGCAAAAATGTGACAACATTGTGGTTCTTATTTACAATTATTCTGCTGTTCCGATACACTAACAAAGGCTAGTGTATCCGCAAAACATCCAGCTGAAATGCATGCCCCGGGAGGAAAGCCATGACGGTCTTGTGATCTTCAAGTATTTTCAATTCATCAATCCGTGTTCTTACAATCTCATGTACTTGTAAACTTTCTTTATCTCGGATTGTGGGAAAATGTGGTTTATGACAGATACCCGGAAAGCAGAACGCTGCAGGACCTAGGAGCAAGTTGATCGTGAAGTTTAATCAGGTTTATAGAAATCTAGACTAGGACGGAAGATGCGCCTGTTTTTTGCTTAATCCAGCAACGTATTTAACTTCCGTGCTGCCCGGGGCTCGATCTAGGAGAGCGGCTCCCCGCAGCCAGCGTCTGCACTGCATTAGGAGGCGATTTGCCCCCCAGGTGTGGCAGAAGGGAGACCGCAGCCTCCCCGGACCTGTCGCCCAGTATTCATCACTGCATTAATCAGTCGTTGGTCTCGTCTTAGATTAAGGAGCCGTACGCCTATCCTTACCTCTACGAGGCAATGAGGTCCATCCAACGCACCCTCTGTAGTCTTTTTTTTTTTACACCTTTGTTAACCCATTCACGACAAAGCCAATGCATGTAAGCATGTAATGGGTTTAAGGACTCAATAAGTGATCTTCACTGCCCAGCTTCATGGCATCCGAAGGATGCAATTATTGCCCCTGACCTCTCCTTAAGGAAGCGTTGATTGCCGTATTACTCCTAACCCCGCTCCACACAGACTAGGGGAACAAGGGTGGGCAATTGTCTCCCCCTTCCTGGTTATGAAGAGGTCACTGTTTGTTTTTTAAATATATATTGATGGTTGGCTTTTGAATGTTTGGATCTTTTAGAGAAGTAGCCCTTATGAGTGAGTGTACACTTCCATATCTACACCACACATTACAAGTTGGATACTCCTTCTAAAAAGAAAAGTTTATATGATAATGGAACCTTCAAAAGGACCACAGAGTCTGGGGAACGAAACATTTCTCGATTACTTAATCCATTGACGATATCGTAGGAAGGGTTTTTCTGTTTGTTTCTGTTTGTTTCTGTTTGCCGGCTTTACAGCCAGACCCCGGGTTTATTTCGGATATGCCAGCTCTTACACATATTCAGTCATCTGGTTCCATTTATACCTTCGTCTGTAAATAGTTGGATGTACTTCAAGATGCCTCTCGGTATCCTCAGACCTCAGAGAACTGTTTAGTAATAGGTTCTCCAAACAGTCGGCTATAACAATGTTTTAGCGTCATGCAGACATTGTCAGCTTCCTTTTATAGTTCTAAATAAAAGTGATCCAGAACCATGCTGTGAGACAGAAACATGCCGCTTAAATATCTCGACTTGCCCTCCAACCTCGTAACAGTATTATTTTAACTCTGTATGAAACTTTGCTAGATCCCTGCCGGTTCTCAAGGACCATGCCAAGAGTCCATCGGCGCCCATGGGTTGTGATGTCATCAACGCAACTCACCGGTTCATCAAACACTAGGGATTCTCACATTTCTTGTTACGGAAATAAAACCATCTTAATTCACATATTGACCTCCTCTCGGGCGATCTACTTTGTTTGTGGGAACACCCGTGTGGATTTTAGATCTTCACGGTGGTCCGCAATAACTAGATTCAACTGCAAACACTTTAAAGCATTCTTACAGCCTATTCCGCTATTTTGAGACACGTAAGGTTAAGGAGTTGACTGAAAATTAGCACCCAAAGGATTCAAGAAGAGCTGGCCGGAATAATTTGCAATGATTCCGAGTAGATCATCTTTAAAGGGTAACAACAATCCAACGTGGGTTCTCAGGACCTTCTAAGGCCGTTGGAGTAGCAGATGTAAGCTGTCAGGGTTCTCAGATGCCAAACAGATTCATATTATTTGCTTTATAATTAAATCCCCGGAAATTTGATCTCCTGCTCATTCAGGTCTAAGGCGTTTTGTATCTGGGAAATATTGAATTTAAAGTAAGGATGATATTTGTCATTAGAAGACTTAATGGAAGGGGGTTTTGAGCCCTGAGGGTAGAAATAGGCCTTATCAGTCATGCCTTGAAGAAGTATTTTCAGAACTTTTTCCGGGAAATACATTTCCTATTCAAGGAGATACTTATAGGTCAGTTAAGGGATATCCCCCGAAGTGATTAGCAATGGCCCGCTAAAGAACCACCGAGAAATAACATTACGTTGGAGCTGAAGACCCAAGTCCACTAGACCATGTGAAGCCTTTAGGGAGAACGATTACTTTAATGTGGAGATTTAAGATGATTTTGGATTCTCTTGAAGAAGCTGAAGTTATTTTTCCAATTGTCCACGGAAGTTTGTAAAAGAACGCCATGCTTTAGAAGTAACGCTGCTTTATCCGGGACGTGGTGACCGTCTCTGTAATGTGGACACCTTCAACGACCCACAGCTTCTCCAGCGAGCAATGAAATGTTGATTGAGAGGGGATCTTAACTTGTTCCCCGCTACAGACTTTATATTAAGTAGTGTCTAACTCTGTAAGAGATGACGACTGCCTCCGTTTTTATTAGCTGACCGCATTATAGTATGCCATCGGCCAATCAGCTGGAAGCTGCATGAAATGAGGTGTATCTCAGATTTTATCTCAGCAGATATGCCTCTGTGCAAGTAACAAACTACTTCAATACGCAAATCAATAAAGCATGGAGGGTATCATTAAATGACGGACATGCTTAATGTCATTAATCTAGCTCACGCGATGTTTTTATCCCGGTGAAAGGACATCTTTAAACATTTTCCTTTGGTAAACAGAATTTAAATAGAATGTTAAAAAGTCCGCTTGTTGTTGTTGTTGTTGTTAAAGTGTCTGCCGGCCTCATTTCCATTTGGTTTAAAGCACAAAGTGAGAAGGACGAGATAACACAGAAATCAATCATAGCGCGGCGATAAACATGGCGGATTGATTGGCTGTGTACTCCCATTCTAATTTGGGATTTGTTTTTTCCACCTTCAAGGAGAGCTAACACATCAATCACTAGTGCATACCTGCGATGTATCTCGCTTTCTGCGGGACAGTCCCAATTTACGGTCACGGTCCCTCCGAGCTGCCCCAGGAGGGATCAGACTTTAAGGCCGGCGGCCACCTCATGACATCAGAGAGGCCGACAGCTGCTGTTCCACTTACAAAGCATTAATGGCGTCCTCTAGAATGTCCAGCGAATGAACCTTCGCAGGCCTGCCCTTTTTATTCTTTCCTCTGAAGGTTTTGATTAAACCATAACATTTCTATGGCAACAACCTATCAATGCCTGCTTTTGTGTCATGTGATACTTGAGTGTTCAAAATTTTTGAATGGGGCAAAATTTCAAATGACGTGGAGCACAACCTTTAAACGTTGCACAGATTACCCGCACTTTGTATTTAGGAAAAAAAAAATAGATTTTTGTTTCTGGTTCCATTGAAATAAATGTTTCTTTTTGAAATAGCATCCGCACGTCATACTTCTTGGTGAAACGCTACTCGAAGAGTTAACGCCAGTGACCTCTCCTTATGTGTGACTTTTTCTCATTAAAAAAAAAAAAACGTTAGAACAGATTGTATTGGAAATGAGACATCTGTGATGATTCCGGCGGAAAAAAATAGAACGCATCATATCCTTGGTACCGCTGGCCTTTTAATAATGGATAGAGATGAATTTAGAGATGGTTATTGCCATTATTTTGATGATGATAAAAATAATCATTATGAAAAACAGAGTAGTCAAACATATCCGAAAACACAACAGCCTCGTTATAATCAATAGACGATAATGTAATGTACAGCGCTACGGAATCTGCTGGCGCTATATAAATAAATGTAATGTAATGAAATTATAATCAATAGTAGTAGTACTTCTCCAGCAGGTCGTAGCCGCTCTCTCCCATTCATCTAATCGAGGGAGAGGGTTGCGTTATTGCGGCACGGTATGGCTGCTTTCTTATATATTATATATATATATATATATATATATATATATATATATATATATTTTGTTATTTATACTTTTTATTTTTTATAAAAAATAAGTAAAAGTTTTAACTTTCTAGGGTTTAATTATTCCCATAGCAGCCGGAAAGCATTGATCTGCCACAGAAGTCAGTGTTTTCAGAAGGTTCTATGGTTAGGACTGTGTAATTTAAGTAGATTTTTTTTTTCCATTTTATAAATTGATAAGTGCATTTGACCAATTTTATTTGTTTTTATTTTTTTTTTTTACAGGTGTGCTTTCAACCCTGGGAAATGGTTACGTCTTATATATGGCTTTCAAAAAGAAGAAAAAGTTACGGCCAGCGGAGATAATGACAATAAATCTGGCGGTATGCGACCTGGGAATTTCAGGTAAAGATATATAAAATATATTCATTAGCATTCATTTTTTTATAATGTTTGTATGTATATAGTGCCAAGTAGCTGGGGGGCAGGGAAAGAGGCAACTGTAAATGACCCACTTAATAGTCTAAAATAGTGAGTGGAAAGCATCAATGGTTAACTCATAGCAGTGCTGCCACCTAGTGGACAAAGTTTAAACACTTGCAACTGTTTTGTTCGGTTAGTGGAATGTTATTCAGACATTCCCTTGGTGTTCGAGTGACAAAGACTCATTTCCCTGTTATCCGCAGCGGTTCACTGTAATTGGAGTACACTTAAATCTAACAAAAACTAAAATTAGGATTTACAGAGTTACTCATGAAGCACATTTCCTCTGACATCCATAAATACGTTTAATATTTTTGCAGGTAAGGAAACACTAGAGTATATTACGAGGAATATATTCACGCAGTTGGCTTAATGGCCTCATGACACGGGCATAGAAACATAGAATTTGACGGCTGAACCATTCAGCTCATCTAGTTTGCCCATAACCTTTGATATAAGGACTCAGACCTTAATCAGTCACTGGTCTCATCTTAGATTCAGGAGCCATATGCAGAGCCGGCCTTAGGTGTTCCGGAGCCCTGTGCGAACTACTCCTCTGGCGCCCCTCCTCACTACCCTCCCTCTGCCCCTTCAAACTACCCCCCTGTGCCTTCAAACTACCCCCCTATGCCCCTTCAAACTACCCCCCCTCTGCCCCTTCAAACTACCCCCCTCTGCCTCTTCCTTCAAACTATCCCCCTGCTCTCCCTACTTCTCCTTATCCTAACTTACCTTGAGGAGTCCTGCCGGCATTTCATGTTGAGCGCCGGCACCGCGACGGAGTCACGGAGAGTAAGGGGCGTCGAGCGGTTGCTGAGAACTTCACGAGCAACCGCTCGGCGCCGCTGCCCGGGACATAAATGAAAACATTGTTGTTTTTTTTTGTTGTTGGTTTTTTTAACTTTATTTATCATCCTCCATGTTAAATAAAGTAAAAAAAAACTTTATTTAACATGGAGGTTGTTAAATAAAGTTAATAAAACCAACAACAAAAAAAACCAACAATGTTTTCATTTAGGTGCAGAGGGGGCGGCGGAGGAGGAGGTCCTGGCGGCGGCGGCGGCGGCAGCAGCGGAGGAGGACCCCTCAGCAGCGGCGGAGGACCCCGCGGCGGCAGCGGCGGAGGACCACGTGGCGGCGGCGGGGGAGGACCCGGCGGCGGCGCCCCCTGGAGTGTGGCGCCCTGTGCGGTCGCACAGGTCGCACACCCCAAAGGCCGGCCCTGGCCATACGTCTATCCCGCGCATGTTTAAATTCCCTCTACAATTTTAGCTGTATGTACCACCCTCTCAATAAGGTAAATAGAAAAAAGACCAGGTGTAGACTACAATAATGATATGAATTATGTATCATTAGGAGTCGAAAAAGAACATAAGAAACCCATCTCAGGCACTCGTCACTTTCTTTTTTTCTCCTGGAGCATAGTTGGGCTCCTTCTGTCTCTCATTCCCCTTCAAGCTTCTAATGGATTGTAAACTCAGAGATGAGCCCCGTTGTCCCTGTGTGTCTTAATGTTTGTTAATCTTATTGTCAGGCTTGTATATTTTTAATATTATCCTTTTATTTTAATGTTATTGCTCATTTTTAACCTCTATAATTTTAAAAGCACTATGAAGTGTTGACGTAATGTAATCAGTGAGGTTACTTTCTAAAAATTTAAAATCTATTATTCTTCCCCTACAGAATCTGTAGCTGATTGTAGATCAGGATGAGAAGAGGGGGGAAACAAAGCTTTTTCCTCTTATTAAAAAAAAGAATAAAATAAAATAAAAATACAATTAATACTTTATTCTCGCATTATATCTTTGGGTGGTGATCCCTTGGGATCTCGTAAAATAGTCAAAAGCAAAAAAGTGAAAAAAATTAATAAATAAGTAAAAAGAAATGTGGTAAATCTAAAAACAATGAAAAAACCTTGACACAAATCTTGCAGCCGAAGCCATATATACATATATATATATATATAGAATATAAGGGTATATTTTTGTATTATTACTTACATAAAAGATAAATATAACAGGACTCTCATGCTCTTTATGCTTTATTCCATTTTAGTCTCCGGGAAGCCCTTCTGCATTGTGTCCTTCTTCAGTCACCGCTGGGTTTTTGGTTGGACGCTTTGCCGGTGCTATGGGTGGATTGGATTTTTTTTTGGCACGGGCAGTCTTATTACATTGACTGTCGTAAGTTTGGACAGGTACCTGAAAATCTGCCATATGAGATACGGTAAGCACATTACTGCTTAATATAAAAATACATAAACTGTATATGGTTACATACGTTATAAGGTTGAAAAAAAAAAAGATAACTATTTTAACCAAAAGGGGCTGATTTCCTTAAACAAAAAGGGTTAATCTGCATAGTCTTCGGCCTGCTTGTACACTGATGTCACAATTGTTCTAAGATCTAACACATGCTAAGGAACACATGTGAAGCTAGAGCTGGGATCCAGCAGTAGACACTAATGACCTTCAACTCCAATCTTGATAGGTTATCCCTAAGATACTCTGGGTTGTTTACCTGGTGTGACTCTGCTGACATTTGGTGCCATCCGTATCTTTCTGCCATGTTGTCGCTAAAGTCACCTCCTACAGACGGAACAAATTGATGCATAGAATGATGCATGGCCAACGGCTGGACTTCCATCATATGTTCAATCGGCCAATTTAATGGTGGACAGTCCATGGCTGGGTACTTCAATACGGTGCACTATGTTAGCAATGCTTTTATAACCACTGCTGATTTCTCATTGGGCATTTATTGAAGATGTGTAAAGGATTTTCTTTAACAGATAGCTCAGAGGTCTCCAATATCTCTGAATGTCTTGAATTCGGCTAGACCGGTGTTTCATTATAATCAATCGGTGTTTATGATGATTACATGGATCTATTACACTTTATTGTCTTATAAAGGTCAGGAAATCTCCTGTTTGTTGACTGGAGACCCTTCAGCTTCCAGTTTAAAGAAAGACCTATATTGAATTTCCATATCGTCTCCATCCATTTCTGTAGTGCTCCTGCACAGAGCTAGCCCCACTTCCCAACCGGCTCTAGCCCTCTGGAGCACCAGTCTTGTGTTGGAAGAGCCAGGGCCGGCCCAAGACATAATGCTGCCTGGGGCGAAGTTTAAAATGCTAACCTGCCGACGCCAGGGGTCATTATCTACCCCCCCCTTTGTACGTCACTTACCTTTCAGCAGTCCTGCGGTGAGTCTCCCTGCTCTGCCGCGGTGCACGCTGCTTTATTGCTGAGCGCCGGGAAATAACATCATATTCCGGCGCTCAGCATTACAAGCCGGCACCGAGCTAGAGGGCTCGCAGAGGAGAGAGAGGCGCCGAGCGGGTACTGACAACTTGGTAAGCGAAAACCTCGGCCAAGGTTTGCGTTTCAGGTTAAGTTCAGTGCATCCAATCCATCTCTTAGTGAAGCAGAACTTTTAGGCGTCTATGGAACTTGAACGTTGCATGCCAAGCAGGGTAACCTAATGAGTTATAACAAATTTCCCAGGCTTCCTTAGCCACAGAGCTATCCTATCCACGATGCAGAATCACATCTATCAAAATGAAAACAATAAAATAATGAGGAAAACAATAAAATAATGATCATGAAATGTCATTTATTGTAATTATTTCCAGTTTTATATCTTTGTTGTTCTTCATTCCTAGGCACCTGGTTGAAAAGACATCATGCTTTTATTAGTTTAATGTTCATCTGGTCCTACGCTTCCTTATGGGCCACCTTACCGCTGGTGGGAGTTGGGAACTACGCTCCAGAACCCTTTGGGACATCTTGCACGTTGGATTGGTGGCTGGCCCAGTCTTCCCTGAGTGGAAAAGTTTTTGTGATCACAATACTGTTTGCCTGCCTTATTTTACCCGCATCAATAATAGTATTTTCGTATGCAAAGATTATTGCCAAAGTAAAATCTTCCGCCAAAGAAATTGCTCACTTTGATACCAGAAATCAAAAAAACCATAAGCTGGAGATAAAACTGACCAAGGTATGTATATTTCCATATAAAATAACAATAAATCCAAAGAAATATGTCTCAAACGCCCACCTTTAGGTCCAAAACTTCACAAGCACACTAAATCATGATGTCATTTTACACAGTGATCTGTGGTCCAGTGGTCCGGTTCACGGGCCCATTGTAGGAGCTTTCGGCAGTGGACAGGGGTCAGCATGAGCCACCCTACCACAGGTGCCATGATAACAAGATTATTAGTGCTATTCACTTCACTTGTCATAATGTTATGGCTAATCGATAAGTTTCTGCCTGCCTGGTGTCTGACGCCACTATTAGGTTCCCTTCTATGTTGAGAACAAGTGGCAACGGGGCCGCGAGAAGCGGTGTTTGCTCTGGGACAACTAGGCCTTTGGAGGACCTTTGGGCCTGCCCCAGCGGAACCGTCCCTGTATAGTCTTTAATGTATAACGATGAATTATACAGGGTCAGCTCAGCCCTTGCTAGGGTTGGTTCTTGCGTAGAGAAGATATGGAGCTAGAATATTCAACCAGTTTAGTGAATAACTTTCTCACTAAGCCAAGAGGTTCTCTGTCTTAGGCTCATCACATAAAAGACATACAAAACTATACCCATTGATACTGACGAGCGAATTCTCTTAATTTCATCAATTTAAAACCACATGGGAGTGCAATGTAATTATTGTCTATTTAAATAGTATTTGGCTGCTGATAAAACCATTTGGCTCATATTTCTGCCTGTCGTAAGCCCTCAAATGTATTCTGTCCATCTAATCGCATTGTCATGCTCTTTTGTTTTTAAATACACTTTTTATTTTCTAAGCAGAACCCTTCTTTGGTGCACAAATCTAAATTTTCCGTTGACGTTAACACTTTTGTGTGTAACCTCATTTGTGTGTTGTCATTCTCTGTATCCTCCACTAGGTGGCGATGTTGATCTGCGCGGGCTTCCTGTTTGCGTGGATTCCGTACGCAGTGGTGTCCGTATGGTCAGCGTTTGGACGGCCGGATTCAGTTCCAATTAAAGTTTCGGTGATACCGACTTTGCTTGCGAAATCAGCAGCTATGTACAATCCAATTATTTACCAAGTCATAGACTACAAAAGCACATGCTGCAGACCTAAAAAATCCCTGCAGAAAGCACATTCCAGGTATAGTATCTTCCGTACTATTATAGCGCCATCATATTTCGCATCGCCGTACAATACACAATTTATTCATAGTGTATACACTGTAAGAAAGGAGAGATTAGGGAGATGTTTCAGGGCGTCCGTATTCAAAGATATCAGAGGGGGGGGGGCACCGAGTCAACACTGTCCTCCGTAGTTTCTTCACGCCATGCTTTCTTGGAGTACCGGGATATGATGTCATCAGGGCCGGCCCTATAATGGGGCAGACTGGGGCAATTGCCCCAGGCGGCACTTTAGAAGGGGCGGCACCTTGCCGCCCCAAGCGCTTTTTTTGTTTTTTCTTTTAAGCGGAGGAGAGAGAGAGGGGCGCCGAGTGGTTTTCGCTTACCCGCTCGGCGCCCCTCTCTCTCTCTCCTCTGCGGCGAGTCTCCCTGTTCGGTCCCGGTGCCGGCTTGTAATGCAGAGCGCCGGAAGTGACGTCAATTTCCGGCGCTCAGCATTACAAGCCGGCACCGTGGCAGAGCAGGGAGACTCGCCGCAGGACTGTTTAAAGGTAAGTACCCCGGCGTCGGCGGCGGGGGGCGGCGTTTTAAACTTCGCCCCAGGCGGGGTTAAGTCTTCGGCCGGCCCTGGATGTCATATGCCAATGCGAAATATCCAGAGATACTGGAGCTATAAGTATCACATTGATGTAAAGTATAGCAGTATCTTAAAGATACAACCTAGAAGCGGTATAGTAACATTATTTCTTATCCATCCTTGGTCTTGTCTTAGATTCCAGACAGCCGTATACCTGTCGCATGTATGTTTAAATTCCATCACCGTATTAAGCTCTACCACTTACGCTAGGAGGCTATTCCACTTACCATCTGCTTAGTTCATGCTTTAAGACTATATTGAAAATCTGATTTCTCTTTTCTTACAGGGTCTACACAATCCCTCCAGGTGAATGAACCTTCGGCGGCGATGAAGAGAGAGACACATTGTTCAATGATTGATTATTTGCTCAAGGAGCGTCAATAAGAGGAATCCTGTGTACTTTAAACAAATGTTTATTTTACTATGTTTTTTTTACATTTGAAACACTTTTTCTGAAGAAGAAGAAAAACAGAATCCCCGAAACAGATTCTGGAAACGTAGCTTCACTGTGATTTGTCATTGGATTATGCGATACAAAGAAAAAGTATTAATGTTGTGTTTTATCAACATAAAAATCTTGCACTAATTTATCTGTTTTTATGGTGAGAAAGAAAGAATGTCCATATGTTATTTAACCCATAGCACTAAACATTAGCGACTAAAGCTTTGGTATGATATAAATTATTGAGAGGATGCAAGGAAATGTGCTTTGTATATATTATTACATGTACATGGAGTAAAATAAAATGTATAGCTAACATTTTAGCATCTAAATCCTGAATTTATGATTCCTGAATTTATTGATTGAGGAGGAACCTTAAAGGGTAATCTACAATATATATATATGTATATATTTCAACTGTGTGTCTACTCTTTTTTGGTTTGTTTGGGTTTCAAAAGATCGATATTCACTAAAACAAGAATAATTTCTGTTATTTATTCAAAAATAAAAACATTAGCGAGGTTTAACCCCTTAATTACAAAGCCCGTACATGTACAGGCTCAAAATGCATTGTTTTCAATGGGTTTAGGGACCGCCCATTGTCCTTAGGGGGTTAAGCCTGGTATCAAAAGAGTGTATGAACTCAGCATAATTTTTTAAGTAAACCATGAACAAGAGCATTATATAGATATGTGTTTATAAACGTCAGCCAAGTAAGACTCGAGTATCTAAAGTTAGCAATGCAGGGGGAAAAAACGGAAAGAGAGCAGCAGATAAACTGAAAAATGCACCCAAACCCTGCATTGCAGGTATAGATAACAGCCTGGCAGCCGCCGTCGCGGCAAAGTCCAGTTAATAACGCACGCCAGTTACGTCCAGTTTATGTCTACAAAGTATCAACAATGTCAGGGCCCTTCCTAAAGTATTTTGAACCAGCACGGGGAGACAGGAGCGTATCGGGGGTCACGTGACATCACGTGACCCCGCAGTGAAACCGAGGCTGCCCGCACAGTTTGTGAGCAGCCGGAGAGAAAGCTGCCGGAGCAGTGACAGGGGAGCGGGGCATGTATGTATATGTATTTATGTATGTATGTGAGCATGCATGTGTACTTGTGTGTGTTTGAGCTTGCATGTGTACATTGAGCATGCATGTGTGTGTGTGAGCATGGATGTGTAATTGTGTGTGCATGGATGTGTAAGTGGGGTGAGGCGGAGTGTGTGTTAGTGAGTATGAGTAAGTGTGTGTAATTTGTGTAAGTGTGTTTACAGATGTTGTATGTTGGAAGGGGGGGAGGCTAGACTAGCTGTTGAAGTTGGGGGGCCACGGGGCAATTTTTGCACCAGGGCCCTGTGTTTTCTAGTTACACCCCTGGCTTCCATGATACTCGGAGGGTAGTTGTGGCTCCCAGCCAGTAACTATTCATATTCAAATAATCATACGCTCCCTCCCACCATCATTTCCCCCAACTTTTTACCACCTGAAGACAAAAATAGGCTTACAGACCGAAGCCATTTTTTACAAGATGTATTTCTGTTCTCTATATTGCCAAACTTACAGAGAGCAGGAACCATCTGGGATCAACACACAAACCATCTCCACAGAGATTCATTTTCTTCCTGCTATGTCCCAAACAGACAAATAAAAAAGAACTAGAACAAAAAAACCCAAAAAACAGCGGGTCCCGATCCCAAGGCATTAAAAAACAGAAAATACATTTTTAGACTGATCCAGCGGGTTACAACATATTAGGGACTGTAAAATTATGTCATCTGTTACGGATGGAATAAATTAAAAAACAAAAGCAGAATAAAAGGCACAAATAAGCACATAAACAACAACACTGAAGCGAGCCCGGACTGGCCATCTGGCACACCAGGCAAACATGCATGCGTAGCGCTGTCCCCTCCGGACCGCTCAAGCGCTGGCTCGAGCAAGACTTCCAATGACATCTTACTGATTTCAATGGAATGTATTCTTTCCAGTGATTGGTTGCTTCAAGCAGCCAGTCCTGGCAGAAGAAAAGATCCTGGCTCCACCCCTCATGAAGCCACTCCCCCCAAAAAGGGAGCGGGACTGATACCCTGAGACGTTCCGGATCCTTCTTAAGTGCTTGCCCCTGTCTGTGGGTGGTACTGTGAGGGAATTTCTGGGTGCTGGGGGCCAAGCGCTGCTCCCATGGTATACATTTAAGGCGTTACATATACATATGTATCATACCTTCCAACAGTCTTGTTTCTCGTAGGACAGTTCATTTTTTAGGTAGTGGGGGTCATGGGCTGGTTGGGGAAATCCTCCGATCTCCATGACTGTAAAATCATTCGATGTCTGCGCTCCACCTCTTGACAGTCTCAAGCTGAACGCTGCAAGCTGGCTCTTCGCGCATGACGTCCCGATCACCCCTCTCTCAGGACAAGCCTCTCCCCAGCTGGGTCCAATCAACCCCCCCAACGCTTCTAGCCATACATATGTATGTATGTATTGCATCTTTTATATAATGTATAGAACTAATTTATACAGGTTTATTATTATTATTATTATTATAATTATTTATCATTTTATATGGCACCATCATATTTTGTAATGCAGTTCAATCAGTAGGGGAATGTATATATATCTATCTATATATATATATCTATATATTTAAATACAGGAAAGGTTACGATGGTGCTTGCTGGGTGAGCTAAACAAAGCCTCCAGTAAAAATGAATGGTAATGGAATTACCGTAGTCACCACGGTGTGATATTTTTCCTTAGAGTATTAAAGCACATCGCATTTCATGCTTCATTTGTCCTTTTGTTTCAGCTCAAGTACAAAGGGGTGCAGAAAACATCTAAGAAAATCACCTGGATTCCGTATAGAACGCTGAACGTAATTACGCTGTTACTGCCGAAATGTTAATCACAACCGGAGGTAAAAGCCAGTTTGCATATGAAAAGCAGTAGCCTAGGGCACAGGGATGTCGTAAGATGCCACTCGCTATGTATGGGGCCAGATTGGCATTATAGGCACCCATAGGCACAGAGATTGGTGCCTGACACAATTTAAAGATATAACGGCTATCTTCATACCCCTCAACATTTCAGGTGTCCTAATCAGAGCACCTGTGTTGGGGGTGTGATAAGCGGTGGGACCAGCCTCCAAAGTGGGCAGAGCCAATCAAGGAAGTGGAGGGCAGGGGGTGTGGCCATAAGCGGGTCTGTGCACCATTGCTGGTCATGGGAGATTCCAACTGGCCCATGGTCCCAGGACACGCTGAAACAGGACAGTGGAACAGCTAAGGACCGTCCAGTGACAACAGGGATTGTTTTAATAATGTGGTGGGTTACTGGTAGAAAATGGGGTAAGCGTGATGAGGCATACAGACATGGCCAGAATACTTAAGGTAGTTAGAGAAATGAGATGCCCTTTTTTCCTTCTGCGGGATCCTTAGAAACGGAGACTCTGGGGACATGCCTAGTATATCTAACCAGGAAACCAGTGGACACATCTAGAATTTCAGTTGGTTTTGAGTAAATGTGCTTCTTTAATTCCTCTACACATTATCGTGCCTCTTACTGCTGTGGAACACACCGTGACCTTTAGGGTTGAAGAACAACGTTACAGACTCCGCAAACACTCGGGGGGAGAAAGTGCAGCATGGCTTGTTCTTTGTTGGCTCCTGCTTAAATACAGGTGACTAATTCCGAATGTCTCTATATGTTTTTCATGGTTATCAGAACCATTTCGTTGTCGGCGATGGGTGTCGCTGCAGTATATTTTAAGTAATGAGCTGTCACAGGGTTTAGATGCTTTGTGATCATTCGATTTATAAAGCCTGAAGACATTACCAGTAGGCATACGCCACGAGTGGCTTGTTAGCGGGTTGGAAGAGAAAGAAATGGGCTGAAATTGCAAAGCAGAACAATAGGAACCCTCAAACTTTACCGGAAGCTGTTTTTCCATCCTTCATAGAAGCCGTTCTAGCAGTTGATGCCTAATTGTGTTAAAATACCACAAAAAAAAAACAGTAACAGTAAAGAGGTTAACCTTCTGCGCCATGCGAAATCAAATTGATCTAAACGCTTTACTACAACCTGCGCTGTGCTTAGAGTAAAAGAGGATAATAATAATAATAATAATAATGATAATAATAATAATATTACATCAACCCTCGAAGCCGATCTGACTCACGTTCTTCAACAGCTCCGCAGGCAAATCATTTCTATCATCCGGAATACTCTGTTCCCATGACTCCTAATCCTCAGGCGAACTTTCTTTGCACTTTTGCAGTGATTATACCTTTCTACGCTGCAAATTTGGAATGATTGCAGATTAATACGATTTGGGTGATGGATGTAAGCAATTTCATTCGTTATATATATATTTTTTTTTTGCCTTATTTCTAGAGTAAAAACAAACAAACACAGGCCACGTCGGGTTCTTTAACATTATAGAATTTATTTAGGAGTGACTGGTGTTTAAAGCCCCTGATTGAGGATTTTTATCATTGATTAGGAGTTTAAGACCTATGAGCCCTTTCAGTTATTTTCTTTTTTTCATTATGATGGACTAGAACCAGCCATAATCCCTGGGGTCTATTCACTAAAGCGAGAGATGAGAGGGCAGGTTATGAAGATCCAACCCCAGTGAACGTCTATGGCACGAAGCGCCTGGCCAGCCCTGTATAATGTATATTCAAATTGGTGAGATTTCTTCAGTCTCCTCATCCATTGAACGATACATTATACAGGGCGAGCGCAACCCCTCGTGCTGGAGAAACCCACCAGTGTTGGCCCTTCTTAATGAATAGTGAAGTGAGGCAGCTGGAACCCAACTCTCCCGTGCTCATTCCCAATCTGTTACTTGATTACATGTAGAGTAATTATTATTTTTAATATACAATTAAAAATGATGATTTTATACAAAACGTATACAAATAAAAGAGCTTTGCGCAGCTATACGATTGCTAAACTGGTGTGATTCTTAGACACCATTTTTGTGTCTAGATACCATTTTTTCTGCCAAATCCTAAACACAGTTATTTCAGGATTGCACATTCTGTGTCAGGATGCCTTCATATATATTTCATTATAACCTAGCAGGGTTTATTGGATTTGAGATCTTGTAATGTAAAAGTGTAATATAACTAGTAAAGTGCACTCAATAAAAACAGAACAAATGGAATTTGGTACAAAAAGGTTTCTTTTTATTGGGTACATTTAATAGGATTCCGCTTTATTGTACAGTGGCCTCTCAATGTCTCCTTGTACAATGTAACCAAATGACCAAAACCGGTAAGCACTGTACTCTAAGATCTACCTTGATCAAGAAAGTTTGTATATATAATCAATTCATCCCACTACGCCAGGTGTGAGCCCATTGGGCGCTGGCTGGGTCTCCAAAGCCTTCGATGTTCACCCAACTATCCGTCGAAAGGCTAGTATTAGCATCATAACGCCTTGACAAGGCACACGGAGGCATTAAAAAGAGTCTTCTTGGCAAGTATTCTAAATTCACTCATCTTCAAAGTGTTTTTGTTTGAACATATAACAGGCCTGCGTTTTGGAGAGCATTTCGGATACACGTTGGTGAATCATCATAGGGTGAATTATCATAGGGCAGCAATAACATCAACTGCAGCGCTTCTTCGGCTAACAATTTTTATTTGAAAGCTGGACAATCCAGAGCTTTCCGGATGAGTCTTTTCACCATAATGAGTATTAAAAACTAGGAATTCAGGTTAGGCATAACCATTGCATCAATGTTATCCGCCCTCCTATGGTACTTGGATACTAACATTCAATTATAACCGGGCGAGAGGTCTCCCCCATCCTCAATATATATGGAAACTGGTTGAGTCGGGGTGTGACGGCGGAGAAGCCGCAGGGTCAGACCCAGGTAGATAAAAAGCATGCCCCTGACGGCCAGCAATCATCTTTCTTACCAGGAGCCAACAAGCAACCCTGGAGGGTTCTCAGCTATTCTTTCATGGGCTCTTCTACTTTGCTGGAAATGCAGTTTTTTAACCCCTTAATGACAAAGCCTGTATGGGCTGAAAATGCATTGTTTTCAATTGCCCTTAAGGGGTTAATCTTATATCTACTGGTTTTATGGTCCCCTATCTTTTCTCTTAAACCCTCCTCCAGCTTCTTCTTCTTCCTCTGCCCTCTTTCATATATATATATATATATATATATATATATTTGGAACCATCCTATGATCATTCACCATTCTGTATGCAACAAAGGGGTTGTCTTTGGTTTAAAAACACGAGTAATGTATCCTTAACTTTCCCCCAACAGTCCTCTGCATGCGTCCGCAAACGTCTTATTAGTCATCATTGTCTTATAAAAGTTTGAATTAATTAGGGCATCAGGGACATCCTCCCCACAGTTCAATTATTTTATTACTTTTTTTTTTTTACTGTATATTGTATACAGCGTGCGCCAGAAAAAAACATTGTATCGTCATTTTCTTTGCATAAATGCATATATATTTTTATTACTGAAGTTTTTTTCATGCTTCGTCAAAAAATTATCCGGTACAAAATAAACAAATAAATATATACGTACATAAATAAAGATAAAAGCACATATCATGTGATTTAACCCCCTGAGAACACTGTCACTATAGTGAGTGCATTATGGGATGCATGCATAATTATATTAAGGGGTTAATTTTTAGGGTAATATTGTATCAAAAAATTAGAAAATGTTAAGAAGCTTTACTGATCCCCATTGGTTACCAGTTTATGCTTCATAATCTCAATCTAGATGAATATTGGAATCAAACCAATTGTAACAATGAACCAACTCCTCTGAATTAAAGATGCTGTTCCACTAACTTTTTTTAATTTAACGCTTCGTTCTACTACGGAATTCCCAAAACCTTCCCAGAAATTATTTTTCTATTAAGTAAAATGTATCCGCATTTCGTACAATGATTGATAGATCAGCTGTTTATTTGCATACTATACCAGTGAGTGTAATTAATATTTTGTTTAAGTGGAACAGCACCTTTACGTGGTACCTTCAGAAGAAGGTCTGACATCCGGGGATCATTTCAAGTTCTTCTTCCATGCAAACTGAGGGCATTTCTCCTGCCCTTCTACTGAGGATCCAATAATTTTGTCTGCCATGGGCCTAAAACAGCAAGTACTCAGGTGTGCATGCGCAGGTGCACTGATCGGGGACGCGTTCATGAAAAAGATTTCGAGTTTTACCAAAGTCGCACAACTTTAACTCTACAGACAAAAGCGCCCAATTTTTCTACTACATAGACCTTGGACCCTTAAACAAATTTTTTAAATTTAATATAATTTGCCTATAAAATACCATAAAATCTGGAAATATTTCTTTCACAGCCTGAGGTGGACAGTCAATGGAGATAGCGGCGGCTGTCCCTTGGGCTGTACTCAAGGCCACCAGCAGTTCTTCACATGGCTTTGTTGGGTGCCTTCTAAGCAGAAAGTTTGTTCTACATTTACATTTTGACCATAGTTTTTTTGGGGCTTCTTCTATATAATCTATTAATTTAGGGGGGGGGGGGTGATTGTTTGGAAACAAATCCATATTTGGGCTGGAATATTACCAAAAAATACTTAAAGTTGTCTATACTTGATAGAATTATAAAGAAAAATAAAATACATCTGCATTAAGCAGTGCCTATTATGTGTACTTATACCTCCACACTATATAATATTCTGTACCATCATAGATATTACCAGCGATATCCCATATTTTCTTTTACCAAATTTAGCAGTTTTCTGGGAGCCATTTCTTTATGATGTAAAGGTCTATTCCTGCGTTCAGATAACACATGGGACAATACCGTCCAATTACTGACAACGTTGGCATTTGCATAGAATTCGGAATTTACTGATCAGATGTGGATATGACAGCTACCCTGTTATTTAAATGTTCTATGTTTGCCTTCTGAATTTCAACGTCAAGTAGTCTTGACTTGTGATGTCACATGGTTGATTCAGCGGGAATTCCACTCCTGTCATTTTTGGCCATGGTTTGATAAAAAAAAATATTATGATAAAATGCATTCATGCACACGCACAAATTACTGTAAAACCTGGTGTATATATGGCTAGTAAACATTAAACGGCCATTCGATGGTTAAAAAATTAACCAGATAGATTCCCATCAAACAATGTGCATTTTTTGTTTTATTAAGAATAAAAGCGGTGAGAATGAAAAAATAATTTTCTTTTTTAAAAAAAAAAAAATTAGGTTTTACTTTTTAAATGATATTTTGTATCGTAAGAACACAACTTATCCTTGACTTTATAAATCATACATTATTAATGCATTTTTAACCCATATTTTTATCAGATCAGAAATCCGGTGCAGACGGTGTTTCTGCTGATCCTTTACAGGAATGATGCCATGTACAGTTCATCAGTGATATCCAAGCGACTGCGCTTTAGTGTTGGGTTACCGTGAAAAACGAAATAATGAATTACTTAATGTAGGTAACGTACAAAAAACAAGCTGTACAAAGAATGTTTATACCAGCGGCCCCTACCAGTCTTAAGCTCCTCATACACACATACTACACATTTATACACACTAACACACTGTAACATACTTACACACACACTATCATACCTACACACACTATCATACCTACACACACTAACATACTTATACACACAGTAAAATACTTACATACATAATATTGCACACACAGTAACATACGTATAGACACATCCAGTGATATACTGACGTACACACACACAATGACACAATTACTTACAAACATAGTGACATACTTACAAAAACACACACAGTAACATACTAACAGTCATGCTAATGCTCTTACTTTAACCTCCACACACACTAACATATTTACACGCAAACATACTTAGACACACACATACACACTAAAATACTTACTTAAACACACACCCAACCTCCTGGTGGTGAGAGCTCATCCACTTCCTTGCAGTCCTCACACGCTCGTTGTGTCACAAAACCAGAAAATGACATCATATGGCGGCAGCCGGACTCAGTGTGTGGGAACTGATGGAGCACGATTCTCAGGTCTAGGGGGGCAAGGAGAGGTTTGACAGAGCTGCGCTGTAATGGGGGGCTGCAGGGGCCTCTCTTACGCCTGTGGTTTATATATGTATGATGTTACAAAGTCAAAACAAAGTATAAACAATTAATGATTCCTTTCTGTGTATAGCGTTGTGTCTTTCCAGCTCCATAATATCTGTGTTCACCTTCCTTTTTGTTTTACAGACTGATTTAAATACATGTAAAATATATATGTGTCATATGTAGGAACTTCCCAAGGATGTCCCACCAAAGATATTTCTCTCCCGCCCTTGTGGTTGAGATGCACAAGCCACGGGTTTTTATTAATTTATCATTATATTTATGAACAAATGGGACTCTCCTGTAATATTTATCCCCAAAAGGTACCTGGTTAAGCATGTCAGGCAATAGATTTACACCATAGTTTTATATTTCCCTAAAAAATCATACTAAACAATGGACCTCAACAATACGGCTCAACCTGCTCTCCTAAAAACATGTAAAGAATTACATCTTAATTTCATTGCATTTTTTTTTTACGTTTTTTGGATATTCTTGCACAGCCCAAAGGTCACAGTTTACACACTAGAGATTTAGACCTCGATACATTTTTTTCTAGCGTCACATGATGTGCATGACATAATCCATGATCTGTCACAATAAAAAAAAATATATATATATATATTATTTTTTTTAAAATATTTTGAACAAAATAGATGGTCGGTATCCTGGCCAAAGCTGAACGTCCAGGGGGCAGCAAACTGGGGGGGGGGCAGATCGCTCTCTTGGGTGATCAGGCCCCCTGCTGTGATGATGCTCATTGAGTCGGTTACAGGGGAGATCCCAGATCTCTCCAACCGATCCTTTTACACTCAGCACAGCCTCCATAGACACCTTTAAGACACGGAACACCGGGAAATGATGATGTGCAATGAAGATGGCGGCTTGGGTACTTCTTACCGGTGTAATAGATTGTAAGCTCACAAGGGCAGTGCCTTCTCCTTTTTCTACCAGTACGACCAGTAGGAAATCTATTGTCATTTTCACTCTCCCTTATTGTAGCCGCACTACAGAATCTGCTGGCTCTCTCTCTCTCTAAATAAAAATCTAATGTGATGTCATGTAAAAAAATATTCGATGTAGCCCTTACTGCAGCTTAACGAACCACACGTTTATTTACTATAACCACTCGCTAAATTCTGCATAAGGGAAATTCCCGGCCGTTTCATTTTCATTATGAAAATGATTTTTTTTTAAAAAAACTGGCTCAATTTTTTTTTTTTTCATATAAAAAAAGGTAGAAAAATCTTGCACCTTGGATGTTTCGAAAAACTACCCCTTCTGAATACGACTTGTATCTACGGCCAGCACAAGCTGCCCTTTAGCCTTTTTTGTTTTGTTTTTTTCCTGCAGATTTTTATCTTTATTTTTTTGCAAAAAAACCATTTTGGTCTTTCAGACCGCAGTCACGTGATCTGCGTTTTCCTGAATTTCGATGCATTCAATCTCCTCTCGTTCCTTCCGCTTTGCTCGTCTTTTCTTCTTGTGGCGTTTCTTGGAAGGGGGAAAAAAGGTCAAGAAAACCGGTAAAATGACAAAACAGTGCAGTAACGTGCATCCGCCGGTCAGCAGCAAGCATTTGAACAGTGTGGAGGTCAAGTTCGAAGGCACAAAAAGAATGGGTACCAGCCCGATGAGAAAGGATACGACATTCTGGATGATCGCTGTGCCATGCTCCTGGAGTGACTCTTGAATGCATAGAGTTCGCGTGTGCTCGGTCGCCAATACAAATGTATAAAGCAGAGGAGAACAGTGGTCTATGGCAAAATTCAATGCGTATGTAAGGCACATGATCGAGATGCAATCCATATCGACGTTCCATAACGTCATTAAACCCAAGACCCCCAGCTCAATAGACGTGACTGTGATAATCAACCAGACATTTCCCAAGGGGTGAATGACCAAGAAGAACGTTAAGATCAAGACCAACAAGACACTGAAGCCAGAGATGAGGACAGGCATGGTGACCGCCAATCCATAGTGGTCCATAAATACAAAGGTTGGATTGAAGACTATAAATTTGATGCTTTGTATCAACGAAAGCGGCCTCAACTTTTCGAGAAGCTCCACAACTTCTCGTTGCGTGTTTTCGCTCGTCCTGGCCACCAGGTACATTCTGGACGCGATGATGTTCATCTCCTCGCTGGACTTCGATATGATGATGTCATTTTTGAAATGCTGGAACTCCGACTTTTTCAGAAAAATGTTCTGCAGGACGTTGATGAATTCCGTTTTGTTAGACGCAGAGATGTTCCCAGCCTTTAGAAAATGGTAATATTGTTCAATCCAAGATTCCGTGTTGAAACCGAACGTTATCGTCTTCAGGTCATCTTGCACAGTTGAGTTCCAATACTCAAGAGGTTCGTAGATATAAAACCCTATCACGGGACTGTAATTGCTAAAATACTTTTGCTGGATAATTGCATAAGAAACACTGGGGGAGTCACTAGCCAAAAGATGAATAATGTTTGACCCTCCGCTAATTTGTAGGCAACCCATAAATGAAAACGATGCATAGATGAGGTACAGTATGACCACAAAGGGCTTCACGTAGGTGTTGGTGATCCAGTCATTGTAATGTTCTCTTAGGAAATGCTGGATGAAATGGTTTTCATACGGGTCGGGTTCGTGGTGAGACGAATGCTGATGTCCATCGCTCATTAAAGTTTGGAACCATATTGATTGTCTGTCCAAGTACTCCTCGGAGGGAATTTTACAACAGAAAATGCTGTGGTAACGGTTTTGTTCCAGCTGCCCGGCAAAAACCAGACAGGAACCATAGAAGGAGAAGACGTAAAAGTAATTGAGGACGATGGTGATGCACATGTTCTGACAGAATATCCTCACCGCTTCAATGTTTGTAAAAGGGCTGGCACCCATCCCAAATGTGATGATGTAGAGAGAGCTTGTCATCGTATATGAGACCATCACATCTGAATAGGCGTCTGCCACTCGATCCTTAAAAGGTGAGCTCTCTCTGGTCCTGCGCCATCCCGAAAGAAGCTCAAAGACTCCTTTGGTGCCGTGACCTTCAGAAAGAAACGAATAAGACAGAAACGAAATCAGTATACTTAACTCAACACACAATTCTGTGTCAATAAACACTACAGACAGTAACATTCTGAGAATTGTAAGAAAACCAGGAGTAGATAAAAAAAAGCAATCTAACATTTTGCTAACCTATCCGTAGGGGTTGTTCAACATTTTTCTTATTAATCATCATATGACCTTATCGACAAACACGTTATCTTTTGCACAACATTGTTAAAATATTTTTGTATAGTAGAGAGAAAAGGGAAATTGTATTTGCCCATTGTGTGAAGAAGACATAGATCCATGATCTTATATGGTTACTAGAAATTAGTTGATAGGCAGACAAGTAGCTCTATGGTGTAAATAAACTTGTTGTATATATATATATATATATATATATTTATAGATGTATATTTATTTATATAGAAATATATATATATATATCTACATATATAGGAAAATGTATAAGAAATTTGAAGGGCAGGGGAACGAATAGAGCCTAGGAGGTGAATTGACACGACCAAACAGCACTTCACTCAGAGACTTAGGGTTTATATTATTTTATTATCCTTGCCCCACAGGTTGGGAGAAGGATGGGTGATTGCCCCCCCCAGTTAATAAACCCCTTTTTTTTATTCATCATGGTTTTGTATTGTTTGCGAAGGAGAGAGAGTAGACCCACAAGTGAATCGGGAAAATGTATTTTTGCCCAATTTTTCGGCCATTTTTTTTTGCCGTTTAATAAAAGAGACCCAATTGTCTCACATTTTTTGTTGATTTTTTTATGCATGGATTTTTTCCTCAAAATGCAGAAAATGTTTTTTTTGTTTTTTTTAATTGTTTAGTTATGGATATACTTTTCACACTCCTCCGTAAAATAAGTGAGTTCTAAGACAATCTCTTGCATCTGTTTTTCAGCCTAACTATTCTGTATAACATACACCTATGGATCATTACTCATAAGTATACTAAAAAGTAAAAGAGCAACCCGAACTACCCCAAGTGCGAAGAGCAATAAAATCAACGTAGACTCCTGGGTGCCTCCCCCATCCCCTCCTCGTGGTGATTGGTTAGTTAATGTATAAGAATAAAAAGACTATATATATCTAGCCTATATATAAGACTGACCCCCATCCCGTGGCTCCCCCTTACCCCTAGTCCTATTCCTATGGGATGGAGTGGTTTTTTTTTTTTTAGAAAAATATAATAAAATACTCTTGGGGGGATCTATGTCCCCCTGTCTCGCCAACCCCTGCCCATTGAAGTGAGGATTTTTGGCCATGTGCGGACTTGCATTTCTAGCCAACCCACAGGCAGTTGCAGTTTAGTAAATAGAGCCCACAAGTATTTATTTAAAATGATGTATAACTAGCTGTAAGCAGAGATCTTGGCAATTGGGATAAGCTCCGCTGTCCCATCCCCCATAGGGGAGGGCAACTAAATTGCTCCCCTCATCTGCCTCCTTGGCCTGCAGACGTTACTGTAAAACATATCAGTGTCATATACAACATAAATTAATAGCCTGAATCTGACATTTACATCAAAATATTCGAAATAATAGATTATAGCAGTAATCGGAATACCGATAATTCAAAGTGAAAGTTACACAAAAGAAAGCATAATGTACATACAATAACAAAACTCTAAACAAATTCTTCAATATAGAAAATAATATCTGTTATTCAAATGATTCAGATATTTGATTTTATTGTTATTATCTGTTATTTTTGGTCACTTTTAGCAACGGACCCTGTAAAGATCAGCGCATGACTGTCATTGGACGCGATCTAACTACATTTTTGTTAGAAAAATGGTTTGAAGGAGAAATATCATTGAAGTTAAATCAAATAAATGAATACACAAATTTCTTTATTAAAAACACAACCGTTTTTTTTTTCCCGCCTAACTATATATTGGTTTCTGTGGGAGAAGCAGTATTGGGAATATTTGAGTAATTGTGAAAATTGCAATTTTTTTACTCTATTGAAGCTTATGATACCTTTTCATGACTGACATATTTATAGAAGAAGACATACGTCTTTTAAAATCATAGAAATGCATAAAACGTTATTATTATTAGCATATTATGTAAAAAAAACTATCTAAACTAAAATAGAATTTTTTTTTTGCTATTTCAGTCCCAATTTATACTACACAGTAGGCGTCACTGATCGACAAAGATCCATTTATGCTCGGTAACATCCACAACATGCATAGTTTGAAATAAAATGTGGCAACAGATGAGACCCATTTGTCCTATCTACGCTGTCCTTTTTTCCCTGATGTAAAACTCTTACTCTTAATCTCAGATCTTAATCTAGACCTTGATCTAGTCTTAGATTAAAGATGGCTTTATGCCATGCGTGTTTAAGTTCCCTTACTGTATTAGCCTCTACCGCACCTGATGGGAGGCTGTTCCACTTATCTATAACCTTCTCAGATGACTGACATAGGGGCGATATAAACATACCTGGGAACTCTCCAGGGTAGGCTACCAAAGCTCTCCATCTCCTAGGCATATCCTTTAATGGGTGGGGAGTTACCATGGACAAATGCCACCCCCCCTGGCTAGAAGAAATAGACCCAAGGTGGTTTGGTCTCAGATAGCGCAGTTCTTCTTTGATAGCACTCAACTAAATGAATGGGTTGTGGCCCTAAAACATTGTTTGTTGTACAATAGATCAAAGCAAAACACCAAAAACAAAGCCCTCGCAAAGAGACAGAGCAGGCCTAACGCGTTTCGCACCAAATAACCGGCTACTCCTACGCAGCACCTGCTCTCCATTTGCTGGAGTTCCACAATCAACAAAGCTGTGACCCGACGTACATTCCCGATCCACGCGGATAAAACGACACATTGCTGCAGTGCGAAGAGCGGTTCTTCTTCACTCCCATCTTGTTGTACAATGGAATCTGCTAAAATCTGGACTTTTTATTTTTGGCTCGGTATTTTAGTAACGACAGCGGCAGGTACCGACTAACAAGGCAATTATTCAAAGATATAAGTAATACTTTTCATTCTCATTGAAATGCTCCATCGGTTAATCAGTGATTTTCTTTCGGCAGAATTCTTACTTTGTATTGATTTTTCTCCCTAACAAAGCAACAGTTCCATGAATTACTTTACATACACCGAAGAAGACGGACTATAATGTATAATTAATATACTGGTGACGTAGCGGTGTTCCAGTACAAGTTCCCAACCTCCGCAAACCATCATATATCCATACAGACAGATATACAATAAAGGACTGTAGATAATAACTATAACTATAATAACTCAGAAGGTGCCAAACTCTGCCTCGTTCTGTAAGTTTTCGACATAACAACAACGTAGCTACATTCCTGCTGCGATGATCGGTTTTAATTTGGCCGGTAAGTAAACTTATTTTTTCGACACACTCAGAGACCTTCGTTATTTTTTTTAGATGTTAGAATAGCGTTCGCAAGGCTGTGAAATCCCCCGGCAGCGATGCTATACATTAAAAATACTTTAAATACTTCAACCATTACCAACAAAGTCAGCAGAGATTTATCTTAGCAGGGAGGCCTCTGCATCCACATCTAACTCTGTCTTGTCTTTTAGAAATGCTGAGCTCAGTCGCTGCTCTTCTAATGTACATTTAATTAGTATTAATTAGTCTCCTTCCTAGATAGACCGTCTTAGCAATATGAAATCAGGGCTGTAACTTCCATGGGGCAGCTGCCCTATGTACCCCAAGGCGAGGGACGTGATGTGCAAATGGGCCAAAAATGATTTGGACGCATTTTTGGGGGGGAGAGGACGTCACCGCAACTGCCGTCATTTTGCCCTCACCTGAAAGTAAGGCAATATGACGGCGCTTGCCGTGATGTCCTCTCCCTCGACTAGAGGATCAGGGTGAGGACGTCACAGCAAGCTGCTGAGATGGGGACAAAGATAGAAGGTAGCAGATTGAAGATAGAAGAGAGAAGAAAAGATGGAAGATGATGCAAAAGTGGAAGTGGTCGACATAGTAGGTAGGGAAACATTTAGAGAATGTGAGTGAACGAGAATGACAACCAAAATTCTGAGCTTTTTGCCTCATTTTGTCCGATTCATAGGGGGGGGGGGGTCTGGCATCATTTCAGGGCAAAATTTGTTACATTTGCAATTCATATGAATTCAAATTCACAAGTCTAATAAATACAGGTAGATTGATACGTTTTATTTTCTAATTTATGTGTTTCTACAGAGCATATATTGTAAGTGATTTTTTCTCAAAATTTTGCCTTCAAATGAACACTGCTGTGAAGAAATCAAACATTTTACCAGGGCTTATATCGAGGGTGTCACTTTTCTTTCATTCTTGGTCTGGTCAGTGATGTACAAATCGAAGTAAACATTATAAATAGGTAATGGGCAGAGCCGCAAGCAGAATCTATGCGAAGTCCTGAATATTTTATTATCTCGTAGGTGCCAGTGTCATTTCTAACATTACAGGGAAGAAATCAATCAAGATGGGAGGGCAGTGAATAAATCAAGGAAAACTTTGTATAGCTTAACAAGATGTCATAGTCATCGGGGATGATTTATAAAGGTGTCTCGGATGCAAAAACATGGGGGGAAAATGCTCAATCATTAGCGCCGTGAATCAAAAAGTGCACAATCACGCTATAAAATGTGGCACATGCTAAAACGCTATGTTGTCTAAGGTGGCTGGTCCTGAGGAGAAGCAAAGAAAACGCAGGGCAGTCATGTTGGGGGCTCAGGCTCCCTGAGACTCTGCTGTTCAATAGGTTGTTTGGGCTGATCTCTCTCTTGAAAACAGTGATATTTACGCTATGGAGGTCTGTGCCTAGCTAGGTTGGGCTCCAATACATCTTTAACTGGCCCCAAACATCCTTCTGTGCTGACAAGATGGCATATGTTTAGACAATTCCCCTCAAGCTCCCCACCCATGTAGTGCTCTCTGGGGGTGCTTCTCAAAAGGGAATATACCATGTATGCTCTTAGGGCTGTAGAATCTGTGGTAACCTTACATGGACCAAATATTCTGAGCCCCTAGAAAGTAGAACACCAAAGGATGGAGGGAGAATACGCCACTGGCTGGCATCCTCCTGACTTTGTGTCACGCTTGGAGGTAGTACCTCGTGGTGTTTGGATATGGAATGGCAAGGACCAGATAAGGTCCGGTACGTATGAACAGAAGGAGTAGGCAAGCGTAGTCTGGAACAGTTCCGAGGTCAAGGCAGGCAGCATAGGCAGGCAGCAGGTAACGTGGCCCAAAGGAGAGCCGGGGTCTGGTAACTGGCATGTCTGGTAGAAGATGAAGGGAGCAGGAGCAGAAACAAGAACAGGAACCGGGACAAAAACAGGAATATGAACGCCAGGATATATTTTTTGCATAAATGCTAAGAATAACCTAGCACTGAAGGCATGGTGTCGTGGGTTTTTTATGTCTCCTGATCTCCCCGTCACGCCTCCGTTGCCAGGGAAGCCAAGGGTGGACCTGCTAAAACTATAGCTCAATATACACTATATGGACAAAAGCCCATAGCTGACCATTACACCAACAGTGACTTTAATGACATTGCAATCTAAATACATTACCCATCCAACCATGTCTAATGGACATTGCTTTGTGCACTGGGGGTCAGTCATGCTGGAAGAAAAAGGGGCCCTCCCCAAAATGTTCCCATAGCAGCATAGCATTGTCCAAAATGTCTTGGTATGCTGATGCATTACGATTTTCTTTCACTGGGCCTAGCCCAGACCCTGAATTCAATATTTAAGAGGTGTATCCCAAGACTTGTGTCCATATATTGATGCACAAAGCAAGGTCCATAAAGACATGGTTGGATGAGTTTAGTGTGGAAGAACTTGAGTCCTTCAGTCTGGTAGCCAAATTAAAGCAAATTCTTTTAAAAAAAGCCAAAGTGAGATATTAAATTCCTTAATGTAGCAACACTGTATAAAATTACTTTTGAAACTCCAGGCTAATAACGCCAGAGAATCTAAATCTATTTCATTTGTCACGTGTACTTTCAGATCTCGTTTATTTTTTAGCGTTTCCTAAAGGCAGAGCTGCAATTTAAGTTAACACAAAAATAGTCATTTTAATTAGTTAGATGTTAGGGAAGTGCTGGATCCTGCCGAGAAATAAATAATGCATGGCTGCATTAGTCAAGTGGAGGACCTTATCAATACTATTGTAAATACTTGAACAGAAGCAAGAACCAATTATGCTGATGTACTTATAGACGGAGATTTATATCTCTGGCGTAAATTACTGAGTTATATTGGCAATGGAGGGGGGGGGGATTACCCTCCCTATGTGTGCTGGGATTCAGATACTACCAAAAATGCAATGTGTGTGTGTTGTCCACAATTTAGAAAGCTTTCTACTTTTAAAAATTATTAAACACTCATCTACAGACACCAGACAAGCCAGAAGGCTTGTTTTTCCCTCAGAAATTTCATGGTGCTGCCACAAGGGATTCTGGGTAGGCGCAGGCAAATAAGGTCAACAATTATCACCTTTTGCCTCTATATCCACTTTATACTAATAATACATAATATAACCCATACCTCCCAACCATCAATTTTTTTTTCATAAGACAGTCCTGATTTTTAGGCACTGTCCTGCCCAGCTGCTCCACTATCCCACTCTGTGCGGAGATCAGAAGGCCTGCCCTGACCGGCTTACCTTGGGGTGGTATGTTTAAATGTGTTCTACTTCAAAATAGAGACCTAAATGTAAGTAAACAGTAAATTCCAAATGCATTCTAATGTAAAAAGAATATTCCTTCTAACAAAATTGAAAATGCCAGCTTTTAACTTAAAGTGTTCTTATACATTGAAATGAAAAGATTACCATGAATGTGTACTTTTTCAGAATAAAGCTTTCACCCAAAAAGCTAAAGATATAACAATACAGACAAATTAACCTAAATCTCTGACGTATTTATGTTGCTGATTTTATACAAAGTAGAAATGGATTTTGACTCCATAAGGACCAGGGATTTTGAGCGATTTTTCCACTTTTGATATGCGGTTGTTTAAATGTAATTTTCTTCTCTGCCATTTAACACACTCATACAAGTTATATGTTGTTAAATGGACAGTTAAAGCTTTCTTTGGATACCAGATACATATATTTAATACATATAAATAGGCAAAAAAGTCTGCTGCAAGAAAATATCCCAATTTGTGTTCAGCAACAAAAGTTGAATGAAGTGACACCCCCTATGGATAGGTTTGTCTGGTTTTCTGGGTGGCTAAAAGGCCACATTTGAGACATGTGCATTCCAGTTTTTTTAATTTCTAGTCATCCTGCACCCATGTCCTATTTGGAACAAGTTTGAAACTGGCTGATTCAATATATCCAATTAAACCATAAATGTTTGAAAACTATACATCACAGGGTTTCTATTGCGCTGTCGGCCTTTGCTAAAATTTGTACAGGGCAATATTTAATCACAGATGTATTTATTAATTTAATGAAAAGGCAAAACATAATACCGTATTGGCTCGAATATAGGCCGCACTTTTTCCCCCCACTTTAAGTCTTTAAAGTGGGGATGCGGCCTATATTCGGGGTCTTGCGCCCGACGCCCGGGGCATGCAGTTCCGGGCGCCGGGCAGGCAGCAGGGTTAGGATACAGATCCCCCGCAGCGGTGCAGGGGACCTGCATCCTACTCTCTGATACGCTCAGACAGCCTCCCCTGCCAGCACTTTCCGCGGGGGGAGTGCCGGCACGGGAGATTGCCTAAGCGCATCGCGCAGACGTTCACCGGCTGCAGCGATGCGCGCGTAAACAGCCTCCGCTGCCGGCACGTCTGCACGATGTGCTTTAACAATCTCCCTTGCCGGGAATTCCCACGAGGGGAGTCCCGGCAAGGGAGAGTGTTAAAGCACACTGTGCAGACGTGCCGGCAACGGAGGTCGTTTACGCGCATCGCCGCAGCCGGTGAACGTCCGCACGATGCGTTTTACCTCTGCCCCCAAGACTTACCAGAGCAGACTCCCGGGTGTCTTGCAGGGCTGGCGGGGGACATCTACACAACTTCCGGGGCCGGCGCATCCGCTGAGTGCCGGCACCGGAAGTTGTATTGCGTAGATGTCCCCCGCCAGCCCCACAAGACACCCGGGAGTCTGCTCTGGTAAGTCGGGGGGGGGGGGACAGTGGCAGCATATCTCGGGGGGGGGCAGAGTGGAAGCATATCTTGGGGGAGACAGAGTGGCAGCATATTTCGGGGGGGGCAGTGGCAGCATATCTCGGGGGGGGGGGGCAGAGTGGCAGCATATCTATTAAAAACTTTTTCTTTAAAAAAGCACCAAACTTTTAGGGTGCGGCTTATATTCTGGTGCGGCCTATATCCGAGCCAATACGGTAAATATGTACTTTTCATAGAACATATACTATACCGGATAATCTGAATATATTATTGGAGTGCAGTTTCCCTGCTCCCTCAGTAGGTCACCTTACTTAGTATAAATCAGAGTTTGCCCCCGACTATAAGGGGTTTTGGACTAATCTAATAGGCAGATTCACATTGCGATTAAGTTATATCTGAGCAGCTGATATCCCGGCTACAACACAGATTTCTTAATTCAGAATATCTTCACCCATTTTTCTCGTATTTCTGCCTCAGCGTGTATTAGCTCATCGGTTTCTCTACAGCAGAAAATTGCACCTGCAACGTACAGTAAGTATGCTTAATAATTTTTTTTGTGGTATACCTTACCGAAATACAATTACAAAGAACAAGATGTTATTGAAACGCCAGAAGTGATGAATTACAATATAAAACCTGTGTGTTGTGATAACATTATTTTGAAAGAACAGGCAAATATTACGACTTTCTTTTAAATATATGGCAGTATTTATTACCACTCGCCATTAACGTGTCTTGTCACGCTAAACTTTTTTCTTTAGAACTTTTAAAAAATACATTTCATTGACTAATACAAATAATAATAAAGCTAATGATTTAATTTACCATTCAGTTAATAGGATGTGTCAATCATGTTCTCATGAAGATAAATAATTACCCATAGCAAAGAACGGGATTCCCAGCAGAGTTGAGTTATATCTTCCATCAGTAACGAAAAATATCCCTGCGGCTGTGACACTGGAGATACAGATAGTGAGCGCTCCTAATAACCCAAGGAAAGGCTTGCTGCGGAGGCAGTCTTTCATAGAACTCGAGAGTGTGGCAGCCACAAGAATCAACATGAGACTCACCACAATCTTACTTCTGGAGAGATCAATGGTTTTCTGAAAGTCTCTCAGCAGGCTGAAGGACGTTAATGTGTACAATTTGATATCTGGATGTTCTTCTTGGAGATGATCCATTAATGTGCAAAATTCAGTCTCCCACTGTTCACTAATGAGGTCCTGGGTTGCCGAGCCATAATTCTGGAGGTAGTAGGTAATTTGGATGGCCTTTGCCGATTTAACCCTTTGATCTTTACTGTTTGGGACTTCCGCAACACCTCCCAGCTGGTGTCCGATAAAGCTCTGTCTTCCATTCTAAAAAAAAAAAATACAACATAAGGATTTATTGCAGCAGAAGTACAATATTAAATATATATTAAAGTCACCAACAATTTAGCAGAAATGAATTTTTCGCACAGATACAAATTATTTTTCTCAAAAACTGTTTAAAATTATTTATGATATAATTTTTTTTCGTAACACCAAAAACTTTTTCAAACAAAAAAGTCTATTAAACTTGAAAATTCACAAGATTTGAACAATTCCATAATTCTTGGGGCTTCCTAATCAATCAGCATGTGACTCTAAGTATCTTCAAAGATAATATCTTCTTCATCTATAAGAATAACTTAAAGATGTTCACAACTAAAACCAATTTTGCCTGTTACTCCACCAAGTGCATCAAGTGGACAACACAAGCATGAGTAATAATGGCACTACTGAGTGCAGAGAAGGTGGTAGATAAATGGAAAAGCCTCCCATCAAAATTGGTAGAGGGTAATACAGTGAGAGAATTCAAACATGGGATAGGTATATGGCTCCTGACGAGACCAAAGACTGATTAAGGTCTGGGTCTCTACATCAGGAAAAACGGCCAGTTAGTCCAAATGGTTCTTATCAGCCACCTAATTCTATCTGTTCTGATGGAATTAGGGACAAATATCTATCATGTTTGCATGAATCCTTCATCCTGCAAGGACATTTAGCGAGGCCAACTGGAAGTGATCTCCTCCAAGGATCTTGCAACCAAGTCCCCTTTGGGGATCAGATACTTACAGATGTTCTCTGTAGAACCACCTTGCTTACCATACACCCAGAAAATCCTCATGGTCTTATGGCCATGCGTAAACCTGTATCTAATGTACCACCTCTCACTGGCATCTCATGTATCTTGGCTCCACTAAACCCAATGGTGCCATTTGTGTAATGGGCCCACACTTTTTATAGAATATCAACGTTATGTAAATCCCCTCTCAAATCAATGTATCTTTCTATTCATGTTCTTTTGTTTTAAGACATTCCATCTGAAGAAGGGACATCTGGACTCCCAAAAGCCTATGTAACTTCCCACCTATTTCTATGGTGGCCCAACAAAAGGTATCAACGTTGACTAAAAGTTCTCTTATCTTGAGGTAATAAAGCTATATCATTTTTTTCTTATTTTGGTGAGATTGACCAATTTCAAGTTGTTAAACCGGAATAATTAAATCAGTTACGCCTCGTCATGGTTTTGAGAAGCAGTTCCAATTAGTGTGACTTTCAAAGGCTTTTTTTTTAGAGGATTAATCATATCAGAACATTTTGGTAAATATTTCACGTAGAGCTTCAGACAGAGTTGCGAGAAGATGAAAGCAATCTGTAATGTAACTAAAACCAAAATGATCGTATCCTTTAAGACATGTGGATACTGTTTTAATATTCGACACTAATTCATTTTAAAAGTAAGCATGTGCTTCCAAGCAACAATCCAACTACACCCCCTCCCCAATAACCAACAGGATGAAAGCGCTCCTGCACTTAGTGGGAAGCTCATTATGTAGAACAAGCAAACTTGCTGTCGGGCATTTCCAGCACCTGATCTGGAGAGCTGATGGCCGGTAGCCCAGCAGGCATTTGCCTGCCGTGACCGATGGCCCGGCCAGGGGAGCTTAGATGAAAAGTGGGGCGGGAGGAAAGGATTATGGCAAAAGTCCGAGGGCTGATGAGCTAAAAATAAAAGGCTGAGCATTAGTCTGTGAATTCTAGAATGTATGAATAATATCAAATATGATTTATTTTACAATTCACACTAAGCAGTTTCTTTTATTTTGCAGAGTGAAAGGACTGTGATTTGGGGGTAAAAATGCTAATTTTTAGTTATTATGCCATGTGCTCTCCCTATAATACTGTGACTGGGATTCATCTCACAGCTTGTAATTATTATTATTTTTTTAGATTCAAGATCCAGATGAGAAAAAGCAATCATAATACACAATGAGACAAGTGAATCTACATATCGTAGTGTATTTCCTGTGGCATAATGGTCGTTTAATTTGCATACGTTAGGATGGTATAAAGCGCATTATGGTCGAAATATGCTTCCTGCGTAAGCCTACATTTGATTTGTAAAACTACAGATGTTTGGTCTAATTTTCAAGATGTTCTGAAGCACTGGCACGTCATTGACTCATAATTATCTACTTTCGGTGTTTATTTTTTTTGTTTAGACGCATTATTATGCAATATTATGCAAATTAGTGATGAAAAGTGTTTTTTTTTACTCCACTCCAAGGAAAACGGAATGATTAATGCCATTATCGGTAAAAGGCTGCTACGCACGGACCGACATGGATTGTCTATGTTCACACAAGCAAGTAGCAGGTGTCCTAATGACAAAAAACTAAGTTGCTAATAGACATTTAGATTTCCTAATTATCAAGATCAATAGACTATTTGCAGATCCAAATTACCCTTTTAGAACCAGGCCCCCGGGCAACTGCTGGGGAACGGTAATGGGCTAGTTAGCAAGATCAGAGGACCTTCTTGCACCGAGACATCGGGGTCAATGGACCATGGGGACTCTCGTTGTCACATTGTGGTTCTGGGGACCACCTGACGAGAATGCCTCATAAATCTCTGCAAAACTTTATATAGTTCGCTGGCGCACAGAAGCACATGGCGTCATGAGAAAGACCTGCAGGATGATCTTTAACCCCTTCTTTGCTGAGGGTGTTTTTTGACCAACAACCTGATAATTTTTTTTACGCTAAGTTTTCTTAACCATGATTACATTTTTCATTCATCCACACAAATGATATATTGAAACGTTGGTTACAGCGATACAGTCTGCTGCTGGATCACTGCTATTTTAGTTTTCACCTTTTGCTAATTCTATTCTATTCTATTTGTCCTGTGGCTACCCTACACAGGGAACCGTCAGGTAGAGGTGTGCTCGAGTGCGCACAACACTACTTTCTTCATGATGTTCCATGTCGTCATGGTAGGTTTTTGGGCCACTTTTTTCATGACAGCATGGAACATCATGAAGATTTTAATATGATAATGTTGGCCAAAAGGGTCAGCTGCCCCAGGTCAAAACCTTAGTCTACGGCACCTGTGCCGACTGGTGGTGGTCTGTGTAGCCCGCAGCACAGATTTCTCTACCAGCCATTCTTCTGTGTCCCACATGATTGCAAAGCACTGAGATATGACATCACATCCCAAAGCATTGCATCAGACCATGAAGTATAACTCAATTTAGAGAGGTCCGTTTGGGGAAAGAAGGGAAAAGAATGGGGAAAGAAGGTGTGCCTTGCCCAGGACCTGATTATTATTAGGCAGTCTTGGAGACCTATGTCAAGTGAGACACAGACTTCACTCTCCAAGAACGAGACCTTGTCACATACCAAAAAACAGAACACTTGGCTTGTTGTGGTGGTGAGGGGGGTTTCAGAATATGATCCTGTGAATAATTTGACTCCATGATTACCCTCACTGGGACCTTCCAAGGTTAGGCCACCTGGAGCTCTCCTTATTCTGTGGGGTGGTGGGGACGGACAAACAGCGAAACTGACCCGGATACCCAGGGAAGCAGAGATCCACCCAGAGACTGGGGGTCATACCCGAATAGTTCTTCGGTATGGTTATTACAAAATCGGTTAAATCAATAGTGTAAGAATTCTGAAGCATCCATATCGGAAACCCCAAATAAATCATTTGATGGCTGCAAATTAGTGAAAGAGACCCAGAAAGAAAACAAACTCTAAGTAATGATTTTTTAAAGGCATTTAACCATGTGTTAAACACACAGTGTATCAGTACAATCAATAAATGCCTAACTTACCCGCCCTCTTTTTAAGTATCGTACATTTCACTGAGTTACAGACCTATTCGTTTGCAGGATATTTTGGTTGTTACTATTATATGAGACAAGAGAAGACAATGAACTCTGAGGACTAACTGTGCTGGGAAGACAGGCAATTGGGGCCAGTTAGGATCTTACAGGTCGGAATATATTACAGGTTATTATATATATAAACACATATTAATAAAATATATGCAACTATATCAGCAGTGAGCGCACAATTAATAATTTCACTATCATTTTCTTCACCAATATCATTAGCATTAAACGGAATGCTCTTGACTATATGACTTCCGGAAAGGAATAAAATAGAATTAAGTGGCAGATATCATCAAACTCACAAAACATATGATATAGCTACATCATAAAACTGCTGAAACAAATCCAGGAGTACCAAACAGACTAAACCGCTGCATGTTATAACTATACACGGCCAATGGCATATACCGCTGAAAATCTTCCAAAAACAGGCTGGAGTGACTCACACTTAGAGGATACATTTCACGTGATGGCATCTCATATACGTTATGAGGGGCTAACCCTAGTAATTGTGTCCTTTCATGAATGGATGAAGTTGGTTCTGCATAATCATGACTGAATTTCCCGAGACTGGTCTCTGGAAAACTCCCTCTCTTGCTGTTAATCAGAGGTAGAAGGGACGGGGCTAAGACATGAACAGGAAGGCGACTTGTAAATAAAAGACCCAAAAGGGGGCACAACTGGGGTATTAAGTGGGTTGAGCCAAACCATTCCCCGAACCTTGACAATCAACTCTTTGGAGGCCCAGTAATCAGTTCTGCTTTGTGACACAAATAGTCGTCGGCTACCCGGAACCCCCCTTTGGGGGCAGTGGCCAGGACTACACTCTGACATTGGTGGGCGTTCCCGCAAATGTCCCAGGCCTTCCCGCTGACGTCAGTGGGCTTTCCCGCTGCTGTCACGGGGCATACCCCTATTTAAGGGGGCAAAGGGCAGGGAGTGGGGCGTGACAGGATCCCGCTTCTGCGACCCGGAGAATTCAGGTGTCGACCCAGAGAGCTGGAGCTTCTCTCAGAATCTACAGGTGAAACACGGAGAGTTCTGAGTTACACAGATGTAAGGAGAGTTCCTCTGTGCACAGTGCATTAAAGCAGTTGAAATTCTCTATACAACTACAATATACAACATACTGTAGGAGTGAAAAAAGTTGGACAGGAAGTGAGTCTTGCTAGACTCCTTTCCTTTGCCAGGAGAGAGAAGAAAATGACCCGGAGACCTGAGGAAGCAGAGCTTCACCCAGAGACTCCTGGTAAAGCCCAGACAATTCCCAGGTAGATTTATGATCTTTGTCTAGCTGCAAACTCAGCAACATTTCCTTTGAAACACTGATGGGTTACTTGCCCAGCAACTAAACCATGAAGCCAGCCAAGCAAGAGCTCTGAGTCTGCGTGCATGCGCTTCCCGTGGTCAGCTTTAGCATCAGACAAGGGTTACGGCAATGGCCTTTCTGATTATACATAAATGGAAGTATTTCTACTAGGACCATTATACTTTGGTATAGAAAAAGGCGCAAGCGCTTTAATTTCTTAAGTAAAAGTTCAATATAAAAAAAAAAAGAAATTACGACGACTTCTCTTAAAGACTATATCAGTGTCCAAGAATGTATCCGACTGCGGAATAATAGTGTTGAGTGTAACGCTTAACTCGTCTCTCTGGTGTAGTATTGTTTTACATTAATTAGGGATATACATCTTCGGGCAGAGTGTTTTGCAGTAAAGCAGGAAAAAATTTCACGGTGTGTCACAAAATAAATAATACGGTGCGGGGAAAAATGTTTCCTTTTTATTTTTATTTGAATGTAATCAGACACAATGCTTTAGGGCTCCTATTTATGCACGCAGTTCGTCTGTACCGCGTGTAGGCTGTTTCTTACAGACAGACTGTACAATTTAGGAGATCTATTTCCGCTGAAAGTTTCTACGAAGCTCACACATTATTGCTGTTGATGGAAGAGTTGATGGCGGTAAAAGGCTCAGAAGTATGGTACCTTCCGTAATTATTATAAGGGTCAAATTATACGAACAACGTAAAGGGCCACCCCAGTGACCCATGTTAGCCTCCTAAACAGGGAATGCATATAAAAGTACTTAATTTAGAGAAAAGCTGTAGACCCAGAGCGGCAGCAGAATACCCCCTCCGTGGTTGAATGTTTTGTGCCCCGGTTCGGTTGCTCGGAACAGTCAATCAGTAAGAGGACAGGGGAGCAGTTTTCACGCAGGGGCATGTTGGATTCTTGTTAGAACCCCACCAAAACACTCAACGAGACACCACTGACTGGCATGACAGGTCTCAATGTCTCCGGCTGCTGGGAACACTAATATTTAAAGGGACCACTTAGCTATTATATGATGGCTGGAGTGTGCCTTTATCAGTTTGAGCACCATGGAACACCTGTCCTGAAGTTCTCTCTTAGTTCAGTGATATACCTATGTCTTCTACCAAGAAAGCAAAAGTAAAATGTACCCCACCTTACCACCTAGTATATTAGCCTGGCTACTCCTTCCTATTATTATATAGCAGCCATAATCATAAAATGCCTCCCTATTCTTCATCCATATGGATACACTCAGTCATGTACACAGAAGATGGCTACATAGCTGAAGGCACCAGGACTCCATCCCTTCTCCAGGTGAAGCCAGAATGGGGCAGGAGTAATTGTCCATGGTGAAAATTAAGAGAATATCATTTGGGCTTGTTGCCACTGCTGCCTCTTTCTTGAACAGTTTGCCCTAGGTATAGACATAAAGTAGTTGGCCTGGGACAGAATCGGCCACTGGTTACGTCAATGAGAGGACACTTTTCCATTCATCCCACCGGCTACTCACAGCTCAGTGGTAAATAAGATACAGAAGTCCAAAATAACATGACCTTTATTTGAAGTTCTCTTGGAAACCTAGTTCTAAATTAAGCGTGTATTTCATATGCACATACATACTCAAGACTTTGTTTTATATTTTTTATTTTATATATATATATATTATTTTTATATTTATTTTATTATATCCCAGAGACCAGTCAGGCACTGAGAATCGAGGGGCCATGCGGCAGCTTGACACATTTAAAAATGTTCTGAGTGTATAAAAGTTATTCATGGTACTGGTTTATATGACAGACACTGGAACAGCAGGGATTTAATTAGTTAAAATACTGTAGATTTTCATTAGGATATCGCCTGGGACTATATGAGTTTAATTAATTATTCAGTAAAGACCAAAGCACACGCACACAGAGTTAATGCTATAAGAGGACTGATTGATAGACGCGTCGGGGCTTAATGGATTGTCCGTGGCATTTAATTTAACCATCTTGGACCCAAAGTGAAGTGCGATGCACTAATCCACTTCTGGCATTAGCACTGAAATGCTGGGGGGGGCATCACCCACTTTTTGGGGAAGAATACACTTTTTGCCTATACGGTTTCTTGTATCATCTTACGATAGTTTTGCTTTAATAAATTTGACATGGAAAACACAAATGCTTTGTTGGATGGAAATGTAACAAAATGTTATGTTCTTAGAACCTCACACTGACACTTTATGGTGACAAAATGCCCCTTTAAAGGCGAGAAGACCTTAAAGTGTTATTCAGCGCTTCTTGCTGGCTGTCACGGCACTTTATTGCAGAATAAAACCCCCGTGCACGCATTCATCTGTACTATCTCGTGTCTTATGGAGGGTTTTGACGTTTAATCAGATTCTCCAGTATCCTAGAGTTGCAAATAGAGAAATTGAATTATTCACTGGCAAATACCAATCAGGTGCTCTTTGGAACTTGCCATAAATATTGTCTGGACCGGGGTTGATAAATAGAATGCAGAGGGACTTATCTGATATAACAATATTTAGAAACATCCTAAAAAGTCCCATAGAAATGATATGGAAAAGGCTTAAGAACATAATTATTACCGGGTGCAGCTCAGTGTCAACAAAATGTATTTAATGATAAATGAATGGGTATAATCTTCCTGTCTAACAAGGTATACCAGGGGGATGGTTGGGGGTAGAAGTGGGAGTGAGTGTGGTCACCTTGCCTGAAAAGCCACCTCGAGCAGCTCAGCTGCAGAGCATTGCAAGGTGGCCACTTGGGAGGTCTATACCGCAACGGTCCAGCTCTTCATTGATTTTACAGCTTCCTAAGTCAGGAATTCACAATCGGAGTTATGGCAAAGAAGGTAAACTGACCCACTGAAAATGTTGAATAGGGACACCATGGTGCGAAAAATAAGCAGGACTTATAATTGCCAACCAAGAATCTCTCTGTAGGAAGCCCCTTCCCCATCTCCTCTATTCTAGTTACTCAGAATGGTTGCTGAGCATGAATGTATTACAGTGTTCTACAGCAAAGTTAGAATAGGTGGGTTCATTCACTAATTCATTGAATTTTTGATTGCCACATGTCACATGTTTCCTATTAGAAAGGAAAATAGATAACCGGAAGGAAAACAAAATTAAGGGACAATTGCACAGAAGCCCTATTTTGGCGTATTTATTGGCGGGTCAATACAGTACAATGCCAGACAGTATGCAATAACATGGTTTTCAATCTTTGCCATAAGTCATAGCAACATAGGAACAATCAAAAAACATGATAGATTTGACTATCCCATTCAAATCAGGACAGTTGGCAACTATGCATTAAATGCTTCATTATTTGCCCAGGCTATCCCTCTAGAAAAGGACACCAAGACGTACTGCGTTGTCACCCATTTCCATAACTCTGACAGAGGCCACCCATTCTGCTCTTCCCTGACCTTCTACCTTGAACTTGGCATTACCCCTGCTGAAGAGGACCCTTTACTAATCATGAAGACTGAGGAGACCCCCAAATGTTTCTAGGTTGTACAAAAAACTTATAAATCAATACAAGAAGGACTGTTTATTTGATATGATTTCCATGCCCATTGTTTCTAAGTTGCTTGGAGAAAAGGGAATACTACCAGGACATAGGTTTAAAGGTTCCTGTAAAACATTAATTGCAGCCTCCAGCATTTTACGCAAATAAGCCTAAGTAGAATTCTCATGCTGTTCTTTATTCTAAAGTTTTAATCATATTAAAATCAAAATACAAATATGTTGAGACAGAATATTACATCATCAAAGGACAGATCTGGGAAGATCTCAGAAATGATGTTTCTATTACTGCAGTTATTTAAAAAAAAAGTGTTAAATTCAGGAGAGTAGGTGGAACAGCATCTTTAAATGTGGATTCTGCTACGTCAGCTCTTAATAGGCATGAAAACACTTCTTAATGGGCTAACATTCCTTAAAGCTGCCTGACATGGAGAAGATTAAACCCAATGTACAACACTTATAACAACGAGATTCCGTAAACCCTTGAGATATAACACTTATCATGAGTATCATTACCGCCTCCCTCATGAGCTTTAAGAAATTGTCAGAGTGGCTCTGAATAAAGCCAGCACATTACGGAACTAAAATACATCTTATTTTTAATGAGGCAAACTATTATATTGGGATTTGTTTTATATGATCTCATTTTGTTGCGTTATATCTCCTAACCGAAATGTGCTTTATGTATTGTGATGTAACGGTTTTGTCATAACAGTTGGAATGATGACTCCAAGTTTTCTTTGGCGGTCAAGGGGACCTGTCATGGACTTAGCACGCACACACGTATGATGTACATGTATCTGCACATTTCGATTATAAATGCTTTTAGACAAATTATTTATGAACATGCAATCACTCCGCTTATAAGCCCTTTGATTCAGGGTGGTTGCACCAACAGTAGCCATACTGTCTGGACGGGTAGCATGACAGTCCTTCTGTGTGTGTGGGGGGGGGGTAAAATCCATGTGCCTAGAGACCCAACAGGGTCTTAATGTGGCACTGAAAAGTTTGCCTAAAAGGAAGAAAAAAGTACACCTTTTGCTGCCTTGTTAAATATAAAAAGATGCAAATTCTGCATTTTAGGAAAAATGTTCTAAACTACCGATATACGGGGGAGTCAATTTTTTTTTCTACAGATATCCACACAGACCGTTGAAATGACCTCAAAAAGAAATGTCTTACAAAATACTGCATTACTGAGATGAACATAAATGTGTCCCAAGCAAACCAGGTCATGAATTATATTCTGCACCAAATAAGATCGTGCAAATTGCATTTTCCTGAAGCTACTGAACCGTAGGGACAGACGTAACAACACAGAGCTATTTCGGCTGCAGCCATAAAAAGACATTCTAATTCTCCTGTAGCCAGTCCTGATACGCTGCCTTATTATCACATCCAACTAGAAGTGGTAGGGGGCAGAAATGTAGGGCATTCTAGGAACTTACATACCTAGGAAACGACAGGACAACAGTTTAGGAGTCTGCAACCAAGTTGTTTCTGAGGATTATAAAGCAAATTCTTCACAAGGGCCATACTGTCCAAATAAAATACTATCACAATCTTTCAGTAACTCTGCTTACTGACCTACACACCACCTCATGGCAATTAAGTCCTATATAGAAGTATTTACTTTCCCAGGAAAACCAACCCTCCGCTCATATTAATAAATAAGTGCTCCATTAGTACTAGGCTCCAAGAAACTCCACTTGTATAGAGCATCATGTATACTCTACAGGATCATCCCCGATATGAGACCCACCTGCTAACAGGGACTAAAGTAACTCACCTTCTGGGACACAGTGCCCTCCCCCTGTTAGACATGTTTTTGTATTTTGAACAATGCTACAAAGTCACTGGTCACTAGACTTGTGCATTCAGATTCCCACGAATGGCACGCGTTCGTCCCAAAATTTTAGATTTTTGTTCAAAATTTGCAAGCTCTTTCATTCCCACTCTCTCACACGTTCATTCATATTATCTCACACTTTCATTCACATTCTCTCACACTCATGGCCACATTCAGTCTCTCATTCTCTCTAACACTTCCTTACTTTTTCTGCTGGCCGCTTCTGTGTGTCCCATCTTCTTGTTCTTCTCTCTTCGCCCCCTCACCTCTGTGGACATGACCTCCCTGAGAACATCCACCAAATTTGCCATTTTGCCCTAAGATAACCTCGTATGAACTTGCATTTTGTGCCACATATAGTTACAGTTGTTTATGAACACCTTTGTTCTGGTCGCTTGGTACTGATATTTTATTTTCTCTGTCCAAGCTATCCTTTGGTTACTGATTTTTCCTTTACGATTTTTAGGTTTTCCTTTACATGGTGTTTTTGCTTTTTATGCACATATTCTTAATCTTTATCTTATTATTTCTTACCCCCTTAATTTTGTTCATGTTGCTCATATGTAAAATTAAGACTCACCTCTCATGGGGTTTTCTTGATGGGCCAGATGAGAGTATGAGCTTCGGCCAAAATACAGTACTAAAGCTTTGTGGTGGCTTGGGGCTACCAGGAACTTCAAGTCTGTCTCAGTCTTGCTCCATGTCAGGTAGGAGAAGTTGAAGATGATGTTAGGTCCACAGGGATACTGAACAAAGAGATATATGTGACGTATATTTGATGCTTCCGCTTTGTCTGCTATTTCCTTGTCCCCTCTCCTACTCTGTTCAAACCCTGCAGCAAGCCTGCCAAATATTGAGCTAGAAGAGCTCCTGTACTGTCTATGATCTTTGCCCCGTTCCACATCGCCATTGATCAATAAGTCTTATTTTGGGATTATTCCTTCTGCCTAACAAAGCCTTGTGTTTGATGTCTACATCTGAGGCTGTCTGAGGGATATCCTATCTGTTCCGCTTAATTTATGCAGTAAACTAAAATCACGCTCCACGGTTCTGTACGTGAAGAAGACAGGAGAGGGAGGAAGGAATGCTAATCCGATATTTTTAGAGACACCTGCTTTAGAAAGAAAAATCACCGAAGCATCAAAAAGCAGAGAGACCAGGCAATTTTTAGATTTGACTGAAAACTATTGCCGAAAAAAGAACTTACAGTAAAGTATCTAGAAGTCAGACTTTTTTTTGAGCTTTATAACAAAGCTGTACATTCTACTGCACGGAGGCAAATAAAAATCCCCCAGACCCCTGCTAGGGTAAATGATACCCTTCCGCCATCTTGCACCATTACACTTAATTTAAAGGCGCTTGCAATAATCATGAGTGGTCCTATTATGGATGTTTTGACCAACCATGGTCACGTCATGATAAAAGGTCACAATTTATTGCATTGGACAAAACCTTGGTATATCACTGAAATCGGAAATAAATACCCTATGGGCAGAACAGTGTGAACAAAAATAGCCACAAATTGGTTTATTCCTCTAATTGCATAGAGAATGTTCCTTGATTTTGATGCAGACTGGCAGCTCTCTCTTTAATGGCATTTCAGTATTATATAAAGATAGAAGAACTCACTCCATATCCCTAAAAAGGCTGTCCTCGACATTACTCATTTTAAAGGTTTCCTGTGTACTTGAAATGTTATTTAATTTATAATGTGGAACTTAACATCTACTACAGACGAGGAACTATGTTTCTTCCAAAGTCAATATTCAACTTCTCTGATAATGAAATATAACTGTATATTTTTATTAAAATGGGCAACCAAGGGGATCGGCGGCAACCAAATTCGGGTCAACAGTGATGTAAGGTGGAACACATGTATCCAAAATACACAAATGTCATGGCACTGCCACCAAACGTTTTCCAGCTGCACCCCCCTGAGCAATGGTTGGAGACCGTAGTATAAATATTTGTTAATTGACCAGGTACCAGCTAAACAAAACCTTCTTTAAAGTTTCAACATTTAGGTACATTGTAACTAGCTTGCTCCGTCTTTGGATATTTTGACTTCTCTAATTGGGATCTGTGGTCGTGATAGGTTGGAATCCTTGGAAAAGCCAACACCTTATCTCTCGATGCTTATACGATGCTTCGCTGTAGGGCATGAACCTGTTCTGTATTGGGTATTGAGAAGAGGAGTAACTCCCGCAATGATATCGTTAAACCTATGGATACCTTTAGACCCCCACGGCTAGACTGAAAAATGGAGGACGTTAACCACCTGTTTCTGCAGAAATCACTGCCCCGTTTACCTTTTCTTACTATGCAGCAATTGCATGAAAAACACTGCTCTAGAACCTACCTCTAGTAAGTTCCTGGCGTGACAGAAGGAAACGGGGCACTTTACATTTTCAGGGGCATTCTGCATGCAACAGTACTGCTTGATCAGTGATTCAGGTGGTAATCATTCTTCAATTAAGTCACCTGTATTCAAGCAGGGATTGCCACTATGATATACCAGTTATAAAAGTACCAGCTGGGATGCTAAGATATCACTAAATTAGATATCCTGCGACCCTGAGAATGTACCCATTCACCTTGAGATTGGGGCAAGAACCCTGGGTTTCAGGAGCTAATGCTGAATGTTTACAGACATGGAGACCAGAAGTAGCTTTTTTCCTTTATTACTTTTGTTTTTGTAAATAATGACCTGTCCCAAACTCTACCAAGAAGGCCTGAGATGTGCATGTATACTCCAACAGTTCATATATAAACTGCAGACAATCCAGTCCTTCATTGGTTGGGTTATGAGCATGACATATTATTTTTCCCTGCCGCAATATGAATTTCTACTATTACTTCCAATATGAATAATCGCGAGCGAGAGAAACCCGTTCTCACGGCAGAAACGATGACTTGCTCATAATTCACACTTTATTCCTATGTGAAAACCACGCTGTCTGGGAGAAATTACAATGATAAATCCAATCCATTATTTTTGGACACCATTTTCACGTTAAAACTCTTTTTTCTCCAGCTGCTCGTAACTTTTGGGGAAAAAGTAAAAGAAAAGTATGAAGTTTACAGTTTTGCGGCAATCTTGGGGCATATTTGGCTTGATACACGCTCTTAAATTTGTGCTTTCGGTTTTTGAGAATAAATCAACAAATGAACTCAAATGTGTATTCAAAAAAGGGACAAAACTCATTTTCTCACGTGCGAGAAATGTTGTTGCGGTAAAAATGCTACAAAACAGAAATCTGGATCTGTCACTAGATAATCGAATGTACTCGACAAAAACACAGGTAGCTTTTACTTTTGGTTTTAAACTTATTTTGCTTAAAAATGTAAAGACGAAGAGCTAAATTCCACTTCTTTGTCCTGTTTACTGTGATCCCTCATCCTGATACGATCAGCTTCCATCAAAAGAGAGGAGTAGTTTTATGGGGTGGAATAAACATGCAGATCCCATAACAAGTAGTTAAAATTACCTTACCTACGAACTACGTAAGAGACTACTGTTCCCCACCACAAATCCAGACCTCCCTGTATGAGTGGCAATCCCCGTCTCATTAACTCGGACACACACCCTTACTGCTTCCTATAAGGAGACAGCTTCTGCGTAATCCTCCACATACATATGGTCCTCCGCCACTCCACTACTTGGGTTGAAGGAGATGCGTTCGGCAGAAACATGTCTCCAGCCACAAGTGGCGTATCTACCTTCTAACTCATGGCGGCGCCACTAGGCACCCCCTGAGCTCCGCCATCCTTACTGCTCAGCCCCAGAATATAATATAACTACCCGGCGTATCCTTAAACCCCTTAAAGGGTGGAAGTGCCAACTGGACACGGTCCTCCATAGTGTTAGTGGACCATGTGGAGAGATCTGCCTTTTAAACGGCCCATTGAAGAGTGAGTGGTGCTACAGGGAGTGCGGTCGTCCAACAGGGTGATTGTCTCCCCGTTTTGTGACCTCCCAGACCACCCTTTCCCAGGCCAGAATACACCACTACTTGCCCCGTGGTGTACTCCTGCCACTCAGCGCCAGTACTGGCTCAACAACACTACCATAGACTTCACAGAGGCTGCCTGGGAAACTGAAGTGCCCGTCAAATAATACAGTCTATCAACTATAAAAATGTATACCTTCATGTAAAAACTTAAAACAGAGGTGCAATTTAAATAGGTGTATATTTTGGTCTTGAGATCCCCAGGAAGTAAAGTAACTACTGTGTCTTACCATTGACTATTGGGCCTCTCCGCTAGTTGCTATGACGACAGCGCCACTATTTCTATTTAGAGCTTTAAAACAATAAAATAAAAAAAAGGCTCAGACATACAATAATTAATATAATAACGAATGTAAACAGGACGTGTTGCTGTACCGCAGCTAATTAAAATGCAACAGTCAACGATTAGAAATCAACGTTAATCAACGGCGCAGAAACAAGTCCATATGTTGTGTTAGGTTTTTCCTTTTAAAAGTAGAGCAGCAGCGCTCAACGTATTTTAAAGAACAGAACTAATGTTACCCGTCTCGTGCGTTTAAAGCGTTATATTCCTCATCATCCATCTGGCCTCCTCTCCTGGTCTATTTTTTTTTTTTCGAAATATTTTTTTTTAAACTTTTATATATTTTTCTTAAAAAGATCTTTTGCTCTGAAACTTTTACAAATTTTTTTTTAATAAAAATGGAACACTTATAATAATCTGATTTGTTTAAATGTTTCCATGATTGACGTGGAATTCGTTCTAAAGCCAATGGTGTATTTAGGTCGGGGTTCTCGCATTTATCCTGATGAAGGCAAAAAAACCCACGTTAAGCACACACTCATTTTTTCACGACGAAGAGAGGAAAATCATGATTTTATAGGCGCTCGGAAAAGTTCCTGGTTTAATATCTTTTAAGTTACTTTGTGTAGCACTCAACATCCTTTGTTGCCAAAAAGTTTATTTCCTAGACATTACCATATTTCCTTGATTAAAAGACAAGGTTTTTTCAGAGCAAATGCTCTTATATTCGAGGTCATCTTATAATCAGACCTCAAATAGGTCTGCAGGGGACCCGGAGGCTCCTCTCGGAGCTTTTATGACGGAGTCCCGGCGTGTCATGACCTTCCGCCGGTGCTCCACCATAGAAGCACCGGCGGAAGTACCGGGCAGCAGCAGAGGTTGTCAGCGCACATCGCACAGACATCCACTGGCTGCCCCCACTTGACTCAAGGGAGTCTGGAGCAATGGGGACAGGTCTAGGGATGCATCGGTAAGTTGGGGGGGATATAGGGGGGGTTATAATGCACATCAGGGGGCAGATTGGCATATAGGGGAGAATAAGGCATATCTGAGGGGCACGGTGGTAAATAGGGGGGTAAAAGGCATATCAGGGAGGCTGAGTTGCAAATAGGGTGTATAAGGCATATCTGGGGGGCAGAGTGGCATATAGGGGGGGCAGAGTGGCATATCGGGCAGAGTGGCATTTAGGGGTATAAGACATCAGGGTGGGGCAGAGTAGCAAGCCGTGGGGCAGATGTGCATAACCTGGGGGGCAGGATGGCAAAGGAAATAAGAAAAATTATAGTTTTGATTAAATATGAAAAAAATTGTTTACATGAGAATTAATATTTCCTAATAAAACTTTTTTTTCTATAGGGTAGTCTTATATTCATGCTTTTTCTTTTTTTTCTAAATTAATATTTACATTTTGGGGGGTCGTCTTATAATCAGGGTTGTCTTATAATTGAGCGAATGCGGTAGTTGTGATGACCACCTTCACAGGCAACGCAATCCCAAGATTTACAGCCCTTACTTTGAAGAACGCATTTCTCTACCTAAAATAGGATTATAGTGCCTCTAATCGTAGTCAGTGGCTTCTTTTCTCCCCCATCCAATGAGGGGAAGATTTTGCCTGTAAAGGCCTCATGCGAATCTCGACTTTTCTCCAGAGTGACGAAATTAGCTAGAATGCTCCACATAGATGGGACCTGAGCTGACATATTGGATTCTCATTCTCTCACTTTAATTAAATTATTCTGCAAAAAACAACATCCCGAGATTCACGATTTGGTGTCAGCACAAAAATAAGAGATCAATACCCACTTCCCTAATATACAAATTAAAAAGCCTAGAATAGAGATCTGTAGTACCACACTTTTAACTAGAACATAAAATTAAATGGTATTGATTAGGGTCACAGATTTTTTGAGTCACGTTGAAAATGTCACAGCGGAGCCAGGTCCCCTTGAAGGCTTCAGTGGGTCTTCCCATCAGAGGAGATCCCAGAGGATCTGGCCGACCTTTGCCTTGGGTCTGGGAGGGAAGGGGCTGAATATCCCCTTAGGGAGACAATGCTAATATAGTCCTGTCCCCCATAGACAGTTTCATTAGTCAAAATATCTGGGTGATTAACAATGATCCATTCTATTGGATTACATAGACAGCATGATAAGGGGTCAAGTCAGGTTGTGTGTCTAGTAGATTGGATTAAGATAAAAGAGCTAGAACACGCACAAACGGCTAATATGCACCTGCCTGAAAACCATATCTTAAGCGAAAACTTTGCTGAAGAAAGCTGCTAAATATTTTTGAAAACTTTTTTTAGTAGCCTGATTAGCCCTTAATGAAACTTACTGTCCACCTTCGTGGCTCTTAAAGTCTTTAAGCTGTGGAAAAAAGGGATTTGGGCCACGAAAGGGAGGTGATTTATAAAAATGACCATAAGAAGGGAGAAGAGAAAGGGAAGTAAAAAGAGAGAGTGAACGAGGAGAATGGGGACAGAAGAGGGAGAAGATCATGCAGGAAGAGTAGAGCGAGAGGAGAGAAGAAGAAAGAAGAACATATTTGTGCACGTCATTTCAATGACAGGCATAAAACCTTGTTTCTTATAATTATGAATGACATTGATTGTTTATTCTGTTTTAAGTAAGCCAAACTACTGCTTTTTTTTTTTAGTATTTTTCTTCTTTTATGGTTGAGCGATATTGGTATTGATTTATTTTGCATTTATCCCCAAAAGGTATATGCTTCATGGTATACCCATTCAACATTTTAAACGTTTGTCATTAATCTTCCATTTTAATAAAGTGGTAATCCAGAAGGATTTACAGACCTGGCTTTCTTTAACTTGTTGCTGAAAATACTGGAACATTAAGAAAAAAATAAATAATAATAACACCAATTATTTTTTATTTGTTTGTGCTGAATGGTTAGTGGGCAGAATCTGGTTTGATCGTGGGCAGTAGAAGACTCCACTGCCAACCATCTACGAATAAAACGCTGCCCTAGCCTCCAGGTCAAACCTGGAGAGTTCCTGGAGGTAAGAAAATTAGTATACATGCCAAGCGTCCTGATTTTAATGGGGCAGTCCTGAATTCCAGGCATTGCCCCGCATAGCTGCCCCTCTTTTGCAGTTCCTTGCTGCTGGGTGGCTGTTAAGACTGGAGGATGGCCGTGTCTCTGTGCGAATACGCTTTTTTAGCTGGCCCCATCAAAATACGTGTTTAACAAATCGTGCTTTTAAGTGGTTAAAACCAATAAGGAGTATTTGAACTTCAACTGCAGTAGTGTAGAGCTATGCGCGTTTAACACGGTACAATAAAAGGCATAACTGAATTATAGTTTTGCCATTTCCAACACACCTAGACGCTATGATCTTTTTACATCTGAATTATTACTCAACGAGCGCTGTGATAATGAGAATTTATTAGAACAGACATTTTTATTATGTTCTTCAATTGTTCCAATCAAGTTACCCGCAGGCTCAAGCAGCCTTCAAAGTGGAATTGGCTTTATACACTTATGGTTATAAGTGTGGACAGGACCTCACCTGAAATTAGATTGACTATCCATCCCCTATCCCTACCTTTGTGTGTATCTCACCCCATGCCCCACTCCAGGGGATCCCCAAGACATGTGGGGCATCTGTCCGCATGCCTCCCAACTGTCCTGCTTTGTGCGTGACGGTCCAGATTTTGCCACTCTATCCCGCAGCAACGTCTAGCTCTACTTCTGTCCTGGTGCCAGTGCTGTTCTACCTCCGAGGGTAGAATTTGGGATAAAGTTCCTTTACACATGATTGGTCAATCTGAGGAGCTCTCTGGTCTCCCATTTAGCCCGTACACACCATACACACACCATATATTGTCAATGTTAATGCTAAAACTTGTAACAGAACAGGGGGTATGTATTATATATATTGTTTGTGGGGCTTTGACCCCATTTTCATATCTAATTCTGGTAAAGTTGCATTAAAAGTCCCAAGCCATGGCTCTAATCACATCCAATAAAACACAAAGGTTCGTTTGAGATTTAGGGTGCATCCATATTGCGGGACTAATGGCTCTTTAGAAACCCTTTCTCTAGGCATAACCTGGCAAAGATTGTGTTAGCAGTCGCCGTCTCGTTGAGTATTCTGGCTCGGTACGCAGCAGCTCAATAAGAAAGACGCAAGTCGATTTAAAACAAATTCCTGTTGTAGATGGAATATAGGTGACCGTTTAATGAATTCCAGCCTTTCCTTCGGAGTGTAACATTTTACTGCCCGCGGCATCCAAAGGCCATAATGAAGCCTCTCGCTGACTCTTATATTTGATCTCCCTGCGTCGGTTTCATGTTCTTCTTTAGCCAAAGAGAGAAAAAGTCATTATGATAACGAGGTTACAGAAGGGATGGCAGGTGGTGGGTTGGAGAGTTAAAAGCGCCGCACAGAAGGCGGACAGGGCATACGGCAAAAGGAGTGGATACAATGTATAAATATGTACAATGACACAATGACAAGTATGAAGCATAACAAACATGGGAATTATTTTCTCTTGCAAAATGTATTAACCCCTTTCAATCCACCTGGTCTGAAACAGTCAATTTAACAAAGAAACACAGAATTTGACGCCAGGTAAGAACCATTCAGCCCATCTAGTCTACCTGTTTTTCCTTATGTAGACATAAACCGGTACTTGGTTATAAATCTTAACCGGTACTTGGTTACACCTTAGATTCAGGATATATGCCTGTACTCCCTTGCCGTAACTTCCATGGGGAAAGGGGGCAGCAATGTGAAGGGTGAGCGTTAACCTCACGGCAGCAATGCCCCTGTGCTCCCTTCCACTTCCAGAAGTACAGGACGGCACGTCCGATCCTGACCCTGGCGTCAGGAGCTCTAGTTACGCTCTGTTGCCGGAACACCAGATATAAAACACAACAAACATAAAATAAAAAAAAAAAGGATCATCTTGGGATTTGAGAACAAACACATTAAGGACTTCATAATTAAGATACAAGAGTGTCGGAATGCTCACACACGACAATAACACCCACCTCTCTGGCATACAAAGTGTTACACCTAATACATTTTCCCTATCCTAACCTGATTACTTTTTTTTCTGTCTATGTGACAACAGTAGGTAGCAGGTTAATGTGGTTTTAAGCTGCTCCATGCTGGTGATTGCCGAAGATCGGGAGCAGAATACTAGCGATTGAAGCTTCTCCCTGCTGGTAATTACAACAGGCAGATTAGAGGAGAACTATTGATCTAATCTGTTCCCTGCTGGTGGTCCCTGTGAAGTAGGCTAATATACCACTACAGTACCAGAAACGATTGCTTGTATGTTTGTATGGGGTAACTTTTTTTTTAATAAGGGATACATTGTAGCATTGGACCTCCTTCCTCATAGAATAATGGAATGCCAATTGACTGACCTAGTGACCACTACTTTTTAAGGATTAGCATATATCACTCGGCATCTGTAGTCTTACATGGGCACCAACAAGCAATGCATAGGGTTAACCACTCGAACAAAGACACTTAACACTGACAAATATTCATAGTCAATGAGTAACAATTCTCCTGGCTCTGGATAGCTGGTTGAGCTTGGCTTGCTAGTCTAGAGGAGGATTGGTATCCTTCTATGCCGGTGGCTCAAAGTCCAGTCTTGTCTTTTTTGGTTCTTTTGCACACGAGTAAGGGCATTTTGTAGCCAGAATGCCAACCTGGGGCACGTCTTGGAGGTCTACCCATACCACATACCACTACCCAACCCTTGTTCTTGTTGGTCTTGTGGGCCTTAAGATGGCCAATATCTTGTTCACTAGACCAGGAGAAGATCAGAAGACACCATGGAGAGTCTTGGATCCCCAACTTTAGGGACTACTGCAAAAACTTTCCACTATAAAGAGAGTTAAAGGTAAAGAAAGAACCAAGAAGGAGAGAGATCAGCATGGTGCTTTCAAAAATGTTGGCCTTTTCTAGGTTTTGACATTAGGAGCTTTTTCTTCTATGCTCCTGCTGGATAAAGGATATAACAAAACCTATTATGAATGTCTCCGTTTTACAAAATGACTACTGATCCATTTGTGCTCTTAAAATTCTTCAAATACCACTACGGTTTTTGTCTGGTGGCAAAGCCAACGTTTCTATTGCTTATTGTAACAAAGGCTTGAGACTCTTGTTTTCTAATTCAGTATAAGAGCTTAACACAAGTTGTGCCCGTTCCCTTCTGATACCATCGCTGAATCTGGAAACAGCAGGGAATCACATCAAAGGAATACACTGGGCTGTATCTATGGTAAATTATATATATAAATATATACACAAAAACCATAAGATAATTGATTAAGAGAAATAACACACTTTCTTAATTGCCTGGTTAACATGCACACCCCCAACGAGCAAACTGAACACAGAATTATGAATCCGCAACTGCTTACTTTGCAAGCAGAACGTTCACACTGTTTTAACAAATAGAGTATTTTGCAACATATGCTTTCCCGTTATAAATGCATGATATGAAGACATTTTTGTTTTAAACATTAGCAAGACTAATTTCTGCTCTAACACAATCATTTTACCGTTATGACCAAATAGTGTTTTGTAGAATATTTTTATTATAATTATTCCCAATCGACATAATATTTTATGTCTCTATATCTACTAAAAAAAAACAAGTACAAGCAGAATGTGCAAACGGCTTTTATAATTCAAGATCAACAAAATTAAACAGCTGTTTTACCCATATATTCATCATTAAAACAAGAAACGTAATGACGCATTCAAACATTGTTTAGAAACCAAAGAGTTGCCTTTTATTCTAGAATCTTTGGAAAAGTTGAAAATGGGCTGTTAACTCATTGCCATTCATTCCTCTACACAGATGAATATTTTAGGATGCATCATCTATAGGAATCCATTCTAACATTATTATTATTATTATCTTTTATTTATATAGCGCCAACAACTTATGCTGTGCTTAATCCAATACATACCGTATTTGCTCGATTATAAGACGACCCTGATTATAAGACGACCCCCCAAAATCTGAATATTAACTTAGGAAAAAAAAGAAAAAGCCTGAATATAAGACGACCCTAAAGGAAAAAAGTTTTACCAGTAAATGTTAATTCATGTAAACTATTTTTTTAATAAAAGCTATGATTGAGAAAAATATTTTTTTTTGTTTTCATTTTCTTGTATTTTCCAACCTGCCCCCCCCCAGTTACGCATATCTGCCCCCAGGCTTGCCACACCAATATGGCACTGTGGCCCATGATATGCCTTTTAACCCTCTATATGCCACTGTGCCCCATGGTATGCCTTTTGACCCCCTATGTGCCACTCTGCCTCCAGAAATGCCTTATACCCCTATATCCCATTCTGGCATTTAGGGGGTTAAAATGCATATTATGGGGCAGAGTGGCATATAGGGAGGTATAAGGCATTCCAGGAGGCAGAGTGGCATTAAGGGAGTTAAAAGGCATTGTATAGAGCACTCTGCCTCCAGAAATGCCTTATACCCCTATATGCCACTCTGGCATTTAGGGGGTTAAAAGGCATATTATGGGGCAGAGTGGCAGATAGGTAGGTGAAATGCCTTATACCTCCCTATATGCCACTCTGCCCCATAATATGCTTTTTAACCCCCTAAGTGCCAGAGTGGCATATAGGGGTATACGGCATTCCAGAAATGCCCTATGCCCCCATTTAACACACTAACACACACACACACACACACACACTTACCGGTGCTTCCAATTTCCTGCTGTATTGCCGGGGCAGCGGGTTGACGTCTCCTTCCGCTGCAGCCGAAAGGAGGTGGAGTTGGCAGCGGGGGTTTGTCTGCGTCCGTCGCGTATACCTTCCCCGGCTGTCAGAGATCAGAGTTTCCCGCACCGGTGCGGGGAACTATGATCTCTGACAGTCGGGGAAGGTATGCGCGATGGACGCAGACAACCCCGCTGCTAGCCACATCTCCTTCCGGCTGCAGCGGACGTTGTCTACGCGGATCGCTGCCCCGGCAATACAGCAGGAAGCACCGGTAAGTGTGTGGGGGGGGGGTTAAATGGGGGGGAGACAGGAGGATCCAGGTCCCCTGCAGCGGTGCGGGGGATCTGGATCTTAGTCTCATAATCAGACCTCTATTTGAGGTCTGATTATAAGACGACCCCGATTAGAAGACGAGGGGTATTTTTCAGAGCATTTGCTCTGAAAAAAACCTTGTCTTATAATCGAGCAAATACGGTATATTCAAGGGGTCTGACAAGACTAGAATTGACGGACTAAGACAAACCGATACATTAGGTGGAGAGAGCCCGGCCCGCAAGCATACAATTTAGAGGATGAAGAACATTGAATGTTAGCAGAAACGCTCCAGTAGAATAAACACGCAGTTCTCAGATGACTGTAAATATTGATCTAGAATGCCTTTTCATTCCTGTTTTGGTACAGAAGCATCAATAGAATTTTATTTTTCAGTATATAAACCTAATGTTATCTGCTATGCCCTTCCCCAGAAATGATAGCATAGAAAAAAAATATTTCTCACTTTTCCTTAGCAGAAATGTACAGATGGTCTGCATAGGGCATGCGACGAATGCTTTCATGTTATGGCCCGGGGGGAACTTAAGCCAAAGGGCAAATAACGCAAAATAAATTTTTGCTCGCAGGTTCCACTTTCCCAGGGGAAACAAACTCAAATGTATAAAACCTGTCCTCATAACTGAAACCTTATATGCTACTAATTTATTTAAGTCATAATTTCTATTGTGTCTTTGTTATAACGCGATGAACACAATATGAAGTCAATATTACATTTTGATTCCGAGCACATATTCCTTTTACAGATATTAAAACCTCACCTTGTTGTCAACTGCGTTATGCATAGCTCCCAAGTGTCCCCCTTCTTTATAAACAGCCCCTCTTTGGGACGATATTCTCTCTCTTTTCTCCTTTAATGACAATATTTTCTAGGAGCTCAGAATGCTTTCCATTTCTCTGTATTTTTGCCCGATAAGCCTCTATTTAGCCTATAGTTGGCACATAGGGTTGATACCCATCTCCTTCAACTGGAACACTTGTTACCTGCCTGAATTTGCAAATGCAGAATTTCAAGTAACGCACATTAAAAAGCTACAGGTAGTGGCCTGAAATCTTAAAACCCAAGCAAATGTCTTCCTTACCAGCACTCCCCTGATCATACACAAAATTATTTAGTATGGATACATTTATTTTACATAGTGCTTCCCGATCCTTTATCAATAATTTGCACATGAAAACATAGTCAACTTATTAAAAGGGAAAGCTGTCTTATATGTAAATGCGGGCTTGGTATCATGTGTAATAGTATGTGTATACATGCGTAGCGGCCACTAGTCACTTCATCTTAAGACATGTGGACAATACCATTGAATTTTAAACATTCTAACTGTCCCTTGTTGTGTGAATAACACATTATTGTTGTATATATTGGGTAGTAAGCAAAGAAAAAAATGTTGTATACATTAAAAAATAGGAAAAAAAGGAAAATCCTTAGCAGGCATATTGTTAACAACTGGTATTTTCATGTGTTAAAGAACCTAAATCAACACTGTGAACCACCTAGGTAGTTCAACTGAACCATGTAGGTAGTTCAACTGAACCATCTAGGTAGTTCAACGGTCCAGTGAGTCTCTACAACAGAATCTCTGCTATGGCCTTTTAAAAATAACTTATGTGAAGAGATTTAGGGTGAACTCATCTAGAAAGTTTCCAGGTATAGTGATCATTCTTCATTAACCCCTTAAGGACAATGGGCGGTCCCTAATCCCATTGAAAACAATGCATTTTGAGCCCGTACATGTACAGGCTTTGTCATTAAGGGGTTAAACAGAAACTGGACCCACCTTGCTGAATAATCATATGGATTTGCATGGTGTGTTGAGCAGAAGACTACTATAAACCCTGCCTTTAAATCTCATGATTGGAACTGGAATAGCTTTTGGAGCATTAGACTGGACTATATGACCCGTTAAAAGCGATAGACAAGTGATGACGATCATAAACCAGGATGCAGAATCAATGAGTACATGTGTTGGTATCATGACACGCATTGATGTTTATATCTTTTGGTAGACAGGCGGCACTTGGCCAACTTTGTCTATTGGGTGCCGTTCTGATGTTTCACAACCACGACCAAATGTTAAGTGATAAAATTTGCATTTTAATTTACCGTCACTGTATTAGTTTACATTTCATGTGGGTTGCCCGTAACCAGACTTTCTCCAGTTAATTATAATCTTTACAGTCACCCCCCCCCTTCCGCCACAAAATCAATTCTTGATAACAAAAAGCATGGTCAAGTAATTGAAAACAGACGTGTAGACCTGCGTGAGATATATGGAGAAAGGAGCTCTCCAGAACAATTACCCAGAGATCATCAAAAGACGGGTCTTCATTATTAGTGCGGGGTAACATATGCGTTCTTCCACGTATACTGAGAGCACTCAATAAATCAACCAGAATATGCCCAAAACTGCTCCACCAATAATGAATCAGCACAGATTCCTAGTTTTTATTCATGCAAATTCACGGTACAGATATGTGAGAAGACATGGTCCAGAAACCATTAAAAATAAAGGATTTACTATAAATAAGATATCACAAATTAAACTTGCGTAAGAATTAAAAGGTTCTGTCTCCTGGAAGAAGTTATCATACAAACATAACAGCCGTCACTGTTAGTCCAGAACAACAGCTGAAGCCACATTAGGTTACCGAGGCACAATACTTGGGAAGTCTCCGAGTTTGACCTGGAGTCTCCGGATGAAGCTCTGCTTCTCCGGTTCTCCGGGTCAGTTTCTTTATTCTCCAGATAGGGAGCGACATCTGGCCATTCCCCCTGCTCCCCACACAGTTACCTCCCACCAAAGGCTGTCTGGGGCTATCTCTTCCCAACTATACCGGGAAATATGCCCATGACGGGTCTGGACGGTGTGAAATGCCTAATGCACTTTTCTTATGACTTCACATTATACATGCATTTCTTAATAATAAGTCCTTCACTGCCCTTCCACTTTATGGTGGTGCTCCCCATGAAAGCAGTTACTTGATGCATCCATGAAGTAACCCCTTAGGTACCAAATGTAATAAACACTGGCATAGGATTGATTCATAAAATAACCTTCACAGTATATACTGAAACTGTATTCTACTAGTGAAACATCACTACACACTAACATTCCCCAATGAATGCTTGCACTGCTTGTACTGTCACATGCACCTCACATCCCTTTATATAGCGCCATCATATTCTGCAGCGCTGTACGATGGGTAAACAATGCTGATTTTGCATAATCCCCCGTATGCATTTGCCCATCCCCCACCACAATTGCCCATGCAGGATATGCATTCAGACACTTCTCATGGCTATAGCTGAGGACTCTCAGGGTTTAACCCAGAGTCTCGGGGTGAAGCATGGCTTCTCCGGGTCTCCAGGTCGCTCTCCCCTTTCTTCGGGGAGGGGAGCAACATTTGGCCACGCCCACTTTGTGCCCAATTCTCCTTCTACTCCCAACTCATTTAACGTTTTCAGGAGTCCTTCACCCCTGTCTGCTATAAATAACTGGATAACGGTTACAAAGGCTTAACTTGTTGAATTACTAAGACATCTCTGACCTGAAAACGCAAAGTTTAAATTTTAAAGGGACGGCTTTGTACCTTCCACTATCTTTATATTTTTTTCCTAATATAGTACATCTTTCCACCAGGATCTCGTCATGTGCGGTTAAAAAGACTTTTCGGGATAACAAATTGCTTACTGACCTGAAGGCTGAATATCTACAGATTAAGAACATGGGTGAATAATTGAATAAAAGTAGACTTTAAACAATCATCATGGCCAGACCTCTTATTTAATTTGGCAGAAAGGCTTCTATTTTTACAGGTATCTTTGGAAAAGATTTTCAACATAAATTTGTGGCAATTAACAGCAGCTTTATCTCAATTATCAGAGCTTAAGCTTCAGGAGGCAGCAATGATAATATAAAAAAATATTAGTATTACGTACTATATAAAATATGGTACAAAAATATATATAAAGTATATATTTGGACGATTGGAATGCTAGTGATTTGTTCTCCTTTGTTAAAACAATAAAAAATACATTCTGCATTTTGCACTAATATTGGATTAATATTTTTACATGTTTCGCAATAAAAATCCTTATAACTTTGAATTATGGGTACAATTCCAAACTCCTCTATTTCTAGATCTTGTTCTAAAAAAAACAGTGTATGACCCAGGCAGTGACCTCCCTTGGTGCCAAACACAGAGTTAATAAGACCATGAAGTCTTTCCCGAGTCCAGGCTTGAAACACACCCTACCAATTTAGAACAATTAAAACACAGTATAGACAGTTTTCCCCAATTAGGTAAATTTTGTTCTAAGGTATATAACTAACGACCAATAAAGAGTAGAGGTTTTAGCCGTATTAGTCCGGTGGTGTCAATATCAAATAACAGATGAAATAATACTTTTTTTTATTGGACTAACAGGATTTTGGAATGACAAGCTTTCGGGAGTCAAGGCTTGAGAAAGGGAGTAAAGCTCCCGAAAGCTTGTCATTCCAAAATTCTGTTAGTCCAACAAAAAAGGTATTATCACAAGATACTTATTTCATCTGTTAGACCAATAAAGATAAATGTTTGCACCCTTGGCTATTAGTTTTTTCATTTTATGTGTTTATATTACTATCATTATTGTTTAAATAATTAGTTCTAAGTATAATAAATATAATTCAGAATAATATATATTTTTTTCATTAATAAAAAATAATTTCTGTCCTCAGTTCTAGTCTAAAGTTGTAAAGATTTCCCAAAAACTAAAAATAATTCTATATTTCGGCCTTGCCATTTTCCTAATTATTTATAATTTATATTAAATGCATTCATTTCTACCAGCTAGCTGAATTCGGTGTATCGTAACTAAACAGTCTTTATAGCGGGTGTTTTATTCAAGCTAATTAACACGACCTATTTTATAAACCTATAATTAAAGGCAAATTCAGGGCATCACACGTAGGTTATTTTAAATGACTCTATTTCCTCTGAATAATGAGTCTTATTTTAGAAAGAGAAAAAAAAATGTCAAAAAAGTACATACATTAGAAGACAAAATATATATATATATTGCCCATGATTTAAATGGGCAATCATTCACTAAATTAGTTTATCATAGCTTGAGCTTTTAGGATTTAGGGTAGCTAATCGGTGTCTGAGATAAAGTGTGGCAGAGAAAACTTAAATATGATGGCCGTGCTAAGGCGAGTGCAGTGGGTGCAAGGCACCGAGTCACTTAGTGATTAAGGTACCCAGTGGAGTAACTGAGTGAGCTCCATGGATAATGGGAGAGGGAGAGAGTGAGTGTGTATGTATACTGTTTGGTGTTAGAGTGAGTGTGTGGATACTGTTAGCATGGGTGCAGGGCCGGCCTTAGGGGTGTACGACCTGTGCGACCGCACAGGGCTCCATGGTTGCAGGGGCGCCTGACCGGGACTTAGATTAAAGCATCGTTTTTTTTTTTTGTTTTTTTTTAAAAACTTTATTTAACATCATTGATGTTAAATAAAGTTTTTAAAAAAAAACGATGCTTTAATCTAAGTCCCGGTCAGGGGCGCCGAGCGGTTGCTCGTGAAGTTCTCGGCAACCGCTCGGCGCCCCTTACTCTCCGTGACTCCGTCGCGGTGCCAGCATCTCATGTTGAGCGCCGGACTATACCGGCGCTCAACATGAAATGCCGGCAGAGCGAGAAGACGGATGCCTCCCGCTCTTACCGCAGGACTCCGGCAACAAGGTAAGTGGGGGGGGGGGGGTAGTTTGAAGGGGCAGAGGGGGGGGGATAGTTTGAAGGGGCAGAGGGGGGGGTAGTTTGAAGGGGCAGAGGGGGGGGGTAGTTTGAAGGGGCAGAGGGGGGGTAGTTTGAAGGGGCAGAGGGGGGGTAGTTTGAAGGGGTAGAGGGGAGGGGTAGTTTGAGGGGGGGTAGTTTAAAGGGGCAGAGAGGGCGGGTAGTTTGAAGGGGCAGAGAGGGGGGTAGTGAGGGGGGGCGCCAGAGGAGTAGTCTGCACAGGGCGCCACAACGCCTAAGGCCGGCTCTGCATGGGTGTGTGCGTGTGTCAGTGTATTTTGCTAGATTTGATTGTCAGGTGAGCCTAGGGTTAGTGTTGTAAGAGAAAAGAGGGAGGAGATAGTGTGTGTATGCATGTGTTAGTGTATAGTGTTAGAGTGAGTTTGTGTGTTAGGATGAGTGTGTTTTAGTACAAGGTGGAGTGGCGCAGAAGAAATACTGCATCCAGGTGCTACTAACCCTAAACCCACTCCTGTCATGTAGATCCTCAGAACAAGAATTTAAGATGGCTGTTCCCAAAAAAGTATTTTAAGAGTTTTTTATGGATGTATATATTGCTATTTTAATCGGTAAACTTAAGTGTAATGTGTTGCAAACGGTAGACTTTTGGAAAAAAGTGATATCGTCTCTTAAAATTGATGTTCTGGATTTTGGATTTTTGCATTTTAAATAGAAGAAAACATGATTGTGCTTTATCATCACGCAAATAGTATTTATTATATTAGCAGATATTATATTTGCACAATGAGAAAAAAAATATATCAAAAGTAACACTCTGGATCAACAGATATTTTTCTTTACTTTTAAACCAAAAGTAAGAAAAACGAGGTGCGAAGAATCATACTAGCGAGACCCCGCGTCTGCGACAGTTTATCATTCTGCTAGACCCACATGGTCTGTTGTCGAATATCATGGCGTCCGTAACTGTAGAGAGTCGCCCTCTGTGTGTAGAGGTGGTTCTACCCTGTACGTGGATTCATGGGTTGTTTAGAGCTCCACATCAGACAACGGAAAGAAGAGAATTTTGACAGCAAGAGAGCGTTGCTATGCTATTACAGTATAACATATCTGAAACAAGTAACCACACTTGTATAAAACTAAGTTCCCGTGCTATGGGCCTCATAAAATGTAGATACATTGAACTACAAACCATGTGTTCATGAGCTGGGGGGCTATAAATGTGTTACCTCTGTTCTAGGGGCTTCACTATAGCCCAGTCCCACGCTGACCTTATACATAACACGGTACTACCGCTGACTATAGACCAGCAATCAATGACTTCCAGAAGCCAATATTGTTCATGTAGACATCTCCTGGAGCTTTGGGCACACACTACACAAAATACCACAAATTACTGTATCTTCTATACGTGTCACAATACTGCAGTTGCGTGATCCTATTTACACACATCCACGTGTTTCAGAAGCATCTCAACGCATATGCCCATTCTAAAACATCCACAGCCATACGGCCGTACTTGATTCTGGAGCGATCACTAAAGCTCTAGTCACAGTACTGTATCTGCTCTAGAAGCATCAATATAATGTCGCAATAATACTATAGACAGGTTTATGTTGAGGGAAACATGAACGCAAAAACATTATTTCTTTGGATCATTTTCACCGAATAAAAGGTTAAAAACAGAACAGCGGTAAATTTAAAGCATTTCTAGCAACAAAAAATACACCTATGACGTAGATGTATGTCTTAAGATTCCAAACTATGGAATATTTTCAATATTTTACAATCCAAGCGCTCGTAAATTAGAAATCATCTTGTGGGTTAACTTCTCTTGAACTAATAGACCTAACATGGAAGATGGTCATTTATGTTCCTTCTACCAAAAATGTAATATTAAGTTATATTTTTTACAGAATAGAAAATTAGCCAGGTGAAGCCTAAAGCCATGTTGGTGCAATGCTGTCACAGGCCCTCTGGAGGTACATCCAAAATAGAACTGGTCAAAGAACTCCAGAACTAGGAGATACAGCATACATCTTTTTGAGATGGAATAGAAAAAATGAAGATACATCTGTCATCTAAAAGAAATATCAGAAAACCAATTTCCCATCTCTTTAATACATTGCTCTCGCTGTATAAATTCATTTTCAAGCAACGCAGTGCAGGCGGGGAGACGGTGCAATAAGAAACTTTTATGCTATTACAGCTGTGTTCTGGGTAGACGCTTTATGATACTGAATGTGCGCTTCGGTACAGGAAAATATACATTATTGGAAAAGTGCAAACATAGCCCGCTGGTGGTTTTTAATTCTAAAGTGTCTTAAATGAATTTATAGTGTTAAATAGGCTTCAGTATATATATATATACTGGATATATATACTGGATATATATGGATATTTCAGCATAGATGTCTACACACATAGATGTCTACACACACATAAAGTAAAGCATATATATTGGGGTTATTGTCCACAATATAATATATATATATATATATATATATATATATATATATATATACATACATACATACTATAGATATAATATTTATATAAAATATATTATACATTATATATATATATACACTGTATAAATATACACTATATATACTGTATATGTAGATATTTATATATATTTACACACTATATATATATATACGCACACAAATATATAAATACATAGTTATATATATATATATATATAAACACTATAAATATACAATATATACACTGTATCCATATATATTATATATATTTACACAATTTATATATACTGTCCCTGCAAGGCCTCCTGGATCTGGAAAATCCTATTCACATGCATAGTTATTTAACCTCAGTATTCAAACATGTGGCTTCCCTATACTTTGACATAGGGTACCATTGCTAAATCTAAATGGAATCTAATTAAACAAGCCTTTTGAAGCCGGACTTCACAAGCATATTTCTATCCATCATTCTCATGATTCATTGATTCCATGTCAATAGAACCTTACAACGCTGAACCATAGCAAGGAGCAGAGATCCCCATTCATGAAAGCAGCAGAAGCACACTGTGGACAGAAGCCTCCTACCTTTAATTTAGTGTTGGGATAGCTGACTTGCACCTTGGCTGTTGTCTTATTGGAGAGAGCAGCCTGCCTGAGGTCCTCCAGGACTGAAATGATCTCATCCAACACACATTTCTTCTCCTCATTGCCCAACACACACAGATGAGAAAAAGTGTAATTGTAACCTTTGTGGTTGACTCTCATCTCCAGCACAGCTTGGTGAATGCGGAGTATGTGCTCAGCCTGGAGCAGTATGTTCCCACCAGGTCTGGACACCAGGATCACCCTGCCATATCTCCCAGGGGTGTGCAAGTCAGAGTAGAGCTGCTTCTTGGACTGGTCCAGGGGGAAGAGGCTGCTGGCCAGGCTCCTCTCTATCTTGGCCAGGCTGTGGCTAGGGGCTACCAGGGATTCCAAGTCTGTCTCGGTCTTGTAACGACTCAAAAACAGGAAGCCAAAGATGATGGTGAGGACTGCTGGGACAGTAAGAAAAAAGACAGGGTGCCTGCTGACAAATAAGCCCAGCTTGTAGAAGAATGACTTGAGACCTCTGTGGATCACCTGCTGCAGCATCCTCCTGCAGATCCTGCTTGCTAATGCTCCAGAGCTCCTGAAGAAACACATGTGACAATGTGGTGGGGGTGCTTTGCCTTCCTTGTGATCTTCTCCTACTCCTCTCAAACACTGCAGCAAGTAGCAGCAAGCCTGCCAAATATTGATCTAAGGGGACTCCTGATTTAAAGACAAGACTGCCCCCCTCTTCTCCCTTCAGTCTCAGCTGTGCTGATCACTGGTTGCAGTGCTGGAATATCTGCTGGTGCAGTAACACCAGCTCTCCCTCTCTCCCTCTCTCTCACCCTGATCCAAAAAGCTCCAAATGCCCATAAATTCTAGCTGATTGATGCCTTCAAATAGAAACATGTGGTCTGCTTGTCCCTCTTCCCTGAATGGTGGAGGAGAACAGGAATGATGTCTCCTTCTTTTGAAGGCACAGATTGATAATACAAGTCAGCTGAACAATAAGGAGAGAAATGATTGCACTGCAAACACCAGCCCCTGCTATTGCACTGCTCTGGGGATATAGGAAGATTAAATCCATTTTACTGCAGTGTGGTTGCAATGCACTGCAGGAGGGGTTAAGTAGCTCTCCTTTTTTTTTTTGCTGGTGTTCCACACTCTACCCTCTGTTGATGGGAATCCCTGCTCCTGCATGCAGAATTCTGCAGCATAGAACATTCACTGGCTATTGTGGAGGACAGAACAGACACATTACATATGCTGGATTCCCTTCTGGATGAAGATACAATAGACATCTCATGATACATTGTTTTAAAAGATGCAAGCACACAGATAACATTGCATTTGCACGGTGTGCCTTGTGGTGTTGTGTTATTGTTGAATGACTAAAGATTGTGTGTTTATAAATACAGTGGTAAACAAAGGAGGTGTTTTTTTTTAAGCTAGGATTATTTTTAAAAATGTTTAAATCATTTCTTTTGCTGAGAGATCAGTGGATTCAGAATGTGGAAGGGTAATAATATAGGTGGATTATGATCAGCCATGTGTACCTGCATATGTATTTAACCATCTAAGCAACGATTGCAATAAATACATGTATTACTCGTGAGTATATAGGACATCGTGTGTATATGTATGTACAACTGCTGGTTACTATATTATATTACAATGTATTTTTATTTTGTAAATCTATATTTTGAGAATAAAAAAACGGAATCAGAAAGCGTGATATATGTAACCGCAAAATTATACATTTAATGCATGCTGCATGGATATATATATATATACCGATCAGCCATAACATTATGACCGCCTGCCCAATATTGGGTAGGTCCCCCTTTTGCCCTGACCCATCGAGGCATGGACTCCACTAGTCCTCTGAAGGTGCACTGTGGCGTCCGGCACGAGACGTTAGCAGCAGTTCCTGTAAGTCCCGTAACTTGCGAGGTGCGGCCTCCATGGATGCGTCCCGGTGCCGCGTGTTCTCCAGGTGACCACCCAGTCTTCTCACCATCACAACTTGGCTCTCGTCAAAGTCGCTCAGATCCTTACGCCGACCATTTTTCCTGCTTCTAACATCAACTTAGAGGATGAAACGTTCACTCGCTGCCTAATATATCCCCCCCCACTGACAGGCGCCATGATAACAAGATTATCAGTGCTATTCATATCACCTGTCAGTGCTCAGAATGTTATGGCTGATGGATGTATATATATAATTATAATTCTAGCCATGCATATAAGTATATAAATATGTATGTATATATATATATATACTGTATCTAAGAACATAGACTTTGATTGTAAATAGAAACCGTATGGCATTCACAGACTTCAGTTTAGAAGATCATGACTATTTCTGCCCTGTCGGGACTTGTTATATAATGAAATATTTGTATATGTAGGGCTGTATATATATAGACTCACTAAGGAGATAAGTACACGTGCACGCTCTAGGAAGTATCATACAATAATACACAAATGTACCTGATGAAGGACCAGCGTGACGTACTTTAAGGCCGGCAGCAGCCTTATACCGTAAGTGCGGCCGATGGCTCCATATGGATGGCCGCACGTTAAACTGTAATGCTAACATAGAATGTGGCTGAGCATTTCCAGCCGGCAGCTGTATAATGAAGTATGGGGCACTGGTGGCCAGTGGCCCACCGGGCATTTGCCCAGTGTGTTAGATGGCGAGTCTGGGCCTGACCTGATGCATATCCTTTACTGTGTCCCCATACTAATGGTCAACTATATGTATTATTCACACCTTTTAATGTACGTGAATTGAGGTAGTAAAATTGCCTTTAACTTATGTTCTTATGGTTCATCTATGCGAAGGAGTGACAGTATACATTTTATTTTGATCCATAAACACTATTGCATGGGCTTACTAAGTGTGTCAATGACCTGCAAGATGTATTTTTTGGCAAAAGTTACAAATCCATCATAAGCGTGCAGTATAATGTAAATAAAATCATTAAAAAAATCCTTCAAATAGTTTTCATCCGCAGATATGTGAAGTGGGAGTTATCCGATGAATAATCCAGGGAGCTCCACGGCTTGACATCCGCAGAATCACATTAGTCATATATTTATGGAATTGCATTAGTCATAATATTCAGATGCCCAGCAAGTCATTAGGGGCACGATCACCATTTTTATAATTCCTAAATTATTTCACCCCAAGAAGAAAACATGGCTGCAGAGCCCTGCTTCTTGATCATCATGAGAGTATCAGAAAACAAAGCTTCCCCTCTATTCAAACAAGATAAAACAAAGATAAATTAAAAATAATAAACAAAAACATAACACTAAAAATAAACAAGTATTTAGAGGAACCCATGTGATATCATGATGACATCATAATGTTCCTGCATATGGAAAAATAAACGTCTGTGAATTACTGAACTAAGCTCCCGCAGTACCTGAGTATAAATCCCATCTGATCCACGTACTTTTTATTAACCATTAGTGTATTAAATCACTCTTCAATTCTTTCCTGAGTCAGCCATGGAAATGATGATGGCGAAGTTATAGCCTTCTTTTGGGATTCAGGGGGGTTTAATAAATTAATACATTTTATAAATTAAAAACCAAATTGATTTTTTTTTTTTTTTTAAGTATGGAAATACCCCATAAATTCCAAAACAAGACTATAACTTTGCCATCATCATGTACAGGAGTGATTTAACATACTAATTGTTAATAGAGCACTTTGACCAGATGGGATTCATCCTCAAGTACTGCTTAGTTTCAAAAATTCACAGACCTTCATTTGTCATTTTTTAGGGATTCTTTTTTTTTTTTTGTAAATCAAAGGTTTTTTTTTTTAAACAACATGAATACATAAACCATTGGGAAAGTGGGGAGGGGGGAAGGGAAAAAAATGAGGACATCCAAGGGAGATAAAAGTACAGAGCAAAGTCCGGACGCAGCAGGATAGTCCATATTACAAAAAAAACAAGCATGGTAACAGCCCAGTCAAGGAAGAGAGAGAGCGTCAGCAATCGGCAAAACAATATCGATTAGGCTAATAGTGTTTGAGTGGAAGGATCTGTCAAGAACCGGGACCAATAGAACCGGGTCCACCGATGCCGTTCACTGAGATGATCAGATCTGGCCACCAACTCTTCCATAGCCAGCATATTCTCAGTCCTCATAACCCATTGCCTAAAAGAATGTGGAGGGGAATCAACGTTTCAGCCTCGTTCAGTAAGTGCCTAACCACTTTACATAATCCAAGAGGGTATTATTAAACACTGTATCCAGTAGCGTACCTAGCGGGGGGCGGTCCGCACCGGGTGCCGCTCATCAGGGGGGTGCCAACTTGCTGGCACCCCTCCAGAGACGGACAGTAATGTCCGCTGCTGGAGGAGAAGGCTCGCAAGGGAGCGGTATCGGAGGTCTTTAACAGGCCTCCGGCTCCCTTCAGTGATTTTAAGCCGGTGGAACCTCCGATACCGCTCCCTCGCGATCCGCGCGGCAACTGCTGCTGTGAGCCGGGGTTTGTTGTTAGATCCCGGCGCACAGCACTGAAGCCGCGCCCACCGCCGTCCGTGCCCTCTGACCCGGAAGAAGACAGAAGAAGAGGAAGAAAAAGAGCTGACTGCTGTTAGAAGAAAAGAGGAAAGGTAGGAAATCATTCAGTGAGAGTGAGAGTGGATTGGTATGTGTGGAATCCGTGGATTGGTAAGTGTGGATTGGTAAGTGTGGATTGGTAAGTGTGGATTGGTATGTGTGGAATCTGTGGATTGGTATGTGTGGAATCTGTGTATTGGTATGTGTGGAATCTGTAGATTGGTATGTGTGGAATCTGTGGATTGGTAAGTGTGGATTGGTAAGTGTGGATTGGTATGTGTGGAATCTGTGGATTGGTATGTGTGGATTGGTATGTGTGGAATCTGTGGATTGGTATGTGTGGAATCTGTGGATTGGTAAGTGTGGAATCTGTGGATTGGTAAGTGTGGAATGTGTGGATTGGTATGTGTGGAATCTGTGGATTGGTAAGTGTGGATTGGTAAGTGTGGATTGGTATGTGTGGAATCTGTGGATTGGTATGTGTGGATTGGTATGTGTGGAATCTGTGGATTGGTATGTGTGGAATCTGTGGATTGGTAAGTGTGGAATCTGTGGATTGGTAAGTGTGGAATGTGTGGATTGGTATGTGTGGAATCTGTGGATTGGTATGTGTGGATTGGTATGTGTGGAATGTGTGGATTGGTAAGTGTGGAATGTGTGGATTGGTAAGTGTGGAATGTGTGGATTGGAATGTGTGGATTGGTAAGTGTGTGAGAGTGATGGGTGTTATGCTATACGATTTCCAATGTCTTTTTCATTATGTTCTAAAGTACATCATAACTCCCATCACTCTATACTGTTCCATACAGTGGCAGAGCTGGGAGACAGAGGCCTTGCACCCCCACCGCAGGACTCCTGAAAGGTAAGTGAACTTCAGAGGGGGGAGAGGGTAGAAAGTTAGGAGGGGGTAGATAGGGAGAAAGGAGTGAGACGGGGGGATAGGGGGTAGATAGGGAGAAGGGAGTCAGAAGGGGGTGAGAATGGTTAGATAGGGAGAAAGGAGGGTAGCAAGAATATTGAAATAAAGAGTCAGAATGAGAGAGCAAAAATGAATGGATTAATGTGTGGATGAATTGTGTGAATGAGTGAGAGAATTAATGAATTTGTGAGAATGCATCAATGAATATGTGTAAATAATTTGTGTAAAAGAATAAATGATTGTGTGAATGAAAGTGAATTAGTGAGTGACTGTAAAAGTGTTTGTGTTAATCATAGGTGTATAGTTGATTTGTCAAAAAGGCAAAGATGGTATAAGCAGGGTGTTTATTGGACAAAAATGGCACAGGCAGGGTGTTTATGGGACAAAGATGGCACAGGTAGCGTGTTTATGGGACAAAGATGGCATACACTCGGCTGTTTGGGAACAATGCTGACTCATGCTGGGCTGTTTGGGGGCAAAGATGGCACGTCCTATGTGTGTGTAATTTGGGTGCTGGTCAGGTTCTATGTGGGCAATGTGGGCCCTGTTTTTTTTGAGGGTTATTAAAGAAAGCACTATTATATGTTCAGTAAATTTTATTTAAACGTATTTATTTTACTTATAAGTTATTAATTTATTTTTTCAGATTTCTTGTTGTTTACAGTTGACATACAGTTTACAAATTGGTGCAATAAATATTCTTGCCAACATAATTTTGTAGATGTCTTTACATTTGGGGGGGGGGTGCCACTTACAGGATCCGCCCCGGGTGCCAAATACTCTAGGTACGCCCCTGACTGTATCTAATACCTGGTGTTACCAAGACAGTAGACAATGAGACGAAAGAAAGGAATACGAATATTGCCTTTCTAATTTGTTGATCAAATAAAAGTCCACTAGGGGGCGCTCGTGTGTCCGGCTTCAATTACGTAGGGAACAGAAAAAAGTAAAAACACTAGTAGTGAAGTAAAAACGTAGATATTTCTCTATTTGTAGTTTCCAAATGTTACACTCACTCACTTACACTCACATCAGAATTATTATATCTACATTAGAGCGTTTGGTATGTGGAGCGAAGCGAAGGCTTTCAAGAGCAGGTAAATGAATGATACAAAGATCTGGAGGCTGAAAAGAAACCAAACTATTTAGAGATGATGTTATAGTGCACTTGTAAGTAAACCGAATGAATGAAAGTGTTTGCAGTGTGTAGATCCAGTGAAATTCCCAGAAACAGCATCTTGGCCTGCCAGGGATCTGCACGCTCAGGAAAGGCTTCTGATTACGTCTTTTATATCCAGTAATGAATGATCCTGAATAGAAGGGTCGAATGGTTCTTTTCTGCTTTCAAACTCTATTTTTCTCATGAGCGCTGGAATGACATCATATCGCAGTACTCTGCAAGCACGGGGACGCAGGGTACAGCAGGCGATGGGAGGCAAGGCACAGTCCTGCGTAGTGTAAATTGGCTGTATATGGGGGGGCAGTAGAGGGTCTGTGCCCGCTGTACCCAGCCTACGCCACAATTCCCCGTTGTACACAACAGCACTTAAGCAGTTAAGAGGTTATAAACGAGCTAAACCGTAAATGTATTTATTTCCACAAAGAACTCCGTTTGGGATGCAGCTTTTAAAGAAATCAAAGTTTGTCCATATTGCCAGCTTTAAGCGCAGCGTAATTACACACTAAATACCGACAACAAGTGGTCAGAGGGAATTTTATTACACACTATTAAATAACCAATTCCACCCAGTAAATAACGAGTAATTAATGAGATGAAAGCGTCGCAGGCGTCTTGCTCGGTGTCAGCTTAGGACAGTAACCAGTACACAGCAACTAAGTAGCTGTTAAGCCCATTGTGCGGATATCATCAATATCATCATATATCTGTCACCAGTATCTATCCATCTATCTATCTATCTATCTATCTATCTATCTATCTATCATCTATCTATCTATCTATCATCTATCTATCTATCTATCTATCCATCCATCCATCTATCTATCTATCTATCTATCTATCCATCCATCTATCTATCCATCCATCTATCTATCTATCTATCTATCTATCTATCTATCAGGCTCATTTGCCTATAAGTTGAACATTTCCTCTTGTTGAGTCCATTATTAATAAAGCAGGGTGAAAACATTATTTTATGTCTATAACTTATTATATCAACTATACTATATTCTTTTTTTTATATAGTACCAACATTTTCCGATCTGCAAAAACTTGGTCCGGAATAGGACTTCTGTCATAGGGAAACTCTTAAGTTCCTACATCTAAGACATCATATACTGTTTGTCACATAACCGCACATGTCCACATAACCGCGGAACATCACTTCCATGGGAAGATACTAAAAAAAAGCCAGCATATGGTGAAAATTCACATACAGAGGCCCTTTATCACTCCCATCACTCCTTTATCACTCCCATCACTCCTTTATCACTCCCATCACTCCTGTGTTCTAATGGCACGTTGTGTTTGCTGATCCAAGTTTAAGTTTAAAAGGCTAATTGATCGTTAGAAACTCATGTTGCAACTATTTTACAGCCAGAAATGTGTTTTACATGAAAAGAGCTCAGTGACCCCAAACTTTTGAACGTTAGTGTATGTGTGTGTTTGTGTATATATATATATATATTTATACATGTAGATACCTGGAAAGCTTTTTCAGTTCTTTGCAATTATGCTTCCAGTCGATTGAATACTATTGGAAAGAACGTTATGTTTAATTAATACAATATCTTCATGCACACTGTTCTCAATGTCAAGCAGGTTTCACAAAAGCATCTAAGACAATATCATGCATAGAAGCAATGGATTATAGTAATATAATGGCCAGCTCATCCACAAGGAAGGATCCAGATGCAAAATCACGTGGTCTATCCCGACATGCAGACAACATTAAGCAAGAACCAGGCCCTGATGTTCCTCAAGTTCTCCAGATGTTTATGACGTTTCAGTGGGCTTTTATGTCTGCTACAAGAGCATGGAACATTGTGGGCAAGGAGTGGTTAAAGATACCTACTGGTTCCTGGTTTAGGGGGCCAGTTATTATTTTCTTGGTCTCTTGACCACCAAGATCACCATCAAAGTAATTGTGCACCACAGGTGTTATGGAACCCTCAGTATTCGAGGCAGACAAGATTAGAAAGCACCACCCATACCTCGTGTCCCATTTTCCTTCATATTCTACCTATTTTTGTGCTCCTTGGCTTTTTTTTTTTACACAGCCTCTTATTTTTTGTAAAGGATAGGGGGCACCAGTAGACCCTGTTCCATGATGCATTCTCGCCCTGGTACACCTAGCTAACCCACCATCTATCATAGATTCCTATGCTGTGAAAATAATACCGGCACAATGTTTCCACTATATCATTTTCCAGCTAGTCAACCCCTTCTTTGCTGCGCCCAAAAGCCTGAGACTTTTCCGGCATTTTTACACTACGTTTCCCCTAGCCATGGCTCTCCTTTTTCGTTTTTTCTTGCACCCACACAAATTAAATATTGTTTTTTTCAAGAGCAGATAGGGCTTTCATTTGATATCATTCATAGATGTAAAGTCCAACATTTAGTATGAATTATAAATATAGACATAGACTTTGCCGGCAGATCAGACCCGTTCTCCCCGTCTAGTCTGCCTATTTATCCTGGTGTTAAGACTCAAACCTTAATCAGATGCCATTCACCTGTCCCATGTATGTTAAAATACCCTCAAAACCCCACAATGACGTAAAAAAAGGAGTATCTTTAAAGAAAATATTTCTGTACATCGATTTGCAACTTCATAAAAAGAAAATAAGAATTAGTTGATCCATATTTTTTGTCTATTAAAGAGACCGTCTCCTGTTCTAAACAGCCTCAATCAAATTGTATAATTAAAACATTATTCTTCTTATAAACAGGCATCAATAGTTCCCAATGGCACCTAATAGTCTTGAGCCCCTAGCATCACCCCATAAAACAAACTCGGAATGTTTTTATTTGGCGAGGGTATATTTTTGCAAATAAAATAGCCATCTTGATTTTCAAATTGTTCTAAAGACACCAAATGCTATAGTAACCTTCTTTAAGGGCGCTAACCCAGACAGGCGGCATTTATCTTAATGGTTCTCCTGGAAGAAGCAATTTCTACCGCAGACACAAGTCAGCAAAACTGATAACCGAGGATGAAGCATCTGCGTAGTACTGATGGGTTTAAAGGAAACAAACGAGAACCCTACAGCATTGACAAGATATATATCTGAGGACACCTGAGAATCTACGAAATATAGGTATTATGTGTGCGTGTGTATATATATATATATATATATATATATATATATACAGTATATATATATACACAGTATATTACTTGTGCATTAGAGTTCATACGAATTGCCAAATTTGCAAAGCCACAAAAAGGAGGCCAAACCCCACACGAAAACAAAACAAAAAGCTTCTCGTCGTAAATACGTAGGCCCCCATTCACTCACACTTTTATACTCGTTCACTCTTTCGCTTATGCTTTCTAAATTCTACTTTCTCTGCCAAGCACTGCCTCTTCTGCATCTTCTTCTATCTTTTATCTTCTCTCTTCGCTTCTCACTTCTATCAGTCTGCTTTCTTCAACCTTCTAGTTTTGTCTGCTTCTCCCCGGACATAAGCCAATGGGAGCTTCCTTGAACTCACTTGGTGACACTTTTGGCTGAGGAGAAAAGTTGTAGCAAGAGGAGAAAGATGGATGAATCAGGATGCAAAAAGACAAGTGTACACTGAAAAAAAGAAAACATAAAAAAGCCAGCAGGAAAAACCCTAATCCTCTCCAACGTTTGCTTTTAGGAAAATTATCCACTCTTTATTGGCAATTTGTGGAATTACATGTAAAACACATGATTCATGTTAGAGTAGAAAGTCCTCTTGACCTTTAACCACCTCCAGAAGATTTTCCTGTCCACTACTCAATACAAGGAGAAGCCATGGGTTTTTACAGTTTTGTAGGTCTTTATTAACTGGACCACTGACCTCAGGTGATCCATGCTGTCATAATGTCCTCAGTTATGTAAGATTTGTAGGGTGCAGCAGAGCTTCTGTTGGTAAATGGTGGGTCCACGCGGTACTTTTATAGTCCAAGTTCTTTCAGGATAGATTCACGGAGAAAGAGAAGCGTTTCTGCACTACTTTTTCTCCATGAATCTATCTGCATCATTCTGGACTCTCGGAACACTTCCCCCAAAAAAGGGCGGAGCCACGGGAACAGCCTCTGCCCCTTTCCTCCAATCAGTGGAGAGAGTGTGCCCTGAAGCAGGATTTCATCCTTGGACCAGGCAGTCCACCTGAGTCCAGGTGTCTAACCTGAGTTCTCCAGCATACAGTGTGAGTTATAGTTATTATTACCATTTCCTACAAGAATATCAGTTCTGATCTCAATACGAGCTTCTTGATGCCTTATTAAAGACAAATAAATAATTCCAGCAGTGAATACGGCAGCTGCTAATTCCAAAGCACGGCTCGCCCGATACTTCTTACTCACTCTGCATTATGCTGATTCTGTGTTTCTGGATAACAGTGTGGTCTGTAATTAAAATATAAGCGTTCCCTTCCGCGTGTCTCTCTGCCGAGGCTGCAGAATCTCAATGATGACAACTTGTTTGGTGTAAGAAGTTATTGATTGTACTCATCCTAAAATATAACTTTTTTTTATCAAAGGGGTGAATTAACAAATTGTTAATGACTCAAGAGGTTAACTGATCGTAAACCGTCATCTACCATCTATGTGACTCTTAAAAGCCAATATCTCCCAGCTCATTGGCAATATTCTGGGCGGCTGCATTTTACCTTAAAGCTCAAACTTTTGGAGTTACCTAGGGCTTTGTGCCGATCCCCAGGTCATTCCTGGCAAGTATTCTCTGACTTTAATTCATTCTGATACAATGTACTCATCCACTGGGTTTCTGCAGAGCATTTCTGGATTTTCAGAGGTTGATATGATTATTAGAAGCATCACATATACAGGCTCTGTTTGCGTAATAACGTTTTACTTTTACAACACAGTGGAACGGACTCTCAACAGAGGTGGTAGAGGGTAATATAGAGAAGCATGCAGAGTATAGCTATACGGCTCCTGAATTAAGGAAAAACAGACAGACCAGGTGGGTCTGTGATATCACATGATATAATATTAGAAATATAATCCATATATAGTAAAACATTCCACAGGGAACACAAAGGGCAGAGATGGGTGTGGCTAGGACAGGAAAATGGGTGGAGCCAAACACCCCACCCCCACACCACTGGTATCATAATTCTGCACAGCAGTCTCTGAATCGGATCCAGTCTAATTCTTAATAATTTCAGCCCCCTCCCTCATAATACACCTGTCTCAATGCTTGGAAGGAGGAATTAAATGGATAAGGCGCCAAAAGAAAACCACACATTGGGTTTTATGGGATGAAATATATAAAATTAAATAATTAAACATTTAATTAAAAGTTTTTTTTGTTGAGCATATTTAACATAGTGTGGATTCATTAAAATATTCTTAATTCTAATATCCCATGACAATGCTGTACGCTCGTAAATTGTTGGCGCTATATAAATAAAAGATAATAATAATAATAATAATAATCACAGCTCTTCTAGTCAACCATTTTCCATACCTCCCAAGTGTCCCAACCTTAGTCCTTCTTTCCTTCCTAAATGTCAGGTTGAGATGCAATGAAAAAAAAAAACTAAAAATGTGTATTTTGACTCATCCTAGGTCATCCGTATGTATAGAAAAACGAGTATAGACCTGCACCCGGGATACGAATTAGAAAAAGAACAAATAGTGAATAGATATTCTAAGTAAAAGAAAGGTTCAACTATAGATGTGGCAGGAGGTAGCGCTACAAATAGGTAGGACTTCACACTAAGTAGATCTAAAAAAAAATGTAAGAAAGTTTTGCTTTATCAAGATAAATAGTAGATACATGGAACGGCCTCCCATCAGAAGTGGTAGAGGCTAACACAAAGAATGAGTTTAAAAAATGCATGGGATAGGTATAAAGCCCCATGAAAGTTTATTGTATCTGTATCTTGAGATAAGCTGTAAAAGTGCAGTCTGATTTCCGACATCATAGCTGATCTGCTGCCTTGGATGAAAAGTTTACCTTAATTACCTGAGCATAGAAAACATTTCTACAGATGATTGAAATATTGATTGGAATACCATATTTACACTTTTATTACATGTCTGATTCCAATAAAAACAACTGACTCTCATTCCTGATGGGCTTCACGTGTTAATTATTTTAAATTTAAAATAATGATTTAGAAAAAGAAATAATTAAATGATTTCCCAATACCTTATATTATAATGACTTTTATGGCTGAAGGCTTTTGTGTCTAACATTATGTCTTGGTAACAAGATGACATCATAGAGGCAGACACAAAGGATATCAAGGTACTGTGTCTGCCATTGTGATGTCATCATGTTACCAATTGGTAACACTACACATCACTGCTTTTGGGTTTCAAACCTAGAATTTACTGCAGATCAATTGGATCAGCTCAGTTCAGCACCAGATCAGATATGGATTCAGAAAATGTAAGTTTACTTAATCGGCCAAGCTATGTTTCACAGTTTTATCAGAAACTAATAGGCATTTTTAAAGTTTAATGTCAGAAAATTGGATATTTAATGATACAGAACACCGATATTCTATTTCTTCTGTATTAATTCAAACATGAAACACATGAAGCTGGTGTGATTTATATACACTGTTTACAGTATGTATATATATAGTATATATAATCTCATAAATGATTTTGTTTTTTAACACACAATGCTTGCTTTTGTCTTTTTCCTAGGGACGGGGATCACTGCCCATTAATGGGGGAACCAGGATCCGGCCCATGGAGGATCCCGCAGACACGCTAACACCGCTGTATGATATGTCTGTGACACTGTGCGGTGTTGTAACCTCCCTTCAGGATTACCTGCGCAGAACAGTGAGTAGCGCTCTTTTGTGTTACAAATGTATCTATTTGGTTCATATTAGAAGTTCTCTAAAGTGTTTTCTAATATTTTGCGATATTCATATATGATATAATTCATTCATTATATTTTTCTAGATTGCAGAAATAGACAGTGCAGAAGGTGCAGCGTCTCCCGTCACCAGCTCTGCACAAACACCTGAGAGGAACTGCACCGGCCAGGTAAACGATTTACACCCAAAAACTCACACCGCTTACACACATATTTTAGGCAAACTTGAAACTGAGGAATCTCTGTATATATATATACACACAGTATGTATATACGCAGATCTCTGTAAATTCTATGTCAATACTACTCAGTTTTATCACTATTGAGTTTTATAAATCTTGAATTAATACAAAAAACAAAAACTGTCTGCGCTTCTTACCCTAATAAAGTTGGCAACAGATATATAAACATAATATAAATGAGAGGTTTTGGTTATATGAATTGGCCAAAGCAAAATTAAGCTCACCCGCCACGTCAAGGCACACTCTCAATAGGGTGAGAACCTACTCTCACCTCCTACATAGTGGGCACACAAAGCAGTTTATACTGCTACCAAAACCTTATTAATGTGTTGGGGGAGGTGCAATTAAACCTCCTCCCTATTAACCCCTGGACAGCAAGCTGCAACCAGACTGATGAGGAGCCAACAACCTCAAATATGTGCAAACAGGGAAAAGAAAAAATGTCGGTGCGCTAAGCTAGTCACAGGCGCAAATAATACAAATGTGTAATACGAGGCCTACCAAACAGGTGTAAGCATGCTGCAAAAACAGTGTATTGGCTGTACAATGTATACAAAAAACAAAAACTGTCTGCGCTTTGTTTCTTGTATACATTGTACAGCCAATACACTGTTTCTTGCAGCATGCTTACACCTGTTTGGTAGGCCTCGTATTACACATTTGTATTATTTGAGCCTGGGGCTAGCTTAGCGCACCGACATTTTTTCTTTTCTTCTATATTAATATACAGATAAAACACATGAAGCTGATGCGTGAGTGCTACAGAAATAGAGAAGGAACTCTTCCAGGGAATGGATTCATAGTTCAGATGTGGAACTGATTACTTAACAGACTAAACTATATACAAAGAACATAGTAACAGGACTAAAGGACTAAGACATTCCAAGAGTATAAAGCGATAGAGTACAGTTCATTTGGGGGTCTGTGTATATATATATCCTGCAGTCCAGTCTATTCTAATCTTTGCTTTCCTCTATGTTCTAGGGACAGGCTTCGCTGCCCATTGATGGGGGAATCAGGAACCGGTCCATGGATGTCACAGAGGTTCTAACGACATTTACCGAGATGACTGTGACAATGTGCAACTTAACAACCTCTCTACAGAACTTCATGCGTAGAACGGTGAGTTCAGCTCTCTTGTTTATTGTTTCATGAATTTGGTTCATATTAGAAATCCTCCACAGGCTTTAACTCAAGTCCTCTTTGCTCCATAGACTAAATAATGCAGACCGACCATTCCTCATAAGATAGATATGGACAATGGGTGGACATCTCTGGGCCATGAGTACAACACCTAGTACCAAATATTCTATGCACTTAAAAAAACAGCAATCCAGCTATCTGCCTTATGTGCCATTTTAATGGAAATGCCAATTATTTCTATTATTTAGAAGATGCCTATTAAATATCTGATCTTGATGCCTATTAAATATCTGATCTTGATGTGAATGAGAACTTCTCATATGTAGTTAAATGTAAGTATCATTGTCATATGTCTCTAAATATACATATAACATAAAACTATTGTATTTGCAGATGTCTCCAACTTTGAATTCTGCTGGAGAAATGCCAGAAGTGGCACAAGAAAAAGAACAATTCAATCAAGTTGTGGAAGAAATGCAGGACACCCCATCAAAACATCGCAGTTTCTGGGAAGTCTGCTGTCGCTGCAACCCCTGGGCAACATCTGGCTCGGGGAACAGTGACAGCGGGTAAACAACCATCCCCACCGGCAGCAAGAAGACCAACAACACGAGGTCTTATGCCACAAACTGCAACGTCACTGCCGGCAGCCCACCAGATCCAGCAGATTTCTGCGCATGTTTAGCTAAACCTAGCTGTAGTCAATGATATCATCAAATAAAATCCTTTGGTTAGCTAGAATCCACATGTCGTTGCGCATTTATTCTGTACTCATTTTTATCCATATTTGAGTTGATTTATTAAGTAGTTTATTATCTAAAGGAAGCTATGTAGTAGCAAATTTGCCAAACCCCCCACAATTTGACTGAAAACCAAGAATTTTTTTTTTATTTGAAATGTGTGGGTCCACATTCCATTCTCTAAATGTTTTCCTACTTTCTCTGAGGACCACTTCTGCTGCCTTCCCTTCAATCTGCTATCTTCGTCTGCATTATACATTAGGCCATCATTTTGCCCTAATGTGAACTGAGGGCAATGGTATGGCGTGTCTGGTGACGTCCTCTCCCACTGTTGGATAATTGGGGAGAAGTTTTTTACCGCAAACACCGCCATATTGGCCTCAGTTCACTTTGGGGCAAAATGATGGCATTTTCTGTGACACCAATTCCCCCGCTTGTTGTATCGGGGACAAGACGTCATGTCATGAGAGTGAGCGAAACGAGTAAGTTTGTTCATTTGTTTGCCTGCAAGAGATGAGTTATCTGTCACACATTTTCTGGGAAGGTTGCCAGTAATTACAAGATGTTGATTTATCTGGAGACATACAGGCTTAAACGAGCTACAATTAGCATTTATTGCAGCATTCCCAGAAAATGTGGTTCAGGTTCAAAGTGGGTACATGTGTTAAGCATTCAGAGCCGACTCAATCAAATTAGTGCTGCTTATCAAATATTAGCAAAGGCAAACTTCACAGGAAACAATCAAGAACAGAGTGCAAAAGCATTCATACAGCAAAAGAAAAAAGGCTATCGTTAAGCATATACTATACTGAAAAAACCATACCTCAAATCACTCTAAAATTAAACTTTTATTAACATCTTTAAAATCTCAACAAAAACACCAACTTATATTAGAGAGCTGCAAAGATGAGGGAAATAAAATAAAAGATCTCAGGGGTTTTGGAGACCTCAAGTTACTTCTACTGGGAGGCTGTTCCACATATTCATCTCTCCCCCAGTACAGTTAATTGTCCATACATTAAGGAAGACTTTATAACATTAGCTAAAAGTACAAATCTCAGGGGTCCTGTGGACCCCAAGGTTCTTGTTCCAGGAGGCTGCTCCATAGATCCACCGCTTTCTCATTAAAGTAAGTCTTCTTTACATTAAGTAAAACTTTATTACATTACATAAAAGTAGACTTGTGAATTCGTCTTCAGGCGAACATCAAAACGAACAAGAAGAGTCTGTTTTTTTGTTGGTTCCGAAGAAACGTGGAAGAGAATACAGTGCCGGTAAAACGAAGACGAAGACTCACAACCACGAAGAATCGAAGATCGTCTTCGTTTTCGCGGCGCATCCGCCAAAATCTCAAACAGGAGTGAGCTGATCCTCGTCTGTCCAATCAGCTCACTCTTGTGACAGACTCTTGTGACGACAACGTCATTTACAGGATGGCACTTGTGGTTGCTCTTCGGAGCAATCACAAGGCTATCTGGGTAGGGGGGATTGTGTTGCTACATGCCTCGCTTCCTAAGCTGTTTTAGCCGGGCGCCGCCGCGATCTTTGATGATCGGTGCTGCCATTTTTCTTCCATGGAGGGCTTCCCTCCCCGGATCCACGGTCAGGCTCACTTGTGAGGCTTCCGTGGATGCTGCAAAGCAGGCGATCGCGGCGAAAATGCGGCGATACAGCTATTTAGCGGCAGCCCGTACATGTCTGGGCATTGTCGTTATCGCGTTGCACGGCAACCCCGTACATTTACTTGGATTGTCGTTAAGAGGTTAAACACTTTAAACACATGCATTACCCATTTTTGTGAAGGTGGAGATTCCTTTTCAGATTTGCTGCCCGTCTACCAGTGCTAACCACCAGCCGGCCATAAGCTCGGTGGGCACGACCAAGGTCATTGACCTTACCACAAGAGGTTAGGGGAGGATTGAGACCCGACTTCCGTCCTTAACACCACCTTCCATGTCCAGCCACACCAATTCCTGGCCGGCAAAGACACGCCACCCACCACAGACCCGCTGTCTTAATACCTTAAATCAGCGGGGGCCCCCACACCTCAGAGCCATGGCCTTCCTGTAACGCCAGATCCAAACCCACATCCTACAGGTGGACCCCGTCACTCCGAAAATAGACCGCAGCATCCCGTTCAAAGACCCGGTGCCTGACAGGGATCCCACGAATCCCAGCCACGAATTTGGAGACCCACTTGTTGAGTTTAATCCTAGACCTTTCCATAGCCTTCTGATTAATGGCCTGACGCCAATAGTTCCTAGGAACCAATTCGGGCCAAACAATAGTATTATCCGGGAACAAAACCAAAACCTGAGCGATATCCCGTTTGATGGTAAATCCCAGGGAACGCACAGGGATGAGACCGAGATCATTACCCCACAGATGAATCACCAGAACCGCCGGAGGGCCTAGCAACCTGGATAGCTGCACCAGCTCGGGGAGGAGCTGTACCCACCGCATCCCCCTCTTCCCAAACCAGCGCACCTCAGCATCGGAAAGGGGAAAAACACAAGCACTCCCCGTTCGGCCTCACCATGGCCCTCTTCCTGGCCCAAAAAACATATGAATGCCCGATGAGCCACACTGCCAATACGCTGCACCGATGCCTCCGACAAGACTAGTCTGGAAGCCTCAGTATCCGCACCAATCCGAAAGGAGTGGCCCCCGTAAAAGCACCCAGGGAGTCCCAACGCCTTCAAGGCTTTTCGAAAGACCCGTATTAATTGAAAATGGGACAAGAATTGCCCGTTTTCGTGAAGCAGAAGAGGACCATCTCCTTCGGGACGCACCTGCAAAAATACCTTCGCTGCTGTGACCGGACAAAGCGCCGACCCCTCTATCGCGCCTAGCTGCACCCAAGCCCCTTTACCAGGTTTGCCTGCGGGGCCGCAGCTCGAAACTCTGCCCACTGAAAGCGAGAGAGAGCATCAGCCGTTACATTGCGGACACCCGGAATGTGTACAGCCTTGCTTAATTGCCTGCACCACTGCCATGTTATCGCAGTAGAACAACACTCTCCTATGCGCAATCTTATCACCCCAGAGCACCACAGCCACGACAATATGATAAAGCTCCAGAAACGCCACGTTCCTGGTTAAGCCAGCATCCCTCCAGGCATCAGGCCACGTGTCCGCGCACCAATGCGTCCCCAAAATCGCGCCAAAGCCTACTGAACCAGCTGCATCGGTGAACAGATGCAGATGAGCATTCGACACCTCCGCCGCATGCCAGTAAGTTCGACCATTGTAGGACTCCAAAAAGAGTCCCCACACAGTCAGATCATCCTGCCGTGGGCGAATTAACCTAATGTAGTGGTGCTGCCGAAGCACCCCCGCGGTGGCGGCAGCCAAACGTCTACTGAACACCGGACCCATCGGCATGATCCTGCAGGCAAAGTTGCCGGACGCGTGACCTCTGCGGCCTGCGAAGCCTGCCTCGCATTGACCGCGCGTGACGAATATGCTAATTCCCAGGGACTTAATCGGGATCCTCCCCCTGCTTTTATACACAAATTTACGAGTCACCATCTCCCAAGGATATGAGCCATACAGTTACAAGACGCTTCAGACAATACGGCCAGTATGCCTGTTACTTGCTACTCTTTGCTCTGATTATATTTTCGGATATCTTGTCCTTGCTTTCTAATAAAACAGCTTGTTCTTCCTAACACAAATAATTCTATTAACTGCACATTAGGTTACAAAGAATCATTCGTAAAATGTATCTATACAACACCTCACATTTGTATTTGGCTACCGACCAATATACACTGGTTTTGGATTTCAAACCTAGAATTTACTGGCAGAACGATACGATCAGCTCCGTTCAGCATCAGATCAGATATGGATTCAGAAAATGTAAGTTTACTTAATCGGCCAAACTATGTTTCACAGTTTTATCAGAAACTAATAGGCATTTTTTAAGTTTAATGTCAGAAAATTGGATATTTAATGATACAGAACACCGATATTCTATTTCTTCTGTATTAATTCAAAGGTGAAGCTGTTGTGATGTATATACACTGTTTACAGTATGTATATATATATATATATAGTATATATAATTTCATACATGTTTGTTTTTTTAACACACAATGCTTGCTTTTGTCTTTTTTCCTAGGGACGGGGTTCACTGCCCGTTAATGGGGGAACCAGGATCCGGCCCATGGAGGATCCCGCAGACACGCTAACACCGCTGTATGATATGTCTGTGACACTGTGCGGTGTTGTAACCTCCCTTCAGGATTACCTGCGCAGAACAGTGAGTAGTGCTCTTTTGTGTTACAAATGTATCTATTTGGTTCATATTAGAAGTTCTCTGCAGTGTTTTCTAATATTTTGCGATATTCATATATGATATAATTCATTAATTATATTTTCCTTTAGATCGCAGAAATAGACAGTGCAGAAGGTGCAGCGTCTCCCGTCACCAGCTCTGCACAAACACCTGAGAGGAACTGCACCGGCCAGGTAAACGATTTACACCCAAAAACTCACACCGCTTACACACATATTTTAGGCAAACATAAAACTGAGGGATCTCTGGATATATTTATACCGTGTATATACGCAGCTAAGGACTAAGACATTTTATAACAAAAAACATTCCAAGAGTATAAAGCGATACAGTACAGTTCATTTGGGGGTCTGTATATATATATATGTATATATATATATATCCTGCAGTCCAGTCTATTCTAATCTTTGCTTTTCTCTATGTTCTAGGGACAGGCTTCGCTGCCCGTTGATGGGGGAATCAGGAACCGGTCCATGGATGTCACAGAGGTTCTAACATCATTTACCGAGATGACTGTGACAATGTGCAACTTAACAACCTCTCTGCAGAACTTCATGCGTAGAACGCAGGGCCGGACTGGGACTGAAAAGCAGCCCTGGAAAAATTTGGAGACCAGCCCCATATAGTTTATCTCACGGTGAAGCTCTTATACCCACACGCACCCCTTATACACACCCGAGTCACACTATGTGCCATTCTTTTTATCTCATTATTTGTATTAAAATGCCAGAAAGCAAAAGTGTTAAAAGGCCCTAATAAATGAAATACATTACACATAATGGGATCAAAACATTTACTACTGCGAACATTTTTAGATGAAAGAGTTCCATTTTATTCAGTGGAACAAAACACTGATCGCATTATTCTTCACGATATTCTGGTAAGAAACTTTTATTTCTTTATTAATTCATGTAGACTATTTTTTTCCATATTTAATAAAAGCTATGATTGAGACATGTTTGGTTTTTATTTCCTTTCATTTGACAACCTACCCCCGAGTTATGCACATCTGCCCCCAGGCTTGCCACTCTGCCCCCTGATATGCCTTCTAACCCCCTATATGCCACTCTGCCTCCAGAAATGCCTTATACCCCCTATATGCCACTCTGTCCCATGATATGCCTTCTAACCCCCTATATGCCACTCTGCCATATAGGGGGTTAAAAGGCATATCATGGGACAGAGTGGCATATAGTGGGTATAAGGCATTCCTGGAGGCAGAGTGGCATGAAGGGGGTTAAAAGGCATATCATGGGGCACTCTGCCTCCAGAAAAGCCTTATGCCCCCCTATATGCCACTCTGCCTCCCTGATATGCTTTATACGCTCCTATATGCCACTCTGCCCCATAATATGCCTTTTAATCCCCTATATGCCACTCTGCCTCCAGAAATGCCTTTTACTCCCTATGTCACTCTGCCTCCAGAAATGCCTTATACCCCTCATATGCCACTCTGCCTCCCTGATATGCCTCAACCCTCCTATATGCCCCTCTGCCCCGTGATATGGCTTTTAACCCCCTTTTTGCCACTCCACCTCCAGATATGCCTTTTGACCCCCTATATGTCACTCTGCATCCAGAAATGCCTTATACCCCTATATGCCACTCTGTCCCATGATATGCCTTCTAACCCCCTATATGCCTCTCTGCCATATGTGGCATATAGGGGGGTATAAGGCATTTCTGGAGGCAGAGTGGCATAAAGGGGGTTAAAAGGCATATCATGAGGCACTCTGCCTACAGAAAAGCCTTATGCCCCCTATATGCCACTCTGCCTCCCCAATATGCTTTATACCCTCCTATATGCCCCTCTGCCCCATGACATCCCTTTTAACTCCCTTTATGCCACTCTGCCTCCAGATATGCCGTTGACCCCCTATATGTCACTCTGCATCCAGAAATGAATTATACCCCTAAATGCCACTCTGGCATATAGGGGGTTAAAAGGCATATCATGGGACAGAGTGGCATATAGGGGGGTATAAGGCATTTCTGGAGGCAGAGTGGCATAAAGGGGGTGAAAAGGCATATCATGGGGCACTCTGCCTCCAGAAAAGCCTTATACCCCCCTATATGCCACTCTGCCTCCCTGATATGCCTCAACCCTCCTATATGCCACTCTGTCCCATGATATGCCTTCTAACCCCCTATATGCCACTCTGCCATATAGGAGGTTAAAAGGCATATCATGGGACATTTTTGTTTACTTTATATGGCAAGCCGATCCAGCTTGCCATATTAAATAAAAAATAATATATGCCACTCTGTCCCATGATATGCCTTCTAACCCCCTATATGCCACTCTGGCATATAGGGGGTTAAAAGGCATATCATGGGACAGAGTGGCATATAGGGGGTATAAGGCATTTCTGGAGGCAGAGTGGCATGAAGGGGGTTAAAAGGCATATCATGGGGCACTCTGCCTCCAGAAAAGCCTTATGCCCCCCTATATGCCACTCTGCCTCCCTGATATGCTTTATACGCTCCTATATGCCACTCTGCCCCATAATATGCCTTTTAATCCCCTATATGCCACTCTGCCTCCAGAAATGCCTTTTACTCCCTATGTCACTCTGCCTCCAGAAATGCCTTATACCCCTCATATGCCACTCTGCCTCCCTGATATGCCTCAACCCTCCTATATGCCCCTCTGCCCCGTGATATGGCTTTTAACCCCCTTTTTGCCACTCCACCTCCAGATATGCCTTTTGACCCCCTATATGTCACTCTGCATCCAGAAATGCCTTATACCCCTATATGCCACTCTGTCCCATGATATGCCTTCTAACCCCCTATATGCCTCTCTGCCATATGTGGCATATAGGGGGGTATAAGGCATTTCTGGAGGCAGAGTGGCATAAAGGGGGTTAAAAGGCATATCATGAGGCACTCTGCCTACAGAAAAGCCTTATGCCCCCTATATGCCACTCTGCCTCCCCAATATGCTTTATACCCTCCTATATGCCCCTCTGCCCCATGACATCCCTTTTAACTCCCTTTATGCCACTCTGCCTCCAGATATGCCGTTGACCCCCTATATGTCACTCTGCATCCAGAAATGAATTATACCCCTAAATGCCACTCTGGCATATAGGGGGTTAAAAGGCATATCATGGGACAGAGTGGCATATAGGGGGGTATAAGGCATTTCTGGAGGCAGAGTGGCATAAAGGGGGTGAAAAGGCATATCATGGGGCACTCTGCCTCCAGAAAAGCCTTATACCCCCCTATATGCCACTCTGCCTCCCTGATATGCCTCAACCCTCCTATATGCCACTCTGTCCCATGATATGCCTTCTAACCCCCTATATGCCACTCTGCCATATAGGAGGTTAAAAGGCATATCATGGGACATTTTTGTTTACTTTATATGGCAAGCCGATCCAGCTTGCCATATTAAATAAAAAATAATATATGCCACTCTGTCCCATGATATGCCTTCTAACCCCCTATATGCCACTCTGGCATATAGGGGGTTAAAAGGCATATCATGGGACAGAGTGGCATATAGGGGGTATAAGGCACTTCTGGAGGCAGAGTGGCATGAAGGGGGTTAAAAGGCATATCATGGGGCACTCTGCCTCCAGAAAAGCCTTATATGCCACTCTGCCTCCCCGATATGCTTTATACCCTCCTATATGCTCCTCTGCCCCATGATATACCTTTTAACCCCCTTTATGCCACTCTGCCTCCAGATATGCCTTTTGACCCCCTATATGTCACTCTGCATCCAGAAATGCCTTATACCCCTATATGCAACTCTGGCATATAGGGGGTTAAAAGGCATATCATGGGACAGAGTGGCATATAGGGGGATATAAGGCATTTCTGGAGGCAGAGTGGCATATAGGGGGACACACTTACATACACACATGCCGATTTTTTTTGTTTTTAACAAATACAAAAAACATTATACAGTACAAAAAATACATTATTTTACTCACCTTCTACTTCTCTTGACTTCCTGGTAGCTGCACACTGTTCTCCTGTTCTCATCCGGTGCTGCAGCAGTCTGGGTGCGAGGGGGCGGAGCTTCCACCTCACGCGGCTCCCATCACTATGCAGCCATCAGACTGCTGGGAATGTAATCTAAACGGCCGATGCGTGCTGATGCCGCCGGCCGGAGCTACTTTAACGATTTTTTTATTTATATGGTAAACTGGATCGGCTTGCCATATAAAGTAAGAAAAAAGTATTAAAGCAGAGGCGGCCGGCGGCATCAGTACGCACCGGCCGTTCAGATTACATTCCCAGCAATCTGATGGCCGCATAGTGATGGGAGCAGCGTGAGGGGTGAAAGGTCAGTGCGAGGGGGCGGAGCTTTCACCCCTCACACTGCTCCCATCGCTAGACGGCCATCGCACACGGCTGCTGGGTGCTGATGCCGGCCGGCCGGCCGGCCGGCCGCATCAGCACCCAGCGGCCGCATTGATTATATTTCGGGCAGCCTGGGGGGCAGCTCACCAGCTGTCTTCATGGCCGCCCAGCCCACGGACCTTCCGGCCCACCGGGAAATTTCCCGGTATCCCGGTGGGCCAGTCCGGCCCTGGTAGAACGGTGAGTTCAGCTCTCTTGTTTATTGTTTCATGAATTTGGTTTATATTAGAAATCCTCCACAGGCTTTGACTCGAGTCCTCATACTTTACTGTTACTCCATAGACAAAATAATGCAGACCGACCATTCCTCATAAAATAGATATGGACAATGGGTGGACATCTCTGGGCCATGAGTACAACACCTAGTACCAAATATTCTGTGCGCTTAAAAAAACAGCAACCCAGCTATCTGCCTTATGTGCTATTTAACGCAAAATGCTAATTATTTCTATTATTTAGAAGACATCTATAAATTATGTGATCTTGATCTGAATGAGACCTTTCCAAATGTAGTTACATTTAAGCATCATTGTCATATATCTCTAAATGTAGCCTTAATCTCCAAGTAGTTAGAGCATTCCAATTAATAACTATTGTATTTATATTTGCAGATGTCTCCAACTTCGAATTCTGCTGAAGAAATGCCAGAAGTGGCACAAGAAGAAGAAGAATTCTATGACGTTGTGGAGGAAAAGCAGGACAACCCATCACAATGCAGTTTCTAGGAATTCTGCTGTTGCTGCAACCCCTGGGCTACATCTGGCTCGGGGAACAGTGACAGCGGGTAAACAACCGTCCCCACCGGCAGCAAGAAGACCAACAACACGAGGTCTTATGCCACAAACTGCAACGTCACTGCCAGCAGCCCACCAGATCCAGCAGATTTCTGCGCATGTTTAGATAAACCTAGCTAGGGCCAGTGATATCACCAAATAAAATCCTTTGGTTAGCTAGGATCCACATGTCTTTATCTATTTTTTCTCGAGTTTGGACCATTTACTCTTCATTTTTCTTCATATTTCAGTTGATATGTTAGTCTATTACGCACCGCTAGCTATCGACATAATTAGTGTGCCTAGTAATCCAGACGCATAATAGAATATAGAAAGCTGCTAATTACTTAATACGAGTATTATCAGTTTCCCTGGATATTAAACCAGTTACCAATAAAAGTTAAGATTAATACTTTTAATAATTACTTGAAAACTTTCCCATCTTCTTTTTTGTAGTGATTAGTAATTCAAATAATAGACAATAATAGACAGAAAGCAGACAATTCCCATCACATAACAAAGTCATCCAATCCAATCAATCCCTGGTATAAATGATGTTGAACTCATAGAGGTAAGAATCCCCTTTTGTTCCTCCATCAATAGGTCTCCACCATATTAATTCGGGAGGTGATAGTTGGGGGTACATTGTAAACTACATGAGACAGAAATTACCGATAGTAAAGGTCAAAAAAGATGGTTTTATTAAGCAAAAAATGTAACAAATACTATCCCATCAGAGGTGAGATTAAAAAAAACCTCATATACTTTCCAAAATACTTTCCAAATAAAAACAGAACTCCCAATGTGGTCCTAGACGTTTTATTGACATAAGTGACCGAGGCTCAGAATATATATATATATAATATTTATTAACATATTTATCTGTAATATATAAATATATAGTTATAGTTTAGAAATAATATACAATATCCTGCCTGAAGATGGATGAACTCTGTACAGAAAATAGCAATTTAGCATAAATGCTCATTCTGGGGATAATTACCCTAAAAATGCCTCCTGTTTAAAAACGAAATTCTCCCCTGTCGGATATAAGGTCCCCCCGTTATATCCATCTATCTTCAGCTCTATATAGTTCATTGATATAATTGCCTCTTCGTTCATTTTATTACCGTATTTGCTGATTATAAGACGACCCCCCAAAATCTGAATATTAATTTAGGAAAAAAAGAAAAAGCCTGAATATAAGACGACCCTATAGGGAAAAAGTTTTACCAGTAAATGTTAATTCATCTAAACTAGGTGAACAATTGTTTGTTAATAAAAGCTATGATTGAGAAAAATATTTTGTTTTTATTTCCTTTTTACAACCTGCCCCCCCCCAGTTATGCACATCTGCCCCCAGGCTTGCCACTCTGCCCCAGAAATGCCTTATACCCCCTATATGCCACTGTGCCCCATGATATGCCTTTTAACCCTCTAAATGCCACTGTGCCCCATCATACGCCTTTTAACCCTCTATATGCCACTCTGCCTCCTGAAATGCCTTTTGACCCCATATATGCCACTCTGCCTCCAGAATTGCCTTATACCCCTATATGCCACTCTGGCATTTAGGGGTTAAAAGGCATATTATGGGGCAGAGTGGCATATAGGTAGGTATAAGGCATTTCAGGAGGCAGAGTGGCGTATAGAGGGTTAAAAGGCATTTCTGGAGGCAGAGTGGCATTAAGGGGTTAAAAGGCATTTCACAGAGCACGCTGCCTCCAGAAATGCCTTATGCCCCCCGTTTAACACTCCCTCCCCCTCCCTCCTCCAAACTTACTGGTGCTTCTGAGTCCCCGGTGCTTAGTCCGGGCAGCGTGTAGAGCTCTACGCGATTCGCGTAGACAAGTGCCGCTGCAGCGGAAGTTGTGTACGCGAATCGCGCAGAGCTCTACACGCTGCCCGGACTAAGCACTGGGGACTCAGATGCACCGGTAAGTTGGGGGGGGGGCATAACACAGGAGGATCCAGGTCCCCTGCATCGCTGCGGGGGATCTGGATCTTAGTCTCATAGTCAGACCTAGTTGAGGTCTGATTATAAGATGACCCCGATTATAAGACGAGGGGTATTTTTCAGAGCATTTGCTCTGAAAAAAAACTTGTCTTATAATCGAGCAAATACGGTATTAATTTTTATTATATTAATATATATATATATATTATTATATATAGCGCCAACAATTCCCGTAGCGCTTCTTACAGTCCCTAAATTCAAAGGGTCAGAAAGAAATAGAATTGACAGACAAGGACAAACCATTGCATTATGGAAAGAAGGCCAAGATTAGCTGCTTTAAGTTCAATTGGTATTTTTACTCCCTGAAAATCAACTATTTTGATTCATCGATGCCTTCAATTAATGAGCCATAGAGCCCAGAAAATTTACTAACGGCAGACATGACCAACCAAATATACATTTTGTTTTGTTAATTTACATAAAACTCAACTTTTGACTTAATACTATATATCAAAAAAATAGCAAAAAAGAATTTTAATCTATGCAAAATTATATATAACACCACATTGATAATTAAAAAGAATACTTTCTTAAATATCATTCTTCATAAATCTTCATATATATAATGAATACATGAAAGAGAAAAAAAAATCACACTTAAGGTTTTTCGGTAAGATCAGGTACGATGTAAAGAAAATCTTGATTTCTTTTCTTTCAATGGGCTGATATATGACTAATAGAAAGAAAAAAAAACATGGTGTAAAAAGTGTAAGTTTTATATAGAGACAACATAAAAAAAAATATATTGAATGTTTAAAACCAAAATCATTTTGAGATTTTAATAAATATATTTACAATCCTTCATAAAGTCTCTGTGATGTACCATTATTATAAGTAACATCCCAACAAAGTTTATTTATTAAAAAAAAAATAATAATAAAAGGTTGTCACCGGCAATAAAGGTAATAAATGAAAAAGGTCAAAATCTATGTTAAGACCTTCAGGGTGCAATTTTTTAAATTTAAATAACCAGCTCACTTCCACCTGCCCTATTTACTTAATAAAATCTCCTCCTCTCCATTTCTGCGTAACTATTGTGATGCCAGCGAATAGCGGCCCCCGCCGCGGCCCTCAGCAAAATGATACGCTGTGGGTTTGTACTTTTTTTTCCACAAGGACAGTAAAATAAATATTTAATATTTTTAGTATTACATGTTATTAGATCTTTCATTTTGTTACATGAGATTTAAAACTTGCAACTTTTTTTCTATTATTATTTTGTGTCATTTTCAGGCTTGGTACCTATTTAATCTGAAAAAAACTTTAAAATCACCAAAAGTATATAAAAGTACATGTTTGGTTTTTCTTACATAGCTTTTCAAGTTAATGTTGATTTAAAATTTTCTGCCCCTCTAAATGTCACTAAAAGATTTTTTGGATACGTATCTTTAGTAATAATAATGGCCACTGTCTATTAATTACATTTTTGAATAAGTGTATTATCTCTAATAAAATATGTAATAATGAATCATTTTTGTGGGTTTCTTCTTTAATTTTATTTCTTTTTAATTATATTTCTATTAATCTGTAACCTATTGTGTAGTGATCCAAAAAAGCACATTTTAACTACACTATCTTTATCGGTACTGAATTTTGGGTATATTTTCTATAATTCATAATGACCATTTTCAAATCTCACATAGCTATCCACTTCTTTAAAATACATTTTGGATTTTAGTCCCCCTCCCCCCTAGATGTTATTTTAACTACTGTATGTTCTAACATAAAATTTATATTCCAGACAATATTATTAAAATAGCTTAAAAAATGATTAAGCGTCTCTTCTGTACCTTGCTGTATAATAAATATATCGTCTATGTACCTGCGATAGGCTATCAGCCTCGCCAGCTATGTTCTGTAAATAAAAACTATTTTCCCATTATGAAATAAATGAGCATACCTGAGGGCGAACCAAGTGCCCATCGCGGTACCTTGTAACTGCAAATAATAATTAATTATGGTTTAATGTCCACTTAATACTTTCTAAAATAAATTAATTTTAGAACACTTAGAATGGTTGTTTATTTAATAGCAGCGGACAATGCAGTAAAGGACGACGCAAACCATGAAATTAATTTTTGATGTAAAGCCAAATCCTGCCAAATGCGGGTTATTATACGGGTTATTCCCAGCAGTTTTAGGAAGAGCGCTTCTGGACAAAAGGTGAAGGGGACCATCTGCTTACAGAGAATAAAAATAAAACAAACAAAAAAAAAACATTAATGCGACTGCAATACTGCATGTGAAAAGTCTAAATGATAACCGTTTTTTGGGTACATCACATGTATAAGTTAGTTCTTTTTTTTAACCCCTTCGACCCTGTGTAGGCGATGCGTTATCCAAAACCTTAAGGTCTTACATTCTTACCTTGATACATACTTTGCTAGAAAATATCCAATTTTTTTTTTTTTAAATATAGTAAAATGATGTATCCAAATGACTATAATTTATAAAGCAGATAGATAAACTAAATAAACATATAATAATAAAAGGTAATTTAGGTTTATGCAATGCCTTCTCCAAAACCTTCTGACCTTGATATACACTTTGCTAGAAAATATCCAAATGTTTTTCAAAATATAGTAAAAATGTACTAGCAGATAGATAACCTAAATAAAAAAAATAAAAATATATATATATATATATATATGTGTGTATATGTATATATATATATATATATATATATAAATATAGGAATACAGTGTAAATCGTTATTAGTTGTAAATATTATTTGTCACCAGTCGGTTTAACACGTGATAGAAAAGGGATTTGATATTTACTTTGAGTGATAGCAGAAGATTTTTTCTCCATTTAGGACAATATTTAAAAAATTAGTTTTCATGTGTTTTATTAGCAACGAGATGTTTAAAGTATATAAAATAATTTATTTTTATAAATTTTATATTTTACATGTCTGCCTGTTCTTCATTCATCTTTCTTTACAACGAGTTAAACGGTAAGAAGGTATGATTGCTTTCTGACCCACTCTGACTTGGATGACTTTTTCCACCTGCAGCTGTGCCTCTATTACATTTTCATGATTTATAGAGCAAACTGACCAGATTTTAAAATGAGAACAAAAAGTAACTATTTTTATAAAATGGGCATTCAGCACCTGTTAAGCTAACACTTTACACCTGGACTGGTCATCTGACGCACTGGGAAAATGCCCACTGGCCAACAGCTTGGCCACATGCTACGTGAGCATGAAAAGGTAGCATTTACATCATCAGACAGCCACCTAAAGTGCCATCATTGCCAATCTAGCCACGCTTTCCACCGTAGGAAACGCTTTCATTCTGCGCATTGGTTTCCATCATGACATTATTTTTTTTTTCTAGAAGCCTCGTGGTTCATGAGTTCTGCAGTGAAGATAAAGGGCCACAATGGGCACCAAACATTATGATGGATGTAATGGATCACTTGACATCATTGGGTAGAAACTACATATTTCTGTCCACTTTTATACTCATCAAGGTCCTTGTGAGGGAATGAGCGAATGAAGGCAAAAAAGTAAGTAGGCCAAAGCATTTTCTTAATATTTCATTGAGCTCTACTAAAAGGCAACAAGTTGACACCCCTAATTACCAATCCATTATGTCTTCTCCACCACCATTTAATCCTGTACGTAATATATTTCTCATTGAAGGGACCCCCTCCACCTACATAGTGGTGCAATCAGTATTGACATACAACATATACAAAGTGTAACGTGATAGATGGATCAGGACCAAAACAAACACGTGAACGCATATGCAAATTATTTATTATCCACTGCAGTACAAAATTTGCATATGATGCTGTGATGCCGTTGTTAAGGAACTCAAATTAAAAAGTTCCTCTTCATGCTGTAGAGAAACATTATAAATAACGTGCATCTAACATTTTTTGTAAAGAAATAAGATTGTTAGTCTTCCGTTTTTTTCATTTATTTATTTATTTTTTAACCTATGGGTATCTGGAATTTAATGTAGCTTCTAGGAAATGGTGGAAAACACCATCCTTTATCAGCAATGTATTCTAGTCTAAGGCGGCAAGTCCTGGGGGTTACTGCCAGCTGCTACAAAACCTGGGGACAGTTAGCGCTCTTGGGTTATCAGCTCCTCTGCCCACCTAACTTGGCACAGGCCTCCATAGTTTACTTGGGCCCGACGCAGCATATCCTTAAAAACATGATATGACATCATATCCTGTCAGTCAGCTGTAAGGAAGACAGTGCTGAAGGGGTGGCAGGTGTCGCTCCCCCAGGTTAGGCCCACTGACTGCATGCCTTTAAAACATATGCCACTTGTCCTCGTTTGGTACAAAAGGGTAAAATAAGGAAAAGGTCTTGCAAATTAATTTTTTTTTATTAAAAAAAAAAAGTGACACATTAAACAGAGCAAAAAAATTGCCATTTTAAGAAAAAAAAACATTATACTAAGAAATAAATTGCGTTCATAACAGATGTTTTGTTGGTTTTACAGTAGTTGTCAGGTACTTTCAAAGGGATGAGATCTTTTTTTTTTTGCTTCATATTTGTGGAAAAAAATGACACTGATTAATTTCCGCTCTGGACTTACTGCTTGTCTCGCATCATTAAGGCTCTCATGGCAATTAGTGCTTCCATCCTGCTACTGATACTATTATTTACTATGAATAACATTATTTTTACACGGCTTATGTAGGTCGCTTATGCAAGATTCTGTCAAAGTGGAGGTAGTGTCGGCCCTGGACCAAATGGCACTCCAGGCAAAAATTGTCTCTGGTCTCTCCACTTTTAAAAATGTTAAAATTTGCTTTCAGTAAAAGGTCCAAATCATTTTACCATAAGACAGTGGTCAGTCAGTTAATGGGACTTGCTAACCCTACACATGGAAAAGGATTTTAGCCTTTAAAACACAAACTCACAGTCTGGGACTTTTTCGTTCTGGGATGGGGTGGGCATCATTTCTCTCCAAAGTACCCTCTGACTCATATCCCATTATAAAAAGTCAGAAGTGGGGCTATTTAGAAAAATCTCCTCTTGCCTGGTAATTTGGCAATTTCCTTATTTAGTATACCTATAGATGGACCCTCGCGGTGAGACCCTCTCCAAACAGACACACACAAAGTGAGAGAGATCTGCTTGCATCTTATCTAGAGAATAAACATGAAAATGGACGAGATGTGAGAATCCACTCTCTAATCCAAGGGAATCAACCTAAACCATCGGTACTAACTTCATATTTCAGAAGTTTCACCAAACTAGGTGTGTGCCGTTGAGTTCTGGCAGCTCTATCAATCAAATTCCAAGTACTGGATCCATTGCTTCCCCTTTAATGTATATTTCCTTCTCATCATAACATAAGCTTTTCTGAGCATGTAAATATCTGCAAAGCTATTCTTTACACATTAACTTGGTGCCTTCCCATTAAGCAGCGCTTTGCATCGGTGGATTCCGCATTACTATTCTCCTCTTTATGGCCATTAGTGAATCCTCTACCACCGTGTCTATAATTAATCAAGCAGGTAACACCCTTTCATAAAAAAAAAGATGGCAGCTTGATGCCAATTAGGAAATCTATATGCCACGGAGTGCTTGGTAGTCTGTGACAGAAATCTGAATTACATGTATAATTTATCCATGCAACTTTCAAGCCTGACTTCTGTGAATCGGTATATATTTTTCAAGGTTGTTTTAAGAAGACAATATTTTGCGTTAGGTGTGAGTAGGATTATATTATTATTTTCTTTGAGTTTGGTCTATGGAGGCTAAATTCAATGTATCTTACTAAAAAAGAAAAAAAAATAGGAACTGCTCAAATGAATCTTCACACCTAGTGATAGAAACATACAATTTGATGGCAGGTAAGCACAATTCGGCCTATCTAGTCTGCCAATATTTCCACAGCAGAAGCTCATTAAAGCCCAGACCTTCTCCTCCCTGCACCCAAAGCTATCCTCCAGACCCTTTTTGACACACAAATTCTATGTCACACTGGACAGGGGATACAGTGCATGTCCTCGTATAAAGATATAGTATATCTGTATTACGGTTACTCCTAAGTCTCCTCTTTAGGAGGGACAGTATCCCTTGGGGACCCAAATCCTCTTGGACATTTCTGATGTCCCTCTTTTCTAGAAGCTCAAAATGTTTGTATTGTAAGAATTTTTATGGAACCAGCAGAAAAGGAGATACATTTTCAACTAAAATGTATTGTTCTTTTCAGGTTGCAGAACATTGTGATACATAGCACCCAACGTTGTGGAGATCAAGGGAGAAAAGAGACATTTGGTCCTAAAGAGGGATAGTTGGTAGGTATACATTATTGCATGAGAAACCCACTGGAAATTGGAAACTCACTACTGAAGAACACATAGAATAAGTAAAGTCCTTTCATGACATGTAAAAGCAGTGTGTACTTTGCATATTCAATATTTATATTTTTACATTGTACTCGTTACTGGCACTGCGGGAACAACGAAAAGCGTTTGTTTTCATGCATATTAAATTTGAAGATCCGGTCCCATTTTATCCATATTACAAATTATGCATAATAAAAACCATAGAGATGCGATTCTATGATATGCATTCTTACAATTGTATGACTTTTCCCAGGCTCCAATATGGAAAACATGTTTTGCCGCTGCACGTCTGTTTAACGCCTAGTCGAGAATTCTAAAACCAATTTAAATGTGACAGGTTATTATCTATCATAAATTTCAACACAACTGAATTTCAGTACTATTTATTTTTCGTTCATTTGTACAGCCTATTTATAAAAATGTAGTCATTCAAGGTGCTTTGGGATTTCCAATGGCACAATTAAACCCATCGCAAAGCATCTCGCCTAAAAAAATATTGCTATAATAACCCAATTTTCTAAAATGACCCGGAGCTAACAATGCTTTCAGGTACAGTTATTCAGATGTCATTATTATAGTGCACTAAATTACTCTTGAAGTCTGTTGAGATATTTAAAAATGACCCCATAAAATAGCGTAATACAAAATGTCAATTATTTGGAAAACCATTAAAACATATAGAATGGTATTTTATATAAAGCTGATTGCAGAATACTTTTTTTTGTAAATGGGCAAAAAAAAGCGTACATTTCAGTATGACTGGCACCAAACTAACCCCCATGAGGTAACATGGGACTGCTGCCGTTAGCCAGAGACTCATTTTGCCTCGGACTTTGGACTTTGTGTCCAGAAATGCCCCTTTGAACCGTTGCTCCTTGGAGCCTTTACCTGGCTTATATATCTACGCACAGGTGGCTAGTGTTCTGGACTGACCCTAATTCACTAAATATTATATTAAAATATAATAAATAAATAAACAAATAATGATAAATATTCGGCCTTGTGTCAGCAGTGGGGGTCAGATTGTTTTTGTGGCTTTTAATTTTCAGTTCTGGAACATGAATGATCTTGTTATGCAGCAAATATGTAAACCATAATGAACCGTTATTAAAACTAAGAGAATGCTTTACAATTCTTATGTATTTTTATTTATTTTTTTATTTCTACAGACACCAGGGTTAAGGCAGCATTTACCCACCGATGGGATCCTAGATAGCTCAGTTGGTGGGCCATGCGTTTTTTTTTAATCTGAGGCTTCAAGGCTTCTTTTCACCCATTGTACAGCGGAGCGGAATAAGTATAAATCAATAAATGAAAGTAATACTAACCCTTGCTGTTCTCTTTTTACGAGCTGTCTATGTGGATCATTTGTTGCAAATCCTGGAAAATATGTTTCGGGATGCTATATGCCAAGGACAGTCCTCCCATGTGATACAATATTACTCACTGCCTAAACTTGTTGCTTATGCTATAACCTCATTTAGATTATATCATTTTTTTTTGTTTTTTCAGAACCGATTGCCAGAGGTATAGTAATCCAAGTCAAATAATAGGTTTGTAAGTCATATCTAAAGTTTAGGACTGTCTACCATTTCCCCCTCCCCAATTATGTAACCTCAATATACAAATAACTTAAAAAACAAAACATCTTCGTACTTATTTGAAGTAAGTTTAATTATGAAATATTTTTTTACCTTTACATTTTTACCGTACTAGCCTTACCGTTTTTTCAAATACTTATGGCTATAAATATACATTTAATGGACTTTCACAGGGTTTAACAAGGCAATTTCGTCCCCGGGTATTCCAACAAAGGATTTTTAAAAGCAGAAAACACTTGCCTACTAAGTGAAATTCACTGTGTACGACATACAAAACAACCCTTCGCTAGGTCGTGTTAAAGTCAAACAGTGTTCGTTCCTCATCAGTGGTTTGATCTACTTTGCTATCCTTCAGGAGTTTGAGAAAGTGAAGCTAATTTTTTCCCCCCCAAATGTGAAGTGTAGGACAGATGCAAATCAGCAATAAAAAAAATTATATATGATAAATAAAATGTATCTATAAAATGATAATCTTTCCAGCAGAAAAGTTATGGTGATCATAATACACATAATATCAGATTCATATTTTTGGTGCTTCTAATAACAAAATAACGTTTGGTCTTTAAATATATCGGGAATACATATTCAGGTTAGGCAATGCCCTGGGCCAGTCATGACATCATAACGCAGCTTTCAGCCTCCTAAGGACGTGAGCAACCAGGAAAAGTATGGGATGGAGCTATATGAAATGTTAAAGGTCTTGTAGGCAGGGTGTAAACAGAACAAGTTGGGAAAAGAGCATGAGTGTGAGTGGACGTAAAGAGGAATGAGTGGGACTACAAATGATCATCTCTTGGTTTGTTAGCTGTGGTCGGGGGACAGCATTTAGTCCATCATGCAGTTCTGTTCAAAGATGAAATCTGAACATATTTAACCCCTTCGTGACAAAGGCTGATTTTACTTTTTGTACCCTTCGGGACAACGGCCGTTTTAACATTTCTGCGCTGATCGTGTTTAGCTGTAATTTTCTTCTTTCCCGTTTACTGAACCCACGCAAGTTATATATTGTTGGTTTTTTTCAGGACAAGAAGGGCTTTCTTAAGATGACATTGTTTTGATTGTATCATATTATTTACTATTAAAAAAAAGTATAAAATATGGTGAAATATTTAGAAAAAAATGACTTTTTCTAACTTTTAGTTGAAAAATCTTTTACTCATCTATAAAAGGTAATAAAAAAACCTGCTAAATAGATTCTCCTATTTGGATGTTGACGCCCCGGGGAGGAGCCAGACATGTCCCCTAGTGCCGATCGTGGTGTTGCTGAATGCCTCGAGGTCGAGGCATTACAGCAACACCGTTTGGGTGCAGAAAGCGAATGTAGATCGCTTTCTGCATCCGTTTAAAGTCATGACGGTCCTGGCACGTCAATTGTCACTAACCTGATGTTAGTGCATGACATGCCAGAACCGGCAATTGTCATTAAGGGGTTAAAAGGAGCACAAAAAATCAGAACATCATTTTACTTGCGGGCCCCTGCTGGCTTCACATGGAATTACAAGTAAAACAAAAAAAGCTTGAAGCAACCCAGGGTATAACTGCTCTCCTATCGGCCTTTTCAAACCTATCCTGTCTGTAGCGTCTCTATGAAATAAACCTCTAGTCCAATTCTCATATTGACTCAGAGAAATAAATCCTCAGGTACAAACATCCTCTGAATCAGTCTTCTTTGCCCTAATAAGATTTTTTTTTACACTGATAATTTGAGTGGCGACAATTTGTTCTCCTTTGTTTGAGAAAATTCCTGTCATTGTTGCCACTTAGTAAATGGGGATTGAGTTCAGACATAATGCGTATTTCTTTTCATTGTTTAAATCTACTTATCTCTCTCAATGCTCCCAGATGTTTTATTTGAAGTCGCTGCGATGACATTTAGATTGGAGCGTATAAGATTATTAACTCCCTATTAAAGGTTAAGTGGATAAGGCATTTCGAGTTTCTCTTTTTCTTATCATCGGAATTCACTTGGTCTGGAAGTCCAGCCATTTTCATGTTACAAGAAACATTTGCATGATATTTACCGAGAGTATTCTAGTCACATCATGTTAAAGTAGGTCTGTAAATTCCCAGCATTTCTTGCATTTTACAGTTCAGTACACTTAATAAACCAATACAATGGTGTTCACGGATTAAAATAAGACCCTTAGACCCTGTCCCTGGGAGCAGCCATCTTCAATTCTTGCTACATAGAAGCATAGCATTTGATGCCAGATAAGGACCATCCAGCTCACCTACTCAAACCTTAATCGCTGGTCTCGTCTTAGATTCAGGAGCCATATGCCTATCCCATGCATGTTTCGATTCCTTTAGAGTATTAACCTCTACCGCTTCCGCTGAAAGGTTGTTCTACTTATCTATCACTGTCTCAGTAAAGTAAAACCTCCTTACACTTCATCCAAGTCTTTGACCCTCTAGTTGTAGATGATGACCTCTTATGGCATTTCACCTCATTTGGAGCAGATTCGCCATCCGTAACTCAATTAAGTCCTAAGTGGTTTGTTTCTTCTGGCAAAGCAATGCTGAAAATCAAAATCCTGGTAGAATAATATGCCAGCTTCTTAAATCCCAAAATATCAATGGGGTGTTGACAAGCAGAATGTGGTTATTGATTGTTGGCTTTTTAATCCAGTTGGCGATACGCAGTGCAAAATATTTTAATGTTACAGAAATGAAAGAAAATGGGAAACAAGCAACATTTCGCTTCACCAAACATTTTCCAGCAGTGTACTTTTGCCTTTTTTCTTTATATAAAAAGGCAAAAGTACAGAAAAATATTTATCGTATTAATGAATGCAAAATACGAAGGTTTAGTCTTAACAACACAAAATAGCATTTCACTGTTATAAAATAACTTTAGTGCCGTTCATAGCCAAAGAAAGACAAGAAAAGTCCTCATGCAGAGTCGCAATCCCTCTAAGGCTTAATATTTAGCCATGATTCATGAGAATTCTATAGCTCTTTCAAAAGTGATGTTCTTGAAAACTAAATATCTGCAGTTTTTTTTAGTACAAATGCACTTTGACCTCAATTTTTAATCAAACCAAAATCAGATTTTTAAATCAGATGACATGTCAAAAAATAAGAGCACAAGTTTGGAAAGCGCGGTCTAAATAATAAGAGCAAAAATGTAAAGAAAATTGAACATACGGTTTTGGCACCTTTAAAAAGAAATCCACCTCCATTGCGTGTCATGAGAAATATATATATGTGATTCTATAACCTATTAATACAAGTTCCCGTCTGTGCCGTCTCTGGAGGAATATTCTCATTTAAAACTTGGCAGGCACTTGGAAGCTCCCTATTCTACACTTTGAAATGGAGCAGCAGAATATGAAAGCGGTCCATTAAAAAAGAGAAAAACACATAAGAAGGAATTGGAACAATGGAAGGGGGTTTACAAAAATTGTCTTTTTTTTCATTTAATTAATATTTTGTTTTTTAATTAGCGTGAAAAATGTGCTGGCAACTTGAGTTAGCATTCAATTGAGTTGGTTGATGTAAAAAAGTGACAAAATGTCAGAAATTTAAGAAGGCGAGTATTTAATGCACAACTGATAGTAAACCTGATAGTAAACCCAACAGCATTCAACGATATCTCGGTGTTTAGTGAATAAATAGGTTGCCGATTTATTCTGGTTTGGAAGAACTGTCATGTTAGGTTAGTAAAGTAACTTCCGCAATTGGCATTCACATTAAGAGGGTTTCTAATATTTGATATTATAGGCGTTGTGTGACCCTTGCATTGGTTTAGTTACTGAACTGAAAGAATAGCATAAAATATAGGATTTGGGATTGTATTGTATTTTATTTAATCTTCTTCAATGTGTAATCTTCTTTAGTGTTATATATGTTATACTATTTTTTTCTAATGAATCAAATAGTATTCACACCATTTTATATATATAAATATATAGAATATAAAAATATATCAATTTTTTTACATTAGGCTTTAGGCTGACATATTGCCAACCTCATTCAGTCTTCCTGTCTCCCTTTTCTGATATTTTTATTATGTTGAAAAATTCCACAATCTCCCCAAAAGACCCCTGACTTGCCTTTGATCACTCCTCGCATCCAGCTGCTCACCAAATCACCTTGTGATATCCCATCTGGATTATTGCAACTTCCTACTAATTGGCCCCTCTGTCTAACTGTGACATTCTCTTCTTTTGTCCCGCCGTGAACACTGCATGCCCCCAATCTCTCCACTCATATCTCCAGATACTCTCTGAATTATCCTATTTGCTCTGTCTATGACTTATGCCTACCCTCAGCTGTCATGACCTTCTTACATTATTCTTTCAGACTCTCCCCTTAAATGCACGATAAATAGTTAAATGTTCAGAGCAGCATACAATCTATATAATTAATACCCAAGACCTGCATCCTGGAAAGGAATTATCTCCCTCACCAGCTTCTCGTTCTGCTTATGACCTTTTCTACAAATACAAATCACAATGACCCACTTAGTTCCTTACCTTCTGTTTCATTACCTCTCAACCTTCTAAACCTTGCAAGAACAATGTCCTCTTCTTCGCCGAAATGTATTGTGTGTGTTCATGTTAGTGTTATTTTTGGGTTCTTCTTTCATTGTAACGGGGCTTTTGAATCAGCTGGCGCTCTTTGCGTAAATTCCAATTAAAGGTCAAATCATTGGGTGATACGAGGACTTGGATGAGAAAATATACAAGTTTTAAAAGAACTAAGAAAAATGTGCCCGGAATGAAACATTCTGCCATCTTAACAAGTAACTTTTTGGTAAATGGGCACAGCGAAATGTCAGCAGAAAATATTCATCATAATAACCTTTCAAAGATTACTTTTTGACTGATATGTCTGATGTTAAAGCAATAAATCAGAATAAGTAAGGATTCGTATTACGATAAAGAAACATTTTTTATGGCCGATCTGTACCATATAATGTAAGTTGTGCATACTGATGTTTGAAATATAATGTAAAAGATAAGTAGCTGTCTTACGTTATGCAGGGTTTTTCATTTCCCGCGTTTGGATAAGACATTTTAATAAAGGGGCTACGGGATGAAAAACTGAAATGTATTTTGTCTGTCCAATTTAAGTAAATTGATGTAAAAATGGATGTAATACTTCTAATTCCTGGCATCTGATGGATTGGTACTATAGACAGGCGAGCTCTGCAACCTTCTGGCCTCAGGGGGTCAAGAAGGGCTAAATGGAAAGCAAGAAGGCCCTAATGATGTGAGAGAGGCCGACGGTCGCCTAATGACGTGGGAGCGGCCGACAGCTGCCTAATGACATGAGTGGCCAATGGCTGCCTGATGACATGAGAGGGCTGGATATGACAGTTACATTTTAATGCTCACATAGCGTGCGGTTGGGCTTATGCTGCCGTTGGTCGCACCCAGTCTGCATTTGTCTAGGGTGCCCAATGGCCAGTCTGATCCTGGGTCAAGTAGAGCCTCCCAGCCCCTTCTACTCCTATAACTAACACACACTCTTACTGTAACACACGCTTACCCTCCTAGAAGGTTATCGTCAAAGCTGCTTGCACAGTGAGCGAGTGGCTGCACTTTTACCAGGGGGGGTCACATAACATTACGTGACTCCAATGAGCTCCCGCTTCTTTAAGCGGCCTGGCACAAGCCCTGTTTGAAGAAATATGACTGCCCCTGGCTACATAAATAAAACGTTATTCATAACAGCCAAATATATAAAATCTTGTAATAATAGCTGGGTATTTTTTTTTATTTCATTCCACAGCTTTGTTTGCATCCTTTAAATGTTAAAAGCCTTGACTCGTTTTCTAACTTCACCACCACAAGTAACGAAAACTCGGTTTTTAATTAATTGTTAAAAGGGATTTTAATCACAGTTTGGTGATAACGTATCTGTGATGCTAACTCAGCAATGTTCTGTAGCGAAGAAATTCGACCGACGGATTGTTCAGTTTACACATGCCATTTTGTTGATTTTGGCGGCTAAGCTTTGTAAATCAGGTATATTTACAGGATATTGGTCAATATAAAAAATACTGCAAATTTGCGTTAAAATGTAGGGTGTAGGAAGTTCTAATAGCGACTAAATATTCCTGATATATATATTGAAGATTGTTAATGAGTTTGTACTTGACTGTATGTAAGCAAAGGTCCTACAAAATTCATATATTGCTCACATGCATGTTCTATACAAAAAATATAACTAGGAAAAAGAATTTAGCCTGAATTGGTCCACAAAGGGGTATTCTGGTACAAACTTGCCACGTAGGTGGTACATACACATAGCCAGAAGACTTACATCGAAAGATATTTATCTGGAAATGATGATTTCAGAACCATCATGTAAGATAGAAAGAGAAAGCATTTAATCTACATCTATTTACGAGGTAAATGTTAACTTTGGTCATATCTCACGTTTATCACATTTGGTAAAGCCACCCAGTACATTGTATATGTTATTGATGAGATAAGACTTAAGAGCAAAGATATAGGTTTGTAACCTGCGTCACCTTTAAGGACCAAGGTCCAACACTGATGAGAAGGAGCGTTTCTTGGCTCAGATCTTCAGCTCCCTCTGTATTTGTTGGGTCCAGGCTTTTTTCCAGATCACAACTCAGCTGGATCGAGGACATACGTGGAAATAATAGCCAAGGAATTAATACAGTCAGAGCCAGCCTTAAGTGCTCTGGCTCCCTGTGTGGACTACTCCTCTGGCGCCCCCCATCCCAAAAAAAAAAGAAAGGAAAAAGATCTCCCCCCTCTGCCCCTTCTCACTATCTACCACCTCTGCCCCTTCTCACTATCTACCACCTCTGCCCCTTCTGACTGCCTTCCCCCCTCTGCCCCTTCTCACTATCCACCCCCCGCCCCTTCTCACTGCCCCCCCCACTATCCTTACTTACCTTGTTGCCGGAGTCCTGCGGTGGGAGCGGGAGGTGTCCGTCTTCCCGCTCTGCCCGGTGCACGCTTCACAGCTGAGCGTCAGAATAATTCCAGCGCTCAGCATGAAACGCCGGCACCGCGACGGAGTCACGGAGAGTGAGGGGCGCCGAGCGGTTGCTGAAAACTTCACGAGCGACCGCTCCGCGCCCCTGCCCGGGACTTAGATTAAAACACCGTTTTTTTTAAACTTTATTTAACATCCTCCGTGTTAAATAAAGTTTTTTTAAAAAAATACAGTGGCTTTGGATCAGGTTGCTACGGATTAGATTTTGGATTAGATTTTGTTACGGGTCTGCACCAACATAACTTAAATCTGCACTTTTACCTATATAATTAATGTTATAAAAGAGTCCAAAATTAACTTCTGTCTTTTATCTTTAATTTAACCCTTCATTTTCCATCTGAATGATCTCAGTGATATCATCCCTACAGCATTTTATTTTCAGTTTGTCTAAAATTGTTAATATGAAAACAGAAACAATCGTCTTTTTGCTTCTGGTTATTCACCTTCCTTTTTATGTATTTAGATTTTTGTGACTTGTAAGAGAATCCTGGACATGTTCCTGAGAATTTTGTCTGATGTCTGCATTCCAAAAGAATATTTTAATAATGTAACATATTGTTGTGGATATTTTTTCTATGCTGTCACTTTAATTGCGATATGTGACCTTACTTCAACAAAAGGTCCATAGAAATCAATGAGCGTGTACCATTAATGGGATAATGAAAATTAATTGTGTGGCGCTTTTTAAATTGTCTTCAGGAATACATTTTGTTCCCATTACTTGGTGTTTATCTTGTTTTATTGTAGCTCAAGGGACTGAAGAACAGGGAGTTACAAGCAATTCCCTCCACATTCTGTTCATGCGTTTCTGTTTTGCAGTTCTAATAATAGCTAATAGTAGCAGGGGTATGTTAAAAGTGGGGCAAAACATATTTTGCCTCAAGGCACCTGATGAGGTGTTTCCACGTGTGTTTGTTTCCCAGGGTAGGCCAGCGGAGCTGTCCGTCTTTTGGGGAAGTAGTTTCAGGTAGGGTTGGAGCTGGCTCAAGATAGCCTTTAGTGTGGAAGAACTGGGCAGGAGAAAGACAAAGTGGGTGGGCAGGAGCAAGAAAAAGTGGGTGTGCCAACACAACGCTCCCCTCCCTGGAGGAGCTGACAAGAAGACCCAGGGAAGCATGGCTTTACCCAGAGACTCCAGGTCACACCCAGAGAGTTTCTATGTATGATTATTTCTCGCTGGATCTATGCTTATGCATACCCCCCAACATTTCGGATGTACAAAATGGGACACCTGTGTTAGGGGATTAGGCGGTGGGAACAGTAACGGAAGAGGGAGATACCAGTTTTGGAAGTAAGAGCCGCAAGGAGGCAAAGCGAGAGCAGTGATGCTCCCTGGGGCCTGGGACAGTCGAGTGAGATACTCCCCACTACCCAGAAAAGCAGGCCAATAAGGCAGCTACCTGGGACAGCAAGACAGACAGTGGTAACTGTCTCCTTGAAACATAGACTGTTTGGAGGTATGTTTATGTAACCACCTTCCCAGAGACTACAGTACCCAGCATGCTTAGAGACTAGCCGACAGTGATGGGAGTGTTTCAAAGTTTTATGGGAGAAGTCAGTCTCCCATCCTGTAAGACTATTTTCTGCAAGAGAGAGGAGGAGGTGGTTGGAGGAGAGAGAGCTGGGAAGAGTGAGAGAGTTCTGTTGCGGTTCTTTTTGATATAACCACTCGATGAAACCTGCAGAGACTAATCGAAAACGGAGATTGTCACTCCAGATCCAGCTGCACCTTGAGAGATAACAAACGGCAGTCAAAGGCAAACCCATCAATCTGGGTGCACTACTGCGCTCTGTAACCAGCTACAAAGGGGGTCAAAATTAAAAGAATGAGATATCTCTTTAAAGAATAGATAATGTTTTAAAAATAGTTTTTTAAAGAATAGTCAAATAAAATGAAAAACAAAAATAAACAAATATATCTCAGTGATGTCACCATAACGACCCCAAAATGATCTCCAATCAGAAAAAACCTTACATAATAAAAATATTTTAAAAGGTTGACGATCTAAAAAAAGGTACCCAAGCACCTTGTATCCCTCCCACTCCCATAAATATACATTTTTAAAAAATACTTCTTTATCTTAACTCAAATGTTTAAAGCATTCAGTAGGTTATACAGAATGAAATCTTTCCGGTAGTACAATAATAATTTGAAGGATATCAAATATTACTAATGTAGCTGTAAAGAACTGGACGTCTCAATTTCGGTTAATAAACCAATTGAGTATATTCAAAAAAGCTTAATTATAAAATTATCTGTTCACAGACAATTAAATACCTCTGTGGTTTTAAAGCGAATCTAATGTACTCTAAATAAATTAATGTACTTGTTATATATACCTAGGAGCTCACAACGTCCTCCTTTTCATCCTTTTCATTCTTATCCCAGAGTAAGAGTGAAGTTACTGTCTCTGTTTCATACCTGCTTTTGTAAGGGTATGGCATATTAGGACAGCAAATTAATTACTGTTCTAGTTCTGCCACCATTTTTTTAAAGGGACACCATACCCGAGAACTCTAAGGGTTTTTGCCCCAATCTAGAGTTGCGGTCTAGAGTTGACTCCTTCTCCTATTCTACACTGCTGCGATCACAAATAAGGCTCCTGATTAGTGCTTTTGCTTCCAGTATGTTAGGGTTGATCCCCCTGCTTGAATGCAGGTGACCTAATTATGTATCTTTAAAGAACGACAAGTCCTGGTTTCTTTTGAGGGCTAGAATGAGAGCTCTATGGTCAACACATTTAGAAAGTAACTACATAGAGGACGAGTCACTGCATATAATCTTCATGATGGGCTATTAAAGGGTTAATATTTCAAAAGTCTCATTGAGAAAGTTCCAAAGTATGTGAATAACACTTAAAAAAAATGACATTTAGAAATGCATAGTATATAGTCTGAAATTAAAATAAATATTAATCCCAAATCGTATTGGATCAACTGATCAGGCTCAGGTTTACATTTGGCTTGAAACGTATCCAAAAGATTTGTGGACCCAAACCTACCCATGCATCACTTTGAAAACTATGACTTTTTACAAGGGCATACTCAGCCAGCCAACACATTCAAATCCATATCACCAATTTCAATCTTGCATTAAAGTTGGAACGGCCGCTTCTTTCCAGAGCCAGGTGGCCAGACTGCAAAAACCCATAACAAGCACCTTACGTTCGGGAGAAACATTTGGATAAACTTCTGAAGGCAGCTAATCAATGGGAAAAATATGTGCAAATGGAGTGTAGGAAAATGTCATCTGTGCTCATTAATACCGTAAATTGTTCTACGGATTCTAAAAATAATGGCGGAGTTACCTTCGCAAGCAATATATAAACACGGCTAAGCAAAGATGCACAGGCTATTATCTGTAAGGACTATAAATTTTATAAGGACTATAAAAGTATATATGCAGTATTGCCTTGCCATGATTTCAGTAGGATGGATGCCATGGTTTAGTTGGAGCCAGCATACCGAGGGTAAGGTTGGCTACCTAGAGCTCCCTCTCCTGCGTATGCGGCTTTCATCAGGAGTGAAGGCACTCGAGGCAGACTTGAAAGGATGGGAAGTAGACGAGGAGTTGGTGATAGTCGGTGGGGACCTGGCAGAAAATGTGTGGGGCCTGGGTGGAGTGTGGACACCAGAGATGGTCACCAGGTATGGGAGCTCTACATTCCTAGCGGTCTGCTGCATAGCTCTCCATATGGAGCACATATGTTTTAGATTCCCTCGCTCCTACCAGTTTGATCACTGAGGTTTTTAAAAGCACAAACCTACATGTTACACTCCTAGCAGTCTTGTAGTATATTTAGAGTCCTCTGACACAGTAGGGACACAATATGTATATAGGTTGAACCTGATGGACTTTGGTCTTTTTTCAACCTTATGAACTATGTTACTATGTTACTATGTTACAAGTAGTATCTGCTTCAAGATCTCTAAATAAAGTTACCCTAACTTAACCCATGTATGTATTTTAATAGTAGGTGCTACTTCTGCTTAGGCTTTAGTCTATAGGAGAACACTTGGAAGTTGGACTTCAATTTGGTCCACTTCTGGTTGGGTGCCATCTTCCTTTACACCGATTTTCATGACTATCCCTCCTTATTCATTTCTTCTGCTTCTTTGACGTAAGCTAATGTGTACGAGCATCTTCAGACGAAGCGAGAAACCGTGTGATCTGGTGACAGGATTGTGGGTTAAAACAATAAAATATCCACTAAGTTATAATTGACAAAAAGCCGGTTAATTGCCATTTATCGCCATTGTTGCCTGTCCTGATATTTTGGGTGACTTTCTCGCTCAAACACCACACTAAGCTGATTCTTTATGGCGATAATAGTGAAGTCTGTTCCTTCATAGACTTTCATTAGTCAGAGTCTCCAGCTGGGTGATTAAGACCGAGCCATTCTATTATTTACCACAGATCGTATATTACGCAGTCAGGGTGTTTGTCTAGTAGATTTAGCTAAGATAACAGAGCGAGAACTCATACAAATGGCTCATATGCAGCTGCCTATAGAAGTATTCTTATGAAAAAAACTAGATTTTTTTATATATATTATTTTCTTTAATTTATTTTCACTCTGATACCAGTAATAATAACATTTGGTGTTGGATCTATTTGTGCATCTTTGTGAAGTAATCGTCCATCGTAGATAAACTGCAGATTTGATAGATTGTGCTATATCTGGGCATTTTTTTATGACATTATATGTTATATGGTGGTGGTCTTGCATTCGTGTTATGATCAGCAATTGTAACAAATAATAATTTTTTTTTCAGTGGGAGACAAAAAATTAGCTATATCAACGACAATAGGCATAGGAATAATAGAGAGCCATTATCGGCACATTTCCAAGGGGGACGGAGGTAAATGCCTTTTCTTGCCCCCTACCGCAGACGCCCCATGTTCGTGTACTCCTCTTCAAAGGATTATCATAAATTAGGAAGTGCTGAAGGAAAATATACGCACATTTTTATATATCGCCATTTAACACATGGAAATCAAATACACTTGTCACCGTAAAATGATTGGAAAATCAATAGCTTTTGGGCCTACTTAATGGTTATTGTGAATTGTTCAAAGCAATTAGCAGTCAGTCATTGTATGGTCTGTAAGCACAATCCTGCTGACAAATTTCCCATTGAGAATATTGACATATCGGCACGGCTCAAATACATTAGCCATAGCGGTTTGTCGCAGTAAAAAAAAATAAAAAAATTGGTGTATGAACTGCTAAATGTGCCCCCGACACCTCAAGAAAATGCTTATTCATGGAATTTATAAGACAAAAAAAAAAGACGTCTTGACAGGGGGTTGATATCTGGAAAAGATTCCAGAACAGACGCTACCGTGGGGTTGAAGTCATTCCAAATTTAAGCGACTGGAGATAAAAATCTGCAGGAAATTGTCAGGTCAGCAAAAAAAAAGATAATTAAGAGAAAGTCAAGATCCTGATGGAACGGAATTTCAAAGGCAGTTTAAAAAAAAAAAAGTGAGCGAAAATGCGTGCACACATGGTCTAAAAGGCCGCAACACAAAAATATCACTAATAACACAAAAACCAATATTCAACGCATTTACTAGATTGGAAGTTGGCCCACTTCTGATCACTATTTAAAGGGATATAACCAAAAACATACGTTTTGGTTGCGTTTAATGTCAAATTTAAAATTGAATGTATATTCATGTATATATACGTTCATAATTTTTATATAATAATAATCTTATTTTACATTCTGACGTCCAAAGGCCGGAGCCTAAAAGTGAAACCCTAAGCAACACCCGCCTCAAGACAGTGGGTCTTAAAAACGCGTTCCGTTATTTAGTCTTATTTATGCCGAGACTCAAAGTGAGGTGGAAGTGCTGTGCATGTTGGGGAGACAAAACAGTTCATGCCCCTAAATATCCCAAAAATGGTGGCACACAAGCATGTGTATAAAATAAAGTATTTTAGTAAATAGACTGAATACACACAAAATAATAACATACATCAGGGGCGTCCAACCTGCGTCCCTCCAGCTGCTGCAGGACTACATCTCCCATAATGCTAAGAGGCTGGCTGAGGAGGATGGGAGATGTAGTCCTGCATCAGCTGGAGGGCCGCAGGTTGGACGCCCCTGACATACATAGTCAACTTACTGTAAATATACATATGACTACTAACATTGACACTACAATATTTTGTGTCTATTAACCCCTTCACGACAAAGCCTGTACATGTACGGGGTCACGATGCATCGCATTTACAATTTTACTTTTAAAGTTTTTTTTTTATGTTTGTTTCAGAAACTTGAAATGATAGAGTTTTTTTTTTGTGTAGTCAGTAGGTTAGTGGTAGGTGAAGCAATGACGTTGGATTTTCTCTCTGGTGCACAGCACTCCAACGTCGCCTCTCCCAGCCGGACCGCAGACCAAGGGCAACAAAGGCCTTCTCCAATGATGGCCCCTTAAGTGAAGCTGCGCATTGCTGAAAAATAAGGCCGCAATTTGAGGTCCTTTCGGCAACAATTCGGCTTCCGTGTAGGATGTCACATGCCATTTGCGGCCTCTATTTGCATTATAATGTTTGATGCCACGCCATTGCTGCGGTGTTCCAAACTCCATGAGGCTTCCAGTATAGAGGAAGATGACTAAAAACCTCCGGAGGATCATAGGTAGGTGAGCACTCATGTTAGAGTAAGTAAAAGTAAAAATAAAAGCTTTAAAATAAAGATTTTGTATGTATTCAAGAACCATATGAGAACCATTCGGCCCTTCTAGACTGCTCATTTTTTCTGATATAAAGCCTCAAATCAGTCCTCGGTCTCATCTTAGATTTAGGATATACACATGCTTTATTAAAAATACATAGTGCAGGGTGGTGCGAGTTCCCCTTTAATACAATGAAAACTATACTCTCTACAAGTTTTTTTTTTTATTATTTGTAATCAGGTTTAACCCCTTAATGACAAAGGCCGTACATGTACGGGCTCAAAATACATTGTTTTCAATGGGTTTAGGGACCGCCCATTGTCCTTAAGGGGTTAAACTAAAATTAGCTGTTTATCGCTGTATCATATTTTCTATCTGTTTTTGCAAATGAAACTTTATCCGGCGTTTGTATATGATTTAGCTGAAATCTTCATACGCAAGTCGCATATTAAACGTTTTATTTCTTTCAGCGGCAAGGCTTCCATAATTAATCTAGCTCATTTAAACATTGGTTTGTATAATTAAATGTAGGATGTAAAAAGATTTCCCGTGAAGCATTGTATTAATCTTGAAACACTAAAATAATAAAGTGAAATCTTCACATATCGCTTTTGTTCTTGATTTTATCTTTAAATATAATTTATATAATCCATAATTATACCTGGGATTAGGGAAAAAAAAGTTAAATTAGAATGCATTGTATGAATATGTGTAGATTATTTTCATTGTTATTGGTTAAAGGTACCGTTCCATTTATATTCGCTATTCTTACCTTAAAGTGCATAAAAACACATAGGGACATATAGGAAGCTTTTTTTTTTTTCTGTCTATGGCAACAACGTATCAGTACTTGCTTTTATGTCTCATGACAATTAAAAATTCCCTGGTAAAAGTTGTGAATGAGCCAAATTTTTACATGATATAAGAATTATTCCTGGGGATAGTTAGGGAATCCACTGCTCTAATTATATAGATTAATCTTATCCTTTTTCAGGTATCGGTGGAGAAAAAAAAGAAAGATTATTAAAACCAAGTTAAAATTGTATTTATTGTTAAAGTATCTGGTTTAAATTGTCGAAGTTGATATCTGTGGCCAAAAGTGACACATATAATATATGGATATGTGTACAATCAATAACATTATATCATTTATTGTTATTATTATTATTATTATTTTAAGGTTTTTGAGTGGTATTTCACATACGGCGGTGACACAATGGGATATGAAAACCATAAAAAAGCTTTATGACATATGAATTAGAACATTATTTTTCCGCCTTTTCTCTACTAATGCAAACATCAGCAACGGTTAACCCCTTAATGACAAAGCCCGTACATGTACGGGCTCAAAATGCATTGTTTTCAATGGGTTTAGGGACCGCCCATTGTCCTTAAGGGGTTAATCAATAAATGCACATGAAAAATAGGAAGTGTAGACCCACAGGTGACTGCGTATAATGCACAGTAGGTATTGAATTAACCGTAAAGGTTCAGGGCACCTGTCAACATCACTTTTGCAAGATCCGTGAATTTACGCTGCTCACAAGCTATAGATTGCTTAAATAAATTAATTTATTGATGCGATGCGCAGCAGGGTTGATGGTTCTTCTTTATATTCAGTAATTATTCTAAAAAATGTGAAACATCTTGTATTGGATTTATTAGGGATATATAAGCCAAATCTAACAAAAAAAAAAGTATGATCTTGGCTAGCGTTTCCCATAACAGATCTCATTAAGACAGCTGTAAAACCGCTCGCTGAAGGTCGAGCCGAAGGACAAAGTAACAACGCTAGCCTCTGATGTTTAGGTTGACGACATGATACTTAATGCATTACTATTTCGCAATTAGCCTTTAGGCAAGTTTGGGCAGCGGGGACAACTTGTTGTGCCCCTGACTAGACGGTGTCTATAATATTTTTTGTAATATCTGTCTTTATTGTGTTTTCAGTAATTCTCACATGAATAAAAATATTATTTTTCAATAAGCATAAAGATATCGAGCCCCTATGTAAAAAAGAAAAGAAGTCAGAATGATATAGCATTTTTTTTGGCGAAAATCTTGACTTAAGAGGAACTTTTCCTGATTCAGCTTTTGCAAACAACTAAAAATAGTTTATTATTATTTTTGTTTTATTTTTCGGTGTAGTTGTTGAGAAGTGTGATGTTAAAGTAAAGAACTACTCTACCCGATGGAAGCTGAGATCAGTGGTAAAAACTAGCATAACCACAGAAATGATCCAGTTATGGTATAAATGCTGCCAACGTTCTTCATACTCTGGTTGATAAACGTGAAATATGTTTTTGAAATAATAATGAATACATTTAGGTCATAAATAGTATTTCTGTTGCAATTCCAGAGAACCACAGAGAGTATCTGGAATAAGCTGAAGACCCTTAGGCTTCATTCATTTGGCTTGTCTTCTGGCCTTCAAGTTACTCATTGATCCGTATAATCCTAACAATTTAAAACCAAACCATTTTAGAACCTTTGTAACACCTTTTTCTAATTCCTAGAAGAACCTGGGAAGACGCTTCTGTAATTAATTTGTAGACACTAATTCAAGGTAATATTATTTCTCATGTTCAGCGTGATGATTTAGCAAGCAATTACGACCTTCATACACAAATCTGTTTTCTGCAATCAACATTTTTTTGTGGAATATTCTCAAAAAAAGAAACATTTTTGTACCTCTGCAGTGAGAAATCTTCTCAAAAAATAACTTATGATACATAGAAACTTAGGCAATTAGACCCATAGTGCAATTCACATTATTTATTCATCGCCATCTGGAGAATGGAGCTGGAAAGTCCTCATTTTCATTAGTGTGTGTTTGTTTGGCTTGAAAAGCTAATTTTGCATTTAAGTGCTGCATTATGCAACAGAAAGTTAATATTTAATGGTGTCACAGGCATATGCACCAGACTTTATAACAGAGGCGCATGTCGCGGTCAATGGAAACTGCGGAGCTTGTATGCAAATCACTTAAAAGGGAAGGATGCTTGATTCCCGAGCATTCAGCAAGCACTGATCTGATTACACAGTCTAAACGAGCATCTGCTACCGCGCTGTAATAAAATACATTGTAGACTAATGAATTACAGAGATTGGACGCCATATTTTGACCCGAGATGTTGGATCCTTCTGGATCTTAAAAATAGACAATACTGTATAGGAAACAACGGGTCTGAGAAAGATCAGTCAGTGTCACCTTAATGCCTAAGATACCTGGGAGGTCCATTTAAATTTTGGTGTTGTCCCATTTTGCCAAATCCCCCCATATGCATTTGCCCCAATCGCGCCCCCCCTCCTCAGGTCAATGTAGTGCAGAAGATAGGATCAGCTGAACACATCTCGCTGCATGTGATATACTTACTGACAGTCAGCTCCGGTGTGCATGTGTGGAAAGGGCTCCCAATGATTTCACTAGAAGAGCTTTCCTTGACACCGATTAGCTGCCACAAGCAGCCAATTAGTGGCAGGATTAGTTGGGCAATGGAGAGGGAGGGCAGCTGCAACAGCAGGGCTGCATCTTCTGAATCAGTTAGGCGTTTTAATTTGTTTGTTTCTTTTTAAAATACTATGTGACTACATTAAAATTTATTCTTCTATAATGGGGGTGTCAGGGACAAAAAACTGTTCCTGTAAATGTATAATAGGTATTATCTGTACAGTTTAGCTGCACACACATTATAAATATTTAATACCTTCCATGTTGCAAGTCTTTGTTTCCTCCTTGATGTTCATATCTGAGAATGTCCCAAGGCTGGTCCCCAAGAGCTCGCCATCACTTGATCCCTATCAGAGGCTAGAGGTGGTGTGACTGAGATAAGCTGAACATAGAGGTGGGGTAAGCTGAACATGGATGAGGGCTAGACCCAAATCACCTTGAAACAGACAGGTGAGCTTGGGACCTGGGTAATACGTGAGTAGGACCAAATACACTCCTCTGCTCGATGATTAAATATACTTCATTTACATTTCACAAAGGTTGATATAATAAAAAAAAATGTAAACTGACTGTCAAAATCACTATACGGCTTTCTATCAAGAGTCTGCAAATGTAATAAGATATTTCCCTACTGTGCGGAAGACATTTTGTACACAGCATAGCTACTGCCAGTGTCATGGTATGTCTTTTTAATGAGAACGGCTATCATGCTTTCATTACGGATAATGCTTGCAAGATATTTTTTGTTAACTGATTAGTAAAATGGATAGAGTGTATACTATATATAATAAATGGTTGCAAGCAGCATGGCCTTACCATCAATACTTGCCTTTGCACTTTAAGTCCGGTGTACGTCATTTGACACGTTGAGTAAGTATAGGGGTCTCTATGTGCCAAATGTCCTGCTCCCAAGAGGAGCTGAGCCAGATATGTATATTCCATGTTCTTACATCCAGAAGTACCCCAAAAAGGATGAGGAGTGGTCATTTTTGCCTGCATGGCAGGCCTCTCTTGTTATGCTCAGCTTTGTCGACACAGGGCTTTCTTAGAACACTGTAAGATGGGGAGGGGGGGGCTTCATCAAAGAAGCGTTATTCGTAAATGTGAATATATTACATATATGTACTCGAGAGAAAACTGTTTACAGCTCCAGAATCGTTCAACAGAATAGTATGTCAATAAACAGTCTCAGGATGAAGTTACACATCACTTAACATTTCCTCATGAACTCCTCTGTATGTTCCTTGGAGATCTTATAACACACAAGGCGCTTATAGCGATTGCATGCTTTTTCTACAGCGTTTCTTGTATTTCAGTGGAAAATCCTAAACTGACACTCAGACCTCAGCAGCCCCCCATATTTTACCTTCACAGCTTACAACATCATATCTTGGCACATTGGAATTTTAAGGGTTACAGCATGGCGTAAGGTTCAATGTGGAGGCTGTACTGCCACTTTACAAAGAAGATCAGGGATGTTCCTGATTGGTCCATGGAGGAGTGGAGTGTGAGGAACCTGATTACCCAATCTGCCTCCCTGAAACTGCCACCCATGGCCTAGTAAGCCAGAATATGCCATCGGTCCAACCAACGATGATGACTCCAATCACTTAAAGCCTTTATTAAGCCAACACAAAGATTCCAAAGAGTTTCCTAAAAAAAAAAAACTAAAAAGCTAAAAAAAAAAGCTAAATATTTTACTTTTTTATGATGAAAAGAAGTAGAATTATAAAAACATTCATGTCATATACCCACAATATATGGTTTATGAAAAATGAACTCGTTTTAAGATAAATAAAATGATACAAAGGGTACATTGTACCAAGAAATTCTATTAGATCTGTCAAATAGAATACACCTTTGTGTTTTGTCAAGTATCATCTGATTAAGATGTAAGATGAAAATGCATAATGGAGAAAGTGAACACCTGCTTTGCATAATTGTTCTTTTTCAAACAAATATGTCATTTTCTTGATACATTTGTCTTTGTTTAGAGTCACGCTTACTTTGGGTGTACTTGAACTGTTCTCTTTGCCAGCCTTAACAAAAGGCTAATTTAGAAAAACAGAGAATCCCAACTCATTACGATGCATCGCCGGTTTGATGTCAGCCTCTGGTATCAGCAATCTGTCTGGAAACAGATGTCCCGTTTAACAAATATTATCATGCAGTGCCATCATCTGGTCTTCATAACTGGTGCCATTGATTAAATCAAAATTGACTTCATTTGGCAATTTGGGGAAAAGCCAATTCTCACAATTTTTATTACTAGCATCAAATAGAATTAAAATATTATGAAAAATAAGTTTTAGTTTTTGCCCCATAATAAAATGTTATTATGCATAATAGCCGTTTGTATTTAGTTCTCGCTCCGTTATCTGATCCCCGATCTACTAGACAAACCCCCCGACTCCTTATTATACTGCCTGTGAGAATTAACAGTCAAGCAGTCAGACAGGATGACTTATGAACCTCTGTGGAAGAACGGACTTCATTAGCATGGCCATAAAGCATCAGCTCAGTGTGGTGTTTACGCAGGGAAAGTCACCAAAGATATCACATGACCGACAGCAATGGCCGCCCCCAGGTCTGCAGATAATATGATTATTTTGTCAGTCATGTACTGTTTTGAGTGGCTTTCCCTGGTCAAGCATCCCACTAAGCTGATTCATTATGGCAATGCCAATGAAGTCGGTTCATCCATGACTTTCATTAGTCAGAGTGTCCAACTGGGTCATTGAGACTGAGCCATACTACTGTTTATCACAGGCAGTATGATAAAGAATCAGGGTGTGAGAACGCATACAAATGGCCAATATGCAGCTAACTGGAAATATTGCATAATGCAAAATCTAGAGCTGTTTTTAAAAGAAAATTGCATATTTAATTAAAAGTATTTTTAATCTCATTAGTGATAATTTATGGCACCCTTTGTAAGGACTAAACCAAACTGTAAGGTTTAATAATTGCGATATTTTTCTGCATTATGAGGAACATTTGCTTCTGAAGATTTATGTACAAATGTTAATGATCCCAAGAGGAGAATCCTAAAATAAAATAATATGCTCTATAAATGATACACACACCAACACATACAGAAACATTGATGAAATGTGTTTTTATTTATTTATTTTTTGGCATATTAAAAGAAAAAAAAAGAAAGAAAGCTATATTCATGTATTACGATATTCATTTAGTGTTCAATAAAACCTAATTTGAGCTTTTATTCTTATTCAATAACACAATAACACTTTTAATATTCTCATAATATTCATAGTTTTCTGGAAAACCATAAACACCGTAATATATAACTTTAATCAAAGCAAGTAGAGAAGATTCCGATGACTCGGGAAGAGATGTCGCTATCCATAGAATAAGACAAATCCACGACTGCCCTTCCACGTGATTCCATCAGCAAATGTAAAACAAAACGGAATTAACGATTGATTAACCTCCGCAACGTCTATTGAAACACAATATTCCGCGTCATTTCGTCCAGAATGTCAGAGCCAGCATGTTGGATTTAGCTTACTACCTGCCTGGGAATAAAATACAGTCTCCTGAAAGCCTCCACCGTCATTGGGATTATGGACTGGTCTCATCACTGTGGCTTCCAGTTGAAATGCTTAAAACAATCACAATTACAGGTTTTTAATATAATGGCAAATTCATGTTTTTTTAAACAGTTAATGGGCTTTTCCCAGAGGCATGTTGGCGTGACCTGACAAATCAAGTTCACAATTAAAGGACAACTCTTGCCGTCACAGCTATTAACGTTAATAATAGAATACATCTAAAATACCTATAGGTTTCACTTATTTTCCCAGTGAAATTATTCTGCTATATTTAGCGACTGTTTTGCTTAAAGAATCCTATGGTAGGGTCAGCATTATCTAATTAACGTCCTGTTTCGTAACTTATTAAAATCTGTAGGTAAAGTTTATTTTTAGTTTTTTTTTACTATATAGTGTAAAACTTTAGACGCAGACGACCATATCTGGGGGTTCTCCAGGTCTGACCTGGAGTCTCTGAGAGAGGCCCTGCTTTCTCGGGTCTGTGGGTCAGTTTATTCTTTATCTGGGTAAAGTAATGGTATGTCGGTACTCTCATTCCCTATTCTGCCCATATTCCCTCCTATGAAAGGCACTTTCGGTCTAGCCTAACCCCATGCATTGGCTAGCCCACCGCCAGCATGCACCCAACTCTCCTGGCAAATGGGAGAACTCCAAGTGGCTATCCTGTGAAGTCCCCGGGTATGCAAATTGCATCAACCTTTATATCAAACCAATATTCTAGACTTTAAACACCCCCCCCCCATATAAATTATAAGTTAAAATCGAACAGTAATCGTTCTTTTACCACTCTGGAAATGTAAATGTTTTTTGTTTGCGAGCAAAGATTTCCTTTCCGTTCTTCTATGCGTTAAATGTTTAATTACAAAGGGGAAGGTTTTGAGTTTCTGCAAAAATCATTTCGTGCCAACCTGAGAGACTCGCTTAATTGTCAAACAATCTGCAACATAATGAGTTGCGTTGTCTGGCTTCTCCAAACACAATGGGGAAGAAGATGATCGCTCTTTTTTCCTTCCCCTTAAATTGTTTCAGAAATATAAAGAGTCCCATAACGAACCTTCAACTTGAAAAACAAGAAGTTTGGGTAATTTGAAAATGTGCATTAACCGGTATTATTATTAATGTGTAATTAGGACTGATAAACTTTTTTTTCAAAGTGGTAAAGCAGCGATGTCCGCCTCAAAATGTTCAGAGATGCAGCCGGTTTGCAAAGCTTCTCTGGCAGAGGAGACATCTTATCTCTGGTTTATAAAGTACGGTGATGCCATTTAGTATAATAACCCAGAATAATCATGGACTTTCTAAATAAGCAGACTTGACCGTCTTCAAATTTGAAGAGCACATCACAAATATTTTATTGTAGTGTCAGATGGTTTTAATGAGAAACCTTATGGGAAACATTACTAGTCAAGAGTTAAGAATATTCTGAGACACTAAGACCAGTGAAAAACAAACCTTGAGGTTCAAGGGAAGTGGTTCCAATCTTGTGTGCTTGATGACAGGTCTCTTTGGTGGAAAAAAGCAGGCCGAGCCATATTTGTTTGGTCTCCAATACCCGAAACACTAGCACTAGTGTGCCATATGGGTGCATGCAAGGACCTTTTGAGTGCATGATGGGCTTCTAGGGTGGCAGAATCCAAAAAAAAACCCCACAGTGTCTGAAAGCTTGAGATTAATATAAAAACCATTGTAAGAACCCAGCTATTCATTACATTCTAAGAATCCCCGTTTTTATTTATTTCCTATAATGCCATTGAAGTATGTTTTGTATTATCGCGCGCTCCCGAGCTGTCTTTGATAGACGATTATTTGTGTCAGGATCTAAATGGATTTACGGCGGCGCGACAGTTACGGAGAATAAAACACGCGTCGCGCTGGGGCGAGGGAGATTGGAAAGAGCTTCTAAACGCTTTCGGTGAGATTGTGTCGGCTTTCTTTGATTCATAGTCCCAGACATTATGTTTTAGAAAGAAGATTATAAGTTGCTGGTGGTAAAAGTGTAGCTCATTTTCCGAGGAAAATGTTCACCGCAATCTAGACAGACTGCAGAGAAGTAGCTGTCATCGGCATGCAATATCAGCTCGAAAGCTTGTGTTAGGACGCACTATGTCACTCTATGTCCAAAGTCTGGATAGATACGGACTGTGGCTTTAAGATTATTAATATTACTTTTGTGTTAGTGTCATAGCCTCCAAAAATGTCTCATGTTTGCTGGCTTATGACTGCTGCTAGCCCTGCGTGTGCATTTCCCTTGTCAGGATAAGAAGGACGAGAGGGGTGTTCCATGAACTAGATGCCCCTGATGTCATAACACCACACACATAAAGCAGTTGTGACATCATGCTGCCCATATCCTTATAATAATAAAATAAATTATTGACATCCTTACACATATTGCCAATAAGGGGGGTTTATTTTTACTGTCATCTGGGGTAATGCATGTATTAACTGTTTGAAAAGGTACAATGTTCCATTATATCGCATTACATTTATTTATATAGCGTCGGCAGATTCCGGAAGGATACATTTTAAATCACAAGCAATAACAAACTGGTACAAAAGGAGAAGAGAGCCCCGCTCTTGCAAGGTTGCAGTCTAGTCGGTGGTTGAGAAACTGCTTGGATGGAGTCAGGATGATGTAGAGGTTGTTGGTCGTTGAGATGGCTTAGATAGGATGTTGGCTGAGAGTGTTAGGAGAAAAGATCGTACGCTTTCCGAAAGAGGTGGGTTTTCAGAGAGCTTTTGAAAGTTGCGTACAAGAGAGGGAATCTTTTAAAAGAGGTAATGATGGTAGAAGGGAGATTCAGATCTGTAGGTGAGGGTGAGGAGCTTGAATTTGATTCTGAAGAGTATGGAGAGCCAGTGGAGCAATTGGCAAAGTGGAGCGGCAGATGATGAAAGATGGCGGAGAAAGATTCATCTAGCTGCAGTGTTGAGGACAGATTGGAGCAGTGAAAGGCGGGTAAGGAGTAGACCAGATAGTAGGAAGTTGCAATAATCCAGATGGGATATCATAATGTTCTTTTTTAATCTCATTAGGAATGCCTATCTGTTGTAGGGAGTGACCTGAAGTAAAGTAGGATATGCATGAACATCCTAAGGCATGACCCTCAGAGCTCTATCTCTCCTGGGTGTCTTCATATGACATCATATCTTCATACTTGGCAGCAAGGGTGGCACTGGGGAAGGGGCGTCCGGTGGTTCTGTCGAAAGTATACACATCACTGTTCCTGGGTATGAATACTAGTTGACCATCCCTCATGTTGGTCTAGTCATCTTACACTTATAACTCTTGTGACCTCTGCAACCCCGAGAGTGGTGTCCCAAATGCAATACTGTCGTTATGGAAATACATATTATTAAGTAGATCCTGGAAATCTAAAAATAATTTTAAAAAAAAAAGGTTTTGTAACAGTTTTAAAGACAGTGTATGCGATATTTGATTATAAATTAGCATAACTCAATGCATATGTTCCATTTAATCACACCAATTTAATGCAACCACTATGCTCGAGGAGACGCATCCAGTAAATAGAAAAGGTTACGATCGTACTGTCGGTACATTTCCTATGGCTAAGTAATGAAAAGAAAAAAAAACATTAACTGATTTACTGGTGAACATCGTCATTTTAAGAATAATATCATGAATTATTTATAGGCAATGTTTTATAAAAAAAAAAATATATCCATCATTTAAAAGCATAACAGAAGAGAAAAATCTGGAACCGATATCATGGGTCAAGGTACTCACAAAATAAGATGGGCACCCCAAGGGAAATATACTTAATAGAAGATAGAGCAGATCGATCGTTTAAATATGGAAATATAACCGTATTTTCTTACAAAGTCTGTTTATGTTGAGAATTATAATCTGAAATGCATTATTTTTTGAATGACTATGCATAAGGTAACATCGGACACCAAGAAAGTCATTCAATATGGATCATTCATCTATGCGCTCCGTTATAGGATTTCAAGTTGAGACGCTCATGCACTTTAAATACATTTTTCAGAATTCAATTCATTACCTATACAGCCGTAGACATAAAGTTATGTAAAGTGATTATACCACCGCATGTTCGGTGAAGTGGCCCCATAAGGTTCTCATATAAAGTGCTTATAGTTTATAATCTCTAACTTCTCCTTCCTAACTAGATTACCATTCCTGGGAACTTGTTGGGTTTGACCCCGAGTCTCCATATATATATATAGCACTTCTTCTTCTCCAGGACACGTGGTCAGCTTCTTCAACCTCCAGGCAGGAGAACGCGTGTTTAGCCATTACCGCTCCCTGCCAAGGCTCCGCACGTTGCCATCGTACATCTCACTCAAGTTTAAATGGGGTAACATGGCTACCATTACCCCTGAAAAAAAGCCAGATACTCAAAAGAGAGGTATTGTTCAGATGTAATCATTTCCCTCGAAAGAAGATACCACTGAGGTCCCAAAAGCCTATGTAACTGCTTCTTCCTCTATGTTGGCCAAACCAAAGGTGTCAACGTCAATAAAAGACGTCGTGTTCATGGCCCATGACTTAAATGTATTCCTTTTGTGGTTTTTTGGATAGTATTTTTTCCTCTAAAGTTCAAGGATTTATATTTGCTGACCCTTTTATTATTATTTATTGACTTATATAGGGTTATCGTGTTCCGCGGTGCTGCACAATGAGTAACAAGTAGTGCGTTACATAACAATGTAGACACAGAAGAATCTTTGAGTATACTAACGAGTAAATGGTAAAGGTAAACTGTTATTATCCAGTAATAGATCTGGCGAGACAACCAGAGCCACATGTGCTTTAAAGCAGTTACACATTTAAATCAATGCGCAAAACCAATTAATGAACATCTTCCTTAGCTAAAATGTATTACGTCCTCCAGAGCAAGGTGCTGTTCTCTGTTTGAAATTACATTTTTTTAATCCATGATTTACAGCATGATGGAATTAACACTGTCACATTAAGATTGCCGTCGTTAGGAACCAACTTTTTCCTGTAGGTTGGAACTAGGATGTGAAGATTTATTGTATGCGTTGTTTAATTTTTCACAATTAATTGTTTGCTTTTGGATTTGGAGAAGATAATTATGCAGAGATGGGGCTTTTGTGTTGGCTGGGCTATCTTCAATTTATCTTTCCTGAGCTTCCTTTCCTCTCTCCTGCCACTGAGAAACAGCATAATGCGGTCCGTACCTTTATTACTTTTTTTTGTACAACGTTTTATTTCTTAGGAATATATATAATAAAATAAAGGGACTTTGAAATTGTTAATCAAACTTTTACATTTAATTTATATATATAAATCAGGAAATCCATATATATATATATATATATACATATACATATATATATATACACGCCGTGTGAAAAACATATCAGGATATAAAAATTAGGTCTAAAAATTAGGTACTGTAATAACAACTTCAGATGAACAACTACACATTACACCGTGTCATGATTTATTCAAGAAAAATAAAGCCAAAATGGAGAAGCTGTGTGTGGAAAAACTACTGTATATAGTCAACATAATTCAGGAGGGAGTGGCACACTCAAATCCACAAATAAATATGCCATGGTGCCCCCAATGACCATAAGTATAATTTGTCAATAAATAATTTGCCAATAAAGGTAATAAATTGCAACATTCATAGTGATGAATTTACCTGGGTGCGGTCTGGGGCAATGCATTTTCTGCACAGCCCTTCATAGTGTTAATGGGCTGGTTGGGGAAATCAGTGATCTACCTTTTAACCGGACCATTGAGTAGTAGAGTTGCAAGGACCTTGAGGCCCCTAGCTACACAGCAGAGGGGCTGCCACGTCCCCGGACCTGCCACCCTAGGGCCTAAAGCCAGAATATGTCACTGAACATATCCTTGGACGCATAGGCTGTATCTTGCAGGCTTCCAGCATGTAAGAAAACCAGCACACATATAGTTAATGATTTAACTCCAACTAACTTTACTATACTTGTATGATTATAACATTCTAAATGTAAATGTGGGTACACTCAATCTGCTATATTAAATAATTCACATAGGTCACATAATCACATTGGTGACTTTATTTAGCCCCTTGTCAGGTAGAGCCTTGGCAAACATTACATATTTGATCTTTTTAAATATAGACGCCTGCTTTTTCCTCTGGTTCCAAGACGAAGCTTGTTTTTTTTCTTTTGCCTGTAAAACATGTGGCTTTCCTACCTATAATGAACTTGGGTCTGGCTATGGATTGATTAAAGCTAAGTGCACATTGATATATAAATTAAAATGAATGAGTAGATCTGGGAGTAAAATCAATTTATCTCCCCTCGGGACTATTTGTGAATACATCGTGTCTTTTTGTGAAGCCTCTCACAATGGTTATGTTGACCATTTACAAAAAAATATATACACCCCCAAAAAAGCATACACATTTAGATTCCTAGATTTCTGCTAAGATAAAATGGACCAATAAATACACAAAACAGAGGAAAAAAATCAGTGCATACCCGGCAAAAACACCTATCTAAGGCATAAATATTGGGGATTCCGGCACGTTATATCGCCATATATTGCCGCTACACCGAATTCTTGCTCTGTCTATGGCGGTTATTTACTTATGAAGCATGACATGCGTTGTCATCAATGTCTTGCCACATGGTAACCATGATAATGCATATCTAATCTACTGGGCAGAAACACATTTTCCTCCCCAAACCATTTGCCAGCGGCATTTTCCACCATTTTTAGGAACTATAGTAAAATAAAGTCTACTCCAGCTATGGACTCAAAGAACACATTATCTCCCCATCATTCCAAATATTAGTCATGCTTTTCAAATCTCATCTTCAATAATCTAATGATCATTTTACTTCTAAATCCCATTAATCTGTTGGGCGCAATGTCAAGATATTTCTTCATTTACATTTACTAAACAGTAAATCATAAAGTGACGGCATCATTGATTTCTCTAATTGATTAATAAATCTCCCGATGTTGATCTTTCTGAATGCGAATGTATTTACGATTATTAATGTTGATTTAGAATAGCAAAGCACCAAAGAAGTAAATATACCTTACAAGGCTACTTTTGATCAACGCTGTTAATGTGTGCATTAAAGCAAACAGTCCTTAAAGTAAAATGTGTTAGCCTAAAAAAAAAGGATGTCTTATCTGAAGGGGAGACCTCAGAGGTCTCGAAAGCTTACCGGTATTTAACTTTGTGCCGATCATGGCGAGGTCAAGGCATTACAGCAACGCTGGTTCGGTGCAGAAAGCGAAAATAGGTCGCTTTCTGCACCCGCTTAAAGACGTGCCGGTCCTGGCACGTCATTTGTCGTTAAGGCCTTGATTTTCCACGACGTGCCCGGACCGGCAATTGTCATCAAGGGGTTAAATTAATAGACTATTTATATTTTTTTAACTTTTTGACTATAAGGTTTTCATGTTTGGTGTCGCGAAACTCCATATTTCTTGTTAAGGTAAAACGAGTTTAGAACATTTCTTTAAAGAGACCCTTGAACATGTATAGGAGGAAGGGGTTACATGACCCAGCCCGGCCCATGTGAGCGGAACTATCTGGACATTTGGTGAAGGGTACTGAAGAGGAGGAAGAGCAGTAGGAGATGTTTTGCATTTTCACATGAAAAGGAAAAGATAAATGCAGAGGTGCCGGATGACATGGCCTCTTTTTTTCTGTCATCTGAAACCAGAATGGTCTTTGTGTTGGCTAAGGGTCCCTGTTGTCGAGTTAAGGTCTCCAGCAAATATTCGCCTAGGTGGCTATAAAATTGGGCAAGGTGGTGGTAAGACTCTTGCACAAAAAAGGAGATGGAGTCTCTATCAGGCGAGTTAGGGTCCCGACCCACTGAGTTAAGGAAGACGTAATGGCCGCTGGTATGTGGCGGGGCCAAGTGCCTTCACATGGTCGGTTGTCGAGTTATTAGCAGTTACTGATACAGTAATGTGTTATCATGCATTTAGGTTGTAAATAAATACTGTGGCCAGTTGAACTAGTAACTGGGTTGCCCGAACAGTTAAGTGGGCAACTGCATGGTCATACATTTGAGCATAACTCACTAATGTCTTGGCTTTCTTAACCACTTTGCAATCAAGCATGGTAAAGGTTATACTCCCTTACGAAAAAATTACTGCAGTTTTTCTGAAGTAATACTGCAGTTTTTTGGACATGAAAAAACTGCAATACTGCACATTTACTGCAGTTTTACTGCATTTGTACTTCACTGTACTGCAGTTGCACTGCAGTTATTTTTGTAAGGAAGTACAAATGCAATAAAGCTGCAGTACTTTGAAGTACAACTGTAGGTTTGCAATATAAAAAAAAAGTGCAGTAAATGTGCAGTAAAAGTGCAGTACAGTGAAGTACAAATGCAGTAAAAGTGCAGTATTGCAGTTTTTTCATGTCCAAAAAACTGCAGTATTACTTCAGAAAAACTGCAGTAATTTTTTGTAAGGGCTTCACAAACAAATGTGTGGCCCCGAGCTGTCAGATTGAATGTAAGAGCGCTTTAAGTGAGTTCATCGTCGCTGATCGTGTGCATGCTGCAGCCCTGTGACTGGGGTGCAATTCACTAACTTAGAATATGTTACTGAACATAAAACAGGATTTGTTTATAGTTGCCCATTTTCTGGGCAAGAAATACAAGCCAGAATTACAAAGAATGTGTGAAACCCGGAAAAAAATCTATTTACTGCCAACTCTGAAAGAGATCGTTGATAATACGGCCTCCCAAAAAGTGTCAGAATGGGGTGAATTTAAAAAAGCGATGCACAACTTGTATTATATTTGCCGTATTATGGCCAAAATAGATGAACATTCCAGGCATAGAATGGGCTCCAAATTAAGGCAGGTTAATGAATAGATTTGGCGTATTTAGGGGGGAAGAAGTTTTTTGTTTTTTTTCTTTTTCATTTTTTGCCCTATATAATGTCTAACATTTCCGAATATGATTTAAAATAGCTGTACTGAAAAGAAATCTCAGAGTTTTCAGAATAATCCTAATCACTTCCAAACACTACCGTATTTGCTCGATTATAAGACGAGGTTTTTTTCAGAGCAAATGCTCTGAAAAATACCCCTCGTCTTATAATCGGGGTCGTCTTCTAATCAGACCTCAAATAGAGGTCTGATTAGGAGACTAAGATCCAGATCCCCCGCACCGCTGCAGGGGACCTGGATCCTCCTGTCGTCGCCCCCCCCACACACACTTACCGGTGCTTCCGGAGGTGAAGTTGGCAGCGGGGGTTGTATGCGTCCGTCGCAAATACCTTCCCCGACTGTCAGAGATCAGAGTTCAAGAGTTCCTGATCTCTGACAGCCAGGGAAGGTATTTGCGACGGACGCATACAAACCCCCGCTGCCAACTCCACCTCCTTCCGGCTGCCGCGGAATGAGACGTCAACCCGCTGCCCCGGCAATACAGCAGGAAATTGGAAGCACCGGTAAGTAAGTGTGTGTGTGTGTGTGTGTGTGGCATCTCTGGAATGCCTTACACCCCTATATGCCACTCTGGCACTTAGGGGGTTAAAAGGCATATTATGGGGCAGAGTGGCATATAGGGAGGTATAAGGCATTTCAGGAGGCAGAGTGGCGTTAAGGGGGCATTTAATAGTGCACTCTGCCTCCTGAAATGCCTTATACCTCCCTATATGCCACTCTGCCCCATAATATGCCTTTTAACCCCCTAAATGCCAGAGTGGCATATAGGGGTATAAGGCATTTCTGGAGGCAGAGTGCTCTATAATGCCTTTTAACTCCCTTAATGCCACTCTGCCTCCTGGAATGCCTTATACCTCCCTATATGCCACTCTGCCCCATAATATGCATTTTAACCCCCTAAATGCCAGAATGGGATATAGGGGTATAAGGCATTTCTGGAGGCAGAGTGGCACATAGGGGGTCAAAAGGCATACCATGGGGCACAGTGGCATATAGAGGGTTAAAAGGCATATCATGGGCCACAGTGCCATATTGGTGTGGCAAGCCTGGGGGCAGATGTGCGTAACTGGGGGACAGGTTGGAAAATACAAGAAATAAAAACAAAAAAAAAATATTTTTCTCAATCATAGCTTTTATTAAAAAAAATAGTTTACATGAATTAACATTTACTGGTAAAACTTTTTTCCTTTAGGGTCGTCTTATATCCAGGCTTTTTCTTTTTTCCTAAATTAATATTCAGATTTTGGGGGGTCGTCTTATAATCAGGGTCGTCTTATAATCGAGCAAATACGGTAATCATGAATTATTTTACTTACAGCAAGGTGTGGGGGGGTCAATCTTCTATCAAGTAAATGATGGTTTTGCATTTCAATTATAGTTTAGGTGCCTGGCCAAGAAGGACTAATTATCATGAACGGCTTTGCTGGCTAGATATTTTTAAAGACGTTTAATGTAATTGGTAATAGCCAACTATTCAACTATCCTATTAAAGAGACGACGTCTGGGGGTATTTTTCACCGAAGGGGTTCTGTCACCTTCACATCTTTTTGAATTAATGAAAACTTTCAAGAGCATCTAGTTTTTTTTTTTTGGCCAACAGTATTGCCAGCTAAAAGAATTATGTCATTTTTTTCATTGTTGATCTAAAGTTCTTTTCTCTAATTCATAAATGAAAAAATTCTGTCCGAGTATTCTGCGGTAGTATACTCACACAACTCATGACTTTTCTACTTTTTGTGAATACCTTTAGAGAAGATCTTCACTCCCCACGATGTAGAGCGGAGATTCAAATATCCACTGTATTTACCTCCTGCAACATCACACGCATCTCAGATTTCTGACCATATTGACCATAAGAACTTCCGGGGTAGAATGTGGCATTTTCTGCTGTTTTTAGAACAAAAGTGAGCATTTTCGCCAGCCACTTACTTTTAGCTCCCATTTGTATTATTGCAGTTTAAAGAAATTTCTTCGTTAATTAGAGCTGGAGTGCAGTTTATTTGTGCTACTTCCATCTGAGAGATCCATGTTGCCAGCTGAATTCAGTAGAAAATTCATCAAAAGCACGTTTTTTTTTTCGCTTGTGGTTAAAGTCGGAAGCGTACTATTGTATAAAATGTCTTTGTGTGTAGTAACATTAACATTACCCTTCACCGGACCCTAAAACAACCAGCCCCGGACCATTATCCCTCCTCCACCAAATTTTAGACATTAAACATTCCAGTAGGTCGCGTTCTCCTGCCATCCACCAAACCCAGATTCATCCATCAGATTTCCTCCTTACGCACAGCGCTTGTGTTGGTTGCCGCCAAACACAGTTTGGAACTCAGTAGTAAGTGATTCTACACAGAATGGGCTATTTTAACGCATTTCAGCACTCGGCGGCCCCGCTCTGTGAGTGTGAGTGGTCTAGCACTTGGTGGCTGAGCTGTTGTTACTCCTAGATGCTTCCACTTCACAGTAATAGCACCTACAGTTGATCGGGGCAGGTCTAGCAGGGCAGAAACTTCACAAACTACCCTGAATTGGCATTCTATGACATGTTTAACCCCTTAAGGACAATGGGCGGTCCCTAAACCCATTGAAAACAATGCATTTTGAGCCCGTACATGTACAGGCTTTGCCATTAAGGGGTTAAAGTCACTGAGGTCTTTGGTCTATGGAGATCCGCTAGCAACAAATGTGTCTGAAACACCTAAACCCAAAAACTATGGGCTGTCCACATAATTTTGCCCATACATCTGCCGTCAAATTCTATGTTTCTAAACATTCCGTGTAATGCTCTGTTTGTACAGACAGTGAATGTTTTAATAATATCGTCTGTAATGAGCTTTTTGGTCATAATGTGTTGCTTTTAGAGAAATATTTTATCGTCACACCTGCGGTGAAGCTTATTTTTCAGTGTATATTTACGTTTTAACACAATGGTTTAAAACTCCTGCTTTGAATAGCATTGGAAAGAGTCCTTCAAAACATAATTACAGCAAGTGTTTTAATTTTAGCACAGAAACAATACCTGTGTATTAGCAGAAGAATTGCATGCTTTCTCTTTATTCTTTAACAACTCTACCGTTCTGGTTTTAATAATGCAGAAGCTGGTTTGGGACCATCCAGTTCTGAAAATAAAATCCCGAATTAAAACGTTACGGCAAGAACATCAGAAATCACCTTAATACTGCAGGACGGTTACCTGTTAAGTGTTTTAGCTCACCGGGAGTAAATGCCCGATCCGTGTATCCGTCATTACTGAAGCATGTAGATATTAAGACAGGTTTAAGAAACAATCACCCAGCTCAGTCTTAAAATTCTTATAGCATCAGTGTAACAGGTCAATACAATTAAGGTCTGAGCTTTTTTTAATTTGCGGGATATAAATTATCAGGAAAGACTAAGATCTTAATGTACGGCTTGGAGGAAAGAAGAAAAAAGAGAGAGAGAGAGGAGATGTGATAGAAAATACACAACGGGACAAGTACAAGAGGGAAGCTGATTTCAAAGAAGGAGATTGGGATTACCCATGACTGTTTAGACCCATAGCACGGGCCAACAAAAGAACCAAACACCCCACCCCCGTGAAATAAAGACACTGGACACTGTTTTTGTGGGATAGGGCAATGAGCCACAGGTTTTATTATATATTCACATAACCATTCCTTGGGCCAATGGAATAACCAACAATTCCACATCCCCCAAAAAAGTGCCAGCTGTTGAGCGCTAAACGCAACAGGCAGTTAATAACCACCAATTAACCAAGCGTCCTAGCTGCGCGGTGCCATAAGCAGCCCCCAGGACACACCTCCCCAAGCCCGTTATGGGCAAAATCATCCAAAAAATCACCCATTCTATGCCAAAGTTATCTGAAAACCGTGCTGGCCACATGACCCAGACCGCAGCTGTGACAACCCAACTGGAAGGAACATAGCGCAGGAAAAAGAACAAATGAACAAACCAACAACGCAACTCAAAAAACATCAAATGCTTAGAAGCAACCCATGTTGGGGTGGACAGGAACGTCTGAGAGCTTGCTAAAGGCACAGGAAAAGACGTAAGAATCACCTCTCACCCGCAATTTAAACCCTCTTAGCTGCAACATTGTTGCAGCTACCCACCAATGGTAAAGGGGCTTACTGCAACCACATGCATGGGCCGACAGTCATGATCTCCCTTTCAATGGGTGCCCCCTTTCAATGGGAAGCAATGTATCCCTTGTAAAAGGGGTCTTGACATAGGTATTAGGTTATATATATATATATGGTTGTTATCTCGCTCATGCAGGGGTTAGATGGGCCAGGTACATAAGGCTCTTTGTACTAGTGTCTGCGTTGTAATTTGGATTAAGTATAAGTATTTGTGTGATATTGTAATGAGCAGGTGGCAGGTGGCTCTCGCTTAATTCCTTGCGTTAAGTTGTTCCAGATTCTCCCAGAGAGATCTCAGCGCCGGGTCATGCATTTATATGCCCGTTAATGAGCAGTCACGTGGACTACTTGGTAATCGTCGCTCATTGATTGAGCCGCACATTAAATTTGGTTTGATTGCATGATCATAAAGAAGGCACAGAAAATACACACATTGCCGTGATCTTATATATGAGCTGATGGTACAGTTCAATTTACTAAAGGGCGGAACGTTGACAATATAATCCAGCATCACATACAACAGTAATGAAAGTCATATATAACCAGCATATGGATCATTATCTTATTAAACGTAAGGATTCTATTTAATAACATGCCTTTATTCAACTGTTATTGACTAGTCATATTAAACAATTTGCTAATTTATTTATAGAACATTGTAATATTGTGTTTTTGTCCTAATAAGCAAGTATCAGAATGCCGGAGTAACAAGCATTACTATGTAAATGTGTCGTAGTGGAGGTGAATACGTCTACATTGTTACGTTTAAGTGTTTTATATACTCATTCTGCAGCAGTTGTTGTACATCCCTCCCCTTATTTATATATAGTAAATATTCAATAAATGCTGTATACAGTAAATATGTTGTACTTTAGCACTGCCCGGTGGGTTGCTGGTCGATGAGCCACGCGCTCACTACTGCAGCATGTGCATACCTGGGAACTCTCTGGGTTTGACCCGGATATTGCCAGGTGAGCGCTGCCCCTCCGGTTCCCCAAATCCCCCGACGTCAGTGGGAGCTCCCCCGACGTCAGTGTGCCCTCCTGGCCGCATCCTGCAAGGGAAGGCTCAGGGTAGCCGGAGCCCAGAAGTTCCCAGGTATGGGCATATGGCCAGTGGCTGGATATGTGTGGCCACACGCTAGGTGACCATAAAAGCATAGCGTGTGGGGCCTAAATTGAGTCATCGGCCACACTTAAGTCACCAGGCAGCCTTAAAGTGCCAGGGTTGCCTCGTCATCACCAGTCTGGCCCTGGAAATTTTTAACTGGAAACTGGCATAACTGGAAACTCTCAAGGTTTGGCCCAGGGTGAAGCTTTGTTTGCTGGGATCTCAAGGTCAGTTTCTTGTTTTCCTGCTTCCCACTCCGTTCACTCTCACTGTAGGGCTAACCTCACCCCTACGCAAAGCAACTCAACCAAAAGAGGGGGAATTCTCTGCGGCTCACCTCGGGAAGTTCCCAAGTATGTTTATTATGAATAGTCCAACATCCAGTATTGACCCTGAGGCAATCGTGCAAGCCAACAAATAGAGCATTTTGGGTTATACACCCATTTACCCATTGTAGAGCGCAACAGAATATAATGCTGCTATATAAAACACTAAATAATAACAATACGTTAGATTATAGGTTTAATATATTGTAAACAGCAACCTGCTTGATCGGTTGAAGTTGTCGTTTATCATCCCTTGGTTTGACCTAAAACAGCACGTTTTGCAAATGCTTCTTAAAAGTGAAGAATGTTTGTCCATTGACGTATGCTTGGGCACAGAGGGGTGAAACGCGTTGTGTGTCCCTTACAGTTTGTCTCAGTGATGCTATGACACTTTAATAAAATCATATTGCTTTTCAGACTATGTTGCCGTAGGACTTCTTTTCATTCGCATTATAGTCACCCAAAGAGAAATCAGTACGACCTTGGATCCTCTGCATCCTGTGTCTGTAGAAACCTTCAGGAGGGGGAAGAGAAAACATTTACACAATGTGTGTTGAAGATATATTTGTTTACTCCTTCCAATCCACTCCAACTCTTACTTAAGTGATGACAGGTGCATCTATTTTTGTGATGATGGCCATTAATAGGCTTTTTCTATGACACCAAATTACACTTAATTTCCAGCTGTGAACTGCGAAGAAGCGATTTACCATTTTGCTGTGAGCGGAAGTAACAAATTATGGCTTTTGCTGAGCTTGGCTGATGTTTCCATAAAAAGGAATCGAAAAACAATTTAGTCAAGTGTGAAGTCTGAAGGAAGATTAAGTGCGGCTTTTGGTACTCAAAGTGTTAACATTTATAGTGTGTCACATAGCCAGCCAGCACACTAAAGGTTAACACTGTAACAACATGCCCATACTTGAGATCATTAGGTGGCTAACACTAATGCCCTGCACTCCTCATGGTACTCAAAAGGGTTAACCTCATTGCTTACCAACCTGGCTCCCACAAACCGTAACCTCCATGTGGCAAATGGGGCATTTGCCATATGGTGACCCTGTGCCTCCGTATACTTCTGGATCCTAATATGCCCGGGGTGGGAACTCTGACCTTGCACCAAGCATCAAGAGCCCTAGTCACGGCATGGTTACATATTAGGAATGTGCTGGGGTGTGATGAGTTCTTGTCTGGCTGACATATGAAGAAGCATAATCCACTATTCTACCTATTTATAGATTTTAACCCACGACTGCACACACTTGTATGGAAAGGCAGGGGTTAACAGGTTCGAGGATGCAAAGGTGACATTTTTGTTAAATGGGGGGGGGTCTGGCCTTATTTTCGGTGATTCATATGAATTGCCCAAATCAGCATATTTCGTTAAACTTGCAATTCATAAGAATCCGAGTACACGAGTCTAATGCTTACGTCCTTTTTGCACTGGAAGACCCTTGAAGCAATGTGCTACTTCACAGTACGAGATTGGCTGCTGGACGGGCGCCAGGCCCCATATACTGATCCGAGTCTCACCATTGCTCGAATTGGCCCACTTTTATATCTTTTAGCTTTACATAAAAAATCTATGTACTTATCTTTCTACTTTGCGCATAAATCCTGTATTTAGTAAAAAACAAGATCCTCATCTTGTCAACATCCCAACTTCCCAGGTTCAAGGACATGTTCAGCTGCACCAGATCATTCTACATGACATCATTTTGATTTAAGGTTAATTTTATCATGTATAAATAGGATTACAGAGGACAACTGAAAACAGCATATTAACCCCTTCCTTGACAATTAACCCCTTCACCAACGTGCCTTCATCATACTATTAACATATTTGCATTACAGTTTTCCTCTAGGCACTACAAATAGGTACATGATCTGAATGGAGATAATTTTTTTTTTTTACTAAATTTTAATGTACTATGAAGTATGTTAATATGCATTCTTTAAAACTGAAAAAAAATCACTTAACTTATGAAGAAGCTGCAGCTCCAGTGCTACAGAAGAATGTCTGTTACACTCCACTCACTGGCCGCTTTGGTATGTAGGTAAAGCGACTCCAGTGATTTCACTATGACATCATTGTGATGCTCTTTAGATACAAGAGATATTTCATAATGTTTTACTGAGACTAGGGCAATTTTGTTCCAAAAAAAATTAATAAATAACCCGGGGGATTTTTTCAAAAATGTTTAACCCCCATCCCACTGGGAATGGGATGTGGTGTGATGGAGTGGCATGAATGGGTATTGTATGCATTTCTTAACCACCCCATCACCATTAGCAAGGGGAGAGGACAGGTAAGATGGGATGTATTCATTCACATGGTTATTTACTTACCCCCACCCACAGTGCACAGAAGAGGGCAACCAATTGTTGCCCCACCCTTGATTAAATGGTGTCCTGGAAGCCTTATTGTTCTATTTTCTTAAATGTAACATAAAGGTTATTTTGCAAATTACAGACAAGGACATGCAAGTTTCCATTGAACTTCCACGCCCTCACAAGTCACAGAATTTAAAGTCATAGACACTTGTTTGTCCTTGAACAGAACGTTAGAGTTTAGAGAACTTTTTTGAGTCTGGTCAGTTGACTTAATTGACTATTTCGTGGATAGACCCAAGTGACTGGAATCAAAATATGTTATGTGAAGTGAAAACGTTTCAGTGTCTTCTGTTGCGTTGAACTAGCTAATCCATCATTGCAATGTCTGGTGATCCCAGTGGCCTTCCTAACAAACTTTATCACTGTTCATTTGCTTTGGAACCTCGGTAGAATACACTCAATGGCTATAAAATGGCATTTATAGGATACTGTGCACAATATCTCAATACCGAATAGTAGCTTTTTTGTTATCACACAATTGACCTTGTCAGGAATCTCACCATCAACCAAAGTGTGTCTCTACCAAATTATATTCTGTATTTTCCTGATGTAGCGATGTATCCATGTTAAAAAAAAAAAAAAAAGAAAGCAAGAAAATGGGATCCCATAAATCAAATTAAACTATGCTGTCAAGATTTTATTGACATAACTGTTCTTTTTATATTAACCTAACAGCTCCTACCCTTCAAACACACACACACACACATCTTGTATAAACACTCAGCAATTATGGCCCCTCTTTTATGTTTGATGGCACATTAACTTGATCTCATGACCGCGGGTACAGGGTTAGCTGCTTGCTCAAGAGCCTGCATTGGGCTGGCAAATGTTTCAAGAGTCTATGATAGAAACAACAGCAGGAGGCTGAGCTGGGGTGTGCTAAGGATCGCTGGTTCTCATCCTGAAGATCCCGAAAGCTGTCCAGCAGTTTAGAATGCTATTGGCGTGGACGGCTGCCAGGAGGTTGAAACAATGGATATTCAGCGGTCAAAGATGGATCAGTAGCCAATCTGTGGGCAATCAATGGGAGCACTTTCTGTGCATGCACATGGGGGGGTGGTATCGTTAGACCCTCTCTGAGCCATCAATGGAGGTGACTGGTGGTAAGTATAGCATGTGGACACAGGCACCATGGCCAAGGAATTGCGAGGCAGAGAAAAAGATAAATTCATATGCCTGTGATTCTGCAGAATTATGCGTTTGGAAGGGAGAACCACATGAAAATGTAAAGGGACCGTATTAAAGTGGTTATGATGGCTGAGATGTCCCTCTAATGTTTAAAATAAGCATTAGTAGGCATAAGGGATATTTTGCAGATATACTCGAATATAGCACTTTAAGCTTATCATCATCCACTCACTTTTAATTGAAGGCTTCACTTGCACACCCAGATTTGAATGAATAGACCACTTTATGACTGGAAGTGTTGTTCAAATGTCAAAACACAGTTGAGTACAGACTGAGTACAGTTGAGTAAAGACTTTATCAACTTTGTTGATTAATAATGTTTTCATAATGTGTAATTAAAGTTATGTCTTGCTGCAGGGAATGTCTGCCTGCAAACTAAAAATAAATGGCAACAAAAGAAGCACCACCGCAGTTTAATGTATAACGGGGTCCAATGACATCAGACACTCACATGAAATAAGGATGTGTTGGGTGAATGCTGGTGATACATTGGAAATCTACTCTGATCAACATGGCTGTTCTGCTTAGCTATATTAACCCCTTAATGACAAAGCCCGTACATGTATGGGTTCAAAATGCATTGTTTTCAATGGGTTTTGGGACCGCCCATTGTCCTTAAGGGGTTAAATTATGAAACTAGCCCTGAGAATAAAATATTCCCTTTAGTGACAGGCTAAATGCAACCACAGTACGTTATGGTGCTATTCTGCCACTCCATAGAGTCATATTGTTAGGATCTTAGTGGGTAGTAAGCCCCACTCCGCACTGATGTTACATTCGCTTTAGGAAGTGGAAGGAGGCACCTGAGAACTGCTCCTGGGCAGCTCAAAGCACCCTCCACCTTGCCGTTCCTGAGGCAGCTGCCCCTCTCGCCTATTGAAGTTATGCTTCTACTCTAGATGCCATTAAGGAAAATACTTCTACTTATTCCTAAACTTCCAGTTAGAGCCATGAGGTTGGTCCATAGGGTGCCTTCAGTGGGGAAAAAAAAGGTTACTTACTTTTATGTAACTATGAACCATGAAACGATCACTCCCAAAGAATAGGGCCATCCCAAAAATATTTAAAAACTAATCAATCTTTGACCAACTAAAAGATGTCTGTTTGGCTTCCAGGAGCATGTTTATATACTCCTGTGCACAAGTGGCCTCAAGTGCTTGAGGTACATATTAGAGCCCAGCACGGGACTGCTTTTTTAATCCCGCTCCCGCCCGCTCCGGCTGATTTTTTGCCCAATCCTGCCCGCTCCCGCCACATTTGTGGCCAATCAAGCCCACCTCCTTACCTGAACTGCAGATTTCCCACGCAGTCCTGCAAGGCTGCCCTCGAGTTGCTCCCTCACAGCGGGACCCGCCTCCCAATGCAGTCCTCTAGTACATATTTCATCCTCCATTGTTGTCAATAGGCCCTATTTAAGAAAATGGTATATATAAATATATTCTCTCTCTCTATCTATATGTATATGTATATATATAATAGAATGTGATGGTGGTGGCGGGTGAGTTTGAGAATTTCAGGTAAGGACATGCAAGTTTTCATTGACAAAAATCTTGTTGGTGAAATCTAAAGCAACTCGGCTGACCATATGATTTCTTAGTGAATCTTACCAAAAGCCGCCTTAAAATGCATGCCCAACCCTTAAAAGTTTTATAGTAAAAATTCTAGGTTTTGTGGATGACAGGCCTGCTTAACATATTTTGAAATCATAAAATAAAGTGATTATGTTTTATTGAAATGTCGAGGTAATAATCGTTGTTTATCTATCTGCATTCTCCTTCACCCCTCTCCTTTATTTCGTGTTAGGAATTAAAACTTCTCTTTGTGTTTCTATGGCAATATTAATGCTTTCTTTAATTGAATCTTCATTTTTTTTACAATGTATAGAGAGACGCCTGAGGATGTACGCAATTCTTATCGCAAAGCTCTGCTAAACAATAATTTGTTTTCAAATCAATCCATTTGATATCCATTTCTGTGGGGCAAATAGGAATATGTATAATTCCACTAGACATTGACGGTCAGATGAGAGGTAAGTGATTTTAATGCAGTAGAAAGTTTCATTTATTTCCGGTAAATCTGATATAGCTGCCCTTGGGGGAAAGAGCTTTGCTTTTATTCCTGAGCTAAGGTGGAAAAAATGTAATATTTTCCTTGGTTGTGATTTTATTACCTAGAAGGGAAAGCAGAACACGCACCTTTTAATACAAAATCCTTACGTCTATGTCCATGATATAACTAGGCATATTAGCCTATTAAATAAATATTGTAGAATAATGGCCACTGACGTTGATTGGTGAATCTGATCAGCAATGTCACAAATCAGTGATTAGATTAGTAATCTGTTATGTAATAAAAATGTAAAAATAATAATAAAATATTTTTTTTATAACTCATGTGTACCTGTGTTTTTATTTTTTACCTTAGGATCTGGATGACCCCTCTCTCCCAACCAAGCCCTTAGGCATCGAACACAAATGTTAACCCTTTCAATGAGGTGACCACGTCATTGATATTTTGTATTTGGGTATATAATATGCACCCCCCCCCTTTTAAGGAATCTTGAAATAGGAGTAAGTTGTGTATGGTATATCCAAAATCGTACAAGAATTGTGTGTATGTATATATATACCGTATTGGCTCGGATATAGGCCGCACCCTAAAAGTTTGGTGCTTTTTTAAAGAAAAAGTTTTTTTTCTTTAAAAAAGCACCAAAAAAAACATGCTGCCACTCTGCCCCCCCCCGAGATATGCTGCCACTGTCCTCCCTCCCCGAGATACGCTGCCGCTGTCCTCCCTCCCCGAGATATGCTGCCGCTGTCCTCCCTCCCCGAGATACGCTGCCGCTGTCCTCCCTCCCCGAGATACGCTGCCGCTGTCCTCCCTCCCCGAGATACGCTGCCGCTGTCCTCCCTCCCCGAGATACGCTGCCGCTGTCCTCCCTCCCCGAGATACGCTGCCGCTGTCCTCCCTCCCCGCGATACGCTGCCGCTGTCCTCCCTCCCCGCGATACGCTGCCGCTGTCCTCCCTCCCCGTGATACGCTGCCGCTGTCCTCCCTCCCCGCGATACGCTGCCGCTGTCCTCCTCTGCCCCCCCCCTCCTCGACTTACCGGAGCAGACTCCCGGGTGTCTTGCGGGGCCGGCGAGGGACATCTACGCAATACGCGTATGCAACTTCCGGTACCGGTACCGGAAGTTGCATTCGCGTATTGCGTAGATGTCTCCCGCCGGCCCCGCAAGACACCCGGGAGTCTGCTCCGGTAAGTCGGGGGTGGGCAGAGGTAAAACGCTTAGATAACCTCCCGTGCCGGCACCCCCCCCCGTGGGAAGTGCTGGCAGGGGAGGCTGTCTGAGCGTATCGGGGAGAAGGATGCAGGTCCCCTGCACCGCTGCGGGGGATCTGTATCTTAACCCCGCTGCCTGCCCATGCAGTCCCGGGCGTAGACCCCTATATTCGAGCCAATACGGTATATATATATAGTGCCATATTTTGCCGAAGAAGAAGCAGCTTTATTTATATTTTTAGAATTTTCTCAGCATTTGGAACCTCGAGAATTGAAGCAGTGGCAGCCTAGGTGGAGGAGGAAAATTAGACATTTTTATAAACTTGCACATTCGGATACGTACAAACTTAAAAAAAAAAAAAAAAAATAATTGCCTATTTTGTGCCTTTGTATGAATCTCCGCTAATGAGGAAGTACCCAATGGAACAAATGAAAATTGCTGGTAAACCTCTGAATAGGTACATGGAGGCACAAACAGGGCTGGGGGGACACAGAGAGAGCAATTAATTTTGTTTCCGGAAAAAAAAATCCCCCCAAATTAAAAAGTAAAAAAAAAACAAAAAAACACACAATATGGACTAGATCTTTAAAGGTTATAAACTGCTTTTACAAAAAAAGTAATTACTCGAGAAGCAAACATCACAACTAAAATCTCAAAGTATTTAACTTCATTTAATAGAGATTAACTTAATTGTTGAATTTATTCAGGAATCAGCATCCGCCATCAAAATTATTTATTTGTATCGCCGCCATCTGCTGTGTGTGATTCATTCTGCGCGTAACATGCTGGGAGGCTGAGCCGATGACATAATACTTGGTGTTTCGCTAATGAATGTTTGTCCCTGGGATTCCTTGGAACCGTTGGCGGGGGCGGGTGCGTGCCTTCCAAAAAATGAGAGGTTCGGGACGCAAGCCAGAACAGCAAGGAGAATATATGAAATGACCCAAGGCTATTGTTACGAAACAGCAATACTTATCCTTAACAACCGATACAGCGTTATTTACTACATAAAAATTGCCATAGAGTAACTCAAGTGTACTCTACCCCATGGCTAGCAATGCAGTGGTCAGCTACACGGAATTAAATCAGGAGATACAATCTGAAATTAAAAAATACTTGGCAGATCCAGGGTTGGGATTTTAACAGGACCACCAGAGTGCTGCTGCCCAATACGCCCTTTAAAAGGGGGATCTCCTCAACTACGGAAGACCTTGCCGAGCCTCCGTAGGGCACTGTAGTTGGAGATGCATGGAGAGGTCATGTGTTATCATATCCATACCTGGGAACTTTCAGGCACCAGGTAGCTAGAGCAACCCATGGTGGATGCGGGTAGGTCCCGCAAACAATGCGGGTGGCCCACTGGTGGTCCCATAAGCTTATTTTTGAGGGGGCAAGTGAGCGGGGAGTGGGACGTGCTGCAAGGCTTCTCCTGCAACCTGGAGCTTTCCCTTAGTGACCCAGAGAGGCTCTTAAGACGGGGTCTCCAAGGAAAACCCGGAGAGTTGCCAGGTACGGTCACATCTTGAACGTCAGGCCTAGGACAGGATTCAAAATAAAGATATTGCTTCCTTGCGCACCACCCTTTTCTAGAACGCTGTAAAAAAAAAATGCCGGCACTAAAGCTTATATTGTATCCTGATGCAGTAGTCTAATGTTATAACGAGAATAATGATTTTTTTTTTATGTGCAATCAGCCAAATTAAGATCCCAGAAGGTGCCAATAATCTAAACTGAACTTACTAATGAAAATGATAAATCTAGTGTCTCTAGTATGAGGTAATTTATTAATGTTTTCAGTCTGAGAGTCATACTGACTTGTAGATCGACTACTTGCTTCTGCTTGCCCGTATGTTGCATTCCCCCGTAAAGAAGAACTCCCACCAATTTTTTTTATTACTAGTATCGGGTTAAAAAAAAGCTTTCAAAATAGTATTTTTTAAAACAATTCCAATTTTAGGATGTTGGCCATATGTATGTGTTGTCGCTCTCTTACCTTAGCCTAATCTATGACTTTCTATCATACTGTCTGCGGTAAACAATAGAATGTCTCAGTCTTAATAAACCAACTGGACACTCTGACCAATTAACCTTTATGGGGAATGGACTTCATTAGCCGTAAATAATCAACTCAGTGTGGTGTTTGATCTGGGAAATGAACCCAAACTATCCCAATAGACAACAATGGCAGCATCTGGGTCTGTAAATAAAGGAAGCTTATTGAAACGAAAGGAGACAGCAACAGGTTTTTGTGAATGCTGACCTACTTATTATTATTACTCGAGAAAGTAGGGCTTCACCCAGAGACTCTAGGTCAAAGCTAAGTTCGTAAGATGTCAAAAGAATTATTATTACTATTATTATTTTATTTGTTTTGTATTTTTTATTTATTTTATTTTTTTAAATAGGTTGCCATTTTTCTATATTCTTGTTCTGTCGTGTCACACACAACGTAATTTTTTTTCTGCCTACTTAAAAATGCAATATGTTGTGTATATATAATTTGTGTACTTTGTATTAATTTTTTTTTTTTTTTTTACAAATAAGGAGTAATTTTTAATAAACGTAATCATATTGTGTGGGGGGTTGATGACAACCACCTATTTCAGTAATGTGTTTTGATATGGTGCATTTTTTAAGCACATCTAACTAATTAATTATAATTTTTTTTCTTCCCCCAGACTCCTTTTAATTGGGTCCCTGCTGAATTTTTATTTTGAAATATAGTGGTTATAGATAGAGCAGCTTAATTTCCTATGCTGTTGTAACATATGTGATTTATGATCAAAATAACTTTTTTTTATTCTTTAAAGTGCTAAATTAATCACAGCAGGAAAAAGTGCGGCATAAAATATCACTTTGATGCAAAGAATTTAATGTGTTTCCAATTACTTTTATAGATTTTTATGGATTTACAGGATCTATATTCACATTTTATATAATATTTCAGAGTCTGAGTGTCCCTTTAAAGTGTATTTGCCTTCTAGATCATTGCCAATACAAACAGCTATTACAGTGGAGAAGGATTTTACATAATATTGATTAATGATTTTATTTTTGTGGTCGTCTTTCTGCAAAAAAAAACCCCTGCTTTTGTAGATCAATTTTTAAAGAAAACTTATGGCGTACATTGCAACCATTAAAATATAAAGCACTTAATTTATAGTATTTTAAGCGTGAAAGGTAAAAAGGGAAAGCTAAAAATGGGTCAAGTTCCCACTGACTTCTCCATGTTCAAGATTTTTTTGAAACTTGAAACTTTTTTCTATATTTTTCATTCCAGAAAGTCTGATACAGTAAATTAAAGCAGCACGTACACCCCGATTGGATCCTTACTTTGTTCCTTTCTGGTTTCTCTATGCAGTCCCCTCTAGAAAGTGTGTAAATGTGTGGTGCATATGGATGGATATTGTGTTTAGTTGTGTACGTGTTTCCATACTTGCATGGTTAAACATTTATGTAGCTGTGCATTTCCCGCAGTAATGAAAGAGCATTGTTTTTTTAATTGTTTTCTGGGATTTTTAAAGAAAGGTAGGCTTTTCTACATAAAAATTGCCATAGAGTAACTCAAGTGTACTCTACCCCATGGTAGAGGATAGGGCCAGGCTAGTAATGACAGGCGGCCGGGCATATCCAGTCGCTGTAATCATATATACTATTTTAAACTAGGGTAATTTGTGGTATTTCAGAATTCAAGGCATCAGGCACTTCCGAACAGGTAAATGAGGAGGTTATTATTATTATTTATTGTTTTATATAGCGCCATCAAATTCCGTAGTGCTGTACAATGGGTAGACAGGACGTAACAAGTAGCATGTAATATAACAAATTGACTTACAGAGACAACAGGTGAGGAGGGCCCTGCTCAAAGGAGCTTACAATCTATAGGAGGTGTGCAAGCTTCTGGTTACCCAGGAAACCAAAAAGCATTCAATTGGAGTGGAATATCTCACATTTTTCTATAAATTACACTGACTTAGAATAACTGAATTTGTTAATTAAAGACGTCTATAGCATGCGTTTTCTTTTGTTCGCCTATTAGCGTATTTATCATGGAGATTTTGAGTTTAAAGTCATGTCATGGAAGCTGAGATCAGAGGCACCCTATGGTAGGAACAGCATTATCTAATCAACTCCCTGTCTTGATGTTCTCTCTCTTCTCCTCATCCAGCCTTTCAAAGGCAGCCTGGACCAATCAACAACAATCAGCAACTTAACAACAGGGGAGAGAGAACATAATGAGGAGAAAACCGAAAAGACGGCTGTTCCCACGGTACTCCTATGAGATTTTTTTTTTTTTAGAAAACTTTATTCATCAACAAAATGAATACAGCAAGCATGTTAATCCTATAAGATTTTTAAGTAAAAAAATCTTCAAAGCACGTAAAAAGCAGATAACACAAGCTAGGGGTAGCTTTAATAAATGTATTCTTTATACTAAAGAAAGCAAAGGCAGTAGTTCCTGTTTATTGGTGACACTGGTCCCCTTCTATCATCTCCACCGACCACAAAGTCCCTTGTGAAGCGTTTTTGTTCAAATAAAATAGGAAAATAATGGAATATCTTAAAAGCATTATGGGTAATGTTTATAACACTGGCCAATTTCTCCAAGAGTTTCCCCAAAAAACTGGTTAGGTATGGCTATGCCTATTATTGTGTCTCCGGATCATATCTATCTATACCGCTGCCTACCCGACGTTTTGGGAACTCAATAGCCAAGCTTTTCATTTGCCAAACTGTTTAATGTCTTGAAATGGTCTGACATAAGTTCTTTACGAAGTACCTCTAGACGCACATAAATCATTTTACTTCTGACCTAAGAGAAGATTTAAACTCATTTTCCCATTGATTGACTGCGGCACTAATTCACTCTCCCTCATCAATCAATATTCTTAACAAAACACACCCAGATTGTAATCTTTTCCTCCAGAATTGAATAAATCTTTCTCCGAATGGATTGCCGCCAACCTGGTATCTATTTTCTATAAATATTAAAATGTATTCTAGTGAGTCGTTCTCCTGCCCCACAATGCTCGGTGCGTTATTCTCTGGTGTTTCTTTAATGTCTCTATCAGTTGCTTCTCTGTGCAGATTGATGGAGCGACGTATATTGCCTGTAATTAATTATCATTATAAAGAATACATTGGCTCTGGAGCCAGTTTGGCTCCATGCTGGAAGATTATGAAATCAAGAGTTGAAAAATATCAATAAACAAACAAATGAATAAATATGTTTTCTGATTATACTTTAGAAATAATAATAATAATAGATATGCTGACAGATAGTCCAATATATTTGGTATAGAACTCGAGAATTTGGCATTTTCTCACGATGACTTCGTAGCAACCAAAAGCACCCCATTAATAAATATGCAGCTCTATATGTAAGCCCTATATATACATTTTAACCAGCTGCTTTAACATTTTCTCACGTGATTGTGGCTTCCTCATATCTCACTCATATCAAAGCACTTGTCTCATGGGCAGCCTGCAAGTGTACCCAGGGGTCCCTGACTCAGCAGTGTCCTGTGCGCCTAGAAGGAGATCAGTTTAATATATCCCTCATTCCCTACAGATAGCTGACCTTAGTTGCTCCCACTTACTCCAACACCCACACCCACACTTTAACACCATACACTTACACATACACACACTCGCTCTCTCCCTCTCACTATGTCTTCTCCTCTCCCAAGCCACACTTACCCTAGGCTCCCCCCCGACACTCATACACTCACACTAATGCTAACACTCACACACTCATACACACATTGGGGCGGAGTAGTCCCCCATGGACTTAAAAAGAACAGAGAATAGGCTAGACCTAGACGGAAGTGTTTGAGACCAAACACCAAGGATTAAACACTGACTCAAGGCATGTAATAGGCTTAGATTTTCCGAGTGAGTTCCCAGGGATAATAAAAACGTAACAAACGCTGCACCAGAATCACTTTTTGAAACATTACCCTCAAATACATTACTAACACACATTAGTTTTAGGGCCTGATTTACCTGATTTTAGTCCTAAATTGATTTTTTTCTTGATAACACACTCAATTTTCCCTTAAATCATAAAAATTCTTGTTGTTCTAGAGTGAACCACTGCTCCTTGGTGGCTACTGATCTAGATTATCCAAGATCCTTCTCATGCGATCATGGGAACGCATCAACTTGGTCAATAACTAGAGAGGAATCCTTCACTTACCTGCAATCTGAAACATTGAATGCCACGGCAAATCCATAAAATTAATTATAACTTTAAAGGACTGGAATATATTGATCTTTTTCAGCAAAAAGAAACATAAGAAAAATATAGAGGAAATTAGATATATTTGAAACATCGTTACAAAAAATGCGAGTTACAAAAACAAGGAAAAACTACCATCTATGATGCAATAAAACAGAACTGAAAAGATTCGGATCATGCAAAAAAAATAAATTAGAATTACATCTGCAATTTATAGCCTAAAAATGAAGTATTCCTGCTCTGGTTACCTGTGATATAAAATGTATACAATTAAATTTTATTTATTTTTGGAGATAAATCATAGATTTATAATATTATTTAATATTTTAACAAGGAAGAAAAATAGAATGATAAGAAACTAAATTGTTTTGATTTTGTGTTTTGTTTTTCTTAATGACCGTCATACATATTTGCTTCTTTATTTGGTCTGTACTTTCTGTCCAATGTTGGGGAGTCCAATTAGAAACGAACGTCTCGCAGGTTTCCACTCATTCAACTTTTCTACGTCTCTCTTTTCTTCTTGCAGACTCTGGCACTGCGCCTTAATTCTGTAGGGAACACTGGGGACAAGGGGGCATAGAACGGCATTTAATTCACTTTGAAGAGGTCAGGGGACATTTTTCAAGCTTCAGAACAAAGCTACGATACTGAAAAATTCTCTAAAAAATTAGGTATGAGGATGAAGGAAATAATTAAGTAAATTATTAAGGAATAATGAAACAAAAACAATTAAAACAGATATATAATAATAAAACAAATCAGAATTATTGGAAGAAAATGCCAAAATGCTTTAATGTTCAGCAATCCCACGTTTGTAAATTGTCATTTTGTACATTTGTGATTTTAATTGACATTTTCGGGTCAAGAATACCTACACCTTACACTTCCAGGCTCATCTCTAATACAGGCTTTTACAGTTTGAGTACAGAAAACATATACAATTTCCAATCAATTACCGTATTTGCTCTGAAAAATACCCCTCGTCTTCTAATCGGGGTCGTCTTCTAATCAGACCTCAAATAGAGGTCTGATTATGAGACTAAGATCCAGATCCCCCGCACCGCTGTAGGGGACCTGGATCCTCCTGTCTCCCCCCCCCCATCATACACACACTTACCGGTGCTTCCTGCTGTATTGCCGGGGCAGCGATCCGCGTAGACAACGTCCGCTGCAGCCGGAAGGAGGTGTGGCTAGCAGCGGGGGTTGTCTGCGTCCGTCGCGTATACCTTCCCCGACTGTCAGAGATCAGAGTTTCCCGCACCGGTGCGGGGAACTCTGATCTCTGACAGCCGGGGAAGGTATACGCGACGGACGCAGACAAACCCCCGCTGCCAACTCCATGCATACCATGGGGCACAGTGGCATATAGAGGGTTAAAAGGCATATCATGGCCCACAGTGCCATATTGGTGTGGCAAGCCTGGGGGCAGATGTGCGTAACTGGGGGACAGGTTGGAAAATACAAGGAAATAAAAACAAAAAAAATATTTTTCTCAATCATAGCTTTTATTAAAAAAAATAGTTTACATGAATTAACATTTACTGGTAAAACTTTTTTCCTTTAGGGTCGTCTTATATTCAGGCTTTTTCTTTTTTTTCCTAAGTTAATATTCAGATTTTGGGGGGTCGTCTTATAATCGAGCAAATACGGTATTTTAAATGGTTCAAATTTGCAAACCATGTGTCTCAATAAGTACTAGTACTAGTAGGACTTAATAGTCCATTGTGGGGTTGTGTCACTTTTGGAAGGGTTTATTTACTAAAAGAGGGTTGACAGGGTTTCAGTTCCTTCATTTCACTATATGGTATGAAGGACCAACCCCAGAGAGCTTCTGCTACAGCAAGAGCTTGGGTGGCCCTGTATAATGTATAGTTAAATCAGTGAGATTTCTTCCACGTCCCCTCACCCATTGAATAACGCCTTATACGTGGCCAGCTCAGCCGTTCACACTGGAGAAACCTGCTGATGTGGCCCTTCATAATGAACTGCAAACTCTCCTTTTAGTGAATAGACCCACAAAAGGCAAACAATACGTCTCTAGGAATTGGATACATTACTTACTTTAAAAGACTGTGTATCAGTGATTATACTTGGAAATGCTGCTATTCAGAAATTACAACTTTTACACCTTTTACTTGCTTCAAAAATTAATTTTAAAGCTTAAATTCAAGACTTTTTATTTACATTTGATAATTAAAAAAAAAAACATTTTTAACATTAAAAAAAACTAATTAACAAAAGGGAAGGAGAAGGTTATCAATTAAGTCCGATATTGATTGAAGTGCTACAATTGATAAAGCCAATTCCCTGGTTAAACAGCTTATTTCACGATATTGAACCAACAGATCATGCTGCGCATTAGTAGGTATGGAAACTACCTTTTAGAAAGAACAAGAGATATTGGTTTGGACAGTATGTTGTCCCATGTTGTTAAAACGTAATACAGCCATTAGCATAACGAGACACTACGGTGAGCTTGGCCGATCACATAACTACACCCTACACCCATGAAACATGCTAAAAAAAATCATTATACAAAAATGCATTACATTTTATTAAGTACCTACCTGGAAGTATTGGACAATTTCTGAAGAGGAATAAATGTGTCCGACTTTAACTTATACGAGTCTCTAAAACAAAACATCATATAACATAGTCAATTAAAGGAGAACTCCCACCAAATGTTTATTACCGGTATTAGTATCAGATTAAAATACGTTTTTATGCTTTAGTTTTTCCGAAACATATTTTTTTAGAAAGCTGTATATTATTAACCATTTGTCTGAGTTCTCACTCTGTTATCGTAGATAAACACCCTGACATTATCATACTCCCTGTTGTAAATAATAGAATGCACTCACTTAAACCTAAAGTGCATAAAATAAATAAATACATAAATAAATAAATGGAGCTTAATGTTCAGAGTCATAAAGATGCTCCAAATAAAATATGGAAATACAAAAGAAATATAAAAGGTTTATTTAACAAAAATCAAGACAAAATGGAGAAGCCGTGTGTGTAAAACTAAGTACACCTTATGATTGAATAGCTTGTAGAAACACTTTTAGCAGCAATAACTTGAAGTGATCATTTTCTGTGTGGCTTTATCAGTCCCTCTCATGGTTGTAGAGGAATTGTTGCCCACTCTTCTTAACAACATTGCTTCAGTTGCTTTTGTTTGTGCACAGCTCTCTTAAGGTTCCGCCTTAGCATTTCAATCATCACCACTTTGGTCTCATCTGTCCAATGGACATTGTTTCAGAAGTCATGTGGTTTGTTCAGATGCAACTTTGCAAACCTAAGCCATGCTGCCATGTTTTTTTTAGAGAGAAGAGGCTTTTCTCCTGGCAACCCTTCCAAACAAACCATATTTTGATTCCTATGGAAGCAGTAATGGTGTACTTAGTTTTTCCACACATGGCTTCTCCATTTTGGCTTGATTTATGTTGAATTAGTCTTGACACATGTAATATGTCATGTGTTTTGTTCATCTGAGCTTGTATCTACAATCTCTAATATTTAGACCTGCTAAGGAACAGATTATTGTTGTTCTGTCCTGATATGTAAAACCAAAGAAATTTAAAGAGGGTGTACTTTCTTATTATATTATATTACTGTATACAGTGCTGGTGGTTATATTACTGTATACAGCGCTGAGGGTTACATTACTGTATACAGCGCTGGGGGTTATATTACTGTATACAGCACTGGTGGATGTTACTGTATACAGTGCTGGGGGTTATGCTCAAGAAGAATGTTTTATTTCTCTGGGACTTCCTCTTTAAAGAAGCTTTTGTTTTCTATGAAAGGAAATGAATTGGGTTAAGTACGAGTGTTTTGTAGAATCAGATAGCGGTTTTGAAATTTGGCCAGAATGTCTCAACACATAAAACGTTTGCGATGCTGCCATTTCCATAATAATGTGATGCGTCTTCCTTGCAAAGAACAGAAAGCCATTAGCCGGCTTAAACTTTTATGCTGAAACAGGCAAAAAAAAAAAAAAAAAACCTATGAAAACTTATGAAAATCAGAAAACTATGGTTTATGCTTTTAAAATAATATAAAATGTATGAAGTATATAACCTGGATTTCCCAACCATTATATATAGCATATAACCTTTTCTCATATAATAGTGGAGTGCGCCTCAAACCGATAGTAGTACGTCCTGAGGTTTTTGCGGTGATCAGTAGGCCTGCACCTAGACTGTGGTGCCCATAGGGAGAAGCTTAATAATTCTACTGAAGACAATTGAAGGGAATTATATAAATGAGGATAAAGATCTAGCCGACTGCTTAAATAATAGTCAACTTAGACTAACAAACAAAGGGCAATTAGAGCCCTGCTCAAACTACCTGATAATTTAATTTGGTCAGACCTTACCTGTATTGGATGCAGGAAGGAATTTTAAAGTAGGATAAATATTAGAACAAGAGGCTCAAATGCTTAGAGGTAATGAAGATTTCTTTTCTTTACTGAGAGGGTGGTGGATAAGTGAAACAGGCTACCAGCAGGAGTGGTAGAGGATAAATCAGTGAGGGTATTTATGGCTATCATTAATCTAAGACCAAAGACTGATTAAGGTCTGAGTCTTTAAAGCAGAAGAAAACAGGCCAACTAGATGGGCTGAATGGGTCTTGCTGGGGAACCGAAGTATATGTACGAACTTCTGTGCAACAGGCAGCCATTTTTATTAATTTGCTACCATTGGGTGACAATGGATTACTTTGGGGGGGTTTTCTGGGTGGTGTTTTATGTGTAAGGCTTTTTTCAATTCTTTTTTTGATGATCTCCTTCCTTGGCCTGAAAATTAGGATCTATGGCATGGCTAGGGGTCAACAGCTCTCATAGGTTAATGTTATGTTTATGGGCACTATACCCCCTACTTTTATTTATTGTTAAATACACCGCACACAGGGTGGGGGAAGAGGGAAGGCAATCCTTGTTCCTGCCCTTGGTTAATAGGGAGTGCTTTTTAAAATTATTTATTTTATAATTTATTTTGTGAGTTTTGCAAGAGGGCATGCAAGGTTATATTGGACTTGCATTCCTTCAACTGAATCTACATATTGTTTAGCGAGTGTTTGCATGGAGGCCATGCATCCTCAGTAGAATCTGGTCAGTCAAGTTAACCCTTAGTGAATAGATCAAAAAGCAACTTAAAATTTCTTAGTAAAGTCCCACCCCCTAAACACATCTCTAAAATAACAGTGTCTGTTTTTGGCCATTTTTCATATGGGAACATAAGAATTACTGTATGCATGTATTTCTAAAATGTTATTCTCCTTATTCATGTAACAGTTAAAGTTATGAGGAAATGACAGAAGAGCTGACTAAATACTATTTGCTGATTTATGGATTTGACTTCAAGCCAGCTTTGCAATTTAATGAGCCTAAATAATTTACCATACTCTGTGTTGTTTGTCACAATACGTTACTAAATGTAAGTTTAATTTTATAGGAAGATGCTTGCCAATATAACATACGTTTGAGGCACTTACAAAGGCGTGTTGCGGCAAAATGTGGTATTAAAATTAATGAGAACTAAATACTAAAAACATAAAAAAATCAGGATTTTTGCATTGGCTTTCCTGCCATCAGACCAAACAGCTCCAGTTATTTGAGCCCAGGCCACAAGAGGCGCTTCCATATAAGCAAGTTAAATAGCAGCTTAAGCCCCCCGAAAAGGATGTCTGTGTGTGGGGGGGGGTCTCAAAAAGTTACATCACAATATTATATATGTTTATTTTGTCAACTTTATGTGATATGTATATCACATTATGGTTCACTCTAATTACCCTAGAGGTTAAAGTCACTTTAAAAAGTCTATATTTTCTGTGCTATTATGTGTGTTTTGTTTGTTTGTTTTAAGAACCATGAGTGCCTCGTTCTGTGGATACTTGTCTATTGTTGGTTATGTATTTGTTTCCTTTTTTTTGTAAAGGTTGAGTGCAAGAATATGGGAAATATATATAAATTATTTATTTTTTTATTTTTTCCAGCCACCATAAGTTATCCCTCCCTTATTGCTAAGTTGCTGATTGCTGTTGATTGGTTCAGGCAGCCCTGGAGTTGGTGGGAGAAGAATGGAGTGTAAATTGATTGTTAACGCCAGTACTGCCTCCTTTTTCCGCAGACTTTCTTGACGTAAAACAGCCCTTTACTTTTTAGCTACATACAAGCTGTATGCAGTTTTAATAAATTAATTCTGTCATTCTGAGATATGTGTAGGTAACAATACCCCTTTAAACAGCCTTAATATGTCTGTTTATTTTGGGTGGGTGGTAGATAAGAAGAACAACCAACAGAAATAGTAGGGGTTAATACAGTAATAAAGGAATGTAAACATGCATTGGATGGCCATATGGCTCCTAAATCCAAGACAACGACTTATTAGGGTTTGAGTCTTTATAGCAAGAAAAGCAGGCGACTAGACGGGGGCCGAATGGGTCTGATCTGCCGGCAGATTCTACGTTTCTGTAAATAGGATGTTAGATCATCATTTTTAAGTACATTTGTTTGACACCTTGGTGATACTTACTTAAAATTCACCAATGGTCTTGTAGACCCAAGTTTGTGGAAGCCGGGACTGTACTCTGGAGTACTGAATGCTTTATCCCCGAGGCTGGCTGCAGGGATCCCATTTCTAGGGTCAGTGACTGCAAAACAAAAAACATAATATCGAAGCCATACGGCGCTACGTTTCCCTTTGTACTGCTGATAACATAAATTCCAAGCCATGAATCCCATAACTGCAACTGCACTAAAACAATCAAGAGACCATCAAGTTTCAATAAAAAGTCCTGGTATATGAAGAATGTGCGGTGACTGTATATAAAATGACTTTATGGGAATATTAACCAATCTTTTATGCTTTCTAGTAAGAAATAAATACCATAGATCTGTGTATCTCAACATATTGCTCATCAAAAATCATATTAATCAACACTATATAGCAGATAAACTTTGTGTCCCCTTGGATAGATGTCCCAACAGGTGGGGTTCAGACCTCCTGCATGGACAATACCTTTTTGCCGTAAAATGATCATTAGATTTAAGACATTATGTGGGTTATTTACCAAAGCAGGAGAGTATACAGAACTGTAACATGGTCTGGTACAGAGGGACTACTAGTATTATATATGAACTTGCATCATTTAGTATTATTGGTTTATGCAGCGCCATCATATTCCACAGTGCTGTACAATGGGTAATTAGAACATAACAAGTAGTCCATCACATAGAAACTTGGACTTAGAGAAACAAAAGATGAGAAGGACTCAAAGATTTCTCTTTTTCTAAAAAACATTATCCTAATACCATCTCCAGTAGCACCAAAAAATAAACCCACTCATACCCTCTCAATAAAAAGAATCTCCATGAATGTAATTCATAGAAACATAGACTCTGACGACTGATAAGAACCATTCCGCCCATCCAGTCCGCCATTTTTTTTTCCTTTTCCTTTTTTCTATCAACACTCAAAAACCGGCTCTGCTGCTCTTGACCTTTGAGTGCGAATAATGGTAAATCCCATGTCTTCTTTCCTACCGCGGGTCAAAAAGTGCTGAGTGGCTACTTTATGTGCCCACCGATGCAGTTCTTGTGATGACTTTCTCTATCAGTTATTTTCTTTTTTTTTTCTTTTTTTGTACATTTCCGCTGGTTCATTTAATTTCACAGTTATAAAAGGAAGCCTGAAGAATTAATTACTAGGAAAGTACGCCGTACAGAAAGCTCGATACGGATTCTCGTGCTGCGGCTTTTGAAGATGTCCGTGTAAGAATGGTAATCAAGCTTAAAACGTTATACAGAAACTCCCTCTGGTGGGAAGTATTTAGAGGCGGCAAGGAGCTTAGTACACGTTTTAGAATCCACTCTGACTATTTCTTGGATCTTTTTAGAGCTGAAATATTAATTTATTAACTTACCGTATTTCGTACAGGATAGCAGTAAAGAGGTCATATGATATTTATAGCAAGCAAATAATACATTGCATTCCCTCTTTCAATAATGTATTTTCCGTGCTATCCTTTTCTGTCCTTTATACTTAAAAGGGTTACAGCTTAAGAAATAATGATAGAAAATTCAGAGACATCTGGTCATCCTATTAAAGATTATGGCATAGTCTTGGATAAAATACACACCTGTGTAATATTTACACTCAATTCAGTACTAAATTTGCCAGAAAGTCATATATATATGGGTCATATTGTTCTGTATTTAATACATTAATGGTTGATGTCATTAAAACTCAGCAATACGGCTCATAAACAAAGAAGGATGCGTATAAAAGTGATGGCGGTGCAACCAATGGAATCTTTCTGCCGAATGGGCCATTCCATTGGTTGCTATGGTAATAAGACCAGTATTTAAAAGTTGACCGGGATAACCTTTGATCCATAACCCGAATGGTTCTGATTTATTTTATCACTTTCAAGTTCATTATTATTATTGTTGTTATTATTATTATTATTCTAAATGGCATATAGTCCATCCATCCTTGCCCTGTCATGCTTATTATTAGTGTTCAATTGATTACCTTTTTTCTTTGTTCGTAAGTATGTTGGTAACGTTGATACATCAGCTGAGGTCTGGTTACCCCAGTGGGTTCCCTGGAAGATACAACGTTTCCCTGTATGATACGCGAAAGGCAACCCTTGGTTGGGATAAAATGTCCACTCGGCTCCAACATCATGAAAGCTTTCTGGAAGATACCATATATTGAAAATAGATTGGTTTGGTCACTGTGACATTTCCAAGTTATACCTGTATAGAAGTAACACATTTCATAAAATTCTCTCTTGACCACAAGTGAAATTGTATATATTATATTATTCTTAATATATTAATATTAATATTCTTAATATTCTTATATTATTCTTAAAGTCTAAATTCTTATGCTACAAATGCATCCATTTTAAATTAAAAAAAATGAAATAATTAGAATTATTATTAAATTATTTTTAAAATTAAAAAAATTTAATTATATAAATTTAATCTGGAATGTTTCCTGAGCACGTGACGACCTGCAAGTCTGACACTTGTTAAATCATAACAGACAAACAGCTTTCTCAATTATGAATCATGATATATCAGTTATGGTTTATGCAAAGATGCCAATAGCTAGAGAACTATTACAAATAGAGATTAGCCCAAGGTTTCCTTATTTTTTTTATTTTTGATGATTTTATTTTTATTATGTGAAAGGTATCTCTTTATAAAAAGGAGGCATTATACAAAAAAATATATATTTTTATAACCTTTTGTGTGGAAGGAAATTGTTCTTTTAACTCTCAACCTCGAAGTCACCCAAAGAATGATATTTGGAAGGCTGGGTTAATAGTCACATTAAAGACTAACATACAGATGTCATTGTCATGGGCGTATAACATACAGATGTCATTGTCATGGGCATATAACATACAGATGTCATTGTCATGGGCGTATAACTTACAGATGTCATTGGGATGGGCGTATAACATACAGATGTCATTGTCATGGCCGTATAACATACAGATGTCATTGTCATGGGCATACAACATACAGATGTCATTGTCATGGGCTTATAACATACAGATGTCATTGTCATGGGTGTATAACATACAGATGTCATTGTCATGGGTGTATAACTTACAGATGTCATTGTCATGGGCGTATAACATACAGATGTCATTGTCATGGGCGTATAACTTACAGATGTCATTGTCATGGGCGTATAACATACAGATGTCATTGTCATGGGCATATAACATACAGATGTCGTTGTCATGGGCGTATAACATACAGATGTCATTGTCATGGGCTTATAACATACAGATGTCATTGTCATGGGCTTATAACATACAGATGTCATTGTCATGGGCGTATAACATACAGATGTCGTTGTCATGGGCGTATAACATACAGATGTCATTGTCATGGGCGTATAACATACAGATGCCATTGTCATGGGCGTATAACATACAGATGTCGTTGTCATGGGCGTATAACATACAGATGTCGTTGTCATGGGCGTATAACATACAGATGTCGTTGTCATGGGCGTATAACATACAGATGTCGTTGTCATGGGCGTATAACATACAGATGTCGTTGTCATGGGCGTATAACATACAGATGTCATTGTCATGGGCGTATAACATACAGATGTCATTGTCATGGGCGTATAACATACAGATGTCATTGTCATGGGCGTATAACATACAGATGTCATTGTCATGGGCGTATGACATACAGATGTCATTGTCATGGGCGTATAACATACAGATGTCATTGTCATGGGCGTATAACTTACTTGGGAAGGAGCGGAGGAGCCTGATGCCTTCAGGAAATTTTATATCTTTTATGTGAGGATATGGAGCATCGGGATATCGCGGAGAGGGTAACCATCTCGCAGAAGGTTTCCAATCCAGATCACAGCTACCAACAAGAAAACAATGAAGTATCCAAGTAAATACGGGATGGCACATATAAAACAATGAGTTGTCCGGCTGAGCGTTATTGGGGTTTGTATGATGTAACTGTATCCGCCATTACATTTTTTATCTAGATATTTTATGCTGTGAATCTTGTACGTTCTGTCATTCTGCTGATGGTGTGAGTGGTTGAATGTGTGTATGGTAGAGTGTGATCTGACAGTGGTGTGTGTGTGTGTGTGTGGCTGAGTATGGTACGTGAGCGTAAATTAATTTACATTATCATGATCAGTGGTGTTTCTGCTCTGATCAGACCTGGTTTCCCTCATGCGCAGTCCCAGTAGGTATGACCGAAGGAGATTGTGGGGATATAACATCACATTCCAGGACTACGCAATTTACACCCCTGCAGAGACCGCTCAGAGGGACGAGCAAAAGGCGTCAAAGAAGACATGGAACCAACAGCAATCGGATGCATTCTTTTTAAGGTGAAACTTTGACACTGACTTTAGTAATCCGGCTGGAAAGGACAACCGCCTGGCGCAGACCCTTTTTATTCCTTTGTTTTGTGTTTTAAATAGTTTGGCTTTTTAAAGATTTGGTTTTCCTTTTAATGGACCAAAAGGAGGACTCCAATGAAGACTTACTTGGGGTGGACGGGCATCGTCCAGCGAATAGGCGGCAGACAAATTCCTTTATCACTTTGTAAATGAGGATTAGGGTTCCATTCCTGAGACTGGATGGGGGGATTGGGGTAAAGTCCATGGCGAAGCCGTATCTTGCAGCCTTTCTCTTCATCTGAAATATAAACCATACGTTTGACGCCCACCATCACGATATGTTATCATAGAAGCATAGGATTCTGATGGCAGATTATAACAATTCGGACCGTCTAATCTGTCAGTTTTTAAGACCTTAATCAGTCGTTGGTCTCGTCTTAGATTCAGGAGCCACATGCATGTTTAAATTCTCTCACTGTATTAGCCGGTACCATTTCTATTGGGAGGTTGTTTCTTTTCTCTACCACCCGTCAGTAAAGCGAAACATGATTTCTCTTATGTTATCTTCACACTTAGAATACGAACAAGGGGATCTGTCTATAGGATGGATTTCATGTTTGAGATAAACCTATGAGAAGTAATTGAATAGTAACCTCGCATGGCCACTGACTTTTGCCTTCTTATTGATTGTTCTTATGGACATCAAGCTATTACCCGCTGTCCATTTATATTCTTCTTTATCGTGGTATAGATTTATGTTAGAATATAGGGAGCGATACCCTCGCAATGGCTAGAGCGCCCCCTGCTGGTTACTCCTGATCTGTACAATTAACCTGGGTAAACGGAAATTGTCTCTGTTACGTGTTAGAAAACCTACTATTTGTAGAGGACTTCCAGTCAATTTTAACAGGGATCAGTAGACCACATTAATAACAAGAGCTGCTAAAAAACGAAGCTATTCACCCATCACTATAGCTCTTTTTTATAGAGACGGTATTTTAAGTAATATTTTATTCTCTGTGGATGGACTGATTCATCTAAAACGTGGCCGTGTTCACCTTACCTTCCCCCGACGGTTGTTTGCCCAGCTCTGTCATTTTCTCATCAGGGTTCATATCTCCCACATTACACACAGGAGCTGCTGGATTTGTGTGTCTGTGGTCTGAAGGCACGGCTTGCTCCATGTTGTTGTAAACAAATGTCCCGTTCAGTCCTTACGAGGCTGGCCTGTGTTAACAATGGGACACCAACTCCTTGGAAACCATCAGAACAAATCTCAGTAGCTGCCACGACAGCTTCGCTCCACCGTCTCCTATTGTAGACTGCTTTATAATCAAGCAGACTCTCGTACATTAGGAAATGAAGAAACGTTAGGGTTCCCAGGAGTGTCCTGCTCTCCAAGCTTAAATATGATTGAATGATTCTGGAAGCCACGCACGAGCCCCTTAAAGAGACGATAAAGTCGGAGCGCCGTTATCTGTCACTGGGATACATTTTCCAACTTGAGGTGGACTGTTTGAGGATTGAATAAACTAACCAATGCTTTTTTTTCTATATAATTATTGTAACTTTACAGTTGAACTTTACAGTTCAGTTTGAGATTTACCTATATAACTGCATTTAATATAAACGCTGCATTATCTATAGAAACGGAAACCGCTGGCAGATCAGACCCATTTGACCCCATCCAGTCGCCTGTTTTTAAATGCTGTAAAGACTCAAATCAGTCGTTGGTCTCGTCTTAGATTCAGGAGCCGTATGTCCATCCCATGCATGTTTAAATTCCCTCACTGTATTACCCTCTACCACTTCTGCTGGGAGGCTGTTCCATTTACATACCTCCCTTTCAGTTAAGTAAAGTCTCCTTCTCGTTAAAGTATTTTATAGTGGAAGCTGATTGGCTCCGGTAGCATTTGTCATGAAGGAAAAGTGTTTTGTTTTTTTTTGTTTTGTTTTATTTTAATTTTTTTTAACAGTGTTGCCTTTTGTTAGCCTTTTCTTGCATTTCTCCCATGCTTGTCTATACACACCAGCTTAACTGTACTATAAACAGTACAGGACACGGCAACATCACGTCAATGGCCACAAGTTGCCTGACCTGTTTAGCCGCATCTGAGGTATCAGAGCCAATTTGTATAGGACGAGCATAGTAATGGGTGTATGAAGATACAGAACATGGTTATAAGGGGATTCTTAGACTAAATAAATTAAATGTTTTCACACCAGTATTTAACACTGTCCGTATATTCCGACATTTGAATTTATGTATGAAAAGGGATGCTATCACTATAGCAACTACCGAAAGGAAGTGATTCAATCATTAGGAACATTCCAGTGGCTTCTATGAATGAATTAATCTGGCTTGGCAGGGTAAACTTCTCTTTATTGCACTAAATTGTTTGCATGCTGTAAAAATGATCATTTCTAAAATGTAGAACATTTTAACAGCCCTTTGCTGTAAACAGTCACTTGGCTAATGGTCTTGTGTATGTTGCTGAAAATGAGCGTGATATTTTCTGTAATATAAAAGATGGGTATTATTTGCCTTGTGTCTAATTATCACCACAATTTCATATGTAAATGTTCTGCTTGTACCTGCTATACAAATAGTGTAGAATTGCATATAACGTTATGGCCACTAGAGGGAGACAAAGTATCAATACATTAAGGTTTTCAGTGTCATTTAGGGGTTTTTTTTGTTTGTTTTTCTTTCTTTCTTTCTTTCTTTCTTTCTTTCTTTCTTTCTTTCTTTCTTTCTTTCTTTCTTTCTTTCTTTCTTTCTTATTCTTCTCTGTATGTTGGCTTCCAGCATCCTACCTACCTACCAACACTTGGTCAAAGAGGAACACTTTTGTTTTAGGGGATGTGGTTTTAATATGTGGCATGGGGTAGGGTTTTGTAAACACATATGATATGGCTTAGTGGCCAGAGGGTTTTGGACCGCCCCACCTTAAGTAGGACGTTAATTTACGTTGTATATATGGTTGAGAGGTGGCAAGGATGACTTGTAGTAAATCCCATCATTTTTCCAGATGGTGCTTGACCAATCTGATTGTAGTTTAAAAGCAGAGGCAATGGACAAAATACTGTTCTCAGTCTACAAGCCAATAGAATATAACATTAGGATTGACAATTTGTTGCCACAATTCCACATTTGCTTTAACGGTGATATGGCCTAATTTTTTTTTCCTTGCTAGTAAGATTTTGTTTAATAGACCCAAGCTGTTTACCGCAGACATAACAAACCACAAGCGCATATTTATTTCACTGGAAAATCATTCCGCGGTATTTTAGCTCCAGCAAGTACTGGCAGCTGAGAGGAAAGCCCCTGGAAATCCAGACAATATAATATATATATATAGATAGATAGATATACACACAGAACCTATGTATTATATAGATATACACATAATTACCAAAAACAGTCATTTCTGTGTAGACACTTCGTGGCTGAAATTCACTTGGAATTTGCAAATTTTAAAGTCTGATACACGTATTTAGAAATAAATGTGCAGGTTGCTTTGCGAGTGAATGCAACTTAAATCAAGTCATGTCTGTTAACCCTTAACACAACTGACAAATTGATTTTTTGGGGGTGAATAGACTTTGTTTTTAATCCTTATGGTCTTTAGTGTGTCGTATTCTTCAAAATCTCCAAACGAAATTGTGTCTTATGCCACACAATTCCTTAAATATCCTGCTCTAAATGAATTATAAACCAGCTAAGTGGTCAATTATTAGTAATTCGCGCCACCACCGCAATTTGGTTTTTTACTTGCAACACCACATTAGGCCACAGGGGGGCGTTTGGAATTAGAAAGACCATAGAAAATACAACTAACCAACCAACCCAACCCCCCCCATCTCAAACATACCGGTATATTAATATTTCAGGGGAGGTGCACCATAACAAGGTACGCAAACCTAACAATGACGCTATGGACATTATTCATTCAAGGTCTCAGCAGGAACTATTTGGTAAAACCACAGAACACGCAAATAAAGTTTTCTCTCCGAAATAAATGTCTCTTTATTTATTCCCGTGCAATCTATTGTTGCGGATCAGGATACATTTGCGCGTCGTTACACACGGTCCCTTTCTGTGTTCTGACCACAATTCCCAGGCGGCATTCAGGGTGAATGAAACAGGTGGGAGATAAGCCAATGTATTCCTGTATTTCATTGTCTCCCACATAATAGCGCTCTGCACTCACACGCCATGACAGTTACCGACACGCCTGACATAACCTGGGATTTCCAATCCTATAAAACAAAACGGCACAAACTACTTTATTACCCAGAGGCTGCTGTAATATCTTTGAACATTTTTAATATAGACAAATTGCACCTTAGTCTAGAAGATTAATGGGACTTTTACTAGAAGTTGGAATTCAAATGTTTAATCATCGTCGTGTAATTTGGAGGACTAGAGGATCAGGAATGTATCACATGGTGCCTCCAAGTGTCTCCACCTGTATTAATGTATATTTGTTATGTGTGTTAACTGTCCGTTTTAAATCGTACAGCGCTACATAATGTGTTGGTGCTTTAATAAAAGATAATAATAATAATATTATAATGAAGAATGAGTTGTAGGTGAAGTGAGATGAAAGGGCCAGCTGCACATCCCACAAGTTTCTCCCCACCAACAATCCAAGTAAGCTTTTCAGTAATACTTTTTAATTTTCATTACACCAAAAATAACTATTTTGTGGGTTTGTCGCTGATTGATTAAGCAGACACTTTTGTGCGTATAATTGTGGGCTTTGACACCTTTACAGAATCCCCCCATTTGAATTGGCTTCTTTCTCCCCTTCCCAGCTCCTAAGCTTGCCGGAAATGTGTTCACCCAAAACCAGATCTCCCGCTCACTAAAGTGCAAGCACACCATACTCACCAGCGGCCAGATCAGTGTTGGCCTGCAGGGGGGTCTAACTAGATGACCACGAGCATGCACACTGGAGTGACCCTGAAAATAGACCGCAAAGCAATAAATTAAATATCTTAGAACCCTAAAAATCATTGTTTTAGCCTCACTCTTATATCACTCGTATATCATATATATATCATGATGGTTTCCATAGCACACAGCTCTGCTGTTCTGCTTCTCTAGTCCTGCCGGGCGTGTTTTTATGCACCTCCATCTTTTTCCCATTGTTCTTTCTTTGAATTACCAGTTTGATGGTACAATTTGTTGTGGTCGGAGCCGACTTAACGCTTGCATTCCCCGTGCATGTGTCATGGGTGGGTAACAAGGAAGATATTAATCCTGTAAGAATCGTTCTTGCCCAGACATAACCAATTAACCAAAATACTCAGTGTATAAAGTGTTACTCATTTACACATATCAGAGAGGGGGTGTTTATTCACCAAACAGCGAGTTTCACAGGAACTGAGCGTGGCAAGTGGCCCAGTTGCGTCGCTGCCATAACTACGCTTCGCGCATGCGAGGGCTAAGTTTGCCCTGTGTAGTATCCACTTAAATTGGTGCAATGAGGTTATTTGTCTCACAAGGGGTTATTCACTAAAGTCTGCGCTTGAGTTTGACAGAAAGATCTCATTATACAGCATGAAGAACCCATCCCAATGAGATCCTCCTACGAGAGAGAGCTTCTTTGGCCCTATTTAATGCATAGGGCCACGAGCAATGAGTGAAGATACACAGCAGGCAAATTGGGCTCAGTGTGCCAGCTACGTCTCTCCTATGTAGTCGCACTGTTTGCCTATATGTAGTGTATTACCCTTCTGTCAGGTTGGCGTAGACTTCAAACCATTGTCCTCTGTGTCTACCCTCATAGTGCTCATGACTCAAACTTTAAGAAAGATACCCCAACATTAGAAAACGGTGGGGCTGATTTACCATGAGTTGGTCCATCGTAACCTCACCCCACTCCTTCCACAATTCATTATTTAGTGAATACAACCCAACACTTATTTGTGTTTTTGGAGCATTAGGGGTCTTCTAGGTCAACAATAATACCGATGTGTCCTCCTGCAGCCCAAGTTGCATTGTGCGGGTATAAATTATCCAGTTAGAAGTGTATTTATGGCACGGCCCTGGCATGTTTAGAACAGGAAATGTAACTAAAGGGTTAGACGGTCTCATCAATAAAGAAGGGACATCAGCACTGTCAGCGAGGAAGCTGTGTTTGTGTGATTTATCTTTGGAGACATATGGCGTGTGACCCTGTAAGAAGACATGAAGAGCTCCAGCAGTCTTCCCGCTCTGGATAACGCTTAACCCTTAGCCCCTTAAGTCGTTTGCAGGAAACCTTCTGCACCATTCCAGCCGCTTCATTTATAGAACAGTTACGGGATATGAAGAAATCCTTAAGGGGGGACGTCTCGTGGAGAATAACATTTCAAAGGCATTTCATTAACAATGTCCAAGCGCAGTCATCATCGCGCCTACTGCACCTCCTGCTGTGAAACGTATCTGGTAACATCGTCACGCGATGACGCGCTACTTTTAAACCTTTAAGTAGCGGCAGGTGATGCTATACGATGCTCTGGGTAGATTGGGACCCACACAAAAAACCCTCAATTTAGTTTGTTTGTAAAATAAATGTCGGAGTGACTTGTTTTATGTAGTCCCCGTTGCAATGAATGGGGTGATCTGTGAGGTTCATTACGTTTTGAATCCTAGCAGTATAGACTTTAAAGGGTTAAAGGATAGATAGCATGTCCAGAAGAATGGACTTTTTATGACTGATTTTGAAGGATGGTGACTCCCGCGTAATTTGTTATTCGTGCCATATTTATTATGGAAATATAACTACATATGAATTATTTGTGCACGTGAACTCTTAAACTTTTTGTTACAGCCTGACATCATTGTTTTGTCTGAACTGAAAAGGAAAATATCAAAGATCTCAATGCGGCTGGATGTGATCTCTGTGAATGCCAGCTAACACAAATGTTTTGTCAGGACGGGCTTGCAAGAGTTGCAGTTGAAGGACTTTACTGTCTTTGCCTTACTATAGCTAGGGTGACCTGATCAGCCATTTTTTTCCATGACACATACATACTTCATATGTTGATGACGAGCACGTGTAAAGTGCTGCCCCCTGCAGTATGTGTGATGTATAACTCATTCCTTTCTGTGAGATTATACATCCAACACACTGCAGGGGGCAGTGAACAACATTAAAAATATATGTCCTGAAAAACATGGCCCTTGTGGTCACCCTACCTATAACCTAGAAAGTCGCATATGTTCCTCAACATGCAGCGCACCTTACTGCCCATAGGTCATCAGGGGCTGCATCTATCTATCTCTCTATATATCTATCTATCTCTCTATCTATCTATCCATCCAAATACACCCCTAACCACCCTCCCCGTTCCTCTCGCGACCTGCGTCTCTCATCTACCATCCTTACCTCTTCCTACTCCTGCGTCCAGGATTTCATCCATGCTGTTCCCCTTCCCTGGAATCCTCTTCACCGTTCTGTCAGATTTTCCCCTTTGTATGCAAATTTCAAAAGCTCTCTGAAAAACCCTCCTCTTTCAAGAAGCGCACAGCCTTTCCTCCCAACACTCTCAGCCATCATACTAATCAACCCAGTCCCCATGCCCCTTGAGTGGTGTCAGCCATCTCCTGTTGGAAACTAAAAAAGAAAGAATAAAACATATGCTGAAATAAACATATATGTTTGTAACAAAATGAACAATTGCAAGCGCTGATGCAGTAACTATATTAATAGATTTATTTTTCAACTTAACTCATTTGCTTGTAAATGTGTCACTCTCCCCCTTCTCTAGTTCCCTCAAACTCCCGAAGGCGTGACAAATCTCTCCAAAGGGAACATAAACTCCAAAAGAGTGATGATGTCATATTTAACCTGTCTCATTAAAATTAAAACACACCGTAGGTCATAAGAAAACATCTAATGTAATAATAATTAAAAAAGTGTTTTAGTAAGAAACAAAAATATTTGAAATCACTATATTCAGACAAAATCGTACCCATCTCTTCTGCACTTGAACAGTTAACCCTTACAGTACCATTAACACAAAAGATCAAATCCTTTAATTCAAATTTTTCAAAGATTACCCATCTTGCCGAAACCTTGCCCTAAAGTTTTTATATATATATATATATATATATATGCCTTCAAGAGTCATTTTTTTTCTGGAGCCTGCCTTTAAATATGAATTAGATTCTAGATCTAATGCCGGAGATGAAGTATTCCTGTTTAGGACACTGCGATCCTTCTCGGTGTGAAGGGTCACGGTCAATTTTATGCATGATTGGGTCTTGTGTGAAGACAAATAATGTCCACAAACTATATGTGGCATTAATAGCGGGACAAACATGATGGTCTGCCATAGGCCAGGTCACGGGTTATCTCAGATAGACTTTTGATAAGAGGGGTCCCTCATTCCATGCATTCCTCTTCTGTTTTCTTTTTTTTTTAAATTAAATGCTCTAATTGAAAAATATGTTTTTATATTAAAAACCCCATCTACACTAAATTATGTGTACTTTCATGGGGGGGGGGATACATTCTGCGTGCACCCTTCCTGCGTACTGCAATAATCTACTTCCTCTACAGAGAACGCGCGGGGGGGTATAGTAAATCAATTCATAGATATATTTACAATTATGACAAGTAGAATGCATGGTCACTTATACCCATATTTTTATAGATCCGCCTGTTTACATTTTAGGGAATTCTAAAAAGGTGACGGAAATAAAATCTGATTTTTATATAGAAATAAACGAGAATTATATTCCTGACCAAAGGCCTGACACCAAATTATGTTATAGAAAAGCTCATTCATTCAATAAACTATACCCTTTAGATTGTAAGCTCGTCGGAGCAGGGCCCTCCTCACAGGTTGTCTCTGTAAGTCAAATCGTTATGTTACGTGCTACTTGTTATGTTCTGTTTACCCACTGTACAGCGCTACGGAATATGATGGTGCTATATAAAACAATAAATAATAATAATAATACTCTCTAACATCTGGGTGCACGTTTCCAGAACACACAAAGAATCGGAGCATGTTCCACCGCCACCCAATGTTTCGCCATCCAGGCCACCGCCATGTATTCTTGCAGGAGCCAATGGGAGCCAGCCAGAGTCATGTGATTGCCATGATCACCATTCCCATCAATCACATCCATTCCTTTGAGGAAAGGCCTCTTCATTGTTAGGGTGATGAAAGGGTTAAGAGTCTGAATGCTGAGACTTTATCTGATGCTAGCACTTTGTAAGTAAACATCTAGTCCAATAAACTCTCTCTTAACCAAGTATTGCCTCTGCAGGCTTATCTAAGCCATGGATGTCCACGCGGATGTTATTTGTGACGGGAAACAGACGCGCTGTGTAAAGGAATGGTAAGTACACTGCTCCATAGTTTAATACCCACTGATTATGTTCCCTGCAAATTGTCACCAGTTCCAAATTTCTTGAATTCCTCGCTTTTAATGTGTTTACATTGTGGGACGGATAGTAAGCTCTGGAGGTGAGGACCCTTGGGCGCATGCTGCTCTTCATTCATCCCATGAGTTTAGTCGGAATTCTAGATCATTGTTGACCATCTGGAACGCGACAGCCCACAAGCACCACTCACCTGCATTCATAATGTCCTCTTTATGGGTTCATCTGTATTACAGCACTGTTATTATGTATTGATTTATATAGCGCCATCATATTCTGCAGCAATGTACAATAGGTAAACAGGACATAACAAGTAGCGCATCACAATTTGGACAGAAACAAAAGGTAAGGAGGGCCTGGCACCTTCCAATCTAGAGATTCATTTAAAGGGACAGTCGAGCCATAATATGCACTGTAATGCTGAGAGGTCCCTTTAAATGAAGTGTAAATGCCCCTTTGCCCGCAGCGGCTATTTCCAGCGCAGGAGATGTGTTCAGCCAAACGTATCTCCTGCTGCGTGATATGCTGCCAGTCAGCGGCGGCTCGCTAAACGCCCCGGGCATCGATCGTTTAGGAGGGCTCACTGGGACGCTGGAGTGTCCCTTTAATAGCATCTCACCTGGCAAACTAAGCGCATGAATGAGAATATAGCCCCAATGATTTAACACGTTGAAGAATCGTGGGTGTTATGTATTAAAAAAAAAGTTTGAAAGCCAAACCCATGGAATTTCTCTAGTGTTTGAACTGATGGTGAAAATGAAAAGCATCAAAATAATGTTAAAGGGAAATTCATCTATCATTTGACTATCGATTGTCTTTACCTTCAGAGCAGATGAATGAGGGAGGCTGGTAGCCCAGGGGCATGGGATGCTATAGCATTTAAAGGAGCCAGATGTGTTCTAGAAGTATTGTCAGCGCCAGGTTATGCGTGGCCACCATGATCTCCGGAAGGAAAGGTCACACCTCATTTACCTCTCGGAATTTCTCATGAATGATTTATATCATTGTTGTAACAACAACAAGATAAGTGAATGGGAGATACTGATATTGAACTTCTTAAGATTTCTGTCCTTCTGACATCATTTGAGACTCCAAGGATCTGACCTATCAAAACAAAGTGTTAAACCTGGTTCAGCGATAAATACACATCAAGCTCTTTCGCCTAATTTCTGCAGGTGATAGACACATTATAATATATATAAGGGAGTCTAACACATCCCAGGAGGGATGGATATGTCAAAGGAAGGCAACTGCTATGCCAAGTAGCCAGTATCTGATACTTTTCCAGTAAATATAGTAATGTTACAAAGCATTCTTTCGCTGAGATGGTAGTAGATATGTGGAATAGCATTCCAGCAGAAGCCTTTTTGAATTCACTTACTCTATTAACCGATGACCTCCACCATTTCTGTTGGACAGCTGTTCCAATTATCCACCACTCACTCAGTAAAGAAATACTTTGTTCTTACCCTGCCCCTCTTACGGAATCTATTATCTCTTGTCCCAGAATAATTTCTCTTCTGTATGTACCCAAGGTCAGAAGAAGCTGTGGACCTACATATACACACAGATAGATACATATACACCTACATATACACACACATAGATACATATACACCTACATATACACACGCATAGACACATATACACCTACATATACACACACATAGATGCATATACACCTACATATACACACACATAGATGCATATACACCTACATATACACACACATAGATACATATACACCTACATATACACACACATAGATACATATACACCTACATATACACACACATAGATGCATATACACCTACATATACACACACATAGATACATATACACCTACATATACACACACATAGATACATATACACCTACATATACACACACATAGATACATATACACCTACATATACACACACATAGATACATATATACCTACATATACATACACACACACATACATATGCACACATTGGCTCCTGTGATGTGAGGCAATCCTCCTCCCTCACTGACACTGCGTGCAGAGAAGTGATGTCATTTCTTGGCATGTCGTGTCATGATGATTGCCGCACGTTGCGGATCGCCACTTTCTACAGACCATCCAGAACGCTAGGGGCCCTGGAGCAATTGCTCCGTGCGCTCCATCATAAATCCAACCCTGTATAACCCATTTGTGTGTTTAAATGTTTCTATTGCATGCCCTCTTTATTGTTTTTTTTAAACCCCTTAGTGTTTCTTTATCATTTTTATTATGCAAGCCACGCACCATTTAAGTCATCATCTATAGTGTTCTGGGAATGGTACGCTACTGGATACAGTACTCTAGGTGAGATCTGATCAATAAAGGATTTCCTCCTTTTTCACAGGGATATTGCTTACCAAGGAGCTGAATCAGTGGGACTGCACCGCATTTTAACCCAAATTAGGCTTTCAAGCAATTTAAAGCCTTCTCTGGATACCAGAGGTAGTAGCAAAAACAGTTCTAAAAAGGAACAAAGGACATGTTCAGCTGGGTTCTATTTCTACCACAAATTATAAATGTATTCCAAGCTCACTGTAGTAACCCCGTGTCTTTATGTTCCAAATTCTAATTAATTACATTCAAACAGAAATAGCGAGCATTTTTTTTTCTCTTAAAACAGGATTATATGAACTTCATTTTATATCTATGGCGGTCAGAGATATCTGCATGGGGTATTCGGGTGACATTCCATATTCAAGCCACAACACGCTGAATGCTCATGGCGGTGTTATTGAACTTCCTTGTTAAGGGGACCTGATAATGGGGGAAAATGGGGAGTTTCCTTTTAAATCAACAAGTTCTTGAATGTCATATAGTAATAAAACCATGCACTCTGCAGGATAAACTTACTGGGGTTGGTCCTTGGTAATGAATGGTGAAGTTTATGAGTTGAAACAATTTACTCCATCTAGTAAATGCTGTAAATACTCAGACCTTCATCAGTCCTTGGTCTCAACATAAATTGAATTTATCATTATATCATCAATACTGTAAACCAATTCATTAAATACAAAAACAGTTATTGTTTATTTGGTTTTTTTTGCATAATCCTTCTGCCACATTTGGTCACTATTTACAGAATTTGTTCGGCGACGTACAAACATTATTCTCCTGTAATAAAATAAAAAGAAATGTGCATTGTCATTTATTAGGAAAACATTGTTGGACAAATAGATAATCATAAGGCACATTAATATGTGGCATTTCCAAAAATATATATTTTATATATATATATAAAAAACTAAAAGCAACCTCCCTGAGGTTGTTCTGTTCCGACACGTCTCTCTCAGGCCTTTCCCCAGGAGGCTGTGATATTATCCACATTTACCCAAACCTGGGAACTCCGGGTTTACCCCCAGCGCCTCGCGGTATCTCACATGAGCAGACTTTGATCACTCGATGTCAGCCGATGAGCTCCACCCACTTCCTGTCTAGTTCTATTCACTTCCTGTCCTCAGGACGGCCATCTTTAGATGTCCATCGGTACGGCTAGCCATGCCTCCTCCAATCCCTCACATGAGCAGCCTTTGATCACTCGATGTCAGTCGATGAGCTCCACCCACTTCCTGTCTGGTTCTATTCACTTCCTGTCCTCAGGACAGCCATCTTTAGATAGCCATGTCCATAGGTACGGCTAGCCATGCCTCCTCCAACCCGCCACTGCCTGCCCCTATTGACTTACATAAAGAGCAAGAGATGAAAGTGTATGGGGGGGGCAGGGGAGTCCCCAGGTGTTCGCTCCATAAAAGTATGGTCCAAATTGCATGAACCCAGGCCAAAACAGCCATAGCTTTATTACCCAATATAAAGATCCATTTCCTATAAATTCTTTATTACGCAGGTCTGTTTTATATCCCACAAATGCTACTTAAGTCATGGTCGACATGGGTAGGATATGTGAAAAAATGGGTACCCCATTGACTAGACTTGCAATTGGGTGGGGCCACTGCTAAGCCACACCCACAATTTTCAAAAAGTGGAACTTTGTATCACGAGCCTACAGAAAAGTCGGCCCTATATTTACAATAAGATTGCATCCCTGAGGCGTCGGTTAAAATGCTGCCAAACAAACGTATCTTTGAAGTCTTTTTAAACTCTAAGCACCAACGTGATTCCAATGTTTGTAGAAAACTTCCAGCTTGAAGCTTCTTTCGAAATGCCCTGAATCACGGATGTTCCTGCATCATGCAGGCTGATAGTTCACAAAGTCAGTATAATCCATAGTGCCGTATAATGTCTCTCCCGCGGCGCGCAAGATCTCCTTTAACGAACATCATCAAGGTCCAGCCTCAAAGTGGCACATGCAACGGAAGGCCTAAACACTTAGAAGCCTTTCTTCAACAAATCACAACATGGAACAAAAACCACGTTCCTGTTGCCGCTCAGAATACTGGAACAATTCCAAGATAGAGTTTCTTGTGAACACAAGTTTGTAGTCAAAAGATAAACCTTTACTGATCAAGTGAAGGCGCCTCTGCCCTCCAGTATGAAGTTCTTAGCCTCTAGCTGTCCCTGTATCAATAATATCGATTAAGACTTCTAGTCCCCGGAATGTCCGGTTGTCCATTCATCCATATTTCTCGGATAATGCGCTCCCTCTCTTCAAGCCTCTGGGCCCTCTCCAGCTCCTCGGCTGACGTGAAAACGTTCATGTTTAAAGTCCTCTCGAAGCGCCGGTGCCTCCGCGCAGACAAATCTGAAGTGGTGTCGGAGTCATCGTCACTGTCGCTGCTGTCGCTGTCGCTGTCTTGTCTCCGAGGTGTCTTCTTCACGGTGGACCTCTTGCAATCAGTTTGACAAGATATCCTTATTACCAAGGCTAGCAGAGTCAGAATTAGGCCAATGCACACTCCAGATACAAAATACAAAGCGGCTCTCTCTGGATTTTCTAGGGGGAAAAAAGGGGAAACAAAGAAAAACTGTCAGAACAAACTAAACAAAAACAAGACCCTTACAGAAGCCTTATTATTTTGTATGAGCAATTAACTATTTAATTGGCATAAATTACACAAATGTACACTTTTCCTAATGGCTAAATTATGCGAAAGAGCAAAAGAATAATCTCTACAGCAGAGCTTTAACTAGGAAGCCCCGTTTCTCTTTTGTGTAGCATGGCCCATCTAGTTGCCCATTTTTTTCAGGAATAAAGATTCAGAAATTAACCAGTCCTTGGTCTTGTCTTAGATTCAGGGGCCATTTGCCTATCCTATGCATCCCTGTATTAACCTCCTCTGCTTGGAGACGGTTCAATGGAAAGGGAAAGTTCTGCATTTCTCATATAAACCTTTTTTTTTTTTTTTTTTTTTTACTTTCAACCTCTTTTCTAAACAAATGGCAACAACAATGAAAAATGTAAAAACAATTAAGCCAATAAGAAAGAAGATGCCAGGCGTATGCTGGGAAATATATTCCGCAAATGTATAAATTCTGCAAATTTACAAATTAGACATTTTTATACCCAAAAAAACATATACAGTAATAGTTCTGCTGTTTGTCACGTCTGACAATGTATCACGTCATTCAGTCCATGCCAAGGGCGGAAACGTAACCTTAGCAGTACATATGTATTTGCTTCCTCACAGAAAGCCCTCTGGCACCCAGCCCAGACCACCAGAAATGAATCCAACAATGACGGAAGTTTGATTTATCATTTACATTTTACATGGTCGGTGTCCAATTCTCTTTAATATCGAAAGTAGAAACTATGTTACTTTTCATTTGAACATCGGAAGACACAGCGGTTATGTTGGTATCTGTATTTCTGTAGGTCTATAACAGGGGTGTCCAACCTGCGGACAACCCTGGTCTGTAAGGTCTACTCACCACTGTACACCCGATGTTACGGCTTAGCCGAGGTCCAGTAAACACTTTAGCTATGTGGACATTATTATGGATGGTTTACAAGCACTATGTTGATATTTACCACTTACAACAAAAAATATTAATAAATTTCACTGCCCACAACAATAATGCCTGACTTAAAAAAAAAAAAAAAAAAAAATTCTTCTTATCGGAGAGAAAATGACATCTTAGGAGGTCCGAGGGCAGAAATAAAATCACTGTGAACCACAACCTTCTAAAAGCAGTTGATTTAAATGCACGCCAGTTCTAAAGTTAATCTTTAAAGGAGAAAATGTTTCCATTTTCTTTGAGCATTTTATACAGCGCTGTATACAGAAAAGTTGGTTGGCATTGCAGAAACATTGGTTTTATCTTATTTTGTTCCAATAAACTTCCTTTATCTGCCGACCTGGAGGCCGCCATTGTTGTCAGTCATGTGATATTTTGGGTGGCTCAAACACCACACTGAGCTGATGCTTTATGGCAATGCTAATAAAGTTCACTCCTCCATAGACTTTCATTAGTCAGAGTGTCCGGCTGGGTGATTAAGACCGAGTCATTCTATTATTTACCACAAGCAGTATGATAAGGAACCAGGGTGTTTGTCTAGTAGATTAGAACACATACACATGGCAAAAAATGCAGCTGAAAACATTGTATTATCTAAAACCTTTAAAACAGAAAATTAAATATATTGAAAACTCTATTTTAGTGTGAAACTTATAGTAAAACATTTTAGCCGGAGTTCCACCCTAATCTCTTCCTGCTGCCGGCCATTATCTTGCTTTACATATTCCATCACAAATGTGAAAGTGCCAAAAAAACTTTTGTTGCCTAAATATAGTTTAGCCTTTGATAAATTAAGCTCCAAATCTGAAAGCCGTGTTGTCATAAGAACATTCTATTCTGCAAACCTTGTCTGGCTTTATAAAGATGTGTAATGTACGGCGTGTAATTACAGATGTGTTTCATTAGTTTGTTATTAGATTAGCAACAAGATCAAGCGGAGTTACTAAGAGACAGAAATAATGTTTTATCTTTTCATGTGCTTGGTATCGTTTAAAAATATTTTTCACTTTATTACCGTCTATCTAATGGTTGCATCCAGGGGCGTAACTAGAAACCACGGGGCCCAGGTGTGAAAATTGCCCAGGGGCCCCCAACTTCAACAGCTACTCTGTGCCATCATTGCCCCCATACAATTGGTCTCTGCCTTCTTTGCCCCTAGACCCCCCTTTCAACATATGTAAACACACGTATACAAATTACACACACTTACTCATACTAACACACACTCTATCTCAGCCCACATCCATGCTCTCACACACACACACACAAGTACAAATCCATGCTCACATATGCACACAAGTACACATTCATGCGCTCATGCACAAACGTTCACATCCATGCTCTCACACACGCACAAGTAGACATACATACATACAAGCGCATATACATACATCCTGCCCGTCCCGCTTACTTCTCACCACTCCTGCAGCTTTCTCACTGGCTGCCTCGGTTTCACCGCGAGGTCACGTGACATCACGTTACCCCAATACTGTGCCTGTTCAAAATAGTTTAGAAAGGGGCCTTCCGTCCTGGATCGGTGTGGTCCAGGTCGGAAGGGCCTTTTCTACACAATTTTTAACCGGTACGAGGAGACAGGAAAAGGGGTCCCACCGGGGCCCCCCTAGAGGCACGGGCCCCCCTAGAGGCACGGGCCCCGTTGCAGCTGTAGTTACGCCAGTGGTTGCATCACAATCTCTGTTTCGTTTTTCCCCTAGGGTACCACATTTACTTTGAGGGAGCACTCTGGCCCCTATAAGTAAAATGCATATTGCAGGCACTGGAGATGGAAAATTATACGTCTGTCTCATTTTCCTCATCCCCATGGGACTTTTAAATATATAATAAAGTATAGATATAGTGTATGGAATCTAATGTACTTGGTCTGTAATAATATAGAGTACAAAGTAGCCTTTATTTTAATTAAAATATGGAATTTAAACACGCGTGGGATGGACATCCGGCTTCTGAATCTAAGAAGAGGCAAAGAACTGATTAAGGTCTTAAGAGCGTAAGAAAAATGTCAGACTCAATGGTCAGAGCGAGTCTTATCTGCCGTCACATTCTGTGTTTCTATTTACATCCAAATGGCCAGAAGCTGTTCCTACTAAAAGAGGGATAACGTTTTCACGTGTAACTGAATCCGTCGTAGGATTTCCCTGGCCTGTAGCAGCTGTTGTTTGTGCTAGACACCGGTTACAACTCGTAACACATCAATAAAGTGCCTCTTTAAAGCAGCTGGGCTGCGCATGCTGGATAGAGTATCTGCGGCCGGGAACATGCTGCAGTTTAGCAGGTGCCGTCCCTTTCACAACCAGTGCCAAGTATGATCCCTGCGAGTATTCTGTATTTAGTAATACGGACGTCATTGTTCATTTGGTGATAGATGCGCTCTCTGAAGCTATTCCTAGTTAGAGGTTTTCGTGTTCCCGCTGGCTTTGAAAGTTTTATTTGTTTGTCTACTTTTGAGCCCATACATCCCTCTGGTCCCACTGAATGGTCCCAAAAATATTGGGTGGTAAGGGTTAAAAAAAAAAAACCCCACCAGGCACTAAATTGGTGTTTCCTCGATGGCCAGGCTGAGCCTGTGGATAACCAATATCTAACATATGCATGGTTTGCGTTACTGCTTTAAAAAGAAGAAAATCTAGACATTAAAAGAGGAAAGAAGAAAAAAAGAAGCAAGAAGACAAAAAAGAAGAAAGAAGAAGAGGAAGAAGAACATGGGTTCAACCAACTATAATGGACAGTAATGATGAAGTAGCTCTTTATACACATCATAATCACCAATAAAAAAAGTCTACAGTTCTTCAGGATATCATAAAATAGCCCAAGAAGCCCTCTCCTAATTCTGTGCATGTATGTCTGAGCGCATGTTAATCCTATTGCAAAATTATATGTAATGTTATTGCTTATATCGACGCTCCCCTATTTTAACCCCTTAATGCATTGTTTTCAATGGGTTTAGGGGCCGCCCATTGTCCTTAAGGGGTTAATAGCACTACATAATCTACCGGGGCTCCATAAATAAATGTAAATGTGAAGAAAATAACCTTTTATACTTCAATTTCCTATTAAGATGCTTTTTTTCCCCACAGCAGAAAGGAGAGTGTCGTATCCTCTGTCTCCCAATGCATTGTGGGAGCCGCTGAGTGCAGACCGTTTACAAGACTTGAGAGTACGGACAATGCCCGATAAATAGTACAGAAGTCTAAATATTTCCAGTTACTTGACAGCGTGTTTGTTTTACTTGCGGTTATATTTGGAATGGTCTGAGCTAAGGCCAAAAAGTACTACTCGCCTGAAAACATAGTCATTCAAAAAAATATCCTAGCGCAGTAAGGAGACCTCTTTCATCTCCTACAAAAATAAAGGTTGTTATAATAATACGGTCTTAATAACAAAAGAGAACAAAGGGTGGGTTCTAAGTGCTTTTTTTTTCTTTGTTGGTTTAAAATGACAGTCAATGATTATTAAAAACAGAATATTCTTGATAAACGGTGAAGGCGTTGGCCCTGCGTCTAAGGAAGAGCCTAAAAGCTTTGCAATCCACTGAAAACGCACTTTCAGAGGGTTTGACGGAAACGAGCAGGAGATCACTGGGACCAACTTGAGTGAGTTCCTCAAGCGAAAAAAATCCTGCTTAACCCCTATATAATGCATTGTTTAAAAGGTGGTATTGCGTGAGTCACCTCGTTGATTGAATCGTGCAGGACCAGCTCAGTCATTCTTTGTGGAGAAACTCAGACGAGGGGTGAACTTGAGACGCTCAGTGGCAATGGTCCATCACCCCTTTTCACTCAAAGAAGCTAACGTGACCCTTGCCCTAGTGCCCAGAGCCCTAGTTATGGCTTTGGAGAAACGTACCATGGTGGGTCTACTGGTTTTAGCAAATAAACCTCAAGAATGTTGGGTGTTACATCTAATTATGGTGGACAAGCAAAATTCCACCAGTAGATGGGGAAATAGGATATGACATTTTATTACATATTAGAGGTACTTTTACAGGTGAGGTTCTCTGTGCGGCCGAGTTCACCTGCCTGTCTCAAGGTGCGCAAGATGTTCTGTTTTAGAATACCGACAATAGATGCAGACTGGTGTAGGGCAGGAGACACCTTCGATGGAGTGCATCTCCTGCCGCGCAAATAGGAGAGATTAAATGGACAGATGAATCCAATTATGAATAACATAAGATAACACATATCTCTCTCTCTCTCTCTCTCTCTCTCTCTCTCTCTATATATATATACATACACGAAGGCTAGAAGGTTTAAATGATATATTATGTATGGGGATCCGTTTGCTTTCTGTCGGGTATTCTGTGCAGAACAATCTGGCTTTCCTTTCAGGTCCGAGCTGAATAATACATACCGGATATGAAAGAGTATGCAGCCAAGACGTTACTGATGAGTGCCATCTCTGTGCTGATCTGGCCCACGGGCGCCATACTGTTATTGGAGACGGGACGTTGGCTTTCATCCATAGAAAGGTTATTATCCGCTGGGTAATAGGCAGCAGCTCTCCCTTTCTTCTTCTCTGTTTACAAAACATGAAATTAAATATAGCATGTAATTCTTTTTTAAGTATCTGCAAACAATAATAGTTATTTCCACCAAAAATCATTCATGAGCTTAAATTTGTAAATTATTGTATATATATAAAAAATATAGTGTATATAAATACACTACTATTCAAATGTTTGGGTCACTTGGCTGTTTTCATGGAAAACAAGGACATTTCTGGCTGTAACATAATCACAAAATTGTTTCTAACGATCAATTAGCCTTTTAAACTTAAACTTGGATCAGCGAACACAACGTGCCATTGGAACACAGGAGTGATGGGAGTGATAAAGGAGTGATGGGACTGATAAAGGGCCTCTGCACGCCTATGAAGAGATTCCATTAAAAATCAGCCATTTGCAGCTACAATAGTCATTTACAGCATTAACCCCGTCTGCGCTGGATTTCTGACCCATTGCATGTTATTTTAATGGACAAAATCTGTGTTTCTTTCAAAAACAGGGAAATGTTTAAGTGACCCCAAACTTTTGAATGGTAGCGTGTGTATATAAATAGGGGCAGCCAGCAAACTTTCCATCTTGACTTAAAATAAAAAATAATCAGATTTTAAGTAGATTTCTTCCATCTGCGTGCACGGCTTCAGTCATTCCTCACTGTTTTTATTACACAACTCTGGTTTATTTCAACAGCCAATTAAGTGAGAGGAAGCTCAATTAATCACTTCCTCTATTAGCGGAATGCGCTTATTAAATTTAGACGCTGGGCCATTTCCTCCTTTTGCTAGCTACAGAACAGGGCTAATTGAATTTTATAAAGGGGGGGAATGAGCAAAGATGGATCGAAAGACCCCGCCACAAGGAGCCGGCCTCTTCAGGACTTCTTTAAATACCCTTTCTTTCTTTCTTCCGACTGATTTGCCCTAAGAGAGACCTATTTGGGGTGCTAGTTGTCCCTATAATGGGGTGAATTTAGAAAAGCTTCTAAAATAGTGGATAAACGTTCAAACGTATGAAGTCCTTGTTTTGCTTCAAAGAGACGCAAAAGTTTTGAGGTTTCAGAGTGATGGTGGGAGACGGACTTTTCACAGGACATAAGTCCGAAGGATAGTCAGTCCATCTAGTCGCCCGTTTTTCTTGATGTCAGACCTTAATCACCCGTTGGTCTCATCTGGATAAAAGCCATATGCCTACCCCATGCATGACTCCTGAATCTAAGACGAGACCAACGACTGATTAAGGTTTGAGTCTTTACAGCAGGAGTGATGGGGGGGGGACTAGACGGGGGGATGGGTCTGATCTGCCGGCAGGTTCTAGGTTTCTATGGACATGGTGGGTCTTCTTCAGGTAGGGCGGCCACACTGGCCATGTTTTTTCACAACACAAGTTCTCACATTTCCCTGTGACCAGCAGGAGAAGGCGCGCAGGAGAAAGTGACTATTGGTAGCCTAAGGGGTTAATAGAGGTCTCTCCAGGATTCTTTAGCGATCGATTGTGTCAATCTATTCACTGGTTTGCTTAAAGGGACACTTCGGCCATAATGCATTCATATTTGGTGGGACTGTATGGGGACTATCCCTTTAATTGTCTTCATAAGTTTAGTTTAACCCCGTAGAGACCAGGGCTCTTTTACATCACAGGACCAGAGCATTTTTTTTTAATTTAGTGAACAAATTCTAGGGATTTTTTTTTTAAACCATATTCATAAATGGAAGACTATACTATGTAATGTATACTATGTAATTATTTTTTTATAAATAAAAACATAAAGTTTTTCCAGGTGTGTAAATTATACACAGACTAAGACGAACCAATACATTAGGTAAAGAGGAACCTGCTCGCAAGAGCTTACAATCTAAAGAATAGTGCAATATATACATATCACATGGCTCTAATTAATTTATTAAATAGTTCACTAGCATTCTGGGGGGGTTTTGTTTGTTTGTCTGATTGTTTTTTTTTTTAAAGGTTCAGTCCCATAAAAACTACACGGTGGCAACGTAGTCAGTACTGGTGGATCACATGTTATTTAAGAATTAAGAATGCCCTGAAAAAATATAAACGAGGCAAAATGTTACATGATTCAACAATACCGGGAGCCATGCTAACACTGCGTTTGGTCATCAAAGTGTTAAACGCAGCAGAGTAGGTTCAAGAGCCCCCTTAAACCCCGAACGTTCCCCTATTTGCGGGTACTTGTCACAAGTATTTGTTCAATTCCATTTAAGTCCCACCGAGAAGGGGTGTATAGGGTTTCACAGGCGTGTCGAGAGGCCGCCGCTATGCGTAATAATAACTTATAGTCTGGGTTCGGGGGGGGGGGGTATAAAGTCTTCGAGGTACAAGGAGATCGGAGGCTCGGACATTATTTACAAAGAGAAATATCGCCCCGGCCGGTGTAAGCGATCCCCGCCCCGTGACAGCAGCTCGGGGATCGTTAGTAAATAGATTCACCTCTGGATATTTAAAGATACGGAATAAGGTTTTAGGCTGGAATGTATCCTGGTGGGAACGCCATAAACACCCAAGCCAGAACGCGCCAGCGGGGGCTTTACGCATAACCTAGGGGAGGAAATAGTATATGTTTTACGTTCTTATGGATGCTTGTCACGCGGGTAAAACATTTGCTGCCGTTTGCTACTAGCGACTAAAGTTAGAAATGACAGATTTCCTACAAAATAATTCTCCTTATTCAATAACGATGTGTACTTTGTCCTTTGCTAGGAAGAAAGGCAGAGGTGGGTATTTTTGGGGTGTATTCACTAAACTGGGTGTTTTCTAACTCCCCGACCACACAGAAATGTTTAGGGGGCATACGATGGCTGGCGTGTCCTTTTAATGGGTTGCTTTAATATAAAATCACAATTCTGCTCACACTATTACAGCTTTATTCTGCATCCATTTTTAAACCGCAGTTTGGGAAAGGTAAGATTTCTGCAGTCTGTCCATCATGACTGGATCCTTTAAGTGCTCTGCTCAAGGGCTTTTTAAGCGATGTCAAAGTACATCCACATTTCTAAGATGTACACAAAGCAAATAAAACACCAGATTGCCATCCATTTGAAGACCACAACCGGAAAAATAAAATAAATCCGGAATTTCGGGGGTGTTGGCAGCTATGATCTCTCTTTCTGATAGATAAAGTGTGCAGTATTCTTTGATACTGTCCTCCCAGGCTCTGCGCTTAGAAACATAGAATGTGATGGCAGATACGAACCACTCTGCCCATACTCCTACAGAATTAGCCCCTACCACTTCTGCTGGCACTTCTGTTCCACGTATCTACCGCCCTCTGATAGCAGGTGACGCAGTATTACGGTACCTTGCAGTGTGCGCTCGCTTATAAACGCGGGATCGGGGAAGAATGCTCCATCTCCAATAACATTGCGGTCAAAAGCCCCTGACTGCCGCGGGAAGTGAGTCTGCAGCGTTCCGGGGTAGTTTGCTGATTTTGGCTGAGTTTCAGAAAGCAGTTTCTTTGGAACTAGAAGGAAGTAGAAATAAAACATTTTAAGGTTCCATTCAATAAATGTGTTTGGTTTACTGCGTCGGTCGAGATAAGAAAAATACGTTGCGGTCATATGAAAGGATTTGGAAATCCCAGTAAAATTGGTTTCCGTTGCCTAAAAATGATTATCTTACATTAACCAATTGTGTGTTAAAATGCTCTTGTTTTACCTTAAAAAAAGAACATTCAGGGGATTTAAAAAAAATACAAAATACATTTAAATAAAAGGTTAACGAGTATAGATTTTCTCACAGGCGGAAGGATTTTTTTTTTCTTTTTTCAGGTGAAAGGCTCATTTTACATTTCTTTCTTCTGTAAACATTCCATATAATATCATAGCTTCCAACAGGTCGCAGGTTGTCGGGCAAAGTCCCGCTGTCCTGGGCAGATGGAAAAGGACCCTTATCTGCTCTGATATGAAGGTTTTGGGTCACTAACAGGTTTTTTTTTCTTTTTCTGTAGATCTGCAATTCCACATACAACCACCAGGGCGTCATGACGCTCTCACTGGATCCTTTATATGCTCAATCTATGGATTTTCTAAATGTATTTGGGGCTTGTATATTATTTAACCATTAGGCTGCACTTGCCCCTCTGGGGTTATGAGTTGCCCCACATGCCCTGGTAAATAATAATAATAATATTAATAAAAATAATAATAAAATATACATTCATGCTCTTACGTAAGGAATGTTTTTCCCTATGACTCAATATAATTTTTTTTTGCTGGATTGATGTGGTCAAACCAGTTGCCCCAGGGGCACCGCTGCCACGCATGATGTACTCACAAACACTCTAATATAACCGAAAATGAGAAAACCTTCTATTCGTTTTCCATTTACAATATTTTAACATCTGAAAAGTTCTAACGTCAGATTTTCTTCCAGCGTCTCTGTGGTTTTTAAACTCAGTCCTTTGGAAACCCCGACCGCACCAAATTACGGCCCACGCCACACAATACCCTCTTTGTCTACATGCTGTATAAATTTTATTTTTTGGTAACTACGCAAGAATCCTTAAAACGTATTATGCCTGTGATTTTCAGGACAAATGGGTATAAAACGAAGGTGGTTTGGGGATAAAGTGAAAAACGTGAATTATTTATATATTTTGCACGCCATGGCATTCCTTTAAATGACGTTTAAGCGGCAAGTATTGTCCTGGAAGCCACAAAAAGTACTTTAATTCATTCTTAATTAGTAGGGCTGTCAGAGACCGTAAGCTGTCCCTTTAATACATTGTATTTTAAAGGTGCTGTTCCACCTACGTGCTAAATATAACAGTTTTGGAACTAAATGCATTGGAAACATCATTACTTCAACTGTTAAATGCCCAAATCCTTCCCAGAAATAATTCTTTAATCGTGTAAAATCCTGTCTCATAATCAGTCATTTTTGCTGGGAACCCGGAATTGTCATGTGACACAAGAACAGGTGCTAATGAGCTGCTGTCGTAGAAATTCAGGGAGGGGGGGGGGCTTGAAAAAAAATTGTTTCTAAGCGGAAAAAAAATAGAAGAAAATAATTTAATGTCAGATCTGCTAACATTGATTTTGGTTCACATGCTAGAGAGTGCAAGTAACATTAAAAGTAAAACGGCGCCTCCAAAAAGTATACCTAGTTCTGGAATTCCGACAGATATAAATAAGAAAAAAAAACATTTACAAAGCAGCTAAGCTTTAACATGAATTAGAACGTCAGCAACTAACAAACGTACCAGAAGTTCAGAACACAAGAAACTGCAAGACATCACTCATTTTGTGGGGCGATCTCTAATAATTTACGACGCTGGATTCTGCCGGAGGATCCCACCATCTATCACTGCTCAGCAGAAGAAAGCCCCCTCTCTTACTTTACGGTTGGTTAAGAGAGCATGTTACAGAAAGGCTATTGTTTAAAGTCCCAAAGTATCATCCAAACCGATGTATGTGCCATGATCATAACAATTCCTTTTACTCGCCACCCACTGGAGACCACCAACTGTGTGGGTTGCGAGAACCCACCCAAACATTTCATTGATAGACAGCAAGGGAAAGAAAGTTTAAAGGGAATGTTTACCGTTCCCGAAAGCCCCACTAAAGAAGAATTAAAGTGCTCTGTGGGTAACCCTAACCCCCCTGTGAGTACTTTAATATGTATTCATTCAAAATGCACAAAAAAAAAAGATTTATCAGATGTAGAAGATGGTATGACCATCCTTGACACTGATTGGCTGCTTCAAGCAACCAATCAGTGGTAAGAAAGTGCTCCCGCTGAAATAAATGGAGTATGGGGTCTGAATAGACCCCAGCAGCGCTCACCGAACCAGCGCTGCACCTGATTGGGGGTAAGTATGTTCCATGGAAGACGTGTTCTTGCGTGGAAAATGACCGGGGGGTTGGGGGTAGGGGCAATTTGGGGGTTTTCTGCAGATGGCTGGAGTATCCCCTTAACTCTCTTGGGTAACATTATACCCGGTTCCTGTTGCTGTCCATGGGATGTCAGCAAACGCTTTTCTATTTTCGGCATCGGCATGGGATTATGAATACTATCCCCCCGTGTTTGTCAACTGTTCGCCCAAAGAGATTTTGTAAATGAGTTGAAACACGTGGTTTGCATTACAAAAACGCCGGAGTAAAAAGTTTTATCTTAATTGCCATGCGCGAGGCACAAAGCTGAAACGGGCAGCCATCTGATTAGCATCCTAATGACTGCCTTCAAAGACAAACAAGGATTTCCAATCATTGGCTCCACCGTTTTTAAGGTATGACTAAAAGGGTTAAAAGTTAAAACTTTTTACCCTCCTCCAAAAAAGTGCAGAAAGTCCAAGTTGTCTGTAGCAATTTGTGTTGATTGCCGTGACATATACAGTATATCACATGGCTGCTCTTGACATCACAACGCATGAAAAATTCCCCAAAATTGCCCCCCCCGTCCGATTTTGTGCTCCTCAATGGATACCTATAGGTATCAAAAATACCCCGAAGGACGGCACCACTTTGGAAGAGTTGGCATTCGTTAAGCATTATTTCTCTCTTCATTATCGAATTATTTAATAGACCGCTTCATGTTGAGTGTTAAGGCTACCTTTAACAATACAGCAATTTATCACTGAGCGGCGTTAATAACTGTCGATCTGTTTCCTAAATCCTGGAACATCCTGGGAAATGTTCTGCGGCTCACCTTACTTAGTTGTAACAGCTGCTGCCGTCAGGAAGGCCATTGTCTGGACAGCGGGCGTTCGGGAGTTAGTGATGGATGAAGGACAGGAATTAGCGACTTTGTGGTTAATATTCCGCTCTTTAAAGTAATCGCTTGCTTTGCGACCCTTGAACCTGAAATGTCACTTCCACTATTTGATCTTTTTCAGGGTCTTTCATTATAGTCAGTAGGATATACTGAGGCTTAACACAGAAATCTTTATGTCCACTTCAAATTGGCCCAATTGGTGACAGCGTGAATTTTCATCTTGATCACATGATCACTATGATTATTCTTCTAATACCTCATATTATAACTATTAGAACTACTCTTCTATACCAAAACTCCAGACGGTAAACATAGTAAGCCGGCGTCGTACTTTTTGCACCCAAAATGCTGATTTATGTTATAAATTGAGGCAAATTAAAAGCAATTGCCGCAAAAGACAATAATTCCTCGAAAGAATTCCTTTTGGAAGAATGGTGTCTTTGTGGCAATCGTCCAGCGGCAGAACCTGAAGTGCCGCGGTTTCCTGTCTGTGTTTCTTTCATGAGAAGGGCCTTTCTCGGCCTCATGGCCAGGAGACAAACGGACCTTGAACGGACACCACAATCACCATAAAGCCCTTCCTATCGTACGACCGGCGTATAAAAAGCTATGTTGTGGTAACATTTTGTAAAAGGAAGTTGTCAGCGCATTCATTAGCAAAAAAAAATGCCCGACCTCTGGCAAAAGAGGAGTCTTGCAACAGATGGGGGGAAAAAAATCCAAGACCATGTCAACGGCAAATGACCTTGATTGACCGGGTCGATCCACGGGTGTTAACAGAACGAAACTTGCTTAGAAATTCCATAAAGGAAGTGTCACAGTTTTCTTACATTAACAGCTACAGTAGTTGATTTTTGAATAAGGACTCCAATCAACTTTGTCTTTTGATTAATATGCAGACAACCGACTTCGGGATAGAGAGCCCCTCTTTGGCACCTTAATCACTGTGTCCCGCTTTTCTCCCCAATTGCCCTATTTTATAGGAATGTTTTGTGCGTCTGATTGTATCACTGTGTGTTATAGCCCTAAAAGTCTAACATGTATTGAAAAAGCAGAAAATATAATAAAATATAGGGGCCGGGTCAGGGCCGGCCCAAGACATAATGCCGCCTGGGGTGAAGTTTAAAATGCCACAAGAGGGGGAACAATGAATTTGCTACCCATATGTTATGATAGAGGTCCCTGCTTGAATGCAGGTGACTCAATGAAGTGTATCTTTAAATAATGACAAGTCAAGGTTTCCATGATGACCGGTATTAGAGCCACTTGGAGAGTCACTACACAGAATCTTCACGATGGTCTCTTGAAGGGTATATATTTTAAGAGTCTCAGGGCCAGCTCGTTTAGAAAGTTCCGCGGTATAAATATTAGGAGTGAATATTTTTTCCGAGCTCATTTGCACATATAATGCATACAACAGTTGTGTCTTCCTGGATAACGGGTACTGTTAGTCTCTTAAATGTAACATATAAAATATTCCTTGCATTCCAGATTCCCCGGAACTCTGAAATTTCCATCATAAAGTAACACATCAGTAGACAGAAGGCCATTAAAGGGTGTTGCGTTCTCATGAGCCAAAGCTTGTGATCGGTTTGTACGAGGCCTACTTGTTAATGCATATTACTGCTGACTCAATGGCTTCGCTTAAAGTGCCAGCACAAGCTGCCGGCTTTGGATAGGTGCCACCGTCAGTCCGATTTCCACATTACTTTGGCACGGACTCCGCTATTGTGGAGGCTTTTGCAGGGCACAGGAGGATAAGACGGATTATTACAATAAAACTGTCAACTATTCTGAGTATAAATACCCTAAAGGGCCGCGACGTTGATAAACACACTTATATATAAAAAATGAAAGAAAACATGACGTTTGGGGGAAAACTCTTCTAAATTATGATTAACGCTATGATGTTATGTAATGCTGTTGGATTCTATTAAGATTTTTTCGGACGACCGGTATGAAGTTATGATGAAATCTCCAATGCTGATGCCCTATTGTCCTCGTGCCCAGTTGCTGTTGGAGGTCTTCACCGTCTCCAGTGGTGAGCACAGGTGGCTCCAGCAATGGTTTTTCTACCAAAATAACCACCCGTGTCCTTTGAGAGAAAACTTCAAATGCTGGAGAAGATCAGCATGGAGTTCTCCATAGTGTCCAAACCAGCGGCGTATTCTGGTTTAGGCTGACTAGGGTGGCAGTTCCGTGGGTGTCGAAGCTGAGGGCAGATCGCCTATTAGGTCATCTGGCTTGCCAGCGCCATTGCTCTATGACCCGGCTTGGGAGATCAGAGATGAAAATACAGCACAGGTAGCATAGAGGACGGCGGCTGCGGAGGTCAGTGGTGGGGGCGGCTGGGGTGCTGTCCTGGGCCAAGCCTAGATAATAAAACTTGTGCCAATATCAGACATGTAGTGGAGAGTTTATATTTATCATATCATATTATAACGTATCATTAACATGTCTAGCTACATTAAAAAGTTGGGTATGACGGTAGAAGGGTACGGATTTCGCTTGGTCTCATATGACAGGCCATCAAATTGTGCTGGAAATACTTTTCATCGTTCAAAAAGTTCTTTAGAACATACTGACCAATTCTAATGAAAAACACTTAATTCTGCGTTGCCCCCCCTTCAATGCAGAATCCTTATCTTTACATACTGGAATGTTACACAAAGTAAATACTTTACTGTAACTGATGATTCATCCAATTAGCCGGCATGTCGTAGGTTTTGGATGCTGATTAAACCAACATTTTTTTGTTCCAGGAATAATTAGGACCGATTCAAACGTTTCCCGTAACATCGCATGCGTAATAATAATACTCACTATTTTACATTTGACAGATGGGTGAATATTAAACAAGTGCAACAAAAACATGACATACTGTATATAACCTTTATACTTCTACAGTACTGGCTACGTATATATATATATATGTTAATAACATTTTATTATAACAATTACTGTTACTATTACTCATTCCGGTTAAGTTCCGTCTTTTCTAGCACTCCCACTTGGTGTATAATATATATTGTGACATCCATATACATACTTTGGGACAATTTATATTGTACAGGTAATGTTCGGAGGAGGCAGGTATTCCTTTAATGCAACGCCTGCTTTTGTCCATCTGTCCCAGGAATGTCTTTTTCCTGTTCCATTATTCCATTCACATTTGGATAACATCGGAGGCCTGCGGGGGGCCGGAGACTCCTTCTGCCTCGGATATTAGAGACACGGCCTTCGCTGCGTGCCACCGGGCAGATCGTAATGTCCCATTCGCATGGATAGATACAGAATAACATATCGGCAACGACACAGCTCACCAGAGCAACGCCGGCAGTCTACCTACAAACCATCAACCGGAAAATGACTATTTTAGTTATTTATTTATACGCCGGGACTAATAAAATTAAGAGATTATGAGAAATTTATCATAAGAATGTAAACATGAAATTATAGATATTATTTTAACCCTTTGGATGATGAAGGTAGGCAATGCTTCAAACAAGGTCAAAAGAGGCTTCTGAAATTTAATATTCCGATTCCAATCAATCACACAAGTCATTACCGGGGGCTGCATAACCCGGGGGTCTTGTCGGTGGCGTGAGAGAATCGGTGTGAAAAGGTCCAAAGTCGGGGGGGGGGAGGGTGATGTCTATAGACTCTGCATTCAGATATATATTAAAGTGGAACTGTTGCTTTAACAACGTCCATATTTTACAGTTTAGTTTATTAAATTAATCCATGTAATCGTGTGTTATAAATGTAAATAAGCGATATTTTGTGACACCCGAACTGGTAGAAGGTGATCTGCTCAGACAGCATATGTAAGGACGTTGTAAGAAGAAAGGTAGGACTTCAGACAGGCCCCGGACCGGCCATCGGGCAAACCGGGACAACCCTTCTCTTTAATTACAATTTTATACGAAAAGGCAGAGAACCACGACTAATTAATTACCCCTTTACGAACTACAAAGTCTCAGCCATTTCACGTTCCGATTCTGTCACCTGTATGATGTCACAGTTCTTGGCCGATATCTACCAATCTACAGCCACACACAATAAATGGGACATCTGCCAAGACAGTCAACAGTTTGGGAAATTCGGGACTGTTGGTAGCTATCTATCACCCACGGTTCAAAGTGGTCCTTGTTTTAATAGTATTTTACATCACAAAATGTTCAATAAACTTTAAATAGATTTGTCGCCCACGCGTACAGCCGGTGACCTCGGTCAGCATTGTGAAACTCCAGTGATGCGTCCGCATAATCCTTCCCTTCTCCTCCAATCTCCAGAGCGCTTTGTACGAAGGTCTCGTATGATGGCTTTGCAAAAGAAAACAGCCTTTTAACACACTGACGGGGCTCTCTGACCGAGGATTACAGCCCCGTGAGCTAATTACTGTATTTAAAGAAAATAAACACTCGGTGCTTCGTATATTAACACAGCTGTGACCGGTGAAATATGATCACTAGTGGATCTTCTGCTGTGTGCACCATATCCAGACTACGGCTATTGCCCGACGATGTAGGGCAGAGTCATAACTACCAAGTGTCCCTTTAAAGGAGGACCAGTCCTTCTTTGGAACGGAAGAAGAGTTTGTGGGGGCTGGGGAATCGAAGGATACCCCATGTGCGCATGTGTAGATATGCATTCTTTGGTGGGGATCCCGCTGAAGACTTTATATATAGTACTTTACATGTTCATATACACACACGCGCGCATACACACCCCAAAGCCACATAAAAAGTCCCAGTAAAGCCCCCCACCGGCCACGCCGTTAACCACACCTTGTAAAACATAAATGTCCGTCTTTGGCCATTTGAAATGTTGGCAGGTAAGCCAAACGCTGCTTCAGATATCATGTATAATAAGTGTCTAAGACACGCCAATGATTTCATATGTTTGTATAAGAAGAATGGGTAACCTTTAGCCGAGAGTGAAGCGCGGTACAGAGCTGTCACGCAGGGAGTCTGTCTTAGAATGCAGACAGTTTTCCCACGTATTCTCTACATAATTACACCTCATAGAACTGACACCCTGACAATGATTTCACCGATAAGTACAATGCGTTCCCTGTGTGACGAATGCAATTATCCATCGGAGGGTAAACAGCGATACCAGTAATCGCTGCCGACTTCATCAACCCCACAAGCTCCCGCGAGACAATATCAGAGATCAGAAAAGCCAGAACGACCAGATACATTAACAGTGTGAGTTATAGATATTAGATAATGACACCACAGCATACATGTGTATATATATATCATGATTTATTCATTTTTAGTAAAAAAATGAACTATGTTATTTAAGATTTTTTATTTAACGTTACATTCAAGAATCATAATTGCAGTATTATATATATATAAAAAATGAAAGTCATACAGTAATCTACGCAGAATATGTTGACAATAACAATTATGGGGGCTTCATGTCCAACGTGTATGAGTCTCACCAAAAAAAATGACAATTAACCGTCGCATTTCACTATATATATATATATATATATAGATATATATAAAAAATGCCATAAGAGCGATATTCAGCATTACGCCTGATTTATGCTTGCTATATGCGTCTCCCCCATACTAGAAGGCGGTCCGTTCTCATATATATACGAAGGCATTTGCGTATTAACGCATAATTCAAGACACTTTAAAGTTAACTATGCATTATACAGGGCAATCACTGGGGTTTGCCCTTCATGATGGGTAGTAAAGTCAAGGAGTCCAAACTCGCCTGCAAACTCTCTCCTTTTAGTGAATAAACCCCATAGGATTTGGTCAAAGACAAGGTCACAATATATCGTTATTATTTATTGTTTTCTATAGCGCCATCATATTCCGTAGCCCTGTACAATCTATATGTTCATTGGTAGTTAACCCCTGAATGACCACAACCTTTGACAACAAAAAGAATTGTAAGTGGCCCAACTACAAGGGGTTAATGAAATTGAATAAAAGATGTATTATTATTTTTTCACTTTTTTAGACATTATTATTAATCGCACTGTATTAATTGACGCAATATAATTGTACTCTCTAGTATGCTAAGCAAGAAAACCTCACGGATCTCTTATTTAGTTTTTTTGTCGGAAGGTTTAATCACAAAACACAACAAGATTTTTTTTTAGTGTATATGGCAACAACCTATCAGTGCTTGTCTCTGTGCCATTATTAAGTCATCACTGGCTATTAAGTGTTTAGCTGGTCCCTTTAACATGCAGAGGGGGTGAGAAATCCAGGTACTAGAGGGTCATAAATATTTACAATACGGCAATGTTTATGAGCAATTGACCATAATTTACAGTGTTTTTAAACGAGAGTCAATGAGGAAAAAAATGAAAGGCCGGGGTAATTATTTTACGACATCAGTGATTTCACAAGAATACGAGTTTCTCTGCCTCTGAAAAGCAAAACCACAGTGAATGGCGCTAAAAGGGCGCCTCGGTCCGTTTGATCCCCGGCTGGCGGGAAATTGTCGGCTCTTTTAATGTTTATCATTTAATGGGATTAACTGGTATCTACAGAAGGGAAATGATCTGTTCCGTCTCAGTTTATATTGGCAAAAAAATATACAATCCATTGTGTTAACGTGTATAGTTTCCCATGGGAACCGAATACCGAGGGGTGAAGGAGTCTGCAGCTCATGGGCCAACCATTATTTGAGGTGGACAGAGGACTTTCACTGCTGTACCCACTGGCCCGTGGACCCTTGAGAAGAAAAGAGGGTGGAAGAAAGGAAGCAAACCATTTTAATCTCTAGAGAGTATGGGGGTAGGCAGAGCTCCAACTGGGAATAACAAGGCGGCCCCGGCACTTTAAGGCCAGCGGTCTCCCAATGACGTCCGACGGCTGGAGATGCGCAGCCGCACGTTACGTTTTTCAGGTCATGTAACGCACGTGCACGTATGCCCCTCGGGTATCAATATGAATGCACGTTTATGACACCAAGGGCGGTCAGAATAATCTGGATTAAACATTCAGTGGATTCCAAAGCTTTACAGCCCTTACTGAGAAACAAGCCCCTCTATGTATTTATAGAAACCACGACACTTCTTATCACAATAGTAACCTGATAAAAATGGTTCTATTATAATTTTTTGGAAAATAGCCCCTGAACTGCTAACTGCGTGTAAATAATGGACTATATTGTTTTTAATCGACTGGTCTATATGACGGTATTAACACTGTTTCTAAAAAGAACCCATTAGTGGTTAAAGGGGTCACCATCTTATCAGGGCAGGCTTGCACCGGCGACCGGATCAATGTACGCAACCAAAAGAAGTTTTGTAAAAAAAAATTCATTTTCTGTTTCGATAACTTTTCACAAAATATGATTTTATTAACAGCTGAGGTTTGTAGGAGTATAGGTGCTTCCGCTCAGACTATAGTGGAAGGGGCTTCATTAGCATAAGCAGGACTTCATTAGCATAAACAGGACTTCATTAGCATAAGCAGGACTTCGTTAGCATTGCCAGAAAGAATCAGCTCAGTGCGGTGTTTGGGGTGTTACCGAAACTGCATACAATGGCTGCCTCCAGATATGCCGGTAAAGTTAATGAAAATTAGGTGAATTAATTCTGATTTTGCGTGCAAATTATTTGTTCACGAGGCTTCCTCTTTAATCCTAAACTGACCAATTTCCCTCTCCTGCCAGGGAACAGAATTAACAGTCAACTAAAATTGTAACCATCTTGGATGCAAATAAATTAGCGACATATTGGTAATTAAATTGTTATGGAGAAGATGTGATGTCATTTAATTTTATCACCCCCGTTGTTGTTATTTGCACGACAGAAACAATGTGCTATCAAGCCGATGACACGTTTTATTAAACATTTCCTAGCCTGCAACACATTTTCCATCCTCCAAACGCTCTTCAGACCCTGAGAACGTAGGAACTGAGCCTAACCATTCATCAATACTCCTAACCAACTTCCAGCAATCTGCCCTTCCCCCAACACAATGGAGGGAGGTACCAAAAAAATTAAAAATAAATATAATATGTCAAACTAATTAACATATTTACTTGGCATCAGCTTGCTCAAAATAACTCTAAAATCAAAAGCGGAAATGTATTTTGTCGTCGCAAAATTTTAGAATTTTTATTAACACTATTGTATGACAAATTTATTTCCAACATAGAAAAAAAAATGGTCCCACCATTAATTTTAAATTAAACAAAAATTACTTACAAAAATATATATATACAAGATGTATTAATTATGTAATAGCTGGAAGAAGAAAAAAAAACTGGTCTGATACATAAATTGATTTAACAAAGTACAGGAGGGAAGTTCACTGGAAAGGAGGAGAAATGTTAGAACAAGCGGTCATGATCTGAGACTAGAGGGTCAGAGGCTTAGATGGAATGTAAGGAGGTTTCACGTTAATGATGGGATGGCAGATAAGTGGATCGGACTCCCGGCAGATAAGTGGATCGGACCCCCAGCAGAAGTGGTAAAGGGTAATACAGTGAGGGGATTTAAACATGCATGGCATACGGCTCCTGAATCTAAGACGAGACCAACGACTGATTAGGGTCTGATCCTTTACAGCGGGAGAAACGGGCGACTTGACGGGCCGAATGGGTCTGATCTCCCGTCACATTCTATGTGTCTATCATATATCTGTATCGCACATTCCGCACTCCTGAAAGCAGTAATTATGTCTATGCGGCTTGTTTCCCTGTAATATATTATATATTATACACCCGCTGTGGTATACCGGTGTCCTGCAGCCTATGTGTTTTATCCAGATTCCCCCGCAGCAAGAACTGCTCCCCGACCGGCTACGCAAACAGATTTATGTCAACAAAGCAGCGCACAGAAGGGGAGGGTCAGCGCAGAGAATGATTGATTTAAGAGCAACACCGGTCTTGCTTTTAATTCATAGCTCTTTGTTTCCTGTTCTTTATTTGTGTTCCCGAATTTAAGGCAGAGGTGAGCCCTTTCTGGGGGGGGGCTCACTTTGCAAGAGGGACGTGTAAACTAAACATGCTTAAAATTTTTAATTATTACCGGTCGCTGCAGATATACTGTCAAATGTCAACTTTTTAAAAAAATTAATAAATAAATAAACTCTCAAAATTCTGTGCTGGCCGACAAAATAAAAATCTGACTTTATAATACAGCGCTTCAGAATATGATGGCGCTATAAAAATCTAGAAACGATAATATCTCCTGGATGCATCACTTAGAGGTGCTGTTCCACTTGGATAAAACATGATTTGCTCTAGTAAGACTTGAAAATTAAACCAAAGCAGATCTGACACTCAATATCTTCCTCTCTGAAACTTTAATCACACAAAAACATAGAAAAGGAGAAAGTCTTATATTTGGAGGAAAGAAAATATATATATATATTTGAAAGAAGGAGAAAGTCTTGGGTGTTTATGAGGCTCTTGCTTAATGTTAAACACACTGATTGGGCATGGACTGATTTTTTAACAATAAAAAAAGATATCAATAAAGTCTTTAGGCAGCGATCTGTCCATGGAGCAGGCAGCTTTATACGGCTGCTTGCAACCATGATAACAGATTCTGGTGGGGGGGCATTAATGTGCTTGTATGCGGCCAGCTAATGTATTATAAGAAACTTTCTGTAGATCAAGAATCTGTTTTCTGTTATATTCTGTATGCGTGTTCTTCGAAAGCGATCTCAAAGGCAACGTTTTCCACCCAAAAAGAAATGGCTTCCAATATCCTGCTTATTAGTGGATGCAGAGCTTGCATGCTCTCGCAAACAAAATAATAAATGATATTTATTATCAGCATTCACTATCTCATTGCAAATGTTCATTTAAATGTTGCTCATAAAGGCTTAGCTTTTAAATGTAAGAATTAAGCAGGTCTGCCATTGTATTATTAAAAATATTATTAAAAACTTTTCATATTCCGGGGCAACAGCCTATCAGTGCCAGCGGTTGCAAAATTTCAATTAATGAAAGAATTATTTCTGACAAAGGTATAGACATTAAATGTTACGAGGAATAATGCTCCTAAGACTGAATTTAGTTATAAAAGTGTTAAATTTAGCAGAGTAGACTAAGAATTTTACTCTCTTTATAACCTTATTAAGATTTAACCTTTTTGTTGCCAAAGAGGCAACTTAGATTATATGCGAAGGATTTTTCTAAGGTGCGGTCTCTTTTATTTAAATATTGGCTGCCTGAACAAAGACACTCTGCACCCCCCAACCACAGAAACGCTTCCAATAAAATCAAAGCAGTCTGGCCTGGCGCTTGGCTTTGCAGCTTTAGGGCACAGCTGTTGGGCCTGTCTGCATTTTAAACAAAAAATTAAACCAAAAGTCTAATTTAGTTATTTTTTATTTTTTTTTTAACTATAGCAGAAAAAACGTAGAAAAGTTACAGTTGTTGTAATTATTGTAGTTTTTTTTTTAGGTAGTTCCATAAATTCATTACAATTAATATTACAATATTTCAAGTGATATTAAAAAAAAACACTATTTACAAAATCAAGGGACAGTTTAATGTCAAAGTGCATAAGAAAACACTTTATGAGTCGTTTAATGTGCATTCTTTAAAAAAAAAAAAAAAAAGCACTTACCCTATACAGCCTATACAGTAGCTACAGCCCTGCTGCAGCAGCTGCCCTCTACCTCCATGATCCAATGATTCTTTCCACTGATTGGCTGATTCCAAAAGGGAAGCCACTGAAATCAATGGGAGCACTTTTAGCGCATGTGCATGGCGCTATGAACAGCCTTCATGAAGCCAACGCTGGACTTAAAGTATGCATGGAGATGGCGTTTGGCTGAACACACACCTCCTGCACGGAAATTAGAGGGGGAGGGTTGGGGGAAAGGGGCAAATATACATGGACAGATTCTGCAGAAAGATGGACACCACCGGCCTTGTCCTCCTATTGGCTTGCACCAAAAATACTGCTCGGCCAATAGAAAAACAAGGCTCATTGACAACTTCTAGAAACAGCGCGAGGCACGGAGATTCAGGAACGGATGTTCTGTCTAAAAATGAAAGAATTCTCAAGTATTAATTTTACTTTTCTGCAATAACAGAAGAACGATGGAGGAGACGACGCGATATCCAGTTTGTCTATTCCCGCAGAAATGAAAGCCAAGCCCACGTTGTCTGTGATTTAGCCACTTATTATACAATTAAACTGTTTAAATGTTTCAAAATCGAAGGCTTTTAATTGCACCGGAGCAGAAATCCTACTTTATCGCGTACAAGGAACCTTTATTTAAATGGTCACAACCGGTAACACGGCCCCTAGGATCAAAGTAGAAAAGCTTTTTAAGTAAAATGAAAGAGGAGATGTTTACAGACCATAAAGGGACTCCGGTTAATAATAACCACCTCGGCTTTGTTACGGACCAGCTGTATTTATTAAAATTGTTTAACTGTCTGAGCGCTTGCACTATTAATACATGATTACTTTACAGAAGGGGTGGTTGATGAGCGGAATAGCCTCCCAGCAGACGTGCCAGAGGTTAATACAGTTAACATGCATGGGATAGACATACGGCTAGACGGACTAGACGGGCCGAATGGGTCTGATAAGGGTTGTACTCGAAGGGTTAAAGGCGAGAGGGGACAGAGGCGACTAGTCCTTATTTAATTGCAAAGCTGCCTATGAATTATAATCAGTGTCGGAAAAACCCACAGTAAGACTTAGAGGTCTCCACAGCCTCCAGGCCGCTGACATTGAGTAACTGCTCAATTTCTGCCCATAACTGACATGTCTGTCCACAAGCCTCAGGATATCCCCGCTAAAGAGTAGTCAGGCAGTCATTACTGTCAGAAAGGGCAATTTTAAAATTAAGATAAATTCAGCCCGGTTGCTGATAACAAAAACATGCCACGGAAGCCAAGTTTCCTTTCTGATGTCATAAAATCAGAGTTTATGGAACAGGAAAATAAAAAAATTCTAACCTACGGGAATCGCTATACGTTCATTGGATACAAAGCGTGTATTTTACGTCAGGGTGGTCACGGTTAAACAGTAGATTTGCAAAAATGCAACTGCTGAATGAGAGGGTGGAAGATCAGAGGAACAGCCTCCCAGCAGAGATGGTAGAGGCTAATACAATAAGGGAAGTTAGGTATGCATGGGATAGGCATATGGCTCCTGAATCAAAGACGAGACCAACGACTGATTAAGGACTCGATGGCCTGAATGTTTCTAATATCACCAGTATTTCTTTTAATTATAAGCAGAATTATTTTTCTTAAAGGGGTTCCGCTAAAAGATCTACATGGATAACAGCCAAATTATGGCAAATGACAGCAGACCAAATATATCGTTTGTGTTTTGATTGAATTCATTCATGCTATAGTCCTATTCATGCGCATGCACCTAGGGCCACAGGTCCAGGGGGTAACAGCCTAAACAGGAAGCCTATTGCCCTCTTGGGGCACCACTGATTAGCAGGCCGGTTAAAAGGGAGATCCCTGATCGCTGCAACTGACCTATGGAGGACTGTGTCGGAGTTCACCTATGTCGTGTGACCTTAAAAGGTGGAGAACTGGGATATGATGTCATTTCCTGGCAGCGGAGGGGGTGGTTGGGTGGCGCTGGCCTAGGGCTTTAAGGCAGATAGATATGGCATCCACAATGCGCCAATCACAATGATTTTTTAGATTGTACATACGTCGCTGTGGAATATGGTGGTGCTATATAAACCAATACATACTATTACCAGTGGAGCACAGCTCGGTATACTGTATACTGAGCTTGAGTGGACACTCGGCGAATACCCCACAAAATACCTTTAGAAACACATTTGATCTATACATTTGCTATCAATTTGACAAGCTCTGTGCATTGACCATTACGTTTCTTTTTTGAAAGCACGTCAGATTTGGTTGCCAGGGTCCCTTTAACATCGCTGGCTGGGGTAAGATCTGACTTCAAGGCTTCCAAAAGGACAATGAGGCAGCAAATTCCAGAGACAGTCCTGAGGCTCTTCCTTAATCAAACAAGTCAAGAAGAAGGGAAGTAACCAAGTGTAAGTCACATCGCTGATCCGAAAGCTTCGAGGCATTGTGCCGGGTGGGAGTGGAGCCAGGACTCTCATTTTTGCCTGTTTCTGCATGTGTGGTCTCGCACCACTAGCAACTCTACAAATCCGAGTAAAGTGAAATGTGTCGTGTGTGCAATGATACGGATTAACCCGTTGTGGGACAGAGCTCAGAAAGCAGGCAAAGCCTTATATTAAGGAGCCATATGCCATATCCCATGCATGTTTAAATTCCCTCACTGTATTACCCTCTACCACTTCTGCTGGGAGGCTGTTCCAAAATAAAACTTCCTTACATTACATCTAAGCCTCTGAGCCTAAAATTCCCTCTTGTATTTTGTTTTTATGGATTTAAATGTTTCTATCACATCCCCTCTCTCTGTCTTCTCTCCTCCAAGCCGGACACATTGAGATGCCTTAGTCTTTGCGGATAATTTTTATCCCGCAAACTATTATAGTCAAAGCCACCGCACCACCGGTGCTATAGAATAAAACTCCCATCATGCGTGATGAGCATTTAGGTTGGAATAGCATAGAGAGGGTTATAGCCAGCAGAAAATCACTGGTATAATCAGAAGAATCGGAAGGGGGGGGGGCGAGACACGAAGGGGCAATGGGATGAAGGAAACAGGATAGAAAGAAATAAAAGCAGCGGTAGGAGGTGTGCAAAAATACATTGATTTTGCTGAACTCACGGATGATGAAGAACCCCCAAGTATCTCCCCCTACAAATCTTCCCTATTTATGATTCTGTTGCTCACAAGAGGAGCAACATCAACTGTCAGCAGTCACTGTCAGGTGTCAACCGCCGACACAAAGCCTCCGGGAAATTGGGCACCAGGCGTTTCTCTAATGTCATGAGTATTAAAGCCCATGACAGCCCAGAAAAACATTCCCGAGGTGTGCCCGTCCCAGCGCTCATGATGAACGCGGACTCTGCTGGGCCTGAGGCGCTTGCCGGTTTTGACCTATCATTAAATATATTCTCATCTTTCGACAGATAAAAGGGTTCTTCTTCCATTCAATCTGCCCTCCTATACGATGCAGAACCCGACATTGCTCCCCAATCCTTAAAATAAATTTCCAATTAGCCCAATGCCTAAAAATGAATGCTTCAGAATAATTCCCCATCCTCAAATGTCACTTCTTAATGATAAGCTTCTCGCATAGCTGCCAACAATCCTGGATTCCATATATATCCTAGCTGCTGGCATTCCTGGTTATCAGGCCACCCGCCAGATCTATATGAGCCCACTCACAAAAGAGACGGAAACCTGACATGACATCATAACACCACCTATGTATTGTGAGCAAACCGATGAGCGGCATCATGTGCCCTACTGGTAAGTACCGGTATGTTTCTTGCGGTAGAAAATACACCGGTAGATTAATATATATATATATATATATGGGAAATTAGCAGAAGCACGCTGGAGAAGTCCGTTAAGGTGAGTTGACTCCTTTTTATAATTCCTGCCTTTTGGAGGAAGCAGGTATTTTTGGGGGGGTTAAAAAGGCTGACTTTGTGTCTTGGTATTCGCAGTCAATCAGAAGATGATTAGAACTCCCATCATGATCACGGACCAGAAACATGCATCTAGGAAAGGAATTCTCTATATCCGCTGATATAATCCATCTGTAACCTGGCAACCTTTATCCTAAATGATACGTTAACTTTATCCCTGTTAGATCCATCTATGCATATGACATCGTATTACCTGGAAACACTTAAAGGAAAACTAAGAGCGTAACAAAATGATTACCCATACTGCGTTAATTAACATTAACCCTTAACTAAACTCTCCGCTCTGTCTCTTCAGGAAGGGATCTGACATCACCGTTAAAAATAATACTTAGCGCATGAATCTGTCTCTTGCATATCCTACTTCCCAATCGGTCATTAGAGAGGAAATGAGTATAAATCAGTCTGATAAGACCATGGTATACAGGACAAGTATGGCTTCCTGTGCATTCACACTGCTCTGTGCATTCTTGCATAGCTGCCAACAGTCCTGGATTTCGGCTTACGTCCCAGTTGTTGGTTCCAGACCCAGACTACTCCGGTAGTCTCTTGTAAGAACACCCAGAAGGGCGACTATCCCATTCCCCTTTGCAAATCCTGGTAGGTGTTTTATGCCAATAGGGGGTAAATAACTGGGAGGTACTTCCATGGCCTGCACATACACAGCAGAAGCACACCGACAGCGAAGCCAACACACTTCGGCCATGGAAAAGAAACTCAGCCATGACTTTAAGAAATGCCCTTTAAAAGGCAAAGAGACAGACATGGATCACGTTCCAGAGCATTTCTTATCGGTTAAAGAATTAACACGGGTACCACTCACCGCTTCAAAGGATGAAGGAGATGGTGTTTAAGAGCTTTACCAACCCAAACAAGGCTACAGTAACATAAGTCTGTCTACAATCCTGCGATGAGTGTTACACAAAAGGGCCCGGCTCGCGACTGCAAGCGGAGATCCCAACTATTTGCGGCTGTAACATAATACTCGGAGGTGTGCCGATGCTGGGGACGATGCTGGGGACGGGAGGAAGGAAATTAGCCGGCCCTTCTGACAGGCAGATTGCAGCAATCAAACTGCAATCTAATTTAAAGCAGAGCGCCAATCCCCGACTGCGGGTTTACGTTACATACTACAAGAGCCATATGTCATAGGTTTGTAAACACTGGAGCACTCTCCACGCTAGCGTACGGATACATTGTATACGTTTGCGGTATTCCTTGGGGGGGGGGATAAGTGAATATGTGAGGACAGAAACCTTGTGGACAATTTTTGAAGAAGCTGCAGCTCTGCAGCTACAGATACCCCCCGACAATTCTTGCCCGTGATTGGCGCCGCGGACAGCTTTCCCTGAGCCAGCGCCAGGGCTGACTATGAGTGCTTTTGCTTAACATGTCCGGTTCTTTGGAATAAAAGGTGGTCAGCGGCCGAAAGAGCAAATACATGAAAGGGACGTCTCAGCTATCACATACATTTTGGGGCATATGATGGGTGGAGTATCCCTCTAAGGGAACGTATTGCAATAAATAATCAAAGGAACAGCTAAATCAGGTTTTTTTTTGCCATAATTGTTCATTTTATATTAAAAATAAGTTTTCCCAGCCTCCCATTGCTCTGTGAAACTCCTTTCGTGCTGGTGGTAATTTCGCTTGTCTTCCAGGCTTGCGCTCCATAGACAAGAATGGTTCCATCTCGAACCCTGCTATGGGTAGAAGGCATTGGGAGCTCACGCTTACATATTAAGGTTGGGGAATCATTACTAAGAAATGAGTAAGAAAGACAAATATAACAGAAGGCAGATTGTATGTATGGGTCTGGTCCTAAGCTACCAGAGCTACTGAAATTCCTGATACATAAAATCTTAAACATTACAAAGTCGCAGAAAGATAACGAAATAAAAAACAAAACAAAACATTGTGCAGGGCTGCATCACAACGAAACCGTGAAAAGTATAATTTATCTTTTAAAAAAGGAATCTATCTGTAAACTCTTGCAGAGTGAGAGTGATTGAGTTTTTCATGTTATTTAAGAACACTGAACACACAAATGAATGAGGTTAATGTCGTAAGAGGCCATGTGTTAAAGAGTGTCATTGAAAATTAGAGGATTTCGGTTAACGTGTGTGACTTAATATGTTTTTAAATCCATTTAACTATTTTTATTAAGATGCCACACAGTAAGGTTGTGTTCATTAACAGATGAGTTGTAGTTAGAGTGATGCACAGATGTGAACAATCGGTGAATTCACTGATAATAATAATTGCTCCCAGCTTTGTCGTGGTGACCCCAGCCGACTTTAAAGGAACCTGAAAACTTAAGGTGAATCGAGACGGCTGGAAGGTCTCGGAGCATTTAGATCCTCAACGTCCTGAAACCATTCCAAAGTTGCTCAGCTGGTAAGAGGTTGCAGAAGACCCAAGTCAACTTCCTTGGCCAACAAAGACTCTGTATTTTCCTGATTAAGAATGAACGTAACCCACCTCCAATAACGTTCCACCAACATTTTTCCGACCAGTAATAGAATCAAGAAATTCCATAGAATTCTCATTTTATTAGAGAAATAAACCAGTCAACCAAAAACCAAACATCTGTTGACCGTGTCATCTCAAGCTTACGAAACCGACTTATCAAGAATATTATTTGTTTCATATAGAAGACATCTTCTTTTTCTCTATAGTAGAGGCAGCCACCAGACTGTTTTAAGATTATGGAAACTGAAGTTTACAAACAGTTGGGTCGTTACCTGCTGGCCACCCCTGCTGTGAATCTTAATGATCAAAACCAAACTGTAGGTGTGCAATTCATTTAAGGATAGAATCTAAACAGATGAAAGTAAATACACCTGCGGTAACATGAACAGTCCCTGGGATTCCATGGTTTTCCGACGATTCCCATAAGTTATTGGGGTGCATCCAACGTGATAAGAAAGACAGAGCTTCAGATTGCAACTCCCGTTATTACACGTAAATCAAAGAACACCATACGGGGGGTGATATCTCAGTATCCCAAAGACTAGAAGATTTTAGCTAAATCGGGGAAGATGTAGAAAAGTAGATGTTTAGAAAAAAAAAAATTTTGTCTTATTGCCTGGGATACACCAGTGACCAATATATTCGTTTTAGTTAGTATCCTGACATAAAGACTTCCATAAAGCATAGAATGTACTGTATAGTCATGATGGTTGTAGTTTTGAACCGCTTAAGCTCCAAATAACAGGTGATGGAAACCAGGAGGTTTTATGCCAATGGGGGTTCAATGCAACCCAACACCACCCACAACTCTAGTTTCCTAAATCTCTGAAAAGTGATATTGGCATTGGAGGGAGAAAAAAAATCTACAGTTTCACATTGAAGATGGGGGTGTCAAAATCCAGGCCTCGAGGGCCAGAACCAGGCCAGATTTTCTGGATATCCCAGCATTAGTACCGATGGCTCATTCAGAATGGTTGGAATTGATTAAATCATTTGTGTTCTAAGCAGGGATTTACATAAACCCTAATCTGTTTGTGACGCTCGAGGACTGTAGTTTGACACCCTTGCATTCGGTGGGTCAAACATCAACCTTTAAAGTCATAGCACCTTTGGGGTGCTGGGGTAGAGCAGAACCTGACGGAGCTGTGCATGTGCTGACATCTTGTCTTGATCAACAGGCTCTTGTGAGCATCCATCTGGAGGTGAGCAGGGATCTAAAGACGAAAGGGCAGAAGGTGATAAAGCTGGCTTGGCCAAGGCTTGCTCCCTTCCCCCCCAAAGACCTGGGCTAAACCAGGCTTTAGGTCTGGACTGGAGTCCGCAAGCCCACGCAGTGTAGTTTCACTGTAGTAATACTCTTAATTAATCTTGTGTTTAATATTTCCTTACATTCCATCATAGATCAAGTTTAATGTTAATCAACAGAATACTTGATGTTCTTAAATTCTCTTATTAAGCGGAAATTCACCAAATCCAGAAGACTGCTCAATACACATTGAACCCACCACATATTTCATTATTAACTACCTTTCCTCTATGTCACGATTAGAAAAGCATTTCAGGATTCTAAAGGTCAGCAACACATTATATTCTATCTCAGTACACAAATAACAGTCCCAGCTCCACAGCTTATCTCCCCATCACAATTTAAATGAGATTAGAGGGAAAGTTACACATGAGATGTAGGCACATCAACACAATGCATTCCAGAGCCGAGAGCCGACAATAACTTCCAGTGACCAGAGCAGACAGAGAACCGAATCAACATTCTTCCTGGATTATTTGCTGAATTTCAACGTAATCCAATAGCAAGCAAGACCTCTCTTAACCAGGGGGTGCATGCCCAACCCAACTTTATGGAACCCCCCCAAAAATCCAAATGAATAAAAAGGAGAACAAATCCTGGCCACCATTCAAGTATTAAATTACTACGGATGACGTATTCAATGCACGTTGCCCTTTTTTTCTACCTACCTAGCCACATGGAAACTAGATGGTAGTGATTTTGATAGGACTGCTCTCTGGCATGTAAAGGGTTACAATAGCACGCTCTGCTTTTTAATACACGGTACATTGCTGCATCTCACGCCTCTAAATGCCAGCCATCCAGCCCAGCAAGAATGAGCTTTTTTCTAACTTTGAGAAATTGTCGTGCAAAATCCCACAAAGAAAAAACACCCTGTAAACATACAACGAAACCGTAAATATATAAATCACCGCACAAATGTTAAAAAGACAACATTAAAGTGCATTGAAACACAAGAGTTACATTGTCTTCTGCAATATAAGTAATACAAATAAAAAGAAGCGTAAGAATTACGTTGTGTTCTGCAATATAAATACAAACGAGAAGAAGCGTAAGAATTACATTGTGTTCTGCAATATAAATACAAACGAGAAGAAGCGTAAGAATTACATTGTGTTCTGCAATATAAATACAAACGAGAAGAAGCGTAAGAATTACGTTGTGTTCTGCAATATAAATACAAACGAGAAGAAGCGTAAGAATTACATTTTGTTCTGCAATATAAATACAAATAAGAAGAAGCGTAAGAATTACATTTTGTTCTGCAATATAAATACAAATAAGAAGAAGCGTAGGAATTACGTTGTGTTCTGCAATATCAATAATACAAATAAGAAGAAGCGTAGGAATTACATTGTGTTCTTCAATAATAATGATAATAATAATAATTAGGAGGAAGAAGAAGACTCTCTGAAAGTTCATTCATAGCCCAGGTTTCTTAGTTTCCGAGACCTACCTTCTGAGTGGTGTGATCTCTCTTCTCTGTTCCTTAAGATTCTGTGAGTTAAAGAAACAGGAGAAAGCAAGCCGCACGTCCCATTCTTTTTTTCTTAAAGAATAAGTCTCCTCCGCTAGACACAGGTAAACCCGAGAAGCTGCGGCCACGCTCTACAAATCACTTCCCCGTGCCTTAAAATAAAAACTTCATCTAAAACAGTAAAGTTTGGGCAGCTGCCGGCGCAGGCTCCCTGCTATATGCCAGGATGAGTGTTCGCAGACAAACACAGTTCAGAACTAAGTAGATAACCAGAACCATTCGCTGGAAAGCCTGGAGTCTTGTAGACTTTAACAAAAAAAAAAAAAGGTTGTCTCATTTCCTCCAACCTCCTCACAATACTTTCCTTCTCTCCCCTCCCTTACCAACACTACCTCCTACTCCCCACCTCCCCCTTCTGCAGTCAAAATCCATGTGCGGGTGCTGACAAGATTGGATGAAAAAGGACCAGCTCAGGCCTCGGTCTGTTATCACTCATTGGCAGGGAGATTTTTTTTAATGATACAGAACACATCCCTCTTTTCTCTGGATCCTAAACCCTGTCTGATTTCACCGGCCGCCTGCATTCCTACCAACCGGTTCTGCAGAAAAAAAAAAAAAAATCTATTTTTTTTTTTTGCCTTCTTCTATTATTTTTTTTTTTATATAATTATCATCTCTTTCAGCGGCTGTACCCCAAAAAAACACAAAACGTAACAAAAAACGTAATTATTGTTATTTTTACAAACGTTTTGGAATCTTTACGTGCACGAAAGTACGTTAAAAAAAAAATACACGGAACGCGCATGTCAATTTCAATGTAATTTTTAAATTGCAAAGTGTTGCGGAAAATGTTAGTGCTTAATAAATAATAATAATAATAAATCCTAATAAATAATAATAATAAATCATAATAATAAATCATTATAATAAATCATAATATATAATAACTTTGGCTTTTGCTGAACTAGCATTGGAGGTGACTGGAGGTAAGGAAATGATGTGTTTTTGGGCGAATACATGTCTTGTATGTCAAATAGTTGGGGGATATGCAACGGGACCACCACAAAAAAATTACTGAAAGGGAATACAAAGAAAACCCATTGCAACTCATAAGAGGCAGCACAGAAAGGATCCAGTCATCATGTAAATGCTGCCTGAAGCCCTTGCTACTCTCTGCACCCTAGTGCGTATACGTGGAACTGCAAGCCAAACACAAACATACAAAGCTAAGGTAATGACACAAAATCTTTAAATCAGAGCAGCCCAAGGGCCATAGGTAACCTTGCATTTTACTGTATGGTATCAGAAATATACAGCTTCCTTGTCTTATATTCAGGAGCCATATGTCTATGCCATGCATTTTTACATTCCCTCACTGTATTAACCTCTACCACTTCTGCTGGGAGGCTGTTCCACTTATCCACCCCCCTCTTAGTAACATAGAACAACAATAGATCACATCTAAGCCTCTGGTTTTAGATAATGGCCTCGTGTTCCAACATTTCTGCTCCTTTAAATAAACTTTGTTAAAGAATTTAAATGTTTCTATCACATCCCCTCCCTCTCTCTTCACTCCTCTAAGCCCCTTATCTGAACTCTCTCCAAAATGTCAATATCCTTCTGAAGATGGGGGTCTCTGTAAAAAGTGATTCTGATGTAAAATTTGAAACGTGGTGTCATCGCCACATCCTGCTGATTAGATCACCCCGACCCTTATTGCGTCAGCTAATTCTTTCTTAATATTTACAATTATTTTGCTATTTTGATGACAGACTAACTTACCAAGGTACCCCCGGATTCCCCTTAATAAGTTAAATATATCCCATTTTGGGTCATGCGTAATGTTTTAAAGAAATAAACGCGGTGACGTTTAAAAGCCAAAACTGTACCAATTCCTCAAAACAGTGTTAAAAAGTAAAGTATACATTTTCTGAAAGAAACCAGCTGCCTGGCCCGACCAGTAAAGTAAACAAAGCGCTGTCATTTTTTTTAACCTGAAAAACTCTGTTTCTAGAAAACTTTAAACAACTGTAATTTATCAGTTCCCTTTTCATTGCAACCAACATAACACTTGCAAAATAAGACTGTGTGCCTGCCCGGGACTTAAATTAAAGCATCGTTTTTTTTTTGTCAATAAAGTTTAAAAAAAAACAAAAAAAAACCCCGATGTTTTAATTTAAGTCCCGGGCAGGCGCCCCTGCTGTCATGGCGACCTGTGCAAGGTCGCACACCCCTAAGGCCGGCCCTGAACGCATATGTAGCCCCCTTTAAATTACCGTGGGGTCCCTTTTGCAAATGCATGGGGGGGGCATAATCAGTAGCGGTCACACTACACCCAAGAACACCTATTGATTTCAGTGGGCGCACTTTCCTGCCACTGATTGGATACTTTAAACAGCCAATCAGTCGCTAATGAATTTGATGGCGCTATATAAAACAATAAATAATTAATAATAATAATAATAATTTAAATTGTCCTTTTAACAATTTCACACGATATTATTCACATTTTGTGCCTCACCTGTTTTCCTTCCTCCAAATAGCTATCCCTCCAGCTACCGTGAGCTACGACTCCCATCAATCTCACCCAGACAGCGCACCTTGAACAGGTTGGCTGGTCTAAATTCAATCAACCCATTCTTTAATATTTAAGGAGGTCGGATTATCCGGCTGACTAAGTCTGGAATGTTTACGGTTTGGGAGAGCATATGGTGATCCGCAGGGAAAGGAAAAAAAAGGAAGGTTTCTTTAGCAGCAATCAAGGAAGCCAACTGTGATATAAACAACAGTGACAAGTAAAACCCCAACAATCAAAGCCAAATTCACACTGCATCCGCAGGAAAATATATGGGAACATAACAGAAGGTCAAACCTTATGGGGGAGGGGTATACAATATATATATACCGTATTTGCTCAATTATAAGACGAGGTTTTTTTCAGAGCAAATGCTCTGAAAAATACCCCTCGTCTTATAATCGGGGTCGTCTTCTAATCAGACCTCAAATAGAGGTCTGATTAGGAGACTAAGATCCAGATCCCCCGCACCGCTGCAGGGGACCTGGATCCTCCTATCGTGGCCCCCCCCGCACGCACGCACGCACGCACGCACGCACTTACCGGTGCTTCCGGAGGTGAAGTTGGCAGCGGGGGTTTGTATGCGTCCGTCGCAAATACCTTCCCCGACTGTCAGAGATCAGAGTTCCAGAGTTCCTGATCGCTGACAGCCGGGGAAGGTATTTGCGACGGACGCATACAAACCCCCGCTGCCAACTCCACCTCCTCCCGGCTGCCGCGGAATGAGACGTCAACCCGCTGCCCCGGCAATACAGCAGGAAATTGGAAGCACCGGTAAGTAAGTAAGTGTGTGTGTGTGTGGCATTTCTGGAATGCCTTACACCCCTATATGCCACTCTGGCACTTAGGGGGTTAAAAGGCATATTATGGGGCAGAGTGGCATATAGGGAGGTATAAGGCATTTCAGGTGGCGTTAAGGGGGCATTTAATAGAGCACTCTGCCTCCTGAAATGCCTTATACCTCCCTATATGCCACTCTGCCCCATAATATGCCTTTTAACCCCCTAAATGCCAGAGTGGCATATAGGGGTATAAGGCATTTCTGGAGGCAGAGTGCTCTATATAATGCCTTTTAACTCCCTTAATGCCACTCTGCCTCCTGGAATGCCTTATACCTCCCTATATGCCACTCTGCCCCATAATATGCATTTTAACCCCCTAAATGCCAGAATGGGATATAGGGGTATAAGGCATTTCTGGAGGCAGAGTGGCACATAGGGGGTCAAAAGGCATACCATGGGGCACAGTGGCATATAGAGGTTTAAAAGGCATATCATGGGCCACAGTGCCATATTGGTGTGGCAAGCCTGGGGGCAGATGTGCGTAACTGGGGGCAGGTTGGAAAATACAAGGAAATAAAAACAAAAAAAATATTTTTCTCAATCATAGCTTTTATTAAAAAAAATAGTTTACATGAATTAACATTTACTGGTAAAACTTTTTTCCTTTAGGGTCGTCTTATATTCAGGCTTTTTCTTTTTTTCCTAAGTTAATATTCAGATTTTGGGGGGTCGTCTTATAATCAGGGTCGTCTTATAATCGAGCAAATACGGTATATATATATATATATATATATATATATAATGTATTATTTTATATATGGGTAAACAAAACATAACAAGTAATATGTAACATAACAGAATAATATTCCACTTACGGAAATACAAATCATATTATATATATATATATTACACTATTGCTGCACTTTGCATAATTTGGAGAAAAAAAAATTTTTTTCTTGAATTAATTCAGGCAAAACCAAGACGGAGCCAAAACAGACCTGGCAGATGTATTTGCTGTATTTTAAGGGAGATTTCTGCATTTATAGAGTTTGAATGTGAAGCAGATGTTCTTCATTCAGAAAAAGCAAAATATTGCGATGATTAAGTTATAGTGTTTTTGTTCACATTAGTCCAATGATATATAAGTGGAGGCACAATACCTGATCTGATATCTGCAGTAAATATGGTAATGGTCCCTGCAAACATACAAAAAACAGGACGGCGGCAATGGGCATCATAATATCTTTTTTCATATTTATGTACAATAAACATTTTTACAAACTTTTCCCCATGGAAAACATGATCCTTGTGGGTAAAAACCCCAGAGCAGAAATTCATTGTAAATATCCTAGATAAGCTTGCCCAGAGGCCTCAGCATCCCCAGCGACGTATTTACCTTACCCCGTTGCCCCCTCTGAGACCACCATTGTTACACGTGGAACATGTGGAACACTGGGATATAATCGCAAGGCTTTTGCCCCAATCTCAGGGTGAAGGGGCACATTCTCAGGGTCACACAGTCCTATACCGATGTTCTTTGATGATATCTAAGACCCCCAATTGGTGTTTTTGCTACCAGTAGGTTATGGCTCATATTAGACCTGTGCACAAATTCAGGGGTCTTTTATTAATTCGGAAGGACATTCGGGGGGAGTTCCCAAGAGGTGGAGGTTCCTGACACCTTCTGGACTCCACTTTTATTATAGAAATTAAAGTGGATTAATTAAATTAAAAAAAAAAGGTTCCCCAAGAGTTAGGACGGTCAAAGAGGTGCCGTAGCAGCAGCAGCAGGAGTAGTAGAGCACCGGGCCCTGGCACATGATAGGCAATGAGACCACCCACATTTTCTGGCTACTTCTACCTATCAGTTATTCATGTGTACCCTCCCACACACAGCTCCTCCCACTTTACCTCATCAACGAGCGCCAAAACGGCTTGTAATGGCGGCTACATGTGGCTACAAATGTATCGCCCTCATTTTCATCGATTCATACGAGCGCACGAAACAGACAATTTTTGTTAAAAATAAAGTTTGCACCAAAACAAACGCACAGGTCTAGTTTATATCCCCTTTTGAATACAGGTGACTCAAGTGTATCTTTAAATAATAACAAGTCAAGGTTTCCATGGGAACCGGTATTAGAGCCATTTGGGTAACACATCTGGCGAGTTGCTACATAGAATCCTCACGATGGCTATTAAAGGGTTAATATTTCAAGAGTCTCAGGGTCAGCTGATTTAGAAAGTTGCCAGATAGGGATATAAAGCTAATTGCTACACAGAATGCCAGTGAAAGGCTAATAAAAGGCGATAAAAAGTCTCAAAATTGGCTCATTTAGGAATGCTTTCAGGTGTGCCGGCGAATAACTTCCATGCAGGTCAACATTCCCTCACCGTATTCACCTCTACTGTTTCTGCTGGGAGGCTGTTCCCCTTATCTACCACCTTCTCCGAAAAGTAAAACTTCCTTACATCACATCTAAGCCTCTCCAACGAGAGTACCCGGCACTGAGCTGGACAGCTGCCAGCGCCTCGCGGCAGTAAAGGAACAGCGCAGAGAATTTAATCACACTTAAGTAACCATGCCAGGGAGTATTATGTCAGGAAAATGTGCCGGAGATCCCTTTTCTAAGTTTTACGAATGGAACTGCTATTTTTTCATCGGCATAAACTTCATCTCCACGTTTGAATGTAGCATTTACTTATTATTTTTGAAAAAAATCTCTTTTCCAATCATCCTTAACCATTCTTGTTACATTTTAATATTATAAAAAAAATATAAACAAAAACAAAACTTTATTTTTATTAATCGAAATTGTTTTATTGTTTTATATATATTTGGTCGTTATTCGAAATAACATGCAATCAAGAATACAGGAAAATAAGCATAAATCCTTAAATATTCCATTAAAAATCGGCCGTTTCCAGCTACAATAGTCATTCACAACATTAACCCCGTCTGCCCCATATTTCAGCTGTTTCATTTTGGGGGTCCCTGGGAATGCACAAAGATGTCCATGGAGAACGAGTCAAAGCTTCGGCTCATGCCCTACCACAGCCCGACTTCTAGGCCAAACTAGAGCAAAATTCCATTCTAAATAGTAAATTTGCAATAGTTCTTTGAAGCATTAACAAAATTATTAAGTCCAACAAAATGTCCTGCAGGAAGCTTAAAAACCAGTGAGCAGAAAACAAGAGGACTGCATCGAGATCAGATGCCTGCCTGGTGGTAGAAAGAACATACGTCTGTACGTGTTATGTCAATTAAAATGATCAAAAATGATTAAAAAAAATGCTCAATAGTGTAAAAATTAAGAATTGAGATAATAACATTTCTAGCTATTTATTGTGTTATTTTAGAGGACCATGTGATATCAATATTTATAGTATTATTTTTTTTTCCAAATCATTATATTATATATATATATTATATTGTTTTTATTTTATTTTCTGTAAAATGCCGACATATGCTGCTTTGTGTTAATGAGGGGAAAAAAATGAAATGTGTTAATTACACATTCAAGAACAAAATGCATATATTCCTTGTAGACAGAATACTGTTTTAATCGGGGTCATGTAGCACTGTGATGCATTAATACATTAATATAAATTTATATTACATGGTGCATCATTAAAGGGAAAACCCTTTCTTAGTATTTTTATATTATTACTAATACTACTTTAAAATAGTTATTTTTAATATTGTACTGTTCAAAAAATAATTCTAGTTTTTAGCCGTTATTTTAGACCTATTAGTATCATATTGCCTTGCGCTGGATAAAATGTCTGTGTCTTAATCATTTTAGTGGGAATTCTCATTTAAAACAGACCCGGGCCAGTCCCCAAAACACAACACATTAAAATAAACAATATAGACATATAATAAAACCCCACTTTGTGGGAAAAGTGGGGAATGATGTTTTCTCAGGATTATTCATTCGCATTGCTGTAGCTCTGCTTTATCCTTAAGTTCCTGATTGTCGTTCATTGGCTGAGGCAGCCTTTGTAAGGATGATGGGGGAACGAAACATCATAAGAGGAAGTTAAGTAGATAATTCTGGTTCTGCTACAGGCTCAGCTTCCATTAGGTTAATGTTTAAACCAAGTACCTCCAAAACAATTACACCGACGGAAAAAAAAAAAAAAAACATACAAAACAAACAAAAAACACAAGCTATAGGTGGCTCTAGGGTTTAATTATTGAACTATATATATTTTTTTAAAGCTCCTGCTTGTGAGTCTCTTGTCTCTTGAAAAGCTTGGGAAGAAGTATTTGTTTCCAGGCCTGGACTTCTGGAATTACTTTCTGCATTTTGTGGTTCTGAGCTAACTTCACCGATCCAAGCGTCATGGTGTGATATGAATTCATTTGTTTTTTTTAGGGATTTATTCTGCGGTTATATGATTTGCGAGCAGGCCAGCGCATTATGTGTAAGGATGGTCAGACCAATGGTATTTCAACAGAGGTCTTTTATATATTAAATATTTCATAACAGGAAACAGACTTTTTGAAATCTATTTAAAATGGTTAAGGTCGGTACTGTTACTTCATTGTAAGTGTGGCGGAGTAGATGAGCGTTTTATAAACCTTAATACCGAAGATGATTAAACTTGAGTTGTATGCTAGTTTTTTGACTCCTTAATATAAAATATATTCATAAATGACCTCCATTCGTCAGACATTTCTTTCAAGAAAATGTTTGTGTTCAGTACCCTTTAACATAAATATATCCTAACTTTACCTGCCATACACATTTTTTTTGTAGCCAAATACAAAAATCTTATTTTGGAAAATCACCATTTTAAGGGTATAATTGAGGGGACTCTATGAATGTGTGTTAGTGTATAGCGTTAGAATGAGTTTGTGTGTTAGAATATGCAATTAGAGTATGTGTTTGTTAATGTATGTTATTAGAGTATGTGTGTGTTAATGTATGTTATTAGAGTATGTGTGTGTTAATGTATGTTATTAGAGTATGTGTATGTTTGTTTATGTTATTAAAGTATGTGTGTTTAGCGTATGGTGTTAGAGTATGTGTGTGTTACAGTGAGTTTGTATGGTAGTATGTGTGTGCTGGTGTATGTTGTTAGAGTATGTTATTAGAGTGTGTGGGAATTTGTGTATGAGGTTGAGTATGTGTATGTGTTAGTGTATGTTATTAAATCATGTGTGTTAGGATCTGGTGTAAGAGTGTGTGTTAGTGTATGGTGTTAAATCATGTGTGTTAGTGTATGGTGTTACAGTGTGTAACTCTATGGTGTTAGGTGTGTGGATGTTATAGCAAGTTTCTGTGTTAGTATGTGTGTGTGTGTTAGTTTTGGGGAATGGGGGTCCAGGAGTCTTGGCTTAACTCTTCACCCATAGGTATCCAGGAAGGTGTGGGGTAATGATGTGAGCGTAGGCTCAATATTATAGCCTTGCTCATCTAGATAGAGAGGCACCAAAGAAATCACACACTCAGATATGAGTAACCCTAGGCTTGCCCCTGCCCTGCCCCTATAATTCAATGCATAGGTTCAGTTGCAAAACCTGAATGTCTGAACCAGGAACAACCCCATATCTCCAGCATGACGTCCATCCTCAGAGTTATTATTGTTTTATATAGCGACATCATATTCCATAGCGCTGTACAATGAGCCCTGCCTCCCCCACTATTACCCCAGGTATTGTGCCCAGTTCAGGCTCTGCCCCTTGAAGTATGCCATACTTTTTAATACAATCTCGTAAAGTTCAAGTCATTTAACATTAACCAAATCCCTGGACCTGTGATTTCTTTATTTTTTTTTTCCGTAGAAAAATAATGTCCGTCTTTTGCCAAAACGCTTGTCCAATTTTTCTTACGTTGAGTTTTTCTAATCTTGTAAAATGCTGGGCATTTGGCCCAAAAGGAAAGCAGAGCCAGTGATACGTCTGACGTGTAGCCTGCAATTTTTACATGGCGGTATGATTTCAAACAATGAACACCAAAAAATGATTTGTAATGAACCCTATAATGGAGATATTAGATTCCAAAGGAATTGTTTTGTCCTGTATGATAAACTTATTTTTTGGAGTATTTGGAGCAGCAGGTGGCTTTAATAAGTAATAATTTATTTTAAAAATAGACCTAAAAAAGCACAATATATTTGCAGTAAGGAGGGGTAGCGGGAGCCAAAGCTTAATTTAACATACCAGCAACATGTTTTCAATAAATTGAAGCAAACTTCTCATTGTAGTGGCTTTTTCATCAAAGCCAAGGAAATAAAGAAGCTCTCGCCATAGACGTAAGTTCGGACTGATCTAAGGCTTGGCGTGGCCACAAAGCAAACAATACACAGACAGCAAAAATCTGCAGAACCAATTAAAGAGCCCGCGAGAGACGACGGAGCTTCAGAGGAGACCTGGGAACAGAGCCGGAGCAAAAATGATTCTTATACGATTCTTGGGAGCGTAAACATTGGCGGTTCTAGACTATACAACAACGTTCCACCAGCCATGTACTGAAGCACGTTGGATAGAATATATATATCTGAAAAGCCGTGGAAACTGGAAAAGTAATTTGCCCCTGGAATTGAAATTCTCACGTCCAGGGTGGTCTTCTTGCGAGTGGTAAAGTTACGTGTCCCGCCGCAATGCCACATTCATCACATAAACACGCACAGCTCCGTGGCGAACGCGGCCATCGTTATAAACGTTCCAAGGAGTTGTGGCTCAAATGCTGTTTACAAACCAACTCGCTGACGGGGAAGAATGTGAATTTTACAAGATATAGTTTGGAAAAAGAGCTTCCAGGATGTGCAACCTCAATTCAGGTACAAAGGCAAAGAAAATGGGTCTATTTACTACAAGGAGAGCTGGCAGGAGAGTTGTGGTTTCAAACTCTCTCGCTTTACAACTTGTATTTTTAACTCTTATCACTTCACTGAGGTGGCCCTGTATAATGTATAATGTAATGGGGGAGGACACGTTATACATTATATAGGACCAGCCAAGCTCTTCCTGCAGCAGAAACTCACTGGAGTTGGCTCTTCATAATGCAGAAGTCATGGAGCGGAAACACAACTCGCCTGCAAACTCCTCTGTAAACTCTTTAGTGAATAGACCCTATTGTGATCGACTGCAGAGAAGGTGGGTATCACTGGTATGCATCACCAGGAAAACTCTCAGATTTCAACTGAAGGCTTTGGGTGAAGTACCACTTCTCTGGGACACAGGGCAAAATGGGTGTTTTGGGAAAGAAAGAAAGAAAGAAATAATGAAATAAAGAATGAAAGAAGGAAAAAAACAATGAATGAATGAATGAATGAATGAAAGAGAAAGAAAGAAAGAACTTTCCTAAAGAACAGTGATCTTTTGTGATAATTTAGTTAATTTGCAATTCCCTTCCCTCTTTGTAGGGGTTTCTTACTGCTCGGACAATCCCAGATTGACATAAAGACATTTCCAATATTAAAGCTGAAAATACTTTCTCATTCCAAACGTTACTGCTAGTACTTGCAATTAATGTTTATAGTATTTTTTTTTTTGGTAATACCAATGACATCATCACTCAGTGCATACAATTATACTCACCTGAAAGGAAGGGATTGAAAGGATTTGGCTGTTTGCGGAATGTCTGAGAGCAGCCGCATGTTCACCAGCATTCCAATTGTTTGCTTAAAGATAATCAAAGATCAAACCTACGGAAGCTAGAAACCAGAAAGTTCCCGTGAAACAGAAGTCGCTATATATTCTGCAAAAAAAAACTTTAACTATTTAAGGTTCTCCGTGGTATCCAGGAACATTATAATAACTCAGGAAATGTGACACATTTTTCAAGAATTAATACCATAAAAATAAAAGGATCTTGATTTCCCGTTTGATGTGTACAATGCAGTCTTTTCTGTAACTGACGTCATATGATAGGATGACATCATCAGCGGGTGTCTCAGCCAATCAGCTAAGACTAGTGCTGATGGATCAATTTTCTCTGCCGGTTTCAGAAGAAGACACTGCAAATTGTGAAACATGGCCGGTTGGGGTCATAAGAGATCTTGCTTGTAACCGGAGCCATTGAGCAGCGGCACATCGGGGAGTCTGATCATACAAAAGGCTGATCTTCCCTTGGTTGGGTGGCCGGTGACCTTTTGGGGCTGTCATCGCAGGTTATAGGGCTGGTCAAGAACATACTGCTGCCTAGAATGTCTGCAAATGTTTCTCCAATCGTCCTAACCCCTTGTTTCTGCTCTGAAAAATCAAATGGAGTCTATAAGGAAGGAGGTTTAATGGCATTCTGATCATCTGGAATAATGCAAAGCTAGAGTAACATTGCAATCGAGGAACTTCCAGCGCTCCTTCTGAAAGTGGAAATAGTTGGTTCCAATGCATATCATCTGCGGGAGACTGACAGTGACAGTATATATTGCTTAATTTTAGAACATTTTATGTGCATACATATATATATTGAAAGAATTAATCTTCTTTTATAGTTTTCCTTCATAGGCCGTCGCATTGTGAAGCTTTCATCTTTACGGCATAACGGGGCCATCTACATGAGCTGCATTTCACGCTCGCTCTCACAGGCAGAATTTATTTCGCTCGCGGTGACGGCATCACGGTGTGCGGTAACGGCTCTCTTCCCTCGGTTAACGATTAATCGTTTGTTGTTCAGATACATGTCATGGAGTTCCTTTCGAAGGATCAAGTTATCGAACCTATAAACCATAACAGTAAATTATCTGGCAATGAAGCTGCTGAAGGAAGCATTTACCCTTTTATACAATTTATGGGATAATAACGTCAAGCACGGTCGCCATTCCTCCATTTCGGACGTGGTGGTTAATTCTGTTAAGGAGGGGGGGTTTAGGCTAGTCCAAAAACTCAACAAATGAAAAATATCTGTAAGAAATATACTCCAAAATCCGAATTAGTACATCTGTCTATTCAGAACACTTGTTAAGAGATGAAAAGTTTGAAAGACTTGTCGCAGTTTCTCTACTATAGTTTTTGACCCAAAAACTTAGTTTCTGTCTTCTGTAACTTCAAGTAACTTAGTCCTCATACGTAACGGCTCCTAAAGTTCATTGTACGAAAACCAGCCAGACCTTCATCCGGAACGTTGCTGCAGATATTGGGACGTTGTAGGGCGTTGTATCGTTCCTGCCAGGCTTACGTAGAGGAGAGGGTGGCGGGCAGAGCGCTGCGTGGCTTTTCAATGGCTCTGTTATTGATTCCCTCGACTTAACATTGAATTGCTAGACAACCACAGGCATTTGTGACTCTGCACAGATAGAGGCATCTTCTGGCGGTCTGTGGTCCATGTCACAGAAAAGAGTAACCTCAAATGAAAACTTTACGTGCAAACGATGCTTTGTACCTTAATAAAAATACTATAGAGTAAAGTAAAGAGTAAAATATGAGTAAAGGTACACATCATAAAGCTGACACAATGAAGAGCTGCTCCTTGAAGAGACATTTTATGGGATGTATAAATGTCATTCTCTGATATTAAGTACGGGTAGGATATACTTAAGTGATGTCTGTAAAAAAAGGCTCCATGTTGGACAAACATGCGCAGAGGTTATAACCAGAAGGGGTGCAAAGTAGGTAAAAGTAACAAGGTCATAATTTGTGTGAAAGGAGTAGAAGGGTTTGGACCAACAACATAATCACAGGCAGCTGCACCTGTTACCCGGACTCTAGACCTCTGGGGCCCATCTAGTGTCCCTTTCATGTCAGGGCCAGCACAGGGCACCTGAGATTCCCAAATTCCAGCACTGCTCTTCCAAACAGACACAGAACAGGTAGTGCTCACAGCTGGGAGAAGCCCCAGAACTCTAGATTGTAAGCTCTTGCGATCAGTGCCCTCTTCATGTATGGACTGTAAGGAGAGCTGTGGAAATCATTGGTGTTATAGAAATAAAAGATAATAATAATTACACCGCTCTGATTGTTCTATACAGAGCTGCCCCATCTGTACCTGAAGCTGTGCAGTCACAGGATTGGAGTCAACTTATTTCATAATGACGGACATTAAATATCTCAGCGGGGGATGATAGTTTGTTCTGGCTAAGTATGGTAACCTTATGCTGGACACCTGGACCAGTAATATTTCTTTGCAAGTCAGGGTAGATAGGATTTGTATATTCCAGTGCAGCACAAGGCCTGTCCTTGAGGGCCACAATTTTTGAGCACGGGAATCTGAATTGACAATTCCTTAAACTACTTGTTTTCAAGCGAGGATACACATGGCATGTCTGCAGTCCTCAAGGACTGGAGTTGGGCACCCTTGGTGTATCACTTAGACCAGGGGTTCTCAAACTGCGGCCCTCCAGCTGCTGCAGGACTACATCTCCCATACTCCTCAGCCAGCCCCTTAGCTGAAGGAGCATTATGGGAGATGTAGTCCTGCAGCAGCTGGAGGGCCGCAGTTTGAGAACCCCTGACTTAGACAATCAAAGTTACGGCTACTCACGTCCAGGGGCTGTGGAAGCATGCGCGACTCCCTGGATGTTTCCAGGTATGGCCATATAACGTACAACCACATAACCGCTGAACACACTTACATAGTGAAAAAATTATTATGATGAAATGAAGTCAAGGATCAAAAAAGTTACTGTTCCACTCGGCCCTCTGTGCTGTGGACTAGGTGTCATTTTCTTATTAAAATTAGTTGCTTTTGGCACGTCGGGCCCGGACTCGGATCCCCCCGGCGGACTGCTGTAGTAGGCGGCTGCATTGTTCATCTCTAAGGCCAGACCTTCTCTGCATATTGGTAAAGCCAAGTAAAATACACGATGAATGATGAATTCTAGCAAAGCAGATAAGGACACAAGGTTTGATTTCTGACCCTAAATGACACGGGCTCCCTCATTTGCCCATCCCTACCACTTTATATATATATATATATATAGCACCACACTGCCTGGGGTACTAAGAAACTAGATCAATGTTTCTATATTTCCCACGCCGCTTCCCTAGCAACAGAAAGCAGAACCTGACTCAGAGACCCCCAGGGAGCCGGGCTTCACCTGGAGACTCCGGGTCAAACCCATAGAGCCCCTAAGTATATATATACCATGAAAGGTTACTACACTTAATGTTTATTCATTGTATATTGATAGTTTATTGGTCTGCAACTTAATAAGAAGTGGGATATAACATTAATGGGGAGGAATAAATATGTTGATCATGACAACGGGAAATTAACATGGCTGCTCTGAAGTCATATATATATTTCTTTAGTACACTGTAATACACAGGATTTTGTATCATATGAACATCTAGACAGAACTGTAAAAGTTAGAAAATCACCTTTTATAGAAAAAAAAAACCCTCTCGTCATAAAAAGCATTAAACCCCTTATATCAAGAAGCTGACAATGATTTTACCTTGTGTCCTGGGCTCCGAGAGGGAAAGAAAAGCTCATACTATAGACATGTGGGAAAGTAAAGGGGATCGCCTTCCATCCTACTCACGGCAGAGAAATAGTCGGCGATTTTTTGGATCGTTACAAAGCATGTGGAGACGACGTGAGGGTCCGGCAGAGTAGCGGCAGGAGGCGACATGAAAGAGATATCACTCGGCTCCGGCATATACTTGGCTCGGCTACATTTTTCCCCACATTAACTGTTTTTTAAAACTGCTGACTGGTTTTATAGCAAAAAAAAAAAACTATAGCCTTGAAAAGTGCTGTCCCATGCAGGACCAAAAGGCGCTAGCGGCACGGGGGCGATTTTATTTTGCGGCTGGATGGAGCTTTTAACCGGCAAAAATACTTAAAGTGATAGAGAGAACTTATAACATGAACGATAAGCCCATGTAATAATGTTTACAGGTTATAATAAGCAACATATGAATGATAAAAACCCACATTATGTGTATACCATGGGAGCAGTCATCCTAACTTCCTGTTCTACGGGATTATTCCAGACCATTATGTTCTCTCTCCCCCGTTGTTAAGTTGCTGATTGTTGTTGATTGGTTCAGGCAGCCTTTGTAATCATTGAAACCAAGCATTCTTAAACCACGATACTAATTGAAAGGTAATAAAAGTACAAGCTCTGGATAGATTTGACTTCATTCATTTTTTGGATGTAAAATTATGGGTTTTTCTTACATTTCTCCTTGCAGGAGGTCACAACGATAAAGCAGGGATGATAATTATAGAGGAGATCCGTTTGTAAAGAAGCCACCCTAGTAATACATAAAACACTTAGTGGATATCTGGCGGAGCGTCTGGCGCGTATGAGCCGCAGCTGGATTCATGTGAGCCTCCAACCCTCTCCTTTGGATGTCGGAGCGTTCCTTTCTGGAATTATTTATCAAGGATGGTCAGAGAAGTCGTATAACAATTTTATCTGATGACAGCTGGAGAGAAGAGACATCATACATTTGACGTCAGAAGTATTTCTATGTGTTAAGAACTCTCTATCAGTTTAATTAATTTGCTTCTTCTACTGTTCTCTGTTGATCTGTAACGAGCTCTAAAGAGTTGTGTATTCATGAGGAAGGCTGCCCTAGGCAAGATCAGTTACCCCAATTACCCCCTTAACATCTTCCTTGCTCAACGTGTTCTTTTTGGCTGTCACATTAAATCATGGCTGTCCACCTCAGGACGTCTTGTAGACCAAGAGAGAGAGAGATACTGAAATGATCTGAAAGTGGAGGTCACGTTTTTCTTGGTGGGTAATAATCTATATATCATTGATGGACCTTCAAAAGGAAGAAGAACAATGCGGTTTATTCACTAAAGGGAGAGCTGGCCGGAGCGTTGTGGTTTTAACTATCCCACTTCACTATTCATTAAGAGGGGACAACGCTGGTAGGTTTCTCCAGCAAGAAGGGCTGAGCTGGCCCTGTATAATGTATAATGTATAATTCGATGGGTTAGGAGACTTTCAAGGTGGATTTTACCCCTTTTAGAGACATGACAGGGGTGGTTTACAGGGTTTTGAGTCCCTGAACCCAACTGCTGGAGAAGAATGCACTGGGACCGCATAAGCACACGCTAACACTGCCTGTGCACACGTATGTAACGGTATACATGCACACGTATGTGACCCTGCACCGGTCACATGGTGACAGACGTCAGCAGTGATGTGAGTGAACGTGCAGCGATTCCCAATATAACTCTGCTTGGATATGATGGTACTCCGATCAGTGACCTCAACCTAAAGCCTCAACAAATTATTTCCTGTTTAGATCTTTTTTTATCTGAAATCATGACAAAAATGCAAGTTAATACCCAAAATACGGTGCGTAAAGATCCTGACAATAATCTATAGTCACATGGTAGGAAGACCAGCATGCTTCCTATCCAAACATGCTGGTTCTGAGCTTAGATAAGGGTATTTTGGCTATTTCTGTACAGGAATGTATAGAATGCTTGATGAACAAAACCTCAAATTGTGAAACCAAACCGCTGTAAATAAATTCAAAGCCATTTGCTTTATTGTTGCTGAAGGTCAGGGGTCAGTGCTTTGTATTAGGAAAAAAAATGGCTGCCCTTCCATGTATTTCCTCCCATTAAGCTCAGCTGCCTTGTGCCTATTTAATAAATATTTAATAAATATCGATTATAGGGGTTTAGAAGAAACATAAAACTATAGCATTATATGGCAGATAAGACCCATTCGGCCCACCTAGTCTGCCTTTTGTCCTGATCCAAAAACTCAAACCTTAACCAGTCCTTGGTCTCGTCTTAGATTCATGACTAAGCTTAAACACAAATAAACTGTTGTGTTCGCACAGACTACATTTCATGATGTCAGCTATCATGGCTGAAGTCAGTGATGTCATAATTTCACGCCCGTGGAGCCGAAGGCATATTTCTCAATAGAGCGGGCTTACGGGCATTTTTGTTCTGGAAAGCCTGTGAATCCAGAAGGATTGTAGAGCGGAATGAATGATAAACGATACTAATTCATGCATGTTAACAATGATTTCATAGTGTAAGCCAAGCCCATTGTCTGTCAGGTTAAGGGCTCATGGTCTACGTGCGCCCTGAGGACAACTCAGAAACGATTTCAATGCATGTGAACTCATGTTCTTTTCAAGTGAAAGGACAATAGACACTTAGATACAACTTTACACACACACACACACACATATATATATATATATATATATATATATATATATATATATGTATTAACCCAGTGATTGAAACAGAAGCAGGTAGATAAGGACCTTCCTCTCGTGAGACTATCAGATCGGCCTCTTGGCCTGTGGTTTTGTGACCGATTTCCTAAATATATCGCAGTAGCCGACTTTGTTTCCAGTGATACAGTAAATGTCTATTCCTTCTACAAAACCAGTTTTTCTTCTAACTCTAAAATATGATATAGGTTTGCCAGTACCTGGAAATCTATTTTGAAGGTCCTGGATACTTGCCCGCTAGGCTCTTAAACTTCTTGTGCATAAGAAGAACCAGTGCAGTTTACAATAAAAAAATAATGTAAGCTTGTGTTAGATATCTGTTATCCACGCACTGAAGAAACGTAGCAAACGTCTCGGCAGATGAAAATAACAGATATTTCGGAGCACAGTCACACCAGGACACATGTTTAGGCCAAACTAGATGGTCGATTCGGTGTCAAAATTTTGCTTCTAACCTTACCTTATAATGGAGCTATGGAATCTGCTTACACTATATATACATGTATACTGTATAACAAATATATATATACATATATAGTGCAAGCAGATTCCATAGCTCATGGGGGAGGTAATAATTAACAATGATGTTAAAATTGACAAGAGAGTCCTGCCCTTGTGAGCTTACAATCTATTAGGAGGTTGAGGGGAAATCAAAAGTCCAATCAAAGAGACTGTCTGCTATGTGAATAGCCTAAAATACAACAAAAAGGTGAAGATATATCATTTACAACATTATAATAGCAGGAATTACATTTAAGGACATCCCAGTGCCTAGCCAAGCCAAACATATATTGATTAAACTGCCGACCAGTTTCGCTTATGCCTCTGCTTCCGCCTCCTTCTTGTTCTCCATCTTCTCTCTTCTATCTTTTCTCTTTTATCTTTTATTTTCTCTGTCCTATCTTCTATCTTTGTTCGCATCTCTGGGGACATAACCTGGCGCGAAGTTCCTTGCACTTCCGGTGACGTCCTATCGCCCGGTCATCTCAGTAAACTCCGTGATTTTGGCAGAAGCTTGCACCAGGTTATGTCCGTGGAGATGTGGACGAAGATAGAAGACATAAGATAGAAGAGAATGTGGGAATGTGGAAGCAGAAGTGGAAGCAGAAGTAGGGAAACATTGAGAGAGCGTGAGAGAGAGGGACTCTGGCCTAGTTTTCGTGGCTAGGTACGAACTGCCAAATTTGGCAAAAGTCGTTAAATTTACAATTTGTACAAGTCCAAATTCACAAGCCTAATTAAAAAGGAACACATGATTTACTAACCAATTACCCCAGTAGGTACCGGGAGAATCGCCTTTGCCTAATAACCAGTCCCAATCATTAGCTTGTCGGCACGTGTAAGTCACCATTCAGAGGCAATAGACTTCTAAACAATGGGGAACTTCATTTTTTTAGGTAAATCAATGTTTATTATTAGAATTTCAGCTAAACGGGATACAAAAAGGAAAAAAAGGGGAGGGAAGCCCAAACAATGGAAAGGAAGGTAATAAACCCCAGAGCACAATTTTTCCACCAACAGAGGATGAGGTCATGTATGGCGCTAAACGAAATAAAGAGGATCAATCAGGAGAGCACCCGCCATCAGAGGTAGGAAACAATTACCACAAAGGGGAACTTCAACGGCCAGGTTCAGAACCAAAGAGGGGCCGCCACTCCAGAAAGGGTTTTTTTATTTTTTATTTTATTTTTTATTCCAACCAAAGCTTTTTTTTTTATTTTTTTATTAATGTGCTGGGAAAATTAACCTTGAATCAAAGTAAAGACAGCAGGTGTAACTACGTGAGGACCCTGACCTTTTGGGGATGAAGATTCAGCAGAGTCCAGATGACTTAGGTTATGAAGGTTATGGTTCTACCAGAGGAGAAGCCAACTTTAAAAGAACCCTGAACTAAGCTGAAAGGTTGATGAGCTGCTGAACAGGTGCAGAAGATAGAGAGGTCAACTTAACCCTAAGAACTGGGTTTCTCCTCTAGACGGACTCTATTTATACATGCGCAGGACATTACTACTCACCACGGTGTGACCTCAGTGCAGCTGTGAGGACAGATCCCCTACATCAGGAGTAGAAGACCATTAGAGAGGGACTGTCACCCTTACAAAACCATTTTTAAACAAAGAAATATGGCGGTGGGCAGGGGTACATTAACTGGGCTGCCACAAATTGAAGATTTTGTGCAAATACCTAAACCTTTAAAATATGTATTACTAGAATTCCACATTCTAAATGGCATTCTAGAGTAACGAGGAGTTAAGGCTCTTGGTTAAGCTCCACTTGCAAAGCACAAATGATTTACTCGACAGTACTAAAGCTTGGTACACAAGTATAAATCGTTTTGGGCCGATATCCAACGGATCAATCAATGGATGAATCATGATGAGTGTTTGGAACCTTCAAAAACTTGGAAATGAAAATCAGACCACGCTGGCCAACACTCTATACCCATTCAATTGTAAAATGTTACGTGTCGCCGAATACAACAGTGCCAAGTACAGCAAGGGCAGAGTGAAAGCCAGGTGCGACCCAGCGATGGGCATCATGGGTCCCGACCCCAAGTTTAAAAAGCCCCGCTCTGTGTTACACAAGATTTACGCGCATAGTTCTTTTCATGGTGGCGTCCCTTTAAAGTTAGATGATCTTATTTTCCAATACACTGAACAGCTTTGATTGTTAATTTACATTATAACTTCCCGCTGTAATGACAGGATGGCGGGCGACAGGTATATGCAGTTATTCAATAGCTATATTTAAGTTTTCATTTCCTCCTTGCTTCTTCTAATTGTCTGTAAATTTAAGTTGAAGCTAACCATGCATAAAATAGGGGAACAGTATAGCCCCGATTAGCCCCTATAATGCTCTAGTTTTATTTTAATTTTTTAAAGAATTTTGCCTTTCTTGTAGATTTACAAGCTCATTTTGCATGAATGACCTCGCCTTACACCAGTCTAAATGTAAATATTATAATATGTATAAAAAAATTTACATTAATTTTTATATTATATATATATTAATTTTTATATTATATATATATATATATATATATTAATTTTTATATTATATATATATATATTCATTTTTATATTATATATATATATTCATTTTTATATTACTTTTTATATTATATATATATGAATTTTTATATCACTTTTTATATTATATATATTAATATTATATACTAATTGATCTAGTTATCTGTGGACAGAATTTTTTTTGGAACTATACCAAAAACTTTGACATGTTGGCAAATTTCCACTAGAGCGAAAGTTAGTAAGATCTGATAAGTTCTCCTTAGAGCCTTTCTAGCTTACTTCGTGGATCTTGTGGTTGTGAAGTGAAGGGTAATAGTGTGTGTTCCGGCAGCGATATTGAGCTTAAAAGGCTGTGGTTTCCATAACCACACACAATGACTGCTATAAAGGAGATAATGAACTTGTAAATCACTTTTACCTCTGCGTCAGGACATGACTTGGGCAGAATGGCTAATCGAGTGCAGTATATAATGCTAAGTGGCATGTTAAATAAAGGCTAGCACCAAAATCACGCTTATATGTGAATCACAGGAGACAGTGTCATGAATCGGACAATTAATCAACATGAAAAGGTTCTCCAGAATAAAATATAAACTAGGAAATTCCAATAATAGTATTATTATTATTATTATTATCTTTTATTTATATAGCGCCAACAATTTACGCAGCGCTTTATACAATACATATATATAAACAAGGACAAGACAAGAATTGACAGACTAAGACAAACCGATACATTAAGTGGAGAATAATAGCGAATAATAGTATTATATTTATTATATATTATGTGTGTATCTAATATTTTACTATATTAAGAAATTGTAGCACTGGATATAATGTTACTCAGGGTTCCGAATCATAATAAAGGTAGCTGGAATCAAATTGTAGTACTAGTGATCAGGATACAATAACACCAGTAATCACGGGTTTATTATATCGCTGGTAATTTAGATCAAATTATATCACAAATAATTGGTATTTAGTTATTATTGTTATTTATTGTTATTAGGGACAATCGTGCTGATTTTGTGATGTGATGGAGACCCACAACGTAAGAGATCTCCAGGAGCTTTGTATTAAAAAGTGATTCTGGTACAAAGTTTGAAAATGAGAAGTATCGCCGTAGCAACCAATGGAATGTCCCTGCTGATTGGACTATTCAGCAGGTTGCTATGGTGACAGGACACTATTTCAAGGTTTCTGACAGAATAGTTTATTTTTATGTAACCCCCTATATCTGCTTTCTATCTCCATAACAGAAGATGGTTTAGTACAACTGCATCTCCGAAAAAGCAATAAGCAGATGTTAGAACAAGACGCCATAGCCTAAAAGTAGAAGGTTCAGAGGCTTAAATGTGATGTAAGGAAGTTTTACTTTACTGGGAGGGTGGTGGATAAATGAAACCACCTCCCAGCAGAAGTGGTAGAGGTTTATACGGTGAGGGAACGCAGACACGCATGGGATGGGCATACGGCTCCTGAATCTAAGACGAGACCAACGACTGATTAAGGGCTGAGTCTTTGCGGCTGGTCTCTGCCAGCAAATTCTATGTGTCTATTAAATATGATTCAAAATGTAGTATTTCAGCTTAAAACAGCTGTACTGTAATAATTCTCTGTTGCTGGATGTATGACCCCAGACATTTCTGAACGGGACTTTCCAACTCGATGCATCACATATTCTAAGACTACACATCTGGTCGTCTGCAACAGTAACGCTATTTTCTGCCACACGTATTTTAAAAACCCTTTATTGGCTAATCATTAACTCCATTGAATTCTACACCTGGCAGGGAAGTTTGTTATAAATAATACAGCAGGCAGGCCTGCATTACTGTACAGATATATGTCATTGGCTACCTCCGGGGCGAAAAGTGTTGACAAGATGTAACATTTAAATGGAAACTTAAAACGCGAGGAGGAAAGACGCGCCAACTGCACCATCGCAACTAAAAACTCAGCTGGTGGAAGGTTACTGGGTCATTCTCTAAAAGGAACAACAACAGGTGAATACACACACACACATATATATTTATAAATACATATATATATACACACACACACATATATATAAATACACACACACACGCACATATATATATACACACACACACACACACATATATTTATAAATACACACACACATATATATATATATACACACACACACATATATTTATAAATACACACACACACACACATATATATACACGGTATAAATCTACACTACCGTTCAAAGGTTTGGGGTCACATAACAGTTTCTATAGACAACAAGGACATTTCTGGCTGTAACATAATTGCAAAAGGGTTTCTAACGATTAATTAGCCTTTTTTAAACTTAAACTTGAATTAGACAAAACGTGCCATTGGAACACAGGAGTGATGGGAGTGATAAAGGAGTGATGGGAGTGATGGGAGTGGTCACCAAATACTGATTTGATTTGGATTTTTCTGTTGATTTACTAAAATAAACTATTAACATGTCTCTTTTTGAAAGCATTCTTATTTTACGGCATTTTTTCACACCTGCCTAAAACTTTTGCACAGTACTGTATAGGTCAGTAAGGCCACTAAGTATAGGCAAGTAAGATTATCTCTCAGATCCTAGCCGTCTTAAAATGATGCTGTCAGAGTTGGTTGTACGGATGTAAAACCATGGAGGTGATCCTTACCGGGAATTCTGTGCCTACAAAAGATATTAAATCAGCTGCAAAGGGCATTATAAATATAGATAAATCCGGTACCCATGACGGATTCCTAAAATACATAAGATAGTCAGTCCCAACTCCGGGATCTATTCACTAAAGTGAGGGTTGTGGCTTCAGCTCCTTCACTTCATTTTACATTCTGAAGGGACAACCCTAGAGAGCTTCTGCAGCAGGCAGAGCTTGGTTGGCCCTGTATAATGTATGGTTAAATGAATGAGACTTATTATTATTATTGTCTTTTATTTATATAGCGCCAACAATTTACGCAGCGCTCCTTTACAGTCTCCTCATCCATTGATTTATGCATTATACAGGGCCAGTGGGAGAAACCTGCCGGCGTTGGACGTTCATGATGAACAGTGAAGCGAGGGAGTTGAAAGCACAGCTCTCCTACAAACTCTCCCTTTAGTTAATAACCGCCTTTGTTTATATGACCTGTGTGAAAGAAGCATTTTTTTTAAAAGAGAGGAAATTTGGCTTATATATTCCAGAAAAACATATTTTTTCTACAAAAGTTGATAAATAGAAGACCCGGATGTTGGCATTCAGCGTAATATAGAGGGTACCAAGTACAACGTACGATCAGACAACTTCAACGTTAACACATATAGCGGCCGAAATAAAACAAATACAAAGTCATTAAGCTTTAAGACAAAAGGTCCTCATGAAGAAAAGATTCCGTTTCCCAAAGGCACTTCTCTTGATCAACTGAACTTCTAATGTTCTCGTTGATGGATAAGCCTGAAAAAAGGAACAGAAGAGCCCAGCTCCGTATTCTTGGCGCTGCTGGATATTTGCGGAAATGAATCTTTAATTGGAACAGATCACCCTCGTTTTGAACGATCGCTACAGGCAAAAATAAATAATAATAATGGTAACGTTCCGTGCTATTTTGTCCGAGACACTAATTTAATTTTTTTTTTTTGTTGTTAAAGGTAATGGAGATGTTACAAGACAAACTCTCAATAATAAGGTTTTCATGCGCAGGCAGCGCTTATTCGGAGGTTGTGACATTATACTGGATCAACATGAAGGCTCGTCTTAGCAATGTGATGCGTAAGCTTTTTGAAATCGCAGACATCTGCAGTTCAGCTTTGAAGGAATAAATCCTCTGGATGTTTATTTCTAGTCTATAAACGTTTTCACAGAGGTCCGTCAAAAGAGACATTTTTGTATTGCGGCTTTTATTGTAAATGACTTACATAATCCTACATATCCAGTATTTAACCCCTTAATGACAAAGCCCGTACATGTACGGGCTCAAAATGCATTGTTTTCAATGGGTTTAGGGACCGCCCATTGTCCTTAAGGGGTTAAAAAGTGACATGATCCAATACATCCGAGATGTAAAAGGATACAGGCGGCCTGTTTACTGCAACGTAGGTTTAATTGTTCTACATATTCATGATGATGTAAAAAAAAAAGTGAGTTGGGGTCATTCCCGTCGCAAGCTGCATTTGGTTTCGTGGATGATCAGGGGGTTTAGGGCGTACAGTCTGATATAAACTGGATATAAAATTTACTGATCCAGTCTGCCCATTCTTTCTGCTTTGAGACTGTGTCTTATATTCAGGAAAGACTTATAATTATTATTAATAATAATAACAACAATAATAATATTATTATTATTATTATTTTAATAAAATTAATTATTGACTTGCCTTGAACTGGCCTATTCAGGGTTTCAAACAGACTGGAAGAGAGACCCACTAATCACGTCGAAGATCTGGCTAGATATGAAGTCAGTGTCGCGTGTGCACAACCACCATAGAGGCGCCAAAGAAATCATTCTGAGATCCCCAACCACTAACTCGCAAAGTCTGGTGGCTAAGCTAGTGTTGTCTTCTTTCGTTGAGCATCTACTCGATGGGTCCATTGGTGAACCTGACAGCGGATGGTGGCATGGTGGTGTATATTTTATTACACGGGGCAGTATTCTGGATAGGGAGCCCTGAGGAAAGGGTCTGGTTAGCACTGGGTGGGATATGTTTTGTGCATATGAGCATTTTTGGAGTGCGTGGACCCACCGGCCCAGTGTTCCCGATGGCCGGTCGGGCCTGTAGAGCGCCAACAGATGCCATAAGCGCTCTTACATTAGGGAAGATTATAAGACTAATAATAACATTATAATTGACAATATAGAAACATTAAATAATAACATGAACATTTGTTAAAGCATTCCAGCCTACGTTCATGTTAAATGCATATTGGAGTCCATTCTGTATTGACCCCAATGCATTCCCATCCCATGCATGGTGAGCTTCCCTCACTGCTGGGAGGCCATTCCACTTATCTATCACCCTCTTTATACCTTTGTGCTCATGAAAAGTACTCTTCATTCTATGGTGTATTCTACCGGATTCCACGCAAAACATTCCGAATTCTATTTAACTCTATGTTTAAAGTATCCATTTAAACCGGCTAAACGTCCTTCTAAGCTACAGTTTAACAAAATACAGCGAGAATGATTTCAGACAGCGCAGGGAACTGGTTTTAATCAGATCCTCGGTTTTCCAAAGATCCTAATTCTAACAGACAATTCATAAAGCGTAGATAAAATGAGAAGAGACAATGGAGGGATACAAATGTCCGTTTCAGGCAACATTCCCCGGTTCCCGTGTCTTAGTAGTAAGCGCAGTGACAGGATGACAGGCCTATTCTGAACGGGTTTGGCAGTGATCGCTAAATTCAATATTAACCTATTGTTCTACAGAGTTCTATTGCTTCCTATCAAACCCGTCTGAGTTACCCCATTGGGGGCGAAATGCAGAGGGGGCGGCAGGCTGGAGGTCTGCGGCTTCTCCAGTGCTTCATTATTGAACCACCAAAGCCCACCTCCTTCCATTAGTTAAATTATGAATTCTTTGTTCTGCCGCCCATCTATGACATCACTTTACGAGAGCGTATGCTGATTTATTCTGCTGTGCATGTTCTTTACGATTAGGAATTACGATGTCATGATGTCAACAAATGATGTAACAATAAATGAATATGTCTTTCTAAATTTCCAGCCCTGGGTTACCATACACTTGTCTTCAGGGCTGTCCATTTTGGTCTTCTTATGGCCACAAAGTTTTAGGAATAACATGTTAATAAGAAGTTTATCGTGGGGATGTGTTGCCCTAAAAGATACGAGACGGTGCACGAAGTCTGTTATTGGGCAAGATGTATCATTGTAGATTATACTGTAAATAAAACCAGATTTTCCCTTAATCCAGTGCCCAGGTTACCGGTGGCTTCTGATCACTCATTCTTTTCAGGTAAGGGTCGGGGTGGAATATTTGTCCCCCTTTTACAGAGTCCCATAGAAATTAAAAGGATACTATAGACATCATATGCATGTTAATGTATAGTATAGCCAGAGCTACAGACTATGCAGACTACAAAACATACACCTGCCCTTCAAAATGACATCAAAACTATTTATGGATCAGAAAAAGAAATGAAAACAGTCAAAAAAAAAAGAAAAATGTTTGTACAAGGGATTTCTGACATTTGCGGGGATCCTGGCATAGAAGAAGCTAAGTGGCACTGACATCTCTGAAATTCTGCAGCCTGGTTGGTCTTTTAGACGTCATGACCTAGATTTACATAGGAAAATATCGGCCAACCAAGCGAAAAAATAAAGTGAAGGAATGATGGTGTAAAAAACGCAGGAATAAGTCTATGGCGATAGTGATGAACTCAGGTGTCATTATCTTTGTGGGCTTTAAAGGAAAGAGGGCATTCTAAAAGTCAATATAAAAATATAAACTGAAAAGATGAGCAAAAATGAAAACGCTTAAAATATGAGAAAATGTAAATAGAGACATTTCCGGTCTAGATAGAAAACTAGCAAACGCTCAGTTATATTTTCAGATACATGGATTCTACATTAAATAACCAAGTTCAGTACATATCTATAAAGAATAAAGAATAGAATCGTCTGCCCTTTACTCAAGAAGCCAAGTGACAGAGAATCACATAACTGAAAAACAGAAGCATTGATATAATTGCTGCACTCTTGTTGTGGCATCTAGAACAATGGTTTAGAACACATCTAGAATCCAGGTGATGGACATTGACAATATGTAGAAAAGAGTATAAAGTGGCAGCCCTGGTCATCATATATATAATGCAACCGTAATACTAGAAAGATACAAGACCCATTATATCTGAATAACTTATGTTTAATTTAGCATTACTGCATTTTTCAAGTAAAATTCCATGTTTTAAGGTAAGATACTTCTAAGCAGGGATGGACCGTAGGATAGGCTATTAAGCGGCTGTTCCTTCAAACCTTTTTGTCCGTGAAAGCATTGGCTGATGGGGTCAACAGGATACACAGAACCTGTGCATATAATAATAATAATAATAATAATAATAATAAATACAAGCAAGAAATGAAGCCACATAATTTCAGACTGCTCTTCAGCGCCATCTACTGGTCACAGTAATACATTTTACCCAAAATAGAGTCAAAATTGATTTTTGGCCAGCTTTGAAAAAGATGAAAAAGCTTTGGAGATCTCAGAGGTCTCTTCTTCAGAAAGAATTGTTATTATATAGAAATATACTTTGTTTCTTATCCAAAACCGTAATTTAGAAATATTTTTTAATTCTGTTATATTTTCCATGTGCTTGGGATTCTAGGTACTTTTCATAGAATGGGTCCCTATTTTTCTTTGTTTGATGGAGATTAGTTGAAAACTGACACTGCATCATTTAATAAAAAAATTTTAAATTACATTTTTTCAATACTTGCAATATATCAGGACTAGGAGCTGAGAGGGCCACATCCCCAAATGGATTACATTTCAGCCCTGAGTCTCTAAAATAAATGTAACCTTATGCAGAACACTAACAACTGACGCAATGCATGTTATTAATATTTTGGGAGTATTGTTGGGTTGTAGAAGCCCCCCATCGCTACAGCAGCGGCTGGTTACAACTCCCATCACTCAGCTGGTGCTGCAAGCTTTGGAATTGTAGCCCGCAATAGGAGTAGCTCTCCCGCGAAAGAGCATTTGAACACCACAAGTTAAATATTTTGTGCCCCTCGATCATGGGGGAAAATACAAAAAAGACAAAAAAAAAAGTATTTTTTCAGTATTTTTTCCCCTCCAAGAATAATTTTCCTAGAGAAAATGTAGCTAAATGTTCGTAAAAAAAAAAAGAGTTCCTCTTAACTAAACCAGCAACCCTACAACCGGCACGTTGAAGATCCTCAGACCTCAGGGCAATATGGTTCCAGGGCAAAGCTGCGCTAATCGTTGGGCTTTGGGGGTAATAATAATTCCACGTACTGCTACAGGTCGCATGAAGGAAGACCGTCTGGCTAAGCTGGAGCTGAGACACCTACAAATGCTTCCTTCCTTCCTGGCTTCAGGTCTTTGGCCATGTCCAGAAGATCAGTCCAAATGACCTCGGTAAGTCTGAAGGAGAGCCTGCCTCAGCATGAAATGAAATCCACCAGCTATATATACCGTCAATTAGAACGTGGTAGGGTTGGTTAGAACCGTCCACATTCTAGAGAGAACAGGGAATTAGTACAGAAAGTCGTGATACTTAATACTTCCCACAATGTCAGCTTTTTAAGTCAATCTGAGACCGCCTGATTGGGTGGCCGTGTAGGCCACGGGGCCTCCAGTCTATACAATCCTTCTCACATGTCAACGTGATGCATAACAAAACGAATAAAGTTATAGTAGAGCGCTGCGGAATATGATGGCGCTATATAAATCGCTAAATAATCATAACTTCCGGAAAGTCGGAACAGATGTTTGTTTTTTTTTTTGCCCGTGTGTGTGTGAACCTTGCAGAAAACACACGGCCCAGACACATGCGTGTTTACATGAACATGATCCAGTTACTTAAACAGCGCAGACAATGCTGCCTATTCAATCAGCTTCATATCATCTGTCCGCTCCACGGCTGGGGCTGTTTCGTGTCAACGCTGAAAAGTGACACAAAAGCGGCTTCATCCGGAGTTAGAGCTCGGGCGATGTATGTTACTGCGCGATGTGCGCTGCCCCGGGAAAAAAAGGCTGAAGCAATAAAATATTTTTTAAAATAATTGTAATAATTAGGCTTGCGGGGCTTCCTTTTCCGTCACCATCATTTACCGATCTCAGGCCCGGACTGGCCATCCAGGCCATTGGCCGACAGAGCCACAGACTCATCCGATCCGCCGCTGGCGGCACGCTACGTGACCATTAAAAGTGTGCAGCCGCGCATGCCCAGCCGCGACTACGCCATCCGGCAGCCGCTGGCCTTAAAGTGCCAGGACCGTCTCATTATACCCAGTCCGGCCCTGGCCCATCTTATGCAGTTTTGCTTTCACGAGATATGCAGGGCATGTACACGACACCCAGTAATGGAATTCACCAGGACACATGTTCTATACGCTCCCTACCAGTATAGAGGAGAACAACATACCTGACCCCTTCATATACTACTCTATTTTAATCTTTCTGTCTACCCATTGTACAGCGCTACGGAATTTGATGGCGCTATATAAAACAATAAATAAGAATAATAATCATACCTGAACATCCCAGTTTTTTTGTTGCTGTAATCACAGCGGAAATCCCTGCTTGAATACAGGTGACTTAATTCAGAATACTCTTACCTTCTGACATGTCATGGTTTTAACGAGGACTGTTATGAGAACCAGTTGGGGGGCACGATTGCCAAACCAAACGTGTCATGACAGTAGGATCTTCCCGAAGAACTATTGAAGGATTGCTATTAAAGAGTCCCAGGGTCGGTTTATTTTGAAGGCTCTCAGGTATGCTGGTCTCGAAACCACAGTTACATGCGCCCACACATCCCTTTATAAGCTTTTCTTCAGCCATTTCTTTTGTATGTTAAAAAACTTTTGTCCAATCCACGTAGCGAGGATTCAGTCCTTAAACTCCATTTACTGATGGGCTAAAAAGGTTGATGGAGATCAAGGATCCGGGTGGAAGAGGACAGGGCACGGCAAGCTGAGCTGATATTGCTTCATTTCTAGGGAAAAAAGGGCTTTCAGGCCAGGTTTCGTTCATGATCTGCCCCCCAGCCCCATCCTTGAGTTGATTTTGCCCCGTGAACCCCTTTTTTTACGATTTATCACAAAAACGTACAGAAAAGCACACAATTAAGCCCATTTAATATTAAACTACTTTATCATTATGGAACCTTCGATGTGTGGCAGAGTTCAGCCTCAAGGGTGCAGAAGAAGAGTCTTTGGCTGGAATGTCTCCGAGTCAGTTCTTCTAGAGGTGGTCCTTCATAAAAGGAAGAACATTTTTATGGTCTCCTTAACCTGAATGTACTTGCTTTTTTTCCATCCATCATCTCCTAGAGACTGATAATTTAGTAACGATAAGAAGACGACTGCCGGCATATTCCGCCCGACACACACAGTCCACATCTGTCTCCACTTGGCACACCTTCAGATCCTCAATAATTCCTCTCTGGAATGCGTGCTTCATACATGAGGATTTTCATCTGTTTTCTTGGCACAGACAGGAAAGTTCACTCATACATGAAAGCGCGTTATCTTATCCTACTTTCAGTTTTTTGGTGTTTTTTTTTTATCAATGTGTTTAGATTTTCCACTTTTGAGTATGAAAAAAACTGAATTACCGTGAATCATTTTTGTGTTTTGTTTTGTTTTTTTTTTGTCTTTCCACGAAGACTTGTCTGCTTTTTTTCTTTTTACCTAATCTCACTTTAAGGCCCAGCTTCGGCAAAGCTTTTGCACACACATTAGATTTTCCATAATATAATGTTTTCAGGCAGCATCATAGCAGCCATTTCTAAGCGTTCCATCTACTAGACAAACATTCCGACTCTTTATCATACTGCCTGTGGGAGACAATAGAAGCGCTCAGTCTTAATCACTCAACTGGACTCTCTGACTAATGAAAGTCTATGGAGGGAGGGACTTCATTAGCATTGCCATAAAGCATCAGCTCAGTGTGGGGTTTGAGTCGGGAAAGTCACCCAAAATATCCGGGTCTGCAGATAAAGGGGATTTAATTAGATAAAACCAACTTTTCTCAGTGCTTAAGGACAAAAACCATTTTTTTTCATGGAGCTTCCTCTTTTGAATTACTTTTGTATTCTTGAATCCACATCATTTATTAAACGTGCGCTATTCACCGTATACAACACCTGCTGTCAATCAGAAGACAAACTAAATCTTCCTCCTCAAATATTCCATACACTTTGCTCCTACACAGCAGGCACACACATTATATTACATATATTATATTATATATGCATATATATAAATACATTTATATTTTATTATATTGATATTATATTATATTTATATTATATTTATATTATATTGATATTATATTATATTTATATTATATTAATATTATATTTTATTATATTATATTTATATTTATATTATATTTATATTATATTAAATTATATATTTATATTTATATTATATTTATATTATAATTATATTATATTTATATTATATTTATATTATATTATATTATATATATATATAAGCCACCGTGCTCATATGGAAGTACAACATGGTTAATTAAGTTGTATTAACGCCTCATTTTTTCCTTATTTCACATTCACAGGATGAATAGGGAATGTATTTTCTTTGTAGCCGGTGTAAGGATGAGCATGTGAATGAAAGCGATACAGGTAACATACTGGGCCCTCCACGGGCTCCGCAGATAACCCGATCCGCTGACAGCTGCAGGCAACTCATTAACCGCAGAATGGCGATAATTTCAATGTAACCAGACAGCTCAATTAGTCTTAGAATACGAGCGGCGAGGTGAGAACTGGATCAGGTTACCGCGGCTTCTAAGCAACCACTCTCACTTTCCCCCCCAAGTCTTTAAAGAGAAATTAGACCCTGAGAAATAAATGAGGGGTAATTACCTTCTTTTTTTTTTTTTTTTTAAAAAGTGTGTGTTTTTCTTAAGGCAAGCAGTATTTGTAATAACATTCCTTGTAAAGTAATGTGGGAAACAAAAGATCATTGAAATAACTTAACTGGACTTTTTTTACAACAGGAGGTAGATTTATCTACCCGAACCCGAGCCGTGACGCATAAAATAAAAGGAATATTATTGAGCTAGAAGGCCATATAGAAGAGGAGGAAATGAGATAAACATACGGACATAATAAGAAGAATGTATGGAAACATGTCATCGCTGGGACTCACCACACGTGTATATGACATTGAGATGTTTGCGGACCCCAGGGTAACACGGATCCCCAAACTCATTGATGCTGGCATAGACAATACAGCTTCTCCTGCCTTGACAACGTTTGGTCATCAGTGGAAGGGCTGCCACAGACTGGCACTCTAATAATGGAGGAAAAAAGTAGACGTTTACAATGTATCAGGATAACCAAAGCAAGGAAAAAGCCGTTCTTAAGGTATCTTTAGTTTCAGATAACAAATAGCATCCGCAACCTGACACAGGACTGGGATCTAAAACCAGATGAGCTGTTTATTGTGCTACTGAAACACCATCTTAGTAATTGAAGTATTTTTTTTTTTTTAAATATATTTTTATCACTTAAAAAATTCAAAAAAATATATTTTCTTAGAAACATTTTTTTTTAACTTTTGAATATATTTTTATTTTTCAAATGATTCCCTTCAATAAAATCTCAGGAGCACAACAAACAATAAACAGCTACCCTGTGAATATGCTCAGCGCAAAACATTTTTGTTAAGTAAATAATGCTTTGTGGGTTTTACCAACATTAAAATTAAAGGAATTCGCAAGAAGAAGAAGGCGTGAGAACAGATGTAGCTATTCATGGAACAAAGCTTCAATAGTTTAACATGGTTAAAAATGTTATCTATATTTCAAGTGATTAAATAATATTGGCCTAAATATGGGTCAGGTTTGTTTATAGGCAACACCTTTAAATCGGAATTTCTTTAGAAGTAAATTTCTGTTCCCTAGTATATTTTTTTTAAAAAAATTCTAAATATTGGCTGCACATTTTAGAATTTTTGTTAAAACTTTTTGATTTTGCTCGCATATTGGTTGTTTAATTACCGTCACACAAAAATGACTAGCCATATATAGGCCATATATAACTTGTGTGTTGGCCAATGGATCAATTAAAATAAATAAATAAATAAATAAATAAATAATAAAAAATATATATATATATATTTTGTGCACAGTAAACCTCAGTGGTCAGGGGTAGCAACAGGCCATACATTGCCCCGTGTCCCTTGCAGCCTCATTAATAAAAAAAGGCAAACTAAATCTTGCCTTTGGGAGAAGCTGCAGCTCCAGAGCTACAGTGCAATATCCCCAAAACAGAAGAGGGGCAGGGAAAGAGGCAAACGCGTATGGGAGGATAGTCGAGAATCCCTCAATGCAACGGGGACCACGTGAAATTTGTAAGGGACCACCGCACTGTTAAACAAATTATAGTGCGTGTGATGACATGGCGTGTCCCGTTAAACAAATAATTTCAGGCAGGGGTAGACACAGAATTCCTGGCCTGACTGCTGCCCCTGCTGCACCAGAGTTACGCACCGACGGTCTAGACATATATATAACCTTACCTATCGTAGGAACGCCGGCATTTGGGTACGGACACTCCAGGCCGTCCCCCTGGACCCTGCCGAAAATCACCGAATAAATAGCAATTACGGTGTTCCTCTTGCAGCTCAACCTTAGCCGGTCATCTTCGCAGGCCACTTTGCTCTTATATTCATCTAAAATAAAAACAAGATCATCTGCCATGAATCAAGCATGAAACTGACAATAAAACAACAGAAATTAACCATTTAATCACTTCTAGTGCGGGACTAGAAAAGCACACCTCGCTGGGAAGACTATATTTATACACGTTCATTCAAAAATACAAAAAAATACTAAAAAACTTAGCTAGGAAGTAAAACTAAACTATATAAAACATATAGAAGTGTCACTGACTATTCTACCATACTAAGGTCTATTTATATTGGTCCATGGAAAGTGCCAAAGGAGCACTAAACATTGAATCACCCAGAAAAAAGCATTACAATAAAAATGACTGGTTATCGCAAATATCGCAAATACAGCCAAGACCAGGTTAAAAAAAAAAAACATTTTTTAAATATTTTTTTAAAATATTGCATTTTTTATATGTAGAATTAAATATACATTGAGTTTTTAGTAGGGAATTAGTTAGCTAAGGGTTGAAAAAAAAAATAATTTTAAAATAAATGAAAATTATAGACTGTATGAATATAGGGTGGGTTTCAATTTAGTAAATGAATATTTTTATTTTTTTTTTTTACATTTCTATTACCTGTGAATAAATGTTTTGTTTTTTTTAATCCAATTTTTGAAAAAATAAAATTCTACAAAAATTTCTTAGGTATATGAATAATGGTTTACAAAAAAGCAATACTTGTCCCGAAAAAAATATACATACATTTACGGTATATATTAGATAGATTTTTTTTTTTGGGTTAAAAACAAAGGAGGTCGTGCAATTCTGAAAATACAATAAATAAAGAAAGGCCACCAAGTATAACTTTCCTGAGGCCGTGAGATACTTACTCGGTCTGCATTTGTACGATACAACGAGGTACTTGCTGGTTTCAGGACATGGGTCTGATCCGAACAAACGGCTATTGACAAGAATTTGGCAAATTCTGCGATCCTGGCATTCATCCAACATCTTCTATACAGAGGAACGCACAAAAAAAAACAAAAAAAAAGAATAAAATTAGTAGCTGTAACAAAGCCGCAAGTGGAAATATCATTCATTTTTAGGAATTCCGTGTAGCCGATCCAAGAACATGAAGCTACAGATCCAGATCTAGATATCAAAGCCCATTAATAACCAGAGCAGGTGTTTTTTTAAAAAAAAAAAAATACTATTTTTTTTTTCTCAATGGGAGAATTTTTCAGCGTCCCGGTTGAAACACAAAGCAGCAAACGGGGTCAAGTTCAACAAGAAACAGCAGAACACGCACAATAAGCGGAAATTAAATCGACCTGGTCACAAATGAGTTATTTGTGGGAAAAAAATAAATTATTAGTATTATTTATTGATTTTTATAGCGCCATCATATGCCGCAGAACTGTTCAATAGCACATGTGGATACTGTACGTTTTCGGTTAATAAAAGTGTCCTGGCATTCTAACGTTGACCAATTTTGTGATGGTAACGTTCTAGTAGACCTGTTTGTCGGGCTGGGCTAGGGTAAGGGCAATTATACACAAAAAAAACTAAATAAACACAGAATTAGTAAATGTAAAGGCATTCGGTAGAAGAATGTATTTAATTTATAAACCCATTTCGCATTTTCTCTGGTTTCTATACACATTGTTACAGCTTTTAGGGCTGGAGAACATTGCGAGACCCTCATGGTTTGGCTTCCCCTTTGCAGCTGAAGGTTTTTCACGAGATTTTGGAGAGTTTTTGTGGGATTTTCACCCATTCATCCAGTAGAGCGTTTGTGAGGTCAGACACTGATGTTGGACGAGACGCCCGGCTCACAATCTCCGTTCCGGTTCATCCCAAAAGGTGTTGGATGGGGTTGAGGTCAGGGCTCTGTGCGGCCGCTCAAGTTCTTCCACCCCAAACTCATCCAGCCATGTCTTCATGGAGCTCACTTTGTGTGCTGGGGGGGCAGTCATGCTGGAATATAAATGGGCCCCCAAACTGTTCCCACAAAGTTGGAAGCAGAGCATTTTATCACCACAAAGAATCAGCTCAGTGTGGTGTGAGCAGGGAAAGGCTACCAACATGTTACATGACGGACAACAATGGCAGCCGGCCTACGTCGGTGAATCCGGCACCCGGTGTTTATTATTTGGGACATTTTATTTTGGATGAAAACAGAGAAATGCTGTCAGCTTCTGTTTCTTACCCCTGAAGGAACCTTTCAATTAGCTGCAAAATGCAGATGTGTTTTTGGGTGAGAACACAGTTATTGAGTTATTGGTTCTATTTTTCTGATTTATTTTCTATGCAAATGAAATTCTGATGAAACAACAAGAGATTTTCGACGAGATGATAAGATATTCCTCGAAGGGCTGAAAACACATAAACAAATATTTATTCTCAGGGCGTTTGGTAATTGTACTCATAAATTCTAAGCTCAAGCCGACAGGGCTGGCATTTTTATTGCTCTGCGTTCATAGAAAATAAATCAAAGTAATCCTAAAATATAAGTTAATACGAGCTCTTAAATAAGCTTCTGAAACCGACAAAGCCCAGACTATGAGGTCAGCCGGGGGTCATTTTTCTAATGTTCCCATAGGCATCAATGACCCCCCAACAAGCCTTTCCATGGGCTATGGTGTCCTTTCATGGACACTTTGCTCACCACTGAACATTAGAAGAAGTTTCATGCTGCCCGCCTGCGCTCGGGACTGAGCTGGACCATACTTATTGGGTTCCAGGCCCAAACCGGTCATCTGGCAAACTGGCCAAATGCCCAGTGGGCCAGTGGCTGATCACGTTGCCTACTTACCCTTACTGCCAATCCAGCAGCAGATCGGGTCTTGCCATATCCAGCTGCAAGCGTTGAGAGTATAGAAACAGAATGTACAATCATGTCCAACTTCATGGATGCCCATCTGTCATTTGGAGGCTGCCGGTCTTAAAGAGATAGGGAGACTTTTCATCCCTACTCCGTCCCTGCTAGATTCCCTTGAATCAGGGCTTATTCATTAATTACGTTTACAAATATTTTTACTATATTCCAGATGCTTCATCCAAAAACTGATAACAAAGGATGGAAAGTCACCTCTAGCCCTGAAGTTCTGCTCCATATACCTATATATCAAGATACGAATGGACACATTATGCACAATAGTATGACAATGGGGCTGTAGAACCATGTGATCCGGAAAACATTCCGAGCTTCTAGAAAAGAGGGAAATCAGGGGAGGAAAAAAGGGATTTGGGGTCCAAAGAGGTACAGCCCCTCCTAAAAAGGGACACTTAGGAAGTATGCTCTCACCTGGTGCTGTCCTGCAGCATGAGGATGTATAAGAGAATAACTTATTACCTCTCACATACTGCAGGGGGCAGCACTTTACATGCGGTCGCCCTACTATTGTATACAGTATGATAATTCATACAGGGCTCAGTCTAGACTCCTCGAAATGAAGAAGTTAAGACAAAAGCAGTTAATGTATTAATGTTAATGTATAAGATATGTATCTGGGAGGGTGGCAACACTTTTATTCCGATGTAACACTTATGTCTATAGAATGTTACTTTACATGCATTCAATTAGCTTACTTTCTTTATGTATTCATTATTTTTATTATTTGTATTATTATTTTATTTATTTTGTTTATTATTTTTTTTTCTATAGCGACAATCTTTCCACATTTTTGGGACATTTTTAGTCAACAGGTAATCAAACTAACCCTTTGTTTCACTGAGCACTATCCTGAAAACCAGGCGTGTCTGTGACCTTTGGGGACAGGGATTTAACTCCTTCTAATGAATTAACATAGAAACATAGAATTTAACAGCAGATAATAAGCATCCAGCCCCTTCAGTCTCTTATTCCTAATCTAAAAACCCAAACCGTAATCAGTCCTCCATCTAGTCTTCAGGAGCTAAATGCCTTTCCCATGCATGTTTAAGTTCCCTCACTGTATTAGCCTCTACCACTTCTGCTGGGAGCTTGTTCTATTTATCTACTACTACCATCATAAGAAGCAATAACTCATATACTCTATGCCATAATTATTCTCTGTCCGGATTTAATACACCCTGATGATATTTCCACTGACATTCAGAGCTGCGGTTTTAGACACTGACAGCTAATAATAATAATAATAATAATAATAATAATAATAATAATATTATTATTATGTTATTTCTTTATTGAAAACAAGACAAAATATTCTGCATTTCCACAATGTAGTATATAGTATTAGGCTGAAATATTAATGAAGCTGGTAAAATGGATGTTCAGGAACCAGGATTATGAAGAAACTCCACCAGATTGACTTCAAACGTCCAGACCTTGTATATTGATGGTAAATCTTCTGTTAATTAACCCAGTTATTTTCTACCCTTTTACTCTCTCTATATCTTACAACAGTTGACCCTTGTTTCTTGGAAAGCAAACATTTTATTATTATTATTATTATTATTATTATTAGACTCCTTTACTCAAATTTATGTTATATCTCTGTACCCACTATTTTTTTTTACTACCCTTGTGTAATCTAAAAACATACAACTTATTTTGAGGACTCATTACAGTAAACCAGATGTATGAGTAACATATTTTGTTCTTTGATGTCTATAATTATAATGTCTATGTATCTAGACCTTGTTTGACCTTGACTAATATTACTAATTATATATTACTTGTATTTTTTTTAAATGTTGTTTTATTTTTTAATGCGCATTGCATGGTCTACAACACAATTTACTGCATGCAAATCATTCATTCCATTAATTATTGAAGTTCTGTCTCATTTAACTCCTCCCCCCGGCTGCCTCTACTGAAGACAGGAAGCATTCGTGTGTATGCTTTTTTTTTTTTTGCACATGCTCAGTAGCATCAGTGGTTATAGCAGCAGTGAATCGCTGGTAGGTTAGCGGAACATCTGTGTATAACTCGTATAAATGTCATCAGCACACAATATGTCTGTAAAATACCCAATCAGCCATTATACTTTATTAAACATGTTTCTCAACTCAACTGATAATAAATAAGAGAAAGCTGAATATTTAACTTGGGAAAAAAAATCCTTAATTTCATTAACACATTTTTTTGTCTTCTTAACGTGAATGCTTTTAAAGGGGAACTGCCACCTTTTTTTCTATAATAGTCTCTGGTAGAGGCGTTTCACCTAATCTGCTACTTTTAGCACTTGTGTTGTGTGATGGAACCTCATTCATTGAATGTCATTTTCTGTTTCCATACGTTTTGGGCTCTTTACGACCCATAATAAAAGTCGAAGAGTTGAAACTAATATCTCTCACCCTCATAAAAAATCCAAGGGTAACCTACCTTAAACCTATAATTCAGGCTAAGTAAATGATAAGGGGGCTGACAGATTAATCAACAAAAAACTATATATATAAATATATTTTCAAAAATACTTTTCAAAAGACTTTCATAGATATTCATAATATAATGTTTTCGGCCAGCTGCATATTAGCCATGAGTTCTCGCTCTGTTATCTGACCCCCGATCTTCCAAACATCCCGACTCCTTATCACACTGCCTGTGGGAAAAAATAGAATGGCTCAGTCTTAATCATCCAGTCGTACTAATGAAAGTCTATGGAGGAACGGACTTTGTTAACGTTGCCATAAAGTATCAGCTCAGTGTGGTGTTTGGGCAGCCACAATATAATGATGTAAGGACTCAATATAATGATGTAAGGACTCAATATAATGATGTAAGGACTCAATATAATGATGTGAGACCTTACTCAGTTCTTGGTTTCCTTTTAGATTCAAAAGCCATATCCCTATGCCATGCATGTTTAAGTTCCCTCACTGTTTTAACCTCTTCTGCTGGGAGGATGCTCCACTTATCTACTACCTCCAGCAGCAGCCTCCAAGTCTGCAGATGAACGCTACATTACTATAGGATAAATTACCTTACATTTTTTATATTTTATGCTTACATTTTTCCCCCCTGTCTTAGATGATTAAATCAAGTTAAGAATATTTGAACAGGGCCCTCCCCACGAGGTGTTTGTTTGTCATCTTGTTATGTCCTGTCTACCTCTGTACAGCGCTACGGAATCTGATGGCGCTATGTAAAACAATATACGGTATATATATATATATATATATATATATATAATGTGATGTGGGGGGCTTATTGTAGCCAGACTCCCACTGGTCTAATGGAAGCAGGACAGGGGGCTCTCGACCTTTACATCCAGCCTGATAAAATCAAAGTGACTCCAGTTTTGTAATGTTTTTTTGTGTGTTCCTTGGAAACGAAACCAAATAATATTTGTCTTTCAATGCAGATAAGGAGACTGCACCTACGCCAGGTATAGAGAAGACGCGGCCACCGCAGGGGTCCTTCACTACAAAGCGACATTAACCAGGTGCTAAGCAGGATGCGTTACCTGTACAAACACCACTCACCTACAATCCAGCCATATAACCAGCGACGTACGGCCCAGGGCAGCAAGTCCTGACGGGCAACAGCCCCCCCATTCAACAAAACTGGTGTCAATGGGCCAGTTATGAGGAAATCACTGATCACCGGCCCAACGATGCTATGGAAGACTGTGCTGAGCCGGCACAACCTCCATAGAATGCTTACAAACGTTCGGGGGGCCTTTAAGACATGAAACGCCGAGATAGGAAATTATATCCTGGCGCTGCGGCTGGGGCACTGCCCTGGGTCAGACCTAGGGCGAACCCAAGGCCAGGATAGCTTTATGCCTATCCAATGTACGATCGAATGCCATCACTGTATTAGCTTCTACCACCTCTGCCGGGAGGCTGTTCCATTTATCTACCACCTCTCAGTAAAGAACTTCGAGTTGTGTAATCTGCATTGAAGGAGAAAAAAAAAAGGATTTATCTTCTCAACAAATACTACTAATAATGCTACATAAGCCAATACAGTATGGCTTTCATGTATCATTGCATTAAATTGTATTTATAAAGCACCAGCAGATCCCAAAGCGCAATAGAAGACCATACAAAATTAACAAATAAAATTAACAATATACAAAATTAACAATAATTATATTAGGCTATAAGAAAAATGGCGTTTGTAGTGGGAATTGCCATCTTATTGGGCCAACATAATAAAAAATATAATAGCTCACTGAGGTCCCCAAAGCTTGTGCCATTGCGCATTTTCTTCCATGTTGGCTAATAAAAAACATACGTACATAAGACATACTGGCACAGAACGAGCTCAAAGTCCCGGTCTTAGGTTAGGATAAGGCAAGTCCTAAATCAAATATTTGTCAAAACATTGTATTTCACCAAAAGCCTTATTTGAAAATAATCTTTTTAACACTTCTCCTGGCCACATGGGTCTCTGGCTAGTAACACCGGGTGTAAGGCACATTAGCATTTTAATACAGCTTCAGAGCCATTGTTTGGTCAGAGGTGGAGCCGGCTTCCTGCTCATTCTGCCCCATAAAATACCCCTGGAGTAGCACCCGAGTCACACTTTGAATTCCCCGCTGAACCCGCATCGCCTCCCAAAGACTTCTCCAACTCTGAAGCAGCAAGTTGTCCGATTCCATTCCTTCAATATCCTCTGCCCCAGGGACCCATGGCATGTTTCCGGTGCTATGCCAACTCTGTGGCTTCCATTACCGCCAAGGTAAGAGGAATATATGATGACGGCTAGCGCCAGGTGGCTCATTTTTATATACTTATTATTTAGTATCTATTTTATCCAATTTATTATATTTCGATTGTTCTATTAAATGAAGCATAACCCTTCATTTGTACGAATTGTTTTACGGTTCTTAGGAAGAATGTCATTATTAGGGTTTTTCTTTATATTATTAACACTATCTATCCCTATTTCCTGGGTATCATTGTCCCTTAAAACGCTTGTTTCTCCCCCGTTTTAATAAGGGTCATTACATGGAATAGCAGCACTGTAAATGTGGGGCATATTAAAATACATTTGTCGTGACGTCCCGGAAAGGTTTATCACTGTTTAAGCCCTAGTGGGCTTTTAAACTGGAGTTTATTTTGTTAAAACAATTAATTTCCACCAGTTTACCAAAACTATCTGTAATCATGAAAAGAAACTGGATAATTGCTATGTCTGGGTATCCTAGGCTATTCCTTCATTGGGTTCCAGAACAGCTGCTGGATCCGCCGGTGACCTGTGTCAAAATATTAGCTTGGAAAATGCATCTCTGTTTGAATCCTTGGGTCAAAAATGGCCATATCTGTCCACAGACGTAAAGCCTTGCATGTCAAGTATTTAATTTATGTCTATGACCGACCTATGCATTTAACAAATATCAACAACTTGCATCTGCAGGTCCGAGGCTAATGTTCTACTATAGGACACCTGATCTCCTTGACCCTAATGGAATCACAGGACATCAAGATCATTGAAAGCCAATACGAGATCATAAGGATGCTTGGTCGTGGAACATTTGGAAAAGTTCTTCTAGCTCATGACCACGAGTCAGGTAAAGACCTAGAATCATTAGTAATGCCCCCTCGATTAAATACACTGGTGCCCAGTGCTCAAAGAGATAAATGTTTGTGGAACATGGGAATGTGGCTGTTTTTTTGGATAATTTGGGGTTGTAATCCCTTATTACTGTTTAGTGTAACATTATTTTTTACTCCCTTGTCATCAGGTCAATCTGTTGCACTTAAACTGGTGAGGAAGGACAAAACACAAAAGGAGACCTTCCTCAAGGAACTATATGTCTCTGTATATCTCTCCAACCATGAAGGCATCATCTTCACGTATCCAACCTTCCTAGATACTGCGGACCACTACATCATCATACAAGAGCTGGCCGTGGCCGGAACACTACATTCCATCATTGAGTTTGGGGTAAGCAGAAACCAATGGTTTTGGTCATCACAATGTAGCAATAATAGTCAATAAAATTGTCACATCCAGCTGTTTTAATGTTACACACTTGACACTCGATCTTCTGCGCCATTTACTATGTAATCAGTAGATTTGTAGGTGTCAGACATCACCTACTAACCCCCCTGGTTGTCCCCATTCTTTATCCCACTGGGCCAACTCTATCCCATGAATGTGAATAGGAACATCTCCCTCAGAGATAGACCATAAAGAGCTCTGGGGTGGCCAGCCCTGGGAAGCTTCCATGTATGGCAACATAGAGACATAGAATCCGACAACTGTAAAGACTCCATCCTTAATCAGTCCTTGGTCTTGACTTTGGTTCAAGCCATATGCCTATCCCACGCATGTTTAAATTTCCTTACTCTATTAACCTCCATAGTGAAAAAAGAAATCTCTCATGGTTTATGCATTATGTTGACAACCTGGCATATGTATTTCTTTTTAACTTTATATCTTTGTGTCCCTTGTAGGTCGGGATACCCGAGGAAACTGTAAAGCGATGTGCCGTGCAGCTGCTCAGTGCTCTTCACTATATCCACAGCATGGGTTTCGTTCATCGGGACGTAAAGCCAGATAATGTTCTGTTAATGGATAAAGACTGCACTCGCGTTAAACTTGGTGATTTTGGTTTCACTCAGTGTATTGGCAGCTTAGTCCCAGCCATGTCACACAATATTCCATACATGGCACCGGAGCTCTGTTCCCTTCAACAAGATGAGTGCTTGATCGTGAGCCCCAGTGTGGACATCTTTGCTCTTGGAGTTCTTCTGTACATGGTACTTACCGGGTATTTTCCGTGGGAAGAAGCTACAGAGAATGACCATTATTTCAATATGTTTGTGAACTGGCAAACCAGTGACTGCGTTTTTCCTCCTATAAATTGGGAGAGTTTCACCATGGAAGCAATGGCTATGTTCTCGAACTTGCTTTCTCCGGACCCATCCGTAAGGCCCTCCACCGACCAAATTCTGAAATATCTCCATTTCCCTTGGTGTGTCAAAAACATCTTCGGCAACAGCGAGGTAAAACATGAAGAAATAAAGGTGGTGACCATTCAGGAAAGCCAGGACTATGATATCATTATTATACCGTCACAGGATGATGTGATCGTAGTAGAAAGCATGGACATGAAAGACCACGTGTTTGTGGGCAACACGGCTGATGACCAGTTTTTGGTGCTAATGACTGAGAGCACCGGTTGGACTTTTGGCACTGAAGCTGAAACTTATGAATATTGGGACTAATCCAACCACAGATGTAAAATAGCACTTACTGTGAAATGCGTCAGGTTCTTCTCTCTTAATATGTTTACATGCCTCCATACGAGATTGGATTTCTTATGGACACGATGGACTAGATGTTAATGTATTTGTGACTGATGACAGACTCTGAGGCTTTTCTTAACTTACTAGATGTGCAATTGGGGTGGGGAGCCTTTCTGTATATGTATATGTAAAACTGAGCATATTTTTGCCCGTTCTATTTGTGATGTACCCGTAGGGATTGGCAGATGTTGGGTATGCATTCCAAAGGAATTTGGCATCCACATAAATCCTTTCTGTACATTCTTGAGGTTGTATGAATTCCATTAAAACCACCAAAACTGGATAAAGCCTTATTTTAATTATTAGTTTTGGAAGAGTTGCATCATATAAATATTCCATTGACATTGCCATTGCAGTTTATGGTGGACAACAATAGAGTTTTCCCCCCCCCCGAGCCCTGCACCCTCTGTGCCAAGACTAGTTCATGCAGCACTATTTTCATTATAATGGCTTGTCGGGACTAGGTGGACACCCGTGGTAAGGTTCATTAGCATTTTAATTCATGTTCATTGTGTGGTGCGAGGTGGAACCTAAGTGTTGCCAATACTGTCCCGCAAAACCATTTGGAAGCCTGCGAGTCAATCATCGCGGGGTATTTGTACTTAAACACATGCAACCTGATCTTTATGGCCTTTAAACCCCGGGTTTGTTGACAAATCTGCTCACTATTGATTAAATTATAAAACAATAAATTAACACTGCTTTTTAAGCCAAAGCTACTTTTTGTTGTCTTTGTCTTAAGTAGATTATACTGTTTGAATATCTTAGCTTTATTATGTTACCAAAGCCTTTCAGTGACATATATATATATATATATA